>NC_079224.1:23182894-24625394 GCF_029633865.1 Lampris incognitus
GTGTCTCCATGCCTTGCCACCGGGGTTGGGACACAGAATACTTTTTAAGAGTATTTAGAGGTGTCCAGGTAGTGTAGCGGTCTATTCCATTGCCTACCAACATGGGGATCGCTGGTTCGAATCCTCATGTTACCTCCGGATTGGTCAGGTATCCGTACAGACACAATTGGCCGTGTCTCCGGGTGGGAAGCTGGATGTGGGTATGTGTCCTGGTCGCTGCACTAGTGCCTCCTCTGATCGGTTAGGATGCCTGTTCGGGGGGGGGACCTGACCTGGGGTGAATAGCGTGATCCTCCCATGTGCTACGTCCCCCTGGCGAACTTCCTCACTGTCAGGTGAAAAGAAGCCGCTGGCGACGCCACATGTATCGAAGGAGGCATGTGGTAGTCTGCAGCTCACCCCGGATCGGCAGAAGGGGGTGGAGCAACAACCAGGACAGCTCGGAGGAGGGGGGTAATTGGCCGGGTACAATTGATGAGTAAAACAGGGAAAAAAGCCACAAAAAAAAAAGAAAAGAAAAAGTATTTAGTGCCTCAATACTGGATGCACTTTCTTAAATCTCACCAGTTATAATACTCAGAGTAAGTTATTAAGATTAAATTTATAATACATGTTTAAAAGGCACATGTGATACAGTTGTGTTGTATCATTAATATTACTGATGTCATCTACTACTACTACTGCTACTGTCATATTGTTTCTTATTCCTTGGTACCTCCATGACCTATGGTGCCATTATCTCAACATGTTTTGACCATCTGCCAATTACTGCTGTGTTCTACTGACACAGGGTCGGTGCCAGGGCATAACTTACGGGCTGGCATTAAGTTTCACGGGGGCCTTTCCAGTTGACCTCACCTTGGTATTATGTTTGAATGAGAGATGGGACAGACAAGCACACATTTACACACTGGAACTGTATGCAGACACACGTGTGCGAATGCACAACATGAACTTGGCAACAAGTTGAAAATGCAGCCTAAGCCAACCCTTTAAAAGACAATTTCCTTCCATTCGGTTATCAATGTTCATGTGAGATTGTGCTCGCCTGCCAAAGAAACAGTCCAACGCACAGCACCGACACCAAACAGGAGGGAGGTATTCTAAAAGCATTCTCCTCAACATTTATAAAGTAACTGTAATCTTAAAACTGGTGTTTTGGGGGCGTCCGGGTAGCGTAACGGCCTATTTCGTTGCCTACCAACATGGGGATCCCGGTTCGAATCCCCGTGTTACCTCCGGCTTGGTCGGGCATCCCTACAGACACAATTGGCCGTGCCTGCGGGTGGGAAGCTGGATGTGGGTATGTGTCCTGGTCACTGCACTAGTGCCTCCTCTGGTCGATTAGGACGCCTGTTCGGGGGGGAGGGGGAACTGGGGTGAATAGCGTGATCCTCCCATGCGCTACGTCCCCCTGGTGAAACTCCTCACTGTCAGATGAAAAGTGGCTGGCGACTCCAAATGTATCAGAAGAGGTGTAAGGTTGTCTGCAGCTCTCTCAAGATCGGCAGAGGGGGTGGAGCAGCGACCAGGACGGCTTGGAGGAGTGCGGTAATTGGCCAGATACAATTGGGGAGAAAAAGGGGGGGGGGCAAAATAAAAAACTGGCGTTTCGAAACGTAATGTGGGCTGAATACAGATACTTCATCTATGCATACTGAAAACATATGACCCAACCTGTTTGCCACAAAACACCAGTTTTTCCAGAGCACCACATCTCTCACGCTTCTCTTCAAAACAGCTTCATGAGCTACCGGAATAAAATCCAGAAGTCCTTGCAGCAGTTGTAAAGTTACATTTTGTAAACGGGGACATTTCATGAGTTAGAAGATAAGGTTACTGCACAGCACAAAGAACAAAGTAAAAAAACAAAAGACCTCTGTGCATTCAGTAAATGTTCATATTCTGGCAAAGCTTTCCACAGGCCTCTTCTCTTATGTCTCACCATGGTTTACTTGGCTAATGAGTCAATGGAGGCCATTATTCATCCAACCATGACTAAACAGCGGCAGCATCACTGTCCAAACAGAGAATTTCAAACAGAGTGCATGTGACTATGCTGAAAGCAGGAAGTATATGAAAAAGGGGGAAGTGAACATTGAGGAGAGAGGTGACAGAGCATTTACACATTGACCAGAAGGTCCGTTTCATGAAACAAGATAAAAGTGGGCCGACTTTTAAAAAGGGTACTTCACCATGTAAAGTGAACCACACACTTAACCTGCTTGTTTGTGGACAATGTTATGGCTATGCAAACACGCAAACAGTACCGCAATCCAAGAAGGTCCCATGTATTTGGGTGCACAGATAGTGTGATCGGTTCTTCAAGGGGCTCAGTAATTTCAAGATCAGCAGAGCTCCTTTTCTTTTCCTGATGAACATATATATCACAGATACAGATTCTTTGCAGGGGGATTGGTCCACTTTTGTGTGGCTCATCAAAGCTGTAACATCACCGTTGCTTACAAGACCATTTACTTTTCTTCCAATTTCTCTTTTGGCAATTGTCCAAAGTGGGTCTCTTTAGCTGTGGCAACAGCAGCAGTAACATTTTCCTCTGCTATTGTTTCCTACAGAGATATTTTCTGCTACTTCTTTGGCTCTGCCTATGTTCTATGTGATTGGATGGCCACAGAGACCAATCAGCCATGGTTACCATTGTTTGGTTCTGCATCGCCAGCTACTACAAACATTCCCTGACTATGTTGAACGTCCTTCACAAAGAAGGCACAAGGCTTACACTGGGACAATGCTGGCTGTTGTTTTGACTTTCAGTGGTTATAAACACAATATACGGGTGCTGGTGTACATATTTTCTGCTTCCGGTGTGGGGAGATAGCAGCGCGAACTCACGTTTGCAGCGGCCTCACCCAGTACCGGTGTAGGAAGATGGCGGTGCGAATTCATGTTCGCAGCAGCCTCACCTAGTACCGTCCATGCAGTGTCTTTGTCCATGTCTGCGTCTAAGTTGTGTCTTCGTTTGTTGGCTGGGAGAGCTGGCACTGGATTGGCTGGGAGAGCTTGGGCTGCTGCATCTTGTGGGCCCAGAGACCGCAGCCCTGCCCGGAGCTGCACCTGAAGAGGTAACACCAAGGGCGGTCTGACAGGACAGAGAAGTAGGGCAGGCTAAGTTAACTGCTAGCCCATGTAGACTGGCAGTTCCGATAACACTGAGGGCGGTCTGGCAGCGGCCTCGCCTAGCCTTGACTGTTTTTAGTGTCATCGTGTGGAGTGCGGGGAGGTGTGTCGAAGGTGTCTGGCTGGGAGAGCTGGCATTGGATCAGCTGAGGGAGCTTAGTCTGCTGCATCCAGTGGGCCCAAGGACCACAGCCCTGCACGGAGCTGCGTCCGAAGAGGAAACACCGAGGGCGGTCTGACAGGACGTGGAAGTAGGGCAGGCTAAGCTAACTGCTAGCCCATGCAGACTAGCAGTTCCGACAGTCATCCTGGCTGGAGTTCGTTTTCATGGACTGATTTTTTTTTGTGTGTTTAGTTTGGATATATGTGTTAGTTTGGATATATGTGTTCTTGTAGTTCTTGTAGTTTTTGGATATGTTTTTGTCTGCTGTGGGCTGGGGGAAACAATATTTTGTTTCATTTCATATACGCAAGTACATGAAATAAAATGACAAATAAAACGTCCCTGATTCCTGATATAAGGAAGTAGCAGTACCATATAGTGCAATGACTGGAGTGTCAGGCTTATGTATGTGCAGGTGACTGCATCTATTTTTATGAGCGGTGGCCTCAGTGTGCCCATCCAAAGTATTTGTGCTTGTATGTTACCTCACTGGATTCTGAATCTCTTCCGTCACAAAGTTGAGGGTATCCCAACCAGAATAGGAGAAGAGCGCGGAGTAGAGCGCCAGAGCTATGCTACCGAGCTCTGTGGAGGATCCCTCAAACGGATTCTCAAAGTTCTTTGTCTCTCCTAGAAAGACATAAAGAAAAAAAAGTTACGGAGTGCAATACACTGTTTAGATGATCCTGAGTCCTTTCATGTTCTCTTAGTTTTTTTTTGTTTTTTTTTTTGTACCTACCCCGTTCAACTTACCAACTGATATTTTCAGGATCCCTATGATGATAATGAGGAAGAGTGCCATGAGCTTGGTGTAGGTGAAGAGGTCTTGGACAATAGTTCCCCACTTCACATAGGCACAGTTGATGAAGATGAGCATGGCTGGGCAAATGGGAAGAACAGCAGAACAATAGATAGATATCGGTAGTGTACAGCAGATTGTCGTCAAAACATTTTCAAAGCATAACGACCATGTGGGTTGAAAAAAAGATGTTGTGACCTTGGCAACCTAATATTTTGTTACTGGAAATAGGTACAGTTCATGCTGTCTGAGTACAAACTGTCTCTTGTAGTATGAGAGGAATGGACAGGGAAACCTCTTGGTACTACTTTTGAGTGACCAGCACTCACGTTTGATGATCCACACATGCATGTGTCTCGTTCTGTGATGAGTTACATGTGTGTGTTCATCAATACCTGTAGGAGTTCACTGTGGTCTGTGTGAGATTGTGTTTGTGTGTGAGCATTTGCCAAAATGGCTGTATGGGAATAAAATCACTCTATTCGGTATGCCATCAAATTTATATCAGCATGGACGTGGTCATATGGGTCATCGCTGATCACTCATAGTTTTGCTGTGAACCATGTTGGCCCTCATCTGATTTACATGTCCGACATACAACTGGGTAAAGAAACAGAAACTCAATTCATGGTTGGCTTGCTGATGCAAGTCTGTGCTCTCAATACCAGTTTTAGCTGAGATCATTCACTATATAAAGCCATGCCAAATAATAGCTGTAAAGAAACGTGACAACCTTCTGGATCTGTAGTCTAACAATAGCATCTGTCAGTAACACTTAGGGTCACTGAGTTTCTGTGTTGGCATCAATAAGTAACATTGTGTAACACCGTAACATTGTGCATGTGTTCTTTTATCAGGAAAAAGGGAACAATGCTCTTTCCATTTGCAAATGCACAAACATGCATATAGACCAAAAAAAAAAATCTAGACCTTATATTGGATACAATAACTTTCTCCTGATAAAAGTAATCTGGTTTTCATGTTTATATCTCTCAATGACCTTACTGATCCTCACTGGGTGATTAACCCCATTTGACTAAACTCTGATCTATCCATGCCGAACAAAGCGGAGTGTTTCTTACAAAGGCAGGCAGCAGCTATGAGGCGTACGGCATCATATGGAGGCTGGCAGGTGGGGTAGATGGCCTCCACCAGGTAGTTTGCAAAGGTCAGTGAGATCACAGCCTGGCTGGCCGGTTCAATCAGCAGGATGGACGTCCACAAACGAATAAAGGCCAGGAACCCGCCAAATGACTCCAGGATGTAGGCGTAGCTGGCGCCGGACTTGGTAATGGTTGTGCCCAGTTCTGCGTAGCACAGGGCCCCAAACACAGAGAAGATGCCACCGAGTGCCCAAATGACAAGAGATAGCCCGTAGGAGGCGCTGTACATCAGAACGCCCTTCGGTGAGACAAAGATCCCTGAGCCAATCATATTGCCCACGATGAGACAGATCCCGTTGATGAGGGAAATTTCTCTTTTCATCTGCATCTTCTCGACTTTCTCGCCGCTCGGGGCCTTCAAGTCCTCATCGGACGGAGTCCTCGAACCGGGGCAAATCGTCTGTCTCATGACCCCCAGCGTCTCTCTCATGTCTCCCATTCTACAAATGGTGCTAACACAGAGAGGTTAGGGCAAGATTTAAATTGAGTTGTTCAGGTAATATTACTTAATTATGTCAAAAGTCATAATTAGAAAATATCTTGTTCAATTTACCCTATATGATTGTTTATGATAAATGAATCAACAAAAGACTGAGGAACAATCTATATACCACCGAACCATACAGTGTTGACAGCCCCTGTATGCCCTGTTCTCAGTTTCCAAGTGGGGGTCCTTTACAAAAACTTTGTATTCAAATGTGTTCAAAGTGGTCATAGAAAAAAAAGCAAAAGAAAACAGGTGAACTTTGCACCCAAAGATCTGTTGGATTTGGAACCAAAAATACACATGGTTCTGTGGTCATTTTCAATAGTGTTTCCCGAACCATTCTGCCATAGTCCTGTCACACCAATGGTCAAAAAGTACTTGAGTTTAGAGAGTTATTAAGTAAAGTTGTGCCTATTTCTCACTGTGAGAAAGTAAAGCTTTTTGAGACTGTAAGCGTCATTTGCAACTACACAAACTTGACTTGAGACCCGAGTAGTAAAAGCAAAAAGAATTAGTGTAAGGAGACAACACTTACCTGATACACTGGAGAATATCAAGACCAGTTTTATTCCCTCTAAGGGTAATGAGTCTTGTTCAGACTGGCGCTGTTTTTCTGAAGCAACTATCCTGGGTCATGTCATTGAGAACCAAGGAAACTCACGTCTGAGAGGCAGCAACAAGATGGTCGATGTCGCAATCCCTAGCGCTACCTTTATATATATAGTCAGTGAGCACAACGACAACGGGTGTTTTTCCAGTACCAGATGTACCGTTTGTGTGTACCCCCCAGCCCCACACCCATTTAACCTGCTATTTTGAGAGAAGCCTCGCCTCCTTTCCCCCAGGGAGGCCTTCTAACGTGAGGCAGAGGGAGGCAGGCGGTCTCTGGATCAAGATCTAAACTGCAGGGCTTCTTTTATTATTTTTTTTGTGATACACTGCAATTCCCGAGAGGGCATTTCATGAATACCTAGAGGAAATCCATCTTCTCATCATCTCACAGTCAAATGGGAAAGAGCAAATTTACATACCTCTATCTTTGATTTGTCCTTTAATGGAAAAAAAAGTACATTTTTGTAGTAATATACAGGGTTCCCAATCTGTTTAGGTCATTTTCCAGGAGTTTTTCAGGAAGTTTTGCAGGACATTTGCTTGGATATAAATGACAGCCATTGCTCACAGAAGGTCATATAATTCAGTATTAACTACCAGTGGAAGCCTCAACAGTCTCTAAATGGACTGGGTAACTTTTATCTGGTCACTGACCATAGCATCCAAACATCAAGCACATACACATACACACGTATGTGCAATCTCAGGGTAAAAATACGATTCTATAGCCAAACTTTTTCCATGACCTCGATAATATTTCTAGGACATCGGATCAATTTCATAATTTTTCCAAGATTTTCCCAATACTGAAAAAGTAGTCTTTAAACTTATTGGGTTTTCAGGACATACAGGATCCCTGAATATAGCTGACAAAAAACAAAAACAACCATCAGTCTCTCTGGTTGGTTTAATCTTTAACAGATTAAACAAATGCATTGATACTATGCATATTTTGAAGACCTGACCAGTTCTCTCTCAACTTTTACATTTGAATATAGAATGTTTTCAAATATCTTTGTCAGGGTAGACCACATACAAGTTTGGCTTATTCTGCCTCGCTTTTGGGCCATTTTACCCTACAAGAAATAATTAGGCCATATCAGTTTTCCCTTTTGCATGCCCTGCATCCCTGTTCTGGTGGGACATCACATCTTTCATCTAGCTTCATCTTGCATCCGTCCTCACATTCAGGTCTGACTGTTTCATGGTGCAGTGGACAAACAGCATGCTAAAGTCAATAGAGCAAAACTTGAAAGACATGATTTCTGCAAAAAAAAAAAAAAAAAATATTGTCCCCAAAATTGGACTTTGTTTTGATTAATCACATGGTGGATTAATTTGATTTGTCTCCTCAATGTTTTCTCTCTTCTTCTAAAACAACTGTTAATTGAATTAAAGACATCTGTGCCCCAGATCCCCCTACTTTTTGGAGGAGCAAACTGATAACATGTCCAATTTGTTGAATTTCCAGGCTGGAGGAAGTCTCTTCTGGTATATGGACAGGCAGCACTGGTGCTCCACAGGGGATGTGTCCTCTCACGCTTCTTCTTCTACACCAACAACTGCATCTCCAAGGACCCAGCTGTTAAACTACTGAAGTTTGCAGATGATACTACAGTCATCGGACTCATCCAGGATGACGAGTCTGCATATTGGCGGGAGGTTGGGCGGCTGGTGCTCTGGTGTAGTCAGTACAACTTGGAGCTGAACACGTTCAAGACTGTGGAGATGACTGGACTTTAGGAGACACCCCTCAGCACTGCTCCCCCTCACAATATCCAACAGCCCTGTGTCAACTGTGGTGACCTTCAAGTTTTTGGGAACTACCATTTCCAGAGACCTGAGATCAACATCAACTCCATCCCCAAAAAAGGCTTAGCAGAGGATGTTCTTTCTGCTGTAACTGAGGAAATTTAGTCTGTCACAGGAGCTGTTGAGCCAGTTCTACATCACCGTCATTGAATCTGTTCTGTGCACATCCAGCAACAAAACAGGATAGGAACAGACTGCAGTGAGCAGTAAGGACAGCAGTAAAAATCATTGGCATTCCCCTGCCCACCCTGCAGGACTTTTACACCTCTTGAGCCCAGAAACAGGCGGGCAGAATCAGCACAGACCCCCCCACACACACACACCCACGACACAGTCTGTTTTCTCTGGTAAGCGTTACAGAGCAATGTGCACTAAAACCACCAAATATATGAACAGTTTTTTCCCCCACAGGCCATCTCTCTCATGAATACTTAACAGTATGGTGCAGCATATATATATATAGCGGCGTGGTGGCGCAGTGGTTAGCATGGTCGCCTCACAGCAAGAAGGTTCTGGGTTCGAGCCCTGGGGTAGTCCAACCTTAGTGGGCCATCCCAGGTCATCCTCTGTGTGGAGTTTGCATGTTCTCCCTGTGTCTGCGTGGGTTTCCACCGGGGGCTCCGGTTTCCTTCCACAGTCCAAAGACATGCAAGTCAAATGAATTGGCCATACTAAATTGTCCCTAGGAATGAATGTGTGCGTGTGTGTTTTGGCCCTGTGATGGCCTGGCAGCCTGTCCAGCGTGTCTCCCTGCCTGCTGCCCAGTGACTGCTGGAATAGGCTCCAGCATCCCCGCGACCGTGGGGGCAGGATAAGCGGTTAAGATAATGGATGGATATATACATACACCTTGCTAGTACCGGGTTGGACCCCCTTTTGACTTCAGAACTGCCTTAATCCTTCGTGGCATAGATTCAACAAGGTACTGGAAACATTCCTCAGAGAGTTTGGTCCATATTGACATGATAGCATCACACAGTTGCTGCAGATTTGTCGGCTGCACATCCATGATGCGAATCTCCCGGTCCACCACATCCCAAAGGTGCTCTATTGGATTGAGATCTGGTGACTGTGGAGGCCATTTGAGTACAGTGAACTCATTGTCATGTTCAAGAAACCATTCTGAGATGATTCGAGCTTTATGACATGGCGCGTTATCCTGCTGGAAGTAGCCATCAGAAGATGGGAACACTGTGGTCATAAAGGGATGGACATGGTCAGCAACAATACTCAGGTAGGCTGTGGCGTTGACACGATGCTCAATTGGTACTAAGGGGCCCAAAGTGTGCCAAGAAAATATCCCCCACACCATTACACCACCACCACCAGCCTGAACCGTTGATACAAGGCAGGATGGATCCATGCTTTCATGTTGTTGACGCCAAATTCTGACCCTACCATCCGAATGTCGCAGCAGAAATCGAGACTCATCAGACCAGGCAACGTTTTTCCAATCTTCTATTGTCCAATTTTGGTGAGCCTGTGCGAATTGTAGCCTCAGTTTCCTGTTCTTAGCTGACAGGAGTGGCACCCGGTGTGGTCTTCTGCTGCTGTAGCCCATCTGCCTCAAGGTTCGACGTGTTGTGCATTCAGAGATGCTCTTCTGCATACCTCGGTTGTAATGAGTGGTTATTTGAGTTACTGTTGCCTTTCTATCAGCTCGAACCAGTCTGGCCATTCTCCTCTGACCTCTGGCATCAACAAGGCATTTTCTCTTTTTCGGACCATTCTCTGTAAACCCTAGAGATGGTTGTGCGTGAAAATCCCAGTAGATCAGCAGTTTCTGAAATACTCAGACCAGCCCGTCTGGCACCAACAACCATGCCACGTTCAAAGTCACTTAAATCACCTTTCTTCCCCATTCTGATGCTCAGTTTGAACTGCAGCAGATCATCTTGACCATGTCTACATGCCTAAATGCATTGAGTTGCTGCCATGTGATTGGCTGATTAGAAATTTGCGTTAACGAGCAGTTGGACAGGCGTGCCTAATAAAGTGGCCGGTGAGTGTATATGTGTGTGTGTGTGTGTGTGTGTATATATATATATATATATATATATATATATACACGTATATGTATATACGATGTGCACTACCTCTTCAAATGTGCAATACAAATAAGGCTTTAAATGGTCATGCTCTTACATACATTTATGATTTACTGACTTGGTATATGCCCCCTTGACCATTAAGATCCGCAGATGGCACCCTGCTGGTTATTCCCAGATCTCGGTTTGTCACAAAGGGTGATCAGGCCCCCACACTATGGACCTCTCTTCCTGTTGAACTAGGACCAACTAAGTCTATAGCTTCTTTTAAATCTTGTCTTAACACTTTTCTATTTATGAAAGCTTTTACAAATGTTTGATATTTGTTTTTTATTCATAGTTTTTATTTTTACTCTTACTTATTTGGTCTTGCTCTTATTTTTGCCTTGTCTGTTTTTATTTCTTTGTAAAGCACTTTGTAACATTGTTTTAGGAAAGTGCTATACAAAGTTATTGTTTGTGCAATACAAACGTATAATTGTAAATACACATACAACTGCTGTATACTGGTGCTGTTATTGTGGTTGTAACATTGGTATGTAATATATGTGGTTGTGAGGTGGATGGTAGGTGAATTACATAGAGTATACTTCTGGTACATAAGATTATATAGTGTAATATAGTGGGAGAATATAGCATTGTATATGGACATGATAGGTTGTGGAATTTTTATATGGTATAGTATATGGGCAATATAGTATTTAACCAATATGGTATAATATATGGGCATAGGCCAAAACTCTGTATAGTAGCGACATACCTGCTGTGCATACATGCTTGCCTCCAATGTCCTGTTGTTGTTCCATTTATTTGTTTTTTGTTGTTGTTTTGTTTTCTGTGAATGATGTCTACAAGTGCTAGAAGTTGCTGTGTACCAGCGTCAAATTCCTCATGTGCACAGGAACACTTGGCCAGTAAAGTTGATTCTGAGATGATCTGGGCTGTGGTGATATGCTCATGATGTGATCTAGTTTTCCATTGGGCTCTTTGGCAGCCAAGCGCCATCGAAGCATGTGTGGCAGTGTGAAGTTAACCACATGCAGATATGACGGTGTAGCTAAGCCAATGAGTGTGTGCATCTCTGTGAGCATAAGAAGCCATACACAACACAGACATGAAAAGAGTTTCCACTTTAATTATCTTAAATATAAGCCTAGTTCTTATTACATCTGAATCCATACGATTTCTGCACTTGTACAACTTTTGCCATGTCCTCTTTGTTTGACCGACACTGACAATGGCATGAACGCCAAAATAGGCTACAATTTCACATGAGGCTTTTTGAAAAGTATCAAATCTTCCCTTTACAACAACAATGCATGAGTTGTGACAAAAAATTTCTTGGTGGAAACGATATAAAAAAAGATATGACTATCATCTATAGTACAAAATGTGCTACCACAACAAATTGAAGACTAACAAACAAACCCAAATTTGTACTCAATCAATCCTGCTTGATATGTGCAAAAGGCTTGGCGCAACACTATCGTGAACTGAAAGCAGATTATGAGGCACAGTAACAAAGAAAAGGCAGGTACAGGGACAAGACCAGGAATGGTGAGGATGCAAGGAGTAGAGGTGAAGTAGGCATATGAGTTTAAATACTTGGGGTCAACTGTTCAAATTAACAGAGAGGGTGGAAGAGAGATGAAGAGGAGAGTGCAGGCAGGGTGGAGTGGGTGGAGAAGAGTGTCAGGAGTGATTTGTGACAGAAGGGTACCAGCAAGAGTTAAAGGGAAGGTTTACAAGATGGTAGTGAGACCAGCTATGTTGTATGGTTTGGAGACGGTGGCACTGATGAAAAGACAGGAGGCAGAGCTGGAGGTGGCAGAGTTGAAGATGCTAAGATTTTCATTGTGAGTAATGGAGGAGGACAGAATATGGAACGAGTATATTAGAGGAACAGCTCAGGTTGGACGGTTTGGAGACAAAACAAGAGAGGCAAGATTGAGATGGCTTGGACATGTGTGGAGGAGAGATGCTGGGTATATTGGGAGAAGGATGCTGAATATAGAGCTGTCAGGGAAGAGGAAAAGAGGAAGGCCAAAGAGGAGGGTTTATGGATGCGGTGAGAAAGGACATGCAGGTGGTTGGTGTGACAGAGGAAGATGCAGAGGACACAGGAAGAGATGGAAACGGGTCACCAGTTGTCCACGGGTAAAGTACCTTATAGTGACAACATCTCATAGGTAGGACATTTTTAAAGGAGTTCTGTATTACCATTTAAGACCCGATAGATACCAACTGTGACTTGCCATAGACAACAAGTTAAGAAATGGTGAAAGATTTGTGTATGCCCTCACTGTCAGGGACCACCATGAAGTGTACCAATCTACAACAGAAACAAAGTAATCTGTAAAACTACCACTCATTTAACAGCCAGATTACACAGCCAATACTAGGGTTTTCTCTGCTACACCACTGTTATATTAGAAAAATAATGAACATTAACTATATTCTACATTTCCATGTTAATGAGCAATGAGGTTGAGCTTTGGGCACAACGGACATTTGCAGTGACCCCAGCATCCATTTACAGGGGGTGGAGTTAGTCATGCGACAGCAAGTCCCTAAACAAACAAAAGGTTTGGGGAATGTGGATGGGGACCACAAAAACTTCTCAATATAATGGGAACCATTTTGTTCTGACAAGGACACGAGTCAACTCCAGTGTATTTTGGCACCCAAAAATACATTGTGCATTGTGGTGCACTCACACAACAGGGTTCAAGTGCTTGAACCCTGTTGTGTGAAAACAGGTGTTAGTTGGATAAAGCACTATTAACAGTCTTAAAGATACAATCCGCAATTGATGCACAACAGCAGATGTCAGCACCACTTCTACTGTGGCTTGGTCAGACTTTGTAAACTTTCACATCATCACTTGCGAATGAGAGTGTCTCAAACAAACCTGACGGTGAGACATGCCATGTAGATTGCTCATGTTGTTGCAGTCCTCCACACGGCCATGGCGGCACATGCCATTATGGATTGTGCCTTTAATATGAATATGTGTATCCATTTAGATGTAACAGACATGTTTCGTTAAAATAAAATAAATAATAATAATAATAATAAAGCATTTTCTGCAACAGATCTGCACTGAAATTGTAAAAAGATTCCCACCCAAGAGAATGTGGCTGAGTCCACCATGGCTGACAATAAAAGTGTCGTTGTCATCTGAGCATGTAAAATAGTACAGTGAGGCCGTTTCAGAACAATGCCGGTGATTGTGTACAAGTCACAAGAGCTGTACAACAACATCTTTTTATCGACAGTAAGGTCTGAAAAAAAAAAACATGAGATGAGCAGCTTGAAGTTAATAGCAATCCTGTATAAGCTGCATGTTTGCTTAACAATTAAATTCCAGCACAACTAATCCACTGAGGCACAGCCTAAGGGTATGCTACATGCAAGATAGGTTGACATACCTTGGTAACATATTGCAGTTATGTTATGTCTTGGTATGACTCATGTTGTAAAGCAAAGTTTTTACCCAAGTTAGTTTTTGATGCCTTCATATCCAAAGTTACCCAGTTCAAGAATCCATAGGAGCACGTTAATTCTAGCAGTGTCCAGGTGACTACAGAAGACAGTGATATTTGGTATTCCCTACTTGGAGAGCATAGTACTGTGGGGCTATTTGAGAACAGTAGGAAGAAGTGTTTGCCTGGGTCCAGACCTTTGAATCTACCCACTCCACCAAGTTGACCGATGGAAATGGAGTGTTAACAAGTTGACAATTCTGTCTGATATCAGGTAAAAGTGTAGCTTCCAATAAGAAGGGAAAAAAAGCAAAAAAACATATGCAGTCCACTTTAATCTTACACACACACACACACACACACACACACACACACACACACACACACACACACACACACACACACACACACACACACCTTTCTGGATTCAATGTGAAGAGTCACCATTTTATTTTTGATCCATGCCTTGGCAAATCTCATCAGCCTACCATTAACACTGGGCAGGACAGGCTGTACCAAAAACCAACAGACTCCATGTGGTATTTCAAACAGACTGGGAAATTCTGGCCTCACTGGCTGGAATTCCAGTTCAGAAGACTAGTAATGCTAGATCGCTGACTAAGCTTAAAGGGTAGCAAACCTTTTTTTCACCATTTTTTTGAGCTGAAACATGGGGCCTCAGATGGCAGAACCAATTGCCCTCATGATGAACTCAACAATAAACAAGATGCATCATATTGCCCCTTTGAGGGACAAAATGTAAGCTTTATCTTACTTCTGGGGGAAACACGTTAAGATCAGTCCCCTCCGAAATTGTCTACTTAATACAGAGGAATCAAAGATGCCTAGACCCATAAGACATAGGCGACACACATGGGGTTCAACACATAAGTTCAATAAAACTGAGCTGAATAGAAAAGCAACATGCTGGCTTTAGCCAGCTTAGCTCTCTGCACAGACTTGTGAGATGCCATGGCGTGTTGTTGTACTATAGACCCCCCCCCCCAAACACACACTCTCTGTTCTCTTGTTCTCCAGTCCTTTTTTCACCCTTTTCAAAATGTGAATTGGCAGAGACATGAAAAACAAAAACGAGTGCTTACTTATTCCTTTAGACCACATATTAGATGACCAAATGGCTGAGGTCATGTGTACTCTGGTCTTGTTCAACACTTGACAGTCCATTCATTTCCTGGTTTGTACTAGATGGTTCAGAACAAATGCAGTAGTCACAGTAGTAATACCTATACTTGGAAGGCAGAAAAGAGTCTGAATAAAGCAAAAGATGAACGCAACGGTCGACTTAAAGAGAAGGGTTTTACAATTGAACGTATACTGTTTTAGGCTGACATTTCTCTGGCCTGTTAACATTCCAAATTTTTCTGAATCTCTCTCGGATTAAGTACATCGGTGGAACATTTGCATTATATAAATAAGGCCACACACACGGGGCTGTAACAGTATACCTTTCAGGTAACTTTGAGTTTATGTAGACAAAGTTAAAAAACATAACCATCGGGGTGAGGCTCCAGCAGTAGATCCAAGTTCACTCAGAATGAAGTGGATCATATTTTTTAATTAAACCACTGATTCAGTCAGAATAGACTGGGTACTGCTGATTATATATACTAGAGAAGAATATCTGGCATATTGGAATCCGTCCTAGCATAGTGGATAGCTTTGTGAAATCCAACCGTTTTCAAACATCTTTACATTTGATTCCTTTTGCCTACCTTCAAAGCCACAAGCCACTAGTCAGACCAGCTTGAATTTTTCCGCCTTTTCATGTGAGACACTGGCAGAGCTTGAGCCATGACAATCATCTTGACAACAACTGAAGCATTTCCACTGCTTGTCTGGGGACTGCCGCTACATGGTCCTGGGGATATTATAGGATATGGAAAGTGTTGGTGTGCTGTGGACAAGGGGGACTGTAGGGAAGCCCAGTTCAGCTGGGTATGGCTGTAGGCCCATCTGTTTGTTTTCATATAGCTTGCGGACAACCACGTAACAGAAATCCTCATTGCGGCGATTGCATGTGTCTAGAAGATGGCGGACCTTGGCAGTGCGCGTGGGCTGGTTGATCACCAGCTCATAGTCTTCGTGCATCAACAGTGAGCGTGCCAGCAGGGCATCCAAGCTCTGATTCAGGCAGGCATCAGTCATCTGGCGGATGATTTCTTCGCGCCGCACTGCAATCCACTTTCCGATGGGGCCCTGCGAGGGAGTGGAGAGGGGCAATGGAGGCGAGTTGTCGGCTACAGCAAAGAAAAGGATTCCGATTTTATTCACAGTGGATAAGAGTTGTTAAGAAAGACAACATATCTACAGAAATGTGTGTACACATCAGTTGTCATGAACTGCAATGTCCCACACCTTGTTGCTGTAGCGTGATATTCTCTAGACGGCTCTCACATTCATTTATAGGTATCATTGTTTTGACAGGTATATTCAAGTCATTCATAGGTTTGGCACTCTGGTAGTCACTTTGATTGTTGACTGGGTTGTGGTCCTGCAGTGACTTAGGAGGCTCAAGAGCATTGGACATGAATGACAATGGAGACTCTTCTACATTAGAAAGGACAGCAAGAATGTAGAATGACAGCAAAATTATACAAAATATCAAAGTCAGCATCTTAAGCCTTAACTCATGAGAGTTTATTCCCGGTTACCTATAATGGTATGGCATGTAAAAATCTACTATGTCAATACAGGACTACGTCAAACTAATACACTAACTATTACAATTTCCAACAGCAACAGCACAGTCCTAAGTAATGTAATGACATCAGATAACTTGGTTTGTGATGACATGGATTAATTACCTTTAGAGGGTGGCACAATGCTGCAGCTGGTGAGGAAGCCTGGCTGAGATACTTCTACTTCCTGGGATGAACAAGACCCTGATCCTGAGGTGGAGCTCTCCTGTAGAGTGGACAGTAAGAGAAAAGGTAAACTTAAAGACAAACACCCTATATAAAAATACAAAAAACAAATTTATCGATTGGTTGATGAACTTGACTGATCCCCTAAAGGGAAAATGCATCAGCCACCACACATAAGGACATACAGTGCATCCGGAAAGTATTCACACCCCTTCACTTTCCCCACATTTTGTTATGTTACAGCCTTATTCCCAAAGGGATTAAATTCCTTTTTTTCTCATCAATCTACATACAATACCCCATAATGACAAAGCGAAAAAGGTTTTATAGAAATTTTTGCAAATTTATTAAAAATAAAAAAAATGAAATATTGCATGTACATAAGTATTCACACCCTTTACTCAGTACTTGGTTGAGGCACCCTTGGCAGCGATTACAGCCTCAAGTCTTCTCGGGTATGAAGCTACAAGCTTGGCACACCTATATTTGGGGTATTTCTCCCATTCTTCTCTGCAGATCCTCTCGAGCTCTGTAGGGTTAGATGGGGAGCGTCGCTGCACAGCTATTTTCAGGTCTTTCCAGAGATGTTCAATGGGGTTCAAGTCTGGGCTCTGGCTGGGCCACTCAAGGGCATTCACAGACTTGTCCCGAAGCCACTCTTTCGTTGTCTTGGCTGTGTGCTTAGGGTCGTTGTCGTGTTGAAAGGTAAACCTTCGCCCCAGTCTGAGGTCCTGACCGCTCTGGAGCAGGTTTTCGTCAAGGATCTCTCTGTACTTTGCTCCATTCATCTTTCCCTCAATCCTGACTAGTCTCCCAGTTCCTGCCGCTGAAAAACATCCCCACAGCATGATGCTGCCACCACCATGCTTCACTGTAGGGATGGTATTAGCAAGGTGATGAGCGGTGCCTGGTTTCCTCCAGACGTGACGTTTGGCATTCAGGCCAAAAAGTTAAATCTTGGTTTCACCAGACCAGAGAATCTTGTTTCTCATGGTCTGAGAGTCCTTTAGGTGATTTCTGGCAAACTCCAAGCGGGCTGTCATGTGCCTTTTACTGAGCAGAGTCTTCCATCCGGCCACTCTACCATAAAGGACTGATTAGTGGAGTGCTGCAGAGATGGTTGTCCTTCTGGAAGGTTCTCCCATCTCCACAGAGGAACGCTGGAGCTCTGTCAGAGTGACCATCGGGTTCTTGGTCACCTCCCTGACCAAGGCCCTTCTCCCCCGATTGCTCAGTTTAGCTGGGCGGCCAGCTCTAGGAAGAGTCCTGGTGGATCCAAACTTCTTCCATTTACGAATGATGGAGACCACTGTGCTCTTTGGGACCTTCAAAGCTGTAGACATTTTTTTGTACCCTTCCCCAGATCTGTGCCTCGATACAATCCTGTCTCGGAGGTCCACAGACAGTTCCTTTGACTTCATGGCTTGGTTTCTGCTCTGACATGCACTGTCAACAGTGGGACCTTATATAGACAGGTGTGTGCCTTTCCAAATCATGTCCTATCAATTGAATTTACTATGGGTGGATTCCAATCAAGATGTAAAAACATCTCAAGGATGATCAGTAGAAACAGGATGAACCTGAGCTCAATTTTGAGTGTCCTAGCAAAGGGTGTGAATACTTATGTACATGCAATATTTCAGTTTTTTATTTTTAATAAATTTGCAAAAATTTCTACAAAACCTTTTTCACTTTGCCATTATGGGGTATTGTGTGTAGATTGATGAAAAAAAAAAGGAATTTAATCCATTTTGGAATAAGGCTGTAACATAACAAAATGTGGGGAAAGTGAAGGGGTGTGAATACTTTCCGGATGCACTGTATATGACAGAAATATAAGGGTAAAAACAACACTAAAATGGTGCCATTCAGGACAAAACCTTGCCCCTTGACGGTTACTCAAAGTGAAAGTCAAGGTGCCAGATAGAAGCCTGACTGGGACTAATGTTAACTAATACAATTTAATTTCTCATTGTGGCTTCCCCTTAAAAAAAGTGTTTCTCATAGACTGAAAAGAGGACACAGGGCACACTTTGAAAAATACAAGTGTTGAGCCAAAAACAAGTGTTCCCGACAAATCCCCCATACTTTTAGCAGAGCCAATTTGCTGAAAGGTCACCAAATACGATAGGAAACCCATTTTGGTAGAACACCTGCGACAGATTACTTCCATAGATTAGACCCAGAGATGGGTCTGTCCGACCGTAATACTGTCATTCATGATTGGTTGGAAAGAAGTTTGATTATATCTGCTAGTTGCTGCTTTTTTTTCCTAAGTACCTGGCTGTTTGCAAAGTCTGAGAGATTTTTGAGGGTTGAATTTGAAATCGCAAATACAGAATTCCAGAGAATGTTAATTTTTAAACTGTTCTTCTCCCAATTACATTGAAACTGGATGTTGAAAACTCATTTTCAAATAGGCTGAAATTCAGATTTTAACAATTCAGAGTTAAAGAAATTAAGACTGAAACTGACTAGCTAGAATATACAATTCAAATTCAGGTCTCTGCTGACACAAATGTCATACCAGAGGGAACATGCTTTTGGCTTGGTATTGGCCTACAGGGTGTGGATTGTGCTGACGTGCTGTTTTTGTAAATACTGACCGGCCAGGAGCTGGGGCTGTCCTTCAGTGATTCCTGCTCTTTCCTCTTTTCACAGGCTGGCTGGGCTGTGCAGCTGGCTGTCATCCTCATCAACTGTGGTTGGGGGTGATGTGGATTAAAATAAAGGAGAGTCAAAAGAGAGGAGTCATGTAACAGAGATTAGTGGGACCTAGTGAATCAAAATAAAAATCAGAATTGCTATTGTTGTGATGGTTATGACAGATTTATGTGCAAATAGAAGAACAATCCATCATAATTTATTACTGCCACTTGCCACTCAGTCACTTTAAAATTTCATTTAACCTTATCTATAACTACTGTGTAGTGTTGTGTATTGTTGTATGGTGTGCACTGTCTCATATGCCGGTGCCAAAGACAAATTTCCATTTTATGTAAATTTAATGGACGATAAAGTAATCTGAATCCGAACCCGAAAAACATTTGCTATTTTAATGTTGCCTCAAATATGTAAACCATTCAACTATGTGACAATAATCAGTGGTAGTACTTATCCATCTCAAACCCCAATAATACGGAGGTTTCTCCTTACATGCACTGTAAGCAGTTTTACCAAGATACAACAATGTGCCAATACATAGTACAGCTGTGTGAAAACGTGGTCTCCATCGCATACACAAATGAAAGGAGGAAGGATGTTTCTAGAGGATATGGTGAAAATGAAATCTGTCAAGTCATTCCTTTCAAGTTATGCTACATGTCCAACATCACCCAATTAGTCACAGTTTAACAGTCAATTTTGCTGTGTCAAATGTGAACATCTCAGCTTATGAAAACATGTCATAACTCTTTGTATTGTTTAATAAGAGCAGTACAATGAGCACAGTGTACCCTGAATTCTGACAAACCTTTGATTTCTTGATCTCCAACACAGCTTCCATAAAATCAATCTCATTGAATCTCCTCAGCATGGGCTCCAGCTCAATCAGACACTCTAAATTAATAATAAATTATAAATAATGATAAACATTTTATTTAAAGGCACCTTTCATGACACTCAAGGTCACCTTAGATTTAATACAGTAAAACAAAGCAGTAAAAACACTGGCACAACCAACAATAAAACACACAAGCAATAGAGCATACATCAACTGGAATTAAAAAAAAAGAAGATGAATTTCATGCTGTCAATGCTGTTAAAGTGAGTATGCTAGCTTAAAAAGGTGGGTTTTAAGAGCAGATCTGAATTCTGTTAAGGAGTCCAGTAAGCGGATGTGACAGGGAATGGAGTTCCAGAATTTGGGTGCAGCACAGGAGAAAGCCCTGGCATCTATTGTTCTGAGGTTGATGGCTGGTAGTGCCAATAGACCTGCTGGTGAAGACCACAGGGAGCAAGATGGAGTGTAATTCTGAAGGAGGTCTGTGAGGTAAGCAGGGGACGGATTATGAAGAGTTTTGAATGTTAATAATACAATTTTAAAATTAATCCGCTGTGGCACAGGAAGCCAGTGTAATCGAATCAGCAGGGGAGACATGGTCAGTAAACTTTAACATTTAATAATGTGCTGCAGAATTCTGGATGAGTTGAAGTCAGTGAAAAGTTGGGGATGCCTGCCAGGACTGCATTGCAGTAGTCAATGCGTGATATGACCAAAGCATTGACTAAGACTACCATGGACCGTGGAGTGTTGTATTAAAAGCAGGGCATAGTCTGGAGATGTTTCTCAGATGGAAAAAGGCAATCCAGGAGACATAGTTTATGTGACTGGAAAAGGAAAGGGTACTATCTAGGATAACACCAAGGCTCTTAGCCTGAGGGGAGACAGGCATGGTGGCTCCAGTAATGGAGAGTGAGCAAATATTGGTTTTGAGAATGTAGATTTAATGCCAATGAGGAGTAGCTCAGTTTTACTTCTGTTGAATTTCAGATTATCGTTAGTCATCCATATCTGTATATCATGGAGAAAAGCAGTGAGGGTACCGGAGGGTAGAGTGGAAGTGGGCTTAGTAGACACAAAGCTGTGTATCATAAGCATAGCAGCGGAAATGGATACCATAGTGCCAGAAGATGTTGCCAAGAGGGAGGAAGTAAATAATAAACAGGTGTGGCCCCAACACTGAACCCTGTGGAACTCCATGAGGAACTATCAAACTTTCTGACCGGTAATTCCGAATTAGTACAAAATGTGTCCTGTTTGTAAGGTAGAAAGCAAACCACTGATACACAGTGCCCCCAACTCCAATGCTAGCCAGATAATCCAAGAGAAGCTGATGAGATATAGTATCAAAGGCTGCTTTGATGTCAAGGAGGATGAGGATAGAGAGTAGACCAGAGTCAGCTGCATGAAGGAGGTCATTAGTGATCTTAACCAGGGCCGTTTCGGTACCATGTTTGGGGCAAAAGCCAGATTGGAATTATTCAAAGAGACTATTTGCTATCAAGGTAGATCTAGAGTTGAGATGCAACTACCTTCTCAAGGATTTTGGAGATAAATGGTAATTGTAAAAGTAAAAAAGTAAAAAGTAGAAAGAATACAGCAAATCATGAAAAGATACTATGAGATCCTACATTTTCAGAACCAAACAACTGCACTGCGTGAGCACATCAAATTCATTTTGCAATCAAAAGGAGATAATAAATTGAAGTAGGTTGTGAAATAATCAATATTATCAATAGTGAAGACATGAAATTTTTTTTGCCAGACTGAAAAGTCCTTTTCATGTTTTACTTTCTCTGTTTAAGTATAGATTTGTAATAAAGTACATTAAAAAGGAATAGGGCTTTGAAAAAAGGAGGAGAGGACATCTTAAATCGTATTCCTACAGTTGCACCACTTATCATGTGTCCCTTACTGAGGAAGGAGGGTCGTTCATCAGGGTTAGCGGTCCAGCCGCAGGTCATAATGTTGATGAGAGTCTCTCTACTGGGGATATTGGCGGGCAGGCTATCCAAGCCTGTGTCAGGACGCCGTCCCCGCAGCACGCTAAACATGATCTGCATGGGGTTGGTCACTTCTGTCCACACAAAAACACACGGAGGATTGGTAATTACACTTTCAATAAAACAGTGGAAAAAAAAAAAGGAATAGAAACCAAGTGAAAAACATGTCAATCCAGGATGTTGTCTTCATATACTACTGAACTAATAGTTACCTTCAAATGGAATCTGCCTGGACAGAACTTCCCACATAATTATTGCATAGCTAGAACGTAAACAAAGGGGGAAAACAGATTAGGTAATGACAAATACATGTTCCATGTAAAATGGTATTCCCCATGGCTGGAGGGAGAAATTACAAACTATTCCCTTTATTTTACATTTAGTTGGAAATCAGAGCTTAACAAAGAGCATCTCTCCTGCTGGTTGAGCCTGATATGGTCAATGGATTTAAGCCCTTGGCCAGGTGACTCACAATGTGTTTGTTCTTAGTATATTAAGAATCCACGCTTTACTGTCACACTGTTTTGACTTATCGGTTGCGCAACATTTCTCACACAATGTCACCGGGCTGTCGGGGTTGTCAGCTACAGCGCATTAAAGACACCAACCTATGGTGATAACTATGACATAGTTTGTGAATGGGTGTGGTTCACACTGAGGTTTAAGTCACCTAAAATTATGTATGCAAGAGATGTCCAAAAAGTTAGTTAAATTGTTTGCTTTAGCATGTAGCAGATACCTTAGGTACTGGTTTATATCCAGGATAAGTTCAAATTTGTCATAAGTTTGTAATGTGCACCGTCATATTCTTATCTGAATATATGAATGAGAAACAAGTCATTGCAAATATTTCCACTAAGACAAAGCTTACATATAATGAGCCCCAACAATAAATTTGATAAGATCTTAACTATCATTTCAAGGATTCTGATATTTGGGATATGAGAACATTCAGGTAATGCAACCAGAATGAAGCATGAACATGTTCAAAATCAAACAGAATACTCAGTGTGTCCAGAACAATGCCAGGACATTAAAGTGCACACAAATACACTTGATGTTCACAACTTGACTCAAAGCAACTGATTTTAGGGATCAATGTCTCACCTGTACATGTCGTGTTTGACATCAGCCCGCCGAGTGTTGGAAGGCTCATACTTTTCGGGGGGCATATAGATTACTGTGCCCCCCATTTCTGTAGGCTTGGACCCTGAACCTTTACTGACTGAGAGCTGCCGCCATTTTGAAAGGCCAAAGTCTGCAATCTGGACAAAAGATTAGCATAATGTTAGAGGTCAGCTTTGTAAAGGATGGGTAGCTTTAGAAAATCAGCTATCCTTCCACGGAGAGCAATTAATCGAAAGATTAAGGAAAAAAAACATCAAATTTAAAGATCTGTATTAGGGGCTGTGAACCTCAGGAGAAAAAAAAACAGCTTTTGAATACAGGTTGTTTAAATGAGTCAGATCAGGATCAGACTGGTTCTTGCTTGAGGACAGCTTTTAATCAAGAATTAATTCATATGCAAATCTACAACAACTCTGTTTAATATGGCATGGGAAAGTTTGAGTGAGTCTGTGATTGAGAGTATATTATTATATCAGAGATAGATTTTCTGCAACACACACACACACACACACATATATATATATAGTAACGTGCATGACCAAATAGACTCGCTGGCCCTTGGTTAACGGGTCAGACCCTTTAGTTGACTGGTTAACATAGTCACCCGTGGTGCAGGAGATCCGGGTTCGCGTCCTGGCTGCGGTGGTTCCCACGCTGCTCCCCAAATTCGCCACATTGGTGTCAGAAGTAGGATGGTGAGACTGTGAGGCCATCGGAAGCACGTGCGCCCAGAGGCATGAGGGAGCTGATATGCTGAAGCGTGGGGATGCACTTCCCGAAGGATGGGGGTAGTGTAACGTGCATGGATAAATAGACTCGCTGGCCCTTGGCTAACGGGTCGGACGCTTTAGTCGACTGGTTAACGTAGTCAACCGTGGTGTGGGAGATCCGGGTTCGCATCCCGGCTGTGGCGGTTCCCGGGCTGCCCCCCGAATTCGCTACATTCCCAAATTTGCTACATTCCTGAAGGAGGGGGGTAGTGTAACGTGCACAGATAAATAGACTCGCTGGCCCTTGGTTAATGGGTTGGACCCTTTAGTCGACTGGTTAACATAGTTGTCCATGATGTGGGAGACACGGGTTCGCATCCTGGCTGTGGCAGTTCCCGGCTGTCCCCCTGAATTCGCTACATTGGTGTCCGAAGTGGGATGGTGAGACCGTGAAGCCATCGGAAGTGTGTGCGCCCAGGGGCGTGAGGGAGCTGATACACTGAAGCACAGGGACGCGCTTCCTGACGGAGTGGAGTAGTGTAATGTGCACGGATAAATAGACTCGCTAGCCCTTGGCTAACGGGTTGGACCCTTTAGTCGACTGGTTAACGTTGTCGCCCATGGTGCGGGAGATCCGGGTTCGCGTCTTGGCTGCGGCGGTTCCCGGACTGGCCCCCGAATTCGCTACAACACACACACACACACACAAACACACACACATATATATATATATATATATAGTAACGTGCATGACCAAATAGACCCGCTGGCCCTTGGTTAACGGGTCGGACCCTTTAGTTGACTGGTTAACATAGTTGCCCGTGGTGCAGGAGATCCGGGTTTGCGTCCTGGCTGCGGTGGTTCCCACGCTGCTCCCCAAATTCGCCACATTGGTGTCAGAAGTAGGATGGTGAGACTGTGAGGCCATCGGAAGCACGTGCGCCCAGAGGCATGAGGGAGCTGATATGCTGAAGCGTGGGGACACACTTCCCGAAGGATGGGGGTAGTGTAACGTGCACGGATAAATAGACTCGCTGGCCCTTGGCTAACGGGTCGGACCCTTTAGTCGACTGGTTAACATAGTCAACCGTGGCGTGGGAGATCCGGGTTCGCATCCCGGCTGTGGCGGTTCCCAGGCTGCCCCCCGAATTCGCTACATTCCCAAATTTGCTACATTCCTGAAGGAGGGGGGTAGTGTAACATGCACAGATAAATAGACTCGCTAGCCCTTGGCTAACGGGTTGGACCCTTTAGTCGACTGGTTAACATAGTTGCCCATGGTGCGGGAGATCCGGGTTTGCGTCTTGGCTGCGGCGGTTCCCGGACTGGCCCCCGAATTCGCTACAACACACACACACACACACACACACACACACACACACACACGTATGACAAATTATCAACATCAATAACATGTGACCCCTTAAAAAGATGTCCAAACTGGAGGTGTCCCTCAATTGAGACGTAGGCAGGCTAAGTGTTTTGGTGGAAGTTTGTATGAGGAAGACTCAAGAGCGAACACTCGAAAAAAAGTCAAGAGCAACCCTTCAAAAAGGTGAGTGATTAAACATCACAGAACTCTCCTCAGTGGTGACTTTGATGTCGAGTTGTTGAACATAAGGCTTAGTTGGTAGTTTACTCCTTAATTTTACCAAACTACGAGCCAGGATATTGGCACGGTTAGGCCAGTTAGTAGACTTAAGGTGTCATATGATGACTAGTAGTTCTCCTGATTTCCTACGTTAAATGCACTTATCGTAAGTCGCTTTGGATAAAAGTGTCGGCTAAATGACTGTAATGTAATGTAATTTACATCACATATATAGCTATGTAACTGCAGATGGTGGAGGGAGCCCTTGCTGATATCCAAGTAAAGTGACTGCAATAATCAAGCCAAGAACAGATAAAAGCATGTACAACTTCTTGCAGATCAGCAATTGATGAAAATAAAATAATAATAATAATCATTACATTTATATAACATTTTCCTAGACACCCAAGGTGCTTCACAGTGAAGGGGGTAACTCACTTCAACCACCACCAATGTGTAACACCCACCTGGGTGATGCACAGCAGCCATTTTGCGTCAGAATGCTCGAAACATCAGCTTGACGTGGAGAGGGGGGAATCATTGAGCCAGTTACATAGAGGGATGATTAGGTGGCCAGTTGGATACAGCCAGGTTGGGAATTTTGCAAGGACACCAGGGAAACCCCCTACTCCTTGTGATAAGTGCCACGGGATCTTTATTGACCACAGCGAGTCAGGACCTCCGTTTAACGTCTCATCCGAAGGACAGCACCTCCTAAAGCAGAGTGTCCCTGTCACAGCACTGGAGCAATGGGATTTGATATTTGTTGTTTTTATTAGGACCAGAGGGAAGACTGCCCCCTACACCACTTCCAGCAGTAACTCAGTTTTCCTGTGAGTTCTGCCATCCAAGTATTAGCCAAGCCCATACCTGCTTAGCTTCCATCATTTGGCAGAGCCAGGGTACATGTTGGTATGGCTGCTGGCATAATGACCTAATTTTACAGATTACCTTGAGCTGGAGAAAGCATGACTGAACAACAGGTTTGATTTGATTATCAAAACCGAGGCTAGCATTGAATATTACCCCAACATTCCTAGCAGCCTGCTTAAGACTACCTGACAGACCACCAAGATTAGTACTAAAAGGGCTGATGGAATTTGGGGGACCGAACAGATTGACCTCAGACTTATCATGACTGCATTTAAGAAATTTTTCAGAAATCAAGGATTTAATGTCAAAGAGGCAAGTTGTAAGATTTGCTAGGCCGCTAGGATCTGTGGGTTTTAGTGGCATGTATAATTGAGTGTCATCAGCATAAAAATGGTAAAACATATCATGATTTTGAATGACCTGGCCAAGGGGCAGCATGTATATAGAAAACAAAAGGGGTCCAAGAACTGAGCCTTGAAGGGCACCACAACTCAACTGAGCCATCAAGGAAGCAGTTACCCAGAACAACAAGTTCTGTTGGAGAGGTAAGAGCATAATAAACTAAGAGCTGAGCCTTTGATGCCAACCCAAATCTCTAAGCAATGTAAGAGGATACTGTGACCGACTGTGTCAAAAGCAGCACTTAAGTCTAACAGAACTAAAATCGAGCAGTCACCCCTGTCTGCAGTCAGTAGTAGGTCATTAGTAACCTTAAGTAGAGCTGTCTCGGTACTATATGAAGTGCTCTAAAACCAGACTGGAAACTGTTAAAAAGGAATCAACTGAGATTAAATTACTCTCTCCAGAACCTTAGATAAAAAAGACAATTTGGAGATTGATCTGTGGTTACTTAAGGACAGGGGCTCTAAATTAGGTGTTTTCAGCAATAGGTGAACAACGGCATGCTTAAAACTCTGGACAAGAACCAGAGGCCAGAGAATCATTAAGAATTTGCAAAAACAACAGGGCTAACAGTTGAAAATACCTCCTTCAGCAGCTTAGTGGGAATGATGTCTAGGATACAGGAGGAGGAGTTCATATTGAAGACTGCACTCTCTAACACTGAAATTGTAATTGGCTGAAACTGGGTAAGAGGCAGAATTAACATGGGGAATGGAAAGAATGCAAGAGTCAGGCTGGATTTGGGACCTGATATTTTCCACCGTATTTACAAAATTAGTAAGACATTTTTCAGACAGCTCAACATCAGGCTCAAAAAAAGTGGAGGGACCATTAATAACAATCAATAACCCTAAAGAGAACTTTAGGATTATCAAGTCAAGTTTATTTATCGAGTTTATTTATAGAACCAAAGTGCTGCACAAGCTTAAAATACAATATAAAATAAGTGACACAGACGAATATAAAAATATATGCAAAGAAAACATAATAAAATAAAGAATATAAAATATAAACAATAAAACACAAGAGTAAAAGTATATTTGCACAATAAAATCATGGTATCAAGCTCAACTTGAATTGACTGCCAGCGAGAAGAGGTAGGTCTTTAACAAAGATTTAAAAGTCTTTAGGGTCTGAGCAGATCTTATGTGTACTGGTAGATTGTTCCAGAGATCAGGGGCAGCCACTGCAAAGGCTCTGTCGCCCCTATTGTGGTTATTTCTAGACATCAATTCAGAAAAGTATGCTGATCTCGCATCCTTAACTGCCTCCTGAGAAATTAACAATTGGTTTTTAAGGGTGTTGTGTGATAATTTGGACTTGTTGACCATTCAGGTTTTCTATAGTGTCTCCTAAGGGCATGAGTGTGATTGTTCAGCCAGGGGAGGTTATTTGATTTTTGTTTGTTTCCTAGTTTTAAACAGTGCCATTTGGTTAAGGATGGATAGGCACCGATCGTTGAATGAATTTAACAGTGCATCTGGATTGAGAGTGGATATAGAGGGATTAAAGGATGATGAATTAATAGCATCACAGAATTTAACTGCAGAACCAGGATTGAGAATGCGAGTAGATAGCGATAGTGACTAGGAATAGAGAGCTGTAGTGGAACTTTGAAAACAACAGCTTTATGGTCAGTTACAAACATATCCACCAGATTAAGACACTTGAGAGACCAGATGATAGTACAAGGTCTAAAATATGACCTTTAGAATGTGTGGCCCCTTTAAGAGATTGAATGAGGTTAAAAGAGTCTATAAAATCCCAAAAATTTGAAATTGGGGAACGGGAAAGACATTCATGAATATTAAAATCACCAATCAATAAACACCCTGTCATATTTTGGCATGACAATAGATAGCAGGTCAGAAAACAGAAAACTCAGAAATAAAACTTAATGAATTAGGGGTCTATAAATTAAGATGCAGAGTAAAGGGGGAGGGCCAGTGATTAAAAAAACTTAAAATCTCAAAATAGTTGAATTACCAAAATTAACAGGATGGCACTCAATACCTAACTTATAAAAAAACAGCTAGGCCACCCCCTCTTCCAGAGGGCCTGGAAATATTAAAATATTTAAAATCAGGGGGCCTAGCCTCAATCGGGGGATTAGTGTCCCCTGGGGACAGTCATGTCTCAGTAATCATAAAAAAGTCCATATTATTAGAAACATCCATCCATCCATTATCCAAAACGCTTATCCTGCTCTCGGGGTCGCTGCAGCCTATCAAAATCATTAATGATAAAGGACTTATTACTAAGAGAGCTCACATTCAAGAGGCCAAAATTATTATAACGACAGATAAAGCCAGTGGAGGGGGCTAGTGGGCAGAACAGTACTGTGGCGTGCCACTATAGGCGGAAGTGGAGGTTCCGGGAGGGAAGTGTGGGATGTAACAGTCAGTCATGTGAAGAAGACTGTACAGTGTGCTTTGTCCGCTAGCATCCAGCTACCCAGCCTGTTTGGGTGGACTCCACCAGTTCTGAAGAGGGAGAAACGATTCCTAAACAGATTAAAATTGTCAATAAAACCTATCTTGTGAGCTCTGCAGGCGGAGATGAGCCATGTGTGCAGGCTGGGGATTCTGCTGAAATGCCCTGCTTCATGGGCCAGTGTCGGAATAGCACCTGAAATAAAAACAGACTTTCCACAAGTACTGAAAAAGTCAATAAAATCCTTCTTGGTTAATTAAGACTGCTGATGAGCCACATTGTTTGTCCCCACATGAACGATCACTCGATTGGTGGAGGATGGGAGTGAGCGGATCAACCCCGGGAGCTTTATCCAGGATATCAGGGACTGTGGCTCTACGGAAACAGTGACCAGCTGCATTGAGAAAACTGATATTCCTGATTATGGCATTCCCAACTATTTTCCCCCCTTTTTGCCCCCAACTGTACCTGGCCAATCACCCCATTCTCCAAGCCATCCTGGTTGCTGCTCCACCCCCTTTGCCAATCCGGGGAGGGCTGCAGACCACCATGTGCCTCCTCCGATATATGTGGAGTCAACAGCCGCTTCTTTTCACCTGACGGTGAGGAGTTTCCCCTGGGGGATGTAGCGCTTGTGAGGATCACGCTATTCCTCCAGTTCCCCCTCCCCCCTGAACAGGCACCCTGAGTGACCAGAGGAGGCACTAGTGCACCGACCAGGACACATACCCACATCCGGCATCCCACCTACAGACACGGCCAATTGTGTCTGTAGGGACACCCGACCAAGCCCTTGGAGGAACCAGGGGGATTCGAACAGGCGATCCCTGTGTTGGTAGGCAATGGAATAGACCGCCACGCCACCCGGACACCCCAGAATCCCCAACTATTAATGTGCCTGGAGAGAAAAGGGGATGAGGTGATGTTGGCTGTGGCTTCTCATAGCAGGAGAGTACAAGATCCACACTGTGTTGAAATCGCCGACTGGGGATGTGGTGTCTGAAGTCGCAAGTGTTGTGACGGGGCAGTGACGTCAGCTCTGAGAATGGATTTCTCTGCCGGCTCAGGGCAAGGAAGACTTCGGGGGTGTCTAATCACGGCCTCTTTCAGGAACTTATGAAAGGAAGAGGAGGTCATTACCCGGGATGAGGGCCGTTGTTTTGGCTTCACAGAGGGATGGCAAGCCATCTTAACATTGCTAGCCACCCGCAGGATAGTTGCAGTGTCAGCAGGTGCCATTGTCGCAGAAGGGCCCAGACCAAGATGTGTCAGAACCGCAGGAACATCAGCTGGGTGGACTGGAGTGTCGTCAGAAGACAGCGGTTGGAGAAGCTTAGGTGAGGAGGGAGGCAGCCCCGTCCGAGCCTCTCTTGCGACCAGGGACCACCTCTTTGGCCCAGGACGACTGGTAGTTAGGTGTTGAGTAGAAAGAAAGCTGTGGAGAAGTGGAGGGGTCCCACAGAACTGTGTCCTGGATGGCTGTACTGAGAGAGGAAATGTATTTGGACTGCCCATAAGCCATGTCCATGAAGCTGGTCAAAAGGGAGTCTCTTATGGAGTTCATCAGAAAGCCATCGAACATACTCTTCAAGGTCAGCGATCTTTCTATTTGCTTTCTTTAGCAGGGTTCAACAATAAGGATTGTCCAGGGCAAGTAAAATGCCATGCCGGGCTAGTAAATCTAGCAACTCACTTGAATGGGCAAGCAGTAAAAAAAAAGTTAAAAAAAAAACACAATAAAAATGATTCACTTTTTTTAAATCATCGTCATATGTCATATCATAAATTATGTTCTCGTTCACTGGTCAACAGTATAGCCCCCTCCTCTTGCATGCATTGGAGAATATTGGCACACACCATTGGCCAATCAAGAATTAAGTAGGCTAGTCATGTGATGCATGGACGCCAGACTTGACACTCATGAGAAAATGGCAGCGAATAAAGACAAAATTTATGAACTGAAGCGCAAGAGAGTATTTCAGTTATCCTGGAAACAGGAGTTTGGTTGGGTTGCATTAGAGGATGTGGGCAAAACTCCAACAATGTATTGTACAGTATGCCGGAAGTTTAACAGCAAGGCAGATAAAATGGGGTCGTTTTTCAAAGGCAGGTCAAGTTTCCAAAAACATCACTGGAGTACTAAACAAGAGCCAACAGCATGTGGATTGCAAGGCAGGTAAGAGGGCTACCGGCAACCCCTCCTCCGAGGCCTTGCTGGCGCTTGTACTAAACATGAACACTGAGGAAAGTCACTAGTTGCTAAACTGATTACCACAGCGTATCATTTTTTTAAAAACGTGCAGCCATTCATGGCGTACTCCAGTGTGATTGCTCTTCAACAGAAGAATGGGAGTGACCTGTGTACGCAGTACCACAACAACATGGCTTGGCGAAGACAAGTATCTATCTAATGTTACACTATTTATCATTCTGTCAGTCAAACCTTGCACTCGCAGTTTATTTTCTATGGGTTTAGCATTTTGTGTTTTCCATAAAAATATTTTTTGATGATCAAACTGATTATTTTACAACTGGTGTTATGAATAGCTTATCATTTGACCACATCAAAACCATGAAAAGGTAATGGGCAATTCACAACACCATATATACATGGTGCTCACATAAATTATTAAAACACAGAAAAAGTTTATTTTGTATTTTGTCCATAGAAAACGAATTGTGAGTTAAAAATGTGACGAGTAGCCACCAACTGGCTAAGGTTAGAGGTTAGGGTAATTCATACTAAAACTTGCAACGAAACCAAATGCATACATTCAGCCGACATGCACTTACCTTAACATGAAATTCCCCATCCAATAGAATATTTTGTGTCTTAAGATCATGATGTAAAAGGGGTGGAGTCATGTTGTGAAGAAAGTTGACCCCCAGAGCAATCTCATACAGAATCCTGAGCCGCAAAGGCCAAGCAAGCAGGGGGTAAAGAACTTTCTGTGGGCAGAAAAGAGAAAGCAAGTAATTTAAAAAGTGTGACGTGAGGGTAGAATGAGAAAGGGGAAGTAGTATTAGAGCAGGGAATCAGGGAATTTCCCCTAAAACTATGCCTGATTGCATCATTACTCAACTATTCCTTCCCCTGCATAGTTCAAGGGTTTATCAGACATTGCAAACAATTCCAGTTTCGATTTTCAATCTATACCTGAAAAGGCAAAATATAGCAATCAGGCAACAAAAAACAATGGCCCCAGTTTCAATTAAATCATTTAGGCTGTACACAATCCAAGTGAGGGTGTAACTTGGCAAAACCAGTAACTAAAGACTGGTGAAGACATCTACTCTATCAGCTTTTTTTTTGTCACCACAAAGCAAGAAGATGACACTCACTGCAAAATTAGAAAATACATTATCAAGAGCCATATGAAGAGAATCACAACTACAGGGTGGCTGTCTGAGTGAGTTAATGGAAAAAGGATAAAGAAACCTCACTTCTCCCAATAGAAAAAAAGAAAGAAAGAAAACAAAACAAAACATGTGCCTGAGATGATTACCTTAAATCAGAGCCATGGATTAGGGTTATACAACGATATCAAGACATTAAGACTTTAAATACCACATGGTCATTAGTATCCAATGACAACTTCCAAAGAAAAAATGACGTCTGATGACAATCAACGGCCAAGTCAACACCCCTGCCCCGTGTATTTTAATGGTTTGTTTTGGCACGTAGTTACCTCGTGGAGCAGCAGGTCTAGGGAGCCATTGCTCATGAACTCTGTAACTATGCAGAAGAACTCGGGCTCATTACAGACGCCGAAGATCTGGATGATGTAGTTGAACCTGGCTTTATGCAACACCTCTGCCTCCTTCAGCAGGCAGTTTCTTTCCCTGCAAAACGAGGTTAGAGTCAGCCGTTACATTCAGAAAGTGCTGAGTAATTTCGATTTACCAATATAGCGATGCCTTATTTGCATAAAACGAGCTGTTTGACAGCACACCAAGAAACTAATGTAATGATCGCAACAAGGAATGAAGATCACTTGTCAATTACACAGCATGTCATCACGACCCCTAACCTATATAATACGTCTCTTAAACTTCAAATACATTAGCGTGCATTCGATTAGTTGTTAAGTACCTTTCGCCAACGGGAGAATCGAGCTTGAGGCACTTGATGGCCACAGTTGTCCGCCAGTCCGAGTGCTGAGCCTTGAATACAGTACCGAAACCACCTTTACTCAGGTAGTGAAGGTTTGTCAGCTTCTGGTAGGGAATTACTGGTAAGGTGCTAGTCAGACTGCCAATGTTCACACAGCCCGTGTGCGGCTCCATGGCAGCCCCTTTTTACGGAAACTACAGCTAAATTTAACAAGCACCAGTGCTAGTGGCAGAGAGATGAATTAACCGTTCTCGTAAGCGCAAGGAAAAGTCCCATTCATCTGTTTTTCCACCCAGACGTCGCTTATCGCCGACAAGCTAAGCTAATGTTAATTTCGTTAGCTGTGGCAGACGGGTGAAAAAGGAACAACCAGATGAGTTTCTCCACGAATTAGGTGCCCGTATACAGCAGCCACGATTGGAGAGCCACGCTTTCACTGTCTCTTCAACTCATCGGCTCTGTCGAAAGACTGGCTAGAAAGGGGTACGTCAGGAAGTTGTAAGTCTGTTGTCATTCATGGCAGGTGAGTTACTGCCAATGACGACAGACTTCCGGGTTTCATAAAGCGCGTTAATGGCGCAAACGTTTCTGGATGGCGTCGTATTTTTTCTAAAGTCCTATACAATTAATGCATATATTTTTGTTTTAGTCAAATAAGAGTAAATATGTTTCAATTATTGTCTAACAATTGCAAGCATCGCCTTTCACAAAGAAAAAAAACAGTTAGAAATCATGACGTGTGCGCGTACACGTTTATTTACGGTAGCCCACAAGTTTTGTATGTTTGGGTACATCTACTGTGCGTTTGTTTCATCACGCCCGCATGCGACGACGAGATATTCATCCGGTTAAAGAGAAATAACTGTGTTTCAGATGTACAAATTTATATTGTAATAATGCAGATTTCATAGAATTACATCATATCATGGTTACACATCCTACTGCAGCTTTAACCCCTAAGCGATTAAGTCGCTGAATTGCAAGGAATTTCCCCAAAACTGGGAATTTCCTAAACTGGCTTTTCTAAATCGCGAGGATGTAATATGGGAAAAAAGACTCGAGTTTCGGGGAAGTTGAAAGTGAATTTGTAAACGGAAAAACAAATAGTTGGTAGTCAGCCGACAACGGATGTATAATAATCTTGTGTCGATGTGACTTTTGCTTTACTGTATCCTACTTGGTCTGGTTTCGGTTTTTGATCTATAAGTAACGCACTTCTACGTGTAAAAACGCGATGAAAAAAAATAGGTTAACTCAAAATCTCTATCGATGTTAAAGGTGAACATGCGCTTGCTCTGTTGTTGGTTTAGTGTTTGGCGTGTGCGTGTCCCCGTAACCTGAATCCCGAATGAGGAAAGGGTGTCAACAAATCCTTAACCAAGAACTGCCCCGTTGAACGGGCGCATACGTGGAATTGGTTGAATGCACTTTTCATCGATTGGTTCGAAATGAGAACCTCATTGATTAAGTAATAGCATGCACTTCAGCAACATCTTTCCAGTTCAAGCGGAAGTCAGACTGAGAAACTGAATCGGATCAAAGACGCGTCAGACTACTGTACTTTATCCTCCATCTTTGACAGTGATCATATTCGCGCTGAATTTCAGTAAGTAGCACCCCCCCCCCCGTGGCTGTTGTGTCTGACTAACCCTCTTGTTCATTGAATCTACGGTATCAAAATCCTACCAAGGCGACCACATATGGCAGCCCCCTTCGTTCCAGTTCAGTTCCCAGTGATCCGGACGGGGACGTGCAGGTCTTGGCCCAAGTGGACGTCCTCGACGAGCAGCTCTTCCCCTGGTCATCAGTCTTCCTCTCCTGCTTGGATTCCCTGGGTGAGAGGGTCCAGGTCCTGCTGCCCCAGCACAGAGGAATATCCAAGTAGGCTTAAAAAAGGTACGGAGCAAGGATCGTCCCTCCTGGAGGATAAGAGTCCCATCAACAGCTGGGTAGAGAGGCCCATTACCCCTACACTGATGGGCTTTGAAATCATGGAGGAGAGGGCAAAGTTTACGGTAAGGAGTCAAGAAGGAATTTCTTACTGGAGGCAGAAGCTACATTTTAATAATTATGAAGTTGTAATGAATTAAACTGTTAATGATAATAATTGTTGTAGTTGAGTTTGTACTGTGCAGCACAACTTGCATTGAATTTGAGCTATACGGTACAGTGGGAATTGAGTTTGAAATGTATAGTTGCTGAATTAATTTAAGAGTAGGTGAGAAGGGGTAGGATAAAAAAAGTGTATACTTGCTCCTATACTCCTTTTCAAACACGTAACAAATAATCTGATGCATACGGAGACTGTTCACTGAGTTTGATGTGTGGATTTGTTGATCACTTCAGATTATTGGCAATGGCTTACCTGTATGTTATATCCTGCTTATTTACATGTTCGAAATATATCATTCATTCATAATAATAATGATTTTTTAAAAGGAAGAAGCATAAAATGAGAGTGTGCTATCATGCATCAATGTCACCTTTTTCAGTTTTAAAATAATGGCACAACTACTAAATACAGTGCAAATAAGTAAACATTTTTGGAGCTATGGCAAGCAAGCCAGCTAGCATTAGCTGCTTTATAGTGCTTCTTGAATCTGTGCTACTTTCTGAGAGACAGCTGGAATGTCTGATACTGAGTCACACCCACATCACATGGTCTCATTTTAGAGTGGCCGAACAAATGCATGTATGTGTGTGTGTGTGTGTGTGTGTGTGTGTGTGTGTGTGTGTGTGTGCGTGCATGCATGTGTGGTTTTTTTTAAGGCACCCTATTTACTGCCCTCACACTGTTGTTGGATGCAGAATCAGTCACAGTCACATGATAGTGAGTTCGAGAAGAGTGATTTAGTTTCCGTTTTCTTCGCAGGGTAGTGATTAATAACCACACTGTGTGTGTGTGTGTGTGTGTGTGTGTGTGTGTGTGTGTGCGTGTGTGTGTGTGCGTGTGTGTGTGGTGTGTGTGTGTGTGGTGTGTGTGTGTGCACACATGTATGTGTGCATGCACATGTTCAACATTTTGCTCCAGAGTATAACTTCAGTTTGATCCGCATTTACATTTTAGAAACCTAAATGTTCTCTTTCGCAGCAGCAACTAACAATTTCCATGGTAATGGAGACACTGAAAGCTTATTTACAGTATTTCAAAGTATTTCAACTTCCTTGTGCAAGGCAATTGTGGTTTTGGTGTTTGTGTCTCTGATGTAGGTTTATAAGATCTTGGTGACAGGGAGTCATGGAGACAGCTGGGTGATTTTCAGAAGGTATGCTGACTTCGCCAGGCTTAATGACAAGGTGAGGGGCTGTGAAACACAATAATTACCTAGAAACTCCTTCCACATTGTTGTGCACAAGCATTTGAGCTCCAGTATTTCAGCCACAGGTCTTTCATCAGCATGTGGAAAGCATTTCCACATCAAAAGTGTTTGGATTGATAAGAAATACGTAATACTGGTGCAGTCATTTACACAAGTAGGAATCCGATTAAATGATTGTGTAAATAAAATGTCACATGAAAATGGGAAAAGGTTCATCCTGAGGTTCTTAGTTCAGACCCTAGCGTTTCCTCCGGCAGTGCTCCATAGTGGTGAGCCAGAAGGGTTAATGTGTCCTGCCATTACAATCAGAGACTCCTGCATATGGTGTGGCATTTGTACAGCTGCATGTAGATCTTGGGGAAATAGTTATGTTTTCCTGGAGAAACCTGAAGTTTGTAGTGGGTCTGACTCTGCATTGTGTAAGAAATGATGACAGACTTCCCGAGATCTGCATAAGTGATCTGTATTTGTGTGTAGAGAAACATTCACGTTATGAGTTTCTTACATGCTCTCATTCCGCGCCTTTCCCCAAGAAATCCCAAAACAGAAAGGGAAAGAAGGCAGTTGGCGACTCCATGCTTATCAGAGGATACATGTGGAAGTCTACACCTTCCCCAGTGGTTGGGGCCTTAGGACAAGGAAATGGACAAGCCAGATTGGGATGAAAAAGGGAAACCCCCTCCCAAAAAAAAAAGAAAAAGGGAAAAGGTTTGTCTTGCTTTAAGGCACTTCATAGGGGACTGGAACCCAAGTCTTCTGGTTGAAAGACAGCCCCCCTTACTCACTACTCCACCCTTCTGCCCCTCAACAATTGTTTTTGATTTTTTTTTGATTTTGATATACTTTATTAATCCTCATGGAGAAGTTCTGCTCTGCATTTAACCCATCCTAGCTGTGTAGCTAGGAGCAGTGGGCAGCCACTGTGCAGCGCCTGGGGACCGACTCCAGTTCGTTTTGCCATGCCTCGGCCAGAGGCACAGACAGGAGTATTAACCCTAACATGCATGTCTTTTTGATGGTGGAGGAAACCAGAGCACCTGGAGTAAACCCACCACAGACACGGGGAGAACATGCAAACTCCACACTGAGGACGACCTGGGATGACCGCCAAGGTTGGACAACCCTGGGGTTCAAATCCAGGACCTTCTTGCTGTGAGGCAACAGCGCTAACCACTGGGCCACCGTGCCACCCCTTCTGTTTTTTTATTTTTATTATTGAATTTATTATTTTTTTATTTTAATTTTAATTGTGTTTATCTTTTCAACCTTTCTTTAAGTCTCTGATATCATTGTCCTCGAGTCTCGGCGAGTTTTGATTCTCTTTTTTTATCTTCATAAAAGAGATATGTTCTATCATCATCTTGTTTCGTCATTATTTCTCTCCCTTTGTTGCTTTTTGTACGGCTGCAGCTCAAAGAGCACTTTCCAAGGTTTCGTCTTGCTCTGCCACCCAAGCGATGGTTTAAAGACAACTATGACATGGAGTTTCTGGAGGAGAGGCAAATCGGACTGCAGACTTTCCTACAGAATCTGACAGCACACAAAGACATAATCAACAGGTGCACAGTGGCGTGTGTGTGTTAAACCTTTGTTTCACTTTGTTGTCTGTCTACCCTCCATACTGCAGAATTTCTTGAAAAGCCATTTTAAACTTATCAGAATTACTCCAGAGATTACAGTGTTTATCACAGCTCCCTTTCTCTCTTTAGTGAGGCAGTCAGACAGTTCCTGTGTCTGGATGATCCACCAAGCCCATTTGACAGTCTGGAGGAAAGTAGGGTGAGCTCTCTCTACAGATTTATTTATATTTTGCAATAATAATAATAATAATAATAATATGCTTTATTCAGAACACTGCTCAAAACAGATGTTTCACAGTGTTTCACAGAAAACGAAAAGACAGCATAAAACAAATACAAAAACAATAAATTAAAACAGGCTACAAAAACACAAGATAGCTTTTGGAAGAAGGCAGTGATTTGAAAAATTGGCACTGCATAAACTAATTGATTTTCTTCTGGTCGGTTATCTTAATGTTAAGAAGCCCCGACAAGGCCTGATCATGATAGCAAACGCACAATCACATTCAAAAGCTTTGCACGCCAAGTCAGAATTTTTACGATGTTTTTTTTTTTTGTAATCTGTCATCAAGGTCCAACAACTCAAAAATCTCTGAGAGCTTATTGGCGGATGCAAGAAACCGCAGAAAATCAAAATTGTTCCAACCAAAACACTTATGATGAACGACATTTTTGGAGTTTGTGTACAAACTTATTGGACAAAACATGAAGTCATATTTATTTTTTTAACAAATGAAATTTTGGGACGAAAAAGCCTCACTTGATGTGCAAAGGCCTCCAGTCTGTGGCTAAGAACTGTCAATAAAGCATTGTTAGCAGATCATGAATTACATAAGAGCTCTGAGATACAAAGGGACCTTACCATTTAGTGCTGTAAAAGTAAAAGTGGGGATCTTGAAATCAGTTGTAAAATGCACTGGGAGCCAATGCAGGGACACTGAGTTGTTCTAGTTTGAAGTCTGGCTGAAGCGTTCTGAACCAGCTGAAGACGAAAACAATCTTTACTACCACGGCAAGAGAACAGCAAATTACAATGATTAAGATGGGTCGTAATGAAAGTGCAGACAACTTTCTCCGATAAAAATGACTACGCTCTGGACACGTTTCTCAAAATTTCAGAGTTGAATTAAAACTACTCCTGTAATTTCATCAGATGGTTTGACATGAATGGAAAGGTTGCCGAGAGTAGCTTGGACACCTCCCGATGGGCTCATTGCGCCAAATAAAACATCAAGTGCATCATCATATTTAGAGCACATCAAAGTTAGATCGAAAAAATAATGTTTGTGGACCAAAGTAGGAAAATTGTCGATGAATGAGATGCTAATTGATTTGTGGAAACCTTCTCATCAAATATGCAGCCAATGAACGCGGCTGTATCAAATACCACCATAACAGGGAGATGGCAAAGGGCCAGAGTTAATGCAGGCATTTCCTGAGCCAAGAAAAAATGTCAAGTAGACCTTTAAAATCCTCCTTAACCTTTGCTGATTCTTGTTGTTTAATGTTGTTGGAGCCCGTGTGGACGATAAGAGAAGAAGCAGTAGAATTAGCATCAGATACCTGTGCACCAGGGTACCAGAAAGTCTCAGCTTCAGATAATGAAATCTCCATACCATAGATGACCCTGCTACAGGTTTGAGAGGGGTGATAAGACCCCAATAGAAAGAAAAAAAATCAACAAAAAAGTAAAGCGCAAGTTGTGTTGGGCTGTCAACATTGACAGCTGTCTAACTGCCTGTGAGTGCAGGGCCACCCATAAAGTGTGTGTGTGTGTGGGGGGGGCAGCTTTCTGAGGCCCAGTCACTAGGGGGGGGGGCCATGGAGGCTAGCAATAATCACATTCATCCTAAATTTAAGCAATGATAATGGTAATACTTGCCATTAAGTGTGAACTGGCTACACAGATGGACTTTAAAGACATTATAATAAAGGACTTTTTATCCAGCAAGACAAGGAAAATGGCTGTATAAGAGGCAAAGATGAAGCCATATGGTAAGAAACTGCATTTTCTACTAAGAAATGTGTGGTGTAAGTGTAGCAGATCTTTGTTGACCTTGGTGTATTTAAGTGTGTTAAATAGTTCTGTTGTGGTGTGTGTGTGTTTGTGTGTGCCTATGCCTATATAGCCCCCATTACTGAGCAAGTCTCTCAGTTTACATGTATATGTGTAGTAGGAGCGAGAGAGCACGTGCATGTGTTGATATGAGTAAAGCAGATTGGGGGGGGGGGGCAGTCACTCGACCTTTTCAGGGGCCCAGCCATTTCTGTGGGCGGGCCTGTATGGGTGGATTAAAAAATTGTGGCAAATCAGGACATAATCAAGAAGTAACATAATAAAACTAGTGGTAAAAAAAACCCCAGCTTTATTATTCTTATTCTTTTTTTTTTAAAGTGGTAATGATGAACAAAATGACTCACAATAAGAATAAATTGTTATAATCTACACAGCAAAGAGAAAGCAAAATTTAGTTATATGTGACATGAAAAATGTATGTATTGATTTGTACATTTGCCAAATGGCTGGAAGCTTCTGTGTATCATATTAGTGTGTCAGTTGTCACTATTGTAACTTGTGCTATAGTTCAACTGGACAAGAATTTGGTGATGATTACAGTTACAATGGGAAGTCAAATCTACACCCCTAGTGGACCTAATTCAAGCAGTCAGTTGCTTTATTTATCCTTGGAGCCCAGAACTTAAACCTCAAAGCCGAACCTTACTCTCATTCTCACAATATAAAGTGTTTTTTGTTGACATTAACCCATCTGGTTTTTGTTTGGTTTTTTTTTCTTTTGCTTTTTGATTGTGTCCAGGCTTTTTGTGAGACCTTGGAGGAAACGAATCATCGTCTCCAGAGAGAACTTCTAGAAAAGCAGAGAGAAATTGACAGTTTGAAGATGGTCCTGGAAGACAGAGAACACCACATCATACTCTTGGAGAAAAAAGCCAAGTAAACAACACTGTTCTCATTTAGGAAAGTGAGGTGCGGTCGTGTGCATGCATGTGTGTGCATGCGTGCAAGTGTGTGTGAATGCCTCTCTGTGCTTCAGCACAGTGGACAAAATTACATGCGTGTGTGGTCAGTATCAGTGCATACGCCATACGCACACTGTTACGTTCATGTTTGTCTGCAGTATCACCATTTGTTCCCCTTACATAGTGGTGTGGCCCTCGCTGTGGAGAGCTCTGAGGGTCTTTGTCAGCGGTCAGCCGCGGTCAGTGAGAGCGGCACAGGACAAAGCACGAACGAGTGTATAGGCACAGACACCAACACACAAGGGCAAAGAGATGCAGACACGTATATAAATGGACAAGGACAAACAGGCAGTAATGAAGAAGCAGTTGTCGGCCGGAGACGCTCCATAACAGAGGCTGACCGGGAGTTGAGCCCTGCAGAAAGGTACGTAATCTGTTACAGAAGGCCCAGCAGTATTGCCATTCACTCATATGGCACTGTTTGCACCGACCCTGTATTCTAGTACCTCTGTTCTTAAATTGTATTTGATAGTTGCCAGTAAAGTTTATAAATATTCATTTTAAAATGTCAAAAACTTCATGGATGAAAATTATGAATTATGAATTTTTTCCTCTTCATTCCTGGAAAATCTAAAATTCAGTTTCTGCCGGATTGATGATGACATTTTGCCCTTTTTTTTAACCCTCCCAGCTGTGAGGCACCCGGCGCCGTAAAACATCATGGAGCTTACTGGAGTACTCTGGTCACCACCGGTTCCCACCTGCCGTCTTAAATCTAAGGAAGAAAGACTAGAAATAACAGCGAGAAGACTCCAGAATGGAAGAGTTTGATTTAAGGATCACAAACGCAAGTTCATGTAGCGAATAACCATAGGAAATCATGGACAGTTGTATTTGGTCTTATTAGGTACCATAAAAAATGTCTCTCCATCATTTATCACCCCAAATGTATTTCAACTCCTTTTTATGATATAAATTTATGTGTAGGTCACATTTGTGTGGGTAAGCCCTTTCCTTGACTGTGGGCGTAGAAGGTTTTGATGCGCTAGGGATACGGGAGGGTACTCACTTTAAAGGTGCCACTGTTTCATCGACATCTAAACATGACCTTTATAGCGTACTAACCAAAAACACTCAAAAGGATCCCACAAATCGTACATAATGACAATTAGCTCCACATGTCAACCTGGCTGTAATTTTTAGTGTTGTAGCTGTACAGAGAATGGGAACAGGTTTCACCAGAAGGTGGCACTGTGACGACAGTTTCTGAAAGTCCAACGAGTCAACACAAAGGTGAAGAAACTGGGTACTTGGATTCTATACGTGTTGTCATCATGGATGTACTACTATAATACATCCATGCTTGTCACCATGAAGGTCATTTATATGAACATTGGACATAACACAGTGGTCTTAACTAACAGGCAGAGACACTTTCTCTCGCTTTATATCTCATAAAATAACTGCAAGGTTTTGCTTTTGTTCGCTGAGCTAATGGCGCTTGGACTATTGATTACCAAAGACTGATTTCCAGAGCTTTAAGCACAGCCAGGTTACGTCCACAAGTAATATCCTTCATATTCAAGCATGGTTATTGGATCCATTGAGGGAAGCATTTGAAAATAGATGTTAGATTTACCTCACGGAAACCTTGTGAAAGCATGAGGCAGTTCATGCCAACGCACACTTCCAGTATTTTATTTTAAGCATCGGTGAAAGAGTCATTGTATTTGAGTAAATATTAATGGTGAAATCCAAGGTCCATAAACATTTCTTTAGGGCCTTTTGGAAATACCAGATTTTCTAGTGTTGTGTGTCAACAGAAGCTTTATCACATCTTCTCATCGAGCCAAAGCAAACATTTTGATTATAGGCTGACCAATATCAGTACATTAAATTATTCATGTGCACTTTAATAAAGGTGTTTACAAAAGTATAAAAATATTCAGTGCCGTACTGAATCTTATTTGCCATGCAAAGTGATTTTGTTACTGATCATAACTTTCCAATTGAAGGACCAACTGTTGTAGTTGGCTTTGTTTCAAATGAATTTTTATTGAAGGTCAAGACAAGTAACTTTGCACATACAAGGAATTTGACTTGAGTGGATAAAAAGCACAATGGAACGTAACATGACATAACTGTGTCCTAGGAAAACGATCCTAAGAGTTTCGAAGAGATGGTTGATGAGTCTAAGATGTTCTACATATTTAAAAGAAAATGTTAACTAGCAAGTTAATCAAGGAAACTGGGTATCTTGGTATGCCAAGTTGGCAACTCCTAGTCGGAGGGACATGCTCTGATCCATCTGAGGGGGACTAAGTACATCGAGTTGTTCATTTTCATGTTGTACTTGAGGTTGTTAAATGTATTGTGTAATTTCTTTGTTTTCGTCATCAAGCCTCAAGTATTGTTAAACACATTTCAAATTTAGAGCCTGCTATCGTTTTGTTTTTCTTAGCCTTCATTCCCATCTGCTGTGAACTTGTACAAGCTAACTGTGCATTGTACCTTGAGTAAGCGAGTTTGGAGTCCATGGGGTTGCTTTACGTGGAAAACAAACAGTCTATACAATCTGACAAGAACCATTTGTTCTACGGGGCTCCTGGGATTTCTCACTTTCATATAAAATTGTACCACTAATGTAAACTTCACTTTTCAGCATGTGCCTCTAAAATCATAACGTGCTGGAAATTTAAATCATCTTATTTCCTATGAATGTGCAGTGCTGTCTCATGCTTTGAAGGACTCCAGGCTCATTCTGTTCAAAAGAAGTACAGGCATAGAAGGTAAAAGAGGTTTTAGACAAACATATAGTCATTTGTCTTGATAAAAGCCATTGCCGAGACTTCTTTTCATTGTCATTCTTTAACCGTGACAATTTTTGAACTGGAAATATGTTGGTATCTCACGAGAATGGTAAAACTGATTATGCTGGCGATAAATTTAAGAAAAAAGGAGAAAATCTACACTTTCTCTTTCCTGTAGGGTAAAATGCACATCACAATCAATCCCCCGGATTGCCTACGTCATATGGGGGCATCAGAATTGCCTGTCAGAAGGGGGCATCGGAGGCACCAATACCCCGCATCACACAGCCAACACATGTAGTGTCCAATGTATTAGAGCAATGAAATATGACTAGAGTATAAAGGTGACATCATTGTCATCATCATCATCAGCGATCACTTGTGGTTGAGTATGATTGTCCTGTTGGTGAGTTGGATTATTTGTGAATCTTCAGATGGCTGTAGAGGCCGATCCTGGATCCACAGTCTGTTGCATTGTAGGCAGTTGTGTGTAGATGTTGTAGTCGTAGGTGGAGGAGGAGTTTTGGTGGTGGTTCTCTCCTTTCTTCATTGCCTTTTTGCTTCCATGACACGGTGGTGGTCCTTTTCCTGTTGCGCTGTGCCTTCATATATCATCCTTCTCCAAAGGTTCCTCTCCCCTGCTGTTGAGGTTGAAGTGGCATTTCCTCAGGTGGGATACGAGGTTATCCTTGTACCGCTTTTTTGTCCCCCTTGGGTGTGCTTCCCCTCCTTAAGTTGGCCATAGAGGGCCTATTTCGGAAGATGGGAGTTTGACATGTGGATTATATGGCCTGTCCATCGCAGCTGGTGTCATGTGATGGTTGTGGAGATACTTAGTAGGTTGGTTTCCATCAGGATGCTGATGTTTGTTCACCTGTCTTCTCAGTTGGTGCTGAGGATCTTCCATAAGCTTTGCTAGTGATATTGCTCCAGAGCTTTGATGTGCCTGCTGTAGGTAGTCCAGCTTTCAGCACCATACACGAGTGAGGGTAGAACTACTGCTTGATAAACAAGCAGTTTGGTCTTAGTCTGGATGTCCCGATCCTAGAAAATCCTATGCCTCAGCCTTGCAAAAGCCCTCCTGGCGCATTTTATTCTGTGTTGTATCTCAGCATCAATGTCTACCCTGGTGGACAGGAGGCTGCAGAGATATGGGAAGTGATCGACATTCTCGAGAGTAATGCCATCAATGTGAATTGCGGGGGCTTGGGATGTTCCTTTAGGTACATGTTGATGGAGGATTTCTTGATGTTGATGTTGAGTTCCAAGAGCCGGTATGCCCAAAGGTGACATATGCCAGCGCCGGCCAACTAAACTCTCTGGGTAGACGTGTGAGAAGCTGAGGTGTGTTGTTCTACTACAACACTGCCGCCCTCAGTCTAACCAACACCACCACGACTGCTCTCTTCATCAATATGCCTTTTCTTTTTTTAAAGATTCAAAGGTTTATTTATCCTCTACTTCATGTACAAGTACAATATGCAGTGAAATGCTTCTTCTTTTTTTTTTTTGCAAACTGCCGCTGTGCAAAAAGAGGTAGAAAAACAATTAGAATCAGAAACACTTCATTTGTTATTTCATTTCATGCACTTGCACACATGAAGCAAGTAAAATGGAATAAAATTAATGTAAAATTTGCAAAGTTAAATCTAATACAATATTTGAATACCAATGTGCAAATACTCTATTTGAAGGAAAGTGTCAGAGGCAAGTGACAGTAGTGACAGTTCTTAATATGTATACACAGTGTATGTTATTAAGTGTTACCAGAAAGGTAAATCAGTTCATCTGGTCATGAGAAAGATTTCATCACTCGTCTAAATGACTTTGCCAGTGTCATTTGACTGCAAGTTAGAGATTGATCCTAGGATTTCCTTAGCTGATTACTGAGCATGTATCAAGACATTATTTGTTGTTCAAAGAAAGTTGAATAGCGTGATCCTCCCACGTGCTACGTCTCCCTGGTGCAACTCTTCACTGTCAGGTGAAAAGAAGTGGCTGGTGACTCCAAATTCATTGGAGGAGGCATTTGGCAGTCTGCAGTCTTCCCCGGATCGGCAGAGGGGATGGAGCAGCGACCGGGATGGCTCGGAAGAGTGGGGTAATTGGCCCGATACAATTGGGAAGAAAAAAAAAGGGGGGGGGACTTTCCACTGCTGATTTATAAAAGGAGGCAGTTGTGAGACAATAATCTCCCTCAGTTTGCCTAAGGACAGCACCCATTGTTTAACCTTCCTGACAGAACAGATGTTCCCGTCACACTGGACTGGATGGTTAGGGTCAGTTCTGCAAACTAAAATGACCCAGCTACCAAACAGTTTCTTCTGAAAACTGTCACTTGGGAGTAGGATTGTGAATGCAAACAGTTTTCACTGACCTGCATTGAAAAGACCTTGACCTTGCTCCCAGTCTGTAAGAATTAGGACATTATGAAAGCCACTTTATTGACTTTGTATTCTTCCAATGAATTATATTCTTAAAATGAATTTGTTCACTGCATTTAACCCATCCTATTGTATAGGAGTAGTGGGCAGCTACAGCGCCCAGGGACCAACTCCAGCTCTTCTTTCCATTGCCTTGGTCAGTGGTACAGACAGGAGTATTAACCCTAACATGCATGTCTTTTTGATGGTGGGAGGAAACCCATGCAGACACGGGGAGAACATGAAAACTCCACACAAAAAGAACCTGGGACGGCCTGGGGTTCGAACTCAGGACCTTCTTGCTATGAGGCAACAGTGCTAACCACTGGGCCACCATGCCGCCCAACCCTAATGAATATGCAAAGCAGATACAAACAAAAATGTATCATTTTCTGTGCAAGAGTATCTACTACTACTACTTTCGGCTGCTCCTGTTAGGGGTCGCCACAGCGGATCATCCGTTTCCATTTCTTCCTGTCTTCTGCGTCTTCCTCTGTCACACCAGCCACCTGCATGTCTTCCCTCACCACATCCATAAACCTCCTCTTTGGCCTTCCTCTTCTCCTCTTCCCTGGCAGCTCCATATTCAGCATCCTTCTCCCAATATACTCAGCATCTCTCCTCCACACATGTCCAAGCCATCTCAATCTTGCCTCTCTTGCTTTGTCTCCAAACCGTCCAACCTGAGCGGTCCCTCTAATATAATCGTTCCTAATCCTGTCCTTCTTCGTTACTCCCAGTGAGAATCTTAACATCTTCAACTCTGCCACCTCCAGCTCCACCTCCTGTCTTTTCGTCAGTGCCACTGTCTCCAAACCATATAACATAGCTGGTCTCACAACCATCTTGTAAACTTTCCCTTTAACTCTTGCTGATACCCTTCTGTCGCAAATCACTCCTGACTCACTTCTCCACCCACTCCAACCTGCCTGCACTCTCTTTTTCACCTCTCTACTGCACTCCCCGTTACTTTGGACAGTTGACCCCAAGTATTTAAACTCAAATGCCTTTGTCACCTCCACTCCTTGCATCCTGACCATTCCACTGTCCTCCCTCTCATTCACGCATAGGTATTCCGTCTTGTTCCTACTGACTTTCATTCCTCTTCTCTCCAGTGCATACCTCCACCTCTCCAGGCTCCCCTCAACCTGCACCCTACTCTCGCTACAGATCACAATGTCATCCGCGAACATCATCGTCCATGGAGACTCCTGCCTGATCTTGTCCGTCAACCTGTCCATCACCATTTCAAACAAGAAAGGGCTAAGAGCCGATCCTTGATGTAATCCCACCTCCACCTTGAACCCATCTGTCATTCCAACCACACACCTCACCATTGTCACACCTCCCTCATACGTATCCTGCACCACTCCTACATACTTCTCTGCAACTCCTGACTTCCACATACAATACCACACCTCCTCTCTCGGCACTCTGTCATAAGCTTTCTCTAAATCTACAAAGACACAATGCAACTCTTTCTGGCCTTCTCTATACTTCTCAATCAACATTCTCAAAGCAAACATCGCATCTGTGGCGCTCTTTCGTGGCATGAAACCATACTGCTGCTCGCTGATCGTCACCTCTCCTCTTAACCTAGCTTCTATTACTCTTTCCCAAATCTTCATGCTGTGGCTGATCGACTTTATACCTCTGTAGTTGTTACAGTTCTGCACATCACCCTTGTTCTTGAAAATCGGTACCAGTATGCTTCTTCTCCACTCCTCAGGCATCCTCTCACTTTCCAGGATTGTGTTAAACAATCTAGTTAAAAACTCCACTGCCATCTCTCCTAAACATCTCCATGCCTCCACAGGTATGTCATCAGGACCAACTGCCTTTCCACTCTTCATCCTCTTCATAACTGCCCTCACTTCATCCTTGCTAATCCGCTGAACTTCCTGATTCACTATCCCTATATCATCCAACCTTCTCTCTCTCTCATTTTCTTCATTCATCAGCCCCTCAAAGTATTCCTTCCACCTTCTTAGCACACTCTCCTCGCTTGTCAGCACATTTCCATCTCTATCCTTGATCGCCCTAACTTGCTGCACATCCTTTGCAGCTTGGTCCCTCTGTCTAGCCAATCGGTACAAGTCCTTTTCTCCTTCCTTAGTGTCTAATCTGTCATACAACTCACCATATGCCTTTTCCTTTGCCTTTGCCACCTCTCTCTTTGCTTTACGCTGCATCTCCTTGTACTCCTGTCTACTTTCTTCATCTCTCTTACTATCCCACTTCTTCTTTGCCAACCTTTTCCTCTGTATACTTTGCTGTACTTCCTCATTCCACCACCAAGTCTCCTTGTCTTCCTTCCTCTGTCCTGATGACACACCAAGTACCTTCCTAGCTGTCTCCCTCACTATTTCTGCAGGGGTTTTCCAGCCATCTGGCAACTCTTCACTACCACCCAGTGCCTGTCTTAACTCCTGCCTGAACTCCACACAACAGTCTTCCTTCTTCAACTTCCACCATTTGATCTTCGGCTGTGTCTTCACTCGCTTCCTCTTCTTGGTCTCCAAAGTCATCCTACAGACCACCATCCGATGCTGCCTAGCTACGTTCTCCCCTGTCACCACCTTGCAGTCTCCAATCCCTTTTAGATGGCGCCTTCTACATAAGATATAGTCCACCTGTGTGCACTTTCCTCCACTCTTGTACGTCACCCTGTGTTCCTCCCTCTTCTTGAAATATGTATTCACCACAGCCATTTCCATCCTTTTCGCAAAATCGACCACCATCTGTCCTTCCACATTTCTCTTCTTGACTCCATACCTGCCCATCTCCTCATCACCTCTGTTCCCTTATCCGAGCTTGGGACCCGCACTAAGAATACATTGGCTTCCTCAGTGGCTGGGTTAGTGGCTGGGACAGTAGGCTATCATACATGAACAGGATTGTAAAAAGTCTCTTACCTTACTATTTAAGTTGAATAACATGCCAAAACCAAAGCGGTTTCACATTAATAATACAAAATACTAAAGCTCCATATGAATTATTTTCAGTAAAATAAAGTGTTGACATTTGCGACTAGCCTTGGGTCTCTTTGTGTTCTTCCTCTTCTTGGGGGAAGACTTGCCAGATGACTCCATGAAGCTATCAGTTATGAGACCATCATGGCCCCATTTTCTGTCAATCACAAATTATGAATATACTGCATTACAGAGCTGGTTAATCTAACTACCTTGCCTTCAATCATGTTTTATTCTCACGCAAGAAAACTGTCCCGTCTCACCTCCAACACACAAACTGGACTTATTAGGCTACTACTAGCTAACATGGTGGCTGCAATACTTGACTAAATGGCTGGTGGTGATGATAGGCTAGCTAACGTTAGCTAGCTAAAATGGTAGCTGTCACACATGGCTGGCTATGACTACGTGGAAGCTAAATTCTTTCAAGTTGTTTGGGCAGGTGATGTGAAAGGGTGCTATGCTAGGCTGACGTTAACAAGATAGCTATGCTAATATAGCTAGCAAGCTAAAAAGATGATCACTTATTTAGAGCTATCTGTGCTCTAAATAATGTGCTCTGTCACCTCACAGCAAGAAGGCCCTGGGTTCAAGCCCCGAGGTAATCCAACCTTGGGGGTCGTCCCGGGTCGTCCTCTCTATGGAGTTTGCATGTTCTCCCTGTGTCTGCGCGGGTTTCCTCCGGGTGCTCCCGTTTCCTCCCACTGTCCAAAGACATGTAGGTCAGGTGAATCAGCCGTACTAAATTGACCCTAGGTGTGAATGTGTGTGTAAGAGTCGGCCATCACCCTGTGATGGCCGACTCTTACCTGTGATGGCCTGGCGGCCTGTCCAGGGTTTCTCCCTGCCTGCCGCCCAATGACTACTAAGATAGGCTCCAGCATCCCCGCAACCCTGAGTAAGGATAAGCGGTTTGGATAATGGATGGATGGATGTGATTTAGCTTGATAAAAATTAATAATTATGAAAAAATGAACCTGTAACATTGAAGCAATGATCATTACTGTCTCAAACATCAGCTAAAGGTAGGTCTTTTATCTTACTTGTGTCCAGCATGCAATTTGCAGTTTACACCAGTTGAGATTGTCTACAGTGATGGCGATTTGAAGAGACTGTCACTACCTGATCTGAGTCAGCAGTAGGGTCACGCATGCATTATTTTAAGACATTTTACCAGTCGGTAAGTAAATGTGGTATTTCTTGGGCTTCTTTTGACCCAGAAATATTTGTGTTGCAAACTATTAAATTAAGGGCGTTATTGAGCTCTAAAGTGTCAAAATGTCCTTTAGTGTAACTGTCTGGGTTAATATTCTAATGACAAAAGTGTTTTTAAAATGTAGAAATTCCATCCGTTATCCAAACCGCTTATCCTGCTGTCAGTGTCGTGGGGATGCTGGAGCCTATCCCAGCAGTCATTGGGCGGCAGGCAGGGGGACACCCTGGACAGGCCGCCAGGCCATCACACACACACACACACACACACACACACACACACACACACACACACACACACGAAATTATTATATTATCAAATTATCAAATCAATCAAATTGTAAAGTCCACTTTTTTAATTATCCCGTAATATAAATGAACACCCATGGCATAATTGTGGTAGTGTTTGCAACAATATGTAGAATAATGGGCAACATACTGTATCTAAAAAAATGTTTAAAAACTTGAATAACCTTTGTCCAGACTTTTGCGCTACATCATTGTCATTAAGTATAACGAAGGAAAAAAAACATTTTAAAGCATGTCACAGTGTGACATCACAAAGAAGACCCACTGAAAACCCTCTATCAATGTGATCAGGTGAGTTAATATCTGAAATATTTGTTTATTTCCCCTTTTCACCCTCTAGTAACCTTTGTAACAAAAACACATGTCCTTCAGTACAACACAGAAAACATACTTTTAATTTCATAATTTTATAAAAAGCTATATTAAATATGAAAAGTAAGAATAATTTTATAGGTCAAGGTCATTACTTTATATTGGTGGCCAAGGAACTGCCGGTTAAATGTGTTTATGCATGAAATCTGTACTTCAGCATCACACTTTTGTCTTTCAGCACAACAAAAGTTTAATTTTATACCACAATGTCAACTGTTATGCTGACTGACAGTAGCTTTGTTATCTCATGTTTTCACTAGCTTACAAAATTTCATCATGCAATTCATATTTACTTGTATGAACACTGGATATTATCATTTTAAACTATTTTAGGGAATTTTAAGGTATGTCAAGACACACTGTATTTATACTGTAGATGCTATTGTCTAATAAGGAGAGGGCACAGACAAAAGATTAATGCAGATTCAGTTGCTAGGGAGGAAAGACTACACGGAAGAAAAGTAAGGTATTATTTTCATGGCTTCACGCTACTTTCAGCAACAGAACAGGATATAAAGCTGAGTGGGTAACACTTAACATTAAGTTGCACTATGACACTGTCGTTAATGTTTTATTGCACTGCAGTTAAGGCACTGATGGAACCCAGCCACTGAGGATGCACTAGCCACTGCATTCTTAGTGCCAGTAACAAGCCCGGATAAATGTGGAGGGTTGCGTCAGGAAGGGCATCCCCCATAAAAACTTTGCCAAATCAAATATGTGGATCATAAATCAGATTTCCATACTGAATCGGTCGAGGCCTGGGTTATCAACAACCACCACTGGTACTGTTGGCCAGCAGGGTGCCAGTGGAAACTCTGCTACTGTTGGGTGAAGGAGAAGGAGAGGGGGAAGGCATGTCCAGAAGCAGTGCGAGAGGAGGAAGGGTAGGAGTGTGGAGGTGAGAGTCAGAACTTTGAATGTTGGTACTATGACTGGTAAAGGCAGAGAGCTGGCTGATTTGATGGAGAGAAGGAAGGTAGGTATACTGTGTGTGCAAGAGACGAGGTGGAAGGGGAGTAAGGCCAGAAGCATTGGAGGTGGGTTCAAACTCTTCTACCATGGTGCAGATGGGAGGAGAAATGGGGTAGGGGTAGTTCTGAAGGAAGACTAGTTCAAAAGTGTGTGGGAGGTGAAGAGAGTGTCAGACAGAGTGATGAGGATGACGCTGGACACTTAAGGGGTGATGATGAATGTTATCAGCGCATATACCCCGCAAGTTGGGTGTGAAATGGAAGAGAACGAATAATTCTGGAGTGAGTTAGATGAATTGGTGGAGAGTGTACCCAAGGAGGAGAGAGTGGTGATTGGAGCAGACTTCAATGGGAATGTTGGAGAAGGGAACAGAGGTGATAGGTAGGTATGGTGCCCAGGAGAGGAATGTAGAAGGACATATGGTGGTGGAATTTGCGAAATGGATGAAAATGGATGTGGTGAATACATATTTCAATAAGAGGACGGAACACAGGGTGATGTATAAGAGTGGAGGAAAGTGTACACAGGTGGACTATATCTTATGCAGTAGGCACAATCTGAAAGAGATTGGAGACTGCAAGGTGGTGACAGGGGAGAACGTAGCGAGGCAGCATCAGATGGTGGTTTGTAGGATGACTTTGGACACCAAGAAGAGGAAGAGAGTGAAGGTTGAGCCAAGGATCAAACAGTGGAAACTGAAGAAGGAAGACTGCTGTGTGGAGTTCAGGGAGGAGTTAAGAGAGGCACTGGGTGGTAGTGAAGAGTTGCCGGATGGCTGGGCAACCACGGCAGAAATAGTGAGGGAGGCAGCTAAGAAGGAACTTGGTGTGTCATCTGGACAGAGGAAGGAAGACAAGGAGACTTAGTGGGGGAATAAGGAAGTACAGCAAAGTATACAGAGAAAGAAGTTGGTAAAGAAGAAGTGGGATAGTCAGAGTAGAAAGTAGACAAGAGTACAAGGAGATGCGGTGTAAAGCAAAGAGATAAGTGGCGGAAGGCAAAGGAAAAGGCATATGTTGAATTGTATGACAGGTTGGACACTAAGGAAGAACAAAAGGACTTGTATTGATTGGCGAGCCAGAGGGACAGAGCTGGGAAGGATGTGCAGCAGATTAGGGCAATCAAGGATAGAGATGGAAATATGCTGACAAGCAAGGAGAGTGTTGAAAAGGTGGAAGGAGTACTTTGAAAATGAGAGAGAGAGAAGGTTAGATGTTGTAGGGATAGTGAATCAGGAAGTGCGGTGGATTAGCAAGGAGGAAGTGAGGGCAGCTATGAAGAGGCTGAAGAGTGGAAAGGCAGGTGGTCCAGATGACATACCTGTGGAGGCATGGAGGTGTTTAGCAGAGATTTCAGTGGAGTTTTTAACTAGATTGTTTAACACGATCTTGGTATGTGAGAGGATACTTGAGGAGTGGAGAAGAAGCATACTGGTACCAGTTTTCAAGCGTATGGGTGATGTGCAGACATATAGTAACTATAGAGTTATAAAGTTGATCAGCCACAGCATGAAGATTTGGGAAAGAGTAGTGGAAGCTAGGTTATAGTTTTTCTTGATTGCTTACACACATTTAGCGAATCATGGGTCAACTTAATCTAATGCTCACACCTTCTTTGCACAGCAAGAGTCTTGTCTGGCGAATGGGTTAACTATTTTTCATTGTTTTCACACAATTTTCTTTGAGTTTTAACACACTTTTCAAAACAGTTAACACACTTCTCAGAGAAAGACATGAAACCTAATTGAATAACCATGTCAACACATTGCAGACACTCAGTAGCAGCCTACTGAAACTGCTCTCTCAATTCTAAATATCATCAGCACCTGTGCACCTGTATGAAAGAGGTCAATAGATTGAAGTTGATACCAAGCATGGACCGAGGAGGCTGCTACCAACAACCTCAGCGAGGACGAGGAAGAGGTAGAGGGCTGCCTGTCAGGGGACGTGGCGTTTGTGTAAGATGTTCTAATGAAATTAGGGCATCAGTCATTGATCACGTAGTCAATCGTGGCCTCTCCATGAGAGAGGCTGGCCAAAGGTTTCAGCCAAACCTGAGCCGTCATACTGTGGCATCAATTGTTCGTACGTTCCGCAATGAAAATAGGTAAGTCACTTTGCCGGCCTTTACAGTCAATTTACTGTGTTTCACTGTATTTGCACTCTTGGCAACAACCATTTCTATACTTTTGTAAAGTGTGTTGCCACAATACAATGCAGTACTGTAGTTTCACTGAAGCCATTTGCAATAGAGTAAGTGACTTTCAAAATATACAATTTCAAATACTTTCTGACAGCATATTCCCTAAGTAAGAGTGCTCTGTACCAAACCCAAATTGTATTATGGTTGTCAGTGGTAAAACAGTCAGTACTGTGAGGGTGCTGCACAAAGGTTGAAGTGATCGTTGCAGAGGTTGATATTGATAGTTGTAGTTTCAATTTTGCTATCCATTGTTAAATAAATGAGAAAACATACATTTTCAATTGAGCACAAATTGTAGATTTTGATGGAAATGTTTGGTTTTGATGGGTGTGTGACAAGCGTTGAGAAGGTGGTGTCATTCTGCAAACATTATATGCTGTTTTGGTCATTTTGTCTTCAGTTAAGGGGTGTGTGTGAGCTGTTCTGAAAAAGTGAACTGTGAATGGAAAAATGTGCCAAAGGAATCGAGAAAAACTGTAAGAGGAGAGGTGACGATTAGCAAGCAGCAGTGTGGTTTCATGCCACAAAAGAGCACTACAGATGAAATGTTTACTTTAAGAGTGTTGATGGAGAAGTATAGAGAAGGCCAGAAGGAGTTACATTGTGTCTTTGTGGATTTAGAGAAAGCATATGACAGGGTGCCGAGAGAGGAGGTGTGGTATCGTATGAGGAAGTCGGGAGTGGCAGAGAAGTATATAAAGATATGTAGGAGTGATGCAGGATATGTATGAGGGCAGTGTGACAGTGGTGAGGTCTGCGGTAGGAATGACAGATGGGTTCAAGGTGGAGGTGGGATTACATCAAGGACCGGCTCTGAGCCCTTTCTTGTTTGCAATGGTGATGGACAGGTTGACAGAGAAGATCAGGCAGGAGTCTATGTGGACTATGATATTCGTGGGAATATCATAGTAGGGAGCAGGTTGAGGAGAGCCTGGAGAGGCGGAGGTATGCACTGGAGAGAAGAGGAATGAAAGTCAGTAAGAGCAAGACGGAATACATATACATTAATGAAAGGGAGGAAAGTGGAATGGTGAGGATGCAAGAAGTAGAGGTGGTGAAGGCATATGAGTTTAAATACTTATAGTCAACCGTTCAAAGTAACAGGGAGTTCAGAAGAGAGGTGAAGAAGAGAGTGCAGGCAGGGTGAAGTGGGTGGAGAAGAGTGTCAGGAGGGATTTGCGACAGAAGGGTACCAGCCAGAGTGAAAGGGAAGGTTTACAAGATGGTAGTGACACCAGCTAGCTATGTTATATGGTTTGGGGATGGTGGCACTGACCAAAAGACAAGAGGCGGAGCTGGAGGTGGCAGAGTTGAAGATGCTAAGATTTTCATTGAGAGTGACGAAGAAGGACAGGACTAGGAACGAATATATTAGAGGGACAGCTCAGGTTGGATTGTTTGGAGACAAAGCAAGAGGCCAGATTGAGATGGCTTGGACATGTGCAGAGGAGAGATGCTGGGTATATTGGGAGAAGGATGCTGAATATGGAGCTGCCAAGCAAGAAGAAAAGAGGAAGACCATAGAGGAGGTTTATGGATGTGGTGAGGGAGGATATGCAGGTGGCTAGTGTGTGACAGAGGAAGATGCAGAGGACAGGAAGCGATGGGACTGGATGATCTGCTGTGGCGACCCCTAACGGGAGCAGCCGAAAATAGCAGTAGAATGTGAAACCACTTTGGTTTGGGCATGTTCTTCAACTTAAATAGCAAGGTAAGAGACTTTCTACAAACCTGTTCATGTACGATAGCCTACCGTCCAAGTATATACACTACATGGTCCTGTATTTTCTAACAAAGAAACTAAAAACATTTTAACATTTAACATTTTATTGCATGTGATCTGCTTTGAAAAATTTGATATGGACTTTAGTGTTGCTTAATTAATGTTTAATTTATGAGAAATTGAGCGTCACTTTATAGAGACAAGAAGCATTTAATTCATACATCATTCATGGATGTGCTAGTCAAATGAATGTACAAACAGGCGTTTAGGTTCATGATATAGACACTTTATTAAAGATAAATTAGGAGCGGCGTTCGGGTGGCGTAGCGGTCTATTCCGTTGCCTATCGGGGATGGCCGGTTCGAATCCCTGTGTTACCTCCGGCTTGGTCGGGCGTACCTACAGACGCAAATGGCCGTGTCTGCGGCTAAGAAGCTGGATCTGTCCTGGTCGCTGCGCTAGCGCCTCCTCTGGTCGGTTGGGGCGACTGTTCGGGGGGGGGGGACTAGGGGGAATAGCATGATCCTCCCATGCGCTACGTCCCCCTGGTGAAACTCCTCACTGTCAAGTGAAAAGAAGCGGCTGGCGACTCCACCTGTATCGGAGGAGGCATGTGGTAGTCAGCAGCCCTCCCCGGATCGGCAGAGGGGGGTGGAGCAGCAACCGGGACAGCTCGCAAGAGTGGGGTAATTGGCCAAGTACAATTGGAAGAAGAAAAAAAAGGGAGGGGGGTAATCCAAGGGAAAAAAAGCTAATTTGGGAGTCAATTTACAAAGGCTAACGAGAATTCCTTCATAGACCATTCATTCATTGACGTGTTATGAAGCAGAACGGCAACGAAGTACCTCCTGACGAGACAGGTCAATTCCATAAATACCATAGTGTTAAAAATAAAACATACATAGATATTACATCAATGTGTCATAGATTTTGTCTTGCTGAATACTGGTGGGCAACTATGAGATTTGCTCACGGCCTTGACGGAGGATTCAAAGACTTCTGATCTTGACTGAGTGTTCAGCTCTCCAGATGTGGTATGGTCTAATCATCCATCATACAGCAACATTAATGGAGGCGAGAAAGCAGTCGGTCGGCCTAACACGAGACGTATCAGCCTGCGAGGTGGAATCATAAAAGGCTAAGCGGTTCAGCACCAGGGGGGCCAAAGTATATGTTATGAATGTGACGCGGCATTACTCATAGCATATGGGCAAAACCTTTACGAATCATACTGGATCAGTTATGGCATATAACTGTAATGAATGTGCCATGTATATATAATGTAAATCGTGACCAGCAGCATATGTTTCATTGACACAGCGTTGTGTTCATTGATTGCTATGGATTCAAAACAGCATTAGGCCTAAACGTCACTCGTGAAGAACCGCAGATTTAACTGGTGTTTAAATAGTTTCCCATTGTGACAGAGGAAGTTCTTTACGAGGCTTAGGAGCAAATTAATGTCGATGCATGTAAACCAGGACATAAAGTAGCATGTCTTCCTAAAGATAAGGTTGGGTCGTGATCTACAGGCTGGAAAAACTCAGAATAAAATTCGTAGCCACGCCCAAACAGCGCCAATGCAAAAATAATTTATTGTGTAAAAAGGTTTCAACGGTTTAGGCTTTCTTCACCACATTAAATGTTTATACAGGCTGGCTGCCACGGGTTATAGCTTACCGTCAAAATATCGCCTTGTTATGACGCCATGAACAATTCTCAGAGCTATGAAAGTACAGCAATAAGTCTTCTTTTGAATTATGTCTGAATAACATCAGGACAGCACAGATTGGTTATTTAGCAGGGATCCAGTTTCTGCTGGAGATGAGATGGAGATTGGCTCACGCACCCAATTTCAATTAACTAAACCGCTACGTAGTCTTGAAATAAAGTATATGATCAAGAGCGATGTAACGCCTTTTATGCTCGATCTTTTGCTAATAAAATCATTTAAAACGTCATCATCCTCCGAGGTTGCCCTTGTGTTATACCTGGAGGAGAGGCCTGTGACAGAGTTTACATCATTGAACAGAAAGCTCAAATAATTACACTTTCAGATATGAAATCACAGGGGAAAAAAAGAAGCTTTTTTGTCCCTGCAACTGGTTTCTTTTTGCTGTCATGAGATCTCTCAAAATGTCAAAGTCCCCATCGCCCGACTAAATTCATCCATCTTTATAATCTAATTGTGCAGTATTGACATGAAGAAATGTCACAGTGTTTGCTATTTAATATGTGTTGAGATACTATGAGGTACGATCCACCCATTGTCTGTCATATTTCTATCTATCTATCTATCTGTATCTACGATCACTCTAAATAATATTTGAATATGTACTGTGTAACATAAAATAAGTTATTTTATTCTGAGAATAAAGTATTGGGGCTGGAGATGCAATGGCTAGTGTGTGTGTGTGTGTGTGTGTGTGTGTGTGTGTGTGTGTGTGTGTGTGTGTGTGTGTGTGTGTGTGTGTGTGTGTGCGTGCGTGCGTGCGTGTGCGTGTGCGTGTGTGTGTTGCAACCATACTAATGAACCAGGTATGCAATGCTTTACTAACCAGTTATCTGACTTCACCAGAGGATGGGAATGGGGACTCGGGGTTTCGCCGCCTTTTTTCACTTTGGTCCATAAGGTGGAATGACTGCGTGAATCAAGCAGGCAACAAATACAAGTCAGTTCATCAGACTGCCACACAAGAAGCGTCGAGGCAACTCTATCATTGGTAGGTAGTGTAGACTCTCTGGTGGCTACACCTTTTAACATCAATGCTGCGGCCCCGATCCGAACGTCCCTCAGATGACGTCATTCACCTGTGACGGTGTTACGGTAACGCTAACGAACATGGACCAGCCGTTTTACACGTTACTCACGTGTGTAGTGATGGTATATGTGCATGACGGACCTATAGCCGTCCATACGATTTTGCCAAGAGTGAGCAATTACCCACTGAAGGCTGCTCATGAAACTAAAAATGTGAGCATGTCTCATGGGATTCAGTTAGATTTACCAAGAAGTACACAAGCCTGATGAGAAACATCTATAGTGCACTACACATAATAACCAATGTGTGCACAGGCACACGCCAAAGGAAAAAAAAAAAAAAACAACGCCGCCCTCACTTTACCCTCCCATCATCTATAATAAGCTCACGTCATAACGACGATCGCACGAAACTGCTTAAAGCCTCTTGCACCTTAAAGTGACCAAAAAAGAGAAAACAAATAGGAAGTACCATTTAGAGGAGAAAACCCACCACCGGCTCTCATCACAACCTGCAGAATTATGGGTAAATACTTGCTATGCATTTGCCTGCTCGCGATCCCGTTGTCTTCGGCGGAGGACATGATGAAGAGAGCGCGTGAGACGCAGAGGGACGCAGGTGAGTCTCGTCATTATAGAGTCCTGCTGGCGTTTTGACGCAAACTGGACGGGTGCTAGTGAAAATGTGCTAGGGGGACATGCCCGGTGTTTTTATTCCGTCGGCTGACAGATATTGGCTCAGCAGATGATGTGTAAAGTCCGTCAGTATCAGGTGCGCACGAACAAACTTCAGAATGATGCAGGTTGAACGGTCGACAAACTTGCCGACAAACTTGCAGATTTGAAACGCGTTGCTTTCATTGCTCTCTATTACGCCCATTAACAGGGTGAGTTTTGAATTGAATAAACGGAACGACGGTAGTCGATGGCAATAACAATTAGGCCTAACTGAGATGTAACACGAGATCTAATATTGTTTTATGTTTGCCATATCCCATCCAACACATCCAGCAACTGGCTGTAAGAGCGGGATTTTACTGTTGCAGTACTTTGAACGACAGTTGATAAGGAAGAGTGAAAGCAGCGGAGATGTTTGCTTTGCAAGCATTTACAGCACCTTGTAGTTAAAGGTTAACTAACATAATGGGAGGAGCGGAATAAAATGATAGCAGACAAAACAGTGACCGTTTTTTACATCTTCTTGTCATGATCAAATTTTAGGTGCAGTCTTTTATAAAGCTGCATGTTCTTGTCGCTAATTGGCTTGTAGAGCGCCATGTGAAATGCACAATCACAACAAATAAGAATGGAAACGTTAATTACCTATCGATTAAAACAACGGGAGTGGTGAGACACGGCGTCGACCATCCGTCACACCGGGTGCAAATAAGGGAACTTTAATCTGATGCAGCCTGCCTGTAGGTGGGTCGGCCATCTGGTGCGCCAGATGTGTATGTCTGACTCCATTCACACCTGGCGTTAACATGCGCTCTTTATCCGGACACGTTATCCGGAGAAGGGAAAAGCATGTTTTTGCAAGGTGTAAATGCGCCGTGATGGGATGTGTCTGACCACATCTGGAGGTAGTCTGGCTCGCATCCGGATTATTTGATGGCATCCGTATTTAGGCAACGTTATCATTCCCGCTCTGACCTCTGACCGTAAATCCCAGCGGGGACCCGCCCCGCGATTTATTGTTATCATTATTATTAATGCTATTATTATTTTAATCTCCGGACCGCGCGGGCCGGTCCCCAGAGGTGGTGGTGGTGTGTGTGTGTGTGTGTGTGTGTGTGTGTGGGGGGGGGGTTAACTGACGTCCGAACAAGTCAAGTCAATTTTATTTTTACAGCCCAATATCAGAAATTGCAAATTAGCCTCAAGGGGCTTTACAGCAACACACCATCCTGTCCTTAGACCCTCGCATCAAATAAGGAACAACTCCCAAAAAAACCCTTTAACAGGGAGGAAAAACAGGGGGAAAGCTCAGGGAGAGCAGCAGAGTCTCTCTCCCAAGGACACAGTCCAGCGTGTCGTGTCGCTTATTACGCAACTGCAAAACAAACAAACACCATTGGCAGAATACTGTTTCATTTTCGCACCATTTGAGCAATATAGCCGCATGTAGCGTTTGTAATAAATACAACCTGTCGCGTGGACATGTTTTAGAGAAAAGATTTGAAAGTGTCATGATCAACCAGACGCGCGAGCTGCCTTCCACAGCATGACGTCAGTCATTTCTGTTGTAGCGAGACGACCGGTTGGAAGCCGTCAGAAGGAAGGCAAACTATATGAACTTCTGTAATTACGCGGTCAAGCCAAAACTGAAATCCAGCAACCAATCAGTTTCTGACCACTTGGTGCTACACTGCTCAAAAAAATAAAGGGAACACATAAGCGATGCAATGTAGCTCCAAGTCAATCACACTTTTGAGATATCAACCTGTCCAGTTAGGAAGCAACACTGATTTGTGAATCAATTTCACCTGTTGGTAAATTGTCAAATTTCCACCAGGTGGAAATTAGACAATTTGCAAGACAACCCCTATAAAAGGAATGGATTTGCAGGTGGTGGCCACAGACCATTTGCCTGTCCTCATCTTTTCTGGCCGATCTTTGGTTAGTTTTTCATTGTGCTAGTGCCCTCACCACTAGAGGTGGCATGAGGCGGTATCTGCAACCTACAGAAGTTGCTCAGGTAGTGCAGCTCATCCAGGATGGCACATCAATGCGTGCTGTGGCAAGAAGATTTGATGTGTCTCCCAGCACAGTGTCCACAGCATGGAGGAGGTACCAGGAGACAGGCCAGTACACCAGGAGACGTGGAGGGGGCCGCAGGAGGACAACAACCCCGCAGCAGGACCGCTATCTGGTCCTTTGTGCAAGGAGGAACAGGAGGAGCACTGCCGGAGCCCTACAAAACGACCTTCAACAGGCCACTAATGTGCAGGTTTCTGCTCAAACAGTGAGAAACAGAATGCATGAGGATGGTATGAGGGCCCGACGTCCACAATTGGGGCCTGTGCTCACAGCCCAACACCGTGCAGCCCGATTGACCTTTGCCAGAGAACATCTTGGTTGGCAGATTCGCCATTGGCGCCCTGTGCTCTTCACAGATGAGAGCAGGTTCACACTGAACACATGTGACAGACGTGAGAGAGTCTGGAGACGCTGTGGAGAACGTTCTGCTGCCTGCAACATCCTCCAGCATGACCGGTTTGGCGGTGGGTCAGTGATGGTCTGGGGAGGCATATCCTTGGAGGGCCGCACAGACCTCTACGTGCTAGCCAGAGGTACCATGACTGCCATTAGGTACCGGGATGAGATCCTCAGACCCATTGTCAGACCATATGCTGGTGCAGTGGGCCCTGGGTTCCTGCTCATGCATGACAATGCTCGTCCTCATGTGGCCAGAGTGTGTCAGCAGTTCCTGTATGTCGAGGGCATTGATGCTATGGACTGGCCTGCACGTTCCCCAGACCTGAATCCAATCGGGCACCTCTGGGACATCATGTCTCGTACCATCCGCCAACGCGATGTCGCACCACAGACTGTCCAGGAGTTGACCGATGCCCTGATCCAGGTCTGGGAGGAGATCCCTCAGGAGACCATCCGTCGTCTCATCAGGAGCATGCCCAGACGTTGTAGGGAGTGCATACAGGCACGTGGAGGCCACACACACTACTGAGCCTCATTTTGAATCGTCTTGAACAATTTCCACAGAAGTTGGATCAGCCTATGTTCTCATTTTCCACTTTGATTTTGAGTATGATTCTGAATCCAGACCTTAATGGGCTAATGATTTTGATTTCCATTGATCATTCTTAGGTTATTTTGCTCTAAACACATTCCTCTGTCTAATAAATAAAGATTTTCAGCTGAAATATTTCATTCATCGAGGTCTATATTGTGTTTTTAGGTGTTCCCTTTATTTTTTTGAGCAGTGTATATCACGCCTAGGCTTACGTAGGGGATGTGTCCTTCACACATGAGCGCGCACAGCCCAAGCGCGCTGGCAACCATGTTAAAAGTGAAATATCAATTTGTTTTAAATCACACTGTTACGCTTTCATTTTCCACGTTTCCTTTTAAACATTAAGTGTGCGCACGAACTTATGTCGTGTTAAATTGAAAAAATATGCGTACTCACTCATGATAAATTTATAGCGCGCACACGCACACGATTGGAAAACATTTTTATTAGACTCACTGCGGTGGCGGATTTCAGCCGCCCCGCGTGTCCCCGCAGCTGATTTGCCGCCACCTCAAATTACTGGCGGGAAGGTTTTGCTCTGGAGGACACAGATCCGGTCTCAGCGAGGGTAACGAGAACGCATTAAAAATACCAGTTAAACACACGCAAAGGCAAAGGCAAGATCGGTTTGTTTATTATCCGGACCGTCTCTCTCTCTCTCTCTCTCTCTCTCTCTCTCTCTCTCTCTCTCTCTCTCACACACACACACACACACACACACACACAATTGTGCAACACGGTCAGAGGCTGTAGCAGTACTACAACACGTCCACGGTAACCATTTAAGGCTCGCTGATGCGCAATTCATTCTTCTACCACCTATCGAAGAAACGGACTCCATCCATCCATTATCCAAACCGCTTATCCTGCCGTCAGGGTCGCGGGGATGCTGGAGCCTATCCCAGCAGTCATTGGGCGGCAGGCAGGGGGACACCCTGGACAGGCCGCCAGGCCGCCAGGCCACCACAGGGCTCATTTTGCGAAAACCTAGTTGTTGTTGTTTTTTTTTTTAGCAAGATACCTAAACAAGATACGCAAATACAAGTCCACATTTCCAGAAATAGGCTACAGCTTTATTTTTTATCGACAGTCAGTCAAGTCCCACTCCAACACTTTATCTGTCCTTGAAGTATTGACACGGTTGTCAGTATAACGGGAATAGGTTTGGTCATCGTTCCATCACAGTTTAAATTTACATTAAGAATTTAAGGTCAGTTTCCTTGCAATAGTTTCAACACTCCTTAACTGGTGCAGCCAGTTGACTGACTTGGATGTTCCTAAGAAACACTTTGTTGCGGCAGCTTTTGGTGGAAGTCAGACAAATTGTAACAGCCTAGTATTAAATACTTTAATTTTCAAAGCGTTTGACTTTTTATAGGTCAACAAAACACCCCGCGGCCCCTTCTAAGATTGAAAGAAATGTCAGCATCTGGGGAAAATGTTGGGCGGGGCTACAGGTATCAAACCACGCCCCCCAGATTTGTTCCACCTTTGGGAATAACTCAGTCTACTCTGGAGTCAGCGGCAGCCGTGGAGGTAAAGAGAGCGCTAATTATATAAACTAACCATAAAACTGTATGTAACTATATATAAAAATGTAGAAAATCAAACAAAAATATGTAAAAAATAAACTATCAAATTAGATCGACAGAAAAGTACAAAAATATGTAACTGGTCTGTCTTTCCTTTTAACTGCATCCGCTCTCTCTCTCTCTCTCTCTCTTTCTCTCCATCTGTCTCTCTATCTCGCCCTCACTCGCTGTCTCTCTCTCTCTCTCTCTCTGTCTTTCTCTCTGTCTCTTTCAATGTCTCTCGCTCAAATACTCCTCTCTTCAGCAAAGAATTTAAAATTTTCTATATATATCTTTATGCATGCTCAATAATCCAGGTAAGAAAATCAAAGAAAGTTGAATCAGTTCGTCTGGACACAACGTTTATTGAGAGAGAAACGTTTCATCACTCAACTAAGTGACCTCTTCAGTCTAAACTGACTGCAGATATCCCCAACCTTATAAACAATACAGTGGCATAACGACCGCAACCAACGATCAGTTTCATATGTTAATAGGCGTGACCATTAAGCGGGGACGGGCAACAGAAAGGGCCAGTGTAGGTGCAGACTTTGTTCCAAAGTTACACACCCGGGTCTACAAATCAGAGTCCTTAGCAAAGACTATTGGTTGACTAATAGAATCAGGTGTGTAACTGCTTGGTTGGAACAAAGACCTGCACCCACACCAGCCCTTTCTGGATCATGTTGCCCATCCCTGATAAAATTTCAGTGGCGATGTGTACTATTCACAGTGGATTTGGAAATGGTTGCTATTGTGTTTGGAAATCACGTCAAGACACAGCACTGTCGCTCGACACAACCTCTGCGTTGCATTGTTTACTTAGACTGACACAGCGTCATAGGCAGACCCGATCAAACAACCCAGAGCCCGCAGGCATCACCAATCGATCCCAGCACAATAGAACAGTGCCAAATCAAATGCAGCACTGTTGATGTGTGCAGACATAACATCCCCACCCCCCCGCCGGCAGGATTTAACAATAACAGAACTACTGGGCATCACACATCAACCAAGGCGCAATAGAACGATGCTATCATTAACTAATTGCAGCACTGCTGATCCAGTGTGCAGACATAACACCCCCCCCCCCGGCAGGATTTCAAACATGAAAGTTTGACACAAAGTCCTCTAGGTGGCCAGGGCGTAAACGTGTGCGAACAGGTCGCAAGGTGGCCTGAGGCTGGGCAGGCCGAGCTGGGGAGGGGGAAGGCAGGGGAAGCTGAGGCCCGGGGTTGTCTTGGGCCCGTGTAGGAGCTGCATGAAGCCCCGGGGCGTCTTGCCATGCTGAGGGAATGGCAAAGGTTGTGTCACCAGCTGTGTGTGGCGGAGCTGACACCTTCTGCAGACGACTGGAGTGCCACCGAGTGCCATTGCTGAGGAGGTAGGTGGCTGGGTCCAGCTGACGGGTGACTTGGAGAGGAGAGGACCAGTATGATGCCATTTTATTGTCCCTGTGGGGCCTGTTGACCCTGACCCAGTCTGACGCATTGATGTCTGGCACCCTGGTTCGTTTTGACTGGTCAAACCGTTGCTTCATCCGCGTCTGCTGATGAGTGACTGAGGCTCTGACCCCAGAGGGAGGCCCCTGGGATGTGGAGGGGCGGAGCCTGTCAAGGGGCATGCACAGTTCCCGGCCCAGCATGAGAGAGGCTGGGGAGACGCCTGCGGTCGAGTGCTGTGTGGCCCGATAGTGCAGCAGAGTGTGACAGATGGCCTGCGTGAAAGAGCATCCTTGGGCCATGTGTGCTCTGAGGTCGTTCTTCAGTGACTGGTGAAAACGCTGCCATTGGCCTGGGGGTGGTAATACGCAGTGCGTATATGACGGATGCCCTTGTTTTCGAGATAAGCAGTGAACTCAGCAGAGACCAGCTGAGGATCGTTGTCAGTGGTGATGGTCTTTGGGAGGCCCCAGCGAGAGAAGAGAGAGTCCCGGAAGTCGATGATGACCTGTGAGGTCACAATGCCGGAAGTGGTGAGTTCAGGCCATTTTGAGTGTAGATCGTAGGCGACCACCATGAAGCGTTGGTGGTGGGGAACTCCATGGATCTCACCACAAATGTCCAACTGCAGGTGTTCCCAGGGCTGAGAGGGCCAGGTGAGAGGTTGCAGGGGTGGGGGAGCCTGGTGGCTGGTCTTGCCACTCACAAGGCAGGTAGAACAGTCCTTCACCAGAGCCTCAATATCTCTGTCTATCCCCGGCCACCACACCAGGTCTCGGCAGTGCTGTTTCAGTTTCACAATGCCCAGGTGGCCTTCATGCGCCGTATTCAAAACACGCGCACGGAGAGCACCTAAGACCACTGTGCAAAACCCACGTGCCACGCAGGTGTCGTTCCAGCAGGAGAGCTCCTGTCTGACTCGGGAGAATGCAGCCAGCTCCTCTGGGACCTTGTGAGGCCAGCCGTTCTGGATGTAGGTGCGGAGCTGGGAGAGGACAGGGTCCTGTTTGGAGGCTGCCCTCAGCTGCTGCAGAGAGACAGTGGCCTGGAGGGGTGTGTGTAGCATTTGGACAACGTCCTTTTCCACACATTCAGTGTCCGTCTGTGGAGCTGGGGTGGAGACAGAGCGAGAGAGCAGGTCGGCGACAACATTGTCTCTGCCTGGGGTGAACTGCAGGCTGAAGTTGTACTGGCGGAGGCGGTCAGACCAGTGGTGCAGCTTCAGGGGTTTGTGTCCTGTCCCAGATGTGGACAGCAGCTCTGTCAGGGCCTGGTGATCTGTCCTGAGGGTGAAGGAGCGGCCATAGAGGTAGAGGTGCCACCTTTCACAAGCCCAGATGCAGGCTAACGCCTAACGCTCACCCATGGAGTACCGTTGCTCGGTCAGGTTGAGGGCACGGGAGGCGAAGGCGATGGGCTTCTCCACGCCGTTCTGGGTTTGAGACAGCACAGCCCCTATCGCTGTGGCTGACACGTCATAGGTCACAAAGGTGGAGCTGGAGATGTCGAAGTGAGCCAGCACTGGTGATGAAGCCAGTTGAGTATAGAGATCACGCACAGTGTCACTGCATGCCTTTGACCACACCCATGGCTCGTCCTTATGCAGCAGCTGGCGCAGGGGGGCTGTGGTCGCAGAGTACTGGGGAAGAAACCTCAGGTAGTAGCCTGTCAGACTCAGGAAGGAGGCGACCTGGGCCGCCGAGCTGGGCTCAGGGATGGCCTGAATGGCGTCCACATTGGATTGTAGTGGAGTTACAACGCTCGCTGACAGCCGGAACCCCACGAACTCGATGGCTGGCACAGAGAGGACACATTTCTCAGCATTGAGAGTTAGCTTGTGCTTGGACAGGGCTACGAAGACCATGTTGAGGCGCTTGTCGTGGATTTCACTGGTGGGCCCGTGTACCACTATATCGTCCAGATAAATGGGCACGCCCAGTATGCCAGCCAGCACGGAGACCATGATTTTCTGGAAGCAGCTAGGGGCGGAGCTGAGACCGAAAGGCATCCTGGTGTAGCGAAACACTCCTGCATGTGTCACAAAGGCTGTGAGGTTTCGGCTGCTGGCGTGGAGGGGCACCTGTAAGTACCCCTGTCTGAGGTCGAGCTTGGAGAACACCTCAGAGCCATAGAATTGAGCAGTGAGTTCTTCTGAGGTGGGCAGTGGATACTTATCAGGGACCACTGCCTTATTTACTGCACATAGATCGACGCAGACACGCAGGCCCCCCGACTTCTTCTTAGCCACCACGAGGTTTGAGACCCAGGGTGACGCGTCCACCGGTTCAATGATGCCAGCTTCCAGCAGTTGTTGCAGCTCGGCGGAGACCCATCATGGAGAGCCAACGGGATGCGGCGCAGTGGTTGGATGACAGGTTTCACAGCAGGGTTGAGGAGAGGTTGATGGGTGAAGGCGGAGAGGCAGCCCAGCCCCACAAACAGTGATGGCCACTTCTGCTGCCAAGGCCTGGCAACAGTCAGGATTGCTGCCCCCCTTGTGTCGAAGAGGGAGAACCCCAGAGCAGAGAACAGGTCCAGGCCCATCAGGTTGGCCCCACGGCGTGCCACATGAAAAACTGCATTGGGCACCAGCTTGGTTCCATAGCGGACAGTCACTTGGAGAGAGCCAGCCAGATCGAATTTGGAGTCACCATACCCACAGAGGACAGCTGAGGGTGCAGACAGTGGCAGTGAACTGAAAAATTGACTGTAGGTATCAACATTCAGCAGACACACCTGCACCGGCGTCGAACAGCAGGGGGATGCACACATCATTAATGTTGACTGAGCATGATTTGAGTGACACTGGCCCAGACCTCACATTGTGAATGATGGCGGTTGAAGACTGGGGGGTGTGGCCATCTGATCCAGCCGGGGAATATCGACAGATGTTGGCAAAGTGATTTTGCTTACCGCAGCTACGGCATGTCTGGCCACGACAGGACAGTTCTGAGCCCTTGAAGCATGAGACCGGGATCCACAGTTACCACGGGACTGTTGAGGGCGGGGCCGAGAATGCTGTCGTTGCAGTTGCAGGATGTCCTCAGTGGAGTCGGCGCCCGCCTCGCTCTGGCTGGGTTGCGTTCCGAGGGGCAGCCGTGAGTAGAGGGAGAAGTCGTTGGCAGCTTGACTGGAGGTGGCCACTTGCTGTGTATTTAGCATAGCAGCACACTCAGCTGCTCTCTCAACTTGTAGTGCGATGGTAATTGCTCTGGACAGCAGCAGATCGTCTTTTTCCAGCAGGAGAGTCTCACGCACCTTTGCGTTGTTGGTGTGTTCGATTAGCTGGTCGCGAAACATCTCGTCCTAAAGCGCGCCAAGCTTGCATGAGCTAGCTAGCCCTCATAAATTAGCTACATACTGCTGCACAGACTCACCAGGCAGTTGGTGTCACTGACGGAATATAAATTGCTGAAGGAGGGCACTTTGTGGAGCAGCGAAATGGGTGTTCAGTCCCACAGCTTCGTCAAAGTTTGTGAAGTTCCCCAGAGTCCCGAGCACACGATGACCCTCTGCTCCCAAGCAGTGTAGCAACATAGCCGTCTTCCTAGCCTGGCTCACGTCGTCGAGCCCTGAGGCTATGAGGTAATTTTCAAAACTATGTAGCCAGCGAGTCCATGGTACCGGAGGCTCGCCAGGTAATGCCAGGAAGGCGGCAGGTGGTGGGAGAGAGATGTCAGCCATCCTCGTCGCCAATATTGTGTTTAGAAATCACGTCAGGACACAGCGCTGTCGCTCGACACAACCTCTGCGTTGCATTGTTTATTTAGACTGACACAGTGTCACAGGCAGACCCGATCAAACAACCCAGAGCCCGCAGGCATCACCAATCGATCCCAGCACAATAGAACAGTGCCAAATCAAATGCAGCACTGTCGATGTGTGAAGACATAACAGTTGCACTCACAGCATTGTAAATGTCGACAGATGTACTCTCAGCCGCCCCCTTCGGTTCAGGGATGGAAAGAAAGAGGCCATCTATGTGAAGAGGGAACAACTATCCCCAAACCGGGGGGTGGGGGGTGGCTAAGAGTACATCTGTCGCCGTCTTATAATGCTATGATTGAAATTATTCCCAAATCATTCCTCTTCTCTCAAATGCATACCTCCACCTATCCAGGCTGTCTTCAACCTGCACCCTACTCTTGTGACAGATCACAATGTTATCTGCAAACATCATAGTTCACGGAGGCTCCTGCCTGATCTTGTCCGTCAACCTGTCCATCACCACTGCAAACAATAAAGGGCTCAGAGCCGATCCTTGATGTAATCCCACCTCCACCTTGAACCCATCCGTCACTCCTACAGCCCACCTCATCACTGTCACGCTGCCCTCATACATATCCTGCACCACTCCTACATACTTCTCTGCCACTCCCGACTTCCCCATACAATACCAAACCTCCTCGGCACCCTGTCATATGCTTTCTCTACATCCATAAAGACACAATGTAACTCCTTCTGGCCTTCTCTATACTACTCAGTCAACATCCTCAAAGCAAACGTCGCATCTGCAGTGCTCTTTCGTGGCATGAAAACATTCTGCTCGTCTCTTAACCTAGCTTCTATTACTCTTTCCCATATCGTCATGCTGTGGCTGATAAACATAACTTCGGCCGTTATGTCGCTAGGGGGAACCAGGGGGAACCAGTGTAGGGACGTGGGAGTGAACTTTTCAATACGAGTAGGGAAGGGTAGTAAATGACGCACACACAACAGGCGCCGCGAAGAGAAACACGGCCTCTTGTTCTGCGGCGGCAAAACCCCGGAAACTTGGGACTGCTAGCTAACAAGCTAACGCTAGCTAGCTTTTTGTTGACAGTGAGCGTGCCGGTCAGACGCGGGGGCTGACCCGAGCTAAACGTTCCTCCGCCGTCGTGGTCTCGGGTTTTAAAGCCGCCAGTGTCACTCGGAAGTCGTCCTCGGAGCTAAACCGTGGAAGTCTCGGCCGCCGCCAAACCACTTGTAGCTCCGACAGATGGCTTCGAGGGGAGGCTTTTCGGGTCCCCCCGTTAATCAGAACGTGAACCAGACGGCAGCAGCCACGGGGCCGAGTCCACAGGAGGCCTGGAAGCATCAGCGGAGGGGTAGGGATTTGTTCCCCCCCCTCCTTCAAGATAAGTGCCTATTCGCGTCTTAAGCTATGACGTAGGCACGTCCCTGTTGCGTAGGCGCGCGCGCGCGAATTTGCTTCCGGCTCCATCGACTTGTTGACAATATGCCTCACTGCTGTGTCCCCCTTTGTTTAAATCGATCAGAGAGTAAAACTGAGACCAAACTGTCTTTCTATCGCTTTCCTCCGAAAGACAAAGATAAGAAGAGGGGCTGCAGTTAATACGGTAAGTTGCTATTGAAGAAATGCATTGAAAATCGAAGTTTGGCGCCGACTTTTGTGCTAAGTGCAGACTAGCTACCCTGCACTGCAGACTAGCTACTACCGGTAGCTACCCTCTTGTTACCGAAATCCACGTTACATACTAGACAGGTATTTAGATTTTTTAGCTAATTCAACAAGCGAGGATCAATATATGTGCTTTTCCATATGTTTTTCTGCTCAATAAGGCTTTAATCAGAGTGTAGTGGAGGGTAAACAAGCATCGGTTAGCCACTTATGTTGTTACTACTACAACCCTGTCTGTGAAGACATACAGTTACTGTAAGCAAGCATTATGTCAGCTACACACTCGGAAAACTGCATTATTCTATGCATTGTTAGCCCATGATTATCTAAAACGAGATGATGCATCTCAAGGGGATTATCATTAAAGAGACTTGGAGTAAATGCATGAATAAGCAGGGGTACATAACGTTAGATAGTCCAGGTGAATGTGCTGTTTCTGCCTGTTTTGTTACAGTAGTTTCACTTCTGACTTTTCCCATATAAATCAAACAATGAAACTTCATATCTACAAAAAATAATGTTTCTGTAGGGAGACTGACATCTAATTCTAAAGCCTTACTATGTAACCTTTCCTTTATGAAAAGGCCTGTCTAACCAGACACAGACACAAAAATGGGCATTGTAGCAGATGCTGAAGATTTCATGAATGGGAAATAGGCTGAATTAGTACAGTGTTACCTCCTTCAGTGAAAGATAGTGGTAAATCTTGACCAAAATCAACTTTATTTTTTATCGAAAAAAGTTAAAGAATGCCACTTTAATTGTTCAAATCCAGGGCAGACGATAAGTTACAATGCAGCTTCAAGTTTTCATTGCCAATCATTTCTAAATCTCTCATTCTTTTTTTTTTTTTACAGGCGTGATGGCTTTACACCAAGCCCCTGCTCAAGGGTGTGCAGTTGGCATTTTCCAAATGGCAAAGCTGCTGGCCCATCACGTTTTGCTTGGAACGAGGGGAAGACTTTCCCAGGCCACCTCAGCCTTCCACACAAGAAGAGAAAAACAGTACCACTCCCTCCCAGTGGTGAAGAAGGGACAAATGAACTTGAATTACAAAATTCTGACATTGCAACCGCAGAGCCCCCTAGTACTTCAGACAAGCCAACCGCAGAGACCCCTAGTACTTCAGACAACCCAACCGCAGACACCCCTAGTACTTCAGACAACCCAACCGCAGACACCCCTAGTACTTCAGACAACCCAACCGCAGACACCCCTAATACTTCAGACAACCCAACTGCAGACACCCCTGGTACTTCAGACAACCCAACCGCAGACACCCCTAGTACTTCAGACAACCCAACCGCAGACACCCCTCGTACTTCAGACAACCCTTTTAACAGTGTTGCGCTGCTAGAGATAGAGGTTGACATGTTGAGAAGAGAGAATGAAAAATTGAAAAGAGAATTGGAGAAACAAAAACAGACCTTTTCCTTCAGCCAAATATCTTCCAATCGTGTCAAAGTAAAATATTTCACTGGCTTACCAGATGTTGCTACCGTCCTGGTTTTGGAAGCACTCTTATCTAAGTTTGAGCTACAATATCATTCGAATTGGACAGTCCAGTCTATGCCACTAGTCGATCAGTTGCTACTGACTTTGATGAAGCTCAAACTTAATTCTGGTCATGAAGACCTTGCAACCAGGTTTAATTGCAGTACAGCCACAGTTACCAACATTTGTATCACCATTGTCAGTGCCCTGTATGACATTTTATATGTTGGTATGCTTGAGAACAACATCCCCTCCATAGAGAAGAACCAGGCATCGTTGCCAGAGTGTTTCCGTCCGTTTCCTAACTGTAGGATTGTGCTCGATTGCACAGAGTTAGCAGTCTCCAGGACAGAGAGGCTTGACAAACAGAATCATTTATGGAGCCAGTACAAAAAACGGACCACACAACACAAAAAGCCTTAATAGGTGTGGCTACTACTGGAGTGATAACATTTGTCAGTGACTATTATGGTGGAAGTGCCTCAGACAAGGCTATTACATTAGATTCTGGAGTTCTCAATCATCTACGCCCAGGAGACATGGTGATGGCAGATAAAGGCTTCACAATCCGGGACATCTTGCCAGAAGGGGTTTCACTCAACATCCCGTCTTTCCTTGTTAATGGACAGTTCACACAAGAAGAAGTTAAGAAAAACAAACTCATATCCAGTGCTAGGATCCATGTGGAGCGCTCCATTCAGAGGTTGAAATTGTTCAACATTTTGGACAATATCCCATATCAGTTCACTAAAAACATAAACAAAATACTGAAAGTGTGCGTGTGTCTTACCAACCTACAAACACCAATTCTTCGGGAAATAGCATGAAATGACTTGAATAAATGTAAGCAGAATCAGATTCATGTATTTATACTTTTAATAAAGTAATACTGAATTAAGAACACTGCTTGATTTTTTTAATCAAAACACATTTGTAACAAAATGCATAGTGCAAAAACTAATGTCACTGTAAAAAGTATAAAGTGCAAAACATCAACATTGGTAACAAAATGCATAGTGCAAAAACTACTGTCAACGTAAAGAAGAGGATCACCATATGATGAATACAACATTTAAATATGCAAATTTGCATATTTAAATGATAATGATGTACCGTGCATGTTCACATCATGTATACTTTACATTACTTAACCACTTATCCAACCCATATGGTTGGACAGAGTCCTTCAGGGCTCTAACTAAGTGTCTTGTGTTTTATGTTATTATGTTATGCTCTCCTCGAACCATCACCTTAACGTGGTGGAGAGGTTTGAGTGACCCCATGAATCCCGAGAGCTAGGATGACTAAATGAATAATGGGGTTCATGTGGTTAAGACCATTCCTCTAATATTACATGTTTCCAAACATTTTGGACAAAATAGAACATTTTACATCAAGGTGCCCAGAGATTTCCTGGTGCCCAGCTGACCTGTATCCAACGTGGCCTATAACGTTAATAAGAAACAGATCGTAGCACACATGGTAGCCCTAAAATGGCTGTGATCTTACATGTAAGTCTATATTTCATTAATTCCTAATATGTATTTTAAATTCATTAAACCTTTACAGCGTTACAGTATGTACGATCATAGCCATTCTGGAGTTAGACACATGAAAAGCTAGCCTTGGATCCAAGAACGTCAGAGTTATTTTAACAAGTCAAACGTCGGAAAACAATTATCTACCGACAAAATAAAGCACTGGCAGTCTTTATCCAAGGCTTATGAATCGCCAGTAAACGTGGGATATAACATCAGAAGCCAGAATACCCAACATTACCAAGCTAACGCTAGCTAACCCTGTTAGCTCACTCACCTCAACCTGATAAACTTTCTGTTTCATGGAAGCCTGTACCTTGCCTTTTATAATGCCCCCTGAAACATTTACGTTCACAACTCTATCTGAATTGAAAGCATTGAGACCCTTTTTCACCCTGAGAGGTTCGTCTTTAAAAAAAGACGTTAATGTAAATATATTTACGGGTTCAGACATATTGTTTTGAGTGGAAAATAATGCAGTGAGATTCCCCAAGGCACCGGAAGTATAACTCCGCCCACACGTGACGTCGCGTCGCGACGTCGTGCTTAAGAGCCGAATCCTTGTCTATCCATGGTTGATCTGACGCCGAGAGAATCGTATGGCTAGCCTGGAACCCTCTGTTGTAGCTGGAACCAGTGGTTGAATTGTGTTTTGTTTCCGTCTTCCTCCGCCGACCGCCTGGATAACGCCGGAGATACCCGTCCCCGAACCGGACCCACAGTATAGCCTACGGACCAGTCAACAGTGCGCGCCGCGGGGAGTCGGAGGGACCTCGTCGCGCAGGGAACCAAGCACTTCACCGAGGAAAGGAGAGATATTCATTTGAATTAAGCTGGCACCCAATAGCCTACTAGATAGTTAGCCTCTGCCGGCCGAGCTCAGTGGTGGAGTGTTCCCTGGTTAGAGGGGGAGTTAGTTGACCGGTTCGTTTCCATGTGTATGTAGTGGTTTGCTAATGTTTGGGGTGCAATAGCAAAAGTAACCTTCACCTGACTTGACTTTATATACCTGTATGTTCTTGGGAGCGTGGGGTCCGGGCAGTGGGGGTGCTCATTAGGGCTGACGAGTAGGCAGCAGGGAGCTACTTAGCTAGGGGTGCGGGAAGGGCTTCCTTACAGTGCTGTGTTATAAATTTGTCAGATTTAGCATTGTAAAGTAGTGTTTTATGAATTGTTAAAGGTATGAAATGAAATATTGTGAATAAAGTTAGTGCTGTTATACCTACCTGCCCTGTTTGTGTGTGTGTATATATTTTGGGGATGCTGTGAACCGTGTCACCGGGTTGATAAATAGGCCGGAACCATCACTAGTGTTGACAGTTATGCCACTGTATTGCTTATAAGGGTGGGGATACCTGCAGTCAGTTTGGACTGAAGATGTCACTTAGATGAGTGATGAAACGTTTCTCTCAATAAATGTTGTGTCTAGATGAACTGATTCAAATTTCTTTGATTTTTTTATTTATAGTATTATAGTAAAAGGTGAAAGCCAAGCCTATGAAAATCAATGGTTGTAATAATACAGTTATGACCACAGACACAGCATTTTGCTGAAATTCACTGCTTTGTATATAGATCGTATATATTGCACCAAAATATCAAGATAAGCACCAGGGTCGATGTCTTGGTTGTCTTGACTTGGTTGTGTCCAAGTACATCAGTAACTCGTTGATGTGTAGAGCTTTAAGTTATTTTACCCAGTATGAATATTCAGAAACAAATGAAACAAACTGGATGCTACAACAATTTAGCCTTACTTAATTTAGCCCTACTTAACTTGCTGCCACCGCGACCCGACCCCGGAGAAGCGGCTGATGATGAGATGAGATGATGAGACGAGGTAGAACGAAGTTACTTGTGCATCATTATGCAGTCTGTTTCACAAATAAAGCCGTGTGCCTCGTAATCTGAGGATGTGATTGGTTTGAAGATAAGATAAAGATAAGATAAGATGAGATAAGATAAGACAAAAATCCTAAGATTATGCTGAACAATAATTGATTTACGCTATCATGACCCGCTCCAGGTCCTAGATGGCTCCTCCTGTCAAGTTTCCCTCCTGTGTGATTACCAGTTCCACCTGTATGTCATTGTCTTCCCCACGTGTGTATTTAAGCAATGTGTTTGCTCCCTCGTGTTGCCAGTTCGTCTTTAACCCCGCGTGAGTGGTCCAGCATTATTTTCTTGTCTTCCCTGTGAATGTTTTGACCATTGCCTGTTTTTTTGTTACCTCTGACTGAATGCCGTGTACTGACCGTTTTGTCTTATTAAACCTTTTTGGAACTTTTACTACCTGTGTCAGTCTGCTTTGTGGGTCCTTCGTCATTGTGAGCCTGATAGTACGAATTGGCCACAATATGGACTCCGCAGACTCAGACCCGGTTCGTACTGCTCTGCAAGCTCAAGGACAGCGGATTCATCACCACGTCACGCTTTTTGCTTGGAAAATACACTTGCTATGCTTCAAGCAGAGCCCTGCCTCTGACAGTCTCTTTAGCACCTGCTCCAGGTTGCTGAGGTGCTCATCCTTGGTCTCTCTGGTGACCAGGATATCATCCAGATAAACTGCTACACAGGGAATACCCTGCAACAGACTGTCTTTCGGAAAATGGCCAGGCTGGAGGCCACTCCAAACACTAGGCAGTTGTACCTAAACAACCCCTTGTGGGTTTTGATTTGTGGTGAACTGTTTCAAGTCCTTGTCCAACACCAGCTGTTGGTAGGCATGGCTCATGTCTAGTTTTGAAAATGTCTTGCTGCCAGCCAGGGTTGCAAACAGGTCCTCCACTCTCGGCAGAGGGTATTCATCTAGCTTGGAGGCTTGGTTGATGGTGAGTTTGTAGTCTCCACAGATATGTAGTGTGCCATCACTCTTGAGAACTGGAACAATGGGGACTGCCCAGGCTGAGAACTGGACAGGATGCATGACTCCCAGCCTCTGTAATCTGTCCAGCTCCTCTTCCACTTTGCCTTTCATAGCATAGGCTACTCCTCTGGGCTTGAAAAAGTGAGGGGTAGCCTGAGGCTCTACGTGCAGTTTAACTGTAGTTCCCCGCAGTGCCCCCAGCTCATCTTTGAAAACCTCAGCATACTTTTGAATGACATCGTCAGTCACCCATGTGTGTTTAATTTCACCCCAGTTCAGTTTAATTTTCTAGAGCCAGTCCCACCCCAGTAGACTGGGCCCCCTACCTTTTACTACCAGAAGCCGTGCTCTTGCGTCCTGGCTGTTGCACTGAATGTCCACCTCTAGTGCTCCGACCAATGGTGTTGTCTGTCCTGTGTACGTCTGTAGATTAATACTCGCTGGGGTGATGGTGGGCGCCTTGGTATCACCCCAAGTCTCTCCGTAGGTCTCCTCACTGATGATTGGGGCAGAGGCCCCTATGTCAACCTCCATCCTCATCTCCTTTCCATTGACCACCACTGTGATGTAGATAGGCTTAGCACGTGGCTCACTCGCACTGAACATGTTAACAGAGCATTCCTCCTCCTGCTCTGTATCCAGGTAGTGTGCCGCTAACTGTGGCTTTCTAAAGGCAGCGTTGCCCTGCTCAATCTCTGTTTTGTTCTTGGAATGCCTGCACTGTTTTGACTGCCTGTGGCTCATTCACATTGAGCACAGTGTACGAGCATTCCTCCTCCTGCTCAGTCCTCCACATAGTGTGCAGCTGACTAGCTTCCTAATGGTAGCATTACCCTGCCCAGTCTTTATTTTACCCTTAGCAGGGGTGCGGGAATGTGGGGGGTGGTGTTGTGTGGCCAAAGGGAAAGATACTTCAATGCAGAATGGTATAAAAATAGAGTGGTTAATTCTACTGAACACATGGCAACATTACCGTTGCTATTGCTTGCTTGCTCCTACAGTGTTACTGTCTTGTAAACTTGCAGTTTAGGCTAATTGAACAAGAAATGGTTGTATCTAATCCCCCATGCACTAGCTGGTTTATGTTTGAATTATACCACTACCCTGTGGGCAGGCAGCAGAAAGAGTGGGATTTCAAAACTGAATACACTGCATCACTTAAGCGCTCAACACGGAACGCAACATTGAGATTGCGTCTAACTGCAACAAAGTAAAAAGATGGGGCGGACATGTGTCTTCAATAATGTGCTTTATTGTCTTAAAACCGCAAATACAGGCATACGGAGCTGCGCTCCAGTGCGCTTTTATAGCACTAGACCGTACACCCCTGCACACGCATACTATATATTGCAGTGAATTCGAGGGGCAGCCGCGGGAACCACCACAGCCGGGACGCGAACCCGTATCTCTTGCACCACGGGCGACAATGTTAACCAGTCGACTAAAGGGCCCGACCTGTTAGCCAAGGGCTAAGGTGTCTACTTATCCATGCATGTTACACTATCATTGCTACCCCCGCCGCTTCTGAAATGATTCCGGCGCACCCCTGCACCTTTTACCTAAATGTCCTTTTAGATTGCAGTTGCAACACACTGCCTCCTTGAACTTCCAGTTGTTTGCATAATGTGCTCCTCCACATCTGAAACACTCCACTGCTCGAGACCTATCTGCCTCCCTCCTAACCTGGTGCACTTCTCCTGCCTGCGCACACGCTCTCTAAAGGTCTTTGCGTTATCAGCCATTTCCATTCATTGAGCCAATTCCTATGCTCTCTTGAAAGTTAAAGTGGTCTCCCTCAGTAAACAACGCTGAATCCTGTCATCATTAATGCCAATTACAAATCTGTCACGGAGCATGTCCTCTAACATCAGCCCGTACTTAAAATGCTCTGAGAACTGACGTAACTCTGCCACAAACGGGGCTACGGACTGACCTGGCTTCCGGACCAGGAGTGTTGAATTTAAACCTCTGGACGATCACTGATGGCCTGGGATTGTGGTGATCCTGAACGAGCTTGACTAGCTCATCAAATTAAAGGTGGCCCGGTTTCTGTGGTGTCGCCAAATTCCTCATCAATTTATACGTCTTCGCACCACACACACACACACACACACACACACACACACACACACACACACACACAGTAGGATTGAGCGCTGTTTATCCTCATCGGTAATTCCGTTAGCAGAGAACAAGTGCCCCAACCTTTCCACATATTCGTCCAGTCTCCGTTTTCCTCCACAAACTCACTGATAGTCCCAAACGTGGCCATGGTGCCGTTTCCTCTGTTGGTGTTCTCACACGAACTCACGAACGTAACGTTAGCTCAACTAGCTAGCAAACAACGATCAGATGTAGTTTTATGTTACAGGTACGGGCTGGTACCCGTGGAGACCGAATATAACCTCTGTTTTAAACAGATAAAAGTAGAGAGACGGGAGACGTTAGTGTTTGCATCAAACAGGCTGTTCTCTGTCTTTATTAAACATTTTTGTTTACCATCTGATCATTTGGTTTCTTTTCCCCTTTTTTTAATCAAAATCTAACAAAAATACAAGTCTCATAACATCTCATGAATTCCATATTCACATACAAATTATGAATTCTCCAGTCTGACATCTGAATTAGAAATCCTTTGTAATCTATGAAAACGAATCACTAATGTAAGTGTAACCAATCCATCAAGTGTTGATGTAAATTTGTTGCATTAAATAAACCACCTTCAGTCACTATTTGTGTAGTCTTTGAAATTATCAACAAATAAATATAAACAAACGTTTATAATTATAGTGGAACCAGCCTACTGTTTTAAAACAAGATCAAAACACAGTAATAGAAGAATTGCAGGTACATAACCACAGGCAAATACTTTAAATTCACATTCTCAATTCAAACATTGTACCACCACAAATCACCCTTCTGAACGTGGCTATTGTGAATCAATCAAGTGTAAATAAAGGTTACTGAATTGAATCTGATGACACGTAAACTAATAAAAATCTAAACAACTTCGTTTTCTTAACATTTATACATTGTTTTCCAGGTAACATAACTTATTTTCCACTGTTTTGTCAAAATAAAAGGTGTCAATGAGCCATCAAAATAACAAAAGGATATACAGACGGCGCGAACGCCATTTTCTCGCTGGCCTACTGTCTTTCAGGCTAGCTTACATCCATAGTGGACGGAGGGAAACGTCGGTATGTTTGCTACATCAGTAAACACATATTTTTTTCCAACTCAATACGACATCAAATTCGACATTAATACAGTTAAACATGTTAAATCTACATTTAGTGTACTGGATGAGAGTAATATACACTAATAACCTGTTTTAGACAGATAAAAGTCAAGAGAAGACGTTAGCGTCTGCATCAATCAGGCGGTTCGCTGTCTGAAGAACGGAAGCCTAGCTGGCCCAACTTTACGAACTAGCGCTCCCGTTTACTCAGAGCTCCTCCTTGTGGCGGACGTAGGAAGAATAATTTCATAAAGTTATACATTGAATCCGGTGCACCCAAACAAAAACACATGGCTTTTAAACAAAAAATGTGACCATACATTTGTATGTGTCACATTTACTTGCCGAAACTTCAGCCTTCTATCTCCCGTTTTATCCTCGTCACCGAAAATGTAGTAACTTGAACGACACGCGTACCTTATAATAAGACAGCTTTACTTAACTGAATGGGACCAATACATAGCCGAATTGCGATGCACACACCAATAGACTGACGCACACAACTCATTTACTTCCTGTGTAACGTCCTAAAAGGGTCCGGGGACCCCATAAAAGGATAATAATGTAACGTGCATGGATAAGTAGACACGCTGGCCGCGAGCTCGCGAGTCTAGCCCTTTAGTCGAGCGGTTAGCGATGTCTCCTGCGGTGCGGGCGATACGGGTTCGCTTCCCGGCCGCGGCAGTTCCTGAGGTTGCGTTGTTCTCCGAATTCGCTACAATAATAAAACTAGTCCTGTTTAAATCTTTACAAGTGTTGACCATTGCCCGATTTTTTGTGACTCTACCTTTTGCCTGCCGTTTTTGATACCTCTGCCTGATCTGATTGAACCCTGTGTACCGACCCTTTTGCCCGATTAAACCTTTTTGGAACTTTTACTACCCGTGTCAGTCTGCTTTTTGGGGTCCTTCGTCATTGTGAGCCTGATATACGCATAGCAAACTAACTTATTTTAATTACTTCAGCTTTAAAGTGTCCGGGTAGCGTAGCGGTCTACTCCGCTGCCTACCAATACGGAGATCGCCGGTTGGAATCCCCGTGTTACCTCCGGCTTGGTCGGGCGTCCCTACAGACACAAATGGCCGTGTCTGCTAGTGGGAAGCCGGATGTGGGTATGTGTCCTGGTCGCTGCACTAGCGCTTCCTCTGGTCGGTCGGAGCGCCTGTTCGGGGGGGGAGGGGTGGTAGCGTGATTTCTCCACGCGCTACACCCCCTTGGCGAAACTCCTCACTGTCGAGTGAAAAGAAGCGGCTGGCGACTCCACATGTATCGGAGGAGGCATGTGGTAGTCGGCAGCGCCTACCCGGATTGGCAGAGGGGGTGAAGCAGTGACCGGGACGGCTCGGAATCGCGGGGTAATTGGCCGGATACAATCGGGGAGAAAAGGGGGGGGGATCCGGGAAAAAAATACTTCAGCTTTTCAGTAAAACTGCATTCACCTCATATTGGAGAGACGCGCATCCAACTTGGAAATTCGCTACATGGCCAAAAGTATGTGGACACTCAAACATCTCCTATGTGCTTGTTGAACATCGCTTTCCAAAACCATGGACATTCATGTGGAGTTGGTCCCCCTTTGCTGCTATAACAGCCTCCACTCGTCTGGGGAGGAACATGGTTACAGGGATTCGCTCCTATTCATCCACAAGAGCATTGATGTTGGGGAGAAGGCCTGGCTCACAGTCACCGTTACAACTCATCCCAGAGGTGTTGGATGGGGTCAAGGTCAGGGCTCTGTGCAGGCCAGTCAAGTTCTTCCATACCGAACTCTGGAAACCATGTGGCATTGTCATGCCGAAATAGGAAAGGGCTTAACCCCAAACTGATGCTAAAAAGATGGAAGTACACGATTCTCTTGACTGTTATTGTATGCTGTAGCCTTAACATGTCCCTTCACTGGAACTTGGGGGCCTAGCCCAAACCATGAAAAACAGTTGGCAGTCCTATTCTGTGGTCTTGTGTGGCCTACTGTTTCACGGCTGAGCTGTTGCTGCTCAGAGACATTTCCACTTCACACTAACAGACTTACTGATGACCAGGGCAGATCTTGCACTTGTAGAAGTCAAGTTTTTCTTTCAGTCCGCATCGTACCATACACCAACCCCTGTATAGAAATGTGCTAACATGGGCTTAACCCCAAGTCATATTATGCTTTTGGTGAGCCAAAATAAATTACATTACATCTTCAAGGATGAGCTACCATGAAAATGACCCTTGAAAACTCAGGGTTAGGCCCAGCTTGGTTAGAGAGACCCCTGGTATGTGTTCCTGACCCAGGCAAAACCTAGAAATGAGGATAAAAGAGCATGGGTCTGTTTGTCATAAGAGAATCTCTCTTTTTGTTTTCACACACTAGTTACTACTACTAATCCATCTTAATTGTTTGGTCTTCGCTGTTTCTATCCGATACCTATAGGCTCTAAATCTATATTATTTCACTGTCAGTTTATCCAAGTTAGCTCTAGGTGCCCATACAAAACACAGGTCACAGGCCAATTTTGTAATGCTATATGGTGGTGAAAATTATCTTTGTTGGCACTGAGAGCAGTGAAAGTGAGATGGCAAGTTTTTATGTCTCGATGCTGACTTAGTCTTGTACATTTATGCATTTATGATAAAAATCTACAGATCTAACTGAAAACTACTCTTACTTTCCATTATATCCAGATTTAGTTTGGAGCCAACGACAACTGTTTGCCAGGCAGAGGGCTCCTGAACATCATGCAAGTCATGGTCCTGTAAGTTTATATATATATTTATATATATACATATATGTATAGTTAGTCTATGGCAAATAACTTACAAAAATTACTTCCAATAAAGCATCAAGCTGTGCTGGGGGGGGGGGGGGTTCTGCAGTGCCAAAGCCAAAGATTTAGTTGAGAGAAAAGCCGTTGGTGGATGCTTTTACTGAGAGCCTTTACATTGGTAATGAAAGCACTAATTCTTAGTGGAAATCAAACCTTGAAACCTGACAGTGTTACTACTATGCTGTTGCAATTGTAATGCCATACCTATAGAACCAGTGCATATAATATTTGTCTAAGGCAGACAGAAACCATGTACCGTTTTTCCATCCGTGGTCTATCACTGGACCTGGCCATGAGCGTATGGATAATGTATGACTTGTTCTCTTTGTCTCCCCCTGTCTGTCTGTCTCTGGTTCCCCGCTTTCTGCACACGTGTTGTTTTAGAAATCCAAGCAAGAGACGAGAGGCCCGGTGCGCAGCTGTAGTGGTCTGTTGGAGAACTGTTCCCCTAAAGAGCCATGCTGTGATCCCTGTGCCTCCTGCCACTGTCGCCTCTTCAACACCATATGCCGCTGCTGGAGGATGGGCTCGCACTGCTCGAGGAAGATGTAGACATGCATGTGCACGCACACATGCACATATTTTCACATGCATGGGTGCACACACACAGCACTCTAGGGTTTCCCTCTTCTAATACAACGGATCTACAACACAGGTTACAGTGCAGAGAAGATTAATACAGTGTTATAAAGAATCCCAAACAACTGCTTTAGACTATACCCGGATGGACGCTGGAGAGAGCATACTGGATCCTACCCATTCAGATAGATTTTGCTCCCAAAATGCATAAGGCAAAAGACAAAATCCACACCACTAGTCGAAAGCAACATTTCTCCTCAAGCTTGTCGTCTTTATAGTGCAGCTCTTCAGGAACAAGACAGTCTATGAACAAATTTACTTCTGAAAGCTGTCCTCATCCAGGAAATAGGTGCATCCATTTCTAGTTTCCTGGTTTAGTTAACAGCTTCCTTTCTCAGCATTTACTGATACACACACACACACACACACACACACACACACACACACACACACACACACACACACACACACACACACACACACACACACACACACACACAGAGCTGAATTGTGCACAGTTATAGCCCCATGGTTCCAGAAACTGGACCAACTCTGGACTTCTCTGCCTCTGGATTCCAATTAATCCTCACCACGTTTTCCACATTGCTCAGTCCATGGACTCAATTTTCCAGGTGAAGAGATTACGGCTACTATTATTTTGGATTCCAGCGAAGATCGACGTTAGCCATGAGAGAGAATGGGTCAGGCAAGGATTTTTCACCTTTTAAACGGTTAGGACATTCATGTTGTTGCCAATATTTGCTCCTAACATATGCACTGTGGTTTGTTTGTTTGTACTCTCACTGAGTAAAAGACGCTCAACCATAATATAACATCCTTTAGCCATATGATGAAAACATCAAGCATTTCAACTCCTGTTGGTGTATGAAAGTACACATGGGGGGGGGGGGACGTCCGGTTTGCATAGCGGTTTATTCCATTGCCTACCAACATGGGATCGTCAGATCGAATCCCCGTATTACCTCCGGCTTGGTCATGTGTCCCTAAAGACGCAATTGGCAGTGTCTGCGGGTGGGAAGCCGGATGTGGGTATGTGTCCTGGATGGGGGGAGGGGGAACTGGGGGGAATAGCGTGATCCTCCCACGTGCTTCGTCCCCCTGGTGAAACTCCTCACTGTCAGGTGAAAAGAAGCGGCTGGTGACTCCATATGCATTGGAGGAGGCATGTGGTAGACTGCAGCGCTCCCCGGTTTGGCAGAGGGGGTGAAGCAGAGATCGGGATGGCTCGGAAGTGTGGGGTAATTGGACAAGTACAATTGGGAGAAAAAGTGAGCAAAAAGAAAAAAAAAAGAAAAAGTACACATGGCGGGCTAGTTCATGTATCCACAAATCTGTGGGTGGTGTGCATTTTGGCAGTTAAGCTGGCATTGTGGATATATTGTCATTGTATTGCTGCTGCTTTCAGGGACTATTTTGTTCTCAAGTGTTGCTGACCTAGTAGGAGGTGCCAACTTACTTACTGCATTTACATTGGAACAAACATTTAGATTTTAACCATGTGTATCACAGATGTCCCCTTTATTGTACCCTTAACATATGAAAAAAGAAAGACAAACAAAAAAGAAAACATTGGTGTCTGTATTTATAATTTGCTATAAAACACATTACAGCTTGTTTGTATATTTTAATCCCTGTTCTTATTGATAAGCTCTCCCTCGATGTTGAATCAAGAAGTTTTGTTTTGTTTTTTTGCGTGAACTTTTCTTGAAAGCCAAAGTCTGAGGGCCAAATGTGGTCTACCTGATGTTTGTTGGTATAGTGTAGTTTTACTAGGGAAAGATGCCAGAGTTAATTAAGGACATGTGAAGCATGGGCTCCATAGATCTTACAATGAGGGGCCTTAAACTTTGCTTAAACCTGCCTTTGAACTCCTTTATGACACGACAAAAAACACAAGCATGATGCACATTAAGTCTCGTATAGGGTACTGTTTTTGTGTATGTACGAGGGATCAAGATAAGTACAAAGTCAAACTTACTTTGTGCATTTTGGTAATAAAGCAATCATAATTCCTTGAATTCAAACAAGTTATTATACCACGCCATGTTTTGTATTTTGTCCTGATGTTTCAGCTCGTTTTGAAGATATTGAAAGCTCATTGAAAGTTGAAGACAGTGCTTTTATACACACACACACACACACACACACACACACACACACACACACACACACACACACACACACACTGATCAGCCAAAAATATTAAAACCACCTGCCTAATATTGTGTACGTCCCCCTCATGCTACCATAACTGTTCTGACCTTTTCGAGGCATGGGCTCCACAAGACCTCTGAAGGTGTCCTCTGCTATTAGGCACCAAAATGTTAGCAGCAGATTCTTTAAGTCCTGTAAGTTACGAGGTGGGGCTTCCGTGGATTGGACTTGTTTTTCCAGCACATTCCACAGATGCTCGATCGGATTGAGATCTGGGGAATTTGGAGGCCAAGGCAACACCTTGAATTCTTTGCCATGTTCCTCAAACCATTCCTGAAGAATTTTTGCAGTGTGGCAGGGCGCATTATCCTGCTGGAATAGGCCACTGCCATCAGGGGAAACCGTTGCCATGAAGAGGTGTAGCTGGTCTGCAACAATGTTTAGGTAGGTGGCACATGTCAAAGTAACATCCACGCGAATGCCAGGACCCAAGGTTTCCCAGCAGAACATTGCCCAGAGCACCACACCGGTTCCTCCGGCTTGCCTTCTTCCCATGGTGCATCCTGGTGCCATCTCTTCCCCAGGTAAATGATGCACACGCACCCAGCCATCCATCCATCCATCCATCCATCCATCCATCCATCCATCCATCCATCCATCCATCCATCCATCCATCCATTATCTTAACCGCTTATCCTGCTCTCAGGGTCGCGGGGATGCTGGAGCCTATTCCAGCAGTCACTGGCCCACACACACACACGCACACATTCATTCCTAGGGACAATTTAGTACAGCCAATTCACCTGACTTACATGTCTTTGGACTGTGGGAGGAAACCGGAGCCCCCAGAGGAAACCCACACAGACACAGGGAGAACATGCAAACTCCACACAGAGGACAACCCAGGATGACCCACCAAGGTTGGACTACCCCAGGGCTCGAACCCAGGACCTTCTTGTTGTGAGGCGACCGCGCTAACTACTGCACCACCGTGCTGCCCCCAGCTGTCCACATGATGTCAAAGAAAATGTGATTCATCACACCAGGCCACCTTCTTCCATTGCTCCATGGTCCAGTTTTGATGCTCACGTGCCCATTGTAGGTGCTTCCTGCAGTGGACAGGGGTCATCATGGGCACTCTGACTGGTCTGTGGCTATACAGCCCCATACACAGCAAGCTGTGATGAACTGTGTGTTCTGACACCTGTCTATCATAGCCAGCATCAACTTTTTTAGCAAGTTGAGCTACAGCAGCTCTTCTGTGCGATCTGACCAGATGGGCTAGCCTTTGCTCCCCACGCACATCAATGAGCCTTGGGCACCCCTGTCCCTGTTGCCACTTCACAGGTTGTCCTTCCTTGGACCACATTTGGTAAGTACTGACCACTGCATACCGTGAACACCCCACAAGACCTGCAATTTTGGAGATGCTCTGACCCAGTCGTCTAGCCATCACAATTAGGCCCTTGTCAAAGTTGCTCAGATCCTTACACTTTCCCATTTTTCCTTCCAACACATCAACTTCATGAACTGACTGTTCACTTGCTGCCTAATATTTCCCACCCCTTGACAGGCGCCATTGTAATGAGATAATCGGTATTACTCACTTACAGTGGTATACATACATACAGACAGGTGACAAATTAAAGGAAAAACCAACATAAAGTGACTTAGTAAGGTGTTGGGCCACCACGAGCCACCAGAACAGCTTCGTTGCACCTTGTCATAGATTCTACAAGTCTCTGGTCTCTACTGGAGGGATGGACACCATTCTTCCAAAAGATATTCCCTCATTTGGTGTTTTTATGATGGTGGTGGAGAGTGCTGTCTAATAACACTACTACTACTACTACTACTACTACTACTACTACTACTACTACTACTACTACTACTACTACTACTGCTACTACTACTACTGCTACTACTACTACTTTTGGCTGCTCCCATTAGGAGTTGTCACAGTGGATAATCCGTTTCCATTTCTTCAGCATCTTCCTCTGTCACACCAGCCACATGAATGTCCTCCCTCACCACGTCCATAAACTTCCTCTTTGGCCTTCCTCTTTTCTTCTTTCCTCTTCCCTGGCAGCTCCATATTCAGCATCTTTCTCCTAATATACCCAGCATATCTCCTCCACACCATGTCCAAGCCATCTCAATCTTGCCTCTCTTGCTTTGTCTCCAAACCTTCCAACCTGAGCTGGCCCTCTAATATAACCGTTTCTAATCCTGTCCTTCTTCATCACTCCCAGTGAAAATCTTAGCATCTTCAACTCTGCCACCTCCAGCTCCACCTCCTGTCTTTTCATCAGTGCCACCATCTCCAAAACCATATAACATAGCTGGTCTCACAACCATCTTGTAAACCTTCCCTTTAACTCTTGATGGTACCCTTCTGTCACAAATCACTCCTGACACTCTTCTCTACCCACTCCACCCTGCCTGCACTCTCTTCTTCATCTTCATCGGTCCAAAATCTCCCTTAGGTGTTCAGTTGGGTTGAGGTCTGGTGACTGTGAAGGCCATAGCATGTGATTTACATTATTTTCGCCTCATCAAACCATTCAGTGACCCCCTCCTGCCCTGTGGATGGGGGCATTGTCATCCTGGAAGAGACCAATCCAATCAGAATAGAAATGTCTCATCATAGGACAAACGTGATCACTCAGAATAACTTTGTATTAATTTTCAGTAAAAAGTCAAGTCAATTTTATTTGTATAGCCCAATATCACAAATTACAAATTTGCCTCAGTGGGTTTTACAGCAACACAACATCCTGTCCTTAGACCCTCGCATTGGATAAGGAACAACTCCCTAAAAAAAAAAAAACCTTTAACAGGGAGAAAAAATAGGAAGAAACTCAGGGAGAGCAACAGAGGAGGGATCTCTCTCCCAAGATGGACAGATTTGCAATGGATGTTGTGTTTACACAATAAAACACAATTTAAAGGATACAACATTGAAAGAGAATAACATAATTTTAGTGTAATTATAAGATATATGAAGAATATGATGAGGAGGACGCAAAGCAGTGATCCTTCCTTCTAAGGGGACAAATAGACCCAAACCATGGCAGGAAAATGCCCCCCACAGGATAACAAAACCCCCAAACCCCCTCACTGTAAGGGTCAAACAAACAGTTTTTTCCTTTAATTTGTCCCGTCTGCACTTTTATCAACACTATTAATGGTTCCGGAAAGAAAAAAAAAACGCTCTCTCTCTCTCTCTACACACACACACACACACACCACACACACACACACACACACACACACACACACACATATATATATATATATATATATATATATATATATATATATATATGTATATATATATAGTATATACAAACCAATGAAATTGGGACGTTGTGTAAAACGTGAATAAAAACAGAATACAATGATTTGCAAATCCTTTTCGACCTATATTCAATTGAATACACTACAAAGACAAGGTATTTAATGTTCAAACTGATAAACTTTATTGTTTTTTGCAAATATTCACTCATTTTGAATTTGATGCCTGCAACACGTTCCAAAGAACCTGGGACAGGGGTAAAAAAAGACTGGGAAAGTTGAGAAATGCTCAAAAAACACCTGTTTGGAACATTCCACAGGTGAACAGGTTAATTGGAAACAGGTGAGTCTCATGATTGGGTATAAAAGGAGCATCCCCCAAAAGGCTCAAGTCGTTGACAAGCAAGGATGGGGCGTGGTTCACTACTTTGTGAACAACTGTGTGAGCAAATAGTCCAACAGTTTAAGAACAACGTTTCTCAACATACAATTGCAAGGAATTTAGGGATTTCATCATCTACAGTCCATAATATCATCAAAAGATTCAGAGCATCCGGAGAAATCTCTACACATAAGCAGCAAGGCCGAAAATCAACATTGAATGCCCGTGACCTTCGACCCCTCAGGCGGCACTGCATTAAAAACCGACACCATTCTGTAAAGGATATTACCACGTGGGCTCAGGAACACTTGGGAAAACCATCGTCAGTTAACACAGTTCCTCGCTACATCTATAAGTGCAAGTTAAAACTCTCCCATGCAAAGCGAAAGCCAGATATCAACAACACCCAGAAACGCCGCCGGCTTCTCTGGGCCAGAGCTCATCTGAGATGAACTGACACAAAGTGGAAAAGTCAGTGTGCTGTGGTCTGACGAGTCCAATTGTTTTTGGAAATCATGGACGTCGTGTCCTCCGGGCTAAAGAGGAAGAGGACCATCCAGATTGTTTTCAGCGCAAAGTCCAAAAGCCAGCATCTGTGATGGTACGGGGGTGTGTTAGTGCCCATGGCATCATGGGTAACTTGCACATCTGTGAAGGCACCATTAATGCTGAAAGGTACATACAGGTTTTGGAGCAACATATGCTGCCATCCAAGAGACGTCTTTTTCAGGGACGTCCCTGCTTATTTCAGCAAGACAACGCCAAGCCACATTCTGCACGTGTTACACCAGCGTGGCTTCATAGTAACAGTGCGGGTACTAGACTGGCCTGCCTGCAGTCCAGACCTGTCTCCCATTGAAAATGTGTGGCGCATTATGAAGCGCAAAATACGACAACGGAGACCCCGGACTGTTGAGCAACTGAAGTCGTACATCAAGCAAGAATGGGAAAGAATTCCACCTACAAAGCTTCAACAATTAGTGTCCTCAGTTCCCAAACGCTTATTGAGTGTTGTTAAAAGGAAAGGTGATGTAACACAGTGGTAAACATGCCCCTGTCCCAGCTTCTTTGGAACGTGTTGCAGTCATCAAATTCAAAATGAGTGAATATTTGCAACAAAAAAAAAAAAACAGTTTGAACATTAAATATCTTGTCTTTGTAGTGTATTCAATTGAATATAGGTCGAAAAGGATTTGCAAATCATTGTATTCTGTTTTTATTTACGTTTTACACAACGTCCCAACTTCATTGGAATTGGGGTTTGTACATACATACACACACACACACACATATATATATATATACAGTGCTGCTTGAAAGTTTGTGAACCCTCCAGACATGGTCACTGTTTTTGTAAAAAACATTAAGATAAGCTTATTACACATACATCCAAATCCCAATTTGTAAAGCACACCTTCCAAATAATGGACACACACACAAAAAAAGATATATTTTCATTATTTAATTCAACAAAGGTGGTTTATTTCACAAAAACTGAAAATTTAACATGTGCAAAAGTATGTGAGCCCTTGTATTAGTAGCTTGTGGCTCCTCCTTTTGCAGCCATTACTTCAACCAAACGTATTCTGTAACCACTAACCAGTCTCTCACATCTGCTTATGGGGATTTTTGCCCACTCCTCCTTGCAGAACTCTGCCAGTTGAGAGAGGTTGGAGGGACATCTGGTATGTGCCGACTTCTTCAGGTCTCGCCACAACATTTCAATTGGATTAAGGTCCAGACTTTGACTTAGTCCATGGGCCAGACGATATTTCGGTACACTCAAGGTGGCAAAACTTACTTATAATTTTAGAAAGGATCCATGTCTGTAGATGATATTTTGGTATGATAACCATTCCTGAGTGGCAGCTGTATCACAGTTATCAGCTCATGAAGTTAACCACCCGCTAAACTAAATTGCATTTTAGACGCTGGTGCATATCCTGGTTTAGCCTCATGGTCAGGACATTTTTCAATGTTCTATAATACTGTCTTTGGTATCATTTTAAAGGGGACCTTCTTAGCTTTCATTCAAGCCCTGTTGTGGATATTTCTCACAAATATAGAGGTCACTTGAGCTCTTCAACCCGTCAATAACACACATCTTTCTGCAATTTTCGCCTAAACTATATACTTTCTTTTAGCCCTGTGGCATCTAGGAATATCAGGGACACAAAACACAAAAACTGAAATACTCACAGGACTGTAAAGATTCAGAAAATGTATAATATACCCATACTATTTCATTGTGTGAGGTGATTGTGAGCCTTAAATGAGAACTAGACCAAAGCCAGTTAGGTCACAAACTGGTCTCTATACATTTGTTTAAATACACAATCAAAATACATGATAAAAAGGAATACCATAGTGAGGTAATGAACTATTTTAATATTTTAAACAACATTGACATTTACATATACTTAGTCAATGATACATGTAATCCCATATCATTAGTGGGTATATGTAATGGTAATGGGTAGGGTAATGGGTATATGTGAATATGGTTACATTATTGTTATCAAGCTCTGGGTAACCAAGTCCAGAATCAACATCCTGTGCATCAATAGACTACTACCACAGTAATACCATCAGAATCATCACACTGTCATTCATCAAACTGCTCGTTTCTCTCATCATCTGACTCCCCAAGTTCAAAGTCCAGTTCTGGACCATCCTGCTGTTTTTGGTTACTGCAGGTCTGTAACCTGCACATGTCTGTGCATGGAAGTCCATTTGACAGGCACATGCAGCTTGGCATTTTGCATGAATGCACACACTTGCATGTTAGCATTTCCAAGACCACATCTGGTGCAGGTGGGGAGCGCATCCAGTAAATGGCCAGCTTGCCTTCATCGTCTGTCCATCCATACTCAGTAGGGCTTGACACCACAGGGTTAGCCTGCAGACAGCACTTCCATATTGCTGCCTGATAGTTGGCTCGTTGAACATGCATAAAGAGACAGTCTCTACATGGTGGCAGCTGGCTGGACTCAACCTCTCCCCTTTTGGTGCAGAAGAGCTGGTAACGCAGTTTGTTCACCTCAGCAGTGCTGCTATTAGCAACATACATCCGACAGGTGAACTGCTCAATTTTCTGGAACAGCTCATCACTCACATTCCATGTCTGTCCCAGTTAACTAAAAGTATCTTGGCAGGAAGTGTGCTTTCTCACTATCTTCAGGGCATTCAGCTTCCCTCGACCAGCGAATGCACTGACAGTGTCGCAGCCTGTGAAGGCATGTAAGCCAATTAGGCTGTCACAGATGCTGTCTCCAAGTGAACTTGCCAGTTTGGTGATGTCGACAAACCGTGTGCGGTTCTGAGTCCCACACTTCTGGTAGATGGGACAGGTGATGTCCTTCTGGAAGCCAAGACAAAGCACCATGACATCAGTGTCCTCAGCTGTGATGATAACTGACTTTGAGCCCGCATTTGCTGCATGCAATGCATGCAGGAGCAGACGGGTGTCAGCTTCTTCATGTGTGGAGTGCAGTTCTGCTGCTTCCTCACACCCATCTTCTGTCAACTTGTAGCAGGTTTCCTCACAGGTCATGTACAACACCTTGCCATGCAGCATAGCTCTGTATCGTGGGAGTTTCCACTCTTCCACCAGAAACTTGATGAGACTGGTCTTGTTGGAGGAACTGCACAGAAATTTTCTCCACTGCTGGACGTGGTGTCCCCCTGCAAGATTCTTGTACTGGAGAGTGATGTCTCCCCCCCGGTTCAGTTGTTCAGCATCTTTGATCGAAGTCTGGTGATAGACATCAAAAACAACATCAATCCTCCCACTCTGTGCTCCCTCATGGAGGACCTGGGTCAAGGCTGACTCTGCCACCTGTGCAAAGGTTTTGTTGTTGCCATTCATTTTTTGGACCAGGCTCATCCCATCAATGATGGAAGTAGATGGGATTGGGATGTCTTCTGCAGGAGATACATTCTTTTCAAGCTCTCTGGCAAGTGCAGCCTTGTTTGTTTTTCGTAAGGACCCATCAGCATTTGCCAGTGCCCATGGTAGTGGGCCCAATGGGTAGGCAAGGACATCCTTCAGATTCACCTTCCTGCTTTCAGCCACCAGGATCATGTGACTGAAAAGGTTTCTATCTGCCTTCAGAACCACATCCTGTGCTTTCTTTCCATGAGCTTGTTTTGTGCTGACATTGGAGAATGTTTTCAGACTTTGCTTGGTCATCTTGTCGTGGAATTTCACAGGTGGTGGGTCTGCATCTAACCTTGTTTGCTGGAATGCTTGGTAGGCCTCTTCTCCTTTCTCAAGAGCTCTCAAGAGATCTATGGTCACATCAGGTGGAGCCATGTTGCCAGTGGAGAGGCTAACCAAATCAATCTCATCAGGGGACATAGGATTGAGCCAGTTATTCTCCATAAGGTCCATGAGAGACTGGACATCTGCTTCATCTCTCTTGATCCGTGGACTCTGTAGATCTGGATGAGACCATTTGCACCTGCCTTGACCTGTCAGGTCTCTCAGCTGTCTGAGGTACATGCTTCTATACTCAGCTGTGAGATAATATTTGGTCACAGCTCCTGGCTTCAAGCTGAATCCCTTTGTCCCTCCAGCTGTTTGGGTGTCTTTGTTCACCGTTTCTTCTATAGCTTGGTCAACAGGGATTCGGCCAAAGGGATTGGTGGAGCCCAGTTGGACTGAGAAGCCTCCTTCCATGAATTCTGTGTACACATCTGGGTGTGTGATGGGCAGCTCAGACATCTGGGCGTAGTAGTAGGGGAGGTAGCGTGCATAATTCATCCTGTCATAAGCAAAGCACCATGGGATCATTGCTCGAATGCTAGCCAAGTGTAGCATCCAGTCTCCCTCTCTGGATGCTCGGATGAGCCCCAACAACATTTCAACCATGTCCAAATAGGACATCCAGAAGTTCGAGAGGCTGCCGTTTCCACCTCTAAGGAACTCACGGTAGACTTCAAATAGATCCATGATGCGTGTACAAGAGCTGTTCTCGAGGACCTCCTTCAAAGCATGTTGTGAGACTTCTTTCCCAAGGCTGTCAATGGTCTTCAGTGTCTCATTCAGGTGAACCATGTCATTCCTGTGAGTTTCTTCCAACCAGGACAGGAAACCATTCAAGGTCAGTCGCATGAGAGCCTCATACAGGAGCTTGTGTAGTCGCACTGCCCTGTTGTACTTGCGGCCATCCATAACACCAGCAATTGAGCCTTCTGCAATCATGCCAGACTCAATGCAGAGGTCTTTGAGTCCAGCATCTTGGAAACGCTTTCCTATTATTGCCAGCAGTGTGCAGATGGTGTGGAATACCCCAAGCCTAACGATGATATCATGGAACTTGTCATGGTGTTTCCATGTGATCTCGACAGCCTTCGCATACAGGGCTTGGTCAAAGACACAGATAATCTTCCTCAGGCCTAAGCACTGCATGATGCTCAGTGACTGGTTAAGCACCTCGTTGACAGTAGACATTTGTGTCGCTGGAGCATTGATGGTAGGCAGATAGCCTATATTGTCGGGGATGACCGTCATCTCTCCTCGAGTCAGGATGTTGAAGCCTGTCCAGCTGCTGACTGACTGTTCTTCTTGTTGTGACATGCGTGCTAGGACCCAAAGAAGGTTTTTCTCTCTGGCAAGCTTAGTATTGGCCGCAGTATCGGCATCTGACTTTTTGCTTTGTGGTGGCCCTACCCGTTATCCAGCATTGTAAGTTGGTAACATTGGTGGGGGTCCATCAATGCTTCTCTTCTTTGTTTTGGGAACAGTGGGCATGGGTTGGACAGGAAGTGGGTTGACTGGCTTTGCTTGCACAGCAATCCCATTGACTCTGTGAGATGTTCCCTCACCACTGACAGTTTCTTCAAGACGGTCGATATTGTCCCAGGCTAAAGTTGTGAATATGCCAGGATGGATGTTAGCTGGAAGGGCAATGCCACTCCCTGATGATGAGAGTTTCTGGAGACACAGGGCAGTGTTGATCTCTTCCATCTGTGAATAGGACACACTGTGACCAAGTCGGTTGAGGATGTTTATCAACTCTACATTTCCTGTCAACGATTTGACACTGAATGGCAGAACAATGTGCTTGGAAGGCTTGGTATTTCCACATGTCACTGCATATACTATGTCATGGCCAAATGACTGCAGAAGGCACTGCACTCTCTGGGATGCATGATCAGGATCATTTGAGCCTGTGAGTAGAGAGTACAGGAAGATAATGAGTGACTCTGGAATGGTAGGACATTCTGCTTCTGGTTTGACTTCAGGCGGCCAGGTTTGAGGAACATCTTGACTTTTGATGTCTGCTCTCAATTTGATGGCTGCTTTGGCTATAACATCTTGTGCACTGACACTTTTCAGGGTCTGCAGCTCCCTTTTGAGAGACTGATTTTCTTTGGCAAGTTCCCTCATGGACAAGTTATCGGGATAGAGGAGGAATTTTCCTTTCTCATCAGGGAATATCTGCAAGGCTCCAGCAAACTCACTCTCCAGGTTTCGCCTTATGTGCTTCTTGGTTGATTCCTTGACTTGGGCAATGCCTTGGGAGTTCATTGAAGCTACCAGTCTAGAAGAGAGATCAGTCATTGTCATCACTTGAGGATTGCCAAAAAGCTCCATCCTGATGAAGAGGAACAGCTCATTGTATGCCTTATTCACAGCAGCTTCATACTGGGCTGCAGCATCATCATCTTCATTGCTGGCAACCTCTCCTTTGGAAACCTCTTCTTTGGTGTAAAGGCTATAGCATGACCTGTGGTAGTGCCCTTCAGCTGCTACAAGGTCTCTACTCACAATGGCAAGGATTCTGCTGTCCCTTTTCTTTGTGGCTGCACTCCTGATCTTTGCATCAGCTCGCAGTTCTCGACACTGCACCAGTACTTCTCTCGTATTCTGTCTCTTGGAATATTTGCTGTTTTTCTGACAAAATATGCACTCTGCATCATAAGTCCTAGATGTACTTGGAGCATGTCCAGCTACTCTCTTAGATTGTTTCTCTTCAGCAGAGACACAACTTTTCTTTTCTTTTGCAAGGAGGCCATCAAGAATTTGCTTCATAGTGAAGATACTGCGACACTTTCTGTGGTAGTAGATTGCTGGAATCTGTCCCTCAGGAATGTCTTTTGCCAGTTTCAAAACTGGTGCATGATTTCGTATCTGAGCTGCCCTGAGCAGAGTTCTCCATGAGTCGACACTTTGTAGTGAAACCAGCTTATCTGTATCATCAGAACAGTGGATAATGCACTCCACCCGTGGGCGCTTTGGTATTGGGTAAAAACTTGCTTGTTCACCAGTGGCCATATTCAGTCAGTTTTCACCTGCCACAAACAAACAAATACATGTAACTTAGGTGTATGAACACTACTAAAACAAAGTTTACTTTGCTTCACCAGCGTCATATTACCATTATTTATCTTACATAGCCACAAATAGATACATTACCTAGTTGCTATGCAACTGCTGTATTTTGTCCACATGAGGCCGCTAAAATCAACACAAGATGAAAGTTCCTCGTAGCCACTTTAACTAATCATATTAACATATACATTAAAAGAACATGCTAACATTATGGGAAATTAGCTTACAATCTTCTCCAGAGTGAGACAAGAAGATAGATACCAGTTTCCTCTATATGTGTTTAGTAGAAAGCTATCTGGCTGCACGTTAGCCTAGCTTAGCACAATGAATGGAAGTACACAGTACTGGTTATCCTTGGTTGTTGGCCAACTAAGAACTGTCCCAGAGTTTAAGCTAGGCTAATCAGTACCAGGGGTGTTGAAATGCTATATTTGTAAAAATCTGGGCAAATACACAATCGTGAGAGGCACAGAAACAGGTTTCCTGAAAGAAAAATGAAATAGCTGCTCATTTGGAAAGGTTATCATGTATTATTTTACTTCTGTTAGTGTACCAAATAAAATGGCACCAGTGAAGTTGTGTCACCTTGGGTGATATCGATATCTGGTCTGACCCATGGACTAACTGGCTTTGGTCTAGTTAGTTTCTTAGTAATAATGCCCTTCTAATTTAAGGTTCACAATCACCTCACACAATGAAATAGTATGGGTATATTATACATTTCCTGAATCTTTACAGTCCTGTGAGTATTCCAGTTTTTGTGTTTTGTGTCCCTGATATTCCTTGATGCCACAGGGCTAAAAGAAAGTATATAGTTTAGGCGAAAATTGCAGAAAGATGTGTGTTATTGACGGGTTGAAGAGCTCAAGTGACCTCTATATTTGTGAGAAATATCCACAACAGGGCTTGAATGAAAGCTAAGAAGGTCCCCTTTAAAATGATACCAAAGACAATATTATAGAACATTGAAAAATGTCCTGACCATGAGGCTAAACCAGGATATGCACCAGCGTCTAAAATGCAATTTACTTTAGGGGGTGGTTAACTTCATGAGCTGATAACTGTGATACAGCTGCCACTCAGGAATGGTTATCATACCAAAATATCATCTACAGACATGGATCCTTTCAAAAATTATAAGTAAGTTTTGCCACCTTGAGTGTACCGAAATAGAAAATTTTGGGCTCTAGCCCATGGACTAACTGGGCCAATCCAGAGTACGAATCCTCTTTCTCTGAAGCCATTCCTTTGTAGTTTTGCTGGAATGCTTTGGGTCATTGTCTTGTTGCATAATCCATTTTCGTCCCAGCGTCAACTCCCTGACTGATGGCAGGAGATTCTGGTCAAGAATTTGTTGATATGCTGGAGAATTCATGGTTCCTTGGATAATATGGAGTCGTCCAGGTCCAGAAGCAGAAAAGCAGCCCCAGACCTTCACATTTCCACCACCATGCTTCACTGTTGGGAGGAGGTTCTTTTCTTCATATGCAGTGTTGGCTTTTCTCCAAACATGTTGGTTTTGATTGTGACTAAATAATTCTATTTTGGACTCATCTGTCCAGAGAATGGACTTCCAGAAGGTCTCTGGTTTGTCCAAGTACTCTGGCAAAGTTGAAATGGGCAGCTTTGTTCTTTTTTGAGAGCAGAGGCTTCCTTCTAGCAACCCTCCCATGAATGTCATGGCTATTCAATTTTCGTCTGATTGTAGACACATGCACATTTGTCCCAGATGCTACCAGAGAGGTCTGCAACTCTCTAGAGGTGATGTGTGGGTTAGCCTTTACCTGATTTATTATTTTTCTGGTGCTTCTGGGTGATAGTTTTGATGGGCGTCCACTTCTAGGCAGAGTTGCTGTCATGTTGAAGGCCCTCCATTTGTAAATTATTTGTCTTACAGTGGATGGATGGAGCTGGAATCTTTTGGAGATGGGCTTATAGCCCTCCCCAGACTGATGGGCTGTCACTACCCTCTTCTTCATGTCCTCGGATATCTCCTTTGCTCTCGGCATTGTTGATTTGTATGGGACCACAGTGGTTTGGTTGATTTCCTCTCTCTTTTAATTAGTGCAGGCCAAACCCTTTCCCAAGGATGTCTCATTTCATTGGTCTGCTTAAATGATTAATTAAGCACCCAAATGTGTTTCACCACAGTCTGTTACCTGCTTGACTTAACCAATGCAGCTGGGGGTTCACTTCCTTTTGCACATACACTATTCCATGTTTCATGTAGTTTTGGGGCTACTTAAACAAATCCCACTAAACAAGTACATGAAATTGATAAACATATATATCTGAAATTTCATACATAAAAACTGGTGATGATAAAATAAGAAAATCATGGTAAAACAACAGAAACATCTAAACTGCTCAAGGGGTTCACATACTTTCAAGCAGCACTGTATATAGTGTTTTTTTTTTTTCAGAAACCATCAGTGATGTTGACAAAAGTGATCAACAAATGAGTGGAATATTATGATAGAATATTAAGATAGATGAGTGTGTGATGCACGAAACAGGTTTGTACTTCTATGAATTAAAGTTTTTTTTCCCTACATCTATCTTATGTATACACATATATGTATGTGTGTGTGTGTGTGTATACGTATATACGTATGTGAGTTTTATGAAACCCTAACTCCACTCTGTCCTATAGTAGAACACCTATTCTATTCTGGGTGTCAAAAGAGGAAGAATAACTTCATGAGCATTAATCATAGAGGATGCAGAAGTATAAAAAGCAGACGGGAAAACCCAGTCAGTCTAGTAATTAGCTCACTCACTGTCTGGCATCATGACAGTCTGCGGAGAGTTGAGTTTCAATGTGGATCACGGCTATCTGGAGGGCCTGGTTCGAGGAATGAAGGCTGAGATTCTGACTCGCTCTGAGTATCACAACCTGGCCCAATGTGATACTCTTGAAGGTAACACAATACATTTATGGTAATCATTAGTTCTGCTTATGATGCTCCGTCCGTAATTCATCATGTCTATATTACCGTATCTTATTTTATCTGATCTGATCTGAACTGTGCTCTTCTGTGCAGACATGAAGCTGCACCTGCAGAGTACAGACTACAGTGGTCTCCTGTCTTCATCAGCTGAGGATCTGACTGTTTCTCTAATGGACACCAAGCTGAGAGAGAACCTACTGGCAGAGTTCAGCTGCCTGCGATCCAATGCCCTTCCACCCCTCTCCACCTTTCTCGACTATATCACGTATGTTTTGGCATCATAACATAACTTCTCCAGCTCCTTTTGACAGAACGGTTCAGCAATACAGTACAATCTCAGTAACATCAGCCTGAACATTACTTTTCATTACATTACTTTTCATAACTCACTATCAGTCTCGGGAAATAGCCAGATTTATTAACCTTACACTTAGCAACATGCAAAGCTTGCGATCAGTCGACCTCAAAGGATAGAAATAAAAGTTGTAAAGGCCTACAGTGTAATTTGTACATACCATATGCTCCCAAGTCATCCTTGGGGCATCATACGGCCTGTAAAGAACATCTGGCTGGCTCTTGGATCAACTCCAGCGTGTACATTTTCTACCGGCTTATCGTCGTCTTCCATGTAAGACATGTTTGAATGGTGTCCATGACGGCATTTATTCAACATCTTGCAAAGGTGATGTGTTTCTGAGCGGCCACAGGCACGTGTATTCAATAAGCTTTTTGATCATATATGATCAAAACAAAGTCAGATGGATGTCTGAGTTAATCCGATGATTTTCCACAGAAAACTTTGTTTGGGTCCAACAGTACAATCCTTATATTGAAGAATCCTATAAGCGTCTCTTTAACAAAACAAAAAAAAGATTTTCATACCATTAAAAGAAAAAAAACAAAAATGCAGGGGGAGCAGTGGGGGGAAGGTGTGTGTTAGGTGCTAAGAGGGGATGGATAACAGCTTTCCAGATTATTAAAACACTAATATATAGGGCATCCTCGTAGCGTAGCGGTCTATTCTATTGCTTACCAACATGGAAAACGCCGGTTCGAATCCCCGTGTTACCTCCGGCTTGGTCGGGTGTCCCTACAGACACACTTGGCCATGTCTGCGGGTGGGAAGCCGGATGTGTGTACGTGTCCCGATCTCTGCACTAGCGCCTCCTCTGGTCGGTCGGGGCGCCTGTTCAGAAGGGAGGGGGAACTGGGGGGGGAATAGTGTGATCCTCCCACGCGCTACATCCCTCTGGTGAAACTCCTCACTGTCTAGTGAAAAGAAGCGGCTGGCAACTCCACGTGTATCGGAGGAGGGATGTGGTAGTCTGCAGCCCTCCCTGGATCGGCAGAGGGGGTGAAGCAGCGACCAGGACGGCTCAGAAGAGTGGGGCAATTGGCCAAGTACATTTGGAGAGAAAAAGGGAGGAGAAAAAAAAATACAAACCAATGACATGGTATGTGATGACAAGGTAAATTGGATGACGTAGCTGCAGAGATGAAGGCTATTGCCAATAGTCCCATCCACCCTCTCTATCCCTCCTGTGAAGTTCAGATTCCTTGCCCTCTCGTCATTCTCTCAAAGTGGCCACTAGCCCATGCAATCACCCACCTTTAAAAGATGACGTACTATATGTGATGCATGTGTGCAATCACACAATTCCCAGGCCACAGCCGGACAATAAAGTTGTCTCAGTGCTCTTCGTGTTACATAAATGAAGAACCTGCCTCTCATTTCATTTCCAACCTGCTCTCTGCTGTCCTCTTTGCTGCCATAGCTACAGTTACATGATCGACAATGTGGTGATGCTGATCACTGGAGCTCTGAAGCGAAAGGATGTGGCAGAGCTGCTCCCACGGTGCCACCCGTTAGGCGCCTTTGACCAGATGGCAGCGGTGGGCATCGCCTGCACCCCTGCTGACCTCTACTCGACCATCCTGGTGGACACACCACTCGGTAACAATTTTGGAGTTTCATCGTTTTCACACAGACATGTAATTTAAAAATGAAACCTGATGTGGCATCTATACACACACACGCACGCACGCACGCACGCACACACACACACACACACACACACACACACACACACACACACACACACACACACACACACACGTCTCCACAAGTGACGATAAAAGGGTTTAGACATATAGGCAAGATATGAGCCTATTTAAAAGATACAGTAAATAGATGAATTGACAGATTTTGAGATACCATGTTACAAACCAATACACACATTCTGTGTCGATTTGAATTCCCAGCTCTTTGTTTGCTGGACAAACACTCCCATAATTAAGCAAATCAGCCCTGTTTCATACAGAATGATAACAAAAGCAAGATAGGTAATTGCTATTTCTACAGAATATCAAACATTTCAATTATTGGGAACCAGTTTGTGGACCAAAAGTGTTGATGATTGGACCAATGGCCAGCATCAACTGTTTTTCCTAAATTCAGCAGTTAGTTAATGGAAATCATTTTGACAGGCCAATCAGGGCAACGTAGAGTACGTTTCTGCAATCAAGTCTCTTTAACAAATATATGGTTACTGGTCCAACATTTGAAAAGCAGTCGGGCAACAATTATTGACATATTACCCACAAGGGAATAAGATTACCTTTCTAATCCCAAAATATGGCCACCCCAGATCATCTGCAGTTAATTATGTGGAAAGAAGATGAACCAGATTGGGAAATTCTTCTGTACCTTACTGATGACTGGATCATGGGTTTGAGCTTTGGACATTTAACTTGTTAACCCTTCATGTTGTCTACTTAACGATGGCCATGATGTTTATCTGTTCAAGCCTGAATTTTAGTGATTGGTGGATGGTTGCGCTATATGCAGGTTTGTAGCACGCATCCTACTGCGTATGTACACAAGCTTAGTTTTGCCGAGATATGTCCTGTCAAGTGCTTGCTTTTCATTACAATATGACAACCAGGGCGACTACCATTCAACTCAAGTCAAGGTCCCCATCATGCACCACTTTATAGAAATTGCACATGTGGATGGAAGAGAGAACTGCTGAACATGTTAAAGGGTCGATCCTACATCGACTTCCAGTGGGTGAAGTAATGGAAAGCTGTTGTCTCCTGCTCATGTTATGCTGTTTACCACCGAGCCCCTGGAAACTTCATGAGCAAATATTATGGAACTAGTGAGCAATCCAGCAGCAACTCTTTGAACAGTGTGGCAAGCTGAAAAGGCAAGATAGGCCACACATTTATTTGTGTGTGTGGGGGGGGGGGCTGCTATCACTACAAAATAAAAATCAAATAATTGCCCCCTCAAATTATGATTCTTTGTGTTGCAGCTCAGTTTTTCCAGGGCAATGTGTGTGAGTCCAACTTGGATGAGATGGAAGCGGAGATCCTGAGAAACAAACTGTATAAGGTGACTTCAGGGAGCCCATGTTACTGCTTTATCCATCAAGTGGCATGATAAATAAAACATGACGCTTTCAGTTCGTACTCCTGCTCAAATCTGAAGTGTTTATGCAAAATATAGCCAACAGTGTGTTCATGCACGCCTCTATCTATTTCATGTTTAAGTTGCATTGATCAAACAAAACCCTATATTTGATATAGGTTAACAGCGATCAATCTTTTTTTTCCTTCCATCAGACCACACCTGATTTTTTCTTTTTTCTGTTTTTTTCTTAGGCTTATTTAGAGTCTTTCCACTCATTCTGCAACCACATTGGCGGTGCTACAAAGGATGTCATGTGTCCTGTCCTAGAGGTATTGAAAGTTTGCTCACATCAGAGAAGAGCTGTTTTGTTTTAATTCATTTGCCAGAGACAGTTTACTGCAAGCTGCCCATGCGACAGGCACACTCCTCTGTGCATGATGTGTGTGATGCGTGTGTGCATGATACAGTTCGAGGCAGACAGGCGGGCCTTCATCATCACAGTGAACTCCTTTGGGACAGAGCTCAGCGGTGCAGAAAGGAGATCCCTCTACCCAATCTGTGGCAAACTTTACCCTGAAGGACTGCGACTGCTTGCCAAAGCAGAGGACCCCGAACAAGTCAAAGCCGTGGCTGAACACTATCCGGTGAGTCTGGACTCCATTGTAATACTTCCATCATGAGTGGCATGATGTTGCTGCAGTTAGAAAACCAATCAACGTTGCAGCGAGACTGTTTGGACGCTTTAGCCCGATTTAACATGCTAAATGCTCTCCTCCAGGACTACAAAATTATTTTTGATGACTCTGAGCCGGGGTCGATTCCCAGGACTTTGGAGGACCGATTCTTTGAAGAAGAGGTAAATAACCCCTGTTGCTATACATCGCATCCTGTGCACAGCTGCGGCTTTCGTATTTGTATACTGGAACCATGGAAAATCAAAACTATAAACAACTGGAAACGAGCCAGTCTATAAGTGGTTCTTACCGTGGATCAGTTGTTTCAGTTTTAAACAGCAAAATTCCACCCTGTGGTTAATATCTGTCTGCCTGCCAGCTGTGATTTAATTTCAGCCTGTGTTTACCTCACTGATTTGGCTCCCTTCTTATCTGTCCGTCTCTCCATCTGTCATCTCTTGGACAGGTGAGGCTGAATAAACAAGCATTCCTGCAGCAGTTCCACTTTGGCGTGTTCTACTCATACGTCAAACTGAAGGAGCAGGAGAACCGTAATATCGTCTGGATTGCCGAGTGTGTGGCGCAGAGGCAGAAGTCAAAGATAGACAGATACATACCAATTCTCTAGACAAGCAGGAGGGCCGACTACTAAATCTGAATAAAGACGAAGCAAAGCAGCATATGTGAAAAACAGCATTTATGCATCTTGTTAAAAATCTACATGAGAAATGTCAATGCCTTTATAGTTCAAGTCGTCGACTTGTATCTTCAGTGTTTGAACTCTGTGTCATGACTGATCTCTAAAATTATTAAAACCATTCTTCTATTCACAGACAATATAAGAACATGAGCATTCACATTTACAGCTAACTAATACGAGGGCACTCAAAGCCATTAGTACTGTTCCCTATCAAATCATAAGCGTAGTGTCATGCCTAGAGAGAACCATAATGTACATGAGGGGAAGAATGAAAGTACATGATCAGTTGCACAAAACATGACGTGAAATTAGCAACGGAAGTGCACAGGTAAAGTAATTAAGTACAAGAAGTGGTATAAGATAGCAAATCTATCAACTTCGGCAAATCTGACAAAAAATGCTCCTTATTCACCCGTAGCGCCTTTCCTTGCTTCATGCTCGCACTGAAACAGAAAACAGGGAAGACACAAATGAGGAAGATGAAGTTAAGCTTTCTTTTGGCACCACCGCACCTACAACTTCAGAACATTTTTTTTTATTCTGTGTTCCTTCAGTCTTGAACATTTCAGTGGTGTTATAACTTACAGCACTGTGCAGGAAGATCCAGGGGGACGTAGTTTTGCCGACAGAGGTGAACAAACGCAGCAGCTAATCTACAGGGGGATCTGGTTGGGCCTGACAAGGACCTGCAATGGCTAATCTCACACACCGACAGGAACTGGCCCGGGTCCACCTGCAAGAGAGGGGGGAGAACGAGTGTACTGATGTCACATTTTTACTTATTTATCATATATCTTATTACATATATACACACACTACCGCTCAAAAGTATGGAATCACTTGTCATTTAAGTAGATCTTGCTATTCTATTCGATAATATTGTTTTTAAATTAGATGAAATAAACTCCAAAATGTATTTTAAGAGGTTTTATGTATAGTAATTCAAGTATTTGAGGGCAAAAAAAAAAGTTTTTCAGTGATAAATAACAGTTGTGTATTTTAGTGACTTCTCATCAAAGTATTCACTGTGAGCTGTAATCACTGCTTTGCAAATTTTAGGTGTTTGGGATATTAATTATACTAAAGGTATCATTCTCAATGGATTTCCATGTGGACTGCAATATTTTCCACAGGAGTGTCTGTGGAGACGGGCACACTCCATGAACTTTACGACCCAGGTGATCCCACAACGGAAAGTTGCATAATATGGGAATTAAATCAGATGATTGAACTTGCCACTCCATACATTGTAATTGCCCCTCATGTTCTTTTCCTTTCCAGAAAGTCCCTGCAGAGTATAGATTTATGTTTTGGGTCATATCTTGCTGTAACACAAGGTTTCTTCCATTTGATCCGAGTCCCGAGGGTACTGCGTGTTTGGACAGAATCTTTTTGTGCCCTTCTTCTTTTTTTTCTAAATCCTCTCAATTTTGAAGAGGTGTCCCACTCCAGCATAGCTAGAGCAACCCCACATAATGACTGAACCACCACCATGGGCAAGACACATGCTGCCATCTCCTTTTCTTGAGGGGTTCTTCTCACAAAAAGTCGATGGTTGGATCCAAAGACTTCAAACTTCGATGCATCAGTCCAGAGTACCTTTTTCCATTCTTCTATGGTCCAAAGTCTATTCCTCCGAGCCCAGGCCAACCTTTTCTTTTTCTTTTGACATCTTAATAATGGGTTTCTGGCAGCCACATGCCCACTTAATCCAGATGGTTTTAGGCAGAGTTTTACATTGACACTGACACAGGAATTTCTCTGTTTGTTTTGACATCTGCACAGATTGTTGGTGCTGTAGTCTTTGAGTGAGTCCTCTTACTAGTGAGTGTCATCTCTTATCTTCTGTTTTTTTTATTGCCTGAGGTCTTCCTGCTCTTGGCCTATCCTTTATGCTGTCAGTCTGCTTGGAGCATTGAATGATGCTTTGCACTCCCTTGTATGAAACTTTGACCTTTTTTGCAGTGATTCTCATGGAATGGCCTTCTTTATAAAGAGTGACAATAGCACTTCTGTTTTCAAGAGTCCTTTTTTTATTGCCATAATGAAGGTATAATCCCTTGTCAACTTTACACAACTCACCTCTACCTGCAAGTGGCCGTCTAACGACTCTTGCCTATTATCCATCAATTTATAGAAAACCCCAGAGAATTTTGGGAGGTCTTTAGAGCATTAAGGGGTTAAGTAAGAGGAATCTACAATTTCTTCTTGTTATCAATACAACTAGTTACTTCTTCTATTAGCTCCATTAATACCATAGATGTCGATCTGTTTGATCCGAACCCATACTAACTGTCTGACAACAATCTATGTTTCTCAATAAAATTATAAAACCTTGCAATATAGAGTTTTTCCGAAATCTTAAGAGAACTGGGAAAGTAAGGACACAGGCCTGTAATTAGTAAAATGATGCCCATCCCCAGCTTTATATAGTGGGATAACTTTAGCAATTTTCATATTACATGGAAATGTCAGTGGGTTTACAATACCATCAATGACTTTCTTAACTAAAGCATATCAATTCCATTCCAGTAAGTCGACATTTGGTTCTTACTCTTGTTAACAATATCGGTGATTCCCTTTCTTTCTTCAGCTCTCAGAAAGATTGAGCTTTGAATTCCATCTATCCATCCATTATCCGAACTGCTTAGCCTGCTCTCAGGGATGCGGGGATGCTGGAGCCTATCCCAGCAGTCTTTATATATTATCTTTTGTATTGTATTTTCTGCCTCTACTGTTCTACATTTTATGAACCGTCTATAAAGAGCATTCTTTTTTTACAGGCATTTTGCAGTCCCTTTGTAATCCATGGCCTAGCCTCATAGTTTTGCTTCCTGTTGAATTGTTTTATTGGGCAGTTAGTGTCCTATAGTGTTATAAATATACTGATAAATGTATTATAGGCTTTGTCAATGTCATGCTCCCCATATACTTTTTTCCAGTTTTGTTCTAATAATTCATTTCTAAATGCACCCATGGCTTCCTCTGTTCTCACTCTCCTGTATTTAATCATATTATCTTGCTTAGCCTTCACATAATAACAGCCATAGATCACAAAATCTGGAAAATGGTCACTTAGATCATTTGTTAACAAATCGCTCAATATATTGTTGTCCATATTATTTGAGAATATGCTGTCTATTAGAGTGGCACAGTGTGATGTTATTCTGCTGGGTCTTGAGACCGCTGGATAAAGACTCGTGCTATACATTGCATCAATAAACTCGTCAGTCAATTTGTGCATGTTGGGATTCAGCAAATCTATATTAAAATCCCCACAAATAAACATAACCTTCTGATCTGACCGAGCAAACATTTCTTCCATCCTTTCCTTGAATATTTCAATGCTGGATTCAGGTGCTCTGTACACACAACTAACAATTAAATTTTTCCTTTTTTCCATGTAAATATCAATGGTAGTGCTTTCCATTACATTATCAATAGTTGTAGACATGTTTTCTACTACCTTATAATTGAGGTTTCTGTCTACATATAGAGCCACACCACCTATTTTCTTGTTCTTCCTATTCATGTAATTTAAGCCATAGCCATCAAAATCCACCTCTTTCTCATTGTTGAGCCAGGTCTCAGTTATCGCTATAATATTGAACGGTTTCTTGAATAGATATAAATACATTAAATGCATATTTACAAAACATATATTGGATTTAACAATTTGGATGTAAGTCAGCAGAATTTGAATGTTGTATGAGTGTCATTATCAATAACGTCTCGTTTAATGAGTCAAAAATATTGTAAAAGCATGTTGAGTGTATTTTTTTTCTCTTTTTGGGATTTTCTCCCCTTTTTTTCTTCCCAATTGTATCCGGCCAGTTACCCCCCACTTCTGAGCCATCCCGGTTGCTGCTCCACCCCCTCTGCCAAGCCAGGGAGGGCTACAGACCACCACATGCCTCCTCCGATACATGTGGAGTCGCCGGCCACTTCTTTTCACCTGACAGTGAGGAGCTTCATCAGGGGGATGTAGCGCGTGGGAGTATCACGCTATTCCCCCCAGTTCCCCATCCCCTGCGAACAGTGCCCCAACTGACCAGAGGAGGCGCTAATGCAGCGACCAGGACACATACCCACACCCGGCTCCCCACCTACAGACATGGGTAATTGTGCCTGTAGGGATGCCCGACCAAGCTGGAGGTAACACGAGGATTTGAACCGCCGATCCCTGTGTTGGTAGGCAATAGAAATGTTGAGTGATTTTAGAGCAGAGGTGACTGAGTCAATATATTTTGTTCCCTCACTTAAAGTTGGGGACAACTTTAGCAACTTTTCGGTAATGATTTCAGCACCATAAATATATCAATAGCTTGATAACTGAATGATACACATGAGTTTCAAATGTTTCATTAGTCTCATTTCTCTCATTTCTCATTTTGGCAATTACCTTTTACTCTGCCATGAAACAGGTTAGAATCATTTTTTTCTGTCAAAAACTGTCAAAAATGGTTCAATGTACTCAAATTGACACCAAAATGTTCAACTCTCTATTTCAAAGCTGTATTCCTATCCATTGCTATGGTGAGAAATGCACTTTTTTGAGGATTGGAAGATGTTAAAGTTCAGGGGTGGGGTTTGTTATGCCAGGCACCGCTTTTTTACAAGGGACTTTCTTCTCAAGTGAATTATTCCTTCCAAGCTAAAGAAGAATATATTTATTTCATCTCATCTCATGGAGTGTCATCAATGAGACAAGTGATTACTGTGAGTGGGTACAGAAAGTGATTATTTAGTATTCAGAGACTCTGCCGTGGACTTGATGTTGCGCCTGAGTATATTTTGCCTTTGGAACATTATTAAATGTAAAAATAAATGAGACACCAAACCACAAACAGGAATCGGCTTCTCCTCTACTCACCACTCGAAAACAGGAGCTGAGCGGTGAGCCAGGGGAGGAAAACAGATAAACACAGTTTACGGGACCCTTTGCTGTTTTAGAGCAGGGCTGGGTAGCAGCTGGTGATTTCATACAACCAGGCCTCATCTAAAGACACAGACAAAAGGTCATGCCCAGACTGCAAACAAATCCTGCTTTCATTGCTTCGGTAAGAGATAGTATCATGTCCCACATACACACAAGAAATGTTCAGGGTTCACCTCATTTTTTCCATTTGACTTAATATGTCTAATTTAGTCAGAGACCATGAACAAATACATTAAACTCAGAGAGAAGTGATATGAGGGGCTGTGATGCTATAAATATAATCTAGTGAGTCAAGTAAATTCTTTATGAGACAGTACAAGCCTGTATCATGCCATAAGCAATGGATTATTTTGCTCATTTGTTGAGCACTTTCCCTACCGTTGAGTGTTCTTTTAACAAAGTTTTCTATATATAAAATATATATTTAGTCGCTATTGAAACTTTTTTCCTGTATCTGTATTGATATATACACATACATACATACGTACATACACACACACATACATACATATACATACATGCACGCACACATGCACACACACACATACACACACACACACACACACACACATATATATATATATATATATACATACATATATATATCGCGTTTTTTTCTGAAACCGTCAATGTTGTTATAAGTGCTCAACTAATGAGAAGCGGAATATCAATACAGATGCAGGAAAAAAAGTTTTAATGCATGCAGATGCTATGCATTAAAACCTGCTATGCATTAAAACCTTTTTTTCCAGCATCTCTATTGGTATATCTATCTATCTATCTATCTATCTATCTATCTATCTATCTATCTATATATATATAAAGATAGATAGATAGATAGATAGATAGATAGATAGATAGATAGATAGATAGATAGATAGATAGATAGATAGATAGATAGATAGATATAGTGGTGCTTGAAAGTTTGTGAACCCTTTAGAATTTTCTATATTTCTACATAAATATGACCTAAAACATTGTCAGATTTTCATGCAAGTCCTAAAAGTAGATAAAGAGAACCCAATTAAACAAATGAGACAAAAATATTATACTTGGTCATTTATTTATTGAGGAAAAAGATCCAATATTACATATCTGTGACTGGCAAAATATGTGAACCTCTAGGATTAGCAGTTAATTTGAAGGTGAAATTAGAGACAGGTGTTTTCAATCAATGAGATGACAATCAGGTGTGGGTGGGTGCCCTGTTTTATTTAAAGAACAGGGATCTATCGAAGTCTGATCTTCACAACACATGTTTGTGGAAGTGTATCATGGCAAAACAAAGGAGATTTCTGAGGACCTCAGAAAAAACGTTGTTGATGCTCATCAGGCTGGAAAGCCTTGTTTTTTTTCCGACCTGCATTCCGGGAACTCTGCCTCTGATTGGCTAGTACTCATTGCCTCCGTTGATTAGGTTGGTTAAGGTTAGGGTTAGGGTGGGGTTAGGGATAGGGTTAGCCAATCAAAGATAGAGTAGGGGAGGGTCTTCCCGGAATCCAGGTGGGAAAAATAATAACACGGCTGGAAAAGGTTACAAAACCATCTCTAACGAATTTGAACTCCACCAATCCACAGGCAGACAGATTTTGTATAAATGGAGGAAATTCAAGACCATTGTTACCCTCCCCTGGAATGGTTGAATCAAAGATCACTTCAAGAGCAAGGCGTGTAATAGTCAGCCAGGTCACAAAGGAACCCAGGGTAACTTCGAAGCAACTAAAGGCCTCTCTCACATTGGCTAATGTTCATGAGTCCACCATCAGGAGAACACTGAACAACAATGGTGTGCATGGCAGGGTTACAAGGAGAAACCTACTGCTCTCCAAAAAGAACATTGCTGCCCGTCTGCAGTTTGCTAAAGATCACATGGACAAGGCAGAAGGCTATTGGAAAAATGTTTTGTGGACGGATGAGACCATAATAGAACTTTTTGGTTTAAATGAGGAGTGTTATGTTTGGAGAAAGGAAAACACTGCATTCCAGCATAAGAACCTTATCCCATCTGTGAAACATGGTGGTGGTAGTATCATGGTTTGGACCTGTTTTGCTGCATCTGGGCCAGGACGGCTTGCCATCATTGATGGAACAATGAATTCTGAATTGTACCAGCGAATTCTTAAGGAAAATGTCAGGACATCTGTCCATGAACTGAATCTCAAGAGGACGTGGGTCATGCAGCAAGACAACGACCCTAAGCACACAAGTCTTTCTACCAAAGAACGGTTAAAGAAGAATAAAATTAATATTTGGAATGGCCAAGTCAAAGTCCTGACCTTAATCCAGTCGAAATGTTGTTGAAGGACCTGAAGCGAGCAGTTCATGTGAGGAAACCCACCAACATCCCTAGAGTTGAAGCTGTTCTGTACGGAGGAATGGGCTGAAATTCCTCCAAGCCGATGTGCAGGACTGATCAACAGTTAACAGAAACGTTTAATTGCAGGTATTGCTGCACAAGGGGGGGGGGTGTCACACCAGATACTGAAAGCAAAGGTTCACATACTTTTGCCACTCACAGATATGTAATATTGGCTCATTTTCCTCAATAAATAAATGACCAAGGATAATATTTTTGTCTCATCTGTTTAATTGGGTTCCCTTTATCTACTTTTAGGACTTGTGTGAAAATCTGATGATGTTTTAGATCATATTTATGCAGAAATATAGGAAATTCTAAAGGGTTCACAAACTTTTAAGCACCCCTGTATATAAAGAATCTACTTGAATCACTGGATTATTTTGCTCCGTATTTGTTGGGCACTTTTCCTATTGTTGGGTGTTTCTTTTAACAAAGTTATATATAATGTACACAATTCCATTCTTTCTGTCCTACCTGCCAGCTGTGAAAAAAGTCCACCATGCTCCTCGCCTGAGATCCATCAGGTAAGGGAAAGTCATTGGCTGCATCGTTGTCGTTGGTCCCCAAGAGACCGGTGGACATACCTGCAAGGGTGCATGACATGTTAGATTTTTTTTCCTGAGCATATTTGTACATTTTATTTTAAAGTTTAAAGTTAACAGCATTGTGTTAGACGTATGTTTTGTACACCGCATATTGGACATTGCACAAGCTCTTGTCTTACCATGCAGCCATCCATCAAGTGTTAAGCTGCACACGTTAAGTGATAGATCACATGACACTGCTACTCCATGATGATTGGACACCTCCACCCTGGTTGAACTTGTCTTGATAGCCACTCCACTGACATTTAGGGATGTGTGTGTAACATGGCAGTTGGCCTTCACCTGCAAGCAAAGAGATATTTTTATTTGGTAATTGGTGGGAGCTCCCTTTGTGTCAAATAAAACCAATACAATTAAATGTTACATTAAAGAAAATGCATTCATATATAAAAAAACTATTTACAAATAATTTTATCTTTCTGTTTGATAGACTTGACATTTATTCACTCACAAGAAATTTAAACGATTCACTTTATTGCAATTCGTATTGCAACCGCTTCTTTTAATTCATGGTTGCTTTCACTACGACATTTAATTCGATGCAGCTTTCAACACTGCTTTATTTGATTCAATAGCAGCTCCAATATGTCAATCAAATGGTCTTATCCCGCCCACCACCGTAACGTACATCTATGCACTTGATGACTTTGTCAGAAAATGCCTACTAGCATACTATTTAGTACATCAAAATAGTATGTGAGTGTTTTTAGTATGTCCGAAACCCAAGTATGCAACTAGTAGTACATGAATACCAGGATGTCATACTACGTCCAGAAAATATCATAGTATGCAAACACTGGACACTATGCTGACATGATATCTCACAATACATTGCAATACTTCACGACAACAACCTGCTGGTCTCTGCTCCACCCCCTCTGCCAAGCTGGGGAGGGCTGCAGACTACCATATGCCTCCTCCGGTACATGTGGAGTTGCCAGCTGCTTCTTTTCACCAGGGGGATGTTGTGCAGCGACCAGGACACATATCCACATCTGGCTTCCCACCCAGAGACACGGCCAATTGTGTCTGTAGAGACTCCCGACAAAGCCAGAGGTAACACAAGGATTCGATCTGCCCATCCCTGTGTTGGTAGACAACGGAATATACCACTATGCTACCCAGACACCCCATTTTTTTTTTAAAGATGTGAGTCACCACACCAGTTTGTCTTCATTAACCTGCGGAGAGCTGAAAGGAAGTGGCGCGGCTCTATGATGAAGCAACATGTCCGAACAGCCATCATACTTTTTGTTCACGTACTAATAGTACGCTGGAAGATAGTACACTCATATAGTATGTAGCAAGTAGTATGTGATTTTGGATGCAACCGATGATCTTGCCATACTCTCGATGTGACGTGTAAGCTCTGCGCAGGAGAGTGCAGCATCGTATTAAATATAGACGTTAAAGCAGCAATGACTTAAAAGAAGTGGTGGCGACTGGAATTGCAGTAAACGGAGTTGGGTACATTTCTTGCAAATAAATAAATGTCAAGGTGATGAGCTAGAAAGACGAGAGAGAGTGTTTTAAAATGTAAATATTTAATGTAATTGCATTTCATTTGATGTAACTTTTACTTGCTTTGATTTTATTTGATGCAACATGTAATATGATAGCATTCAATCGACCAATTAATTTGATAGCTATCTAATCAATTCAGTGTTTTACTATTTTTGCTACTTCCACCCTTCATAACACCCACAATGCTAGATGCGCAAATGCAAGCATGTTGCATTTGTGCCGCTCCAGTAAGGTAAGGCAATGCTCCAGCTGTTGTCTCTGAAACCATGCTTTCTGTTTCCATCGTGCCAAAGCTGATCACCATGCTTTTGCAAAGGGTAAGGCATACCTGTCCATTCTGGTGGATGACGACAGTGTTGTTATTCATCCCGACCACCATGAAGCGCTGTGAGTGTGAGTCTGAGCTGAGTAGCAGTGTGAAGGAAGGCTCTTGGGCAACGTCCTGGGCAAGGAGGACCGAACATGAGCCAGGAAGCTCATATAGGTGACCATCGAATGAAACTACAAACTGATCTGCAATCACTAGAGCTTGGTCTGAGGTGAAGAGAATGGGAGGGAGAACATGAGGAATACAAAAAAGACTGATAAACAGGCAAAAAAAAAAAAACCAACAAAAAAACTAACAAATCCTGTTCGTGCTATATAGTCAATTATTTTGAATTGGTGTGTGATTCAGCATCACAGAATATTTCTAATCTGATAAATCTCCCTCATACGGCATTATGTAAATTGTAGAAAATATTTAAACTGAAAATAAAAACCTGTCTTACATATAAAGGGGCTGTCCATAATCCTCCTTTTGAGGTAGTAGAGCTCAGCAGTGGGTTTCAGAGAGGTGAGGGTTTGCATGGGCCTAAGGAGCCACTCTTCCAAAACTAACTCCACCACACCAGTCTCTGTCACCCTGGGCCAGGAAACCCATGGCAAGGGCACTGACACAGCAACTGAACAATATCTGAAAAGCAAAGAACATTTAGTTCAAAATGTCAAGTTACTGTCGAAATGAATATTATATGGTCGGCATCACTTAAGGGGATAGTTTGGTTTTGTTGACACAATAAGGTATTATCATATTGTGTCAAAAAGTTACCCAGTGGTAGTGATGGAAATATATTGTTTGTTGAAGATCACCACTGCATAGTGAAGTAGTGATGCACAGAAACTTTTCAACTCAACAAATTAGTTCCAAGATATAGCATCAGTTTGTAAGACGAGAACTTGTGTAATACACCACAAAAGTATTCTGTTGTGGATGGCTCAACCCTGTTTTTGCATGTTGTTGTCACTTAAAATGTTTTTGTTAGCTGACCCTGTTTGCTGCCATTCATTTTCCCCTGCCAAGTTGCTGACTTCCTGTGAAAAGCAGCCAGATCTCCAATCACAGGACTCACTGACCAGGATAATGTCCATGCATCACTAGCAGTGATTAAGTCAAACCATCTTAGGTCAAACAGCCCAAAATGTCCCTTTAATGACTGCCTATGCACCAACAGGTAGATTGCGCATAGTGGTTTTTTTTTAATCCTGACCACACCTTAAACAGGATCAGAATATATTTTGTGTTTTTTGAAACAGTCAAGTCAACCTTTCTTAAGAACATCAATTTTTAAATCTTTTTATACCCATATTTGATTCAACTAAGCCACAACACACAGAAAGAGTATTATTTTTGTTTTTGCTTTATTTTTTTACCTAATTGTTGTCACTGGTTTAAAAGAGGACTGCTTTTCATAGTCCTCATCTAGGAGAAATAAGAAATACCTGGGGGAGAATTTGTAGACAGCAGCGAGACGTTTCCTGACCCCAGACAGGGCTGTTGCTAATCTGGTCTCAGCCCAGTGGATTGTCTGCTGACTAGCCTAAAATGTGTGCACACATGTGCATGTGCACGCGCGCGCGCGCGCGCGCACACACACGCACACACACACACACACACACACACACACACACACACACACAAACACACAAACGAGTAAACAAGACATAGCCATGGGCATGCTCAAAATTACAGAAACAAATGAAAAAAGCCCTCATTTGTTCACACAATCATTTATGCACACATAAATACCATAGAAAAACAAACACTTTTTTTTAAAGTGCTTTGAAAGCACAAATAGAGCAGTACTTTTCCTCTGATGGAAAACGAATGACTTCAATTTAATGAACAAACATTTTGAAACTAAACAAGAGCATCAGGGCCTTACCACATCCAAAACAGTGCCAAGGGCAGCTATGCTAGCCTGAGCCAGCGGTCTGAGTTGGTGGTTTTGCAGTAGGGAAGGTAATGCTTCGGCCAGCTGAGCAGTCCACAGAGACACAGCCACCCTCCACAGAGCCTCCAACCGCTGACCCGTCACATCATGATACACGCCTGCCACAGTTGCCAGCGGCCCTGGGATGGGCAAGGGCAGAAGCAAAGATAAATATTTGACATCCTTTACTAAGACGTTAACATTCAGCTAACACTGTAAATGAGCAGTGTACATCCGGCTTTCACCTTCATGAGATTGATAACTGCTGGTAATTCTCTTGTTCTCGCTTCTCTATATTCTCCTCTAACCTTTTCGTTTGTCCTACTGATTTCACTATTTTCTGTGCTTAGTTCACTTATGGCTTAATTTTGCTAGTTTTCTTTCTCAAACGACTCTTGTGTTAGTGGGCAGCTTTTTGTTCCTAGTCTGTTTACTAGCTTCAATCTTAGCCTAGCTTAGCAGTTAGCTTTATTGGATTTGCAGTCAAAGCAGCCTTGTTAAAACGATCGTGTGAGGTGACTGTTCCGCAGTCACAGATACATTGTCTCTACTAGAGAGACATGTCTGTGAGTTAAAGCAGCCTATTTCAGCTAGGATTACATTAGATGTGAGAGGCACTACAGATAACCTTAGTCCCGGGCATGACAGCAGACCTGCTATTGTTAGCACTAGCCCAGCCTCTTTAGCGGATGTGGTGGAATTTGTCCCTTTTTGCTGCCGTGGGAAGGCTCGCAAGAGCAAGCCACCGGGTGTGGGCTTGTCTGCAGTCACCTCTCCCAACTGCTAACCAGTTTTCACCCCTCACCAGCCCAATTGGTAGTCCTACCAGCCAGCGTGCCTCTTCTACTCCTGTTGACAGAGTAAACCAATGCACGCTAGTGACAGAAGACTCCATTACCCGCAATATCAGATTAGTTTCGCCAGACTTGATTCATGGTTTACCCGGAGCCAGAGTCTTTGACATAGAGGATAATCTTAGGGTGCTGGCACCACAGAGGGAGAATCAGGGAACCCAAGCACACAGCATCACTACTTTAAGCAATACTGACATTCATGTCAACACCAATATTCCTAGGATGAAGCAATCACAGATCACAAAAGCTAGCCAAGTCAGAATGCTTGAGTTGGCCAGAAAGATGTGTGGCATCGATTAATTGTCTCTGGTCCCTTACCTTTGAGGGGTAATGATGAGATTTAAAGTAGACTCACCTCAATGAATGGCTGGCTGGCTCATTACTGTAATGAGCAGGAATTCAGCTTTGCTGATAACTGGCCTTCTTTCTGGAACTGCTCTTACCTGCTAAAAGTGGATGGCATTCACTCTACTGGGGATGGCACTGCTCTTTTGTCTAGCAATATAGATAGCTGTCTCCTTTTAGTTTGAAACTAGGGACATCATTCAGCAGGTTGCAGGTGATTAGAGCCTGCTAGGTTTAAACTTAGTCGACATGTGGACACAACTAGTTTAGTTAACATGTCTAGCCAGGGAATTCTCCACAGTATAGATTATCAGACTGACAGCTTGGTCTATAACATTGAGACCATCTCCCTTCCCTGCTGTATTTCTCCCAAGCTCTCCTCCCCTAAATGTGTGAATCACAATCATTCCCACTACTGGTGGTGGTTAAATGTGCAACGAATCACCTAATAATCTACAGAGCCAAACATCGAATGTTATCAAAAGTGTGACTACACATCATCCAAAGCGGAAATCTTCAAAATGGCCATCTAATAATACAAGGTGTCTAATTCCAATTAATATTTCATCTAGTGGTAGGTCTAAAGTTTTGCCTACCTCCGATCAAATCTCTACTTAAGAAACCACACCTCAATCCAGGGTCTCTTAATAACTATTGACCAATCACTAATCTTCCATTCTTTTCTAAAGAACTAGAGAGAGTTGTGTATCAACAACTTTCAACCCATATAGAAGAAAACTATCTATATGAACCTTTTCAATTGGCTTCTAGGGCCTGCCACTCCACTGAAACTGCTCTGACCAGAGAGGTTAACAATCTTCTACTTGCTATGGACTCTTATTCCAACTCTGTGCTTCTACTACTGGACCTCAGTGCAGCCTTTGACACCATTGATAACTGTATACTATTAGACAGAATAAATTGTAATTTTGGCATCTCTGGCTTAGCTCTCTCTTGGCTTAAGTCCTACTTATCTGAAAGAACACAGTGTGTCAGCAATAATGATATCACATTGAAATTCTCTGACATTAAATATGGTGTACCCCAGGGCTTGGCTCTTAGCCCTATACTTTTCTCTTTATATTTCACATCTTGGCCAAATTATGAGCAGTCATGGAATAAATTTACATTGCTATCCGGATGATACTCAGCTGTATGTGCATTTAAGGGCTGATGATCATACTCAAATGACTAATTTAGAAGCCTGCTTGGCTGCTGTGAAAAAGTAGATGTCACTAAATTTCCTGCTTTTAAATTCAGATAAAACTGAGATGCTGGTTGTTGGCCCTTCTAGACAAGACACCAATTTGATCAAGTAACAGCAACGCTCGACAACTGTGATTTCACAAAGTGTGGCAGCCAAATATCTTGGTGTTACGTTAGATTCCAGCCTTTCCTTTGATAAGCACATCAAAGAAATCACCAAGACTGCCTTTGTTCACTTACATAACAGAGATAAAATTCAGTCTTTCCTGTCCATGCCTCATGCAGACTCTAATAGATGCAGTGTTTCATCCAGACTTGATTGCTGTAATGTTCTGTTTAGGTCTGCCACATGCTTTTACTAAAAGTCTTCAGAATCCTAACTAAAACTAGAAAATTTGACCACATTACACCAATTCTCGCCTCCCTTCATTGGCTTCCTATCCAGGTTAGATCAGAATTCAAAGTGCCTTCTTATCATATGACTTATAATATCCTAAATGGCTTGCCCCATCATACCTGCCTGATCTCCATAAACCATATATTCCATTGCGAGCTCTCCACTCTCAAAATACAGCGCTAATGTGTGTACACAAAATTAAAAAGAAATCAGTTGGTGGCAGGGCCTTTTCCAATCTGGCCCCGTTCTTATGTAATAACCTGCCTGCTGACATCAGACAATCAAAATCTGTTGAATCCTTTAAATCCAAACTTAAAACTTGTCTTTTTGCCTTAACCTACAATTAGTTGCCTTTAAATGGAACATTTCATCACCTGTACTGCATGGGGGTTCAGTTTCTGTTTCAATTAATTTACCAAGCACAATTCTGCCGACGAGATTATGGAGTATTGACTATTGGAACTGTTCTTTTCTTCTCTCACATCTTTTCTCTCTCTCTGAATGATGTCTAGTCCTTTCTCTTCTCCCGTGTTATGTAAATGGCGTGACGTGAGTCTCCCTTATGTGTATGTGTAGTCTGTCCTCCTGTCAGGTCTACATGGTGATGGTGGTCATGTGGCTGTTCCGGTGGCATCTGGACACTGCTAGGCATCCTTCTCATCATATTCTTCATATATCTTATAATTCCATTATAACTCTGTTATCCTCTTTCAATGTTGTATTCTGTAAATTGTGTTTTATTCTGTACACACAACATCCATTGTACGTCTGCCCGTCTTGGGAGAGAGATCCCTCTTCTGTTGCTTTCCCTGAGGTTTCTTCCTATTTTTTCTCTCTGTTCAAAGGTTTTTTTTAGGGAGTTGTTCCTTATCTGTTTTGAGGGTCTAAGGACAGGATGTTGTATTGCTGTAAAGCCCCTGAGACAAATTTGTAATTTGTGGGATTGGGCTATACAAATAAAATTGACTTGATTAGTTTAACTACAAGATCACTGACACCACAAGGAGCATAATGGTCAGACTTATGGTAACCTGACAATAGATTTCACATGAGCTTTTTTTTTTTTTGCTCTCTGAATGAAATCAATCTGACAAATTCCCCCAAAAAGTGTTTGTATGAGCATCTTCGTGCATGCTCAATAATCTAGGTAAAAATTCAAAGAAAATTGAATCAGTTCATCTGGACACAACGTTTATTGACAGAAACGTTTCATCACTCTTCTAAGTGACCTCTTCAGTCTAAACTGACTGCAGGTATCCCCACCCTTATAAACAATACAGTTGCATAACAACTGAAACCAGTGATCAGTTTCATGCTATGCAAATAGCATGAAATAGCATGCACATTCTGTCTTGTTTCCATTCTCTCGCTCCCGGCACGCGCTCTCCTCAGATTTCCTTTTATTGGGTCACAAGGTGTGCCATCTCCAAGATGTTTTATGCTTGTGTCAGTGGAATCAGAGACAGAAATGACAGCTTCATAAAGACTCACTCCTGAGTTCCTGCTGGCCCAGCTGGGAGGTGAGCTGCAGCAGACTGAGAGACCGAGGTAGGCTGTCGATCAAGACATGGCGCAGAGGGCCATCCCGCCATAGAAACCACAGATCTTTATCTTTCTGCCCCAGCAAAGCCTCTGCTTGCTGGGTGAGATGAAGGGGCACAGCGCTCAGCTCCTGGAGCAATTTACTGTTACTATACTGGAAAACAATGGGCAGAGCACAAACAGACAATATTACTTTTTACATATTGCATGGTTTACCTAAAACCCAGCTTTTCAGAGGTCCAATGGCTCCTTTCATTATTGCACACCCCCACCCAAGTAAATCTAGATGACCAAGCCAAATTTGGAAAGCCTTAAAGGTCCACTTAACTTACATCTCTATATCCAATATGTTCTAGGAATTCACAAAAAAAACCCACTTTTTTTTTCATTTGAATGTTTTTCTTTTTTCCGAAAAATACAATAATTTTCATATTGTATTTTGACACGACATTCTGCACGTGCAGGCGTACACTAGAAAGACGACCAATGAATTGAAACATCCAGCAAGATTGAAAGAATACAAGTGACCTTCTGCTACCAAAGAGAAACTAGCCAGTAGCATATCGATGTCCACATTCCCCTAATAAAGACCGGACATTATTGGCTGTGAGTCAAAGCAACCTCCCTTCCCTCGCAAAAAAAACAAAAAACCACCAGACAGTTCTGTTTCATTCAAATGAACCTCAAATCGTGGAAGTTAACGGTGCTCTAAATGCCATTTCGTGGGACCTTTTAAGTACAGTCTTGAGGGCACTGAAAACTGGATGACTGGGATCTTCTCCAGCTGAATGACAGCAAATAGACTAATCAAATTTGTTGCATTTCCCTACCAGTTAGTCATCCATGCCCCAACTACAAATGGCCCAGAATGCTGTGGTTAGATTTTCCACAGATTCCCAGAAAATAAACAGCACTAAGCCTATTCAGACCTCCCTCCACTGCCTTGAATAACTGATTACAAGGTCCTGTTATTATTTTTAAAATCCTAAATGTGAGGTTGTTTATATCAATCAAAACCTGTATTTATCAGTGTCCTGAAAACTACACTTAAGAATCCTCCAAAGAGACAATCTAGGCATAACAAAAGTATTTGGTAAAAGTTAAATGTAGGTAATTGTCACACTACTCAGACCCACTTGTAGCATAATGTCAGAGTACTTCAAAAGAGCAGCTTGCAATTATTCTTTTAGAACAATTGAAGCTTTCAGAGTGATGATACAGTACTCAGCAAGAATCTATATTGTCCAATTTATATAATTAGCTCTCTAACATCTTCAGGCTACTGGCTTTTCCTCAGTTAAACCAAAGCCCATGGTTTGCTCTGTTTTATCGGTTGTGCCCCCTGGACTGTAGAATAAACAGCCTTCCCATCTGAATAATGGTAGACTCTTAGTTGACACTTTCAAGTCCCAGCTCAAAGCACACTTTCTTCCATGATATTTGAGCCTTCTTTGTTTGGATATGGGTTTATTTGGGTGATTTGGCAGTGCTACATTAGACTTATCAGGATTTAGTTTGACTTTATTACAACACTTTGGCAAACCCCAGATCTTTTTAAAGTGGCTCATACACCCTCATGTAAGTAAAAACTGACTTGTATCATATTTCAAACACAAAAGAAAGCGTTGGGGGTATATGCAGCGAAGGAGCATGGTGCAATATGGTGTGACAGTGTAACGACCACAGACATGTAGGCTCGCTAGCCCTTGGCTAACAGGTCGGACCCCTTAGTTGACTGGTTAGCACAGTTTCCCGTTGCAGGGAACCCAGGTTCAATTCCCGGCTGCCCCCTGAATTCTCGTTACATTGGTGGCAGAGGATGGTTGCATATGCGCTCATAGGCGTGAGGGAGCTGGTATGCTGAAGCACGTGGCAGCTGGGAATCAAACCTGGGTTCCCCTCACCATGGGCGACTGCGCTAACAAGTCAACTAAAGGGTCCGACCTGTTAGCCAAGGGCTAGCGAGTCTACGCATCCGTGGTCATTACACTGTTACGCTATCGTGACTTCTACCATAAAGTTAACACTGTAAAATGAGTCCAAGACAACGGCTAAATCATAAATCAAGGCTATGATTAAAGTGAATCCCTTAATTTAATTAGTACATTGTGGTTACCTGCTGTCTGAACTCCATAAGAAGATGCTGTAATGTCTTTACTCTCTCCAAAAGTTTCTTCCTTATTTTGGAGGTCAAATAGTGGACTTGCGCCTGCAGAAATATAACTATTAAATGACTGACTTCACAATATGTTTTGTTGCTTTTTGGTTGCATGAATGTTGTCTCTTTTCAATAGACCATACCTCCATTGAAAAAAGGTTCTCTGAACAACCTCTGCCTCTCAGTATTAGGCTCTGATTGTCTTTTCCCGCTGAGACAGTGCCAAGAGTTTCTGGTTTGCCTCTGCCCACTCGCTTCTGTAAAACCAGAGTCAACTTCTGTCTGGTCTCCAGACACAACGCGACACTAAAGTCCTCATCAACCTCTTGACCTACACACACACACACACACACACACACACACACACACACACACACACACACACACACACACACACACACACACACACACACACATATTACAACACTAAACATTTTTGTACAGCTCAAAACCATTGACAAATTGTATTTTACAAATGGGTCTGTATTTACCATTTTGATAACCGGCTATTGTCCGAAAACAGCTGCTCTCTATTGCCCCCCTCAGCCAGAGATTTTCATTGCGGTCCAGCCTGGCCTGAACCTGGACTGCGGGCCCCTGGAGTGAAGACAGGGCACTGCCCCAAACTTCCACACTCCAGTTACCAATCCTAGCCTATGGAGTACATACACCCACAGACACAACGCTCACGGCAAAGCACATTCTAATCCAATTATAGTTACCACGTGAAGCAAAGAGAGGTGTTAAGATTTAAGAGAAAGTGCTTGCAGCAAACCAAAACATCGGATGTAACCCATAATTTAAGAGAAACAGACAAACCTTCCAAATACTATACATAATTATCAAATTTTCTGTCACATTTGGCAATGTACGTATGGGGCATTTATGGTGTTTGTGTTCCTCTTTGTTAAAATTATTTCTTACCATTCTGACAGTCAATGAATCAGTTTAACAAGCACAAGACTGCAGGTCTGTCATGTATCTCTAACAGGTCATTCAGATTTACCTCAGTAAATATGGATATGTTGGTGCCACGACAACTAGTGGAGTTGGTGAGGGCTAAGGTGAGACTGGACTGGAAGGGTCGTCCCGCCACCGCTAGACGGGTCTGTGTGAACAGCAGCTCCTCTCCTGAGTTCATTCTGTGGGATCCCAACCAGGACAGAGACTGAGGGACACAAAAAGAGTAAAAAACAACTGAAGTAAAGGAAATGAAATAGACGCCACATGCTACTGTCACCAGTTTTGTGCACTCTCCTCTATCAAAAGCCATACACACTTATATAATGAACTTATTATATTATTATTATTACTATTATTATTACTTATTATAGCTGCTTGGGAAGTTCAAAGTCTGTAGATTGCATGAAACCTGCAGATCTATTGATGGTTAGGACTAATGTAAAGCCAGGGCCTACAATTTTGTCTACTTATATTGCTTCGATTTTTCTAAAATCTGGATTCATGCAAAATGCCTCCTCATAACACTCATAAGACCACTTCATTATTTTTTTCCCTCCCCAGTTGTATCCAGCCAATTACCCCAAGCCATCCCGGTCGCTGCTGTGCCCCCTCTCCCGATCCGGGGAGGGCTGCAGACTACCACATGTCTCCTCCAATACATGTGGCGTCGACAGCCACTTCTTTTCACCTGACAGTGAGGAGTTTCGCCAGGGGGACATAGCACATGGGAGGATCACCCTATTCCCCCGAGTTCCCCCTCCTGCCTGAACAGGCGCCCCGACCGACCAGAGCAGGCGCTAGTACAGTGACCGGAACACACACCCACACCCGGCTTCCCACCCACAGACATAGCCAATTGTGTCTGTAGGGACGCCCGACCAAGCCGGAGGTAACACAGGGATTCGAACCGGCGATCCCCGCGTTGGTAGGCAACGGAATGGACCGCCACGCTACCCGGACGCCCCATAAGACCATTTCTAAATGTGCTCTTTCCTGGGTTGATCATTTAAGGTCTTCTGAATCATGTCTTTTACTGTGCAAAATAAGCTTTCTGATTTTTGTGGGTTGATTTTTGTTCTCCAAATTTAAAGGTTTGATTCTATCTCTAAACTACCTGACCTCTTCTCTGTTTTGATAATTAAGTATTATACTGTTGGCTGTTAGCATACTGTCATGAGGTCGCCTGATTTATTCACTTTTAGATAATTTCAACATAAATACAGCCCATGATGGTGAACTAGTGATGATGAACTGATGAAGTTAAGATGCATGGCCATATCTTTAGCCCTGTAAAATCCTTTGACTTGAGCTGTAACACTGTCACATAGAAAACCACATGTCTAAGATCATGTGGCAAACCCAATATCATATCCCTCTTCTTCTTTTTTTTTTTGCCTTTTTCCCACCTTTTTCTCCCTAATTGTACTTGGCCAATTACCCCACTCTTCCGAGCCATCCTGGTCACTGCTCCACCCCCTCTGCCGATCCGGGGAGGGCTGCAGACTACCACATGGCTCCTCCAATACATATGGAGCCGACAGCTGCTTCTTTTCACCTGACAGTGAGGCATTTCACCAGGGGGATGTAGCGCATGGGAGGATCACGCGATTCCCCCTAGTTCCCCCTCTCGCCTGAACAGGTGCAGCGACCAGGACACATACCCACATCCGGCTTCCCACCCGCAATTGTGTCTGTAGGATGCCCCACCAAGCCGGAGGTAACACAGGGATTTGAACTGGCGATCCCCGTGTTGGTAGGCAACGGAATAGACTGCTACTTTGTGGCATTGTTTTAGAAAAGTGCTGTATAAATAAAATTATTATTATTATTATTATGCTACCCATCATATCCCTCTTTTGATCCCCACAGACTCTCTTAAGCTCTCATGGCCCTTTCGATTCACTAATACTCTAACTTTATAGTACTGAAATAACATCTTTAAACATCCAAGTGTGTCCTGCTGACAGGGGATAGAGGATACCTGATAAAAAGGTGCTGTGCTGGGCACAAATAACGATTTCTCTCTGTCCATTTTAACCTGTCAAAACCCGAACTGACTAGAAGGTTCACAGTCCATATCATTGAAAATGTCTCATCAATAATGGTGACATTCATGGTACAGATAGTGAAAAAGGTAGCCAACTATCTTCAATAAAGGAAAATTCTGAATACAGCCCGAGAGTAACTGATCTCCTTCTGATGAGGCAGAAATCACAAGTAATGTACAAAAAAATGCTGACAACTTTCAAAAATAAGAAGACTAGGCCCCAAACCCCTCTTTGAAATTTAGGATGGAATTTTATTTCACAATGTCATCAAAAGGGCTCCAAAGCCGGTTGGATTTGCAACGACCAGTGTCAAAGACCTCAGATCTGCCTTTCAACTGGTCATGCCTCCAAACAACAGAGAAAAACCCAAGGGAGATAACACATCCTGAGGAGGAGGCATTGTGGGTTTGCTGGCAAATTGAGGGTTGATGAGACACAGATCGCCTCACATGGGCCTGTTAGTAACTAGCTCAAAGTAAATAGATCCAGTGATAAATCCTCTCCTGTCTTATCAGAAAGAAAGACAAACACTGCAAACATTACACTTTCTCTATGGCTATTGCTTGTTTTGGACCCCTTTTGGAGGACTCATCTTCCTTTTTTTACTTTACTTTCTTTTTTTTACTAGTGTAATTAAGTATTTTATTACTGCTCTCTTAAACAGTAGTTTATTTTTCTCAAAGACATTTTTATTGGATTTTAAACAACAAGCAATACTTACAAAGATTTTAAAACAAGTGCATGATATGTCAGATTTACATGATATAAAAATGATGTAAGAACATGACAAACAGTAGTTTCTGTGCTCATTATTCTGTCAGCCTATCTTTACTCTTCTCCAGGGGTTAAACACTTGCGAACACTGCAGAACATAGCAAACAAACCTCTCCTATAGCTTGAACTTGTGAAACACGAACGTGTGAATGGGCAGTCTGTGTAAGTTTAGAAGGATTAATTACATCTGATTTTGTTAGGTGTCGACAGTCTGCTGGCTTTGAAATCATTTTTAGAACATTTTTCATTTGTCTGTATACGATACGCCTGTCATCAAGACTGAAGCAAATCTAATGTGAAACAGTGGGATGACGTCTCTTCAGGAGTTAGAAAAAGCCCTTTTGATCTCACACACACACACACACACACACACACACACACACACACACACACACACACACACACACACACACACACACACACACACACACACGATCAAACCCAGGACCCTCTCGCTATGACTCGGTAGTGATAACCACTCTGCCATATGCTATAATGATTATGGTGATTATAATGATTACTATCATTATTATGATTATTGTTATGATGTTGAATGAGATTATCATTGTTGTTGTAGGATCCCCTGTATCTGAACCCATTGGTTGAGAAGGTAAATGTGAAATTTGAAACACGGAAATGGATGTGAACAGCCTGACTCATTCAAAATATGAGTATAAACAGCTACATATAAACATTATCATAGAGTTAATTTTTCTCCTGTGTCTAATTTGCATATGAAGTGCTTTTAATCACCTAGAGCATGAATCAACCTCTGGAATATTTTCACATAGCTGAGTTTTTGGTCATATCTATATCTATATCTGTATCTATATCAACATGGATACAGGAAAAAAGATTTTAATGCATAGTAGTACAGGCCTGTTTCGTGCGTCTCGCACTTTTTTCCTGTATCCGTGTTGATATTCCGCTCCTTGTTAGTTGAGCACTCAACACCATTGACGGTTTCGGGGAAAAAAAGCTATCTATATCTATTTCTATATCAAATAACGGAAGCTAAGCCGGTATGGGCTTGGCTAGTACTTGGATGGGAGACCCCCGAGAAAACTGACTTGCTGCTGGAAGTGGTATTGGTGGGCCAGTAGGGGGCAATATCCCTCTGGTCCTAATAAAAACAACAATCAAATCCCAATGCCCCAGTGCAGTGACGGGGACACGCTGTAGGAGATGCCATCCTTTGGATGAGACATTAAACCGAGGTCCTGACTCACTGTGGTCATTAAAGATCCCATGGTACTTATCACAAAGAGTAGGGGGTTCCCTGATGTCCTGGCAAAATTCCCAACCTGGCTCTTTCCATCTGGCCACCTAATCATCCCCCATGTAAGTGGCTCAATGATTCCTCCCTCTCCACCTCAAGCTGATGTGTAGGGTGCGTTCTGGTGCAAAATGGCTGCAGTGCACCCCCCCGTTGGGTGCTACACATTGGTGGTGGCTGAAGTGAGTTACCCCCTCCACTGTGAAGCACTTTGGATGTCTAGAAAAAAGCTATATAAGTGTAATGATGATGATGATGATTATTATATCTATTTTGGTGCTTGTGTATTCAAGTGGGTTGCTTATTTTCGAAGTATGCAGTTTAGATCAAGAAATTTGAATGGGTATAAGGTGAAACAGGACACAATGTCATTTTACCTTGCCACCATTGTCTCACCTTTAGTCAAGTTGAGCCTTGCCAAAAAAATTACAGTAATGCTTTGGCAGAGATAAAATCATTAAACTGTCACAGCAGAGAGAAACAACAAATGACCAAAGAATGAATGATGAAAATGGATAGGTAGAGGTAGACTCACAGGCTGTGGGGGGCAGAGACCCAACAACACCGTGTGCTCCAAGCGGTCCTTAAGGTTGGTTTGGACTTTAGACAGCAGCGTATGTGAAGGACAGGGAGCTGGGGACACGTTCTCTGCTCTCATGTGCATCTGAAAAGTGTAAGTTCCCCTTGGGCCCCTCTGGACACAACACACAAACAGATATCCATTTCAAAATACAATCCTTGATGAGCTCACAAGAGGCTGACTTGTGGATACCTTGTGTTTCTTGATTTAATATGTGTTTAGTTGGATATAGCATGCTCATAAATGTATTACATGTATGTGTGTATGGTTTTACAGACATAGGGCACTAGTTTCCAGATGGCGCAAAGCCGGCAGTAGCGCTAAGGTGGGTGTTGTAATTTCCCTGTCTGCAAGTACGCGAGGGTCTGCTAGGGTCCACATGACATAAATTTTGTCACTATCATAGTCCGCGGTAATCCACACCCAGCTGTCCGCGTGACGACATAGTGACAATTTCGCTGGGCGCAAGGTGGTTTTTCTCTCACCTGGGCGCATTTGCTATTTCCGGGCTCACCATGATATCGCTTGCGTCGAAATGGCCGTGTGGGCGGAGAAGGGTGTGCAGTCAAAATCAGGTTGTACAGTTGTAGTTTGGTGTCAAATAAAACGAAATAGGGTGTCCTGGTAGCGTAGTGGTCTTTTCGGTTGCCTACCAAAATGGAGATCGCTGGTTCAAATCCCTGTGTTATCTCTGGCTTGGTTGGGTATACCTACAGACACAACTGGCCGTGTCTGCGGGTGGGAAGCCGGATGTGGGTATGTGTCCCGGTCGCTGCACTAGTGCCTCCTCTGGTCGGTTGGGGTGCCTGTTCAGTGGGGAGGGGGAACTGAGGGGAATAGTGTGATCCTGTCATGTGCTATGTCCCTCTGGCGAAACTCCTCACTCTGTCAGGTAAAAAGAAGTGGCTGGCGACTCCACATGTATCGGGGGAGGCATGTGGTAGTCTGCAGCCCTCCGTGGATCAGCAGAGGGGGTGGATTAGAAACCAGGATGGCTTGGAAAATAGGGTAACTGGCCAAGTACAATTGGGGAGAAAAAGAGGGAAAAAATCCCAAAAAACCCCCGAAATAGAATAAACAAAATAAACAATAAACGAAATATCTGTACATGTATACTAATATCTTAAATGGTAAATGGGCTACATTTATATAGTGCTTTTCTAGTCTACCGACAACTTAAAACACTTTACAGTGTATGCCTCACATTCACCCATTCACACACATTCATACACTGATGGCAGAGGCTGCCAACCAAGGCACCGACCTGTTAATCAGGAGTAGTTAGGGGTTCAGTGTCTTGCTCAAGGACACTTCGACACACTCTCTGGAGGAGCTGGGGATCGAACCAACGACCTTCCGATTACTCAACTACCCGCTTTACGTCCTGAGCCATGCCGGCAACATAAAACAGCCACAGTGCGTCATTACGCATGGAAAATAACATGGTGACGAGAATTTCAATAATTCAATTAACCTCATTCAACCTGAAATAATGAATTGATCGCCTAGGCTAAAAAGTAAGGAAATTTGTGTTTGGTAGATTATTTATTTATTGTAACAATGCTTCTTGGCAATAATCTTATATCACTGGAAAGCCTGTTTATTTCCCTTTTAAATGGTGCCACATTTGTAAGGAATATGCATTTGTGGGATGAGCAGCACAGCTGAGTATGTGGGTTGCGCCCGTGAATAATTTGCCAAATCTTCTCTGCCAATGCCAAACAGCTTATTTTGTTGTTCCTATTGACTTGTTTTGAACTTCTGGTACCCCAGGTGCTGACAATCAGGGGCCTGATATAAGATTTATTGCCAAAAAGCATTGTTACAACAAAGAATTAATCTACCAAACACAAATTTCCTTACTTTTTGTGCTAAGTTTATCTAAGGTCTCCTGCTGTGTTCATAGAATGCACAGGAATAAAAACACGTTAAACGGTAGCCTGCCAAATAATCATGTTTGTGTGTTTTCTCATATCACATTGGAATTGGTGTTAATGTCTGTTGTATGTACACTTGGCGACTCTGCACTTCCCGAACAAGGACAGCCGGCCTGGACTTTCGCTGTCCATTACAAAATTGGTAGTTCGCCATGACAGAGCATGGACGGATGGACGGACTGCATTTATATAGCACTTTTCTAGTCTACCGACCACTCAAAGCGCGTTACGATGTATGCCTCACTTTCACCCATTCAAACACATTCATACACTGATGGTGGAGGCTGCCATGCAAGGTGCCAACCTGCTCATGAGGAGCAGTTAGGTGGGAATATCAAAATCTGCAGCAGTTTTTCCTCCTCTGGACCTGGACAACTCCACATCATTAAGGGGACCATGAATTGTGAGGTATATCAGGAGATCAGAACATCAGGCCGTCAGTCAAGGAGTTAAAGCTGGGTCGAAAACTACTCTTCCAACAAGACTACAATCCAAAGTATTCAAGCAAATCTACTAAAGAATAGCTGAGGAGAAAGAAGATTTCTGTACCGGATTGGCCAAGTCAAAGTCCTCATCTAAATCCAATCAAGATGCTGTGACAGGACCTGAAGTGGCCAATTCATGCCAGACACCCCTCAAACCTAACTCAATTGGCTGAGTTCTATAAGGAGGGATGGGCAAAATCCCTCAGAGATGTAACAGTCTGATTAGTGGCTATAGAAGACATTTACCCCAGGGTATCACTGCTAATGGAAAGAGTGCTGCTTTTTTAAAGGGATTGAGAGGAGCTGATTTGATTGGTCATAATTGAAGACAGCCCCGTGATCATTTATTCCTTCTAATCCAACCTTTTTACAACTGTGCCTCCGTTTTGCCCGATTACCACCAGCATAGCATGGTGGTAATCGGGCATTAGCAAAAAAAAGTATCGGCCACACCTTAGAATGACCCAGAAACTAGAGCCCATAATTTCTACTAACATAAGAAGTGTATTATAGGTGTATTATAATAATTACCTGGTACTTCAGGGCCTGTTTGACACTGCTGTTGTTCCACCTCAGATCTGCATTCTGGAAATATGAGTTCCCCTCCTGGGATACTGAGATGCAACCTTTGAGAGAAGGGACTTCAATCTAAGTGCACACATGCATGCACATGCACGCACCCACGCACGCACGCATGTGTGCGCGCCCGTGCGTACACACACAGACACACACACACACACAGACACAGACACACACAGACACACACACACATATGATGAACTGAATTCTTCGTGCAGACTACACCCCAATCTGTTTTAGGAATATCTGAAGAGCTTTCTAGTTCACAGAGTGCAATCACCTGTCTGGAGAACAGAGCACAGGCCTGCACCATGCTGGAGTTGTCCTGCCACTGTTTGTTCAAGTTCAGGGAGATGTTGATGGGCACTGTACTCTCACACAAAAAATGGGTCTGTTGTAACAAAGATAAATAGGAAGGATCAATCAATATATCATCATTATATTATGAATATATTGTATTATAAATGCTAATAACAGATTGGGCTAGCCATATCGAAACACAAGCTACAGGGGAAACAGTGACCTGAGTTTCACAGGCTGTTTACCCTTCAAAGTAAGATCTCTCTCCCTGAATGATACAAATGACAGTGTCTTAAAGCCAAACTACATTTTTAAAATATTTGTGAAAAAACCATCCATGTGTGTGAGTTTATGATGACATTCTTGGGTTAATTACACAAATAGAAATAAAAAAAAATAAATGTACAGATGACCCTATAGATAATGTGTGGCAGTGGCACACAGCAGTTCCTGGAGAGATAATCCCATAAACAAAAGGTTATTGTCTTAAAGGGAAACATGGCCATTTTTCAGCTTTATCCCCATATACCAGTCCTCAGTAATGCTCACTATAGGACAGCAATATTTCTGTCAGCTACTTTGCTCTGTATCCTAGTACTGTGAGTACTGTGGATAGACTGAACATTTACCTGCCGATTTCAGTCTAATGAAAAAAACACAAGGCCCTTCTTTTCTTGATTCTCAGTCATGCCTCCAGGGGGCAAAAACATGGTACAGCAGTCAGAAGTCAATCTTCACCAAGGAAGAGCTGCAAATGATACCCATTTGCCTAGAGATTCTTTCATTGAGGTTGTCATCAAAATACAAAAAGCAGAAACGGCCAGCCGGGGTGCAACAGCATAGAAGGTGATGGATGAGGACATCTGAGACCCCTCTCATACCAAGCTAGAAAAACGGCTGGCCAGGGTGCAACAGTATAGGAGGTGATGGATGAGGACATCTGAGACCCCTCTCATATCAAGCTAGGGAAAAAAAAGGTAAGGAGGCTCTCTGTATGGCAGATGTAAAAAGCTACCCTCCCATCCTCCGTAGCTTTTACATCTGCCATAGTGACAGCCTCCTCACCCTTTCTTTTCTGGCTTAGTGTGAGGAGCTTTCAGAGACCAACAAGGCCAAGCTGTAGAGAGTGATCCCCTTGGGGTCCAAGCCCTGCAGGGGGGGTGGCAGTGCTCAACTCTCCAGCAGCTCTATGACCAGAGGGATGTGAAGAAAGCAAGTAAAATCGTGAGGGATTCAACTCATAACCTCAGCACCTGCTTTCAGATCATGCTCTCTGATAGGAGATATATTACCCCTATATTTAAAACAAACAGGGGCAGAGCCAGTTTTATCCCCTCTGCTACTAGGCTCCTTAACAAACACAATCTCCTGGAAACCCTAGACCCCTCCGCCAGCAAAAACTAGACCCGTCGTGCTAACACCCCCCATGCACACGTTCTCAGAATGAGTAGAAAGCATTGCTTTTCTTTTAAAATCTTGTCTGCCTTTACTGTGGTGTTATTTATGTTACTTATTGTCTTGTCTGTATGTACTAACCTGAGCAAAATGAATTTCCCTTGTGGACAATAACGTCTGTCCGTCCATCCATCCATCCATCCATCCATCCATCCATCTATCTATCTATCTATCTATCTATCTATCTATCTATCTATCTATCTATCTATCTATCTATCTATCTATCTATCTATCTATCTATCTATCTATCTATCTATCTATCTATCTATCTATCTATCCATCCATCCATCCATCCATCCATCCATCCATCCATCCATCCATCCATCCATCCATCCATCCATCCATCTATCTATCTATCTATCTATCTATCTATCTATCTATCTATCTATCTATCTATCTATCTATCTATCTATCTATCTATCTATCTATCTATCTATCTATCCATCCATCCATCCATCCATCCATCCATCCATCCATCCATCCATCCATCCATCCATCTATCTATCTATCTATCTATCTATCTATCTATCTATCTATCTATCTATCTATCTATCTATCTATCTATCTATCTATCTATCTGTCTATCTGTCTATCTGTCTGTCTGTCTGTCTGTCTGTCTGTCTGTCTGTCATGGTATTTTGGTTGATAAGAACTTGATTGTAAGCCAGAAAAAAATGGCCTTGTCTTGGCGGACACCCCCCATGTATTTGAAAGTTTCTTGCATCCATGATACTGACAGCGAAGTTTCCGTTTAATCTCTACTACAGCTAATTACCAGACATGTGTAGACAAAGCATCCTCCAGGCAGCATTGGGAATACACATTAATTTGCCTGGGCATTCACTGAGGCACTCTCAGTAGAAAGGTCACATATAATATGTGTACCTGATAGCTGTTCCGTTTCTCCGTCGATGAGGTGTGTGTGAGAGCGTGGAGGGAGAAATGGGACAGTGTGGCAGTGAAGGGCTGATAAAGCTCCAGCTTGGTCTCACTCCTCTCCTTTGATCCACTCCAGAGGTTTAAAGCTCTGACCTAGACAGAAAGAGGCCAACCCATCATTAGAATCTCGCTTTGTGACCACAGAACTGCCAGACGGAAATCCAGCTAACAGAATGAGACGGATCGTATTAACAGGATCTTTCTCCGAGAAAATAAAATTTGCTCACAAAGCAATGAAATACATGTCCTGAGGAAAGCTAAACTGACATCTCCCTGCATATAATGACTATAAGCAGGGGGATACAAATAAACAGTAACTTAATTCATGTAGCACATTTCAAAAACAAAGTTTGCGAAGTTTAATCTTTTTTTTTTAAAGCCACAACATCAAACAGAGACACAGAATCAAAGGTGCACAAGAAAAGACAAGGACATAAAAAAATTCTGAAAACCTATAGGAGCACATGCGTAAGAGTACCTCTATACACTTCAAGCTGCACCTTAAGATAATAATCATTCTGATTATCTGGGCTCTAAATGGGGGATATTCCTAAGAGTACTTTCCCCTTAGGATCTAGTCTCCTTCAATCCATCTAGAGGAACAAATGACCAAAGGGGCCCATTTCCAGGGGTCTCAGGCCAGGTTGAGGGTCAGGTGTCAGAGAATCACCTGAAGGCCATATATTTGCTTGAAAAATAAGCAGAAAGGTTTTGCGTTAGTTGTTAAGTCAAGTCAAGTCAATTTTATTTGTATAGCCCAATATCCATCCATCCATCCATCCATCTACCCATCCATCCATCCATTATCTTAACCGCTTATCCTGCTCTTAGGGTCGCGGAGATCCTGGAGCCTATTCCAGCAGTCACTGGGCGGCAGGCAGGGAGACACCCTGGACAGGCTGCCAGGCCATCACAGGGCCCACACACACACACACACACACACACACACACACACACACACACACACACACACACACACACACACACACACACACACACACACACACACTCACACACACACATTCATACCTACGGACAATTTAGTACAGCCAATTCACCTGACTTACATGTCTTTGGACTGTGGGAGGAAACTGGAGCCCCCAGAGAAAACCCACGCAGACACGGGGAGAACATGCAAACTCCACACAGAGGACGACCCGGGATGACCCACCAAAGTTGGACTACCCCGGCGCTCGAACCCAGGACCTTCTTGCTGTAAGGCGACCGAGCTAACCACTGTGCCACAGTGCCGCCTAGCCCAATATCACAAAATAAAAATTTGCCTCAAGGGGCTTTACAGCGACATAACATCCTGTCCTTAGACCCTCGCATCGGATAAGGAACAACTCCCTAAAAAAAACCTTTAACAAGGAGAAAAAATAGGAAGAAACCTCAGGGAGAGCAACAGAGGAGGGATCTCTCTCCCAAGATGGACAACGTGCAATGGATGTTGTGTTTCCAAAAAAGATTTTTGGGAAAACAAAAGCTAACCAGTGACATAATGCCACAATTGAGATGAGTGAATTTTTCATTTAGCGACAATCCAAATCCTCAAAGCCGCTTTCTATACAAGCGTTACCCTTCTGAAGATGATTTTGGATTTAGAAAGGAATAGAGGGCTGCAGTAGTCTATGCAAAGGAAAATAGAAATATGAATTATTTTCTTCAACTGTTTTCTTCCAGACTCCTGAGTCCTTCAGAATCAGATTTAAGGAATAGCAGAGGGGGGTATTCCTGGTTTGACTTCATTGAGTATTGTCCGAAAGGTATTCTTTAAATCAAAATGGACTATATGGATAGCTGGATAATATGGCCAAGAAGAATGTAAATAGGAAAATGGATGGTTCCTAAATATGAACCTTGGAAGAACCCCAAAGGTAACTTCAATTCCTACCTTTCCCACTTTGACCAAAGAGGTTTACTGAAAAAGATGGGCAGTCAAGTGTATTGTAGTTTCCTTAATCCAAACCAAGAGACCAGTCGATAAATGAAGATGCTAAGGTCTATATTGTTAAAGGCCACATAAAGACATAGAGACTTTAAAATACATCTTTCACAACAATCTGCTGCCATTGCAAAATGAGAACAGCTGTGCTCAAATTGGGAAGGGAAATGCTGAATTTCATGAAAGCCAATGAATATCATCAAGGAGACATTTGGTGGACTTTATGGAAGACATATTGCAGTGTCAGTCAGGATCAAGGCCAGAATGGGTTAAAATTGGTTATCGCCAGCAAAAAAAAAAAAAGATCCTGGAAACTAATAAAACCTTATGTGCACATGAGACCTTAAGTTATAAACCCTCTTTGGAAAAATAGTTATCGTTTTTCTTTGCACCACAATTTGTTTCATCCCTCTCCATATTGGTGTCCCTCATCTTATCCACAAAATCCATAGTGTTCTGAGTGTGATGTTCATTACTGCCTACCAACGGGTTAAGAATAGATGCTAGAAACTTCGAGATGTTATAGGTCATTAAGTTAATCATTCAATTGATAGGCTGTAATAGCACATCCTGTTTACGTATGTTAGGTAAACCATACAGACTATTTGTAGCTTCCCCTGGGTATAATCTATGGTACAAAATTCTGTCAATAGCACTGTCCTGTTCTAACAGCTTCAGACAATCTATCACCTTTTTCTTGTTACCACTGCCTGGATCTCGTTTCAGGGGCTCATAAGTATTTATGTCACTAAGTAACATCATAACTTTCTCATGATAGTCTGTTTGATAATATGTTAGAACAAAAACGTTACCTGATGCTGCTTTAAACAGGCTCACTAGAATGACCAAGGCGGTCATTTTGACTGTTTTGGATTTTAAAAGTTTAATAACTTTGTGGAAAAAAAAGATACAGACCTGCCACTCCATGAATGCTCCTAAAATTGTATATATGTGCAATAAAATTAGTTTTAGATCAATTGCACAAAAAAAGTTATGATAAGATCTACCTAAAACGACCATGAGCGGACAAAATGACCACATGTAATTTGCGCATCATCGTGCACGTCATGTCACTATTTATAACGTGTTTTGGTTGCGTCATTTCCTTCGCAAAGTTCATAGCTCTGTCCTAGAAACACACTAGCATTCTCCAGTGCAGAGAAATAGTCTAAACTTGATTTTTGATTATTTCCAACATGTCTGGGTACAGACACCAATTCAGATGCACCATGATTACCACCAAGGTGTTGCAGTATTTGCAGGCGTTGGATAGCGGCGATTTTAAATTGTTTGAAAAATAGTATGGTAACACTTTAGTATGGGGAACATAGTCACCATTAATTAGGTGCTTATTAGCATGCAAATTAGCAACATATTGGCTCTTAATTGGTCATTATTACGTACTCATTAATGCCTTATTCTGCATGGCCTTATTATACAACCAGTAAGCCATTAACTATGAGTTTTCCCTCTATAACCTCAGAATTATTGCTTATTAGTAATACCATCTCAATATGCTTCGCTTAGTATGGACTTTATAAGGTGGTAGTACCACAAGAAGAGTTATTCTCCCTTACTAACACTTAATGAATATGGTCTGTTCTTACATAACAAAACACAAAACTACAAGTGTTAATAGTGTTAAATTACTCTAAATTAAGTTTTTGTTACTTAGAATATGTTCCCATACTAAAGTGACATCTTGATCATTACTAATTCACTAGTAATTAAGTTTTTTTATGTTCCCCATACTAAAGTGTTACCAATAGTATTAACGTTTTTAAAATGTTAATTTTGGTGTCAGTCATTTCTTAACATGTGATGCATTAATATCTCAATTGGGTATTTATCTTGACAGAATATAGTTTAAAAACCATGGTCGTTCTAGTAGTTTTTAAGTTTCAATGGTTATTTTCAGTTCTTTTTTACATTTCACGTTTTATAGGCCTTGTTATGTTTGTTAGATTAGCAATATGTATTTTCCGTTTTGTTTTTCAGGTAATATTTTAACTTTTTCGATTTTGCTATTCAAGTTCGACCATGTCTCTCTGAAGTTTAAATTGTTAAAAAGTTTAAGTTGTAAAAAATAGTATTATAGTTAATTTTTATATTAGTATTTTGTTAATTTTGGTGTCAGTCGTTTCCTAACAGACATACTAACATACGCAACGCATTAATATCCCAGTTGGGTATTTATCTTGACAGAATGTAGAGTTTAAAAACTGGCGGTCATTTTGGCCGCCCATGGTCGTTTTAGGTAGGAGTGAAATCCCGGTCGTTCTAGTGTTAGTTGGGAAGGGCTAACAGTGCTTTTTTGTGATTTGATAAAGAAAAATCTATCATATCCACTATAAAGTCTGAGACTGGACATAAGCACTCATTTGCATTTGACCTTCAGAAGAGGTGGGCCATTCTACATTTTGAACAAGAAGGAATAATACAATGGGATTTAGAAATTTCAATGCGAACTGGATACAAATATGGATATCAAAATCACCAAGGATTGACATTGTTATGCAAGGGCATAAAAAGAGACGGGGATCTGCCATTAATTTGCTGTTTAGCATTGCTGACATATTTCCCCAACACATTTCACTTAACTACCACATTTTCACATTAAAAAACAATCATACCTCTGCAATTAAACTTACTCCTTGAATCCTGTGAATACACTACAGACAAACTCTTCAGGACAGACTTTCCTTTCCTTCTCTGATCCCCCCCCCCCCTGCCCCTTCTGTCTCACTGCAGTGAAACTGTCATACAGTACTGACAGGTTTTCTGGGATTTGACACAGTAACCTTTAAAAACTCTGACCTGTTCCACACGGCCATGCCTGGACCAGCCCAGTAAAACACTGTCCAGTCGGCCCAGCAAGGAGCGCTCCAGTGCCACCTCCAAACTGTTCCAACGGGGAACGCTGGTGACCTGGACTAAGAACGAGAAGACGATATCGTAGCAACAACATGGGCGGTGGTATCATCGAACACCATTCACCTTTAATAATTACTTTCTCATACATCTTTTTGTAGGTCTGTTATACCCGCACTTTTCACACTTTTGGAATTTGTGATGTAAATAATAGAACTGTAAAAGAAAAAGCATTGCCCGCATAGCAGTTGTAAGGCTTTGTAAAGGTATGTGTATGTGAGGAGGGGTGGAGGGTGTAATGGCCTACACTTTAGGGTATGGTTCCCCATCTCTAGCGTTGGAGGAACAGAGTACAGGCCAGCCAAGCTGACCTCCATATTTCCCCAAACTGCTCCATGTTGAACTTGGTAGCTCCAGTTCCTGGCCTCATACACAGTCTTCATTGCAACTGTCCTGGGAAGCGGCTTCAGCTGGTGGACAGAGTCAATGGCAGAAACATTATTTTAGTAGAATTATTTTGCAGTGTCACGCTGACAATTATATTGACTCTGGCTGTCAGATTATTTCTGTCATTGTATTTCCAAACACAGTCTACTTTTTTGCATATTGGAACTTTTTTTTGGTGGTGGGGGGGGGGATTTTTTCCTCCTTTTTCTCCTCAGTTGTACCCGCCCAATTACCCCACTCTTCCGGGCCATCCTGATTGCTGCTCCACCCCCTCTGCCAATCCGGGAGGGCTGCAGAATACCACATACCTCTTCTGATACATGTGGAGTCACCAGCCGCTTCTTTTCACCTGACAGCAAGGAGTTTCGCCAAGGGGACATAGCGCGTGGGAGGATCACGCTATTCCCCCCCAGTTCCACCTCCCCCTGTGAACAGGCACCCCAACTGACCAGAGGAGGCGCTAGTGCAGCGACCGGGACACACACCCACATCCAGCTTCCCACCCGCAGACACAGCCAATTGTGTCTGTAGGGATGCCCGACCAAGCTGGAGGTAACACGGGGATTCGAACCGGCGATCCTCGTGTTGGCAGAAAATGGAATAGACCGCTATGCTACCTGGACGCCCCCAGTCTACTTTTTTTTGCATATTGAAACATTTCTTTTAAAATTTCTTATTATTATCTTTGGGTGTCAAGTGCACATTTGAAGAAGTGCTGTTAATTTTGTTGAGGTATGTTTCAGTCCAGAAAATACCTGTGGAAAGGAATGGTTAAGCTCCACAGACTGCCTATAGCCACCCTCAATGACAGCCAGCTCAGTCAAAGCCAGCAGCCTCCTTCGTCCTGATGACAACTCCACCAGTCCTCCAGAACTAGAGCGGGACTGGTTATACTACGGATAATGACAGAGAAATGGACAAAGAGAGACAGACGGAGAGAGAAATAACGAGAGAAATATGAGAAGGAAAGGATCACTGTGAGCATATGAGTCTTGTAAATCTTCCTTTTAACCTGGGGCGCTGGCCTTTCTGGAGAATCTCTACCTTTTGTTTGGTCGTTCGTTCATGACTGCTGCTTTACGTCGGGTCTTGATGCCACATGTGACCATGCAGCTCTGTAATGATGTCTGGGAGGATGCTTCATAAGCATGCAGTCCTGTCCCAAGATTTACATTTCCTTTTTTTTTTTGTTGGATTTTTCCTCCTTTTTCCCCCCAATTGTACTGGGCCAATTACCCCAATCTTCCAAGCCATCCTGGTCGCTGCTCCACCCCCTCTGCTGATCCGGGGAGGGCTGCAGACTACCACATGCCTCCTCTGATACATGTGGAGTCACCAGCCATTTCTTTTCACCCGACAGTAAGGAGTTTCGCCAAGGGGACGTAGCACGGGGGAGGATCATGGTATTCCCCCCAGTTCCCCCTCCCACCAAACAGGCGCCCCGACTGACCAGAGGAGACACTAGTGCAGTGACCAGGAGACATACCACATCCGGCTTCCCACCCGCATACACGGCCAATTGTGTCTGTATGGACACCCAGCCAAGTCGGAGGTAACACGGAGATTCGACCCATCGATCCCTGTGTTCATAGGCAATGAAATAGATCGCTATGCTACCCGGACGCCCCCAAATTCAAGTTTTTTCTGGTATGATCGCTAACAGTGAGGTCCTGAAAGAAGCATGCTGGGTCCATGATCAGTGCAACACATTAATACTGTTCCCTGCTAAGTGTATTTCCACAATTGCTAAGTATATATGTACGGTATAGTCTACTCCTCATTGTCTGTGAGGTATTGCTGTCCTTGTATCATATGGTTTAGTGTCTATAGTGTGACTTTGTATGTTGCTGCTATGTCTCTGCAGCATTAGTATAGAGACCATTCTCCACACTTAGAAAACAAAGGGTTGTCAACTGTAATTCTGATTCCAGTTTGGTTGTTCAGCAAGTGGGCCATCCTTCTTATTGCTATATTGTGTGCTTAAATCCCCTTTCTCACTGGCCTTAGCAAGCCCCAAAACATGACCACATTTTAATTATGGCATTTAAAAGTTTCTGACTCTAAGAAGACGTCCCTCGCCCACAGTCTGAGTTGAAGGGACAAAGACACAGGCAGACAGAGATAATGGCCCATCAGGGTCAGCTAATGAGCTGGATGAGAGTCTAAGAGTAGGTTAGTGAGATACACTTTTAAAATATGAGGCATATGTTCCTCAGAAAGAGTGTAACCCACCTGAGACCTGGCATTGAGTTGAGCAGGTAGGTAGAGCGATAGCTGAGGAATGCTCTGGACAACCTTAACCATCAATTCCTTGCTGGGCAAAAGAACATCAGTTAAAGTGAGCGTGTAGGTGTGTGTGTGTGTGTGTGTGTGTGTGTGTGTGTGTGTGTGTGTGTGTGTGTGTGTGTGTGTGTGTGTGTACTAAGTGATAGGGTTTTGGATGCAGAGAAAGAACTTTACTTTTACAACAGGTTTATATCACAATGTTGTTAGACATTTGGGTACTATTTTCAGATGGTGACAGCTATAAATCATGTGTCATACCATACACTGTGGTTTTCCAAGTTAATGTGGTAAATGTGTGTATAAGTGTGTGTGTGTGTGTGTACCTGTCAGGAAGATAGTGTCCCTGAATGATGAGTGCCAGAGAGGCACTGAGTTCGGGGTTCACAGCCATTGACCACCTTAACTGTGAGTCAGTTATTCTGCCCCAGGCTTCTATCTATACAAACATGCACAATTAGCTTCTCAAAAGACAACACATAGCTTTGCCTCTACAGGTCCAAGTTTAATCTCTTTTCAACCCAATGACTCGAAACTCTTTGTATAGTAATTCTTTTCAAAGAAAAACAGTGAAAACCTGTGCTCTTGGATAGATAGTCCAAAAAAAAAAATGAAGAATATATAGGACGAGTAAAACATTTTCATAAGATTGTCTTCTTGTATCTTTTTCTGGATTGTAGTCCTTCCCTTTGCTTTCTCTATAGTTATTTTCAGTCATAACACCCTGGGATTGACTTGCTCAAATGGATAGAGCACTATACTCCAGAGCCTTAGACTGGGATTTCAGGTCTCATTCGGACAGTCTGAGAATGCACTTGCAAAATGGCAAAACAAATCAACAGAGGTTGAAATTATGCCTGACATACCGGATATCTGTGTCTTTAATTCTGCTCACCTGAAAGACAGGGTGTTTTTGTCCTTGCATGCTGTGCTTCAGAGTTATCTTGGTCTCTCTGGGCCCTCCATGTGGCCCCCAGCCACCGACGTCCCCCACCATACGCAGCCTGCTGTCGTTGCAGCGGACATCCACTACCACACTCCTCAGGGGACCTGACAAGAGAACAGAGTTCAGATGTTATCAAGTTATTTAGAATCCCTTTATGTGCTACTATGTGCTTTACTATGTGCTGCAGTTCATCCATCCATCCATTATCCAAGCTGCTTATGCCACCTGATACAGAGAAGTCAATAAAAACCTGCTGAGCACAAAGCTCTATTACATAATGTATGTCTAATTCAGACCCAAATGCTACTGTCTAATGAAATGTCTTAAAATGTGAAACATCTGTAGAATTTCTTATTTTATTTTTTTTTGTACCCCCCCCCCTTTTCCCCCCTATTGTATCCAGCCAATTACCCCACTCTTCCGAGCCGTCCTGGTCACTGCTCCACCCCCTCTGCCGATCCAGGGAGGGCTGCAGACTACCACATGCCTCCTCCAATACATGTGCGGTTGCCAGCAGCTTCTTTTCACCTGACAGTGAGTTTTGCCAGGGGGATGTGGCATGTGGGAGGAGCATGCTATTTCCCCCCAGTTCCCCCTCCCCCCTGAACAGGCACCCTGACCGACCAGAGGAGGCACTAGCACAGTGACCAGGACACATGCCCACATCCAGCTTCCCACCCGCAGACACGGCCAATTGTGTCTGTAGATGCCCGACCAAGCCGGAGGTAACACGGGGCAATCCCCATTTCGGTAGGCAGCAGAATAGATTGCCACACTACCTGGATACCCCTATCTGTAGAAATATTGGAAGTGTACTCATCTCAAGAAATCAACATTTAGAAGTTGTTGACAGGGTAATCAGAGCATTAGTATTCAGGACAAATGTCTAAAAGTATCTCTTTTTGCACTTCTCGAACATCACCTGTGAACTGGGTGATCAGAAGAAAGTCCGGACTGTGCGCTGCGCCTGTTTGAGGGGATGCCGGTGGATTGAAGGAGAATAGCACAGCCAGGCGTCCATCAGCTCTAGTAATGTTCAAGCCAGAAGTCAACAGCTTCTGTCCATCCACAGTGAGCTGTGCTTTGGACTGAAGCTGAGAGACGGGTCCTTGAATCGAGCACAGGCCCTGGGATACAGGTTGAGGGAGCCAAGAGAAAATCTTTTTTTGTAACTTCCCTCGTTAACACAGTTTACTGTGATATTGACAGGAAGCAAAGCTGTGTTAAGCCAAACTTGAAAAGGATAAGAACAAAAGGATCAGAGAAAAAGAACATTATCATGACATACATGCAATGTATCTCCACAGATCAACGACTGCAGTAATAAATAATTTAAATAGAAGAAAGGAGCCAAATCACATATTTGAGGTCTGTATGGGTCTGTATTTTTCCCCCCATTTTTCTCCCCAATTGTACTTGGCCAATTGCCCCACTCTTCTGAGCCATCCCGGTTGCTGCTCAACCCCCTCTGCCGATTCGTGGACGGCTGCAGACTACCACATGCCTCCTCTGATACATGTGGAATAGCCAGCTGCTTCTTTTCACTTGACAGTGGGGAGTTTCACCAGGGGGACGTAGCGCGTGGGGGATCACGCTATTCACCCCAGTTCCCCCTCCCCCCCGAACAGGCATCTCGACCGACCAGAGTAGGTGCTAGTGCAGTGACCAGGACACATACCCACATCCGGCTTCCCACCCGCAGACACGGCCAATTGTGTCTGTAGGGACGCCCGACCAAGCCAGAGGCAACACGGGGATTCAAACCGCCGATCCTCATGTTGGCAGTTAAGTTCCATTGTATAGGTCATTTTAAACTATGCCCCTACATTACCTCTAAATTATGTGGAAGTCCTCTGTCCAGAAGTGATGGCCAGTTATGCCACATGGTTCCTCTTAACTCTATGCTCCTGGGGGAGAAGTTCATCTTAAACTTCAAGCCCACCTGCTGAACTCCAAACTGGGACTGCAAAGTCAAGAACTTGGACTCACCAGAACCAAACTCTACCTGCAAACACAGTAAATGTAAAAGTAAGTTTGTAATGTAAATGGAATGTTTCTGTTTTGTTTTGTTTTTAGACACAGTGGCAGGGCATGTAGATTCCTGGCTTGGTGGTTTATTGGTACAACAAATTTAGATTTAGTATCATGATACATACTCAATAATCCAGGTAAGAAAATCAAAGAAGGTTGAATCAGGTCATCTGGATATGTTTATTGACTATATAAATGATAAACGATATTTTCAATTAATGTTGTATCCAGATGAACTGATTCAACTTTCTTTGATTTAGATTTAGTAGTTTCTAACCTGGAAGGTGTTGTTTTCAGGAACTCCCAGTTTCTTCAGGTAGTTCATTGTGTGACTGAAAATAGTCTTCAATGTCACTGCCTCAGAAGTCTTTGACACAGTCATCTCTTTGTTAAACTGTAAAACATTGAAAATGTCACAGCAAATGCAGTCTTTCCAATAAAGACAAGAACAATATTTGATAGTTTTGAAAGCCTTCACAGCTACCTGGCCTCTACCACAAAGTTTAAAAGGGACAGCCAGGGCTTGATTATCATTTATACTGCTCAGTTAAACTAAAATGAATACCTTGTGCTTCTCTCACATCTCTTTGCCAGGAAATATTATTTGTCTGCTGGGCAATGTTAGCAAATTGCTGAAAGATGCTGTACTTTTTAAAGTTTCCCTTATAAATATTTGATGTTGTTCTTGCCCTTATAATCCTTCTTCTGGCCTAGCAGATGACTGCCTGGAGTGATTCAGAGGTACATTACACCAGAAACACGCAGTTTTAATATGTACTATTATCGTTTTCCTCCTACCTGTTGTTTCCCTGTGTGACCATTTAAAACATAATGGCTGGAACCATTGTCTTGGTGTCTGGAGTTAGTTTTTATGGAAACATCGTAGGGGAGGCCCAGCCTTTTCAGAAGAGGTACAGAGTGGTTGAGATGGACTGATGCCTCGTTTTTATCCTGAAAAACAGTGCACAAACCTCTAGCAAAATGTTTATTCAATCAACATGGTGTCTTGAAAATGGCAAATACACATTATTTTACAAAGGCTATTATAAGTGAGATGCTGAATAATTGGCACACAAAGGAAAAAAATGTGCTTTGTTAAAATATTTGCCAGATCTAATATACAATGCATTTCCACACCTTTGTTTTCCTCAGAGCCACCATAGCCTGTAGTTCTCCATCACCTATTGCCATGGAAACTTGTGAATCAAGAACAGTCTGGGAGACAACCAAGGACCCAGACGCCTGTATCCTATCTGGACTACCCCACTCCTAGATTAAAAAAAAGAATGTGAAAATGTCATATGATGTATGTTTTGATGGCTAGGCAAGAGAAACTGCCCAAATATTAACTTAGATTAAGTTACATGAAAAACATCAGCATCAATGTGATTACAAATAAAGCATGCCTTAATGAGTGACATCGGCGCCCCACCTGTATCACCGTGCAGTTGTTGTGATACACCACTGACCCCTGCAGGCCTGGCTTGGACATGACAGCCCCGATAGCTCTGACAGCACACTCGCCCATTTGCAGAAGGGCTTCAACATATTCCTGTGTTCCAGTTTGGCTTGTTATCAGCAACCGTCCGTGTCGTGGTAGGATCCTGAGAGCTGCGACGTTGTGACTGAGGTGGCCTTCCAGCCTCAATCCAGGCTTGGCCCTCGCACTCAGCCTCAGGGAAATCCTCTCATCCTTCAGGCCCGTGTCCACCTTAACTGTCCAAATACCATGAGGTTCATGCAACACTGAACCATTCAGGTGAGCCTGGGAAGAGAAAGCAACACTTTTGGCATCACTGTTGACAGTAGCAGCAAGATATGAACTAAAAACTTGAAATTCTACCTGTAAAGATGGGCACTCAGACTCCATAGCCCAAAGCCACAAATTTCTTCCTTTGCCTGACATTATTCCTTTAGCTTTTATGTGACATGTCCCAGCTTTGATTAGCACAACCCCAGTCTCTCCAAGTGCTGCAGGAGCAGAGGCCTCTAGTGTGTTCTTCTGAGGCAGGCCTCGACTCCTCAGCCCAGGGAAGGAGTGATTAAGGGTCCCTGAGACGCGCACAGGGCTGCAGGTCTGACCCAAATCCAAGGTGAGGTCATGGTTATCCACCCTCAGAGCAATAGATAAGGTTGACTGGCAGGGAGCTACTGACAGGAGGCCCTTAAGAACCAGCGAAACAGGGAGGATAGTTTCCTGAGATAGACAGACACAAACATATATGGGGTCATGTGAACATAAGACTCTTGGTTTTAGCTCCATCCACAAACTGCTGCCACTCACACAAATTGCTCACAGTTTCACCGACTGGGGATCCTTTTGGTAGGCCAAACATTCTTTAGGCCAGAAGTCATACAGACATAATTTCTATGGTAAATGAGCTCCAGCTTTGCTTTATAACCGCTTGGAATCATATTTCAAAGGAAGCTGTGTCAATAATATTTGGGATACTTCACATAGGGTATCTCATGGCTAATAGCTGAAATGTAAGGGGTAAACGTAAGCTTAGACAGCAAATGAATATTCAGGTTTCCACAGGCAACATGTTGATATTTGAAATAAAAGTCTGTCTGTTCATGTACCTTTAGAGCAGGGCAGTAGTGACTTGCATTGATAGCATAAGACTGGTAATTTTCGATCACTGAAGCCTTGTTCTGCCCCACATTAGCCTTGAAATAGCAATGACCCATCTCCAGGCCTAGCTCCACACCAGGGCGGTTTGTAGTATCTGTGACATCTAGAACCACAGCACCATAAGTGGGGAAGCCCAGGGTCTGTATTCTCCCTATATTGTGTTGGATGGAGGCTCGGAGGATAAGGTGTGGATGGAAATCAGTAGTCAGACTAAGGCTCCCCCCCTCTCTCTCTCCAGCTTGGAAATGTGTGTCGAAATGAGTGGAGTGATCCAAAAAGGCAAGGGAGCCATTCACTGAGAACTGTGGTGGGAGGAAAGTCTGTGGAAGAAAGATGCAAAAAAAATTTTAGAATTAGACAAACTTTTAGCCCATTCTAGTAGTAGCCAGTATTGACTTATAAGTTTGTGCCGTCATTAAGTCTTCTCACATGACATCCCACGTAATTAAATTTAAAAGAAAATTACAAATCAGCACCACATAAAAAGATAATTTCAATCAAAAGAGGTTTATACACAAGTGTCAAACTACATTAGCATCATCATTGCTTTTCTTTACTATAATGGAAAGAGGAAAGTCATCTCCAGTGTGAAGATGTCTGTGCTACTTTCCTTCCGCTGGGAAACATGTCTACTGGGGCATCTCAATGCCCCCATGTTTCCTGTCTAACCTTCAGTAAGAGACATCGCTGATGGACAGAGACACTCCAACCGGTTCTCTTGCCTTCTCCTCCGCTGTGAACATTCCCTAGGACCAGCCCAGAGCATGCATCACTTTCTACCTCCAGCCGGGCCTGACTGGGCCCGGCCAGCATGCTAACAGTGAGTTCCCTTTGTGCACCAGCAGCTGTTAGTTTGTCCAAGCTGTGCTGGAGCATAACCCTGAGGGAGGTGTGGTGTTCCCAGGCAGCAGTGATATCTAACTGAGCAGAGCAGGTGTCTAGAGAGACCTGGGCACTTCCAGAGAGGGAGGTATCATGAAGCTGTGCAGATCCTTGAAGGTCCATGGTATTTGGGATGGTTGAGCCCAGAGAAGCCCATTGGTGCTGGAGAGTCCAACCCATCTCAGCTTTATGGTCCTTTAACAATACTTTCAGAAGGCATTGAAGGGAGTTATGATCGCTTTCAAGGCCAAGAGAAACTTTCAGTCCACCTCCCTCAGCTCTTCCAAGTACGGTTAGAGAGGTCTTGCACGGTGCGTCATCATTGATGTCCCTGACATGTACCCATGCCAGCCTACCGACTCTTCCGCACCGGGCAGACACCAACAGGCTAAAGCTGACTGAGGCCCACATTCCACCAACATCCACCCAGACATGACACGTCATCAGCCTGATCCGACCTTTAACCTCAGCCTTGTGTATAGCGCCAGGGGCTCCGTGCTCCATCACTACATACCAGCCATACAACCCAGCCATCTCCAGCCTTACTCCCATGTTCAAATCCATTCTCCAAGAGCCAAACAACAACCCTATCCCAAGGGCCCACCTCAGAGGTCCAGGCCGAAGCAGCAGCCTGAGACTGTAGTTGGCCGGCAGGCCCCGGGACAGCAGTAGCCTAGAAGAATGGGTGAGGTTAGCCCTGAGCTCTGCCTGACCAGTGTAACTGTAGCAGCCTTTAGCTTGAGTGCTGAAGCTAAGGTGAGCGAATGCCAGGCCATAGCAGAGCCTGCTGTGTGGTCTATAGGAGCGAAAGGCTCGTACCTCCACAGGATTGCCTGTGATGCTTCCGTAGCAATGGCCTAAGAGGCGGTCTGTGGCAGCGTCCCCTGTGCAGTTCATCTGTTAAAACAAAAGTCCCTGTTGGCTTAGTTTGTTTATCAAAGGAAAAAAAAACCAGGGGAGAAAATATGGGAAATTCACAGAGGGGTTACAGAAAATTGGAGTTCTAACAGCAAGTCAAGTTTATTTGTATAGCCCAAAATCACAAGGTAGTCCCGAAGGGCTTTACAATCAGTACAATATACAACAGTATGTGAAAATATAGCATGTATATTGTTGTATATATGTATTCTAGTGCACCAACATACTGATCAGAGGCAACAGAAAATAATATGCTTCGTTTTAAAGCTGCTACAAGAAGTTTTTCTCTGATTATTTATCAGTCTCACTTTTATTTGACATCTCCATACGATGGATATAAGCAAATGAGACCATCATCAGCGAGAAGATTATATAGCCATATAATTATTCCAAATGTTTGTCTCTAGGTCAGTTTCCCTGGGAAATCTGATGAAATGATTTATGGCACACAGACGGGACACATAACCGCTAAAGAGTTACATTACTTCATCACTGTATATCTTGCAAAAGATGTTCTTTTAAATACTACTATATCTCTAACCCTTCTCTTCAAAACAAATGCACAAGCTACCAGATGGTATGATAATGAAGTTGTTCTGCTATGAAACACTACCGCTTTTGTCCACAGCAACAAGCAGTCAACAAAAAGCCAAAACTACTTATAACAGCCTTAAATACTTTATCATGTTTGTATTTTTTTAATTACAACACTTTCTGTGCATTGAAGTATGCTCAATGTTCCCAACAGACACATGCATATTTATCATTGTGTAAAATATGTATATCTCACCTGTAAGGAGTTGGGTACCACTCCCTCGAGCTGGCTCATCTGCTGCCATAGAGACACTGCCATGTTAGCTGAGCTGTTGTTAGTTCCAACATTTAAAAGGATGTCAACCATCCTCTCTTCCTCCATATGAAGAATCAAGCCTGCATCAATTCCCTTTGCTTCCACCTGAAGATTGAGTAGGAAAAGGAAAGAGTAAAAAAGGGGTACATTATAATGTTGATAGGAAAGGGGCTCAAAACAATGAGGGTAAAAATGAGCTGGAGGTTTTGAAAACAAGTGCAAAAGCTGTGCCAAAAAGGAAATTACAACCACAGAAATCATGCACCTGGTAGTGTGCTTTAGCCTGTATGTTACTTGGTAAGCCTCTCTTCACCAGGGCCTTGCTTTGGTGCTGTAGCCTGGAGAGGAGCTCCCACCGTGGGATACGTTGTTCTGTCTTGCCCCCATTAAGCTCAGCCATCATGTTTTCAGCCCCCACCTGCAGCTTTGCAAGAGCTGATAATTGGCCATCCTCAAGGGCCCAGCTTGCCTGGACACTGTTGTTAGCAGGTATACCTGGTATACAATGTGGAATAACATTTGTATCAGAGTTTCTGCCATTTCAGTGCAAAGACGACAGTCGGCCACAGACTGAGGAGAGAGAAGGAAGACAGAAAAAAAGACAGAAAATGAGAGCGGGAGAGGCAGTTAGAAAGAGAAAGAAGAGAGAGAGAGACAGCCAGAAAGAAAGAGGGACAGCAAGAGCGATAGACAGATAGACAGATAGACAGATAGATAGATAGATAGATAGATAGATAGATAGATAGATAGATAGATAGATAGATAGATAGATAGATAGATAGATAGATAGATAGATAGATAGAATGGTAGAGATTACCTGTAGCACTGAGTACACGGGAGGAGTGGAAGAGGCGAACATAGACCCCACCTTTTCCCTGACCTCCTAGTTGGTGGCTCACATTTGCACACAAAGACTGCTCCCCTAACTGAACACACAGCCAATTTCGGGCCCTCCTGGATTCTTCTCCATTCATGCCCTCCTCATCTTCATGCAAGAATTCTCCAGGAACCCCCTGGTGCCTTAAATCCACACTGTACACGGCCTCCATGAGTCTAACTCTCAGCTGCCCTGCGAACCCCAACACACACACACACAAACACACACACACAAGCACATGGCTATGAGTCCCTCTTGATATTCCTCATCAAGTTAGTGAAGTTGAGACAAATGCTGTTGTTTCACTAAATTACAGAAAGTTCAGTCAATTCATCAGGACACATTTAATTGAGAGAAACACTCACCAAAGTGACCTCTTCAGTCTCAACTGACTGTGTGTATCCCCCAACCTTATAAACAGCACAGTTGCATAACAACTGAAACCAGTGATTGGTTTCATATGCAAATTGGCGTGACCATTAACTAGAGTTACAATGGCCATGTGTAGAGGATTCACTGATGTTACATCTCTCTTCATGTGTGTTCCTGTTGAAGCAATACTGAAGCTTATTATCTGTGGCCGCGCACATGCTTAAAGTTACGCATGACAATAAGGGAGGGAATAATATTCAGCTCTTCAGACATTTCCTTAATATTAATGCGCCAAAAAATAAAAATAAAGTAAAGATCGTTCAAGAGTCCCAAATCTCGAGTCCGAGTCGAGTCTCAAGTCTTTTGAGGACGAGTCTCAAGTCGTTGTGTGTGTGACTTAAGTGAGACTCAAGTCCAAGTCGCAAACTCGAGTCCCCATCTCTGGTCCTATCCAGGGACACCACCTAGCCGTTGGTTCAGATTTGTGGATGACACCTGGGTTAGAATTAAATCTCAGGATGTACCACATTTCACCAGCCACATTAACTCTGTGGACAACCACATGAAGTTCACCAGGGAGGATGTGAAAAGTGACAGGTTAACCTTCTTAGACTATGGAATTGCAATTGGTGATGGGGGACATTTGATTGTTGATGCTTTCCGTAAACCAACACATACTGATCAGTACTTAAGGTTTGACAATGTCCCCACCGACACAGCGGCCGGGAAGGGGAGAAATCCCACATTAAGCAAGCCCTGGTTAACTGTGGTTATCCTAACTGGGCATTTGTCAAGAAGCCAAGAAGACGCCTAAACAGTGCACCAGCCAATCGAACAGCTGCCTAAATATAAATCAGTGGTGATTCCGTATGTGGCAGGAGTTTCAGAAAAGCTGAGACACATATTTTCCAAACACTGCATCTCAGTTGCTTTCAAATCCCAAAACATGCTGTGCCAGAAGTTGGTCCACTCCTGGGGGCTTGCCGGTGGCTTGCCTGGTAGAGCGCGCACAACATAAGGCCGAGTCCTTACCGCAGCAGCCTGGCCTGGGCTCGAATCCGACCCAGGCCCTTTGCTGCAAGTCATCTCTTCTCTCTCTATTATCGCTATCAAATAAAGGCGGAAAATGCCAAAAAATAATCTTAAAAAAAAAAATTTGGTCCACTCCAAGGATCGGATCCCCTGGCACAAACAGAGCAATATAGTAGTGTATGCTGTCAAATGCCAGGAGGATTGCTGTGACTTGTACTTCGGGGAAACCAAACAGACACTGGCCAAGAGGATGGCACAACACAGGAGAGCTAACACGTCAGGTCTACACCCATCTACAGGCCAGTGACCACTCTTTCAAGGATGAGGATGTGGACATCCTTGCTAGGGAGGAACGCTGGTTTGAACGGGGAGTCAAAGAGGCCATCTATGTGAAGTGGGAACAACCATCCCTGAACCGAGGGAGGGACATAAGAGTACATCTATCGCCATCTTACAATGCTGTGACTGCAACCATTCCCCTGTCCTCTGTGAATAGTATACATGGCCAGTTTAACTCTAGTTAATGGTCACAGCAATTTGCATATGAAATGGTTAGTTGGTTCTGGTCGTTATGCCACTGTATTGTTTATAAGGGTGGGGATACCTGCAGCCAGTTGAGACTGAAGAGGCCACTTAGATGAGTGATGAAACGTTTCTCTCTCAATAAACACCCGTGTCCAGATGAACTGATTCAACTTTCTGTGGTTTCCTTACCTGGATTATTGAGCATGCATAGAGACATTTCACTGAATTAGTTTTTCTATATAAGCCTGCCTAGCTCGCCCATATGTTATCTATTGTAAAACAGTACAGGTTTGCATCCATTCTGCCAAACTTTTGCCCCTTACCCTAACACCCCCCCACCATGAACCTCCAATGTCCATCTTTTTAGCCGTCTTTACTCTGCCCTCTTGTTTGGTTCTTTGCCTTTTGTATGTCTTGCATTACCCTGCATTTACTCTTATTCTTATCATACAATATTGATCAACTGTTTATTCTCTACATTCACAACCACATTATCTGATTGCAAATATACTAAACACACCAATGCTGCCTATCAAGCCAAAGGTTTTAAGTTAAGGTAGTTAGATGCTCTAACTCAGTCTTGTAAATTATGCCTTCAACGAATATATATAAACTGATGAGCCAAAACATTATGACCACCTGCCTAATATGCTGCTGGTCCTCCATGTGCCACCAAAACAGTGCTGACCCGCCGAGGCATAGACTCTGCAAGACCCCTGAAGGTGTCCTGTGGTATCTGGCACCAAAACATGAGCACCAGATCCTTCAAGTCCTGTAAGTTGCCAGGTGTAGCCACCGTGGATTGGATTTGTCAGTCCAGCACATCTCACAGGTGCTCAATCGGATTGAGATCTGGAGAATTTGGAGGCCGGGGCAACGCGTTGAATATAGGGCTGCACAATATATCGAAAATGTACCTTCATCGCGATATCAACATGCGCGATATACGTATCGCAATACTGCTTGAACTGCGATAAATGACATACATTCACACTCTCCATACTACTACGAGTTTGTTGACTTTGGTGCCCCCTTCTGGAAAAAAGTGGTAGTGTCACTTGGCCGATTCCGCCTCAGCAACAACAAAATATAATGTAAAAAATAAAATTCTAACATTAGTTACTCACTCTGCAAAGCATCAGTTTTAAATTGAGACTGTTAAGTAATTATTTCTAATATAAACTCCTAGTAGCTGCTATATTTAAATAGGCCTAGATGTTCTGTTAAAGTAATGAAGAAACTGTATTGCCATGCAACGAAGTTGGTGCTATTTGTTCATTGTCAACATAGCGGCTGTAGCCAGGTGCTTTTTCTTCTTCAATAAAACCATGTTGCTGGAATGGAAATAATGCAGCAAACCTAAAGCAGAAAGACATTAAAACTGTATACTTCAATATTTGTTTATTTATCGCGTCATATTGTCACGGCAATATTCAACAACGTTATTGCATATCGCATGTTTTCTTAATATCATGCAGCCCTAGTTGAATACTTCATCATGTTCCTCAAACCATTCCCGAACAATGTGTGCAGTGTGGCAGAGCGCATTATCCTGCTGAAAGAGGCCACTGCCATCAGGGAACACCACTGCCATGAAGGGGTGTGGTCTGCAATGATGTTTAGGTAGGTGCCTGTGTCAAATTGACATCCACATGAATGGCTGGACCCAGGGTATCCCAGCAGAACATTGCCTAGAGCATCACACTTCCTCCACCAGCTTGTCATCTTCCCACAGTGCATCCTGGTGCCATCTCTTCCCCAGGTAAACAGTGCTCACATACACGACCATCCACGTGACCTTAAGAAAACGGGACTCATCAGACCAGGCGACCTTCTTCTGCTGCTCCAAGATCCAGTTCCGATGCTCATGTGCCCATTGTAGGTGCTTTCGACGGTGGACAGGGGTCATCATGGGCACTCTGACCGGTCTGCGGTTATGCAGCAGGGTGCAGTGCACTGTGTGTTGTGATACATTCCTCCTGTAAACATCATTAAAATTTTCTGTGACTTGTGGTGCAGTAGAGCTTCTGTCGGTTCGGACCAAATGGGATAGCCTTCACTGTCCTCGTGCATCGATGAGCCTTAGGCACCCAACATCCTGTCGCTGATTTGTGGTTTATCCCTCCTCGGACCACTGTCGGTAGGTACTCACCATTGCTGACCAGGAACACCCCACAAGCCTTGCCATTTCAGAGATGCTCTGACCCAGTCATCTGGCCATAATAATTTGGCCCTTGTCAAAGTCACTGCCCATTTCTCCTGCATCCAACATGTTGACTACAAGAATTGATTGCTCGCTTACCATCTAATGTACCCAGACCTTGACATGTGCCCTTGTTTGGAGATGATCAGCGTTATTTGGTTCACCTGTGAGTGGTCATAATGTTTTGGCTCATTCTCTAGGTAGTTTCGAACTGATTTTACGTTTGGATTTTTCGATTGAATCTCTTCAGTACCTTCAGTTAGTAAATCAGACCAATCCAGTGCTCCATCTAATCCAAAAGCCCGGGGCAATGCTGTGAGGTGGGCCAGGGAGTGCCTCAAATACCCTGATACAGTCAGGTGGAGACCCTGGATATTGGTCAGTGCTCCTCTTAACTGGGCCATCATGGTTTCACCTCCTTGGGTATAGGTGCTATTCATTGAGACACTACAAGTATAGAAGATGAGATATTATAGTACAGTTAAGTTTGAGTTCAGCTGAAATGTTAACATGCATTGAAACACATGGCCTTTTTTCATCGTGTCACCTTCCCTATTTTTCCACTTTCTAATTCAGTATAACAACACACCAAATGTGACTGCCCACTCTTCCTTTAAGAAAAAAAAAATCAGAAATGTAATAAGCAATTGATGCTAAGCACAACAGACTCCATCCCTTTGAGCCCCTGAAGTTTGACCAGCACTAACTTTTCAAAACAATGCATTTCTCACAATAGTAATGGATAGGAATATTTTTTGGAACTAGAGAGTCAAACATTTTGGTGTCAATTTGAAGTAAATAAAGCTAAAGAGGGAAAAAAAGGTTTAGATCAGTTCATTTAGGGCCCATTGCCCATCTTTGCTGAGAGTTTCATATCAAATGCTGCAGCTGTTTTTTTCCCATGCACTTGTTGGCAGAGAGACAGACAGATAAATAACACTCCTCAGGTGGATTTAACAGGCACAGACACAAGTATACAGTGTAAACTGGGATAACTAGGGATGCACCGATAATGACCCTGGTATCGGATATCTGGACGATAGATACCAGGCTAAAATGGAGTAGTGGTATCTGAGATTTTATCTAAGATAAAAATCTGGTCAAAAAAAAAAACCATGAGTAGGGGTGTCCGGGTAGCGTAGCGGTCTATTCCATTGCCTACCAACACGGGGTTCGAATCGAATCCCAGTTCGAATCCCCATGTTACCGCCGGCTTGGTCAGGCGTCCCTACAGACACAATTGACCTTTCGCAAAGTCCCGCCCCCCTTAGTTACTGTTGCTATGCCCGTCAAGCATTTCAGAACTATCCAGGAAGTAGCCGGAAAACACCAAAACATGAAGGAAGAAATCAGCGCATTGTGTGGGTAAAAGTAACAGTAATAATACGTTAGCTGTATTAGCTATCAATAATAGCTAGTAGCAAGCTTAGCTTGGAGCAGACAGGTATTCTTGTTGATTTTGGATGGATTAAGCTGGCCATGGGGTCTGCTATACTGCGAAATCTATTGCCGACATTTCGCTTCTTGCGTTCTGGGTTTCGGGAAGGGAAAGAAAATTACACCCCCTCCAAACTTTTCAGATATCTAGTATCCGATTTGCAGATCCCATAGGCACACCGTTTCAGCATTTTGCTGTGTGTTTGAAAGCTTGACGGATCGTTGCTAAGGTAGGATTGGACAAGCACCATTCTGGGGCGGTACTTTGCGAAAGGTCAATTGGCTGTGTGCAGGTGGGAAGCTGGATGTGGGTACGTGACCTGGTCGCTGCAGTAGTGCCTCCTCTGGTCGATCAGGGCGCCTGTTCGAGGGGGGGGGGACTGGGGGGAATAGCGTGATCCTCCCACACGCTATGTCCCCCTGGCAAAACTCCTCACTGTCAGGTGAAAACAAGTGGCTGGCAACTCCAAATGTATCAGAGGAGGCATGTGGTAGTCTGCAGCCCCCCCCCCCCCCCCCCCGATCGGCAGAGGGGGTGGAGCAGTGACCGGGAAAGCTCGGAAGAGTGGGGCAATTGGCTGGATACGATTGGGAAGAAAAAAAGGGGGGGGGATCCCCAAAAGAAAAAGCCAAATAAAGGTCATGTGGGTTGATTTACTGATTTTTTTTTGGCACATGGAAGCCCGTATTTTTTTTAATGGTGGGGAAAAAAGCTGATTCTGCCTCAGATATTTTGCCTATTGACTTCAAACTAATGGTCTATGTCTGCACTGTTCAGCAAAAGTAGGTGGTTGGACCGGTACTTTGGTATCAGCCAATACTGAAAGATTTCTACTCAGAATTGGTATCGGCAGTGAACAAGTGATATCAGCGCATCCCTAGTGATAAACCCTGACAAACCTGTCTGAGCCAATGTTGGCAGCCATGTTTAGGTGCAGGTCAGTGGTGGGAGGAAGCAGACTCTGAGAGAGGTTCAACCTCAGTGCCATGTTTTTGGTTCCTCTCTGGAGAGAGTGCGACAGCTTGGCATCCAGCAGAACTCTATCCTTCCCATCAGTCCTCACTCGTATGCAGCTGCTCCCTCCACCAGTCATCTTAAATAAGTCTGCAGTGGCTTGTACCTTGTAATGTGAAAAGGCAAAATAACATTGAAATTATGACTCATGGGCCAAGGGGAAAATGTCACAGATTAGCCTCATCCCTCAACTGTATACTACATGATCACTGAACACAAAAACAAGCCAAAAGAACAGAAATAACTAACCTCCAATCTTTTGGGAACCTTCGATTTGAATGGATGACTGAGAGAGGAATACAGGCCAACTTGGTCAGATGTTCCATTGACTTGGAACGAAAACTAAAAAAAGACAAAAGACAAAAAAATGAGATAATGGACTATAAGTACTACTACATTATGAAACCATGTTTAACAAATCAGCGACAGAAACACACAGTTGGTCTTACTCACTTGGCACTCCTGCCGTTCTATCCTCAATTTTCCTTTTGCCAGATAATCAAACACAGTGTTGTTTTTGGGGTCCCAGGTCACATCTCCCTCCACCATAGCAAAGGAGGGGAGTTGCAGCTGTAATATCAATGACAGTGAAATGAGTCCTGAACACCAACTGTAACATCCTCTGTACCGTACAGTTTTACATGTGTCAGCAGACACTTCAAGCTATGTGAAGTGTCGCCATTGACTTGTCAGTCCAAAAGTGTTTTTTCTTGGTGTGTACGCAAACTTACCTCGAGTAGGTGAGTGAGGTTGGCTTTAACTTTAAGCAGTCCTGAGTGTGAAGGTTCTAACTGAACCTGACCGTAAAACGTCAATCTGTCCTTGCTGCCGATCCGTAATCTCCCTTGCACCTCTCTCTGGGTCTTGTAGAAGAGTGCACCATACAGGGGGGGGGGGGGAAGCAAAAACATACTCTTTCATACTCTTCATTTGCTTATAATTGTTGTTCTGAGATCTCTGTTGGGTCTGTGGTCTGATTTATGATTGAAGGTACCTTAGAGCTGGATGTAGTCACGCAGAGTTCTGACTCTGATGGAATAGGTTTAGGGCTGAAAGGGTGTATCAAAGCACTACAAATCTATCAAAATGGAGATACACAACAAAGGCAGCAATCATTTCACCGTAAAAATAGTCGGGATGACCAGATACATGAAACCGAATGACTAAGAACTGTTACTTCTAATTGCAACTTTAGGGTATATGAGTAAGTTAAATTGTTTTAGATTTTCCCCCCCTTTTTCTCCCCATCTCCCCAATTGTATCTGGACAATTACCCCACTCTTCCGAGCCGGCCTGGTCGCTGCTCCACCCCCTCTGCCAAGCCGGGGAGGGCTGCAGACTACCACATGCCTCCTCCGATACAGGTGGAGCCGCCAGCTGCTTTTCACCTGACAGTGAGGAGTTTTGCCAGGGGGACGTAGCGTGTGGGAGGCTCATGCTATTCCCCCCAGCTCCCACTCCCCCCTGAACAGGCACCCTGACAGACCAGAGGAGACACTTGTGCAGCGACCAGGACACATACCCCACATCCGGCTTCCCACCTGCAGACACAGCCATTATGTCTGTAGGGACGCCTGACCAAGCCGTAGGTAACACAGGGGTTTGAACTGGTGATCCCCATGTTGATAGGCAACGGAACAGACCGCCATGACACCTGGATGATCCTTTGTTAAGTTGTTCTTGACTTACAAAAGGGCTTGGCGGCTGGTAGCCAAGGGTGAGAGTATGAAGAACTTCTTCGTTGCTGTTGAAAGTGGCTCTCGACTCAAGGATGTAGAGGCCTTTGAGGAGGTCGACAGTGAAAGTCTCCCGGAGGAGGAGACTCTGAGGGAAGTTCTGGAAGGGCTGCCTGTGTCAAAAACAGAGTGGTTACAACACTCAGTTACATCTGAACAATGACAACCACTGCTTCGCACCTCATCTTTCTTTGTCACCATCCTTATCATTGTGAAATACATCAACATACTTGTGACAAATAAAATGAAGTTGGTGTGCAGACCTGAGGTGCAGCATTGCAGTTTTCTGGTACATCCTTTTGTCTTTCCTCAACTCTTCTACCGCGCCTTCTAACCTCACCTCCATGGATGGGCTTTTTGGCTCCGATAGGGTCACCCTCATCATCAAGGACCTCTTTTTCAAATTCTTAAATAGACCAGATGACAGATGGTGAACCGTCAAAAAAAGTAGAGCAACTTGGCAACACAAAACTTAAAACAGTGAAATATTTATATTACTTGCAAAATGCAGAGCTGGCCAATAATATCCACCGACTGATGGCACATAGCGCACCAACACTCAGAATGCTGGTCAGTTTCTCCACCCACCTTGTCAATGGTGTTAAACGCCACCGCGATACTGAGATTCTGCTTGCCATACATGGCAGCCATCTGCAGGGCGTGGCTGTCTTTGGTGGCCTCCAGATAGAGATCCCCTCTCAGGTGAGGACTCCATAAGGAGCTCAAGGAGCAGGAGGCCTTTACACCATGCTTCCCCACCACCCCCCAGCCATTTGCCTGGAAGGGGACCGAGAGGAGTCAGTCAGTGGGACAGTATCCCCATGTGCCATCTGCTGCTTTGTATAATTTATGTTCACAAAGTGGGGCTCAGTGCTAAAAAGTGCCTTTATCAATCTTACTGAAAGCAACAAAAAAAAGTGGTCCATGCTAACAAGTAAAACAGTGACCCTACAAATGCACCTCAATATATAAAAGACATGCTAAGTAGATACAAACCAGCAAGAACTCTCAGGTCCAAAGGCAGGTCTTTTAAACATCCCTCATACTAATTCTAAAGCAGGGGAAGATACCTTTTCTATTTACGCCCCAAGTAGATGGAATGCCCTGCCTGAGGACCTGAGAGAGGCCCCCCACACTGGACACTTTAAAAGCATGTTAAAAACCTTAATTTTCACAACAGCCTATGGCTGAGCTTTTGGTGTGTGTGTGCGTGTTTTGTATATTTTGATATTTTTATATTCTGCTGCGATTCCTGTATAACTGCACTAACGCCTGTTGACATGCATATTTATTTTCTACATTTGCACCCCCCACCCCCTCTTTCTCCCCAATTGCACTTGGCCAATTACCCCACTCTTCCGAGCCACCCCGGTCACTGCTCCACCCCCTCTGCCAATCCGAGGAGGGCTGCAGACTACCACATGCCTCCTCTGATACATGTGGAGTTGCCAGCTGCTTCTTTACACCTGACAGTCAGGTGTTTTGCCAGGGGGACGTAGTGCATGGGAGGATCATGCTATTCCCCCCAGTTCCCACTCCCCCCTGAACATGCGGCCGACTGACCAGAGGAGGCGCTAGTGCAGCGACCAGGACACATACCCACATCCAGCTTCCCACCCGCAGACACGGCCAACTGTGTCTGTAGGGACGCCTGACCAAGCCAGAGGTAACATGGCGATTCAAACCGGTGATCCCCGTGTTGGTAGGCAACGAAATAGACCACCATGCTACCCGAACGCCCCCTATATTTGCACTTTTATGATTGTTTCAATTGTATTGTCACTTTATGTAAAGCACATTGTGTTGTTTGTTGCCCGTGTATGAAATTTGCTATGTAAATAAAGTTTGACTTGACTTGACAAATAATTAAGTATTTAAAGGGCTGCAGGTAATATACAGGTGCAGTCATTGTTCATGTTAAGTCTCAGTTTCCCTCCTTACTTTGAGGTAGGTGACAGCTGAACTGTAGACATCCAGACGGGCCTCCTTCTCTTGGCCCCTGTCCTTGTACAGGCCCTCCAGCATGAGGTTACGGATGATAAACCACTTCCTGGTTGTCAACTCCGAAGTGAGTTGAAGTGTATGACGCTGGGGCTGGCTCAGTTTGTGTGTAGTGTAGATATACAACCAGGGAGTGTCCATATTAAATGTGCCTTGTCACAAAAATAAAATTAAAAAAAACTGTAAAAGGAGGTTTAATATTCAACAATGCCTACCTCAAGACTGAGTATACTCTGAGGACATGGACAGAATTATTGACATTAAAGTAGGAATTGTTGGGAGTTTCATCAAGAACAGTCCGAGTTTTTCACAAGGAGAGATACTGAAGTTTGGTTTCCATGCATTAACTTTGTTTTTCTACCTTAAAATTGAGTTTTGCAAGGGAAATGGTGTGAAGAATACGCAGAGGCATTCAGAGCAGTGGGAAAAAAATAATAAGAGTCAGAAGAGTCTTCCTTAACTCTGCTCTTCACAGATTGCTGTGTCCACAGATCAGAGTTCTCGTTTATCACAGTAAAGGAATTTGGTGTTTCTGTTATCATGTAGGGAACACTGGTGAGCCAACGGACCCTTTAGAGTCAATGTAAATGCGCATGAATACAAAATTACTCTAAGTAATCACATTCAACCTCATGTGTCATGTCAATCATGAGTGAAACCTTCCAGAACGATGATGCACCCACTCACTGAACGGGAGTGGCCATTTGAATAGTTTGCACATGAAACTGATGTAAAGGGTATTCAATGGCCATCCCAATAACCAAATCTGAACCCCATTGAGAATTTATGTAGGATTCAAGGATTCACTGCCTGACACTGTTTTCCACTGCTCTCATCCAAATACCAAATGATGGACTAAATTAAATTAATTAATGAAGTTTCCTTTATTAATCCCATTGGGGAAATTCAGTCACTGCAAATTAACCCATCCTAGCTGTGATCTGTGTAGCTAGGCACAGTGGGATGCTGCCTTCATGCTACACCCGGGAACCAACTCCAGTTCTTTTCACATTGCCTTGGTCAGGGGCACAGACAGGAGTATAAACCCTAACATGCATGTTTCTTTTTTCTTTTCTTTTTTTAAATGTTCCCCCTTTTTCTCCCCAATTGTACTTGGCCAATTAACCCACTCTTCCGAGCCATCCCAGGCATTGCTGCACCCCCTCTGCCAATCCAGAGAGGGCTGCAGACTACCACATGATACATGTGGAGTCACCAGCCGCTTCTTTTAACCTGTCAGTGAGGAGTTTGGCCAGGGGGGCATAGCGCGTGGGACGATCAAGCTATTCCCCCCAGTTCCCCCTCCCCCCCGAACAGGCACCCCGACCAACTAGAGGAGGCGCTTGTGCAGCGACCAGAACACATACCCACATCCGGCTTCCCACCCACACACACGGCCAGTTGTGTCTGTAGGGCCGCCCGATCAAGCGGGAGGCAACACGGGGATCCGAACCGGCGATCCCCATGTTGGTAGGCAACGGAATAGACCACTACACCACCCAGACGCCCTGCATGTTTCTTTTTGACGGTGGGGGAAACCAGAGCACCTGGACAAAACCTGCCGCAGACATGGGGAGAACATGCAAGCTCCACACAGAGGACGACCTGGGATGACCCCCAAGGTTGGACAACTCTGGGGTTCGAACTCAGAACCTTCTTGCGTAAGGCGACAGTGCTAACCACTGGGCCACTGTGCCACCCAAATAGGGGTACATTCATCCAAGGGGCATTTAAGATGTCCTGGCTGTTTGTGGTGGACTAATGCTGCTCCATCATGTCTTTTCATTGCTGGTGTTCACTTTGGCATTTATCTGTTACACTCAAAAAATATGCACAAAAAAATGTGTCTGTCCTTTGTTCGATTTTCCGAGAATATTTAGCAACAGAGTTGTTTACCTTCCCATTTCTTCTGCTGGGCTTCTTTGGGAGGGCTTTTCCATTGCAGTCCCACCACCACTGGCATCAGGTTGTTGTAGTTGATCTTGAGGTGAGTGCTGCTCTCTGACCCGTGTTCTCTCAGATGGGAGTGCAGGAGCTGGGTCCTGTAATTTAGATGTTTCTCTGGCACCTGCAGGCTAAACTGGAAAAACAGTGAACCGAATTGGAGTGGCAAATTTAAGTGTTTACTTTCTATGTGAAAATGCAACGCTATGCTTTACAACAGTTGGTATATCGGCACACGTTTGACATGTTAACTGATGTTATCTCAGAAATTATGTTCTGCAACTCTAGCACGTATTCACCAAAGATTATACGTACATATCTAAATTTGGTTTAATGTATGATACTTAATATTGCAAAGACTTTAACCTCATACAGGTGATTAACGTGTGTGCATGAACGTAAAGCTCATCTCTCTGTAGGAGAACCCTTTAACATTAGAAATGTCATTCAAAGCAGATTTTCTTTTTTGGGGGGGGTTCCCCCTTTTTCTCCCAATTGTACTTGGTTAATTACCCCACTCTTGTGAGCTGTAGCAGTTGCTGCTCCACCCCCTCTGCTGATCAGGGGAGGGCTGCAGACTATCACAGGCCTCCTCAGATACATGTGGAGTCGCCAGCCACTTCTTTTCACCTGACAGTGAGGAGTTTTGTCAGGGGGACGTAGCGTGTGGGAGGATCACACTATTCCCCCCAGTTCCCCCTCTCCCCTGGACAGGCGCCCCAACCAGAGGAGGCACTAGTACAGCAACCAGGACACATACCCACATCCGGCTTCCCATCTGCAGACATGGGCAATCGGCTCTGTGCATAACTGTAGTCCACTGACTTCTGGTTTCTACCGCAGCGGTCATACCAGTTTCCTGTTTGTTGGCGTGTGCTATTGACAGTGGCATATTTTTTGTGATGCCTACAAGATTTACCATGGACAAATGTCAATGATATGAACAAAATTGTTGACAAACTTTCACCTGCACCTACCAGCAAACGGGTGAAAAGTCTCAAGTTGTACATATCAAGTTACGCCCGTCCATCCGTGGACGTAACTTGATAAGTACAACTTGAAACTTTTCACCCGTTTGCTGGTAGGTGCAGGTGAAAGTTTGTCGACAATTCTGTGCATGTCATTGACATTTATCCATGGTAAATATTGCAGACATCATGAAAAATATGCCACTGTCAATAGCACACGGCAACAAACAGGAAACTGGTATGACCGCTGCGGTAGAAACCCTAAGTCAGTGGACTACAGTTATGCACAGAGTCAGTTGTGTCTGTAAGGATGCCCAACCAAGCCAGAGGTAACACAGGGACTCAAACCGGCAATCCCCATGTTGGTAGGCAACGGAATACACTGCTACGTCACCCGGATGCCCCATAGATTTTCTTTTTATTTAGTGAATGACATGACGTAGATTTTTGGAGTTCATGGAAATTGAGAATTATTTGAGAACCTCTCCAAAGTAACATACCATTTAAAACAAAGAAAACTTGGATCAATAATCAATTAAAAATGCACAAAAATCTCATCTCATCATCAGCCGCTTCTCCGAGGTCGGGTCGTGGTGGCAGCAATGCCCTCCAGCTCCTCCTGGGGGATCCCAAGACGTTGACAGGCCAGATTGGACATGTAGTCCCTCCAGCGAGTTCTGGGTCTACCACGGGGTCTCCTCCCAGTTGGACATGCCCAGAAAACCTCCAGAGGAAGGCACCCTGGAAGCATCCTAATCAGATTCCTGAACCACCTCAACTTGCTCCTTTCAACGCGAAGGAGTAGCGGCTCTACTCTGAGCCTCCTTTGGATGTCTGAGCTCCTCACCCTATCTCTAAGGCTGAGCCCAGACACCTTATGGAGGAAACTCATTTCAGCCACTTGCATCCGCAATCTCACCTTTTCGATCACTACCCAAAGCTCATGACCATAGGTGAGGGTTGGAACAAAGATTGACTGGTAAATTGAGAGCTTTGCCTTCCAGCTCAGCTCCTTCTTCACCACAACGGCCCAGTACAACGTCCGCATTTACTGCTGATGCTGCACCAATCCGCCTGTCAATCTCCCGCTCCATCCTACCCTCACTCGTGAACAAGACCCCGAGATACTTGAACTCCTTCACTTGAGGCAACAACTCATCCCCAACCCGGAGGGAGCAATCCACCATTTTCTGGTAGAGAACCATGGCCTCAGACTTGGAGGTGCTGACTCTCATTCCAGCCATTTCACACTAAACTGCAAGCCGGCCCAGTGCGTGCTGGAGGTCACGTTCTGATGAAGCCAACAAAACCACATCATCTGCGAAGAGCAAGGATGCAATTCTGAGGTTTCCAAAATGGACACACTCCTCACCTTGGCTGTGCCTTGAGATCCTGTCCATGAATATCACAAACAGAATTGGAGATGAGGGACAACCTCGGCGGACTCCGACACCCACCGAAAACGTGTTTGACTTTGTGCTGAGAATGCACAAAAAAAAAAATGCACAAAAAGTTTTCCCATAATCTGGCTGTTTTTTTCCATGTTGAATCTTTTACTCTATGTTATATAATCTATTACAACCTTAAATTATATCGGGGGGGGGGGGTAACAAGATAAGCATGATGACAGACAGACAGATCCTCAGGGATAATGGGTCAGTTGACATCCTGGACTCTGTACCTCCAGAGTGTAGCTAGTATGATTTTGCGAGGACTGGTTTTTGAAGGTGTGGCTGAGGAGGAGTGTGCGTTTATTGTTGATCTCGTCCCAATGTTTGCCATAGCTCATATTCAGGGTAGATTTTGTATGGCTTGGGCTCTCCTCATGCCTCAGTTGGATCTGGAAATACAGAAAATACAGAAAAAAAACAATGGACCTTTGAGGATGGGTGCCTCAATGAAAGGGATATTCTATGTTTACAGTTACTGCTCTAAAAGTTTGTAGTGTGGCTGTCGTTCAAAAGCTGCAAAATATTGGCACAAGTATAAGTCACAAGAAGAATCAAACACTATAAGGTGCCAGGTAAAATCAGTCTACAAAGTAAAATCATGTTGATCCATGGTTATTTGCTAACAACACCTGTTTGAAATATCCAAATTTGTTGTATCTACTTTGTATCTGTAGCTTAAGAAGCTATCTGCAGTGACCTTGTGGTTAATGGACTCAGTGTTGGAGCAGTAAAACTCATGGTCTGCTCTCATAATGTAGGTGAGGGTAGGGTCCCTCTCACTCCGCAGGCTCTGAGACGTGAAGCATTCCTGACGCAAGTTCCGGGTGTCATCTATTTTAGGGGTCAAAGGGTCAAATAAACCAGCAATAGTAGGATATCGGTGGAAAGTGCACACTCTTGAAGAAGAGGAGAATTTTTCCAACTGACACATCAGACTACAAAAGATCGCTTCAGTGTTAAAGTATTAAGTCCTTAGACTTGGCAAGACAAATAAAAATCTCATACTCGTGGCTTGACTGATGATTTCAGAACATGTTGCTGTGGATGTTTAGAAAAACTCTGCTTTCTAAAGAAAAAAACTCTCACCTCCCAAACTGTATTTGAGCCTCAGTGCAGAGCTCCACAGCTGACTTTTCTGCTCCATCAATCCCAGGACTCTGCTGCCCACAACACCAGGTAAGAGGAGCTCTGCTTCCACGGAGTACTGTCTGGAAATGTCATCCAGCCTGCGCTCCAAAGCCACTATGGACAATCATCAGACATACCTGTGATCTTTAGGCCCTTTCAGAACACACGCACTGAAAACTGATGTAATAATGAATATGGCAAATTCATTGTTTTGTACATACAGCATGGCGAGTACTTAAAAGATGTTCAGCTGTTTAAGCAGAATACCTGAAACTGAGGCTGTGTCTCTGAACACATTTTTAATGGTGGCAGAAAAGCTGCTTTTTCCACCCAAGCCACGAGTGAAATTGGCATTTAGGATCATTGGACGTCCATCAGTGGCCACCTTGGCTTCCAGGTAATACCGCATCCTCAGTTCTGACATGACGGTCTGTGCGTCAATTAAACCCTGAAATTGACAAAGCAAAGCCTAGTCAAGAAGAGAAACCAAAACATAGGATCGTGATATCTCTGTGTCACCTAAAATAAGTTCTACCATCTCAGAAAATCATCATACATACCATTATATAATAATGGTGAATATTATCGAGTAAGAGTTCCAGTTTTGCTGTCTTTGAATTCTTCTCTTGGTCAAGTTGACCTGTGGGAGGAAAAAAAAACAAACAAACAAACAAAATATTTTCCATCTTCAACCTTAAAACAAATGAAGTTATGATTATGGTCCCCTTGTCAGACCAACCTTGTAAGTGGATGGTTTTCAGGGGATGTATAATCTTGACCAGCAGCCTGTGAGGATTCAAGGCCAAATCTAGAGACATGTCCCTGGAGATGGAGGACTGTGGGGTGGCCAGGAGCAGGTGGAGAATGGCTTCTCTGGGGAGCCAGGAGTCCCACTGGAACACAGTGACATCAGCTGGAGTCAGCTCACAGAGCAACACACAAAACAGCACCAGGGTGTCTAACAGATATGACTTAAAAGAACTGCGGAAAAGAATCAATATAAGCAGACGAATAAATCCCAATAGAGTCAAACCATACAGTCTATATCATCTGGCTGGGCGCAGATCCCCAGGGAGTTAATTTCTGAAAAACATGAAATTGCCCCCCCCCCAAAAAAATTACTTCTAAATAAATTATGTAATTGAAAGTATGTATTTAATAGAAGCCGACCCCATCTTCGAAATAATCCACACATAAACAACACACTTTTTGAAGGTTGTAATAATAATAACAATAACAATAATAATAATAATAACAATCTTCTTCTTTTGGCTTGTTCCATTTCTCAGGGTCACCACAGCAGATTTTTGCCCTCCATAGCGTTCTGTCTGACGCAGTCCTGTCTCGCAGTCCAACCCTCCTCATGTCCTCCTCTATCTGGTCTCTCCATATTTTCCTTGGTCTTCCTCTTGTTCTTTTGCCAGGTTTTTCCAGGTCCAATACCTTCTTTCCTATAGTCTATGCCTCCTCTCTGTAATAATAACAATAATAATAATAATTACATTTATCAACCTTATTCCTAGCCCCCATGATACCTTGCATGAATTATGGGTGCGACTTCTGGCTCGTCCTGTCACTGAACTGGAACGGGCGTTTTCCATGGTAACGGTACGCTAACCGTCTTAAAGTGATTTGTACGGAGTCGCATTCATTCATGAAGATCTTCCCAGCCAAGTTAGCAAATGATGTGGGAACACAACCTCACGGAGCTCAAAAAGGATGAAATAAGAATACCTTTGCTGTCCGTAATAGATGATTGGGAAGATGACGTGAAGAAGTGGCCTCGTATCACGTACAGTAGCCTTTTTAGCTATTTTGCTGAGTCTGTTGCCTGTGATGGTAAAGCGATGAACAATTTAAAAAGCTCGGAGGCGTACCAATATCTACAAATAAAGTTGGCCGGGTGTTATTTAAGGATGTTGGAAATGACCTTGTCTACCTAAAAGCAGACATAGAGCCAAGTCAGAGCCTGTACGTATTTCATCATAAGGCTTGGGTGCTAGCATCAGTGACAGGTGACATACAGACAGTGGGTTGCTCGTGCATTGCAGGGTGAGGACACACACTCTTGTACTAGTCATGCAGCAGCAGTTCTGTGGAAGGTCAGTAAAGTAAGGACATGAAAAATTTTGATTTTTATTGTGATATTTTTACAAATAAATTTACTGAACTGAACATTGTATTGTACTTCAATTAATTCACTGCTTAATATGTTGTTGTTGTTGTTGTTGTTGTTGCTGCTGTGGGACACAACAACAAAAACCGTAGCTGTGGTCCTCCATTGCTGGGTCTGCCCACTGTGTTTGGGCATCATGAAAAGTCTTTGAAATAGGACCTGGCTCCTCAGAAACCTCCATCTCACCAGACTCATCTGCAGGTAATACATGAAGTGCATATTTAGGTCACAACATTTTTTATTTTTTTATTTAACTTTTATTTATACAGGTTGTAATTGCAGCCGTTCTATGTGCTTTTATTTGAAATACTTGCCTTTATTTTGACATTCTCAAAACCGGAAGTAGTGCCCGTTAATTCCGTAAACTTCACACAAGGACTGAGATGCGCCCGTAGTAGTACTGTAACCTTGCTAGTTTGTTTTTTGTTTTGTTTTTTTGGTCACTCTATGCTTTGTAGTTTTTCCACTACAGTTACATATGAAAGAGTGCATGTAAGATTGAAGAAAAGTTTATGTTCAAGCATCGTATTTGGACTGAGAAGATTGCCTGGGAGGAATATCCAAGATAACTCTGCCGTTGGTTGAGAAGCAGGCTAAAGTGGTTAGCATTAGCTTATGTTTTCTTTAGCTGTATTAGCTGCAGCGCTAAGCAGTGCTATTTTCCTAATGATTGTACAAGCTGATGTTGTTTTTTCTTTGTCTGTCTGCACTTTTAGTTCTACGGTGTAAATAAAACATCAGTAAAAAGAACTGGAGTCTCGCATCCAATCAATGGGCGGCATAGTAGAACACTTCACTGCATCGGTGAAGGCTCCAAGATGAAGACAGACTAGCTGCAGGCCACATGGATGTCAAGCAGGCCGCGTGTGGTAAAAGGAGGTGCCACATTTGGAACTGTTTCGTGTGAATCCAAGGTGCAAGTGGACAAGGCTACACAAGCAAGCACGTTGAAGAGGGTGTCTTGAAAGTAGTGCAAGTACTTGTTGACTGCCATTAAGTTTCTATCACGCAGACATTTCATCTGTGTTCTTCCTTAAAGCAACAGTGGACATTTTTTCCTACAATTGATTATCCAGTAAGAATCAAAGAGACTGAGTAGATAAGTAAATTCATCATTCTCCAAGTTGATTAAAGTCCAAGATATTTTAAGTTTAACATCAAAGTATTGTATAGAATTTCATACGAGTGAGTTTTTCATATTTAGACTGTGCCGAGATTATTTTTCACTTTATTATTTTCCATTTTATTACTCATTGATTCTAAGTGTGTTATTATGACACTGTAGTGTTTGATGTGCATTTATGCAAAGGTTAAGCTAAAGTAATCCAAAGGATTTATATTTACATTTCATTTCATTTTCAACATAACATTTAATTTCATATTTGCATATATTTAGAGAACAGAATACATTTAATTCAAATTTCAACCCATTTAACACCATGAACATTTAACATGTCATACACAAAAGAAAGTACTGTTCTGCCAACTGAAGAGGTCACCCATGGAGACCTTCAAGAAGATGGTGACGCAGAGCAGACTCCCCTATCACAACAAGCTGATGCCTATGAGCAAGTTAAAGCAACAGTACAAGACACACAATCTCAGATTGGTGTGGATGACACACAACAGCCTCCTGACATCAGAAGAAGCGTACGCACACAAAAGCTCACTGAAAAGGGAAAAGCTCTGTTAGATGACAAATTGAACAATCTAAACGTGAATTTTGTAAAGATGTACAGACGATGGAAGTATCACATCAATGGCTTGAAACGGTCCATCAAGAATAATGATCCTGCCGATCTGATTGATGAGGTTGTAAATGCAATCAACACCATCCAAGTTGACATTGACAATACTTACCTTGAAATAAGAGCCATCTCAAGTCCTGAACCTGACATTCAGAGAATGAATGACACATACCAGGCATTCACTACAATTGCAAATAAAAAGGCTCAACATTTCTGCAGTGGTAATGATTCAGAAGACATACCTTGGCCTGATGCTAAATCAGTGTTTGACAACACAGTGTCCAGTGTCCCCTCAGCTCAAACCAGTAAGTCAAAACCCTCTTCCAAAGCATCCAGACACTCTTCCATCCTGTTACTGAGTGCAAAACAAGCAGCAGATGAAGTTGCGGCTACACAAGAGATGATAAAGATAATGAATGCACAACTTCAACAAGTGGAAGAAATACAAAGACTTAAGGTGGAAGATCAAATCTTAAGGGCTGAAAGAGAAGCCGAAGAAAGGAAAATTGAAGCAGGGAGCACTAAAAAAAGAGCTCAGTTCATAGCAGAAAGTGCTGATGGAAAAATGAAGCTGGGAAGGGAAAAGGAAAGAAGTGGAACGGCTGGAGGAACTAAAAAGGCACAATGCAGCACAAGCAAGACTGAAAGTTTATTCAGAATCTCTCCACCCACCACTCACGCTTAACCCTTTAAGTGACCCCTTCTTTCCCTCTCAACAAGCACCGGTCTCCCAAGCTCTTCCTGCTCAACAAGCCAAGCCCACTCAAGTCCATCACCCACATCAGGTTACAGTCACCAAAACTTCTCTCCCATATCCATGTATGTACACCTCATATTCTGTCCCACAACCAGCCACATTCACTCAAATTCCTGCGAATCAAGCCACCACTCCGACTACACCTCTGCTCATGCGACAAGCCCAATTCACCCACGTTCCTACCACTCAAGCAGTCACCTTTACTACCTCTCATGAAGCTTCCAATGACCTTGTGAGAACACTTGCTGAAGCAATTAAAGCTAATTGAGTTCCAATCCCAGAACCTGAGGTCTTCAAAGGAGATCCTCTCAAGTATAACAATTGGAAACTTTCTTTCTGTACTCTGATTGATCGCAAGAACTTGCCAACTCAAGAAAAGCTCTTCTTTCTACACAAGTATGTTGGTGGCACAGCTAAGAGAGCTATTGAAGGACATTTCCTTGTAGGAACAGAAACAGCTTATCGTGCTGCCTGGGACCTACTTGAGGACAGATTTAGTAATCCATTCATAGTTGCCAAGTCATACTGCGACAAGATACATACATGGCATAAAATTGGACCCAAAGACAGCAAAAATCTTCGTGAGTTTGTAGATTTTCTGAGCAGTGTTGAATCAGCCATGCCATATGTTCAAGGTCTACAAACTCTCAATGACTGTGTGGAAAACCAAAAGATTGCTGTCAAACTACCGGATTGGTTGAGCTCATGTTGGAATAGAGCAGTCACGATGTATCAAGATGAACACAAAATCTTCCTTGACTTCAGATACTTAGTAAGATTTCTCAATATAGAGGCTCGGATTGCATGCAACCCCATCACATCATTACAAACAATGAAGCCAACTGACCAAGAAAGATCAAAGCCAACAGAATGAGAACAGTCTTAAGTATCAACGAAATCACAACTTCAGTGCTAAGACTTTCACCACGAGTACAAGTGAGAAGACAAGCATCACGTGCATTTTCTGTAAGAAGAAAGGCCATACTCTCCATAGATGTCGCAAGATCATGGAAAAACCAATTAAAGAAAGGGTTAAGTTTGTACAACTGGCGAAGTTATGTTTTGGCTGCCTTAAGATCGGCCATAACTCCAAAGCTTGTACATCCAGGAGTGTGTGTGACTCATGTGGAAAACGCCACTGGACATGCTTACATCAAGATTGTGGGAAGAAAGACCAAGAACAAGGAGTAAGAAACAAACAAGAAAGGTCAAATGAAAACAAAGGAGACAAAGTCCAAGAGTCTAAATCAATAGAAACACAGCAAGCTACCTCCAACCGAGTTGTTCAAGAGAAGAGTAGCACTTATACCTCATCAATTGTTCCAGTCTATGTCTCTACGACAATGGAACCAGACAAGGAAGTTCTAGTGTATGCTCTGCTTCATAGTCAGAGCAACACAACCTTCATCTTGAAGGATGCAGCTGAGACACTGTGCACCAAGAAAGAGCCAGTAAAACTCAAAGTGTCCATGATAACATCAAAAGCAAAAATTTGCATTTGTTTAGCAGCGATGGTCGTTGGGGGTGTTAGTTTCGACTTCATTATTCAGTGGTCATGAGAGTAGTTGGAGCCATTAGTGATCGACTGTTGTTCTTGGAGGCTAGGCTTCTTGAGTCTCCTGGGTAGAGATGAAAGGACGGCATTGTAAGTGGTAGTCTGTTGTGTTGAGGGCGCCGCTGGACATCGGAGCACAGGAAAGCCACGCATATCAATAGCTCCGATAACGACGGGCGTGGCCAAACATCGGTACACAAAAGAGACACTCATATCTATGGCTCTGTTAGCGACGGGCGTTGGTAAACATCGGAACACAAAGAGCCATGGACATCTATAGCTCTGACAATGACTCCAAAGAGGATAAATTCTGAGTCTCATCACCAGCCAGTCAGACCAGCTTGGTCTAGTCAGGAAGGCACGAACTGAGGAAGCCTCTTGGATGAGAGGCGAAACATCTTCATGGATATATACCAAGTCCAGTTGCACTTGATGCAGCTCCTTTGGATAACCATGACCTGGATGAATGAGAACATTCACAGACATCAAAAGCAAAGGTGGTGAACAGCCAAAAGGTGCAAGGACTACAGGTAAGAGGCATCAGCTCGGACACTAAAATCAAACTCCCAACAACCTACACCAGGGGTTATATACCAGCAAATAGATCCCATATACCCACAAGCACAACTGCAAAACCCTGGCCTCACTTAGAACATCTGGCAGATGAAATGTCTCCTGAGCTCGACTGCGAAGTAGGGTTGTTAACTGGCTATAACTGTCCCCAAGCCTTATTTCCCAGAGATGTCATCATTGGCAATGAAGACCAGCCATACGCACAAAGGTCTGTGTTGGGTTGGAGCATTATCGGCTACAGCAGCGCTGACATTGACCATGAGCATGAAGATGAAATCAGTGTGAGCCACCGTATCGTCATAAAGAAAGTTCTACCAGCTACCTTCTGAGCTCAAGTCTGAGATCCAGTTTGTTTGTAGAACCGGAGTCAAGGAAATGATCACTCCGGCAGATATACTCAAGGTCTTTGAGTCAGATTTCACTGAAAAACCCAGTGAAGAAGTTCCAATATCACAAGAAGATATTAAGTTCTTGGCAAAGCTGAAAGAAGGCATCAAGCAAAAGCCAAATGGCCACTACGAAATGCCATTGCCTTTCAAGGAGGAGAGGTCTCTGTCAGACCGCCTTCAGAAGTTTTCAGATTGGGGGAAAGCCGTAATGGCCATAGTGAGACTTAAGCGTCTTGCAAAGGAAGTGAAAGGTCTGAAAACAAGATCCAATGAAGCTACAACGCTTGAAGAAAGAAAGGATGCTGAACAATTCATAATCCATGTAGTTCAAGAAGAAGCATTCAGTGAAGAAATCAAGTCTCTAAAACAAAAGAAGGGGTACAAAAGAACAAGTCAACCGAGCTGCACAAGTTAAACCCATTCATGGATAGCCATGGTATCCTGAGGGTGGGAGGAAGATTGACACAAGCTGCACTCCATCCCCAAGTCAAACACTCAGCTATCCTCCCAAAAAGACATCATGTGTCTCGACTGCTAATAAAGCAGTAAGTAGTAGTAATTGTTACAATATTGACTAAGCCAAGGTTATGTATATGTGCTCTTTTACTGTTGTGTTAACCTGTGGTCTATAAAAGAGCATGCGCAAAACAAAGAAATCATTCCGGTTACAGCAACACTGATGAAGTGCGCGCGTGATTTTTCTCCGTGAAATTAGTCTAGTAGAGCCAGGTATTCCTGCCCTCAGAGACGACAACGTCAACAGGTTATGGGCCCAGAAGGGAAGGTGGAAGCCGATGGTACAGGCTATGCTTCGACGCAGATAAGAAAAATTACGAGTAATGGGAAACCAAGTTTTTAGGCCATCTGCGTTTGCTCGGTCTTAAAGAGACCATATTACAAGAGCCAGATGACGACGAAAATGAGGACGTGGTCGCTGAAGATGCAAAGAAAAATGAAGATGCATATGCTGAATTGATACAATTTTTGGACGACAAAAGTCTCTCCATGATTATGAGAGAAGTCGCCGACGATGGAAGAAGAGCGTTGGAGATACTGAGGGACCTCTTCGCTGGCAAAGGGAAAGGGAAGCCACGTGTGATGAGCCTCTATACAGAGCTAACATCTCTCCAGAAAGCGGCAAATGAGACAGTCACAGAATACATCATTCCTGCAAAAACGGCTATAACAGCAACAGCGCTGAGAAATGCAGACAAGGTTCTTAGCGACGGACTGTTAATTGCTATGATTCTGAAAGACTTGCCCGAATCATTTAAGCCGTTTTCCATCCACATGATGAGAAGATAACTTTTGCGGAGTTCAAAACCAAGCTGAGAAGTTGTGAGAGCACGGAGAAGTTTAATGGCAACCCGAATGATGACAACGTGATGAAGACAAGCAGCTTAACAATGAGAGTGAGGGGGGGAGAGAAAGAAAAGAGCTCGGAGATAACCTGATACAACTGCGGCCATAAGGGACACAAAGCCCGGACATGCAACGTTACTGGAGGCGAGCGTCCAGCGCAGAGACAGTGGTGCAGTGTTTGCCGGAGCTCCACTCGCGTCTCAGAAAAGACGTCCCAGAAAAGATGAGACAACGTGAAACAAGCAGTGGATGCACAGGATCACACTTCCGCTTTCAAAATTGATGACTCAGTAAAACAAGAGAGGTCTGATGGTGGATACGGGCGCAACGTCACACATGATCACTGACATCGGAAAGTTTAGGAGGTTTCAGTTTCCAGCCAGAGACACACGTTTTGGAGTTGGCTGATGGGATGAAAACAAGCGCTGTCGCGCTGAAGAGAGGCGAAGAGAAAGGTCTGCCTGCTGGACAGTGGGGGTTGCCGGGTGAAGACAACGCTGAAGAAGGCGCTGTATATTCCATCATATCCACAAGACATTTTCTCTGTTAAAGCAGCGACGGGAAACGGAGCTGCAGTCAACTTTCGGGAAAGACACAACCACCTCATCCACAAGGATGGCACCAAGTTTTACATCAAAGTGTACAATAGACTTTACTATCTGAACATTGTAGATGATGAACAAGGTGATGGGTGTCATGGATGCTATGATATACAAACCTGGCACGAAATACTAGGTCACTGTAACTATGAGGATGTGTCAAAGTTGGAAAATGTAGTAGAAGGAATGAAAATTAAGGGAAAATGTGATAAGTCTAAACTAAGCTGAAGTGTGCACACAAGGGAAATTTGCTCAGAGTAGAAACAGAACCAGACGCCAGGGCAAACCAACACTTAATTTAGTTCACACTGACTTATGCGGCCCCATAGAGCAAGAGGCAAAATATGGATTCAGATATACTCTGGCATTGACTGATGATTATTCAGGAGTAGTCTGTGTATTTCCTGAAAACAGAGTGATACTGCCAAAGCTACTGAAAAATTCATAGCTGACACTGCCCCCTATGGGAAGATCAAGTGTATAAGGTCAGATAATGGCACAGAATTCACAGGGCAGGATTTTCAGTCTTTATTTAGTAAGAATGCCATAAAACATGAAACTTCAGCACCTTACTCACCCCATCAAAATGGGGCTGCTGAGAGGAATTGGAGAACACTGTTTGAAATGGCAAGGTGCATGCTAATTGAGAGAAACTTACCTAAGAGGTTGTGGACATATGCTGTGATGGCTGCTGCAGTAATTCGGAACAGGTGCTACAATAGGCGTGTGAAACAGACTCCATACTACATGCTGACAGGGAAAAAGCCTGATGTGTCAAAGATGAGTGTTTGGATCAGTGTGCTACAAGCAAGACAAGAAAAAGTTAGATTCACGGTGTGAAAAGGGGATTTTTGTAGGATATAAGAATAGCCCATCATACCTAGTCTACTACCCAAACACTGGGAAGGTCCTAAAACACAGGCTAGTCAAATTTGTCACAAAAAGTGACACTGAACGCCAAAGACACATCTAGAAACGATTGATGATGATTTTCATGGGAAGGAATATGTATCTCCCATGCCAAAGGCCAAGATGGCTGACCAGAGTCCAAAAGAGAGCCAGGAGCCTAAAATTTAAAATCTAGAGAGTGATGAGGACACTCAGACAGAACAGACAGGAGAGAGTCATGAGGCATGTTACATCAAAACAGATTGGAAAACTCCTAAGTACTTGGAAGACTATGAATGTGAAGTTGAGTGTAATGACCAGATATTAACCAATATTGACTACTGCTACAGAGTGGCCTGTAATGTACCACAAACCTTCAAAGAAGCCATGGTATCAACAAAGTCTGAAATGTGGGCTAGTGCTATGAAGGAGGAAGTGGATCCTCTCATGGAAAATGATACTTTCACACTGACCACACTGCCAGAAGGTAAAAAAGCAGTGGGGGGTCGTTGGGTTTACACAATCAAAGACAATGCAGACAGCTCTGAGACCTAGAAGGCCAGATATGTTGCAAAAGGTTATAATCAGCTAGCTGGGATAGACTATAAGGAGACTTTCTCTCCAACTGCAAATATGACCTCAGTACGTACCTTGATGCAAATGGCTGTTCAGGATAACTTAGTCCTCCACCAAATGGATGTTAAAACAGCTTACCTCCATGCTCCAATTGATTGTGAGGTGTACATGGAGCAGCCCGAAGGATTTGAGGTTAAATCAGACACAGACAAACAGTTAGTCTGTAAATTAAACAAGTCATGTATGGTCTGAAACAATCAGGATGAAATTTGAATAGAGTGTTACATGATCACCTCAGTAAAAATGGTTTTGTACAGAATCCAGCAGACCATTGTGTCTATAACAAACAAACTGAAAATGAAAGGGTAATTCTGATCATTTGGGTGGATGACCTAATTATCGCTGCAAGGGACAATGACTCACTAAATGGTGTGAAGGAAATGTTGAGGGCAAAATTTAAGATGAAAGCTCTGGGGGAACTTAAGCATTTCCTAGGGATTGATTTTGCACAAAGTGAAGGAGAAATAAGGATGAGCCAAAAGTGGTACATAAGATAAGGTCAACCCCATGTGAACAGAAGCTAAATTTTGATAGTGAAGGTGAACTTGTTAGATCCAACAGGATATCGTGAAATAGTAGGTAGTTTGATATTCGTATGTAATGACATGTACAAGACCTGATCTAAGTTGGGTTATAAGCAAGTGTAACCAGGTTAAAATTAATGTTTTTATTTTATTTTGTTTGAGTATGAAATATCACCAAATCCTGTCTGTGTGCTGTTATTTGTGTTTACTACATTTTATTTTATGTCATTATTTACTTTTATGTGTTTTACAACGACCGTCATATACGTGTACTGTCGTTTTAAGAGAGAGGTCTTATGGGTACACGGAAGGCGGAACGCGGGAGAGGCCATTTTTGTTTTGTGGGAGGAGTCTCAAGCAGCAATCGAGCCGAGCCACGCGTGTTTCTTACCGTGGGACAGTTTTGCGGGTTGAGGAGAACGTAACCTTGAGTATCCCTGTAAGAAGATACTGCAAGCTGTGGGATAAAATACTTGTTTATCCTTTCTTACATCGGAGTCCCGTGGACGGTTTCTACTTCTAACGCACACGAGTGGAGTCCGGGCAGTGGTTGAACTTCGACCCCCACGTCCGTAAGAAACACCGCTCCCGCTGGAGGACTGGACGGTTGTCGAAGGGTTTGAAACCAAAATAAATGGCAAGGTGAGCCAAATAGAGTCCTGTGTGTCCCCCCTCCTTCCTTGATTATGATGATGATGATGATGATGAGAGACTGAGGGCCCCCCATAACACCCGGGACCCCACCGAAAATAGAACACAACGCAGAGCTGATGATGGAAGTGACGGGCGTGCAGCAGGCTGACCAGCAGAGAACAGCATAGGACTGCCCCCGTTACGTTGGTGCCGTGACCCTCCTGGATTCTGAGAGTGACATCAGTTGCTCGCCGCGGGAGGCTGCTGTCGTCATCAAGCCCCAGACGTCCTCAGGTATTTCTATAGACTGTACACTCATGTTACAGTGGACTGGAGTTGAGCTGTGTGGACACTGAACAGTCATAGCTGTGGTTACCATGGACTGGGCTTGTGAACAGGACATTTGTATATACTGAAGGAAGAAAAACACACGAAAAAAAAAAGGTTAATGTTGATGTGATTGAAGGACTCGTGTGAATAATCTATTGATCTAAACTACTGGATATGTGCATATGTGATTAATCTATTGGTGAATTTGTTGATTGTGTGTGATTGTTTCAATCTCTTAGTGATTTCTAGATTCAATTATTTAAATGAATTGAGCTTTTCACTTTTTTATTTTATTTTTTATTTTATCTGAGTGTTAGAGGTAGGAACATGGTAGAGGGTGGTTCGTACGTAGGTGGGGGTAACATTGCTGATCAGGATCTTTTGGATCGCCAGTGTGCTATGGAGAGGGGGTACCAGTTAGATGTGGGTGGGGGTTTACGGCTAGGTGTAGGTAGGAGTTTCGGGCAGCTCTTAGAGGGCGGGGAACCAGACACCAGAGCACCAGGACCTAGAGACCCGACCACATTTGGCACTCCTCAGTTCACCTCCACACGCTACGTAGAATGGGCCAGGCCAGTTATCAGCGAAGGGGCTGTGCTGGGTAACAGCGAGCAGCCAGTGGGTGAGTTAGCCATGCTCATTACTCGGTTAGCAGAGAAGATAGGAGAGTCAATCACTGCTAAGCTGCAGGAAACACAAATGCTTAGAAACACACACACAGACAGTGCTAGGTCTGCTGAACCGTGTTCGTAGACAGCTCCTAGTGTTAGAGTAGTAATGCAGACAGACGCTAGGGAGCCTCCTATTTTCAGGGGCGATAGCTCTGATAAGTTTACAGTTCATGAGTGGGAGAGCCTTATGACTTTGTATTTGAGGAAGCGAGCCATTCCAGTTAGTGAGCAGTCACATGAGATTCTAGCTAAGCTTATGGGGAAAGCAGGGGACGTGGTGAGGATAAAGCTGCGCAACACATCTGTCGACCACATAGCGAACCCCCACATTATTTTTGATGTACTGAAGCAACACTTTAGTGACTTCACATACTCGAGCATGCCCCTGGCGGACTTTTACAGTACGCTGCCCAAGCCAGGTGAGGACGCTATGGAGTATTGGATTAGGCTTAATAAGACAGTGGAGGTGGCTGACGAATGCTTGAAGTGGCAGGGCCGTAGTATTGAAGAGCCAAGCCACGAGGTAAGCATGATGTTTATCAAACACTGTCCAGATCAGTCTCTTGCCAATGTTTTTAAGTTCAAGTCCGCAGGGAAATGGTCTGCTAGCGAGATCCAGGAGAGGCTTGATGAGCACATGCTGGAGAGGAAGTCTCGTGTTGCTGCAGGTGGACAACGTGAAGCAGGCGCGGTAGAGCGTAGGTTCCATTCACAGGTTCATGTCCCTGTAGTCGACATGGCTCCCGACTTGAACACGACCGTGCCGGTGGTGCTATCTCCCGTCCCGGCTCATGCGTCATCTCCTATACCATTTTGTGCAAGGTCTCCTACACCGTCTCCTGCACCTGTCTCTGGCGGTGATGATTATATGAGGAGTTTGGTGAGCTTGCTAGACCGTTTGGTCAAAATGCAGACTCAGGTTCCAGTTAGCGCTGCAGTCCGGACACCGACGCAGACTCAACCGCCAGCTAGCGCCGCAGGGCAGGTGTCAGACGCACCGCAGAGGTTGTGCAGGGTTTGTAAGTCTCCGGATCACTCCACATTTTCCCACTGCAGCCGGGAGAACCGATGTATAAACTGTTTGTCTCCTGGTCATTGGAAGAGGGACTGTCCTCACCCTCAGCCGCCCAACCAGCTCCGTTCTCAGCCTGGTGGAAGAGCTGGTCGTCAGTCTCGTCCGTTAAACTACTAAACCCACACCTAGAGAGGGATGGTGTGGGTAATGTAGATGTATCCCTCACTGATGTCTCCGACCTGGCTCACTTGTATGAAGACAAGTGTGCCAAAGCACCTCAGGGTTCGCGTATGGTCATTCAGGCGACACAGAGGATTCAGGCTTTCAGTGACTTGTTCTATGCTCCTGTTCTTATCAACCAGAGTGTGCAGCTTAATGGCATGTTGGATACTGGCTCTATGTCATGCAGTATCAGTGAAAATGCAGTAGAGAAGCTCCGCTCTGGGGGTGTTTTACCTGAGAAGCAGCAGCCTGAAGAGAACATTGTCTTGATTGGCTGCGGTGGTCTGGAGACTAGGCCTGATGGTTTTTATGACCTCAACATGCAGCTTTATGGTGTTTCCTTTGTCATACCCACTCTGGTCGTGCCCGGTCAGCATGATGATCTGATAGTCGGCACAAACGTCATTAAACATGTGGCCCATGTACTCAAGAGTGGTACTGAGTACTGGGACATCGCGTCCAGACAGGAACATCCGTCTAGTCCTGACGTTGAACAGTTCTTGTCCATGTTCACGAATGTAGAGCGCTGGAGGGGTGGTGCAGTTCCTGAGAAGATAGGTACTGTTAAGCTCACCCAGGCCGTGACACTCTTACCGAGGCACGAGCACTTAGTCTGGGGCAGACTTCCTGCTAAGGTGCCTATGTCAGCTGGAAGCACTGTTGTTGTGGAGCCGACAGACTCCAAGGCCATGCCACGCAGTGTCCTCGTAGGTCGACTTGTCACACCGCTCTGGGGTGATAGGTGGGTACCCATGACTGTTGTCAATCCATCTGACAAAGCCATCACACTGAAAAGGAACTGCAAGTTGGCTGATGTGTTTCCATGCTTGGCGATTGAGGACTTTAATGTTTTCCAGGGACTGCAATCAGTTGCAGGGAGGCATGAGTCCAACGCCACAGATAGTGCCTGTCCCCCTGTCCAGCCGGCTAGGAGTTTGTCAGAGCTCGGACTCAGTGACATTGACCTCAGCTCCTGTCAGGTTAGTGAGGCATGCAAGTCCCAGCTCACTCAGCTGCTCACCGAGTACCATGACATCTTCTCCAGGGACTCTCTGGACTGTGGCGAGGTCACAGGATACACACATCGCATCCATCTGGTGGATGAGCGCCCCTTTCGCTTGCCCTACAGGAGGGTTCCCCCAGCCCACTATCAGAAGTTGAGACAGGTTCTCACTGATATGGAGGAGAAAGGGATTATCCGGAAGTCCTCGAGCGCATACGCTTCACCGCTGGTTATGGTATGGAAGAAGGATGGCGGGCTTCGGATCTGCACTGATTTCAGATGGCTGAATGCTCAGACCTTGAAAGACGCTCATCCCTTGCCACACCAGTCGGACTGTCTTGCCGCGCTGGGTGGTAACTGCCTCTTTAGTACGATGGACCTCACCTCTGGCTTCTTCAACATCCCAATGCATGAAGATGACAAGAAGTACACTGCTTTCACGACTCCCCTTGGGTTGCATGAATACAATCGCATGCCACAGGGCCTTTGTAATAGCCCTGCAGCCTTCATGAGAATGATGATTGGGATCTTTGGGGATCTGAACTTCACGAAGCTTTTGTGCTATCTTGATGATCTTCTTGTCTTCGCGCCGTCAGAGGTTGAGGCTCTGTCGAGGCTCCGCACTGTGTTTCAGAGGTTGAGGGAGAACAACTTGAAACTGGCTCCGAAGAAGTGTCATCTGCTGCAGAAGCGGGTGCGGTTTTTGGGCCACGTGGTTGATGGCGGAGGTGTGTCTGTCGATCCCTCCAAAGTAGAGGTCATCTCCAACATGACAGTGCAGGATCTCATGGAAGGTGATGGGTGCACGCCTTCTGTTCGTAGGATCAAATCTTTCCTTGGTATGGTATTTTACTACCAGCATTTCCTCCCGAACTGCTCCTCCGTGGCTAAGCCCCTGTTCGCCCTTACAGCTGGACAAAAGAGGAGGGGGAGGTCGGCTAAGGATAAGAAGCCCCATGGCAGCTTCCGTAAGCTTACCTCCGCAGACTGGACGGTGGAATGTGGGGAAGCATTTGATCTGTTGAAGACGATGTTACTGGAGTGTGTGGTGCTTGCCCATCCAGACTTTGAGGTGCCTTTCATTTTGTCGGTCGATGCGTCTTTGGACGGACTCGGCGCGGTGCTGTCTCAAGTGCCCCGAGGAGAGTCCAAGGCCAGACCTGTTGGTTTTGCAAGCAAGTCCCTCAGTGCCTCACAGCGGAAGTATCCAGCTCATAGACTGGAGTTCATGGCGCTGAAGTGGAGTGTTTGTGAAAAGTTCAGCCACTGGCTGAAGGGTCAAAGCTTCACCGTTTGGACAGATAATAATCCGCTGACTTATCTCCTAACGAAGCCGAAGCTTGACGCGTGTGAGATCCGCTGGGTGTCTAAGTTGGCGTCTTACACCTTCGATCTCAAACACCTGCCAGGGAAGAAAAACGTGGTGGCGGATGCATTGAGTCGCGACCCTTTTTCCAAGCCCGTCAGTCAGAGGCTACTTAGGGAGCCCTACCCGGCCCTTGTTCAGGAAGCCGACGGGGTTGAGGGGGACTCTGTGCAGGATGTTTTCAGACTCAGTTGCCAGTCCCAAACACTGAGTAGTGCGCGATCTGGGTTTGCTTGTGATGCAGCTGAGGTCAGGGCTTTTTGTCAAGCCAAATGTGACTGGCCTGATGCATCAGTATTCACAGCACTCAGTTTGGTCCAGCACGTTCAGCATCTGTCGGGTGGTCAGGATACACTGCCAATGTTATCCACCGAGGAGCTCAGGTTGAGTCAGGAGCAGGACCCCTGCATCTCCAAGGTGTTGCCCTTTGTCGCTGTTCGGAAGCGGCCATCGAGGCGTGAGAGGCATGGTGCTGACCAGAAGGTCCTCAGGCTGCTGAAACAGTGGGAGAAGTTGGAAGTCAATGATGGTGTCTTGTACAGGGTGACAAAGGACCCAGTGTCCAAGCAGAGGAGGTCTCAGTATGTTTTACCTCTGAGTCTGAAAGACAAGGCACTGTCTGGCATCCACGATCACGCTGGTCATCAGGGCCAGGACCGTACTCTCTCTCTTGCAAGGCAGCGTTTTTATTGGCCTGACATGGAGAGGGATATCAGAGCATATGTCAGATGCTGTCGGAGATGTGTGTTTGGGAAGACCCCAGAGCCAGCTGCTTGCGCGCCCCTGGAGAGCATTAAAACCTCCGCACCGATGCAGCTTGTGTGTATGGATTTCTGGTCCGCTGAGGACAGTAAGCAGCGGTCGGTCGATGTCCTAGTGGTTACTGACCACTTCACTAAGCTTGCTCACGCATTCCCCTGCGCCAATCAGACAGCGAAGCAGGTCGCCAAGAAACTCTGGGATCATGTATTCTGTGTTTACGGGTTTCCGGAGAGAATACATTCTGACCAGGGCACAAACTTTGAGAGCAACCTGATTGCAGAGCTTCTCAGGTTGGCGGGTGTAGCGAAGTCCCACACGACGGCCTACCATCCTATGGGTAATGGCGGGACAGAGCGGTTTAATCGCACGATGGGGAATATGCTCCGTTCCCTTCCGCTTCAGCAGAAGCAACAGTGGCCTCAGCAGATCCATTCTCTCACGCTCCCGTACAATGCCACTGTTCACGAGACCACGGGTTACGCGCCTTTCTTCCTGATGTATGGGCGTGTCCCAAGACTGCCGGTGGATGTTATGTTCAGGCAGGTTTTGCATGACCCTCACGTTGTTGATTATGACTCTTATGCTCAGTCTCTGCTTTCCTGTCTAAGGAGTGCAATGGAGATCGCTCAGAAGCACTCCACGGCTGAGCAGCAGCATCAGGCGCGACAGTACAACAGACATGCCAAGGGCACTGTCCTGTCTGTCGGGGATCGTGTTTTGGTTGCGAACCAGAGTGAGCGAGGGAAGAGAAAGTTGGCTGACAAATGGGAGAACGGAGTGTACACGGTTGTCGGTGTCAACCCCAATATCCACGTCTACAAGATTCAGGATGCAGAGGGGCACACCAGGGTGGTGCACAGGAACCGTTTGTTGGAGTTCAACTTCTTGCCCCTCCCTGAGTTAGATCAGGGTGAGGAGTCCAGTACAACCAGTCAGTTGCTTGACTGCGCAGGGTCCAATGAGGAGGACAGTGCAGATGGCCTGACGGTCTCAGGGGATGCAGTGGGGCTAGCAGTCTCATCACTTGGAGACTCACCTAGATCTGAGTGGGCAGAAGCGGAAGAGTTCATTCCGTCTAGTCTGGTAGTCAGTCCTGTGGGGGCCACTGCTCAGTCTCCACCCAACACACGCGCACCACACAACACACATGCACCACACATAGAGGCATCACACTCACTCGATGTAGGTGTTATATCTCACACTGATTCGCACACAGGGGCACCACCCTCACTCGATACAGATGTTGCAGCTCGCACTGTCTCACGCACACAAGTAGAGAGCGATGGTCGGGTTAGGACACGCACAGGGAGGGTGGTGAGGTCAGTGAACAGGTTAATAGAATCTATGGCTCAGATGCCATTTCTACGGAGTGTGAGGGTTTGAACTTTGATGGAGGTTGGAGTCATTCAAACTAGTTTAATGTGAGTTATTAGGTGTCTATCAGACAGGGTTGTTTTGGGCCAAGTGCATGGTGTGGCGTATCAGGCGTCACATTGATCTAAGGGAATTCTGAGACTTGATCAACCTCATTATTTTCTGGACCTCGTAACCGAGGTAGCTCCTAAGTTGACTGGAGGACTAGGTCCTTCTTTTCACTTGTGCCAGTAGTCAGTGATGGGCTTTTCCTTTCCTCTTTCTCTTTTTATCCTGCTGTCAGGATGTTGGTGAATTTCAGGAGGGGTGAATGTAACCAGGTTAAAATTAATGTTTTTATTTTATTTTGTTTGAGTATGAAATATCACCAAATCCTGTCTGTGTGCTGTTATTTGTGTTTACTACATTTTATTTTATGTCATTATTTACTTTTATGTGTTTTACAACGACCGTCATATACGTGTACTGTCGTTTTAAGAGAGAGGTCTTATGGGTACACGGAAGGCGGAACGCGGGAGAGGCCATTTTTGTTTTGTGGGAGGAGTCTCAAGCAGCAATCGAGCCGAGCCACGTGTGTTTCTTACCGTGGGACAGTTTTGCGGGTTGAGGAGAACGTAACCTTGAGTATCCCTGTAAGAAGATACTGCAAGCTGTGGGATAAAATACTTGTTTATCCTTTCTTACATCGGAGTCCCGTGGACGGTTTCTACTTCTAACGCACACGAGTGGAGTCCGGGCAGTGGTTGAACTTCGACCCCCACGTCCGTAAGAAACACCGCTCCCGCTGGAGGACTGGACGGTTGTCGAAGGGTTTGAAACCAAAATAAATGGCAAGGTGAGCCAAATAGAGTCCTGTGTGTCCCCCCTCCTTCCTTGATTATGATGATGATGATGATGATGAGAGACTGAGGGCCCCCCATAACACCTGGGACCCCACCGAAAATAGAACACAACGCAGAGCTGATGATGGAAGTGACGGGCGTGCAGCAGGCTGACCAGCAGAGAACAGCATAGGACTGCCCCCGTTACACAAGCTATCACAATACCTATCAGAGCCAAAAGAACAACACTGGGTAACAGCCAAACATGTGTTAAATACTTGAAAGGCACAATCAACCAGGAGTTGTGTTACAAGAAAAGTGATGAAAAACTCAAACTTGAGGGATATAGTGATGCTGATTGGGCAGCAAATATGGTTGCAGATGTCATGACCAAGCCTGTAACGAAGTTCAAGATTGAAAAATTTGTGAGATATATGTTTGGGATGTAAATGTTTTGTGACTGATGTGTACAGTATAGAGCAAGTGGGGGTGTTACAATATTCTAAGCCAAGGTTATGTGTATGTGCTCTTATACTGATATCACCACTAGAGGGCGCTGTTGTGTTGACCTGTGGTCTATAAAACAGCATGCGCAAAATAAAGAAACCACTTGGTTACAGCAACACCGATGAAGTGCACGCGTGATTTTTCTCCGTGAAATGAGTCTAGCTGAGCCAGTATTCCTGCCCTCAGAGATGACAACGTCAACAGTAATCATAGCATTGTAAGATTGGTTAAGTACTCCATGCCATGTGTTCCCCAGTTTCATCCATAGTGGCCAACTTCAGCGTTCAACTTTATTTCACAAAAATATGAAAAAATACAATTTACACATACATATATAATACACAAAATGGTGTGAAAAGGGACACCCCAAGGAAGCTCAGCAGAGCTTATGGATGGGGGCCCATACTTAAAGTAATTTACGTTAAGAGTAACAGGGGTAAAAGGAAAGAAAATCTACAAAAATTAAATAATAAAAAAATGTGAAATAAAGTCCTAGCCCTATCATTAGCAAGTTTTTAGAATATCAGTTCTTAATTTATGTTTTAATTTCTTTTTAGAGACGTATGGATGATGACATTTTCAAATCGTCACAACGCATTCCACACCAGTGGGCCTTTACATGCCACACCAAGGCTAGTGCATCTAAGCCTGCGCCACTTGCCCACTGTAAGGTTCTTATTCCTGGTGCTAAATGCATGCGAAGGGAGGCAAATTTGAATGAGGTCACACAGTCTGTCATTGACCCCATAGATAACATGGTACATCAAACAAGCATTATGGAAAACATTACATTCAGCAAGCCTTAAAAGACCATAATTGCAGAAAAGGGGGTCTGTGGGAGCACAGACCCCAGACCACGATATGGCACATATAACTTTCTTTTGCAGAATCTGTAGTTTTTTTTTAGATGACTGGGATAAGTGTTGCACCAAATAACATTGCAGTAATTGATATGGGGCTCAAATAAACACTTGTACAAAGTAAGAAGTGCTGCGCATGGGAGAAAATGTCTTATCTTAAAAAACAGACTAACATATTTAGATAATCTTTTTGTTAAAGCATCAATATGGCCCTTAAAATTTAAGGATTCATCTATATAGACCCCTAGGAATTTTGTGGACTTTACTCTTTCAATATCATGGCCATTAATTTTGAGACAAACATGCTCAGCATTATTTTGATTTTTGTTGGAACAAAACACAATGTAGTTTGTCTTGCTGATATTTAGGGATAATTTATTACATCTGAGCCAAGTGTCCATCTTCACCAGCTCCTCGTTTAGAATTTTTTGAAGATCATTTAGACTCTTATGTAACAGGAACAAATTTGTATCATCAGCAAACAATATTTTATGTAAAATGTAAGAGGAATTTACAAAGTCATTTATATACAGGATAAAAAACAGCAGCCCTAAAATGGAGAAAAATACGAATGCTGGAGTGTCCTTTATCAATAGCATCATTGATTTTTTTCAATGAGTTCAAGAATCGCTATGCATGTGGTGCTCTTTTTCCTGAAGCCATACTGAGACAGAACAGGAATATTAGATTTTTCCAGGTAATAACTTAATCTGCTATACACAACTCTCTCTAGTACTTTGAATATTGTAGGCAATGTAGATATTGGATGACAGTTGTGCATATCATTTTTATCACCAGATTTAAAGACTGGAACATTTCTAGCAATCTTTGCAATATTAGGCACAATCCCACAAAGTAATGAGAGGTTAATAGAGTAGACAAGTGGCTCCACATTTTTGTTCACAATGGCTTTAAGAATGTTGCTAGAGATTTTGTCTGCGCCAGCTGTATGTGAACTTTTCATAATCGTGATGATTTTAGAAACTTCATTTTTGTCAGCTGGCTTCAAGAAAAATGAATTCAAATGATTTTCTTGTAGATGTTGGCTGAAAGTGGCACCCTGTGGTTGGCTGATTTTGTTGGAAAGATTTTCCCCTATGGAGATAAAATGATTATTAAAGTTATTAGCAAGATCAGTATTGTTAATATCAGCATTATTAATATTGATGCTGGTGCTACTGGCATTTTGTATAATCTTGGTGTCAGGCAGCACAGCATTTTTACGACCCCAGCTTAGGACTTTGTTTAAAACCTTCCAAGATTTCTTTAAATCCCCCTGTGATGCTTTAATGAGTTCTGTGTAATAATTTCTCTTACTAGTTCATATAATATGTGTAAGTTTATTTCTGTATTTGGTATAATGTTCCTTATTAGTATCACTAAGGGTTTTAATGTAGAATTTATAAAGTTTGTTCTGATGTTTGATGGGTTTTAGGATTCCCTTTGTAAACCAGAAATTGTGATCGCTTCTAACGATCTTTTCAGGTATGTTGCGTTCAATGGAGTCTGTTATTTCACTAATTAGAGCATTATATGCAGTATCTGGATCTTTACAATCATAGACTGAGTCCTATGTTATGGTTCGCAGGTTTTACATAATTGTAGCAGCGTTTTCTCATTTAGGACTTTAACTTTTGTTTTAGGACTTGAAGCTGTAGTCTTAGCAAGATCAATGAATAACACAATAGCAAAATGATCTGAAATGTCAGAAAGCACCACACCCGAGTCAATACAGGCATCACGGATGTTTTTGATGAAGTTATCAATGATAGATTTGCTGGTTTTTGTTACTCTGGTAAAAGTGTTTATGGTGGGGAAGAAAGAAGAGGAATATAATGTGTTACTTGTACATGGAAGAAGTGGAAAAGAGGGCTCTGATGCCAGGGACACCACCTAGCCATTGGTTCAGATTTGTGGATGACACCTGGGTTAGAATTAAATCTCAGCACGTACCACATTTCACCGACCACATTAACTCTGTGGTCAACCACATCAACTTCACCAGGGAGGATGTAAAAAATGACAGATTATCATTCTTAGACTGGGAAATTGCAATTGGTGATGGGGGAAATTTGATTGTTGATGTTTACCATAAACCAACATATACTGATCAGTACTTAAGGTTTGACTCTCATCCTCAACTAGAACACAAACTAGGAGTCATCAGGACGCTGTACCACCAAGCTGACAACATTCCCACCGACACAGCAGCCGGGAAGGGGAGACATCCCACATTAAACAGGCCCTGGTTAAGTGTGGTTATCCTAACTGGGTATTTGTCAAAGCCAGGAAGACGCCCAAACAGTGCACCAGCCAATTGAAGAGAGGAGAAGGACAACAGCTGCCTAAGTGTAAACCAGTGGTGATTCCATATGTGGCGGGAGTGTCGGAAAAGTTCAGATGCATATTTTCCAAACACCCTATCTCAGATGCTTTCAAACCTCAAAACACGCTGTGCCAGAAATTGGTCCACCCCAAGGATTGGATCCCCCAGCACAAACAGAGCAATATAGTGTACGCTGTTAAGTGCCAGGAGGATTGCCGTGACTTGTACATCAGGGAAAGCAAACAGACACTGGCCAAGAGGATGATACAATACAGGAGAGCTAACACGTCAGGCCAAGACTCTGCAGTCTACACCCATCTACAGGTCAGTGGCCACTCTTTCAAGGATGAGGATGTGCACATCCTTGATAGGGAGGAATGCTGGTTTGAACAGGAAGTCAAAGGGGGGGGGGGCTAAGAGTACATCTGTTGCCATTTTACAATGACGAAATGATATGATTGCAAACATTCGCAAATCCTCTGTGACTAGTACACATGGCCATTGTACATTGTAACTGTAGTTAATGGTCACGGCAATTTGCATGTGAACCCAATTGTTGTTTACGGTCATTATGCCACTGTATTGTTTATAAGGGTGGAGATACCTTCAGTCAGTTGAGACTGAAGAAGTCACTTAGTTGAGTGATGAAACATTTCTCTCAATAAATGTGTCCAGATGAACTGATTCAAATTTTGGTGATTTCCTTACCTGGATTATTGAGCGTGCATAAAGACATAAATGTTTACTTTGCTATTTAAATGTGTGCCAGCTCACATTAGCTAGCTACTATGAACTTATGCTAAAGTTACAGATTCCAGTAGCCCACATTAACACCCACTGCTCATTATGGCAATACTTGGGGTCAACTGTCCAAAGTAACAGGGAGTGCAGAAGAGAGGCGAAGAAGAGAGTGCAGGCAGGGTGGAGTTAGTGGAGAAGAGTGTCAGGAGTGATTTGCCACAGAAGGGTTCCAGCAAGAGTTAAAGGGAAGGTTTACAAGATGGTTGTGAGACCAACTATGTTATATGGTTTGGAGACAGTGGCACTGACGGAAAGACAGGAAGCAGAGCTGGAGGTGGCAGAGTTGAAGATGCTAAGATTTTCATTGGGAGTGACGAAGGACAGGATTAGGAATGATTATATTAGAGGGACCGCTCAAGTTGGACGGTTTGGAGACAGAGCAAGAGAGGCAAGATTGAGATGGCTTGGACATGTGTGGAGGAGAGATGCTGGGTATATTGGGAGAAGGATGCTGAATATGGAGCTGCCAGGGAAGAGGAAAAGAGGAAGGCCAAGGAGGAGGTTTATGGATGTGTTAAGGGAAGACATGCAGGTGGCTGGTGTGACAAAGGAAGATGCAGAGGACAGGAAGAAATGGAAATGGATGATCCGCTGTGGCAACCCCTAACGGGGGCAACCAAAAGTAGTAGTAGTTCATATGGCATACATTAGTGTTATATTACAGTTAAAGTACATTAATTCCTTCCTTAATTAACCTGTGTGTGTATGTGTGTGCGTGTGTGTGTGTGTGTGTGTGTGTGTGTGTGTGTGTGTGTGTGTGTGTCTGTCTCAGCCAGGTCAGGGTTTCCCAAAACATGGCAGAGATAAGAAAAAAGGTGGACATCAGAACATTTTTGTAGGCTCAAAATGCCACTGTGTAAGTAGGAAGACCTCTGTAATATTACAAATACTAGCTGAAAAATACTAGTCCATAGAAATTGAATTGAGGGCTAATATAAATGTTCAATAATTGTGCCATTAGACAGCAATAGTAAAATAATCTGTGAAGGGCAGCAGCAGCAACACACAGAGGGACAGAGACGGGGAGTCTCAGGTAAGGTTTCACAGTTTTAGTCTTGAGAAAATTCCATGTTTGTGGTCCCCCCTAATTTGTAACAAGATCTGCGCCCTTGGGACTGCACTACAGTTTTGGACCTCGGAGCATGACAAGCTTTGGATTCAAGAAAATTGTCAAAAACCAGTAATTCTATCATTTATTTTCTGCACCTGTTTGTGTAGCGAGTAGGCAGCCTCCAGTAGGTAGTAATGAAGGCCTTTGTCCAACTTCAGCAACCTGAGGGAGAGGTAGACTGGGCCAGGGGGGGGAAAGGTATTCCACAGTGCAGGTAAAGGGTAGGAGACATTGGAACACAGCTGCCAGCCCACCATCTTGGACCCTGCAAGGGAAAATTGATGTTGTTTATGTAGTTGTGGTCATTGGAAGATTTGTAAGAACTGTCCCAGTCCACATGTGACCATCTTAAAGCTCTCACTTTTTGGAAATAATTTCACTGATGTGTTACTAGAGAAATTCATGAATTATCTGATTGATGAGTTTATGTAAATTCAAGCAATTAAATGAAATTGGCATATTTTGAAAACTGATTCTGTTATTTGCTCTCACCTTTGACATCAAAGCAGAGTATACACACACAACCCAACATATCTATCTTTACGCATGCTCAGTAATACAGGTAAGAAAATTAAAGAAGGTTGAAACAGTTCATCTGGATACAACGTTTACTGACAGATACGTTTCATCACTCAACTAAGTGACATCTTCAGTCTCAGCTGACTGCAGGTATCCACACCCTTATAAACAATACAGTGGCATAACGACCAAAACCACTGACCAGTTTCATATGCAAATTGCCATGACCATTAACTAGAGTTACAATGGCCATGTGTACTATTCACAGAGGATTGGGGAAGGTTTGTAATCACAGCATTGTAAGATGGCGACAGATGTACTCTTAGCCCCCCCTGGTTCAGGGATGGTCATTCCCTCTTAACATAGATGGCCTCTTTGAAACATATCTATTAATAAATGTTGTATCCAGATGAACTGATTCACCTTTCTTTAACCCAGCATACAGACTCAAAAAGCAAAATTCTTTAAGCAAAATTTGCAACGCCAACACAAGCAGTAACAAAACAGCTGACCACAAATTCATAATGGCAATCTGTCAGTAGACAAAAGTGAGGGCAGAGACAGTGATGATGGCTAAATAGTCACAATTATCCAGACCAAAGCAGACATAGACCTTAAGATGTAATTCAGTGGTTAAATCTTCAATACCACAGGCTCAGGCTATAAAGTGAAAATAAAATGACAAGAAAGGTTTATGCAGGTTCAGTTTTCCATGAGAAGGTCAAATGTTAACTGAACAGATAAAACTGATAATGTAAGCTCAGTGCGACAGTGGCTCAGGAGGTACAGCAGGTCATCTAGTAACTGAGGGTTGCCGGTTCGATCTTTGGCTCCTCCTTGAAGAAATGTCGAGGTGTCCTTGAGCAGGACACCTAACCCCTAACTGTTCCCGATGAGCTGTTTGTTACCTTGTATGGCTGACACCACCATCAGTGAATGAGTGTATGTGTGCATGGTTGAATGTGAGGCATTCATTGATTGTAAAGCATTTTGCGTCGCTGTTGCAACCAAAAAAGTGCTATACAAATGCAATCCTATAAAAATGCAATCCATTTATAAGCTCAGCATTTATTTACCAGAAACAGTACATTTTAATGTTCATCATTGACAAACTGCAATAATTTCTGTGTATTATTCAAAATGTTTGTCACAGTATATGAAGCCTTACAGGTCTTTTGTGTGCAGGTGGTCTTTTCTAAACGACTCTTCGGCCCTTTTATCTCTTCTCTGTGGTCTCCACTAACTTGAAACACTCGAGAGCTGGAACACAAAAAACTTCACAATGTCATCTATACAATTATCTCATACAATTCTAAAAGCAATACAAATGCCAAAAATGGATAACTAGACTAGCAAATAACCACATGCTATTGCATTATAAGTGTTTTGGCAGCAGGTCATTTTTTGACATCCATGCTGCCCTCTTGCTTAGGATGAGGAATTACGACAATTTTTGCAAAAATGTCGAATGGAGAATTAGTTGGAAGAAATCTATTAAAGTAATGTTAATATTAAGGCATGGTAACAAGCCTGTCTGATAGCAGCCCAATAGTTTTGTTTTTGTTTTTGTTTTACAGCGTCTCTGAGTACACTAAAAGTTATGCTAACCATTGTGGAAGTGCAAGGTACTGATCCACCTACTAGTATGTGCTACATCAGAGTAATTCAAAGCCAAATGTAGTCTTGGAGATACACTGAAATAAAAATGAGTACGAAAAGTGAGAGTTGTCCCTAATTTTGAACTAGTTTGGTCAATTGTTAGAGAACAGCATTCATCATTGTTTTTTTATTCATTTCACTTGATATTGACTACAATATTGTAGGGCAGTTTTTTCAAACATTTATGATAAGACTGAAAATATTCTCAAATTAAAAACTATTGAGTCATTTCACATCAAAAGAAACTGAAATTTTACCTAAATCATTTGCAAATATTGTTGGTTGAGATCAAGTATATTGTACACCTACTTCATTAACTACCCATTAAGCTTTTAAAGTAACAATTATTCACTACAGTACATAACAATCTGGCTTAGAAGATTTGTTAAAAATAGCTAAATTAGTTCTTGATCAGTTGCATAAGCAAGATTCAATTCAAGATTCAGTAATTTATTGCCATATCAATTTTGCAGTTGATTTGGAATTTGTTTCGGTGAGCCCAAAGATAAAAGCAAACATATAACTACCCAATACATACAAGGAGTGTCCACAAAAACATACTGTTACAATTATAATTCAGTTAATGCAACCATATGGCCCATTCCCTTAAAGTGACAAATTTTATTGCATGTGCTTAAGGAGACTATACATGTACAATCAGTGAAGCACTTAGGATGCGCATTGCTGCAGTGTAAGTGCTGTTGTGGAAGTGAGATGTTCTGGGTCTTGATACTGTCTTTTACCTGAAGGGAGATGATTGAATAGGGGGTTGGCCAGGTGTGAGGAGTCCTTTCAAATTTTAAACCTTTCCGCCAAATGTGAATATGGTGTAGTTCAGAAATGACGGGAAGTTTGCAGCCAATTATTCATGAAGCTGTGCGCGCAACTCTGTCCTACAGTTTTTTCTCGTGGGCTGTAGAATTGCCACACTGTACAGTTACTAAGAAAGTGAGCACACTTTCTATTACAGCTCAGTAGAACTGTAACATTTCAACCTTTGATGCTCCAAATTTCCTAAGCTGCCTTAGAAAGAATAGTCTTTGGTGAACTTTCTTCTGGATGGTGGTGAAGTTGTCTTCCCATTTCAGGGAGGAGGAGATTGTAGTCCCAAATCCAAACTTACCTGAAAGAGACAATGTCCATGAGGTCCTCAGGTGAGTTAAGGGTGATCCTGAGGTCCCGTCCCTCCTGTAGCTGAACACTGCCATCCAGACTGGTGGAGCTCCTCAGCTCTGAGGCCCACTCCACACCAGCCTGACCCAACACACCGTCCACCCCCATCCTGGCTGACAGGCCCACATAAGCACTGAAAATAGAGCGAGGAGTTCACCTGTGCTGATAGTCAAATGTAGAGTAGCAGCAGTTACTAATGAAAATGCAAAGTTTTTGTAAAGTCCCACTCATTATGCAGTGGCCACTCAAATGAGCAAAAACAAATGTGTCTAGGGTCTGCCAATCCCAATAACCACAATGAGTCCACCCTTAGAGGGAGGAACCTGCCACAAAATTTACATCATACGTGTTTTGTGGTCAGAGCCTTACTGTTTATGGATCAGCAGACAAACAAGTACCTAAATAAAGAAATCTAGTTCATGTGCTGCACAAAGGTGCGTAGGCCAACAGGAGCAGAGCTTTGATGGAAAGTCACCGTAGAGAACTTGTGGTTCAAACTATTTCACTAAACTTTTCATCTGAAAATTCAGTCTAGACCCAGATATGGAAAAACATGAACAGCTGTGGCTAGGGAAATAGAGGAAGAATCACATACAATTCTAAATTTCAGTTTGCCTCTAGAAATATTAGTCATATTAACTTTTACATACTTGGCTGTCTACCTCGTCAACAGACTGTTAACACTTTAGCTTCATTATCACCTTATCTATTCTTCATCTATCACTATAAATTATAATGATAATCAATTGATATGTATTATAATAATTGTGTATTTTGTCTCCCAATTATTTAGATAAAACTCACTTCGGCTTGATGTAGCCTGCCAGGAAGAAGTGGGTAGCATCCCTATACTTGGCATTGCCCTTCAGACGCAGTGAGAGAAGGGAGGTCATGTTGACAGCCAGTCTGACAGGCATACCAGACAGAGATGGCAATACCAACTCTTCTGTCATCAGCACAGCCCTGTGATTCAACTCAATCTCCTGGCCCTGGATGAGAGACGGACAGAGAGAGTGAGGGAGAGTGGGGTAAAGAAAAAGGAAGAGAACCAGAAAGAGAGAAAAGGCAAGAGCGGGAACTGAGATAAACCTTGAGATAAAGACTGAGTCAAATAGACAGCTACACAGAGTAGTGACAGACATACCCTTGGACACAGACTGACTTTATCAGCTACGACAAAAACACTGCTTTCTACTCCCCCCCGCTTTTTTTTCTCTCCAATTGTATCCGGCCAATTACCCAACTCTTCTGAGCCTTCCTGACCTCTGCTCCACTCCCTCTGCCAATCCGGGGAGGGCTGCAGACTACCACATGTCTCCTCCGATACATGTGGAGTCGCCAGCCGCTTCTTTTCACCTGACAGTGAGCAGTTTCACCACGGGGACGTAGTGTGTGAGAGGATCACGCTATTTCCCCCAGTTTCCCCTCCCCCCAAACAGGCGCCCCAACCAACCAGAGGAGGCGCTAGTGCAGTGACCAGGACACACACCCAAATCTGGCTTCCCACCCACAGATACAGCCAATTGTGTCTGTGGGGACACCCGACCAAGCCGGAGGTGACACAGGGATTTGAACTAGCGATCCCAGTGTTGGCAGGCAACAGAATAGACCGCCACGCCACCCGGACGCCCTCTGCATTCTACTTTTAAGATAAATCAGCGGTTCCCAATCAGTTCCTTGGGTATCATCCTGTTATGTGAATGTGATGACCCGTCAGAATAGAAAACCAGCAGTACCAATGGTGTCTTAGGAACGGATTGAAAACCACCGAGAAATACAATGCAACCTTTTTTTTTCTCTGCATACCCTATTTAAAGCTTATTGCTCTAGCCTTGAGGAGAACTGTGTGGAAGATACATCTTTTTTCTCAAGAAATTTCAAAACAATATCTGGCAAACAATGGCTTTGTCATTTTGCTTGTTACAGTGCTCAGTCAATGTTCATCAGTACAAATGAAAAGTAGCTCTAAGCTACTATATCTGGCAAAATATATTTATTGAGCACTGTCCCTGTAAAAATACACAAAAAAGTAAACAAATTCTAGTTTATACCATTTCAGAAATATTAGCTTATAGGTACTGCTGGAGCACTAATAAAGAAAGTTTTTCTTGTGGAGTTTTTCCTCATTCGGGTCTAGGGTCCAAGGATAGAAGGCGTTGTATGTCATATACTGTCATATATCATGCTGATTGTAAAGCCCTTCAGGACTACCTTGTGATTTTGGGCTATACAAATAAACTTGACTTGACTTAATTACCACTGCGTTACCTTGAGCAGCCTGACAGCCAGGCCTGCCATACTCAGAGATAGCTGGTTAATCTGAGTGTAGAAATCGTTGCAGGTAAATGCACTAAGTTCATTACCAAACACCTTCACACCGACCCAACACCTAGGCTTGCTGTCCTCGGCTCTCCGCCTCCAAGATAACTGGAAAACAGAAAGCAAACATCTAACATGTAAGAGAGGCCTAACCACCAGTTTTTCTTATTGTTGTTCCACAAGTTAATATTTTCTCATGATCAGTGAAGGAATGTTGCTTGTTTCTGAACGCCCAGGCGAGGTAAATGAACTTAAAAAGCCAAACATGTTGATCAGGAAAAATTATTTATTGAAGTGCCTATGATGTCCACCAAATGTCAGAAGAACAAACTGTTCCTGAGGACAGCAACATCTGAGTCAATCAAATGACTGCACTAAAAAGAGTTAAAACATTTGTAAAGAAAGCTAATTGTGGTGTAGTGAAAAATCCAAGTTTAAATGTGACATGAAATAGCAACTCAAAGGCTGCAAAACTATCCCAGCCATTACGGGCACACAGCCACACCATCTAGCAACCAATTTCCATTAGCATACAATTTGAAAACAAGGACTGATCTGATGAAAATGGTGTGTGATTTGATGGATTGTCACTGAAAATAAAGCTTCATTTCTGGAGGTTACTTCGGGGACAGTGGGGTTCTCAACGAGGCTAAAAAACTTTCCTCTTGAAAGCCACCCCCCTTTTAAGTGGTCTCTAGTGGCACTTTGCTATGAATATAAATTGGTGCCGGCTGCAACTATCATGCCCGTCATTACTTATACACCACTACTATTGTTGTCTACTATTGAGCCCTTTTCTACTTGTACTTAACAGCATAATTTTGTCTGTTTTCTGACATATGGCAATGTACAGCCGCACCTACGCTTGATAGGCTCTACATTTTTTCTTGACAGCAATTTTCAAATGATTATCTACATTATGAAAACAGCATGTCAAAACCCCATGCCATTAACTCACAATTCCTGTTGCCCACAACACTAATTTCCAATTGCTTTCACACAAAATAAAAAAGTGCATGTTTGCAGCCCTGTAAGCACAAATGTCATACAATTGACAAAAATCGGTGAAGTCGTGCTAATCAAAATGGATGACACCGTTTTCAATTGAACTGTATTACCCTAACATACATATAATCGCGGCACAAATCCTTACAGCAAAATATTAAAAACAATTACTACTCTAACAAGGGGAGATTACAGTAACGAAATATGGATAATTTAATTTCCTTACATTTGAAAGCAAGCAATCGCACATACAGCCTCGCCTCACAAGTGCAATTTATCAAAAATCAGTTCCCATAAGCACATTTATACCACAGGAATTCCTTTGTATCGTGTTGCTGAAAATGAAGCATGAACATGCAGTTGTCATATAGGGGCAGGTGGTCTCTACCATCTTCCTGTAGAGCATTTAGTGAATTATGCATCTGCAAACTTAAAATGGATACCATGGCTATATCATCAAGCGTTACATTTATGGTGAAACTCCCCTAGACAAGCTACACATTTCAGCTTATTCTGCTGTTGCATTCTGTAAAATGACTTGGGAGTGTCAGCCAAATGTCTCAATGGAAAACGTGATATAAATCACTACTTTAAGTGCATTGATATTTTTGCACGTAGATATGCAGGTCCTGCAGAACTGGCCTTTATCAATTCTTAACCTCTAAAACCAAGCTGACAGGGTAAAACCTGCTAAAAGTTGAAAGAGCTGCCCTGTTGGTTAAACACTAGATCACAGAAACACACAACTTATCTTACTGCAACAAGATGCCAGCCTAGTTTACACAGCTCTTTTACAATTATGAGAAATGCAGCAACCTTACCATAGCCCTGGCTTGGTTCAGGTAACTGCTGGTACCGGATGAACAATCTTCCTCTCCTTCTCTATGCTCATCATCATCTGCTTTTCTTTTTTTCCTTCTTTCCCTCAGTGGCACATGTCCATCATTATCACTGGCGGGCTCTCGATCAGACGTGTTTGATTGTTGTGCAAATAGATTCTTCAAAGCTGCTTCAGCATTTTCAATACGAAGGTCAACCTAAAGTGGGAGTCAAAAAATAATATATTCAACATGTCTTGTGAATCTTTTGTTGTTGTTGTTTTATAAATTGACATCAATACAGCACACTGTCAATTAGTAAGTGTGCATAAGAAAATAGTCTACTTACTTCTAGAAGGTTGTGGGCTGTACCGTGAAAATATACTGTCAGGTTGGCCATGGTCGATCTTGGTAGAAAGGACTTGGGGGAGAAAACTACAGATCCTTCCTGGTTTGCAATGCCCATACCTGCAACAAACAAAATTGTCATTACAAAGACAACCTCTGAGCTGCTGGACTGCTGATGTTTACCTTGATAATACACCATGTTCACACAACAGCATCAGCTTAACCAGTCTCCCTATTCTTTTTCCCCCCCCTTTTCTCCCCAATTGTACCCAGCCAATTACCCCACTCTTCCAAGCCGTCCCGGTCGCTGCTCCACCCACTCTCTGCTGATCCGGGGAGGGCTGCAGACTACCACATGCCTCCTCCAATACATGTGGAGTTGCCAGCCGCTTCTTTTCACCTGACAGTGATGAGTTTCGCCAGGGGGACGTAGCACGTGGGAGGATCACACTATTTCCCCCAGTTCCCCCTCCTCCCTGAACAGGCGCCCTGATCGACCAGTAGAGGTGCTAGTGCATCGACCAGGACACATACCCACATCTGGCTTCCCACCTGCAGACACAGCCAGTTGTGTCTGTAGGGATGCCCAACTAAGCCGAAGTAACACGGGGATTCAAACCAGAGATCCCCATGTTGGTAGGCAACGGAATAAACCGCCACGCCTCCTGGATGCCCCCATTATGACCTTTCTATCATATGAATAAAAGACTTGCCAGTCCCTCTGAGTGACTGCAAGGTGAACAAAGCTGGAGTGTGTTCATACTATAAATCAATTGTTTAATCAATCTTCCCCACATTAGCAGTTGCTATATTCTATACACCCAAATATGAAAAAGAGGACTTAACAGTATTGTAAGAATGGAAAACAAGTGTATGGGTACTAGGCCAATCTCCTTAGATGAGAATAATCTGTAAAAGACTGAACACAAAGCCCTGAGTATTACAGGCTGCTCTAAATACTCCTTTTAGAGCAATATGAGCTACTGCCTCCAGGCTTTAGGTTAAGAAAATTACAGGATAAATCGAAAAGACCCTTATAGTCAGTTATTATATAGGCTACAAACGTGTTTGACTGTAGCAGTTAACCCCCCACCCACCCCACCCCCACATACACTTTCTTGTCATTCTATCTACTGCTCTTTTCATTGTTTATTTAATCCTTCATGTGTTTTTGTGGGTTTTATATTTTTGCATATTGTGCTCATGTTACTGTATATGCCATACTGTAATGGTAGCTTCCTGCTGGGCACCACTAAGATTTAAATGAATGATTCAAATGATGTCTGTGAATGTTCTCATTCAAAATCATTCAAATGAATGATTTTACACTTTGTGTGGAGTCAACAAGATGAACCCATGTTTACCTGAGCCAACAGTAAAGTCTGAATAGGAGGAGTATTTCCAGAAGTCGGCTTCAAAGTCTCTGCTGATGATATCATCAGGCAGTGACTCTATCAGGGACTGCTTCATGGGGTCCTCACTCCTCAGGACATTAGTCAGATGGCTCCACACAAATGAGCCCACTGGAAAAGCAGCAAGTAACAAAAATGAAGAAAAAATTATTTTTACTGTCAGAACAAGCACAGAAAGCTTATCATATTTGAATGTTTCTTTAATCGACAATATGATGAATATTATTTATCCCTGTGGAGAAATTGATGAGCAACAGCAGCTGACAGTTTGTATATCTACACTCACTGGCCACTTTATTAGGCACACCCGTCCAACTGCTCGTTAACGCAAATTTCTAATCAGCCAATCACATGGCAGCAACTCAATGCATTTAGGCATGTAGACATGGTCAAGACGATCTGCTGCAGTTCAAACCGAGCATCAGAATGGGGAAGAAAGGTGATTTAAGTGACTTTGAACGTGGCATGGTTGTTGGTGCCAGACGGGCTCGTCTGAGTATTTCAGAAACTGCTGATCTACTGGGATTTTCACGCACAGAGAATGGTCCGAAAAAGAGAAAATATCCAGTGAACGGCAGTTCTGTGGGCGAAAATGCCTTGTTGATGCCAGAGGTCAGAGGAGAATGGCCAGACTGGTTCGAGCTGATAGAAAGGCAACAGTAAATCAAATAACCACTCATTACAACCGAGGTATGCAGAAGAGCATCTCTGAATGCACAACACGTCGAACCTTGAGGCAGATGGGCTACAGCAGCAGAAGACCACACCGGGTGCCACTCCTGTCAGCTAAGAACAGGAAACTGAGGCTACAATTCGCACAGGCTCACCAAAATTGGACAATAGAAGATTGGAAAAACGCTGCTGCGACATTCAGATGGTAGGGTCAGAATTTGGCGTCAACAACATGAAAGCATAGATCCATCCTGCCTTGTGTGGGGGATATTTTCTTGGCACACTTTGGGCCCCTTAGTACCAATTGAGCATCGTATCAACGCCACAGCCTACCTGAGTATTGTTGCTGACCATGTCCATCCCTTTATGACCACAGTGTTCCCATCTTCTGATGGCTACTTCCAGCAGGATGACGCGCCATGTCATAAAGCTCCAATCATCTCAACTGGTTTCTTGAACATGACAATGAGTTCACTGTACTCAAATGGCCTCCACAGTCACCAGATCTCAATCCAATAGAGCACCTTTGGGATGTGGTGGACCGGGAGATTCGCATCATGGATGTGCAGCCGACAAATCTGCAGCAACTGCGTGATGCTATCATGTCAATATGGACCAAACTCTCTGAGGAATGTTTCCAGTACCTTGTTGAATCTATGCCACGAAGGATTAGGGCAGTTCTGAAGGCAAAAGGGGGTCCAACCCGGTACTAGCAAGGTGTACCTAATAAAGTGGCCAGTGAGTGTATATACAATTTAGGATAGAAAAATTCCACATTCAACATTTCCCTGTTTACTTAACCAATTCCTGAGCTATCAGTTATTCAACACCAATAGCAAAAGAAACAGCTAACTGTAAGTCAAGTCAATTTTATTTGTATAGCCCAATATCACAGATTACAAATTTGCTTCAAGGGGCTATAACTATAAAATGAAAATGGGCAATGTTTTCATATCATAGGTTGATATTTGCAAATATCAATTTCAATGGGTTTTTTTGTCTTCTACAAGCATATTAATCTTTAATTCAGCCCTGTCTATTTTCAATGAAGTGAGCTGTTCATTGACATTCCCAGCATCTCCTAACACTGCAACACAGAATCACACCTTGGCTGGAAGTCTCGTTTTTCAGAGTCTCCTTCACCAAACTGAGTACCTCCGGATCAGGGCAGCGTATGAGTTGCTGGTATGCAGCGATCCTGACCTCAGCATCCTCCTGGGAGGAGCGGTACAGCTGCAACAGCACAGACCTCTGAAGAGAAAATCGGCTGTCAATCAATGGTGTCAGACACCCTCTCTTCTTCTCACCTCTTCACCTCTAACTCAACTCATCGTGAACCAATTACACGTCTGTTGTGACACAGGGTCTCATGATATGAGGACTTAACTAAGCAAAGTGAACACATTGCAAATTGAGCAGTCTTTTAAAAAGTGTCTTTTTAATTATTAAATCTGAGGAATTTAAAAGGGACCTACTTAATATATTGCTCATTTTTGTTACAGCCAACACAATCCAACAGTAAGGAATTTCCAGTCGCCACTGTTGTGACATGTCTTTTCTCTGTTGACATAAATAGCAGTGTCAGCATTTACTCACATCAGCGGAGCAGGGGATCCGTCTGAAGGCTTGGACAGCAGCAAGCCGTAGCTCCATTGATGTTGAGTGGCCAAGCACACAGCGGTTTAGCAGAGGGATGAGGCCCACAGCAGACAGACCAGCGTTTCCCACTGATTTCAGTGCATAAAAAAGCTGTGGGAGATCAGAATTAATGTGGAATGGGCAGGGTTTAGGAAAATTTGTTACAAAGCACTCCCAGTGTGATCTGATAATATTGTGATTTTGGACAACTACAATAAATCTTTCTTAGCAACATCGACATTGGTGCAGATCATTAACTGCACCCATCATACCTCTGTCACTCGTGTAGGCTCCTCTCCTCCACAGCTCTCCTTCAAGATTTCCTGCAGAGTTTGTATGAATGTCTGAACCTGTGGAAGCTGGACACAAGGAGACAGGGACCTCTGGCACAGAAGGTGGATCAGGGATGACCCAGCAAGCAGGGCCTTGTTCCGCACCTCTGATATCTCCAGCAATGTCTAATACAAAAAGCAGAGAACTATGTTATGCATTGCTGGGCCTATGTCAATACGTTTTCTTTCTCAAAAACTCAAAGAACTGGGTGTGAAACAAACATCTGTAGAGGGATGCTGTCACCTTTATTACAGATTTCAACATGACAGATCTGTTCCAACATCATTTTAAACAAATGGTCTAATCAGAAATAAGTAAGTGCACCATTTAGCATCACTGGAACATCAGTCATTAGTATTACTGGAACGTCATTGTTCCCATCACAAACACATGGATGCCTACATTGACAGATTCGATGATCTGCGGAGACGGATAGGGGATGAGGGCTATGGCAGTGAGGTAAGAGTGGGACTGGTCCTCTTCAAGCTCTCTGTTCTTCATCAGCTCAATCAGTAGTAGGATGCAGTTCTCTGATCCACAGGCTGGTAAGGCATCCAACAGCGGCTGCCTATCCCAACAGAAGAATCAACACAGAGATCAGCTGTCTGTCTAAAGACTATGTTTCTCTGAGGGCTAATAAATCATTACATAACTGATCCCCAAGATAAATGCTTTAACATACACAACAGAGCTATAGACGCAGACCCTACAAAATACTGTATATACTGTTATTAGATTCTGCTGCAGAGAAGTGTAGGACCAAGGAGGGAACACTATTCAGTTCTAGCCTGTTTGGTGATCTGTAAGAGAGGAGTAACAGATGTCTTTGTGCATGACTGGCAGTGTTGGCTCTGTATTATTTATTTCTCAGGAGAGCCCATAGACAGGCAACTTTTGGGCTTTGACACATTTAGCCCATGACAAGGTATTATGCAGTTTTCCATCGATGCAGAGCACAACTGTTGTGGGATTTTGTTGTGACCAGAACAATACGGGATCATAGTCTCAAATGTATAGCTGGAAGTGGGCCTAGTATTGACTGCACATTTTAAACTGAGTAACTAACGTTACATATCATTCATGTAATGTCCAGACTGAATGCTTAACACTGACATTGTAAGATGGTTGCTTTTGCACCAGTTCAACAAAGAAAGCTAAAGTTAGCTCATCTGAATCATGTTTTTAGCTAACCAACGACCCAGAAAACCAAGCTGAAGCGTCAGAAACACTAAAAAATAAAAAATAAATGTATGTATTCAGCATGTCTTACTTACATCTCTTGATAGAATTTCTGTGCCAATTTGCTTACCAATGACCATTATAATGTGAAAAAAAAAGAAGCAAAATCTTTCATGTTTTATAACGGCACATACTTTTAGATGCACTCACTCACGAACATTTTTGGAGGGGTCCCAAACCCCCCGGTCCCCCACCCTACCAAAGTGTTCACAGCTGGTGTAGCTAAATGACAGTTTGTGAGTGAGTGAATGAGAGGCCTGGGTCATGAGGTGCTCCACGTTTAAAAATGTGACTGAAACAATTCTCCTGGGGTAGACGAGGGAGCGTTGACAGATAACACAAAGATATTTTTTGTAATACTCTGAGGGAAGGACACTGCGGTGGAGTGAGAAAACACAGACCAATCGTTGCGGCACTTGAAGGAGGTTTCTTGCCAGAGTGTCTCGAGTTCAGAAAGCGACAGATCTCTCAGCTGGAATGCCAGTCGAACAAACTGTTGGGACACCTATGAAAAAGTAAAGACATAGAAAATGTTCATCCTTGTTGTAGATATTCATCTTAAATATAAACACCATGTGGATTACAGTTTGCCTTTAATAAATCTGTCTGACAAAACAATGATTTCCATCTAGGACTTTAAAATCAAGTAATTTCACTATACAGAAATGTAAAGTGACTCCCCCCAATTGTACTTGGCCAATTACCCCACTCCTCCGAGCCATCCCAGTCACTGCTCCAACCCCTCTGCTGATCTGGTGAGGGCTGAAGACTACCACATGCCTCCTCCGATACATGTGGAGTCGCCAGCCGCTTCTTTTCACCTGACTGAGGAGTTTCACCAGGGGGACGTAGCGCATGGGAGGATCACGCTATTCCCCCCAGTTCCCCCTCCCCCCCGAACAGGCACCCCGACCAACCAGAGGAGGCACTAGTGCAGCAATCAGGACACATACCGACATCCAGCTTCCCACCCGCAGACACAGCCAATTGCGTCTGTAGAGACACCCAACAAAGCCCAAGGTAACACGATTCGAACCGGCGAGCCCCGTGTTGGTAGGCAACAGAATAGACCGCTACGCTACCCGGACACCCCGTAAAGTGACTTTTTAACTGACTTTCCAATTTGATCTCTTTCATAAAATCAGATTTGGTCCGGCCAACTCCTGTCAAAAGAACAATAATAATTGGCTCATATAAAGACAAAACTTGGAGGAAGTCAAACCTCAGGATTTAAACACAAACGAAAGACCACAGGTTTGGCTGAGTGACAGCTCACATGAAGCCAGACATTGTCACTTGTCAAAGCATAAACCTACAGTACCTATAGGCTGGTAAACAATGCTTCACACTTCAGTTTTTGTCCTTTAGTCTTTAATCTCCTGTTTGTAATAACACCATTGCCACAACAAATGGGGGTAACTCTACGGAGACTGTATGTAGGGAAAAATCTAAAAGGGGGGGGTCAATCTGTCTGTTGCAACTGACAACTACCTGTTGCTGATCTGTGGTCAGACCACATAACATCCTCACAGTTTCGCTGGCCTGCTGAGGTGTTGCAGCCCTGCCTTTGCCCGGCCCTGCAGCCTCCTCCTCCTCAAACTGCATGCCTGTTAGCACACCAGGGCCCAATGAATCTGAGGGAGTAAGGAGAGGAAGATGCATGTCTCACAAACACAATGGTGAATATCATATAGGGTAGAACCTGTAGCGATCCACTTTTTTTTTTTTTTGGATTTTTCCCCCATTTTCTCCCCAATTGTATCCATCCAATTACTCCACTCTTTCAAGCTGTCCTGGTCACTGCTCCACCCCCTCTGTCATTCCAGGGAGGGCTGCAGACTATCACATGCTTCTTTTCACCTCACAGTGAGGAGTTTCACCAGGGGGACGTAGCGTGTGGGAGGATCACGCCCCCCCAAACAGGTGCCCTGATCGACCACAGGAGGCGGTAATGCAGTGACCAGGACACATACCCACATCCGGCTTCCCACCCGCAGACATGGCAAATTGTGTTTGTAGGGACGCCTGACCAAAATTGAGGTAACACAGGGACTCAAACCGGCAATCCCTGTGTTGGTAGGCAACGGAATAGACCGCTACGCGGCCCGGACACCCAGTGATCCACACTTTTATACTCTATGGTACACTAGAGGCACAGCCATGGATAATCGTAGTGATGATGCTGTTTGCAGCCAGTTATGCAAAGACACTAACCTACTGAGGAAGGTGTCCCTGGCTGGGCTCTAAGCAGGATAAGCCTTGACGTAGTTTGTATCTTCAATGGTACTGCAGTTGCTGACCAAGTCAGCATAGATACAGTCTCCGTACAGTTGACTTCTTCCATAACTAGGGTCCCAAAGCGCTGAGCACACTGGAGCTTAGAATCCACCGTCTGGACAAAAAATGGGCAAGAAAGAGTCTATTGTGAAGTAAATATATCAAATGTAACAAAATAAGGTTCACTGTTAGGAGTTTGATTGGGAAAACTTACTGAAGTACTAATCCCAATATAGCTTGGTAAAGAAACCAAATTATTGTCTGCTGTGGAAAACTCAAGACAAATAAATGCAAACTGATGTGATGACTCAGCAACTGTTTTTCAAACTATTATAGCATGCTAAGACAAAAAGGGAAGGGGAGTATCTGGGTCTTTACTAATGTCTCATTGTCCCAACTTCTGTTTCTGAAGGGAGGAAGAGGAAGGGCAAACTCACAGTATCTTCTGATAGAGATATAGACCGTGGCCAGAAGTCTGACAATCTGTGCTGCTGGCATTGTGTCAAATCCCTCATCTTGATCAGTACAGCTCCTCGCCTCTCATATTGGCTGTTGCAGGTCCCATACATGTCAGTCTGAGAGAAGGGCATTAAGACAAAGTCAGACATTCCCCATGTGCACACACTACATTATGGGAGGCTGATGATGATTATAATGTCAGATATTAGTTGTAGTAGTAGTAGCAGTAATAGCAGTAGTAGTAGTAGTAGTAGTAGTAGTGTCAGCGGTGGAACAGTGGTGGCAGTAATTGCAGTATTCTAAAACTGAAATTATAACTAAAAAGCTACCATACTGCATGAGATGCTATCCCTTAACACTAGTTTTCTGTACAGATTATAAGTTGACAACATATGTAAGCTATTAATGCTATAACATCTTTGCAATGTAGCAAAAACTGCACTTGAGAGTATTTCTTAGTTTGTATTTCTGGGAACGATCTCCATCATCCACCCTCACCTCTTTGACTATTTCCCATGTGGAAGCTGTGTAGGAGGTCTGGAGCATGCTCAGTAGAGCTCTCTTAACATTGAGGGTCCACACCTGCTCCCCCTCCTGCGGACAGAGGGCTGTGACCTTTCCCCCCTGAAGGGAGAACTTGAGGCGCGTTTTCTCCAGTGACTCCCTGGGAAACAGGAACACCAGATGAGTCCTCCAAGACAATAACCTACGCTAGTAAGATGTATCACACTCAAAGGAAGAATGGCTTTCCGAGATGGTTCCGGCTTGCGCTTGGTTCTTAAACTGTTGACGCAGTAAATAAAACCAGACAAATCCACACAAAAACTGACAGATAAAAGTTAGATTCATTTATTAATTCATTGCAAGCACAATGAATTACACAAAGTATAAAACTGAAATAAGTTTGATCCCTGAAATACCTCAAACTCTTTAAGCGTTGCACAGAATGTTCCTTCTGTGGAGAAAGCCGTTTTATCTGTGGGTTCCTAATCTGGTGGGAAAGCACAAACACATGAGCTAAAACATATGAATTTTTACAGTGCTTTTATATATGCATATGCATATACCATAGAGTACTTCAAAATACTAATTGAATGACAGCTGCTTCAACCTTCTAGGATAAAAACTTTTTGGTCAAACCGTTTACCTGCATGATCAAAAGACACTTGGAGATCACATCGACATCCACTACACAGTCTAGAGCCAGTCCGTTCCTGCCAGAGTTTGAGCCATGTAGGGTTGTAGTTATTGTGGTGCTATACCTATACGTATATCTCACTCCTTTCTGGTAGGGGAGGTCAGGGGAGGGAAATCCTATGGATATCAGGCAACAGACAATTTAGAATCAGAGAAAACAAGAAAAATGTCTCAGTAATACGATTCCTGCTGTTCAGCTATATATAAAATAGCCTGTTGTATGCTGCAAGCAATAACCTGCACTAGCTACACAATGCATTTTAAAATGACAAAAAAATATTAAAGTATTTGTTACTGAGCATGCAGTTTATTCTGATACTATATGCCCGACATTGGAAAACAATAAATATAACCTCTCACCAGCACAACTAGAATCACAAAGACGTTGGTCCACCTGAAAACAGTCCCCTACAAATGGAAGTATAATAATTAAGAGAATAGCGTTTTAAAAGCATTTGTTAAATTCTTCATCCACGGTAAAACATGACATACAGTATAAATCCGATGCTCACGGTGATGCCATTCTTTCAGTTAAATCAGCAAGTCTGCCTCAACAGGAGAATCAAACAACACACCAGAAAGTGGCAGGAAACTTACCATGAGTAAGGATAAAAATAAGTGTAACATGCAGACAATTAAGCAACGAGGACACAGCCATAGCGGCCCTGCAACCCTGGCTGCTTCCAAGCCGCCACATGTAAGCAAATGAGATGAAACCGAGTACTGTTCACAGCCACTGAATGGCTATGCTTGTGCGCAGACTTCCAGAGTGACCCATACTGCTCACAGTGTCCAATCAGGAAATACCATCCAAGCTGGAGCCACAAACATACACTGAACCAATCACTTGACACTAACCCCGGGCCCCACAGAAAGGAGGCTTTCTGATACCCCCAGTGACTTGAACAGGGGTACGAGTCTAAAAGAAGAGGCATAAAGGGAATTCAGTTTAAGCAGAATCACTAGACTGAAAGTGGACAGGTTGTTAAAAAAAATGCAACATGATGTCATGTCTTTGGAAGTCACATTATCAAAGAGGTTTAACTTTAGGATGACTTTCTCTCTAAAAAAGGGTGCACACAAATAAACACACAAACACAGAGTTCTGACTCGGTGATATGATGATCGCTAATAAGGTGTATAAAGATTTACACTTGGGCTGTAATAAAATTGATCGACTTCTCTTAGAACAAGAAAAATTGAGGGTAAAAATGAAAGGAGAGAGACATCTAGTGTCTGTGTTTTGTCAGGTAGTGTAGGCTACATTTGAAAATGTATTGATCATCTATGGCTATGATGGTCACTCATTAAACATGGAGCCAAAAATAGCTAGCTACACAGAATTAAAAGAAAGCGCTAATCACTCTAAAATTTGAAAAATTTAGTTTCCAGCTGAACTGAATTCAAGAATACCAAACTAATCCAGTCTTTGAGTTCATTCTCTATTTTCAAGCCTTTTTTGTATTTTTACTGTATTTGGTCTGACTTTTCAGACAGCCTTGGTGACCTTAAAAGTGACTAGTGACAAAACTAGTGACTTATTTTGATCCCTGGAGCACATCCTGATTTCTGCAAATTGCAGATGTTCCGCATTTGATATGCTAACGCTAATTCCCGTTTCTAACATCTGATTGGATAAACGTTATGACTCTCCTTGGGCAGAGCAACTGATCTACATGGCAGAGTGGTTAAAAAAAGGAAAGGTGTAAATTAGTTATCAGGCAAAAAAAAGAAAAGAAAAAAATATTTTAAAAAAATAAATGCCAAGTACATTTTCTCCCACATGCTTTCCTTGCGTTTCAGAAAATGGATTTCATGAGAAGAAAAGCTCTCCATACTATGAAACCACCTTGTTAATTTAGACAAGGGCGACTGGTTTTTTACTTTTTTTAACCATCACATTCAGTATTCATATCAGCTAAATGATTTTGTCTAAAACAAACATTTTTAGTGTTTCTGTTTCCAATTGACACAGTACAAAATAAATAATTCAACAAAAACAAACAATTGATTTGATTATGGGATTATTAATACATAATACCATAATAATACCCATTTGATTTTTTTTTCTAACAAACCGATCAATGCAGCCACTTAGTTGACAAAATGGTCAAAGTGCATATACAGTTATAATTTAATGTAAACATTAACTTTTTCATGCTGTGACCCAGCTGTGGAGATACATTTTGGGCCAGAACCCACTAAATATTTTGAGTAGTAAAATTAACAAAAAATTGTCCTTACCTGTCAGAAAGCAAAAAAAAAAGAAAAAGAAAGAAAGCATAAAGCATAAAGCAAGCAGTCCTCTCTTTATTGTTCATCAATGTAGTTTTCCTTCTTTCAGTCTTCATGGCATACTAATAATTAAATGAAATAGACTACGCATTTCAACAGTGTATTTATTGTGGACATCCCACAACGACGACCCATAGCGTAAAAACCACTGCTCTACTGAACTATTAAATGAACTGCCTTAATCAGATGGATTGTGGACTTGTACCAGAAGTAGGCTACAACAAACTCAAAATACTTAAAATAATTGAAAGACACAAATGTTTTTTCACAATGATGTCCTGACTGTAATCGACTGATTCAGCTAAAATAATCAAACTGCCCACCACTACGCTGAAACCCTTCCTCTCCCGTGTGACATGATTTACATTCAGATATTAAATGCAAATTTTATAGTGATGCCATCTATTGAGTTGAAGCCATTAGCTACTTTACTTATCGATAAGTCAGCAACACTTTATATATTATAGAGCTTTTTGATTCAGGTCACCTGCAGAGTTCAAAGTGTTGGAAGATGGAGGTTAAAAAAAATGTATGGAACGCCGATGCACATGGCTGAGCGCCGGCCCCGGCGTTTCCCGCCACACTTGGCCTTGGGTCCAAACTTTGCGTGGTAAAAACATCGGCTGTGATCCTGCTGCCATTGCTGCTGCAGCGGTGACCATTGTGTCTCCAGGCAGTGATGAAAATGTTTGGGCAGGAAAAAACGTGGCCACATAGTGCTGTTGACCAGCCAGGAAACATTATCAGCCTCCTTGGCCAGAGCACGACAGTCAGTGATGGTGGTGTTGGCTTAAGCAGCCTGTACCTGAGAAGGCAGCTGTCACAGAAACAGTTGGATGAAGAAGAAGTCGGGCTTGTGCTCTCCCAGGAGATCCAGCATCCTGTCCATAAGTTCAGACAGCTTACTGTCACCGATAGGGTTGTCAACTCCCTGAAATGGAAATAAGGGACAGGGGACGGGGTGGGGTGGGGTGGGGGTCCCACGTCCAACTACCTGTAACAAATATAACGTGTCTTACACCTGCATGACTGCATTATTACACTTACTGTATCTAAATATATACTTGGTTGTAAGAAGTCCTATTCATACCACAATCCCATCAAGGAAATGCAATAGCTTCAGCCATTTACCAGACATATATCTATAGGCCCATGCACGAGGACAAACACACAAACATGAAATTGATCAGTTTCATATTTTTGAGCAATAAAAATACATGTGTAACAGTATCATTCAAGAATTGTTTTGGTCAGTGCAAAATAACAGTTCAACTGTTCAATCTTCACATTGGCATGTATTTATTCAAGATCTTTCTTTTAACATGTAACATGTTCTTCAGTAGTGCGAACAACTTTCTTTTAACAGTGCAGAACAGTATTTTTTCATTCTTTTAAAAAGAAAATACATAAAGAAAAAATCTAATTAAAGAACTTTCTTTTAACATGTAACATGTTTTGCAGTAGCGCAAAAAAGCAAATTCATATATTCTTTGGAATAAAACAATCATTAGTGCAAAAGCCATTTTAGATTTCAGATCTTGAAATTATTCCACTAAGGTTCATGGCTGAATCTACTGAGCCAAAAGCACTTTTTTGTGCCTCAAAGGTTATAGGCCATGACTACACTTCATAGCAATAACAATTATATTAAGAAATAGTTATATTGAAATCACTTGTGTAGCCTACCAACAGTACTTTGTATCTTGATCTTCTCAATATACACATCTTATCAAGACATTTTCTGAACAAAGGCACAATTAATCATTGAAAATGTATGTATTTAGCAAACAATGAACCATGGAAGACATCATACAAAAATTTGTCAAGCAGCTCCAGAACCACAAGCAGCTCTGAATTTGCTAAATTCAGCTCAAGTGTCATAGCTCCAGTCACCGTGTTATAGCTCCAGCAACAGTGTTACCTCCAGTTACAGTCTTAGCTCAATTTCACAGTGTTAACTCAAGTCACAGTGTTTCCTCCAGTCACAGTGTTAGCTCTGAGTTTGGTGAAGGCCTATTTTTTCCACTTGTACTTTTTTTGATCTCTTGCAGCAGTAAGCAGTCGTTAATCCCCCAGAGCTGCAGTGCAAAACTCTGAGCAAGACATTTCATAATTCACAGTGACAATCAGGGCTGGATTAAATGGATAGAGTACACTAGGAAGAGCATTTTTTGGAGGGGCCCACCCCATCCCCACACAAGCACATTTTGATACTTTGTAAACAAACAACATTACTTTTAACTGCCACACCGTTATTATGGTTAACAAGTTAGGCATATATTTTTCTTTATTATTATCTATTTATAGTTCATCACTCGCAATTTGATAGTCATGAATTTAAAGGGGAAAGTATAGGCCAACATTTATATATCTCATATACACTACCGTTCAAAAGTTTGGGATCACCCAAACAATTTCGTGTTTTCCATGAAAAGTCACACTTATTCACCACCATATGTTGTGAAATGAATAGAAAATAGAGTCAAGACATTGACAAGGTTAGAAATAATGATTTGTATTTGAAATAAGATTTTTTTTACATCAAACTTTGCTTTCGTCAAAGAATCCTCCATTTGCAGCAATTACAGCATTGCAGACCTTTGGCATTCTAGCTGTTAATTTGTTGAGGTAATCTGGAGAAATTGCACCCCACGCTTCCAGAAGCAGCTCCCACAAGTTGGATTGGTTGGATGGGCACTTCTTTGAGCAGATTGAGTTTCTGGAGCATCACATTTGTGGGGTCAATTAAACGCTCAAAATGGCCAGAAAAAGAGAACTTTCATCTGAAACTCGACAGTCTATTCTTGTTCTTAGAAATGAAGGCTATTCCATGCGAGAAATTGCTAAGAAATTGAAGATTTCCTACACCGGTGTGTACTACTCCCTTCAGAGGACAGCACAAACAGGCTCTAACAGGTACTATTTAATGAAGATGCCAGTTGGGGACCTGTGAGGCGTCTGTTTCTCAAACTAGAGACTCTAATGTACTTATCTTCTTGCTCAGTTGTGCAACGCGGCCTCCCACTTCTTTTTCTACTCTGGTTAGAGCCTGTTTGTGCTGTCCTCTGAAGGGAGTAGTACACACCGGTGTAGGAAATCTTCAATTTCTTAGCAATTTCTCGCATGGAATAGCCTTCATTTCTAAGAACAAGAATTGACTGTCGAGTTTCAGATGAAAGTTCTCTTTTTCTGGCCATTTTGAGCGTTTAATTGACCCCACAAATGTGATGCTCCAGAAACTCAGTCTGCTCAAAGAAGTGCCCATCCAACCAATCCAACTTGTGGGAGCTGCTTCTGGAAACGTGGGGTGCAATTTCTCCAGATTACCTCAACAAATTAACAGCTAGAATGCCAAAGGTCTGCAATGCTGTAATTGCTGCAAATGGAGGATTCTTTGACGAAAGCAAAGTTTGATGTAAAAAAAATCTTATTTCAAATACAAATAATTATTTCTAACCTTGTCAATGTCTTGACTCTATTTTCTATTCATTTCACAACATATGGTGGTGAATAAGTGTGACTTTTCATGGAAAACACAAAATTGTTTGGGTGATCCCAAACTTTTGAACGGTAGTGTATGTTCATTTATATTTATTTGCATTTTACATTTGATTTCATTATTTGTCTTTACATATTCAGATTTGGGTATTTAAGTGGAAAGCGTACGCTAATCAAATTTACAGCTGCTTTCTCCTGACTTTTGATAAAGTGAAGTCTTCGATAACGTCATCGTAATCCAGGGAGGTGCTAAATTCGTTCTCAATCGCCAACACTGCAAAAGCGTTCAGTTTCTTGTCCTTCACTGTTGATCTCAGGTACATTTTAACGCGTTTCAGCAAAGAAAACAACCTTTCTCCAGAGCAGTTTGCAAAGAGTAATGGCAGATACATGCGAAGGCAAATGTCCACGTTAGGGAATGCATTCTCCAGGCCAAGCTCTCTGAGCTTCTTATACATGCCCATGACTGACTGTTCAACCTTTGCCATTGAGCTTAACTGACATAACTCTTCCGTAGTCATTTTCAAGATCATATGGGTATATCTCTTTGAGATGTTCTGTCGCTGCACTCATTTCTCGGATATCCATAGAATTGACTTTTGTAAAAAACGAATTTTGATGCTGGGCTAGGCCCCGAGAGGAACAAAGCCAATCTGTCGTTTTCTTTCCTCTTTATTTTTCTTCCTTTTTTTGCGTTTTGCTGCACCCGATAGCATTGCTGCTGAGAGGCTGCTGCTAACATATAAGCATGATCTGTGTACTGACTAAACCGCAAAGACTTTTTCGCGCACATAGCAAGGTGCTTACGTTGTGTTGTAGAGCCAAAGGAACGGAGAAGACCGTAGGTTCACACTTTAGCCGTGTAGGCAACTTTCTTTAATCCACGGTAAATCAGAGAGACAACCAAACCCAGCTCGACTGAGCGGAGGTGGCAAGAATAACCAGAAAACTGGCTGGACAACCATAACTTAACCCTGCGTTAACCTGCCAGGGCAACCATGACTTAACCCTTAGTTCCTGGGTTGAATTCTGTCCCCAATACGTGTCCACCACATGAGCCCCCCCAGAATTCGCCCTAGTAATCGAAGTCAGGCAGGCGCGGGGGGGCGACAGGCCGTCCGCGGCGGCTCCGGATAACAGGGGCCGGAGTGTCTCTGGGAGGCATTGACGCGGGCCTGTGGAGGTCGGCCTGAGGAGCAGAAGAGGCAGCTCGGGCCTCCACGGGGGGAGGAGGCGGAGCCGGGGAACGACCACGACGAGGAGGTTGGGCTAACTCCAACGGCTGCGTCAAGTCCAGGTGTGTGGGTTTAACTCGGTCCACTGAAACATGCTCGGCTGTGCCCCCAAAATCCACCACCAGGTGCTTAGTTCCCCGTTCCAGGACGCGGAAGGGGCCGTCATAAGGGGGTTGCAGAGGGGGGCGGTGTGCGTCGTGACAGATGAACACGTAGTCCGCTGACTGCAGACCTGGGGGCACCTGGGACACCGGAGCGCCGTGTTGGGACGGGTGTGAAAGCTCTGACCCCGTCCAGTAAGGAGGCTCGTTGGTCCACAGCTGACCAGGGACGCGTTGCATTGGGCATGAAATCGCCTGGGACTCGCAGCGGCGTGCCGTACACCAGCTCCGCAGAGGAGGCTTGTAGGTCTTCCTTCGGGGCGGTCCGCAGGCCCAGCATGACCCATGGGAGCTTGTCGACCCAGTTGCAGTCCTTGAGAGTAGCCCGAAGCGCAGCCTTCATGGACCGGTGGAGGCGCTCACATAGGCCGTTCGCCTGAGGGTGGTAGGTGGTAGTGCGATGAAGCTTGACGCCCAGAGCCTCACCCACAGCATTCCATAGCTCTGAGGTAAACTGTGGCCCGCGGTCAGATGAAAGGTCGGAAGCCGTACCGAAACGTGAGACCCACGACCCAATAAAAGCCCGGGCCACATCAGCAGACGTCGTGGATGCCAGGGGAACAGCTTCAGGCCAGCGCGTAGTCCTGTCCACCACAGTGAAGAGGTAGGTGAACCCATGGGAGGGGGGTAGGGGACCAACCAGGTCGACGTGGACATGGTCAAATCGTCTCTCCGGCACTGCGAAGCGTTCCAGGGGCGCCTTAATGTGGCGGTGTATCTTAGCCCGCTGACAGGCAACACACGAGTCGGCCCACGCTTTCACGTCTCTCTTAAGTCCCTCCCACACAAACTTAGCAGAGGTCAGGCGCACGGATGGCTTACCGCCTGGATGAGAGAGGCCGTGCACAGCTTCAAATACGGGGCGTCTCCAGCTGTGCGGGACGATGGGCCTGGGCTGTCCTGTGGAGACGTCCCACAGGAGGGTGACACCTGTGTCGCTGAAAGGAACGTCCTGCAGGCGGAGCCCCGTGTCGGAGGCCCGGAGACGGAGGATGCTCGGGTCCGTGGCTTGGTCAGCAGCCATCTGTGCATAGTCAAGGCCTAGGTGGACCGCTCCAATCACTGCCCTAGAGAGGCAGTCAGCTACCTGGTTAGACTTACCAGCGACGTGCTGGATGTCGGTAGTGAATTCCGAAATGTAGGAGAGTTGTCGCTGCTGGCGAGCGGACCATGGCTCAGCCGTCTTGGACATGGCAAACGTGAGGGGCTTGTGGTCCACGTACGCAGTAAACTCGCGGCCCTCTAGCAGGAAACGGAAATGCCGGACGGCGAGCCAGAGACCGAGGAGTTCCCTGTCAAAAGTACTATACTTGCGCTCTCGGGGTGTAAGCTGGCGACTGAAAAAGGCCAAAGGCTGCCAAGCCCCCCCCACCCACTGTTCGTGAACCGCACCAACAGCATAGTCCGATGCATCCGTGGTTATGGAAATAGGCGCTGTAGGTGAAGGATGCGCTAGCAGGGTAGCCTGGGAGAGCGCAGCTTTAGTCTCGGTGAACGCACGGTCCCGCTCTGCTGTCCAGTCGACCGCCTGGTTGGGGGACATGCCTTTCAGCGCCTCGTACAGTGGCCGGATGATAAAGGCGGCTCGGGGAATGAAGCGGTGGTAGAATGTCACCATCCCGATGAACTCCCTGAGCGCACGAGCTGTTTGGGGGCGCGGAAAGGCCGCCACCGCTTCCACCTTTGAGGGCAGGGGGACTGCCCCGTCCCCAGTGATGCGGTTTCCGAGGAAATCAATGGCTGTCAGCCCGAACCGGCACTTCGCCGGGTTGACGATCAGCCCATGCTGGCTGAGGCGTGTGAAGAGGGCATGAAGATGGGACAGGTGTTCTTCCTTGGAGGCGCTGGCGATGAGTATGTCGTCCAAATAGACGAAGATGAAAGGAAGGCCACGGAGCACTGAATCCATCAGCCGCTGAAAGGACTGGGCCGCATTTTTGAGTCCAAATGGCATTCGTAGGAATTCAAATAGGCCGAATGGGGTAGTCACCGCTGTCTTGGGGATGTCTGAGGGGTGCACGGGAACTTGATGATAACCACGGACCAGGTCGACTTTTGAGAAGACGCATTTGCCAGACAGGTTTGCAGAAAAGTCCTTGATATGCGGGACAGGATAGCGGTCGGGCGTGGTGGCGTCACTTAGTCGGCGGTAGTCCCCGCATGGGCGCCAACCTCCATCAGGCTTAGCGACGATGTGGAGTGGGGACGCCCACGGGCTGTCAGAGTGGCGGATGATCCCCATGCGTTCCAGGTGCTCGAACTCAGACTTGGCAATGGCGAGTTTGGCGGGGTCGAGACGCCTGGCTCTGGCGTAGACCGGGGGCCCCTTCGTAGCAATGTGATGCTCCACCCCATGCTTAGCGGTGGGTGCAGAGAAGGTAGGCTGGGTGAGGTCAGGGAACTCAGCGAGGAGGCGGTTGAACTTGTCTGCCTCTGAGAGAGAGTTGGCTAGACCTGCATAGGCCGCTTCCCTCCGCGTACATGCGAAGGAGGAGAAGGTTAAGGCATCGACCAGACGGCTGTTCTGAATGTCCACTAGCAAACCGTAAGCGCACAAAAAATCAGCTCCGAGGAGGGGAAGCGTTACATTGGCCATGACGAACTCCCACGTGAAACGTTGTCCACCAAAACACAGTTCTACAGACCGCACGCCGTAGGTGTGGATAGGGCTGCCGTCAGCCGTCGCCAACTGGGGGCCCCGCTCCCCGCCCATGATGTCGACGTCAGTAGCAGGGAGCACGCTTCTCTGTGCGCCCGTGTCACAAAGAAATCGCCGACCGGAGATGGTGTCGAGGATGAAGAGTAGCCTGCTCGTATCGCCAACACTCATGGCCACTACTGAGTGTTGGCCCTCTCGTTTCCCGTCGGCCTGTAGTTGCAGGGGGAACGGCACCGTTTAGCTTTCGCACCAAATCGAGCGTGGTACATACAGAGTCCAGAGGGCTTGTAGCGGTCTGATGCTGTGGCGCCACCGTCGGGCCACGCCCGCGATGTCGGCGGGAGGCCAGTGAAGGTAGGAGCCAGCACCCCGGCATGGGAGGAACGTTGTGTAGCGACGAAGAATCGGTCAGCCCCCTTTGCCAGCTCACGGGGATCAGTGATGGTGGAGTTAGCGAGCGCAGTCTGGACGTGGGGCGGCATGTTGCGCAGAAACAGCTCCATAAACAGGAAACATGGCTTTTCTTGACCCTGTAGGTTTAACATCCTGCTCATTAGCTCCGATGGTTTGCCATCTCCCAAGCCCTGAATTGCGAAGAGGCGACGTGCTCTCTCCGTTGTTGACAGTTCAAAAGTTTCAAGGAGGAGATGTTTAAGTGCGGCGTATTTACCATCGGCCGGTGGGTTGGTTATGAAACCGCTTATCCTGGAAGCCGTAGCGCCCCCCAGCGCTGCCGCTACGTAGTAGTACCTGGTCTCGTCTGCTGTTATGTCTCTGAGCGCGAACTGTGCCTCAGCCTGCGCGAACCATGTAGCCGCGGAAGACTCCCAAAACTCCGGCAGTTTAATTGCAACGGCGTTCGTAGCCATAATGTGTGTGGTTTCAGAAAACTTATCCGAAAACCGACGTCGGGGTCACCAGTGTAGAGCCGAAGGAACGGAGAAGACCGTAGGTTCACACTTTAGCCGTGTAGGCAACTTTCTTTAATCCACGGTAAATCAGAGAGACAACCAAACCCAGCTCGACTGAGCGGAGGTGGCAAGAATAACCAGAAAACTGGCTGGACAACCATAACTTAACCCTGCGTTAACCTGCCAGGGCAACCATGACTTAACCCTTAGTTCCTGGGTTGAATTCTGTCCCCAATACGTGTCCACCACAGTGTAATGATAACGAAACAAAAAACAAAAAAACAGAAAACAAAATCACACCGCTGGTGGTGAAGTAAGCGGTGCACGGTGCGCGTATCTCATGCAACGAACGGACACACACACGGACACACGTCACACGTAGAAGAGGCTGCACCGCTTAAAAACTACATTGAAATAAAGTAGTACAATGACAATATAGGGATAGATATTACAAAAATTTGAAAAAAAATTTTTACATTTTGTTCAGTATCAGTGAAATTATTACTATTGCAGAATAATGAACAGTTAAACCTCCCAGAGAGGATTGTCTTTATCCTTGATTTGATACTCCTCGATCCGTGCGAAAACATTCCCAATAAAAAGTTGAAACGAAAGAAAAATTCGGTACCCCAAAAAAAAAAATATATAGCGTTCGATAACAAAGAAATATGTTCTCTGATACTCAAGTGACCCAAGAACAGAAGCAGGTGATGGTGGCCAAATCGTCTTGTGTCCTAGGAGAATGATGTATCTACCCAACTCCCGTCCCATCCATCAGCTAGCCGGAAAACATGGCAGAGAGCGGTGATTTGACAATAAGAAAGGCTAGAGGCTGGCAACCCTTGGTTAAGTCTTCTGTCTTCTCTACCATTTAGTCAAGTGAAGTCGTTTAGAACTCCGTATACGATGGGTAGAGTATATTAAGCGTTTAGAATATTAGCTAGCGATTAACAATTAGCTAGCATTGACAACTAGCTAGCGATTAGCAGCTAGCTAGCGATTAGTTCTCTGACTTCGTAAAAGGAACGTTTACTCCTACACAAGAACATAATCTCTTTTCACAAAACAAATACAGGTAAATACATTGCTCACCTAGCAGGGAAACACGGGAGAGAGCGGTGATTTGACAATAAGAAAGGCTAGAGGCTGGCAACACTTGGCTAAGTCTTCTCTACCACTGAGTCAAGCAAACCGCGAACTCTCGCTCTGAGATCCCTACTCTACAGCCGTAAAGCTGCGCTCACGGTTGGGAATCTTAAAGAGACTGTCTGACGTTTGTAGTTATCTCCTCCAGGCTACTGCGTGGCAGAGGTAAAAATTGTGCTTGCATATTGTAGCGAATTCGGGGGGGACAACGCAACCACAGGAACTGCCGCGGCCGGGAACCGAACCCGTATTTCCTGCACTGCAAGCGACAACGTTAACCAGTCGACTAAAGAGTCCGGCGCGTTACTCAAGGACCAACGTGTCTACTTATCCATGCACGTTACAATATTCTGGAATGGGGTCCACCCCAAGGAGGGGGCTACTGAGGAAATGACACGCTACATTTACCGAATGGCTTTTAATGATCATTATTCAACAAGCACTCCCTCTGTCCTCCCACCTCAGTCCATGATCATGTTTGTATGTGTAGCTGTACGTAAGCCTCTGTAGCTTCCCTGCAGGGGCGGATCTACCGGGGTGGCTGTTACTGGTGGTATTATATCAACACCCAGTGGACGTTAACTACACTTAATGTCCCGTAAGGCGCATCAGTTCATCTCTGTATTGTTGATACTTAACAGTTCGACACTAAAGCCCCTTAACTGTTAACTTGGAGTATGCCTCGTTTTTACACACCGCTAGCTCAAACATGGTGTCAGAAGTGGAGCTTTGATTCGGCGATTTGGTGGCTGAAGGGACACTGAGCCGTCAAGCGAGTTTTGCAAGTTTTTTGTTTTGCTAATGCTAGCTAGCCGTACCGCAGTAACAGCAGTGAATAGCCATGGCCGCGACCATACCCCCGCCAGCGCCGATGAAGCTCAGTGGCAACCTGAGTGCGAACTGGGAAATCTTCCGAGCAGAATATGAAGATTATGCTTTAGCCACAGGGCTGGTAGACAAGGACAAGAAGGTCCAGGCGGCGACTCTGAGGAGTGTCATGGGAGTTTAATGTTGACATGTCTATAAACACAACTTAAATCTGACCGACGCACAGCAAGAAGACGCGACCGTCATACTGGACTCATTGGAGAGGTATTTCAAACCCGCTAAAAATGTGATTTATGAGTGCGACGGTTTTGGCTGTTGTAAACAAGAGGAAGGTGAAACAGTAGACTGTTTTGTGACACGGCTCAGGGAGAAAGCTTCCACATGTGAATGTGGAGCTCTAAGAGATGACTTAATCAGGGACAGAATAGTCATCGGCATTGCTAAAGAGGGCACACGCAGACGGTTGTTAAGGGAAACGGTCTTGACTCTAGTCAGTGGTATTGAAGCATGCAGAGCAGCAGAGCTGAGTGATTTGCAGTTGAGATCCATGGAGCAGGAGAGATCACTCGTTGACAATGTCAAATGTTGTAGGGAAACAAATATTCAAAAGATCAGCCAGTACTACAGAGAAAGTGAGTGGGAACCCCAGATCACAAGGTGGGGGCCTCTCCACATGCAAATACTGTGGCACAGCACATGAGTGGGGAAGAGAACACTGCCCAGCATATGGCGAGACCTGCAATGCTTGTGGCACAGCCAATCACTTTGCGAGAGTTTGCAATAAGAATAAGAAAAAGGATGGTAAACTCCACGCAGTTGAGGGACTGAACATGGATAAAGACAACACAGTCATGGACACAATTGATGTGTATGCAACAGAAAGCATTGGTGCAGTGGGAACAAAAGGCGAGAAATGGTTTGTCAATCTCCACCTGAATAGCAAACTACAGAGATGCCAGCTTGACTCAGGAGCTACGTGCAACGTCATGAGTCTCAGGGACAAGAAGAGGCTAGCTCCCAGAGAGAAACTAAAGCATAGTAGCACCACACTGAAAATGTACTCAGACCAAGGTCTGCCATCATTTGGGGTCCTTACCACTGAGTGTGTTGTACGGGGCAGCAAATACAAGCTCGATTTTGAGGTTGTAAATACATGACAGTTGCCACTGCTGTCAGGGTCCACATCAGAGGAGATGGGGCTCATACACTTTACCATCCCAGAGGAGCTCAGAATAGAGGGGCTCAACGCAGTGGACGACAGCCTCACCATGCCTCTCACCAGAAGTACAGTTATCAGAGCATATCAGGATGTCTTCACTGGTCCTGTGGAGGCACTTCCCGGAGAGGTTCATTTGGACTTGGATCCAGCGGTTCAGCCGGTGCAGAGTGCACCACGCAATGTTCCGGGTGGCTATGAAGGAAGCTGTGAAGGCTCAGCTCGACCGATATGAAAGAGAGGGTCATATCATATCAGTCAGTGAGCCCACGGATTGGATCAGCAATATGGTCATAGTCAAAAGACCAGAAAAGCTGCGTATATATCTACAGCCGCACCATCTCAACCAGGCACTCACACACTCGCATTACCTCATGCCCACACTGGAGGATGTGCTCTATAAGCTGCCTAAAGCCAAGGTCTTCACACTGGTCGATGCAAGAGGTGCTTTTCTTCAGAGTAAACTGGATGAGGCTAGCAGCCTCATGGCCACCTTTTGGACCCCCTGGGGCTGGAAGAAATGGTTGAAACTTCCGTTTGGTGTGTCAGTAGCCCCAGAGGTCTACCAAAGGAAACAGCATGAGCTGTTGGAAGGGCTTGAGGGAGTGGAGCCTATAGCTGACAACATCCTCATTGTTGGTTGTAGTGACAGCGAGGAAGAGGCAAACAAGGACCATGATGACAAGCTGGTAGCCCTTTTGGACTGCTGTCGACAAGTGAAACTGCGGCTCAGTGTCAAGAAGCTTCAGTTTAGAGTGTCTGAGGTGCAGTTCCATGGCCACATCCTGTTGGCTGCAGGTCTAAAAGCTGACCCGGAGAAAGTCAGAGCAGTTTTGAACATGCCAGCCCATCCGACATCAAGGGTGTGCAGAGACTCATCGGATTCGCCACGTACTTGGCTAAGTTTCTCCCGCGGCTCTCAGAAGTATGCGAGCCTTTGAGGAGACTCACAGACAAGGACACAGTCTTGCACTGGCTGCCGAAGCACAATGCGGCTGTCAGGGAGATAAAACAGCTTGTGACACAGACGCCTGTGCTGCGATACTATGATGTGTCAAAACCCGTCACAGTACAGAGTGACTCCAGCCAGCATGGCATGGGCGGCTGTCTGATGCAGGAGGGACAGCCTATTGCTTTCGCGTCAAGGGCACTCACGCCTACAGAGCAAAACTATGCGCAGATAGAGAAGGAATGCCTTAGCATAGTATTTGCCTGCCAGCTGTTTCTATCATTATCTGTACTGTAGAGACAATATCACAGTGGAGACAGATCACAAGCCCCTCGTAGCAATCTTCAGCAAGCCTCTCCTCAATGCACCCAAGCGCTTGCAGAGCATGCTACTGGCTCTTCAGAATTACAACCTGAGAGTGATCTACAAACCAGGACCGGACATGTTTGTGAGTGACACATTAAGCAGGGCTGTCACTTCCAAAACACACCCTGGCTCTATGCATTCAGAGCACACAGTCTGCAGTATGGTGGACGAGCAGCTGGCAATTGAGCACATAAATACGGCCGATTATCTGAATGTCACAGACAAAAGGCTGCTACAGATACAGCAACACACAGACAACGACAGACAGCTGCAAGTCATGAAGTCTACTATCCTGAAGGGTTGGCCCGCTGATAAGGGTGAAACAGAGCAGGCAGTCAGAGAGTTCTGGCCTATCAAAGAGGAGCTAAGTGTCCAGAACGGATTCTTGTTTAGGGGGCAAAGAGTGGTGATCCCAAAATCACTGCGTCCTGAGATGCTTGCCAGAGTACATGGCAGTCACATCGGTGGCGAGGCCTGCTACAGACAAGCACGGGAGACCATATACTGGCCTGGAATGCAGAGCAAAATCAAGGATTATATCAGTAAATGCTCTACATGCAATGAGTATGTGATTGAGCAGCAAAAGGAGACAATGCTGAGCCATGAACTGCCCACACGCCCCTGACAAATCATAAGTCTGGATCTTTTCCAACACAGTGGGAAAGACTTTCTGATGGTAGTTGACCACTACTCAGATTTCTGGGAGATTGATGTTCTGCCAGACCTTAGCGCGGAGACAACAATAAAACGATGCAAGGCTCAATTTGCTCGTTGTGGGCAACCTGACAGGGTCATTTCCGACAATGGGCCCCAGTTCGTCTGTACTCAGTTCCGCCAGTTCGCTGTGCAATGAGGGTTTGACCATATCACCTCCTCACCAAGGCATCCCAAGGCCAACGGGAAGGCGGAAGCAGCGGTCAAACTCGCAAAGAACCTGTGCAAGAAAGCACTACGGGATGGCAAGGATGCCTGGAAGGCAATCTTACAATGGAGAAACACCCCAACGGAGGGTATGGACAGCAGTCCTGCCCAACGACTGATGTCACGGCATTTGAAGTCAGCTCTGCCAGTGGTTGATGCACTTCTTGAGCCACGCGTCGTTACGGATGTTGTAGATAAACTGCGGCACAGGAGACAAATCTTGAAATTCATCTATGACAGAACTGCTAAGGACTTACCTGAGCTCGCAGTGGGAGAAGCAGTTCGGATGAAGCCACTACCAGGGGACAGGACTGGCATCTGGCAACGGGGAGTGTGTCTGCAGAAAGTGGCCCCACTGTCATATCTGGTAGAGGTCGAGGGCTCCTTGTATCATCGCAGTCGAGTCAATCTACGTATGGCATAGCCAAGGCCATCACAAAACCCTAGGGCTGGTGCAGAGGGGCCTTCTTCTGAATGCAGTGGGTCTCAGCCACAGAGTGAAATGACGGAGGGTGAGAGGGCATGCACGTTCTCTCCTCGACCCTCTCCCAGCAGGCTCTACAGCTCACATGGACTGGTTCTAATGTTCAGTGTTTGCACAGGCTGTTGAATTGTTTTTGAGATCTAGATATAACCATGTCTTGGGTGAAGTTCACAAGTTGGTATTTCAAGAAGTGTTTTGTTTACTTAAAGGAAAGGGAGATGTTATGGGTGGTATTATATCACCACCCAGTGGATGTTAACTACAGTTAATGTCACGTAAGGCACGCAGTCTCCTGCGTGCATCAGTTCATCTCTGTATTGTTAATACTTAACAGTTCGACACTAAAGCCCCTTAACTGTTAACTTGGACTATGCCTCGTTTTTACACACCGCTAGCTCAAACAGTGGCCACCCCTAGAAAATGCCTTGCCACCCCAGCTGCAACTCCAGTTCTGAACAATCTAATTCAAACAAACATATGTGAAAAGTTGTGGCCATTTTGCAATGGCTTAATGGCTTAATGCTTAATCCTGTAAATAAATTTGATTATTGCACTGAAGTTGGACTTACGATTGACAGCTGATAGGAATAACATATCTACATATCTATCTTGCCTGATAATAGTTTCTCAATTTTGTTGGTTTTGTCCTCATCCTTTTGTCGGTTTCAGTTTGGGAACATCCAAAATGTCTAAAGATTTGGTAAAAAAAAAAAAAAGATTTCTAATGCTAGCTTCAGATATTTCTATTCATTTTAATTATGCCACAATAATGTTTTTGAGTTCAAGTATCTCAATTTGGGGGCTTTTCTGAGCAAATATTGATATGTGATCATTTGCGATTAAATCAGCATATATATATATATATGTATATGTGTGTATATATATATATATGTGTATATATATATATACTCCATGCCACCCTCTTGCCACCCCATGAATATTTCTCTAGATCTGCCCCGCTTCCCTGTAAGAAGACCTTTCTGTCTCTGTCTTTGTAGGACAGTGCACTTCTGCAAGGCACATTTAAACTAAATGGTGTGAGACTCAGTTTCAAGGTTACAGTGCAGATGGCAGAAGAACTATGGATGGATAAAGAACAAATGGAGGCTCTCCAGGCACTCCATCGTAATGGTTTCAATGATGAGGAAAAGCACACATTGTTACTGTCTTGTCTTTCTTTTTTTTATCCCAAAGTGACTATGACCTACTATGTCTTGAACCAAACCCTGGCGGATGGATTTAGGTATGGACGACATGGCCAGCTTTCCAGGGTGACATGGGGCCCATGCACAAAAAAAAAAAAAATTGGGATGGGTGTATTAGTGCCATCGGTTTTCTATTGTTCATTTGCACATTACATCAACGATATTATGGCACTGTCAATTAACCTTGGAGTGGAGTTGGTGTGGGCACCCCGACTCTGGTTTGTGAGCTAGGCAGGCTTGGGACGGTCCACTCAGAAGTACAAGATGAGGAGGTGGGCGTGGGTAGGTTGACCTCAGGGTAGGTGGTGGGTAGGTTGACCTCCCCACTAGAAGCCCAAGTTAGTGGGAGCGGGGGTATCTAAAAATAGCGTACCTCTAACTTTGTACAGTACTAATGCAATTGGTAAAATCAGTCACACTACCAGTCATGTTACCAAATGAACCACAGTTCATTCATAAAACATATTCAATCCATCCATAATCCAAACCACTTATCCTCAGGGTTGCGGGGATGCTGGAGCCTATTCCCGCAGTCATTGGGCGGCAGGCGGGGAGACACCCTGGACAGGCCGCCAGGCCATCATAGGGCCTCATAACAATGTCATAAGAATATGTCATAAGACATATTGTTGCATTTTATTATGGTTTGATATTTATAGACGAAAGGGCACCCAGGGCGCCATACAAGCTAGAACTACCACTGGAACCAGCGATAAACGAAAGTGTAACCCAGGTTATTTTGCAGGTTAAAGGTTCATGTTTGTGCAAGTTTTCAGGAAAAGCACCTTTAAAAGCCTTATCTGTCACCCACACGTACCCCCCTCCCCCCAATAATTAAACATGCATATGGAAATTGGAGATACGTTTTAATTCTCTCGGTGGTTGACTAAACACTTGATATAAATGACTGACAATGGGGCACAGAAAATGAAGTCTTTAAATTGTAATTTCTTTAATTCACTGCGAAAGCCGTGTATACCGCATTAACGTTTGTAAAGTGTAGTAAAACAGCCCAACATTCTGATTTTAACGATTTTTTTAAGATGAATGAACACACTTTTACATTATCAAAAAGACATCTGAGTAAAGCTTTTGCGATTTAAGTTTGGTTAAGTAAAGGTATTGCAATTCTCTTTTTCGCCTTGCGTTTTGAAGCTTTCAAATGAGCAGAGATTAGATCCGTTCTAACCACAGTAAGAAATTGCTGGAGCCGAACACATGCAAACACACGCGACCAGCAGATCGTACTTTTTCGTTTCCGTTCGCTTTTACAACCCGTGTGAGCGACGCTGTTCTGACCCCGCCCATCAGCAATCTGAGCGCCGAGGGCGGGACGGGTGAGGCTGGACGGCGGGGCGGGGCGGGGTGTTGTGGAGTTGGAGTTGACGGTGGATTTGGTCCACACCCGGAGCTCACGTCAGTCATCGACGTCAGTTCTCTTGCGTGTTGCTCTGAATCTATACCGGGGGCCGTCCGTCGGTGTGACCGGCTTTCCAGAGTCAGACACAATGAGCCGTCAGACGATGTGAGCCACGCACGTTGGTCTGGAGGCTTTATTAACGCGGTTTTAGCATTTTTCAGTGTTTCGCTTTATGTCTGGTATCGTTCGTTATTTTACAACCACGGGACTCGGCGCGCTCTATGGCGGTAAACGAATAGCAACAGAACGTTTAGTTCGTCGAGTTTGGTGAAATAAAAAAAACGAGGTCGAAATCCGATTTAGCCCCTCCTCACGACTCCAACAAGGCGGATTTTCTTTTTTTTCTCTTTCTTTTCCTTTTTTTCCCGCAAGATAAAAGCGAGTAGTTTACAATCGGCCGTGATGTCGATGGCTGCCTATTCCGACTATTTTGCCGCTGAATGTCTGGTGTCGATATCGAGCGGTCCGGTGCTGCACCGACCCACCCCGGTGGCCCCCACCAGCCAGCCTCCTCCGTTGGGCCTGGCTCCCGGAGAGCCCGACGGGTCGAGTGAGGACAGGGAGGTCCGGGAGACGCTCAGACTGGAGGGGACCAACATGATGACGGTGGCTGGCATCCTCACGGACCTCCACGGAAAGTTCCGGCCCATGTCGGCCTACTCGGAAAGCAGCAACTCGTCGTGCGGGGAGAGCGGTTACACCACGTTGTCTGACTCCACCACCACCCCTACCATGACCCCCTCGGCCACCCCGGTGCCTGGACAACAACAGCAGTGGGGAGTGGGAGGTGCGCCGCGATCCCCGGTGAAACGGCACCAATGCACTTTCGACGGATGCGACAGAGTTTATGGGAAATCGTCCCATTTGAAGGCGCACATCCGAACCCACACAGGTTAGTCAGGTGGTTTGCCAATCGTGTCTGTGCTATAACGTGTAATTAACTTCGAGGATGTAATTAACTTTTAATCTTTTAGAACATCCCTTTTTTCCTGTTATTGAAGTATATGTACTCGATTGGGCCAGCATGTATTCTTATTACCGATGTATCGAGTCCCCGTCGCTTTGTTTGTGGTATGGGAGTACTAGTAGGTAATAGCCATCTGGGTGGGTACATTTTCCTCTTTACCCGCGAGTTAGTACAATAACTCTGCCAAACAAAGGGGAAACTCTCCTACAGAGGGCTCCTGACAAAGAAATAAACTAACAAAAGAGAACGGGGACGGACGTCTTCCTTTGGGCCGGATTTGCATATGAAGCGAGTGTAAAACGAAACCAGTCAATTACCTCACGATATATATATATATATATATATATATATATATATATATATATATATATATATATATGAAACTGCCAGATTGTCTCGTAGTTGGTGACATCAGAGATGCGGTTATAGACTGCTGATGGATGTAATCTTCAGGTGATTGCTGGTTATAAAACCGCATAAATTGACGAGAGAGCGTAAAAACGGGGAACTGCGTGGCGTGTGGAGCCCATAAGGTTCGAGAGGTCTCACACACATACACTGCTATTGATAAAAATGTATGGGAACGCCCACAGACTGTGGAGTACCCTTGTGAAAACGTGGTCTGGCAATGTGAGTTTGAATATGGCCCCAAGCGTCCAATATGGTTCCCCTGCCTTCACTCCAATTGCCGTGGAAGGAAAAAAAGATTAAGGCTAGTAGTAGCTTAGCAAGAATAATCTTCTAGGCTGTCTAAATCCTTGATATACTTTATACCCGTTTTAACTTTGAAGAGCTTAAAAATGTGTGCACATATCCATTCCCAAAAGACTGGGTGTCAGAAAGTGGAGGTGGCTTGCATTGTCACCCATCTTAGTACTCTTCACAAGGTTTGTGACGTTGAAAGACTGAAGTTTGCTGAATGGATTTGCAGCATCAGAATTCTTAATGTGAGATGTTAGAGATAAAGCATTCAAGATGGCTGCCATATGTGTGCTCCCCAGTTAATCTTGGGCAGGACTCCATCCCATCTGGATTATTCACTCCCAATTTTTCAACAACTATAGAATTGGGTGCATATTTTCACTATTACTGATTTATTAGCCCTAAGGTCGTACAGTAAAATGAATTGCTCAGGCATGCAATGTCTGTCCACTTAAGATACACTTGTTGATGAAATTTGTTATTGGTTAGTTATGTGAGTGGCTTGATGAGCTGAGAAAAAAGGTCTCACTACTTTTCTCTGAATCTCCACTTTAGGTGAGAGGCCATTTCCATGCACCTGGCCCGACTGTGAGAAGAAGTTTGCTCGATCTGATGAGCTTGCACGTCACACCCGCACCCACACAGGGGAAAAACGCTTCCTCTGTCCTCTGTGTGACAAGCGCTTCATGCGCAGTGATCACCTGATCAAGCACGCCCGCCGTCATCCCGACTTCCAACCCTCCATGTTGGGGCGCAACAAGGGTGCAAACCCCACCTCTGCTCCAAAGCAGGGCAACACCTCCAGCCCAACTGTAGGACAATAGAGTGCCAGGGCCTTCCCGGGGTCATCGGCAGCACAAATGGTCCTAAGGAGTGGTTTAAAGTAACCAGCTACAATCAGATCTTCTGGCCAGGACTCGGCATCACTGTTTTTGTATTCACATCTGTGCACCTAAAAACATACTCAAGCAGATATACATGGACCTGGATAAAATGTAATGTTGGAGTAGCTTCATCTCCATCCACACAGATGAATTAAGTGACCACTACCTGCTAACTCAGTACAACCGGATTTTCTCAGAACTACAAAACACACACATTGCAGGGATTCTTACTTTTTTTGTGTAAGTCTGCACATGCATCAGCCAAATCTTTTCTCATTGTGTTTTTATAGGTCAATTTTTGTGCTCCTACAGTGCCCTGTAGGCCTTTTTATTAGTACATTTTTTTGGATGTTAGATAGTGCAGCGGAGAATGACTAGAAGCTTTTTTGCTTTATTTTTAAGCTTTGCCGATTCCATATTCTAATCATTTAGTCGACACATTCCATGTTTTGTGTTGAGGTTTTTGTTTTTTGTTTTGCGGTTTCCTTAACTTCAAATTAGTAATCATTGAGGCCAGGTCTTCCATTTTTTTACTATATATCAAGTGTCACTGATTTAAATGCAGATCACACTTTAATGTTATTAAAGAGTCGGTCAAACTTCAATTTAGAAAAGAAGTTTGCACGTCAAGCTCATGGTAGTATTATTTCTAATACTGATGCAAATGTATATAAGCTTTAAGCTTTTAATGTAGATGATTCTTAACGCTACTAGCAGAAGTAATACGTGATGAATTGTAGTCCTTATATTAAGAGTGACAGTATACGCTTGATAGGATGGCACTGCTTGTGAGTTTTTGTGTGTATGTGTCTTACCCTTTCTTTAGGAACAGAACTTGGCAAAAGTGTATGTGATGGTCTCCGATATTTGCAGGAAAATAGGTCACGTGGGGTGAGCCATCCATGTGCCTGCCGTGCACATGGATGGCTTAAAAAACTGCTTGCTGTCAACTTGCATCACAGATGTAGAGCCGCGAGTTTCAGAATCGGGTGAACATATGTCCAATTGTTTCTTTACACCATTTTTTTTTTGGTACCAAATAAATTAGAACCCTACGTGTGATTTTTTTTTTTAAATTATTTTTGACAATGGATGAGCAGCAAGGTATATCAGCCCACTGCAGTCTGCTTCTTCCTAGGTGTGGTGTCTTTTGGTAGTGCTGAGTATTGGAAAAAATGAAACCAATCAGGGCAGTGCTCTTATTTTTTTTTTCTGTGTCTCAATTGTAGGCATATCAAGAGTATTTGTAATGCCCGCTATTAGATAATTGCCATTATGGCATTTCTTATTTACAGGTGTAGGAACATTTCTATTGAGAAAGTAAAATGAATTCTGTCTAGTTTTATCTAGAAAAGCAAGTGCTCAATGCTATGAACAAAAACACCTTGGAAATTTGATTTGATTCTATGTGTGAGCTGAAACTATGCTAACACTGGTGTCAAATTTAAGTGTCAAAACTTCCACTGGTTTCTTGCAACCATAAACTCAAGAGGTGTGTGTATTAAGGAAGTGTCCCTCAGAAAATGAAAAAAAAAATCTCATGCAAGTTTACATATATTCAAGCAAGCCTCAAGTAACTCCGATTTCAAAAACTTATGTAAGTCCATATAATGTCCAAGTGTGGTTGTAGAGGGGTTGATTTTTTTTTATATATATACTGTTTCCATTGTTTGTCCAATAAGTGGACATATGGTTCTTTATCTCAGTGAACAACACTTCAGGAAACTCAGAAAGCCTTAAACTATGTCATAACTACTTGTTTACAGTTTGATCATTTTACAGGTATATGGCCTTTTGTAGGCTAATTAAATACTCATATGCAAAATGGCACTTTTTAATTACAGGTGTTTTAAAATTATATTTGGCTAAATAGTGAGATAGCTTGCACTGTTACTATGCTTCTGAAAGCAAGCACTGTGGGATTTTGATAAGGTATATCATTAACCAATGGTTTGTAAAACTGCCTTTGTCCAAGTGCATTAGGAATTGTGTTTGTTCTTTCATATGCTTATTCTAAGTCATTTAGGCCATCTTTTAATTTGTTGCTGTAGTACTTTGTGTCCTACTATGAGAGGTTTTTTTGTATTCAAATGGAACAGCTCTCATCTCTGTTAAATTTGTTTCCTCCACGGGAAAAACTGATTTGAGTGATTCACCGTCTTCCTCTTTTATATTCTAAAACCAACAGACTTCGTCGATTTTTCACCTGTCATTTTGCTCCATCTCTCGATCACTGTTAACCCGATGGGGGAGTGTTTGTTGTAATGACTGCAATGCTGTGGAATTTGTACACATTTTTCTTCAAATGTTGGATCTGTTGACAGTTTTTGGTTGCTGCTGGCAGGAACCTTAAACACATGGACTATGCGGCTTCAACACAACACAATACAAGGACAGAAAAACATATTTGCTACATTTTCAAATGAAAATATCTCCTTACATCTCATTTTGCAGATGGAAGTGTTTCCTCACACTGACCCTTTCGGGGTCTCTTATCAGAGTTATAGTTTCACAAACAATAACACTTTACCTCGTTTACTTTTTTGGGAGGTTATTTTTTTCTTCTCTCTGTTGGCAGTCAGAGTTGCAGCGGTGTCTGTCGAAAATCCATCCAGCCCCTCAATGGGTGAAGACTCTCAAGCCATGCGAGTCTTTTTCTTCTTCCCCCAATGAAATCTACACCTCCAACTTTTTCTGATATATGCTTTTCTTGAGTTCTTGAGTTTGTACTAACTGTTAATGGCTTTTTATATGCCAGTGGGCCTTTTTTTCCCCATCCCTCCTATTTAAACATTATGTAGCACCACTACTACCTGTGTAGAAACAGTCGGACCACATTTTTGGTCTGTCCTACAATGAGCTCCTTTTGTAAGTAGACCGCAGTCATCAAAGATGTGGCTAGTGCAAATTAATCTATGGGGTAGATGCTGTGGTAACAACCCTTTTTAAATGCTACACCCCATCAGGGAATGCTATACTCGTAACAAAAATGGACATCCGTCGGCTCTTGATTCGCGTCATACATCAATAGAAAAACCCCAGTCCAAAAGAATGACAAAATCTGGCTCAAATGACATACCGGCGTTATTTGAAAATGATGTAATTCTTATGCACTTTAGAAAAACCCTGAGAAAGTATCAAATCCTTTCTCTTGTCACTGATAATTCAGACCTTTTTTCTTGGTGCCTAATTTTTACATTGATAATAATAATGTAATTTTTTTTTAAATTCTTGTCAAAGCTTTAGTTAAAAGTCAAAAGGGGGAACTGTGGAACTGAATTAATACTTGCTTCAACATGCTGTTTTGATATTTATATTCTCAGGTGTCTTAAATTTGGAGCATTGGGATTTCAATATTTCCTGTGTAACACCGAAGTACAAGCATGTCTCATTTCTGTTATTATGCTGATTGCTGATTAATTTATTTCAAGTTATCATTTGTGTGGTTTGATTTTTTTTCATAACTCCATTATTTTGTGATATGGAACACAACTAATGTTAAGTAGTTCCATCGTTTGCTTGATATGAATCTACCAGTGCTTTTTAATAAAATAAGACCCTTGAGATAATTGCTGTGGTCGTCTCGTAAGTAGGAAACTTGATTTTTCTCTCCATAGGTGTAGTTCTTTAACCAGGGTACAACATGGCAGTGGTTCTCAATCTGGGCCTTGGGGACTCAGTGCTGCTGCATGTAAATAACTACCAAACCAGCAGTACTGAGGGTCTCTGACACACAAGAAAAAAAGGTGTCAACAGCAATGAAGTCAGGTTTATTTAAAGAGCTAATGCAACCATAACCGTTTCACTCTCACGCCTATAAAGAAATAGGTCTGTGGAAAGACATGTTGAGGAGCCGTGTGTGTAGCAGTGTCAGTGAGGTTTCAGGGGGACTCTTCAGAGTTCATCTCTTCTGCCGCTGGTGGGGAGCTGCAATGCTTCACCATGGGTGGAACGAGCAGTTGAGGATTCTTCTTCCACTTCACCGCTGGCTTCTTCACGCCCACGCATCGCGTCGTCTCTGTGCCAATCAGTAGCCATGGCCTCGTTGTCCCAGATGGTGGAGGTCTCTGTGTCACTTAAGTAGCCAGGCTCACCGGTGTAGTGGGTTGGGAAGAGCAGGAGAGGCTCCACTGAAAACGCCCTGAGCTCCCGCTTCTCAAAATACCCCATGTACTCCTCTCTGGGACAAGTGTCATAAAATAGCATCATGCTATAGGTACCAAATAATGAAGTGGAGGTTTTATCTATCAACAAAATGACAGTCACACACTTCATATTTTGTTCATTTATATTTTGTACAATCATTACTATTAGGCTTATTAATTAGATGTATTCAAAATTAACTGCTTTCCATTCAGTCAGAAAAAAAATGCTGTCCTTATATAGACTTACTTTGGGTGCTTGTTGAACATGATGGGTAGGAACTCATCAACAGGCAACATCTTGCTCAGAGGCTCGGCCTCCAGGAGCTTTTTGGCCCCTTGCAAAGACAGGACGTAACCTAGGGTCCAGTAGGAGTAGTCTGGGTGAACCAGGTTATTGACTCCCTTCACCCAGTACTCTGGCTCCTTTACCTGTAATTGTTTACGGCCAATGTAGCTATAGGAGAGACAGAAAAAGAGAGAAATCATAACAAAAAGTCAGGAGATGAGGTAACAGGCAGCTAAGAGACTGAATCAATTGGGCAAAAAGAAGAAAACTTCAGAGACGCCTCACATCAGGTCCCACTCAAGTCCCACTTTGTTCACGTTGTCCATAATGGTCATTAGTCTGCTGCGAAACCTTGCCTCAAACCTTACGTCATCCTCCAACACCAGCACCTGCTGCAATTCCTGTTTTACCACCTAGGGGGCGACACACAGACTTCTGAAAAACTCACTATATAGACCAGTGGCCCCTACCGTGTGTGACGAAGGGTCATGCGGATCCAGGTCAGCAGCTGATTTCACATATTTATCTCGCCCTATGTTGTGGATGGTGTGCTAAACTGTGTCAGTCACCTGGTCAAGGGTTCGACACAATGATAACCTGCATAAACGTAGGTGTTAATAGCACTCGGTTCAAAAAACTGATGTAGACATTCAACGATTTTTACCTGATCATAAGGAAGCCTCTTCCCACGGCCACACCAGCATCAACAAGTTTCATTAAACCATATCGGGTAACATCATTGGTGATTTCAGAAGGTAAATCGAGTCAAAATGCAAATTCAGTCATGTGGCAGTGGTAAGTGGTTTAACAACCTATGTGTTAAGACAAATAGTTTTAAGGGCAACATCAGCAGAACAAGGTTGCACCTGTTTCCAGATGTTGTAATGACTGAGAAAGCAGCCAATCTCCCCTCTGGTCAGCACACGGCCTGAATATGGGTCTTTATATCCAGGCAACATGTCAATGCCCATTGCTTGCAGCTTGGAATAATTTAAGGACCTGTAAACAACAGTAGAAAATACTGTAGTCACAGCCACGGTGAGCAATAAGACAGTGCAACTACTTCAATAGCACATTAGAAAGCCCTTTGGAAATTTGGCATCAGTGTCTTGATCATCATATCACCTAATGATGATGATGATGATGATGATGTGATCTGACAGTGGTCACTTTACATTTTGGATTTCACTTTCTTATTTCTCAGCATCCCACAACAACAGATGTTTTCAAGGTTGTGAGAAAAGGTCTTAATGTGCATTGTCGTATCGTACTTCCCATCCACCGCCTCCGTCAGTGTCGTGTCAATGCCAAGGACCGCCAGAGTACCCAGCATCCTCTGCCGCCGGTCCAGGCGTCGCTTCAAATTTATCAGAAAGATCTACCAAATGAAGGAAATAAAAAGTGTATAAACTGTTCAGCTGTTGACAACTGAAATCATCATCAACCTAGTCACTTTTCTTGATGCATGCTCAATAATCCAGGTAAGGATATCCCAGAAAGTTGAAGAGCTACCTCGTCAGGCCAGGACTCTGCAGTCTACACCCATCTACAGGCCAGTAGCCACGCCTTCAAGGATGAGGACGTGCACATCCTTGATAGGGAGGAACGCTGGTTTGAACGGGGAGTCAAAGAGGCCATCTATGTGAAGAGGGAACGACCGTCCCTGAGCCGAGGGGGAGGAGCCTAAGCGTACATCTGTCACCATCTAACAATGCTGTGATTGTAAACATTCCAAAATCATCTGTGACATCTAATTAATGGTCATGGCAATTTGCATATGAAACCGATCGTTGGTTTCGGTCGTTATGCCACTGTATTGTTTATAAGGGTGGGGATACCTGCAGTCAGTTTAGACTGAAGAGGTCACTTAGATGAGTGATGAAAGGTTTCTCGCTCAATAAATGTGTCCAGATGAACTCATTCAACTTTCTGGGCTAATCACCACTTCTTACCTTACACTGAGTGAAACAATTAATCCTTGCTGCAAACGTATCTTTACCTCATCGAATCCCATCTTGCCTAGTTCTTTTGGTGTATGGTGTGTATGTTTGGAAGGCTCCATGGTGTAGTCAACTGCAAAGGAATTTCTGTATGGTGAATCATTTGCAAACTTTACATTTCAAAGCAGCATCTTGAGTGTGTGCTCTTTGTTTTCTGTTGGAAGTCTTTAGTGTGTCTTTCAGAAAATGGCTATTGCCAGACAAGGAGGGAGGTGTGTGCGTGTGTGTGTGTGGGGGGGGGGTGGAGGCAGTGGGCTTTAACGGAGGAGTGAGATTTCTGTCGGAACCATGAGAGTGGAAAGGAAAAAATGGTCTGACAGAGGCAGGCCTATAAGATAGAGAGCAAAATAAATAAATATAACCATGTGAATATAGAGAGGCAAGGGGCAGTGAGGGGAATTAGATAAAAATGAAATGCACATCAAAAAGGAAGCAAGATGGAAGACCAGGTAACATGCCCAGTATTGCTTCAGTATTATTGAGTGTAGAGTTAAAGCATGCATGTCAAAGTACTTACTCATTGCTTCAGTCAAGGTGTGGGTGAAGCTTTCCTCCTCTTCCTGCAGAGTCTGATGCTGTTTGAGGGGCAATGGTAAATAGCCATAATGATCCTTGTTGCACACATACATCTGTACCGCTGAAGTGAAATAAAAAGAGTCAGGTCTAAGTAAACCAAATCCTTTCACTATATCAAGATGCATACTACAAGATGCATACTACCCGAGGAGTTACAGCACGCATGCAATTATTGAGGGATTTAGTACCAATGGAAGTCATAGCTGTGGTCTATCTTTGGTCACTACAGAGAGACTATTAGCTTGAATCAACATAACCCTTAGAGGCATACTAAGTAGGTCAAATATGACTGGGCAATTGGTTTTTATACAATGTAGTCGCATTTTACAGTTCTCTTTTTATTAAAGAGACTAAACTTGTTATATTATTTCCCAAAGTTTTCCAAAAGTGGGTCATCAGTGTCCTGAATGTAGTACATTAGCCCACTTGTACAAATTTCTAATTTGTGATATTGGGCTATACAAATAAAATTGACTTGACTTGCACATCATATTTTCTCAGAATCATTGATCCCTGGCAATTGTTTAAGTTAGGTATTAATTTATTGTGCATGATGCTTTAATGTTCAATTCTGTTGACATACATTGCGGCGTAATGGGGTGCAGTCGCACCTATCTCAAGTCAGAGTAATTGGTAGAGGTTGCTGTGTACCAAAGTCCAATTCCTCATGTGCATAGACACACTTGGCCAATAAAGTTGATTCTGATTCTGATTGGCAGGAGGCAGGTTAAATTATGGCTGCACCCTAATGAAGACACATGGATAGGGAGAGGTTTTTAGCTCTTTCCCACAGCTACAAATTCTTGATGTCTGTTTGTAACTCTAGTTAATGGTCACGCCTATTGCATATGAAACTGATCATTTGTTTTAGTCGTTATGCCACTGTATTGTTTATAAGGGTGGGGATCCCTGCAGTCAGACTGAAGAGGTCACTTAGATGAGTGATGAAACATGTCTGTCAATAAACGTTGTATCCAGATGAATTGATTCAACTTTCTTTGATTTTTCTTACCTGGATTATTGAGCATGCATCAAGATACAGAGGTATAAAGTTGATTAGCCACAACATGAAGTTATGGGAAAGAGTCGTGGAAGCTAGGTTAAGAGGAGAGGTGATAATTAGCAAGCAGCAGTATGGTTTCATACCAAGAAAGAGCATCACAGATATGATGTTGGCTTTGAGAATGTTGATTGAGAAGTATAGAGAAGGCCAGAAGGAGTTACATTGTATCTTTGTGGATTTAGAGAAAGCATATGACAGGGTGCCAAGAGAGGAGGTGTGGTATTGTATGAGGATGTCAGGAGTGGCAGAGAAGTATGTAGGAGTGGTGCAGGATATGTATGAGGGCAATGTGACAGTGGTGAGGTGTGCTGTAGGAATGACAGATGGGTTCAAGGTGGAGGTGGTATTACATCAAGGATCAGCTCTGAGCCCTTTCTTGTTTGCAATGGTGATGGACAGGTTGATGGACGAGATTAGGCAGGAGTCTCTGTAGACTATGATGTTCACGGATGACATTGTGATCTGTAGCGAGAGTAGGGAGCAGGTTGAGGAGAGCCTGGCGAGGTGGAGGTATGCACTGGAGAGAAGAGGACGGAAAGTCAGTAGGAGCAAGACGGAATACATACGCATGAATGAGAGGGAGGACAGTGGAATGGTGAGGATGCAAGGAGCAGAGGTGACAAAGGTGAATGAGTTTAAATACTTGGGGTCAACTGTTCAATGTAAAGAGGAGTGTGGTAGAGAGGTGAAGAAGATAGTGCAGGCAGGGTGGAGTGGGTGGAGAAGTGTCAAGAGTGATTTGTGACAGAACGGTATCAGCAAGAGTGAAGGGAAGGTCTACAAGATGGTTGTGAGACCAGCTATGTTATATGGTTTGGAGACAGTGGCACTGATGAAAAGACAGGAGGCGGAGCTGGAGGTGGCAGAGTTGAAGATGCTAAGATTTTCACTGGGAGGGGCGAAGAAGGACAGGATTAGGAATGATTATATTAGAGGGACAGCTCAGGTTGGACAGTTTGGAGACAAATCAAGAGAGGCAAGATTAAGATGGTTTGGACATGTGTAGAGGAGAGATGCTAGGTATATGGGAGAAGGACGCTGAATATGGAGCTGCCAGGGAAGGTGAAAAGAGGAAGGCCAAAGAGGAGGTTTATGGATGTTGTAAGAGAGGACATGCAGGTGGTTGGCATGACAGAGGAAGATGCAGAGGACAGGAAGAGCTGGGAACAGATGATCCGCTGTGGTGACCCCTAACGGGAGCAGCCGAAAGTAGTAGTAGTAGTAGTAGTAGTAGTAGTAGTAGTAGATTTTACTCAGCCTGCAGCCTTTAGCACCCAGGGTGGAGGGCGGAAATTCCTCACCATAAATTGTAGCTTTTTCACTTCTGTGACGCTCAAAATTTGAGCCTATTATACTATTGTACCGATAACCTAAAATCTGGCCCCTTAACTTAAAACAATCAATCAATATACAGATTGTACAGATTACAGACTGTAATCAATGCAGACTGACCTGCTTGCTGTGCAGAGAAAGCAAAGACCATGATATCATCTAAATGGTACGGATAGTCAGGGTGGGGTGGGTAGAAGGTCAGCGCTTGGCTTGCGCTGCGCCTTAGGTCCAGCAAGAAGGTGGAGTGAACCATGGGAACAGCAAAGCAGCCCTGGCGCTTCCACTTGCGTGTAGGGATATACTCTGGGGTGCGTCTATAATAACCCTTCAGATATAGTGTGGAAAGATCCAGAAATAACAGTGACAGACTAAGTCAGATCTGTCTGGCATTTTCTGTAGTGAGAATAGCTTTAAGCAGTTTTTCCATGGAAATGGCAGTGTAGGTTTCCCGGTATAGTGTTCTCTCTGTTTTTTTTTCTAGTTTTTAACAGTTGTACCTGAGGGCTCATGCCACACCAGAAGTTGGAATAGAGCACTCTTGACTCCAACATGGGTGCCACAAGGGTCAGATTCTCAGCAATCATGTCTGTTAACACCCAGCGGTTTGTCAGCAGGTTGTCACTGTCCATATACTGGAGAACAAAAAAGGAGACATAACTATGTGTCTGGTGATATGCAATAATACAACATTTTAATGGCAGCTGACCAATTTAAACAAAAAAGTAAGAAGGTTCGGGATGCCTTGTGCCTTAAGGGCTTCGTCACTGGCTCATCACAGTGTCTTACCAGTATGTAATCAACCCATAGTCTTCTAGCGGCTCTGAGTGCTGCCTGCCTTAACTTCATTACATGTGTAAACCGAGAATTTGGCCAGTGCTTTGGACCTTGCTCATCTGTGTAGAAGCTATAAAGAAGTGAACGAGAGAGGGGGGGGGGTCATTTTAGGTAGTTTAATTGCCATAATGCAAAAGACTTTTTAAAGAGCTCAGATGGTTTTCTTTATTCCATCATTTGACCAAATTCATGGTTATACAATGCAAGTGTCTGTGAAAGTTCTCATTCATCCAGGTCATGGTTATCCAAAGGAGTTGAATCAAGTGCAACTGGACTTGGTATATATCTGTGAAGACGTTTCGCCTCTCATCCAAGAGGCTTCCTCAGTTCGTGCCTTTCTGACTCGACCAAGCTAGTCTGACTGACTGGTGATGAGACTCAGAATTTATCCTCTAGGAGTCGTTGTCAGAGCTATTGATATGCGTGGCTCTTTGTGATCCAATGTTTACCAATCATCACCAGCCAGTCAGACCAGCTTGGTCTAGTCAGAAAGGCACGAACTGAAGAAGCCTCTTGGATGAGAGGCGAAACGTCTTCACGGATATATACCAAGTCCAGTTGCACTTGATTCAACTCTTTTGGATAACAATGCAGGTGGAATGAATATTGTGGGGGAGGAGGGTCATATTTTTACAAATCTATTTAGGCTTTTACCTCAGAAATAACAGAAATTTGCCATTAGAAAGATTTTCCAATAAGCATTGAAGGTGCACCTTGGTTGGTCCATGGGTCTCCACTCCACTGAGTGATACAGGTGCTGTACTCCTTTAAGCCACTCCTGAAGCATGGCTGTGGTATTGTCCACATTATGGTCAGATGCTGCCCTGAGATGAAAAGTTGTGGTACATTACATTACTGAACTTCTATCTATCCATCCATCCATCCATCCATCCATCATCCAACCAAGCACCCCGCCCCCTCTCAAACCCTCTTCATTTTTCTCACTTGGATGAGGAGAGGTTGAATAGAGGTCATCATCCACTCTGCTTAGAATAACAAAAACGAAGATTTTCAAAGTCTCACTCACTGATATATGAGTCTTAGTTATTGGTAATCGTTTATTTACTATTTTCGACACAATTGATTATTTCCATTATTTGCCAACTGGTTTATCATGTTCCATAAAATCAAATCAGCAGGGAAATGTCATTTACTCTCTCAGCTGAGCGAAACAGAAAATGGTCAGTTTAAGAGCTGTATGCAAAACCATTATCCTAATTTCTTGGCAATGTTACTTCAGGATACATGGTTTGAACTAAAGCCCTGGATTGTCTATATCATCAACCCCCCCCCCCCCAGCATTGAACTGATTTCATTTTACCAGATAGCAATGCGATCCTTTGGATAGTCCAGTCTGTCAATACATCCCAAGAAGTAGGGGAGGCTATGCTCTGCATTGCGAGCAAGCACAGCTATTAGTACTTTTGGCTTCAGCAGAGATGATTCCCGTTGGATGGGTTTCACTGGATCAAGTGGCGATTCTTCTGTGCAGGTAAACGAGAGTCTCTCGACCATGAGCACAAAAAATAAGCCAAAACTCACAAATCCAAACGGCATTATTTCTAACGAGACACCTTTATTTATCGTCCGCCTCAAACTGCGACTTAAAAGGAGACAGAGGTGGAAGGGAGAGAGAGGGGGGTGGGGGGTGGGGAGGCTTTAGGGCAGGTGTGGGGGGGGTAATTTGTTAACCTGGCAACGCCCCTCCCCCCTTAAATCGGACAGTTGACGCACCAATTGAGAATGATCAAATTCATGAAGTTTATGAGTATTTTGCATATTTCGGATTGCGGTAGGACGTAGCAATTTCTATCAGACTGCACAGGTCAATGTCCCTTAATGTTCAGGCGAGATGGCATCGTGGTCCGATATGTTTCTTACCGGTGCAATACTATTCTATAGATTTCCGCTATATGTAAATTCTTTGCTTTTGTAGCCTGTACAGAAATATATTTATTTTTGTAATTCCGTTCTCATTCGACCACCCAAATATTTCGATATTCTAAGGTATGGAAGTTCTCTCTCATCGGGTCCACGTCTATTATCCTACTATGGAACATAGTTTTTATTTTATTTTATTATTTTAATAATGGGCATCACTCCCGAGTCAAATTTCTCCCCGAGTAAACTGATTTTGCAATAAAACTTTACCTCCAAAAAATGCATTTATACATATGACATGTTTGGTTGAAATTCCTTTACTATTTGTGAGTTACTTTATCGGGTGTTGTTCGCATTTATTTTGTTATCGTCACCCGCAAGCTTGATTTGGTCAGCGGACCATCGGCTGGATCGGTTAAAGTTTTCCACCCGGACTACTAATGTTGTCGCACCACGGAAAACCAACGGTAACGCGATCATGTGTCTCTCAAATTCATGTCCGGTCATTGGATTTATGTTTAGCTGCTTAATAAAATAAATTTTTATTTAAGCTAGTTGTAATAATGTCAGCAGTATCACACAGCGGAGACGAGGTACCGGATGAGAAGCCTCCTCCCCCTAACTGGATATTACAGCACCCAATGGTATGTGCACAACAAATACATCTCGTCTAGTCCATCGACAGTAGGCGTAAACGATGCTCACGCTGGATGCATATGCCTCTTCATTTTAGTACCGGCAAATGCTGAACCTGGAGGTGGAAGACAGCGCTCAAGTGTTTGCAGCTTTTCTTGTTTACATGGATCTTTCTGAGGGTGGGTTTTTACAAGGTTTAATCAACGTGCGTTAACAACAGGAAAGCCATGTGTAGCTTTGTATAGGTCCAAGGATTAACAAAACACTTTATTACTCTTAATCTTTCCAATTAGAAATAGGTTTGAGAGAGTGTCTTTAGGCATGCTCAATAATCTAGGCAAGAAAATCAAAGAACGTTGAATCAGTTCATCTGGATACAACGTTTATTGACAGGGTTGAGAGACAATTTTCTCGTGATTTATGTGTTGCCATTAATAATAGAGGCCCCCTCCCTCCCATTCCACACACACACACACACACACACACACACACACACCTGTCGTCAGCTCTGTTTGTTTTGTCCATTGTAGTGCGCCAATGGAAGGAGGTTTCTAGCATTAAATGTCCCGAGCTCCAGGTGGTGTTGCTGGAGGGGAGGGAGAAGGAGGGGGATCTGGTCCAAACGGTCCTCCCATTGCCTGTTCACCAGTCTCTGAGCCATAGAAGGTGAGAACACACTGGATGAGCCTACAGTCTTGCTGCCTATTTCACCTTTTTCCAAACTGACTTAAACCAATAGTGTCCAACCCTGCTCCTGACGAGTTGCCATTCTGCCTGTTCTCACTCCAACCCTAATTTAACACATCCAATTCAATCAAGGTCTTGGTCAGTAAGTAATTAGTAGAATCAGGTGTCTTAAATAAGGGTTGGAGTGAAAACAGGAAGGATGGTAACTCTTCAAGAGCAGGGTTTGACACCACTGACCACAGGGATTTTTCTTAAATATTCTTCACACTTTTATAGTCCTGATAAAAAAATGTTGTTTTTATCAGCCTCTGACACAGCCTTTTTGTCTTTCTCCCTCCAATCTGTAGTATACGATGTGTGTTGGACAGGGGATCTTCCATGTTATTGTGTGTGGTGGCAACTGATTCCACCCTGGTTTACCAAAGAATGACCGATGGCTTAGTGACACCAGACCCTCCCCTGGGCACCTTTCAGGACCTGGGCCGTCGACAGCACCGCAAGAGACGCCAGCAACACTGACTGCTCGCAACAGGAAAAACTACAGTGCTGTGGGTCAACCCGAGAAGATTTGTGTGGAATAGGGAACCAGCAAGTGTGGCTGTATGAATGATTTATGAAGGGGAGGCGAGACACTACTTGCAAAATTGTGACAGCAAAAAATGAAGCTATCTGAGGCAGCATTCAAGGCTTGCGCCTGAAAGGCCTGTAGCCTATACAGCCCTCGTTGGGATAGTAAAATAAATTTTGTTTAACACATACTGTAAGCATAGTCCGCAGAGGAACTCATGGGCATTTACAGCAGAAGCTGGAACCCAGTCAATCCTCAGTCAAGGAAACTTACATGGCAGAGAGGTTGAAAAACTTTGTTTCATAACCTCTGCTGTCAGTTCTCTTTCACCGTCCCTTGTGGAGTGCAACTGTGTGGTTTTAATTTGAATAATGTAATAATTTGAATAATAATTGGCGGCACAATGGCCCAGTGGTTAGCGCTGTCACCTCACAGCAAGAAGGTCATGGGATTGAACCCCGGGGTTGTCCAACCTTGGGGGTCATCCCAGGTCGTCCTCTGTGTGGAGTTTGCATGTTCTCCCCATGTCTATGGTGGGTTTTCTCTGGGTGGTCCGGTTTCCCCCACCATCATCAAAAAGACATGCATGTTAGGGTTAATACTCCTGTGTGTGCCCCAGACTGAGGCATGGTAATACGAACTGGAGTTGGTCCCTGGGTTGCTGCATGGCGGCTGCCCACTGCTCCTAGCTACACAGCTAGAATGGGTTAAATGCGGGGAATTTCCCCACTGGGAGTAATACAGTATATCAAAATCGAAATAAAAAAATATAACCCAAATGAGTGCCATAAAAAGAAGTTTTTGATCAAATGATTCATCTAGCAGATTTCACTTAAACAGTGTTGGGCATACCTGCCCCAACAATACAACAGTGTCAGGTTTTGAGGTGATTTCCTGAAAATGATTTTTATTTTACTAGAAAAAAATGAAAACCACAGAAAAAAAAGAAAAGAAAACACAATGATGTAACACTTGGGGAAAGCAGTACAGAATCAGACTAACACAAATTGACAGTTTACATCGTAAATAAAATGCATACTAAAACAAATGTCTGCAACCCTGCTCTGTGTGTGCACATGTGTATGAGAGTATCGTATCGGTGCAACAGTGAAGCTTGACTACAGGAGACAATGACTAACACTTCAACCCTGAGCCTTATTCAACACAAATACCCTACATAACATAAATAGACATAGACAGAAATACTCTGGACTTTATGGCAAATATACTGTAGAAAAAGGTTAATACTGTCAAAAAATTTGACTTGGAGTGCAGAAATCGCTTTCTGCCGACTGACTTCAGGAGTGGATTTAAGAATGAGAATGTTGTGGATGGATGTACTACATTAATTTCTTGCCTTCAGTAAAGAACACTTGATAGTTCCAGTGTAACTCCAATTATATTCACAACTGTCTGAACCTGTGAAACACAGAAGTGGTCATAACAGTCGTGTCCATTTGCCTTTTCCCGTTTTATCCAGTCAGGTGATCAAAGCATCCTTTAAGCCAGCAGAACGTGCCAAGACCTGAGCTTTCTGTCATCCCATCCTCCCATTATGACATTTACTCATTCATTATAAGAGTCTAGACCAGAGGTGTAGTTGTACTCTGTACTCTCCTGGTAGAAGGAAAGCGTAACGTAAAGTATGGAGAGCAACGGCAAGTCATAAATGCTGTGAGGGCTTTGATTTCGTTCGAGAAATACTGTTCCTTGGGGGTGATCTGATTTGAAAAGACATCAAGCTGAAAAGGTAGTCGATTAGAAGGGCAGAAAGATTCTCGATTCAAGTCAGCCATCAAATCTTCTCAAACGTGTACAGGGGACAGTCAGAACCAAACAAGAGTTCTGCCAGATATGGTACCGTCCTCTATAACACCGGCATAGCGATTCCTCTCATACTGGGGATGATGATAGGATACTCAACCACAGTGTTATGTCAGATCTTCCTCCTCTGAGCAATAGTCCTGCCCCTGTATACCAAGGAAAGAGGGTGACAATTATGCATTGTTTTGACTAAACAAATGTTTCATTTTGAACTAGTTGAGGCAAATACAAAAGTATAACAATAGATGTGAACAAGCAAAATTAAAATTGTTTGCCACTGATAAAATGATTTGTAAGACTGTGTTGAAGTTTTGGGCGCAGGCGGCGTTTTTCAGAATATAATTGTGTCATTGAGATTTATTTTTTTTTGTTGATTTTTCTCTCCCCAATTGTATCCGGCCAATTACCCCACTCTTCCGAGCTGTCCCAGTCACTGCTCCACCCCCTCTGTCGATCTGGGGAGGGCTGCAGACTACCATATGCCTCCTCTGATACATGTGGAGTCCCCAGCCGCTTTTCACCTGACAGTGAGGTGTTTTGCCAGGGGGACATAGCGTGTGGGAGGATCATGCTATTCCCCCAGTTCCCCCTCCCCCCCGAACAGGTGCCCCGACCGACCAGAGGAGGCACTAGTGCAGCGACCAGGACACATACCCACATCTGGCTTCCCACCCGCAGACACGGCCATTGTGTTTGTAGGGACGCCTGACCAAGCCAGAGGTAACACAGGGATTTGAACCGCCGATCCCCATGTTGGTAGGCAACGGAATAGACCGCTACGCCACCCGGATGCCTGTCATTGAGATTTTTAAAGGTATTTTGAGACATTGCAGTTGCGAGATAAAATGTCTTACCTTCTCAATCTTCTCATCCAACATTCTGAAAAATTCCTGCTGACTCTCTGAGGAGTGGATACTACTATGAGGAAAATAGTAAAGTCAATTAGGGGCATACTTCATAATGCTCATAATGTAGTGAAGGCCCAACTTAAGAAATGACAAATAGTTTGGGTCAAATGGCTTGATTGTACACGGAATACATTAACGACCAGTAAGAAAATAAGGTAAATCATAACAAGTGAGTTAACGGCATCAAAAAAGGGTGATGGATACTTACAGTATCTTTCCATTCCCATTGGGCCCTGTGTCATCTATATGCTGTCCTTTGCCAAGTAGGGCACTTTTCTCCTGCAAGATTGAAAACACTTGAACGCATTTGGATACATGAGCACGTACACATAGACGCAACTGATTGACAAGGGCAGTCCTCCATCCCCCTGTATGGTGGGAGGGGTAGATAGAGTGATAAAGAAAATAAAAGTATGGTCACGCACTGTACTGTCCTGGTTGTCCCCTCCTCCCTCCTCTCCACCGATGTACTTCACTTTCTCTACTCCCTTCATCTTGTACTCGTCTATGAGAGAAAGGGAGAGGAGCACATAGGGCTATATCCACTCATCAGCACAATCTGGGTCAATAGGACTCACAGTACAGTACTTGGCAAAGTAATTATGTGCTTGAATCATCACGCCTCGAAGTAAATCCTCTTTCAATAGTGGTTGGCAAGCACATGAGCTGTCGACCTGATACCCCTCACTTCTCCCTCTTTTTCTTATTCCCAGCCTCCCACTCTCATATGAAGGAACAGAAACAGGAATAACGTAGAGAAATAATGTCCTGATTGATTGAATCCGATTTGTCTTGCTGTACTATATGTAGGCAATGTATATGAAAAATGCATTTAATCAGTCCGCGCAACCACATAATATAAAAAATAGTGTAGCGATGAAATCTGCCGTCATTATGTAATTTAGTCAGGCGATTGAAGCTTATAAGGAATTCCCCCATTTACAGATCAACTGCATTAACATTACAATCTTCATTGGTAAGAAAATTGGCAAAATGCATTTTTTTCTGCACCCCCACCACTATTCTCTCTGAGCCTCTCCCTCATACTCCATCACTTGGTATTACCTATTCCACAAAATAGAACCGGAGTCCTTAGACTTGCTTGTCTCAAAGATTAAGCCATGCGGATCTAAGGACTCCGGTTCTATTTTGTGAGTTTTCTTCTTTGAACTGGAGCCTTATTCCGTTATTCCTGGCTGAGGTATTCAGGCAACCTGGTAGAAGTTGAGGATGGCTGCTAGGGCTCCTCCCTGCAGGAGTGGGGATCGGACCAGTGTGATGAGCTGTCCGATCCCCACTCCTGCAGGGAGGAGCCCTAGCAGCCATCCTCAACTTCTACCAGCTAAGCTATTCAACTGAAAATGTGTCAGTGGAAGTAGGTTTAGTACCTACTTCCATTCACAAAATTAAGATTCAAAAGTATGTATCAATCAAACAATGATTGACTCATATTGTTCTGTTCCCAGCAAAGTCTCACAACACTTGTGCGCATCTATGACTATTATGTCCTTGTTACAGCAGAACATCAGACTGGAATTAAAGTGATCGGAAGGTGCAGCGGTTGTTGTTTACCCATACTAACCAGAGAAAAGGTCCCCGTTGCTGTAGGCTTTACTCCGGCCCTCCTCGCCACTGGGCACGGCCGACACCTGTTTGGCCGAGGTGCATCCCATCTCCTCCTCAGCTGCTCTCCTCACCCGCGAGCATCACAGGCTGACCTAGGGAGGTAGACACAGGGGGGGAGGAGGACAGTATATTGAATCAGGTTGCCCCTGGCAACACGATGAAAGATGTAAAGTGTGTTCCTATAGATGATTAATTAGTCATGAGGCGCTCCACCCTGCACCGCCAGTCAAAGCTTGAACCCATTGTAGGAGAGATGACAAAATTAAGCGTTAGCCGGTTTTTCTTTAATCGCGTACACTGCGTGCGTGAGAGGTAGTGCCTTGGGCAGACCAATCACCACACACCATGGTGCCAGCTGCACCGCAGACAATAGGCCTTTTTCAAGCAATTTGCGATGCCCCGTCCGTGCCAACACGCCGGATAAATGTATTAGCGAATGTGTGTGTGTGTGTGTGTGTGGGGGGGGGGGGGGTGTCCTGTGCCACTCAGAGAATTAAAACGTGTCAGCGTGCTAATACTCTCTTCATCGGTCTGGAAGGGCCACAGCATTTAAAGAGGTTTCATCGGCGACAACTGAATGTGTGTTGTGATAGAAAGATTGATGGCAATGAACCACACACACACACACACACACACACACACACACACACACACACACACACACACACACACACACACACACACACACACACACACACACACAAGTATTTTGAATTCTGAATTACAAAGTGAAGACTGGGATTGTGATCTCGCTAAAGCGCACAGCTGCGTCCAGCTGCAGAGTCAGCTGTTTTTGTCACGTCTCAACATCCCGATACAGCATTTTAAATGTGTGTAACATGGATAAAGAGATTCTGGGATAGCTCGCCACCCAGCTCACACCAATAGGCTATAGGCTATTTCACGTACGTTTTAGGCTCTCGCATAATAAGGTGAAAGAGCGTGAGATAGCTCCATCCGATCCGGTGTAGCAAATGCCATTGTAGATTTCATTTATCTAGCGTGTGGTAACGTTAATTGTCAAACGCTTTATACAGTCGACAACAGAATTATGTTTGTAGATCAGCCATTCCATTTTCTCCTGGCACCACGATATCAGACAGACGGGAACAAACAATGGATAACCAAACAGACACTGCAACAAGAGAGACAAAATTACCATTTTGCACAGGATCTGCCCATGGATCCTCTGCGCCGTTGTGGTTTTTAATCTAAAGTGGCTTTAGTCGAGACTGAAGGCGGGCGTCCGCATCGGGAGACCGCATCTGCATCTCCCCTTTCTCTCCACGGTCATTAGATCCAGATCCAGAGACGTAGTCCGTCTGGCTCGCCGCGGGCCCACTGTCTGGTCTGCTGAATATCACAGCCTGCTATTACGTGGAGAGGTGGATTAAAAAAAAATTCCCATGAAAATGTTGTTTAAAAAAAAAGAGAAAAAAGAAAAAGAAAACAATCATCGGAAATGGCAGATTATTATTGGTGTTTTTTTTTGTTACATACAAGAACACGCAAAAAACGCCCCGTTCATTCAATAAAATAGTTACACTGGATTTTTAAAAGCGTCGCGGCTCTGTAATACTATATCCCATCGCGTTGACAACAGATTGACTATACGGTTACAACAGTAAAGCATTAGTTGCCAATCGGAACGTATTCTCTGACGCACCGGAGACTTCCGGCCAGCTCATTCAACCTACATCTCCGTAGTTGACAGCTTCAAAAAAACAAAAAAAGAAGCGTAAATCCACATCTCCTGCTTCGCTTCTAGAGATCATTGATCCAAGATGGTTTCACTTACAATGATCGCCCGTGTGGCAGACGGACTACCGCTCGCTGCGTCAATGCAAGAGGACGAACAGGTAATGGATGGAAAGGTGGAGCTGACACGCCAATTTAATTTAACCACTTCTAATTTGCTTCACACGAGAAATGCGTATAAGTGAAGGCTTGATCGAGTTACCTTTACACGGTTTTTTTTTTTAGTAACCATGTCGGCCGCTAGGATTCAACTGTGAACCACATGAAGTGTTAACATTCTAATCTGTTGTAACATACTTGTTAGTCAGGGAGAGACCTCCAACAATACCAGAATCAAGCCAAACAGCTCTTCCGTAAACTGAACGCCCAAAGTCCAACTCGCTGCACGCTGGAGGCGAGGGACATGGCCTTCCAGTGAGTAAACGCAAATACAAAGCTACCTACTGTTTTTCTTTTCCTGCAGATATACAGTGAAATGTATTCTGAAACATGTAGATTACAAGAGGATTCACATTCTATCCTTATTGAGGTGGTGAAGAAAAACTGTGGCAAAAAAATGATACTTATTCGACTTGTTGCTTTAGGAGAGTATCTATGATTGCCAACAACCACTGCTTCCATCTGTCTGTTGTCGTGCGTTGGTCTTCTGGTTTGCAGCTATTTGATAGAACATGGTGTATGCTACCTGGCCTTGTGTGAAGCCTCATTTCCCAAGAAGATGGCTTTTGGGTACCTTGAAGATCTCCAAACTGAGTTCCATGATCAGTATGGGAAGAAAGTGCCCACAGTATCACGCCCATACTCTTTCATCGAATTTGGTAAGTTAAGTTTGCTTTAAAATTTGATACAATCAAGAGATGGAAAAACATATGTGGTCTGAAAAAGAAGTGGCCATTAGTTAGTTTAATACATGTAAGGCTTTGGAGTGGACATTGCATTGGAGCTTTTATATTGATTAAAGTCGTAAGCAGAAACTATAGGCTGATAGATCCCAATTTTGAACTCGGATCAACCGTTCACTATTGTAGATACCTATATCCAAAGGACAAAGAAGTCATACATTGACAGCAGAGCCAGGAGAAACCTAGGCAGCATCAACACAGAGCTACAGGATGTCCAGAGAATTATGGTGGCAAACATTGAGGAAGTTCTGCAACGTGGAGAAGCCCTTTCTGGCAAGTACACTGACCTGGCTAGAGTTGCCTTACAAAACAGGTTTTACATTTCCAAGGAACTCCGTGCCAACACTGTAATAGCTCGCACATGCTCACTTTACACCATTTTTGATAATTCATAGAAATCATCATTGCTGTCTTTGAATTTAAATGTACTTCCATTTTTAGTAATATACTAATGTTACACCATAGAAATATCCGTTGCCTCTATGCTTTGTTTTCCTTTCAGCTCTCGACACAAAAGCCAGCAATCTATCCAACCTCTCAAAGAAGTATCGCAGTGATGCCAAATATCTCAATACCCGTTCTACCTATGCAAAGGTGGCTGCTGGAGCAGTGTTCTTTATCACTCTCATCATCTATGTACGTTTCTGGTGGCTCTGATGAAGAAGAAGAAAAAAAAAGACTTTCAAACATGGAAAGTTGGCCGTTTGTCCCAATTAAGAAACAACTGTTTACCTGTTTAACATTTCCATTTATATCGTTAAACCTCAGTTCTGAATTGGGTGCCTTGTGAAGTTAGTTTGTCCATGTAAAGGAGTGGAATCACTTTCTATGCTTTTTCTAACTCGAATTGCCTTCATGTGTATATAAATGTGTGACACACACACACACACACACAACGAGCCATATATCTGTCACCGGTGTTCTCTACATATGAAAGCAAATATTGCCCATCTAGACATGTCAGTAATTTAAGTGTTCATGCGCAATTACACATGGACATTCAAAATGTAAATCAATTAAGAGTGTAGAGAAATAGAACACTTCCATCTAATAATACTGGAGCTTTAACAGGAGGTATTGGAGTAATTATCTATGTTTACATGGGGGGGAGGGGTTATTTTAAAGTTTCACTGTGAAGAGGCCATCTATCCATACTTAAGTCTTAATGTGTGAATTGTCTTGCCATGCAATGGCTAAATAGCTGTTTACAAAATGTACAAAATTGTAAGAATTGTTTAAAATAGACATTTACTGAACATGAGGACCTGTATCACAATTCTTTGTATGAGACAACAGGCATGTTTAATCAATGTCAACAATACTAATTTCTCCCTTAAAAAAATGCTCCAACAAGCACTCTCCCCATCATATACTTTTCAACCATGATGAAACCAGTTCATATTTACAAAAGCAAATTTTATTGTACAAAAACAACCTTGTTTGAGTTACAAGAGAAAGGAGGGTCCACGTGTAGACTGAAGAGCTGCAGTGCCAAGGTGATGGCCGCTTGGTGGTGCAACTGGAAAGCTGAATATTAGAGAGGCATGCTTACTGAACGTGAAGGATAACCATATTTTTTCAGTTACATTTGTGACCTATCCCTATTGCAAGAAATGGCAACACATTGCCCTGCCTGAGCCCGTCATGTGTGTGTATATTTGGACTGCACAGACATAAATATGAGTTTTCTGGCTAAATTAGTATAGCTATAAAAGTGAATTCAAACTTCCATCCATCCATCCACTATCCAAACTGCTTATCCTACCCAGGGTGGCGGGGATGCTGCAGCCTATCCCAGCAGTCATTGGGCAGGCAGGCAAACATGGTAGAGACAAAAATCAGTGGTTTGTTGAACTTTTTCAATACAGACCACAGTGACAAAACGTAAAAGGAGCAAATTTATAGCAATTAGAGTAAAATACCTTTACTAACCACTAACTGTCAATATCCATAAAGGCAAAACTGGCATTTTTAACCTAAGCCTTATTTTTCTATTGTTAAGACTCAGATCGAACAATGGGTAGCAGAGTCTTATCAACTAATTCAGTACTTGAACAAGCTCGCATCAGCTGACAGTTGCACACCAAGCATCAATATAATCCTTTACAGCAATAGCACTCACCAAAATAACATCTATCCAAAGAGCTGTTTTTTGACACAAACAGGCTCTGAATAATTTGAGAACAGTAAAGAGCCTTAGCCACCATACCAGTCATGAAATTATATAGATATTAGTCCATTTCTAACCCGGAGGTTGTTACAGGAGGATCATCATCCATCACTGTGCTGGTTGTATAGACTATCTTTTCATAATGGAAGGTGTTTTCAGACACTTTTCAACACATCCTGAGCCTGTTGGTGCTTCAAAAGAGCTCCTTTAGTTGACGTCATTATGTGAGTGCTATTGCCCCGAAGGATTACATTGCAGCCTAGTGCACAGCAGTCGGCTGATGCAAGCTTGCTCAATACTGAATCAGTTTAAAAGATTCTGCTACCCATCCCTTGGTTTGACTCTCAATGACACGAATATGGAGCTTATGTTAAAAAAATATCAGATTTTCCCTTTAAGCAGCACCTTTGTTGCCATGCAAAAGAGTAATGTAAAAAAATTGTTTTACCTGGGAATGGACTCAAAAGAGTAATGTAATCTAGCATAAAACACAGCAGCATCTATTCCCCTAGATCTGTCTGTCACTGGCACCGTCATCATCAGAGCCTCCCAACTACAGATGCTGCTGTACTCACCAATAGGGAATCAAGTGAGTCGGACACCTGATCCCCCTGTTCCCCCAAATCTACATTTGTTATTTGTCTATGTGGCAGCTCTCAGTTGTGTTTTCACAGCATAAAAAAATAAAAGTGTTTGAGTTGCTCGGGGTTTAGCTGTGACTGACTGTTGACGAGTTCGTATTCCTGGCATTCATATTACTGTTACTCTTTTAACACATTTCTGTGCTGCTCCCCGTGACTGATGGGTGGATCACAGAGATTCGGATTTACACCACCAGATCAAAGTCATCCCTCTGCAAAAGAAAGTTAACATCATTAGGCTTATTACTTTTTAGGTAAAGAACAATGTGCTCAAGGGTGCAACTGCAATACATTCACTTCAACACTTAAAATATTTTGACATAGCAAAGAAACAAAATTGTCACCTCATCATTGTAATTCATGACATGCTGCTTGATCTTGGAAGAGTCCACCCATGTCACAAAATCTTCCATATTTCTAGAAAAAAAAAATGTAACGGACAGCAAAATTTGGAACAAGGTTCAACAATGGTTAAAAGAAAAACTCAAACAAGGCCAAACAAAATAAAACACCAACCTTGTGACAAGGAATGCTGGGTCTGTGACTATTTCTGGCCCGACACGTACATCTGAGACTGAGTCAAGGACACAACAGAGCCCCCCCCTCCACACACACACACACACACACACATCCCACTTCAGCATCTACAACATCTAACCTGCTAACTTTAAGGCAAATGGTAGATCAAATGCATAGCAACTGCATCCACTTCCCTGAGAGAACACACACACACACACACACACACACACAGGACAGTGAAGGATACGGCCCTGTTCAATAAAAGTGATGGCTGTCTTCAGGTTCTGAGCCATATGCAGATTCAACATGATGCTTGGAAGCCTTCTCCTGAGGGATCACACAATATATCAAAGTCTGAGGGTGAGGAAACGGACCAAGGGCTTTTGGATTTTGGCATCAACTGATGAACTGTCAGGTAGTGTTTTAATACTGAACTCTGCATCATCAGTTTGCTATTAAAAGCTGTGTCATATTTCAGCTTTCCTGAAGTACAATATGACCAGTGAATATCAGCAGAAGTTGCTGAATGTTATGTTTTGATTGGAAAAAAGTACCCCAACTCATATTTCTGCATTCTAAAACTCAGGAGTTGCACCAGCTGTCTTTTGTTGTTGTTTGATGCTGCTTAAATATTTGGCTCACAGTTGCAGCAAACTATTCAGCAAATATTTACTGAGGTTGCTCAAGAATGGTAGCTCAACAAATGTGCTGTATATCCACTACCTTTCTATTTGAATTTGTTTTTCCCTTTATTTTCATTTGCTGCTCACATTGCTGAACAATAGAGGTCACAATTCAAGTAAATTTAAACACAGCATCTTTAATTTGCACTCCAACGACTGTGTAGTAGAACTGTGTAGTAGTCTGGGCTGCATTGTTAACAATAACACATGCTGACAGGACAGGGTGTTGGCTGATTTACCTGCAGAACGAAGATGCTGTGACTTTCTCTGTGAGGGCAAGGTTTTCTTTGGTGGGGATGAGACCTATGCTGTACCTTCAACAAGGAACAATCAGAATATCAATTTCAATGTCAACATATTGCTATAGTGTTCATTATACAGAGGGCCCTGGGGCATCAAGGTGGGTTACGAGTGGGGAAAAGACAAGAGGCAGGGATTTGCCTGTCATCCAATAATATACAAGAGCCAATTCTATTAGCCAATTAAGTTTGGATATTCAAGAAATGTGACTTCATGTGTTTCTCACATAGATTAAATTAAAGCTAACAATATTACGAAAAATATTAAAAAAAAGGCACTAGAAGGAAAATGACTGATAATGGCAATGACTGCACGGATGACAGAAATGATGCAGGTGTAATACTGTTCATTATGTATGAACCTAATAGTAGTCACACAGTGGTGAGGATGAGTAAAGTCCTGATTAAAACTGAGTGTGTGTAGAGAAGGGATTTCTTGGATGTCAGCACTTGAGTGTTAAATCTTCTGGAGAGGTCCAGAGCCTAGTTTAATGGACCATGTGTGATGGATGCTGCCCACTTGAAAATCTCAATGACATCTAGCTCAACTCTTTTCCCCTAACATCCATTATTTGAACACACCGTCTCCCCAAACAAGCTTAATACAGTCAGTTAAGACTCTAGATATTAATAAATATCCAAGATATTTCGATACAGTTGATGAATCATAAACATCAGTGCTGCACAACTACTTTGCAGGTATTTTTTGTAGCATCTTTACAATATGCCATGTGATTTTTTTTTAAGGAGTAAAGTTACATTATTTTAAGGAGTAAAGGGGCACGGCGGTCGCCTCACAGCGAGAAGGTCCTGGGTTTGAGCCCCAGGGTAGTCCAACCTTGGGGGTTGTCCCGGGTTGTCCTCTGTGTGGAGTTTGCATGTTCTCCCCATGTCTGCATGGGTTTCCTCCAGATGCTACGGTTTCCTCCCACAGTCCAGAGACATGTAAGTCAGGTGAATCGGCTGTACTAAATTGTCCCTAGGTGTGTGTGTGTGTCGGCCTAGTGGCCTATCCAGGGTATCTCCCCGCCTGCCGCCTAATGACTGCTGGGATAGGCTCCAGCATCCTCGTAACCCTGAGACCAGGATAAGCGGTTTGGCTAATGGATGGATGAATGGATGGTAAAGTGTCAAACAATGAGGGGGAACTGTGAAAAAATATACTGCTTAGGTGGAATTGACTCTACTACTACTTTTGGCTGCTCCCGTTAGGGGTCGCCACAGCAGCTCATCCGTTTCCAATTCTCCCTGTCCTCTGCATCTTCCTCTGTCACACCAGCCACCTGCATGTCCTCCCTCACCACACCCATAAACCTCCTCTTTGGCCTTCCTCTTTTCCTCTTCCTTGGCAGCTCCATATTCAGTGTCATTCTCCCACTATACCCAGTATCTCTCCTCCACACAAGTGCAAGCCATCTCAATCTTGCCTCTCTTGCTTTGTCTCCAAACTGTCCAACCTCAGCTGTCCCTCTAATATAATTTAATTTAATTAGGTGGAATTAAATATGCAACCAAATGGCTTTTGAGAGCACACAGTTGGGTCAAATTGATGCAACATTTTAGTTGACCAGGCCACATTAAAGCTAACCAACTTTTGTGGCTCACGCAGTACTGAGCTGAGGTTTTAAGATGTCACTCTGAAGACTTGGTCAGCTGTATGTCACAATGTGCCGAAACCAGACAAATGAGGATGTACTCACAGCTTCTCCAGGAGCTGAGATGTACTCTGAGCTCTGAATCCATCTTTCTCATCAACGTCACGGATCTTCCGGGCCAGATCTCTTATGTTACGGCTCAGTTTATTGTACCTAGGACATGGGGTAAAATAAATACTTTTAGCACTAACCTTCTACAATGCCTACAGTGTAATGTCGAATTTAGAGGACAGTCACAGTCTGACAATATGGGAAATTGGTCTGTCTGCCTGACTGCTGTATAGATTTGCGTGATAACTGCTACTAGAGAGCGAGAGAGAGAAATATTGGGCTAGTGTCTGATTAAAAAACATTTGGCTGTCAATTTTTAGAGATTCCTGTTGCAAGTTCAACTATTATTAGTATATTTGACTTCCAGCTTTGCAAGGAACTATACTCGGAATTTCCACCCTGACATGGCTAACAATCATGCCACAGCGAGGGAACTGTATAATATTGAAAATGGAAGAGACAACATGATAAGAACTATAGATGAGTTAAGCTAGCTAACATTAGCCAAAGGAATCGATGCACTCACTTTGTGTAGTCCTCTCTTTTCTCTATGTGAAATCTCCGTAACACTTTAACTTCATGCAAGTTGTTATCCACTTCCCAATTGATGAAGTCTACCTTCTTCAACAGTTTCTGTTCGTGGAATTTCAGTTTCCGAACCATCTTGAATAACGTCTGTAAAGCACAAACCAGCCTAATGACAAGATCACACACAAGACCTCCCTGCGAGACAAGTACAGGAACCACGTGTTATTTTCTTCGTTGCCAGTCGAATGAATGAATATCGGGTCGACGGGGCCTACAGCGCCACCTACCATAAACGCTCATCCTCTGCAAATTCACATATCTTTTGCTCAAATTAACGTGGTTTGCTATCAATTTGGGTTTTTTAAAACCACGCTCGCAATATTGGTTGTTCCGTGGAGAGTGTACATATAGCTTTTTTTTTCTGAGCGATAGCGTCTTTTCCCAGTTGTTCCCAATGAGGAGAGAGCGTGTGCGGCCGCCTTGAGAATACCGCTTCACCCGCTGTCTTTTTTTCGGAGCGCTCCGATTATTTCGGCTGCTCCGACCGCTTCTATTTGAAAATCTCTGGACTTTTCAGAAAGGTGTCGTCACGGTCACGCCTTTTCAGGCAACCAATCATAAGGCTGATGGGGCGGGACTCGTCACCCTGGCAACCAAGAAAATGGAGGCGATGATGGTGCCTGTATCGTTGTCTCCGACAGATCGTACCATGCCCCCACATCCTCCTTGTTCTGTCAGACTGAGCGGTGACAACATACAACTTCCGCTGTAAGGCTGAGAGGTTTACTTTGAGTGGTACGCCATTTGGTGACGTAACGGCACTATTTGATAGTGCACAAAGCTCATCCATACAAAGTATGAAGGCAAGCATCCTCCGGTTGGCGCTCATTGTGGAAAACAATGTTAAACAAATGGATAGTAGGAATAACAAATAGATAATAAAAAGCAAAGGGGCGATACTAGTCCATCATACAACGACATGGTGATATATTGCAGAAACAAAATCCCCGTGCAGCGTTTTTTTCCCCTCTCACTGTCACGTTTTTCTGCCAGAGAAAGACGCCATATATGTACACTCTATGTACATATAGACATATATTGTGTCCAGATGAACTGATTCAACTTTTTTTTAATTTTCTTACCTGGATTATTGAGCATGCATAAAGACGCTATACACACTCCCTAAATCGTGTGTATTGCTCTTCTCCAGCAGGTGTCGCCAGGTTCAAGGGGTGAGTCACACAGATTTACTCAATCTGGACAACGTGAACTCAAAATCGTGTTTGGACTCGGTTCCAGCACGATCACTGATTTGTTGGCCTTGAAGTGCGTTAAAAAAAAGAAAAAAGAAAACCACGGGGTACTTCTTTAAAATGTCCACGAGAAAAGAAGTGCCAGACAGAGCAAGGATTATGCTGTGAATAACTAGTCCCCGTACAGTTTTATCCACGGCCGAAACCCCGCGGGAGCATTTGGTAATTTGGGATTAGACATCTCATCTGTGGGGAAGGAGTGTCCATATGTTGGTTACATCGCGACACTGAAGGGGTAAGTGAAATTGCAACGTGTTAGTTAAAGGAAAACAATTGAGAAAGAAATGTCTTAAATGGTACGACGTCTACTACGATTATTTGGGATTATGTATTTAGATGATATGGATTTTACATAGTATGTCGTGTTCTGAGGAACTTTATTTACTACTTAATTCTCGGGTTGTCGATTTACCAAGGTTGCTTATGTTATTGCCTCTTATCAATAATATACTATATTTTTGTCATTTGGGTGATCTTTCAAACGTATTTTTTATTGAAAGCGCGGTTTCTTTGCATGTGCCTTCATCCATCCATCAAGCCACCCAGTCGACTTCATTAAGTACATTTCCGCCCCGAGTTCTTTTTTTCTCTTCTTTTTGACGGCTCTGCATCCTGAAACTTAATGACGTACAGTTCAATATATCCTGGTCAAGACAACTCCCTTTAAAACAAATAAAGTCCCTGTTATATCCTTGTTTGCTTATTCTACTTCAAGGATCTTCTCCACATCACCAGTGATGGATTTATGAGTAAATTGCTTTCATTCAGACATTTACAACCTTGTTTTATGTAATATGCGGTCATGGTAGTTTACCTAAATGCTGTAAGAACAGTTTTCAAAGTAAAAACACATTGGGATGCCTTTCTGTCTGACATGACTGTCTTGTATTACCTGATCTAGGGTCAGATCAGATTTCAAACTTTCCCATACGTGTCCCAAATATTGTACTCTGCTAGGAAGCTCACCCTTAACAGGCTAAGGGAGCCCCATCTCTAACTTTAACTATGCTATTGGCTAGATCACTGTGTTGCAACTGATGAAATGGCATGACGGTATTTGGTAGGAGGTTCCTCAACTATTAAACACATGCTTTTCAGTCATGTCAAACATCTTGATGTCCACTGCGGGTGTCTGTATATCCTCACATCTGCCTCTGCTAAGCCAAAATCCAGTGCTTCCTAGGCAGATGATGGGTGTGAGAAACTCAACACTTAAATTGCTTCTATCTTCCACGAGTTTCTACTCCAAAATAATGCACTGGTGAGAGCCATCAGCACCTTAGCATGAACATGATAGACCAACACAGTCAAATTGAAACATACGTAGTTTAGTTTTCCACAGGGAGGCTGAGTGGATGTGGCCTTTTACTTCGGGCCAAACAATATATTGCCTCAGAAAGATTTTCTCCTCTTAATACTTGTTGCAAAGAGTTCCATGGGTAATATGGATAAACGATAAATGGTTCTTAATTTCACTATTCACCCACAACTGATTAGTTTGTTTTGCTGGTTTTGCAAGTAAAGTGTTCAAAAAGTGAAATGTTCAAACAGCATATTTTTCTACTCATATAGCATTCTCTATAATATCAAAAATAAAATAAACTAGTAAGATTTTGAAAGAATTAGGTAAAGTCAGTCAAGTTTATTTGTACAGCCCAAAATCACAAGGTAGTCCCAAAGGGCATTGCAATCAGTACAATATACGACAATAAACGACAATAAACGACACCCTCTGACCTTGGACCATAGACTCAAATGAGGAAAAACTAAAAGAAAAACCTTATCAGGGAAAAAGAAAAATGCGAGAAATTTCATGAAGAGCAACAGAGGAGGGTCCCTCTTCCAGGACAGAGAGACATGCAATATAGGTGTTGAATGTACAGAATACACAAGAACAACAGAATCATAATGTAATGTCATAGATTACACACAAAGCATGGTACTGTACAATACATACAGTTAATGCATAAAATGAAATGTAAAAAATAACATCCTGAAATTGACCTGTATTTATCCCCTTTGTGTTAACAACTTAAATTGAGCCAGGTATATTAAATCCTAAGTGATCACACTAAACATGTTTACAGGGGCCACCTGTGTTGACCTTTGAACCCATAGCACCATAGACATTAGCAGGTTTGTGAGCTCTCACCAGTGAAACAGCACATCAGATCATTCCCCCTATCATGAACACCAAGACACTGCCCATGGACATTAAAGATGAAGATGCTCACAGACAAAGCTTTAAACCTTTCAAGCAGCACTTCTAAATCCATTGTCACGACATAGGAAAAAAATACATGGGGCAGCCCAGACACTGCTAAGATCAGGCCATCCTACCAGGATGAAACTGTCCACAGATCAGCGTGCCATCAGCACTTCACAGAAATCAGTGAGAACAACTAGAAGGAACCCACTTTTGAAAGAGCCCAACACGAAGTCATGCTTGGAGTTTGCTAGAAGCCATTGGGGGGGGAAATCCGAGACCTTCTGGAAGAAGATTGTTTTTATCTGATGAGACTTAAGACATGAAGTTGAGCTCTTTGGCCTTAAAGCAATATTTGATGTGAAACAAACAGCCCAACACCCGTCAATCTTCAAGTTGGTAGTGACATGTTTTTAGGTTGCATTTTAGCAGGAGGGAATGGAAAGCTCATTACCATCAAGGGCAAGATTGACAACACAGGTAAATTACATGCAAATGCCTGAGGAGAACCTCTTTCATTCAGCAAGAGATTTGAGGTTTGGGTGAAGATTCAAGTTCCAATTGACCAAATGACCCAAAACACACCAACACTCACCACTAAGGAATGACTTTTTTTTTTAAATCAATGTTAATATTCTGGAATGGCCAGGCCAAAGCCCAAACATAATTCCCACTGAAAATTTGTGACATTAACTTGAACACTTCTGTTCACCAACACTTATGTAATTTGGCAGAGTTGGAATAACTTTGCATTGAGGAACGGGCACAAATACCAAACTCCACCCGTGCAAAGCTCATACAAATGTACCTGAGAAGACTCAAAGCTATAAATGCTGCCAAATGCCCATCTACAAAGTATTGACTCGGGGGTGGGGGTGGGGGCTCTCTCGCTTGCATCTCTGTCTCCCTTTCAGTTGCATTGTGAGGCGGATGAGAAATAAAGGTGTCTCATTAGAAATAATGCCTTTTGAATTTGTGAGTTTTGGCTTATTTTCTGTGTGCTCATGATCGAGAGACTCTCTTTTACCTGCACAGAAGAATCACCACTTGATCCAGACCCCCCTCCCCCACTCTGATTTCATCGACTGATACAGTACTGCAGACAAATTTATACAATATTCTCCGATATCACTACATTTAAATGATCAAGATATTAGATGGCAGTATGACATAAAAGGGCCACGCCCCCTCCCCCCACCCCTCTTCATTAGGGGCCCCTCAAACACTTGCTGTGGTGGTGCTCTCTTGTACTTGAGCTGAGGGGTGAGACCCACCCGTATAGGTTATTTTCTGTGTCCTTTAAATTGCCATCGCATGTGACGTATTCCATTACGAGCATAGCTTTCGGGGAAACTGGTTTGCACAGATTATGTGCCAAAGATGAAGGGCTTCATTGTGTCTGGTGACAATGCTAATAGCAGGTAGGCTCAGAAAAGCTACAGCTCCTTTTTCTACACAACTGAAGTTAAGATTAAAACGTCCAACCTAGACCCACAACTGGATATTAGCCCACTCGGAGAAGTCTCAGATGAAGCCCCCGCTAACAATAAGGTACGAATAAGGGGTCGAGAGGTGAAACTTCTTGTGAATTCATGGAGTTGTAAAACATAAATGTCCCATGTCATTGTACTGTTCCGAGTTACATGATTGTTTTTAACAGCTGATGAGCAGTGGTTAGTGACAGACTTGCATGGTTGTTGGCTTTTTAGGTAGTTCTGCAGCAACATATCTGAGACCTCTTCTAATAGAGTTGAAATTGTATCTTAGAGTTGGCATGCACGTATTTTTGATTAAATTCTAAGAAACGGTTGTGTAAGCGTTAGCAACATTGGCTTCTTAAAGTAAGAAAGAAGCAATGTCTATAAAATGTGCTGGGCTGTTTAAATGGAGGCACTGTGATTTCTGTAGCCAACTGATTTTGTTCTGTAAGTGAAACATTGTTCCTCATGTGTAGTGCAATGTTAATAAATGTTGATCCAAGGGTATGTGGACTTTATGGGTTGGTTTCAGTGCCATCCCCCCTCCACTACACACACACACACACACACACACACACACACACACACACACACACACACACACACACACACACAAACAAACACACACACACACAGAGGGGGATTGTGCGGCCATGCCCTAGTGGTCAGAGCGAGCGGCGGGTTTACATAAGGAGTCTAGTGTGTTGGACACCCACCACACCTCTCTGCTCTGTCATCACTTCTTCAGCCTTGATAGCTTGTCACATATCCCCCTCCCCCCCTTCTTTTCCACAATAAAAGGATTTATCCATTAGAAATTATAAAGGCTGCCCTCTTTATGATCTAGTTTACCGGACTTTGTCTCTGTGGTGGCCATTAAAGCTGAAAACAGATTTATACATTCACTCTCCCGATTTCATCGGTGTCTTCAGTGAGACTGTGATCTGCTACACAGTCATACCTATTATGTTCAGTCAATGACCACACCGGGAGCCACGTTTATAACGTTTACTTAACCAACATCAACTCATGACACTTTCCACCTTGCTGTAATTCACACTGCCCCCTGCCCTTCTTAAAGGCACAGTAACTGCTAGTGCTTAACCATACAAGTCAGACTTGAGCATAACACTACCTAACCAGATATAGAATTTTCTCCCCCCCAACCCCCCTTGCAAAAGTAACATAACATAACATAACATAACATAACATAACATAACATAACATAACATAACATAACATAACATAACATATCGGTCCCTACCCTAGATGTCCCTTAACCATTCGTAACATAGTCCCTGTGCCAGACAGGCGGAACCCTCACCCTCTGAGGGCAAGCAGGCTGGGGAGCAGGGCCTGAGAATGGCAGTGGGTTACCACCCACCCAGTTTGCCTCCGGTCTGGGCTGGGCTGGGTTTGAATGGGCTACAACCCTATGCAGGCGGTTTGAGTGCCAACGAGTACCATTGTCCAGTCTGTAGGTAGCCGGTCCCAGCTGCTGAGTCATTTGATGGGGCTCCGACCAGTATGACCACAGCTTGTTCTGGCGGTGGGCGTGTTTGATCCTGCCCCAGTCCCCCACAGACAGAGAGGGAGGCGTCAGCGGGAGGGAGGCATCGGACAGAGAGGGAGGCATCGGCAGAAGGCATCGAACCTCTGTTTCATCCGGGCCTGTGAACTTCGGACCTGAGCTCTGGCTTTCTGGAGCCCTGGGCTCTCATGTGCAGTGGCTGGCTCCGCTCTCAAGTGGTCCAGTGGTTGCTTTAGTTCCCCGCCCGATCATGAGCAGAGCCGGTGTCACCCCCGTGGCGGAGTGCTTGGATGCCTGGATAGTCAGGAGAGTTTGGCTGTGTGCAGTGCTGAAGGTTTTCCTTCCTCCAGACAGGCTCGAATTCCATTCTTGAGAGTTTTGTTCAGTCTTTCCACCCCTCCATTACTCTCCGGGTGGTACACTGCTGTCCTGATGTGCTTGATGGACTGCAGTAACAGGAACTCTGAGAACTCCGCCGATGCAAATTGGGGTCCATTGTCTGTCGTGATGACACTGGGCAGGCCCTAGCGCCCAAACAGCTTTTCGAGGCGGTCGATGATGGTGTGTGAGGTGATGGAGCCCAGTTCGATGGCCTCTGGCCACTTTGAGTGAAGGTCATGCATGACCAGCAAGTAGTGGGCATGTGCAGGTGCCCCGTGGAGCTCTCCACAGAGGTCGATCTGGATATGTTCCCATGGCGTGGACGGCCACGGGGTTGGAGTGAGGGGTGCTGTGGTAGGCTGGCTGGTTTTCCCACTCAGAAGGCAGCAGGTGCAGTTACGCACCAGCTCCTCTGCGTCAGTCTATGTGAGGCCATCACACAGTGTCTCGGCAGTGCTGCTTCACCTTGACGGCCCTCAGATGCCCATCATGTGCCATTTGCAGCACTCTGGCCCTTAGAGTCTCTGGTACAATGGCGCAGTGGCCATGGGAGAGGCACACCTCCCTCCAGCAGGTGAGCTCATCGCAGACTTTATGGTAGGGGAGCAGCCTGTCATCCACATTGGCAGGCCAGCCATCCAGGATGTAGGCACGAAGGGTTGTGAGTGTCTCATCCTCAGCTGAGGCCTGTTGCAGCTCGGCCAGGGTGACTACTGTGCTGAGGGGCCCATGCAGTATGAGGACACTGTCGTCGTCATCGTCATCGTTGTCATCATCCTGTGGCGTCGCCCCTCTTACCTCTTTGGTCAGAGAGATGGCTCGGGACAGGAGGTCGGCCACCATATTGGTACACCCCGGCATAAACTCGAGTCTGAAGTTGTACTGATTCAGCCTATCCACCCATCTCAGTAGCCTCATGGTCCTGTGTCCCGAACCTTGGGTCGCCAGCAGAGCTGTCAGCGCCTGATGATCTGTGCGGCTAGTGAAAGCCTTGCCGTACAGGTAGACATGCCAGCATTCGCATGCCCACAGGCAGGCAAGAGCTTCCCTCTCCCCCACTGAGTACTTCTGCTCTGCTGGCATGAGTGCCCACGAGGCGAAAGCCACTGGATGCTCTACCCCCTCATGGACCTGGGAGAGCTCTGCACCAAGTGCCACCCCGAGCGCATCACAGGTGACCATGGTAGGCGCAGTCAGGCTGAAATGGGCCAAAGTGGGCGGGGATGTGAGCTGCTGTTTGATGATACCCACAGCCTCCTTCCGTAGCAGCTGGTGCAGGGGGGTCGTTGGGTCGGAGTAGTGTGGCATGAAATGGCGATAGTAGGCAGCCATCCCTAGAAAAGAGGACAGCTGGGATGGTGACTGTGGGTCCGGCAGGGACAGACTGGCCTCCATGTGGGACATGATTGGGGTGGGGCTGCAACGATTAGTCGACATAATCGACGACGTCGATCATAAAAACTCGTCGACGCAGAATTTTAGCTTCGACGCGTCGTATAAAAACAATCAGAGCCAGTAACGTTAACTCAAAACCGCACAAATGTTCATTTGTAACTGCAATGCCCTATAGGAAGTGCTGGAGGCAGTATCGCTTCCATCGTCTGATATAACTGCATTTTGCATGAACGACGAAGAGAAGAAGAAAGCGTATGAACGATGGCGGAAAGGAGAGCGAATGAGGCTAATGAAGAGCAAAAACCAGCGAGACCGAGACTATAAAAAGTCTGTGAGTATTTCACAGATGACAAGCCAAAGAAGTCAGTTAAATGCAGAATATGCAAAGCCGAATTGGCATTCCACAGCAGCACTACGGCGATGCACGAGCATTTGAAACGCAAGCACCCTGGAGCCACGATGATTGCTACTTCGGATCATGGGTAAGTTTAGCTAGTTAGCCACAGTATCGTAATGTTTACGTTAGCTTAAGTTACATGTTGGAAAACAGAACGTCTCAAGGGTGATGCTTGCTAAGCGAACGCTATTTCAGTTATGTGGATTCTGCGTATCCACCAACGAGCTGTATGTAACATTAGCTAAACAGCACCAAGCTTGCAGCATAGCACTCTACAGCTTAGAGTTGTTTAGCTCCGTCATTTATCACCGAGTGTCGTGTTTTTGCAGACTGGAGTATTAACTAGCTAAGTTAAGATTGCTAACGTTAGCTAAATGTTAACGAGTTCTAACATTCACTGACTGCAGTAACTTACTGCGCTATGGGCTCTAGGTTTCTTTTTTTCAGTTGAAAAAAATTGAACTTTTTGGGCTAAAGCGCAGGCAAGACTGCAGAGACGGGGAACGTTAGCACCATCTAACATTAGCTAGCTATCTTACGTAGCTAGTCAATCTGCAGTCTGCAAAAAAACACGACACGGTACTAACGTGAGCTGTGTGTAGCCTAGACAGTCAACTAGCTTTCCCAGTGCGCTCTAATCAGCTGTAGCTTGTCGTAGCGTTAGCTAGTTAGACTGGGTTGGAGCATATCAATAATTCAGTTGTAAGATATTTATTCATTTAAATGGTTTAATTGGTATTAGTCAGTACACTAAGATAAACTGATACCATAGCCTACAAATTGTGATGATAATTAATACAGCTTTCTGTTTTGTTCTCTTTCTATTTTAGTACTAAGCAAAGGCGTGTGGATGAGTTCATCCTGAAGAGAGGCTCATGCACCCCTCAAATGGCTGGAGTCTTAACAGAGAGCATCCTCAACATGCTCGTCAATGACATGAGACCAATATCCATGGTTGAAGATGGGGGATTTAAGCAGATGGTCACCACATTCCATCCAGGTTACACCTTACCTTCCAGAACTCATTTTACTAAGCTTATGGAGGGAACGTATGAAGCTACTTTTGGTAAGGTTAAAGATGCTCTTAAAGCAACCAAGAACAAGATTGCCCTGACAACTGATGCCTGGACCAGTGTCGCGACAGAGGCATATCTTGGCATCACCTGTCACTTTATAAGTGATGACTGGGAGCTCACTAGCTTCTGCCTTACAACCACGCCACTCGAAGAACGGCACACTGGACCCAACATTGCTGCATGGATTGAGCAGGTTGTGGAAAGGTTTGAGATCCCTCCAAGCAAGATTGTGGCAGTTGTTCATGACAATGGCTCCAATGTCGTACTGGCTGCAAACATCTTGCAGGAAAAACATGGGTGGGTGTCTATCCGCTGTGCAGGCCACACTTTACAGTTGGTGATCAATCGTGCACTGAAACACCCTCAGATCAGTAAAGCACTGGGAGCAGCGAGGTGTCTCGTCAAGCACTTTAAAAGGAGCGAACTGGCTTCAAGCAAGCTTAAGACAAAGCAGAAACAGATGGGGACCCCAGAACACAAACTTGTCCAAGATGTCTCTACCAGGTGGAACAGCACCTATTATATGGTGACTCGCATGCTGGAACAGAGATGGCCACTGACTGCGACTCTGTCTGACCCGGCAGTAACACAGAGAGGGAAACAATACCTAGACCTCAAAGCTGATCAGTGGACCCTGCTAGATGAACTGGCCAAAGCTCTCCAGGCCTTTGAATGTGCCACTGTCTACTTGAGTGGTGAAAGCTATGTGACAGCCCCCACCCTGCCTCCACTAGTCAGAGGGCTTTTGAAGTCCACCCACACTGCCTATGATACAGCTCCTGTGCAGGCCTTCCAGGTGGCTGCTTCAGAGGAGACCACTGCACGCTGATCAAGAGAGGTCACCATCACAGATGATGACCCAAGCAAACAGATCATTGCAGCTGCACTAGACCCACGATTTCGAAAACTGAAATTCCTGACACCGGAGGAGAGGTTCAGTGTTCAGAATAAAGTACAAGCTCTGGCCCTACAGTCCAAGGATGGGAGTACAGTGAATAACCAGCACACCAGTGGGAATGAAGAAGCCACAGCAGCATCAGCTGACAAGGATGCCACAGACTCAGCTGAGGGAACTACAAATAGGTCTGTTTCAGCTCTCGATTCACTGCTTGGATGTGACTCAACAGACAGTGACAGTGAGACCAATGATGAACAGGATGCGCGCAACCAAGCGATCAGTAATGAAGTGCTGATGTACTTCAGAGAGCAGCCCCTCTCAAAGACAGAAAGTCCCCTGTCTTGGTGGAAATTGAATGAGGCAAAGTATCCAACCCTTGCATCACAAGCCAAATCGTTTTTGTGTATTCCAGCTACTTCTACTCCCTCTGAGCGTCTCTTCTCAGCAGCTGGGAACATCGCCTCAAAGAAGAGAGCCAGCCTCACTCCAGAGCACGTCGACATGCTCACGTTCCTGCACTGCAATTTAAAGTGTTTATGAACTGCAGGAGATCAGAGTAAGACACACATATACACACACACAGCTCCTCTCACTCACACACAGCAAACAAAAGACCTACAGGTCTGTCTGAGCTGACTCATTCTCCCCTCCTTTGGAGATGGTGGAGCCTAGTGAGTGGATCCACGTCCCCCTCCTGGACCAGGTTAACAGCCCCATCAGAACCGCGGTGCTGGGGCAGAGGCTGCTATTTTGAGTTACTTTTAAAACATTATTTGCATATGATCTTTACGTTTTGACTTGCACTTAATTTGTATTATTTAATTTATTTATTTTGTTTTTATTATGATTGATAATGCATTTACTTTCATTTGTATTATTTCATGTATTTATTTAGTTTTCATTATGATTGATGATGCATTTGATTAAACAAGTAGCTCCAAAACAAGTTCCAAATTCAAATGTTTCGTGAGTCATTATTTTAATTCGCTATGGGATCATGTTATGTTAAGGCAGAGAGACACAGGGCGACATTCACAAGTGTGCAGACTTAAGCGTGTGAGGTAAAACGTGCACTGGAGCCCGGAAGAGGATCCGCGCCTTCAGGAAGCAGAGATGGAGGGTGTGAAAGAAATAATCGTTAGATTAGTCGACTAATCGAAAAAATAATCGACAGATTAGTCGACTACCAAAATAATCGTTAGTTGCAGCCGTGGATTGGGGTGATACCCCCCTTGGAGAGCTGGAAACCCAGGAACTCAACTTCCTTGGCACTAAACACACACTTCTCAGTGTTCAGTGTGACCCCGTGTTACTTGAAGCGCTGGAAGACCTGTTCTAGGTGAGCATCGTGCAGTGTGGCGGAGGGTGCGTGTACAACCACGTCATCCAGGTAGATGGCGACCCCCTGAATGCTAGCTAGGATGAGTGACATTTTCTTAAAACAGCTTGGGGCTGATGGCAGCCCAAAAGCCATGCGCTTGTATCTGAACACCCCCAAATGTGAGACGAAAGCTGTGAGGTCCATGCTGGCAGGTGCCAGGTGAACCTGCAGGTAGCCATGGCGTAAATCCATTTTGCTGAAAACTATGGAACCATGGAAATGGCTAGTCAGCTCCTCAGCTGTGGGGAGGGGGTATTTGTCGGGGATGATGCTTTGTTGACATCCGTCAGATCCACCACCCCGCTTCTTGGCTATCACCAGGTTGGAAATCCAGGGTGAAGCATTGACTGGTTCGATGATGTCCTCCTTCACCAGGCGGTGTATCTCTTCTTCCACTCCATCCTGGAGGGCCAGGGGAATGCTTCGTAGTGGCTGGATTACCGGACGGACTGATGAGTCCACAGTAGGCTGGTGCACAAACCCAGATATGCAGCCCAGTCCTCCGAACAGTTCTGGGTAACGTTCGGGCCAGGAGATGGACACCTGCAGGACATACAGGCCCACAGCATCAGTCAGTGTAAAGTCCAGGGAATGGAACAAGTCTAGCCCCATGATGTTAGCCCCTTTCTGTGTGATGTATAACCTGGTTTCAGGGACGTACTAGTGATTATACTCCACGGGAAGGCAGACTACTCCCAAAGTGGCGATGGGGGCATGGCCGTAGCTCGGTAACGAGTTGGCTGCCGCTTCCAGGGGCACGTGACGGAAGAGCCGGTCATATGTGGGTTTGTTCAGGAGTGGCACCTTTGCCCCCCCCCCCCCGTGTCAACAAGGAGCGGTATGTAGGCTCCGCCCACAAGGCAGGTGCAGAGGCTGAATGAGGCTCTGAACTGCGTTGATAGGAACTGCAGCAGCCTGTGCGTCTGCAGGGGGGGAGCGGCACCAGCGTGCAAAGTGATTCATCTTGTTGCAGTTATGACTGCTTGCCAAGGGCAGGACATGACTTGTCCCGAGATACATGCTTTGTGGAGCCACAGTTAGTACAACGCTTGGGCCCACTCCCCCTAGACCCCTTGTCTTCCACTCTTTGCACATCAAAACTGTCACCGTCCATGTCAGCCGCCCCTGCCGTCTCCTGGGCAACAGTAGGTACTTTAAGCAGAGACGCGTTTAAGCAGTGAACTGCCGGTAGCAGTGACGTCACGGGCTCCTGCGCAGCGCGAGAGAACTTGTGCGCTTCCAGCAGAGCCGTTTCCAACGGCTTCCCAATCACTATAGCGTCAGATAATGTCACGGAGTCTGGTTCGAGTAACAGTCTTTCCCCCAGCCGAGCACAAGACGTTTTCTCTATTAGCTGATCAACTATAAGTCCATCCTCCAATGCCCCGAAGTCACAATGCTTTGCTAGCCCACGTAAGGCAGAGACGAACTGGCCCACTGGCTTACCAGACTTCTGGACTCTCTGGCGAAACTCAAACCGGTGCATACGTCGGCTCCTTCCTGAGCTGAAATGGGACCGTAGAGCGGGTAGCCGCAGCATAGGTGTCATCCGCCACCGAGAGTGTAGCGAAAATACGTTGCCCCTCCTGACCGAGGCAGTGCCGCAAGAGCGCACACTTTCTAGCTGCTGCTAAATCCGAATGCCCCAGAGCCAGTAAATAGTAATCAAACAACGATATCCATCGGTCCCAGGGAACAGCTGGGTCCTCGACGCCAAATATTATGTTCAATCAATGACCACACCGGGAGCCACGTTTATAACTTTTACTTAACCAACATCAACTCACGACACTTTCCACCTTGCCGTAATTCACACTGCCCCCTGCCCTTCTTAAAGGCACAGTAACTGCTAGTGCTTAACCATACAAGTCAGACTCGAGCATAACAATACCCAGACGTTGTTTTCACCAAACCACCAGCAGGCCAGTACGAAAGATGAGAAGCAAGCATGACACTAAAACCAGACGAGCATGCTTGTACCTTAAACCACAGTGGTATTGGTGGATTGGCTGTCGGTACACGGCGACCTTTTAATACTGATATAGAGGGGAGGGGTGTATGGCGAGGATGTGGGGGCTAGGTGCAGTGAGCATGTGCAAACAGTCCGCTGAGGACATTTTCAGTCACAACTCGCAGCTCTCTAAGACCTTGTAAAACAGGGGTCTCAAACTCAACTTACCTGGGGGCCGCTGGAGGTAGAGTTTGGGTGAGGCTGGGCCGCAAGTATTCCAAAAAAAAAGTACAACTGATCCAATGTTCTCAATCTTTTTTTTTTCTTGTTTTAAAATTTATATATACAGGTGATCAAAACAAGACAGGTAACAGTACAAGTGCAGGAACAAAAACGAACAGTGTGAGACAAAAAGGGGACACCAGGTTCTGTTATGACAAGATGGAATACTAATAAGCTAATAAGCTAAAAAAAACCAAAACAAAACAACAAAAACAAACGAGCTAGTGCAGGTCAATGAGCTCCATTTGAAGCACAGGAGGGGCATCTTGCACATCAAAGGAGAAGGGGTCAGCAAAAATTTGAAAAGTGGCTCTGTGTGTCTTGAACTCTGCAAACCTGTGATCAAATTGCTCCTGTAGCTTCACAATGGCATCAGCATACTTCTCACCACTGAATGGTGTGCCTGCATCCATGAGTGCCTTGCATGCTGGGAAATGGCAGAGGTTTGTCTGAGAGAGCTGGGCTTTCCATAACACAAGTTTTGTGGAGAATGATCTCACGTTGTCATAGGCAGCACTGACAAGCTGCCCCTGGTTTTGTAATTTCTTGTTCAGTACATTCAGCTCATGTGTGATGTCAACAAGGAAAGCTAAGTCCATGAGCCATTTGGGATCACTTAGCACAGGAACAGCCATCCCAGCCTTCTCCATGAAGGCTTTCACTTCTGCTCTCAACTCAAAAAACCTCTTCAAGACGTTTCCCCTGCTGAGCCAACGTACCTCAGTGAAGTAGAGCACATCCTCATATGCTGACTCTATTTCCTCCAAAAAGGCGCGGAACTCCCGGTGCTTTAAACCCCTGGATCTGCTATGGTTGATGCATTTCACAACGACAGACATCACATTGTCAAACTTCAGGCATTTGCTGCAAAAGGCCTGCTGATGGATAATGCAGTGCAGAGCAATGGCCTCCTCCACACCCTCCTCTTCCAGTTTTTTTTGAACAAGTGCCACCACTCCATTTCTCCTCCCTGTCATTGATGGCGCTCCGTCGGTTGTTATTCCAGCAAACCTCTTCCATGGCAAACCCGCATCCACAATGGCATCACACAGCTGGCGGAATATCTCCTGAGAGGTGGTCTGGCCATGCATTGGAATCACTGTGAGCAACTCCTCCATCACTTCAAAACTGTCATCAACACCACAGACATAGATTGCGAGCTGCGCAGTATCAATGATGTCTGTGCTCTCATCAAGAGCGACTGAGTATGCACAGAAACGTTTGGCTTTCTCACACAGTTGATCATATATGTTACCTGACAGGTCAGAAATGCGCTCTGCCACTGTGTTGGCTGCAAGTTGCTAAACTGACCCTTCTTTTCCGGACAGACTATGCTTGCAGCCTGTAACATGCACTTTTTAACAAACTCCCCTTCTTTGAATGGCTTTCCCGACTTAGCAATCATCTCACTCACCACGTAGCTAGCTCCGACTGCTGCATCATTATCTTTGCTAGCTTTCTTGAAGAAATCTTGTCGCTTCAGTAAACATGTTTTAAGATTGGCGACCCGTTTCTCTCTCTCATCTCCCTGGTATTTTGTATACTCATCAGCATGTCTAGTCGAGTAATGACGTCTGATGTTGTATTCCTTGTGCACCGTAACTTTCTCGGTGCATGTAAGACACGTCGGGCTGCCTCTGTGCTCAACAAAAAAATATGCCGTCTCCCACTTTTCCTGAAATTGTCTGTGCTCGTCACCAACTTTTCTCTTCACGGCAGGTTTTGAGAAAGACATAACTGGGGCTTGCTGACAGGATATATTTTCCTTCCACTTGGTGTCGCTCCGGAATCAAGTTTCAACCAAGTTCCAACCGTTGCTAATTCGCGCTGCCCATTATGGTGCGTTCAAGTTGTGCTCGGAAGTCGGACTTTCTGAGCTCCGAGTTGGACATTTCAACTGGAAGTCTGAAATCCGAGTCTTCCAATTTACAACTTCCAACGTAACGGGAACGCACCATGACTTGACAACAAATGCGACACCGGAAGCTGTCATGAGCCTGCGTTATGGTAGCTCATAAGTGAAAAATAAAAGCCCAGGGCAAGCGCGGGCCGCACTAACACTAAACTTTGATGTCAAGTAGAGGGCCACAAAATAACGTCCCGCGGGCCGCGAGTTTGAGACCCATGTTGTAAAATGTAGGACGATGCCTTTCTCATGCTTCAATGGAAGTCCCACATCTTGTTGTAAAGTGCTAAATTGACTGTTGAGAACCAAGTGGGCTTAGTTTCACAGCCAAATGGTAACTTCATCTGGTATGAATTTGTCTGTTTTTGCAAACAGCTTTCCATGTCTGAGAGTCTGCTCATGTTGTTCATGCTGAGTCTTGGAGTGGTTGAGAAGAGGAGGGACGGAGGTGTCAGTTGGGTTGATTGGACTTTTAATTAGAGAAGATGCCACAGAGCACATAGTGAGTGGTGGTGCCATTGGGGGAAAAACAGGCTTCCAATGTCTTGAAGTTAATGAATGTTTAAGAAAATGACGAACAAAAACTTCACGCCAAGCTTTCAATACCCTTGTGTGATTTCGTGATACCTTGTGTTGAGATATGACACCAGTGTATTTGTATGACTACTGTGTACTATTATTTTGTTTACGACTTTATCCACAAGTGGGCGGTGTTGCGCTTGCATGCGCGGATTGAGTACGTCACTGAGACGCTGTTCATTTTCTTCTTCTCCCAAAACGACCGAATAAACGGAGGCTGCATTTTTCCTCCAGCAGAAGTTGGGTAGTCAGTACGATTCTTTATAACGGTTTAATAATCCACTTCATCTGCGCAGCGATAGACATAAAATATTAGTCTAGTCTTCTAACAGGTTATGGGCCCAGATAACGTTGGATTATTTAGTAGTTTGATAAAAGAAGTACACGAAGTGTGATAACCTCGGATGGCGGGATGCGCGCAGGTTAGCACGGAGTAGCAAGTTAGCAAGTGTGAAGCTAGTTAGCATCGAGAGAGGCTATCGGGAAGCTAACGGAACGCTAAGCTAAGCTAACGCTACCTAGGGAGATGGAGCGGAAGAAGAGCAGGTGGCCCACATTCAACGGACAGGCCGATGAGTATGAACTGTGGGAAGAGCGAATGCTCTGTTGCATGCATGGTGTGGGGCTGAAAACCACCATTCTTACCGAGCCCGCGGGACCTTTGACAGCGGAAGAGCAGGCCCTAGACGAGGAGCGGAACGCGGACGCCTACTGCGCATTGGCGCCTTTATTGGACAACACAAGCTTGGGACTGATCTTCAGAGAAACGAAGAACAAAGGTAGAGAGAGTCTACGGGTGTTGCGGGAACATTACATTGGTAAGGGCAGACCCCGGATTGTCACTCTGTATGTAACATTGACCGGGCTAAAGAAAGCTGATAATGAGACGATAACCGAATTGGGGCTGCAACGATTAGTCGACATAATCGACGACGTCGATCATAAAAACTCGTCGACGCAGAATTTTAGCTTCGACGCGTCGTATAAAAACAATCAGAGCCAGTAACGTTAACTCAAAACCGCACAAATGTTCATTTGTAACTGCAATGCCCTATAGGAAGTGCTGGGGGCAGTATCGCTTCCATCGTCTGATATAACTGCATTTTGCATGAACGACGAAGAAAAGAAGAAAGCGTATGAACGATGGCGGAAAGGAGAGCGAATGAGGCTAATGAAGAGCAAAAACCAGCGAGACCGAGACTATCAAAAGTCTGGGAGTATTTCACAGATGACAAGCCAAAGAAGTCAGTTAAATGCAGAATATGCAAAGCCGAATTGGCATTCCACAGCAGCACTACGGCGATGCACGAGCATTTGAAACGCAAGCACCCTGAAGCCACGATGATTGCTACTTCGGATCATGGGTAAGTTTAGCTAGTTAGCCACAGTATCGTAATGTTTACGTTAGCTTAAGTTACATGTTGTAAAACAGAACGTCTCAAGGGTGATGCTTGCTAAGCGAACGCTATTTCAGTTATGTGGATTCTGCGTATCCACCAACGAGCTGTATGTAACATTAGCTAAACAGCACCAAGCTTGCAGCGTAGCACACTACAGCTTAGAGTTGTTTAGCTCCGTCATTTATCACCGAGTGTCGTGTTTTTGCAGACTGGAGTATTAACTAGCTAAGTTAAGTTTGCTAACGTTAGCTAAATGTTAACGAGTTCTAACATTCACTGACTGCAGTAACTTACTGCGCTATGGGCTCTAAGTTTCTTTTTTTTTCAGTTGAAAAAAATTGAACTTTTTGGGCTAAAACGCAGGCAAGACTGCAGAGACGGGGAACGTTAGCACCATCTAACATTAGCTAGCTATCTTACTTAGCTAGTCAATCTGCAGTCTGCAAAAACATGACACGGTACTAACGTGAGCTGTCTGTAGCCTAGACAGTCAACTAGCTTTCCCAGTGCGCTCTAATCAGCTGTAGCTTGTCGTAGCGTTAGCTAGTTAGACTGGGTTGGAGCATATCAATAATTCAGTTGTAAGATATTTATTCATTTAAATGGTTTAATTGGTATTAGTCAGTACACTAAGATAAACTGATACCATAGCCTACAAATTGTGATGATAATTAATACAGCTTTCTGTTTTGTTCTCTTTCTATTTTAGTACTAAGCAAAGGCGTGTGGATGAGTTCATCCTGAAGAGAGGCTCATGCACCCCTCAAATGGCTGGAGTCTTAACAGAGAGCATCCTCAACATGCTCGTCAATGACATGAGACCAATATCCATGGTTGAAGATGGGGGATTTAAGCAGATGGTCACCACATTCCATCCAGGTTACACCTTACCTTCCAGAACTCATTTTACTAAGCTTATGGAGGGAAAGTATGAAGCTACTTTTGGTAAGGTTAAAGATGCTCTTAAAGCAACCAAGAACAAGATTGCCCTGACAACTGATGCCTGGACCAGTGTCGCGACAGAGGCATATCTTGGCATCACCTGTCACTTTATAAGTGATGACTGGGAGCTCACTAGCTTCTGCCTTACAACCATGCCACTCGAAGAACGGCACACTGGACCCAACATTGCTGCATGGATTGAGCAGGCTGTGGAAAGGTTTGAGATCCCTCCAAGCAAGATTGTGGCAGTTGTTCATGACAATGGCTCCAATGTCGTACTGGCTGCAAACATCTTGCAGGAAAAACATGGGTGGGTGTCTATCCGCTGTGCAGGCCACACTTTACAGTTGGTGATCAATCGTGCACTGAAACACCCTCAGATCAGTAAAGCACTGGGAGCAGCGAGGTGTCTCGTCGAGCACTTTAAAAGGAGCAAACTGGCTTCAAGCAAGCTTAAGACAAAGCAGAAACAGATGGGGACCCCGGAACACAAACTTGTCCAAGATGTCTCTACCAGGTGGAACAGCACCTATTATATGGTGACTCGCATGCTGGAACAGAGATGGCCACTGACTGCGACTCTGTCTGACCCGGCAGTAACACAGAGAGGGAAACAATACCTAGACCTCAAAGCTGATCAGTGGACCCTGCTAGATCAACTGGCCAAAGCTCTCCAGGCCTTTGAATGTGCCACTGTCTACTTGAGTGGTGAAAGCTATGTGACAGCCCCCGCCCTGCCTCCACTAGTCAGAGGGCTTTTGAAGTCCACCCACACTGCCTATGAGACCCACGATTTCGAAAACTGAAATTCCTGACATCGGAGGAGAGGTTCAGTGTTCAGAATAAAGTACAATCTCTGGCCCTACAGTCCAAGGATGGGAGTACTTTGAATAACCAGCACACCAGTGGGAATGAAGAAGCCACAGCAGCATCAGCTGACAAGGATGCCACAGACTCAGCTGAGGGAACTACAAATAGGTCTGTTTCAGCTCTCGATTCACTGCTTGGATGTGACTCAACAGACAGTGACAGTGAGACCAATGATGAACAGGATGCGCGCAACCAAGCGATCAGTAATGAAGTGCTGATGTACTTCGGAGAGCAGCCCCTCTCAAAGACAGAAAGTCCCCTGTCTTGGTGGAAATTGAATGAGGCAAAGTATCCAACCCTTGCATCACAAGCCAAATCGTTTTTGTGTATTCCAGCTACCTCTACTCCCTCTGAGCGTCTCTTCTCAGCAGCTGGGAACATCGCCTCAAAGAAGAGAGCCAGCCTCACTCCAGAGCACGTCGACATGCTCACGTTCCTGCACTGCAATTTAAAGTGTTTATGAACTGCAGGAGATCAGAGTAAGACACACATATACACACACACAGCTCCTCTCACTCACACACAGCAAACAAAAGACCTACAGGTCTGTCCGAGCTGACTCATTCTCCCCTCCTGTTGGAGATGGTGGAGCCTAGTGAGTGGATCCACGTCCCCCTCCTGCACCAGGTTAACAGCCCCATCAGAACCGCGGTGCTGGGGCAGACGCTGCTATTTTGAGTTACTTTAAAACATTATTTGCACATGATCTTTACGTTTTGACTTGCACTTTAATTTGTATTATTTAATTTATTTATTTTGTTTTTATTATGATTGATAATGCATTACTTTCATTTGTATTATTTCATGTATTTATTCAGTTTTCATTATGATTGATGATGCATTTGATTAAACAAGTAGCTCCAAAACAATTTCCAAATTCAAATGTTTCATGAGTCATTATTTTAATTCGCTATGGGATCATGTTATGTTAAGGCAGAGAGACACAGGGCGACATTCACAAGTGTGCAGACTTAAGCGTGTGAGGTAAAACGTGCACTGGAGCCCGGAAGAGGATCCGCGCCCTCAGGAAGCAGAGATGGAGGGTGTGAAAGAGATAATCGTTAGATTAGTCGACTAATCGAAAAAATAATCGACAGATTAGTCGACTACCAAAATAATCGTTAGTTGCAGCCCTAAACCGAATACATTATCCGAGCTGAACAAATCATTACGGCTCTCAAAGGGGCGGGAGAAGCACCGACTGAGGGACTAATGATGGCCATGGTGATGAGGGGGTTACCCGAGAGATATAAGCCATTCACTCTAATGGTGACACATGGCGACAGTGAGTTGACATTGGGACAATTTAAGGCCAAATTGAGAAACTTTGAGGCGGCTGAAGATGTAGCTAATGCTACAGCATCGGACGAGACGTCCGAGAGGGTGATGAAGGCCCACGCAGCGCCTAAGAAAAAGCCAGTGAAACGCTTTGAGGGAGATGATGAACAAACGGTGTGCTGGCGATGCGGTGACAAAGGCCATCGGAAATCGGACTGTTCACGCAGCGTGTGGTGCAGCTTCTGCCGGGTCAAGGGTCACACGGACAAAGTGTGCAAGAAGAAGGACCGCGCTGATGGAGCCAGGTGTGCACGTGAGCAAGGTGGCGGCGGCGGTGGTGGTCACGGAGCAGGTCGAGGTCAGGGACCGGGGAATGCTGCGGAAGAAGAGGACTACATCTTCAGAGTGCAGGCTGGAGAGACCAGCTCAGCAGGACCAGGACGACGGCAACAGTTCAAACCAGGATTGATTGTGGACTGTGGGACTTCTTCCCACATAGTCAATGATAAGAAGTTCAAGAGCTTTGACGGCTCGTTCGAGCCAGAGAAACACTGCATGGAGCTGGCGGACGGTAAGCGCACCTTTGGTGTGGTGCAGGGCAGGGGAGATGCTACGGTATGTCTGCTCGACAGTGAGGGGTGACGGTGTAGAGTGACACTGCGGAACGCACTATATATTCCATCGTACCCCCAAGAGCTCTTCTCTGTGAAGTCTGCGACAGCACACGGAGCCAGTGTGTTCTTCGAAGAGGGCAGAGATGCCCTGATGTCACCGGATGGTACCAGGTTTGACATTTTTGTACAGGGGAAAATGTACTATTTGCAAACTGAATGTGTTGTTGAAAAGTGCCATGTGAGCCATGATATAGAAACTTGGCATGAGATAATGGGCCACTGCAACTATGACGATATCATAAAGCTACAGGATATCACTGATGGTGTGCATATAAAGGGTAAAGTGTGTAAACCTGACAAAGAGTGTGCAGTATGCATAGAAGGGACGTTTACCCAAAACAGGAACAGAAAATCTACAGACAAAGCCAAGACACCACTGGAGTTGGTAAACACTGATTTAGCCAGTCCTGTGGCAAACGAGTCCATTAATGGTTTCAGGTACATGCAATCATTTACAGATGTGTGCACAGGGGCAGTGTGTGTTTATTTCTTAAAAACAAAGAGTGACACAGTGCAAGCGACCGAGAAATTTCTGGCAGATGTAGCTCCCTATGGGACAGTGAAATGCATAAGGTCGGATAATGGAACTGAGTTTACAGGCAAGGAGTTTCAAACCCTGTTGAGATGGAACAAAATAAGACATGAGACGTCCTGCCCATACTCTCCCCATCAAAATGGCGTTGCAGAGAGAGAAGGACGCACACTATTCGAGATGGCAAGGTGTATGCTAATAGATAGTGGTCTACCAAAGAGCCTCTGGCATTATGCTGTACAGGAGGCAGCCCACACCAGAAACAGATGCTTCAACAAGCACACAGGCACTACGCCATACACGGCAATGACAGGAAAAAAGTGCAACATGGCTAGAATGCAAAAGTTCGGGACAGAATGCTATGCTTACCAGCAGGACAAGGGAAAGTTAGATTCTAGATGTGAGAGGGGGCGTTTTGTAGGACACGACAAGAACAGCCCGGCCTACCTAGTCTACTACCCTGACCAAGAGAAAATACAGAAACACAGACTAGTTAAGTTTGTACACAAGGCAACTAGTGAAAATGAGACTCAGACACCAGGTCTGCACCCAGAAGACTGGGTAAGAGAGAGAAAGTCTGTTGAGACAGCTGCAACTCAGCCTAGAGTACAGAAAAATGTACAGACTGACGGTACACAGTCAGCACCCGAGGATGATGACAAGGAGCACCCAAGGGTGACATCACAAGCCTCAGCTAGTGGGAGGTACCCCCAAAGGGAACGCAACCCTCCGATATACCTGATTGACTATAGTCAGGGCGACAGTGATGACAGCTCACTCACTACTATAGATTATGCATACAGGGCAGTGTGCGGTGTCCCTCTAACCTTTAAAGAGGCCATGGAATCGCCAGAATCAGAAAAGTGGTCCAGGGCAATGGACGAGGAAATGGAGTCTCTAAGAGACAACAAAACATTCACCCTTACGAAATTGCCAGAGGGCAAGAAAACAGTGGCAGGAAGGTGGGTGTATGCGATAAAGACAGATATAGACGGACACGACAAGTACAAGGCTAGATTTGTAGCAAAGGGATATAGCCAGAGAGCTGGGGTGGATTATGGGGAGACATTTTCGCCGACAGCCAACCTAACAAGTGTTCGAGTGCTTCTACAGAAGGCAGCTCAGTATGACTTGATTTTACACAAGATGGATGTAAAGACGGCCTATCTTCATGCCCCTATATACTATGACATATACATGGAACAACCTGAGGGTTATATTGAGAAGGGAGAAAAACTAGTGTGTAAACTAGAGAAGTCAATCTATGGCCTCAAGCAGTCTGGCCGCAATTGGAACTTACTGTTACACGAGTGTTTGACAGGTGATGATTTTACACAAAACCAATCAGACCATTGTGTGTACTCCAAGGAGTCAAAGGAAAGGATTTCATTGGTGTATTGCCCTACAGACGAAATGGTTGCGGATGTAATGACGAAGCCCACATCCAAGGTAAAACTGAAGACATTTGCTAAGGCAATGTTTGGTGTGTGAAATGTGAGTGGTATGGGTTATACCAAGTTTTTTTTTTGTTCTGTGAATATGAAAAGGTATACAGTAAGCTCATGATTCATAAGTGGGAGTGTTGAGATGTGACACCAGTGTATTTGTATGACTATGTGTTACTGTGTACTATTATTTTGTTTACGACTTTATCCACAAGTGGGCGGTGTTGCGCTTGCATGCGCGGATTGAGTACGTCACTGAGACGCTGTTCATTTTCTTCTTCTCCCAAAACGACCGAATAAACGGAGGCTGCATTTTTCCCTCCAGCAGAAGTTGGGTAGTCAGTACGATTCTTTATAACGGTTTAATAATCCACTTCATCTGCGCAGAGATAGACATAAAGTATTAGTCTAGTCTTCTAACACCTTGATATCTAAGACCGGTTTCAACGAGTCCCGGGGGGGGGGGGCATCCCACAACCCTGAGAGCAGGATAAGCGGTTTGGAAAATGGATAGATGGATGGGTGGAGTTTTTTGAAAGAACGCTGTTTGAGTTTGGGTTATGCCGTGGGAATTGCCTGCAAACACTCCAGACTCATGAAATTACACACAAAACATTTGACCGGTTATAGATTAACAGCTATTGCATACAGTATATTGGAGAGAAACACTTCAACACAGAAGTCAAAGGAGCCGTCTCCCTCTCTCCCCGAAGAGAGAGGACCTCAGCATCTTTATAGTTCAGCAAAACAAAGAAGTCTTACATGTTTGGCCCCTTGATGTTTAAAGACAATCAATCATTCCTGCACGCGATGGCGAGAACCAATTCTCGCAGGAGTCAACAGTACAACACAAGCGCAACACAAGCATTGTTTTCTTCAGAAACACGGGCAAATGGAAACACAAGACTTGGGGCCAATCGAAGATCTCCTCATATGACGTGTTGTATTTTAACACTAGCCAAAAAACCCGCTAACATCCGCCTTTGATCAATGCAACATTGACCACCAAAGGCGGATGTTAGCGGGTTTTTTTGCCTAGTGTGAAAGAGGTATATTTCCTGACACACGATGTGTCTCATGACTCAACCTCCTCTAAAAGATGCATCCAACCCACATAGCAACACAGGCATCAAGAAACAAATGCATGACGAATAAATGATGATTCTTAATGTTGGCTATAAATCTTTGGATGGCTGATATTCAAATATACACCCAAAACTTGCATGTTCTGTCACTAAAACATTTGCATCCGGGGAGTGCATAATATGTGATGAAATGGGTGACGGTTATGTTCACAGAGCAAATACGCTTGTTGCATAATGACCTTCATTTTCAAATATCTCATCTCATCTCATCTCATCTCATCTCATCTCATCATCAGCCGCTTCTCGCAATTTGTTTGGAGAAGTTTCTGAAAACAAAGCACAGTAACATGTAAACAAACAAATAACACAAACAATAAATAATAACGCCCCAGGGAGTAAAATCTCATCTCATCTCATCTCATCTTCAGCCACCTCTCTGGGGTCGGGTCGCGGTGGCAGCAAGCTAAGTACGTCCCTCTCCCCAGCATTTCCCTCCAGCTCCTTCTGGAGGATCCCAAGGTGTTCCTAGTCCAGATTGGACATGTAGTCCCTCCAGCGAGTTCTGGGTCTACCCCGGGGTCTCCTCCCAGTTGGACGTGCCCGGAAAACCTCCAAAGGAAGGCGCCTTAGAGGCATCCTAATCAGATGCCCGAACCACCTCAACCTGCTCCTATCAACGCGAAGGAGCAGCGGCTCTACTCCGAGCTCCCTCTGGATGTCCGAGCTCCTCACCTTATCTCTAAGGCTGAGCCCAGACACTCTATGGAGAAAACTCATTTCAGCCGCTTGTATCCACGATCTCACCCTTATGGTCACTACCCAAAGCTCATGACCATAGGTGAGGGTTGGAATGAAGATTGACTGGTAAATTGAGAGCTTTGCTTTCCGGCTCTGCTCCTTCTTCACCACAACGTCCGCATTACTGCTGATGCTGCACCAATCCGCCTGTCAATCTCCCGCTCCATCCTACCCTCACTCGTGAACAAGGCCCCAAGATACTTGAACTCCTTCACTTGAGACAGCAACTTATCCCCAACCCGGCGGGAGCAATCCACCATTTTCTGGTAGGGAACCATGGCCTCAGAATTGGAGGTGCTGACTCTCATCCCCGCCATTTCACAATCAGCTGCAAACCGCCCCAGTGCGCACTGAAGGTCATGTTCTGATGAAGCCAACAAAACCACATCATCTGTGAAGAGCAGCGATGCAATTCTGAGGTTTCCAAAACAGACACACTCCTCACCATGGCTGCGCCTTGAGATCCTGTCCATGAATATCACAAACAGAATCGGAGACAAGGGATGACCCTGGCAGAGTCTAACACCCACCGAAAACGTGTTTGACTTTGTGCCGAGAATGCGGGCACAGCTCTCACTTTGGTTATACAAGGACCGGCTTGTAGCAACTGTCCCGGTACCCCATACTCCCGCAGTACCCCCTACAGAGTGCCCCGAGGTACACTGTCGTAAGCCTTCTCCAAGTCCACAAAACACCTGTAGACTGGCTGGTCAAACTGCCATGCCTCCCTCAGCACTTCTACAAGGGTAAAGAGTTGGTCCATTGTTCCACAGCCAGGACAGAATCCACTGTTGCTCCTGAATCCGAGGTTCGACAATCGGTCAGAGCCGCCTTTCCAGCACCCTAGAGTAGACTTTCCCAGGGAGGCTGAGCAGTGTGATGCCCCAATAATTGTAGCACACCCTCCGGTCCCCTTTTCAATGATCCACGGCTGTCATAATGTGACGCTGACCATGCCATGAGCTCCTTACTTGGTTTTTAAATCATGGTAAGTAGTGGCAAAGACTGGTGTGCACGAGTGTCTTCAAAGACAGTGGTTGTGGTTAGTGACTCATAGTAGTTATAGTTAGAGAGTAACTCATAGTAGTTAAAGTATAGAGAAGGCCATGACTCATAGTGACTCATAATGACTCATAATTACCATGACTCATAATGACTCATAGTAGTTATAGTTAGAGAGTAACTCATAGTAGCTAAAGTATAGAGAAGGCCAGAAAGAGTTGCATTGTGTCTTTGTAGATTTAGAGAAAGCATAGCATACGACAGGGGGCCAAGAGAGAAGGTGTGGTATTGTATGAGGAAGTCGGGAGTTGCAGAGAAGTATGTAGGAGTGGTGCAGGATATATATGAGAGAATTGTGACAATGGTGAGGTGTGCGGTTGAAATGACAGATGGGTTCAAGGTGGAGGTGGGATTGCATCAAGGATCGGCTCTGAGCCCTTTCTTGTTTGCAATGGTGATGGACAGGTTGACGGACAAGATCAGGCAGGAGTCTCTATGGACGATGATGTTCGTGGATGACATTGTGATCTGTAGCAAGAGTAGGGTGCAGGTTGAGGAGAGTCTGGAGAGGTGGAGGTATGCACTGGAGAGAAGAGGAATGAAAGTCAGTAGGAGCAAGACGGAATACCTATGCGTGAATGAGAGGGAGGACAGTGGAATGGTCAGGATGCCAGGAGTAGGGGTGATGAAGGCATATGAGTTTAAATACTTGGGGTCAACTGTCCAAAGTAACGGGAAATGCAGTAGAGTGGTGAAGAAGAGAGTGCAGGCAGGGTGGAGTGGGTGGAGAAGAGTGTCAGGAGTGATTTGTAACAGAACGGTATCAGCAAGAGTGAAAGGGAAGGTCTACAAGATAGTAGTAAGACCAGCTATGTTATATGGTTTGGAGACATTGGCCCTGATGAAAAGACAGGAGGCGGAGCTGGAGGTGGCAGAGTTGAAGATGCTAAGATTTTCACTGGGAGGGGCGAAGAAGGACAGGATTAGGAACAATTACATTAGAGGGACCGCTCAAGTTGGACGGTTTGGAGACAAAGCAAGAGAGGCAAGATTGAGATGGCTTGGACATATGTAGAGGAGAGATGCTGGGTATATTGGGAGAAGGACACTGAATATGGCGCTGCCAGGGAGAGGAAAAGAGGAAGGCCAAAGAGGAGGTTTATGGATGTGGTGAGGGAAGACATGCAGGTGGCTGGTGTGACAGAGGAAGACGCAGAAGACAGGAAGAAATGGAAACGGATGATCCGCTGTGGCGACCCCTAACGGGAGTAGCCGAAAGTAATAGTAGTAGTAGTAGTAGTAGTAGTAGTTATAGTTAGAAATACGACAATAATTGACCTTGTTCAACCCCCAATAAAAAGAAGCCTGCATTATTTTGTGACACTTATCATTCAATATGTCGTCGTCGTCGTCGTTGGCGTCTCTAACGTCCGAGGATCCATCCCAAGAGATTAAGGTGTGTGCTTAAAACGAAGATGGCTTGGCAGTCCAAGGTGAGAATAGAAGAGGCTGGAACAGTGTGGACAGGGGATAGTAGGGGGTGGACCCATTCCTTCGGCTCTCTGTTCTTGGCGGATTTTTCGACAGCGGCGCTATTCTTCCGCATGCATTCGTTTGTCTGTTTCAGCCTTGACCAGCCAGGCAGGCAGCTCTCCAGTGATTTCGATTTTCTGCTACTTTTTCCCAGTTCTTAGGGTCGATGTTGAAGGTGATCCGTGTTCCTTGATACAGTCCTTGTAGCGTTTTTTTGGGAGCTCCTCTTTTTCTTTGACCTTCAGTCAGTTCGGAGTATAAAATTTGTTTCGGGAGTCTGTCGTTTTGCATCCTCTGGATGTGGCCAAGCCACCGCAGCTTGTGATGTTCAATTGTTGTCTCGATGGAAAGGAGATCGGCTCTTTCGGGTAACTTGATTGTTGGTGACTCGTTCTTGCCAGGAAATTCCCAGAATACTTCTCAGTTTTTGCTGGTGGAAGCGTTCTAGTTTATCGATTTGGTATTTGTAGAGGGTCCAGGCTTCACAACCGTACAGAAGGGTTGAAAGAACCACTGCACGGTAAACCATGATTTTGGTTGATGTCTTGAGATCACAATCATAGAAAACACGGTGAGAAAGTCGGCCAAAGGCAGTGTGGGCAGCTTTCAGTCGGTTGGTGATATCCGGTTCTAGACTGCATGTTTCTTCAAGGATACTTCCAAGGTACTGAAAGGATTGAACTTGTTATATAGGTTGGCCATGGATGGTGATTTGAAGCGGAACTCCTGGGGTATCCTGAGGCACAACAGCAAGCGTTTTGGTTTTCTTGATGTTCCCAGAAAAGTCAAAACTTTCATAGGCCTGAACAAAAGAGTTGATGATCGACTGAAGACCTTCTGGAGTCATGGCAGGAGAAGCATTATCATCGGCATATTGAAGCTAATGATGGCGTTGGTGGATGTCTTGTTCTTAGACTTCAAGCGCTGGAGATTGAACAGGCTGCCATCGAAGCGGTAACGGATGTTGACTTTACCGTCGATTGACCGATCTGTCTTCTGCAAGAGAGCAGCCAGGTTTAAGGAAAATAACGTAGGTGCTAGAACACAGCCTTGCTTTACTCCACAATCCATGGGGAAAGGCTCAGAAAGGGTTCCACAGAAACAGACACAGCCTTTCATGTCATCATGGAAGGTGCGAATCATCTGGATGAAGTGGTCAGGGCATCCAGATTTGGATAGCACATCTCACAAAGTGGCTCTCGGAAGAGAATCAAATGCTTTCTCAAGATCGAAAAAGATGAAAAACATTGTCTTCTGTTGTTCTCTTGCTTTCTCCATGAGCTGTCGTGCCGCAAAGATCATATCGGTGGTCCCTCTGTTGGATCGAAAACCGCCTTGGGATTCAGGGAGAGCTTCTTCGGCCAGGGTGGTGAGACGATTCAGAAGGATCAGCGACAGGATTTTCCCAGCTGTTGAGAGGAGGGAAATTCCTCTGTCCCCTTTTTTTGGAAAACAGTAATGATGTTTGCATTTCTGAAATCAGCTGGGGCGGTCCGGGTTTCCCAGATCTGCAGGATGATCTCGTACAGTCGCTTCTGAAGAGGTAGTCCTCCGCACTTGTACAGTTCTGCAGGGATTCCGTCGGGACCAGCCACTTTGTTGTTGCGCATGTGAGCGATCGCTGTTTGAAGCTCCTTGGTGGATGAGGTGCAGACATCCACGGTTTTTGCGGTAGAGTAGATAAGCCATCAAGGAAGTCCGGAGATGCTCGTGATGGTTTGTAGAGGAGCTGGTGGAAGTGCTTTTTCCGTCGTAGGCGGATGGCTACGTCGTCCCTCAGAATTGTTACGTTGTCCTCTGCTTTCATTGGTGTTGGTACGGTCTTGATGGGTGCTTAGATGGCACAAGTAGCAGAGAAAAAGTTATAGAGTTGGTTCTGGTCTGTGTAGCCCTGGATCTCAAGGGCCTTACTTTGCCACCAAGCATCCTTTATGGAGCAGAGTTGAGCTTGGGTGTTTGACTTCAGTTTCTTGTAGTGCTCTTCTTTCGTCTTGGAGGTTCTATCTTTCTCCCAGGAGAGACAAGTTTGATTATTTGTGCTAATCAGGTTGAAAATTTCCTGGTTGTTCTTATCAAACCAATCCTGGTGACGTCTTTTCGGTTTCAGCTACAGCGCGGAGGGGCGTTTTTAGGTTTATCCAGTTTGATATGGGGTTGTTTTCGATGAGGGCAACATCCTTCATGACTTCTGTGACCTTATTCAAGAAGCGTCTTCTTACGCTGAGATCTTCAAGCTTTCGGGCGTCAATTTTCTTTAGTGGGATGGTCATGGCAGGGCGTCTAGGCTTGGGTTTGAGTTGCAGATGGAGCTTGGAAATGACCAGCCTATGATCCGTCCAACAATCGTTAGCATGCGGGAGTGCCTTGGTGACATGGACATTGGATCGGTCCTTCATGCGTACAATCACAAAGTCAATGAGATGCCAGTGGTGGGATCGCGGATGCATCCAGGTAGTTTTCCGGCTCATTTTGAGTTGGAAGATAGTATTTGTGATGATGAGGACATGTTCCGCACAGAGGCAAAGGAGAAGGCTTCCGTTTGAGTTGCATTTACCGACTCCATGCTTCCCAATGATGTTGGTCCATGTTGTACTGTCTCTGCCAATACGAGCGTTGAAGTCACATAAGGATGAGCTTGTCAGCTGCTGGAACGGTGGAAATAGTTTTTGATAGGGTGTTGTAGAAAGCTATTTTCGCCTCATCGTCAGCATCAAGAGTTGGAGCATAAGCACTGATGGCAGTCAGGAAGTATCCATTTTGAAGTGGTAATCTGATGGAGATAATGCGTTCGTTAATGCAGACAGGTGTTAGATTCAGGTCACGGACAAGTTTGGATCTGATTGCAAAGCCGACTCCATGAATTCGGCGGTCCGTTTCTAGTAATCCTCTCCATATGAACGTGTATCCGAGACCTTTTTCTTCGAGTTGGCCTTCATCTGCAAGTCTTGTCTCTTTGAGAGCCGCAAGATCGATGTTGAAACGAGAGAGTTGTTGTGCAATAAGGGCAGTTCATCGTTCTGGTCTATCAGAGTCACTCCGATCAAGAAGACTCCTAATGTTCCAGGTTCCAAAAGTCAGTAGTGTAAAAATGTCCTTATTTCGCCCGCAAGAAATGGATTTCCCACTAGACGCGGTTTTCCACTCAGGAGGCATGGGAAACAGCTGTTTTTAGCTCACATTTTCTAGGGCCTTCCCCTGATTGGGGGGAGCAGGTTGCTGCAGAATCCACACAAAGTTTCCCGGGTTCATGTAGAGACGACCATCAGATCCTTGCCGCAAATTGTGTGCCTTTGGAGCTAGGAGCTTCCAGGACGATCATTCCCTGCTCCCGTCGCTCCGCAGCATCGCCAATGGACTTTGTCGGGGGGGGGGGGGTAAGCACGGTCATTGAAAAACTTTCGGAGCCATTCGCTAAAGCCTTGATTAAAGTAGTGATCAGGTCGCGACGCTGGTCCACACTGCTTGGCCTGGGAGAATCTAGTTCCATGACAACACAAGAGTGAAGACGATGGGATCCGCCACAGGTTGCACCCAAGTGATGGTCGGATTGGGAGTCCGGACTGCCCACTTGTTAGGCACTTACGAGCCAGGGATGTGTGGGATGTGTGGGATTTTTATAACCGCCAGTCCGCGGTCCCGTTAGGCTTTAGCCAGCTGAGTGCTGCTCAGGTTACGCCAACTCCACAAGTGAAGTCCGGTCAATACCGCGAGGAGGGGTCAATCCGGGGTTTGTCACGCATGCAGGAATCGGTAGTCTGTACCTTTCAGCCTACATCACAAGATTCAATATGTATTCTGTAGCGAATTCGGGGGGCAGCCCGGCCGGACCGTCACAGCCGGGGTGCGAACTCGTGTAGTCCACACCGCGGGCGACAACGTTAACTAGTCGACTAAGAAGTCCGACCCGTTAGCCAAGGGCTACCGAGCCTATTCATCCGTGATCGTTACAATACTTTTATTCCGCTTGCTGATTGCCTGCTCTTTATATTTCTTGGAAGATGTACCGTTTTAATTACCAGCCTTTATTACCAGCCCGTACTTTGCCTTTCTGTGTTTGCTCCACCGCAGGACAGCCGGGCCAGAAGATCGACGGGGTTGTAGGAGGCAAGCTCAAGATGCAGCAGTTAGTCCAAAAAACAGACGTTTTTACTTATATTTATGCAAGGTTAGCTATCATTTGAACATTTTCTGTACCAATACATTGAATTCGGCACCAATACTAAAGACGTGTTTTCAATACTTTGTCGCGATTTAGCATGTCTTTGGCCTACATAAACTGTTCCCATAAAGATTGATCTTACATTTCCATTTGTGGAAAATGTTTGCTTGTGGAGAGACACGAAAACACAAAACATGCAAAATCAGAGTAATCAAATAAAAAAGAAACATCAAAATAACCAGGATAAAACAAACTACCAAACAACATTGCCCATTAATCCCATCACCATCACCAATGGAGGTGTAAGTGTATGGATTTCAGTGGTTTGACGGCTGAATAACCAGAATCAAAAGAAGTTTAATGGCCACGTAGGTTTGCACATACATGGAATTTGACTCCGATGAGCAACCACTCATCTGACTGGTTGAGTGGTTCCTCGTCTGATTGGTTTCTGGGCAACGTAAACTGTATGATTCTTGTTTAACCACATTAGCAGCTGACGAGAGCGAGACGCACGAAACACGCCTGTACAGCAAAGCATTAAAACTTTTTTTCCTGTATCCGTGTTGATATATATATAGACACACACACACACACACACACACACACACACACACACACACACACACACACACACACACACATAAGGATTGACAGGCGAAATATGAGGCAATAAAGTGCAATGTTGCAGAGAACATATCAGAGGCGCGCACAAAGTCACATAACACTATATCAAGTGGCATACAGATAGCGTAGCGGTCTATTCCGTTGCTTACGAATCCATCTTGGTCGGGCGTCCCTACAGACACAACTGGGCGTGTCTGCGGGTGGGAAGCCGGATGTGGGTATGTGTCCTGGTCGCTGGTCGGTCGGGGCGCCTGTTCAGGGGGGGAAGGGGAACTGAGGGGAATAACGCGATCCTCTCACGCGCTACGTCCCCCTGGCGAAACTCCTCACTGTCAGGTGAAAAGAAGCGGCTGGCGACTCCACATGTATCGGAGGAGGCATGTGGTAGTCTGCAGCCCTCTCCGGATCGGCAGAGGCGGGATCGGGGCGGCTCAGAAGAGTGGAGTAATTGGACGGGTACAGTTGGGGAGGAAAAAAACAACAACACTATATCCAAATTCACCAAAGTGCTTTCCTTCCAAAATGACAAAGTCAAATGTTTGGATGTATTCGTGTATAAAGACTGAATCAGCGTGACATCAGATGCTCCTGGCCACAGCATTGCACAGAAATGGACTGTATGCATCTGCAACGTCAAGCTCTGGTCAAGCACAGCTGATTGAATGTGAAAATGGCCAACATCGGAGTTGGGGTTACGGGTTAGTTTGGAAAATATACATTGAATTATCAAATATAACAGTAGTTAATGGATGCTGAGGGGGAAAAAGAGACCCGGTTCTCTGCCTCACTTTGTTACAGCCACAGTAGCCGAAACATGCTTACAATGCAGAGTGGTCTGAGGAATGTCTGACAGCCTCAGGCCAACGCCAAGCTAAATGACTTTACTACGATTTAACGACCTACGAGCATTTTCAGGCTAGTTTCTACTCATTCTCTGATCTCTCATACGCTCACTCTCTCCTCTCTCTCCTGTACACCCATTCACTGCCCACTGTGCCATATTATTGTGTCACTGTTTTCACAAACTACCACTCACTCTAATCATTGATGCAAAATTTTAATGTTCGTCCTCTCTGTGCTTTTTTGTGTTAATTCCCAAAGAACGCTGCCAAAGGAAGGAGTATTCAGTCTTTGCACTTGCCTCCTCTGCACATAGGGAGGTCGTCCTGCTGCAATAATGTCGATTTGCACCCCTGGAAATGCCTGGAAGTCAGCCTGGGCTCTTCCATTTGAAGGAAAATCTGCCTTATCAATATGTCTCCGCACTACTATTTCTCCACCTGAATAGTCTCCTCCTCATCTTTTGTTGTCTTACTGTGGGATAGTCTTTTCCTTGTGTCCAGCACAGCCGTAAGAAAGCCCTGTTTCTCCCTTATGTGCCTCCACGTCATGTATCCTGAGGTACCAATTGCTATTCTAATGAGACACTGCAGCCACAATCCATCAGGGTGACCATAACATGTGTTACATGTTTTGTTTTTTTTACCTGTCCATGCAACTAAACCAGATCTGAATCCACTTGAACCTAACCTGGTGTTTTCTTCTTTTTTATGTCTGTTCTGAAGGCCAACTTACTGTCCACTAACTCCAAGGAGGTGCCCATAAAGCGGCCATGTCTTCCTCACAATCACCAAAACTGAAGTATGTGTCCTTGGGGGTGTTGGTGGTGCAGACTACCTCCCTGGTGCTCACCATGCGCTACTCCCGCACCCTGAAAGAAGATGGTCCCCGCTACCTGGCTTCCTCCGCTGTGGTGTCGGCGGAGGTGCTCAAGATATTCACCTGCATCCTGCTGGTGTTAAGAGACCACAGTTAGTAGTTTTGGCAGTGGGACTATGCATTGGTATGGGGGTTTAGGGGTTGACAGACAATCTTTTTCTTGACTCTGTGGAGGGTGTCGGGAAGTTCCTTTCCTTGCCAATACAACCTCTCTCTGTCCTCCAGATTTTAGTGTACGCATGTTGAGCCAGATCCTGAAGGAGGAGATTGCAAACAAGGCCATGGAAACTATGAAACTGTCCATTCCTGCGGGGATCTATACCTTACAGAACAATCTGCTCTACATTGCATTATCAAACCTTGATGCAGCCACTTACCAGGTTGGATTTGAATATACTTGCTGAAGAATATTTCAATTTTGACTTCTTGGCTGGGGTGCAGCAGTAAAATAACAAATGCACCGTATCTTTAGATTTGAATACATGGCCACTCTGATTTCCAATACTGCTACTACTAATAATAATCAAAAACATCATGGATGTGTGAATGATGATTTTTCAAAGTTTGAAAATCGTTGTGACATTTTTATCATCATTTGTAATTAATGTAATTAACAGCATGTTATCATCCATGTTTCCTCATCCCCTGACCTTCGCACACAAGATGCTGCAGGAACTCCATCTAATTTTTGTGTTGGATCAGTGCATGTGCTTTTGCTCTGCGTCTCAGTGGAAGTGTCCTGCGTGCCCTGTAGGTCACCTACCAGCTGAAGATCCTCACCACGGCACTGTTCTCTGTCTCCATGCTGGAGAAAAAGCTGGGCCTCTACCAGTGGCTGTCTCTGCTCGTTCTCATGGCCGGGGTTGCTCTTGTACAGGTACCAGCTGTTAGGTGGTGTAACCTACTAAGTTCTACTGTTTATTTGTGTGAAAACTGTGAAGTCCTGGTGTAGATGGTATTATTTTCAAACGGGTTGGTGTAATAAGGACATACTGTGGCAGCAAGGTGGCCTAGTGGTTAGCACTGTTGCCTCACAGCAAGCAGGTCCTGGGTTCGAACCCCAGACCGTCCCAGGTCCTTTCTGTGTGGAGTTTGCGTGTTCTCCTCATGTCTGTGTGGGTTTCCTCCCACTGTAGAGGGCTCTGTATGGACTGTTTTGTACACGGTGCTATGATTACTGGCTCCATTCTTCATGCCCAGTAATCCCTCTGTATTATTGTCACCTGCTGAACCTCATCCATTAGGTACCTGGGCACACCTCTTTCCCTCATTATTCAAACCCCTGACTGGAGTCACTTTGTAGTCTGTGTGTTGTGTGTGTGTGAATAAACGGCCATGGCGAGGTGCAGCCAAAGAGAGAACTGGCTGACTCGATAATTTCCCGACTAATACACCACCATCAAAAAGACATGCATGTTAGGGTGGATACTCCTTCCTGTGCCCATGAGCAAGGCAATGGAAAGAAGAACTGGAGTTGGTCCTCGGGCGCTGCAGCTGCCCGCTGCTCCTATACAATAGGATGGGTTAAAAGCAGAGAACAAATTCATTGTAGGAATACAACTCGTAAGAATACAATGTCAAATAAGGCAGCTTTCACAAGTACTTCTCTGTCATATGTACCTCTGTGTACCTCTGAATATTTGAATGTATTGCTGTGCTGCCAAGTGTTTTGTCATGCATGTTCAATGCCACTTGCACCCAACTAGAGAATTTAGGCGAGCTACCCACCACTGCACGTTTAGTCACGTTTGCTTAGTCATGTTTAGTCATGTCATGCATGCTTTGATTTCCCCAGTGGCCAACAGAGTCTGTGAATGGCCCTCAGCAGAGGCCCCTGTCTGCAGGGTCTCAGTTTGTGGGGGTGATGGCGGTACTGATAGCCTGCATCTCCAGTGGTTTTGCAGGGGTTTACTTTGAGAAGATCCTCAAGCAGACTAAACAGAGTGTGTGGCTTCGCAACATACAGCTAGGTAAATAATGGGTTGTGTGTGTGTGTGTGTGTGTGTGTGTATGTGTGTGTGGTGTGGTGTGGTGTGATGCCGTAGGCTATGTGTGGTGTCTTTTCCTAGCCTAGACTTTTATTCATTTCCTTGTTCTGTTTAACTATATTTGTTATTACAGCCTGTAGTCTTTGCTGTAAGTCAGATAGCAGTCTCCCCGTCAAATTGTTAGAAAGCATCCGAAAATATTTTGCTTTATTTTGTGACTCACTCCAAACTAAGACAAATGTAAACTCTATTGAATGTCTTTTGTGCCTGTCTTTCTGTCTATTTGTCGTTTGCTCTCCCAGGTTTATTTGGCTTTGTGTTTGGCCTTATGGGAATGTTTGCATACGATGGTGAGAGGGTGAGAGAGTTTGGGATGTTTCAGGGCTACAACGGCGTCACCTGCACAGTCGTCATCTTGCAGGTATCATCCGTCAATGTGTTTCATTGTGTTTCACTATTCTTCCCTTGTGTTTTGTGTCCTGTCACCTCTATGTCATGCAAGCAGATTGAACTGTGGCAAAGTGTGTGGTGTATATTTACATACCTGCCGTTTTAGCTTATGTGTGGGTGGTAAGTACAGTCACACTGTCCTCTATAATGTCTTGATGTATGTTCAATAACCCAGGAAAGGAAATCACAGAAAGTTGAATCAGTTCATCTGGACACAACATTTTTTGACTTTGACTCAAAGAGGCCGTCTATGTTAAGAGGGAACAACCACCCCTGAACTGGGGCCGGGGGGGGGGGGGGGGCAGTTATAGAGTACATCTGTTGCCATCTTACAATGCTATGATTGTAACTATTCCTCAACTTCTGTGATTAGTACACATGGTCATTTTAACTCTAGCTAAAGGTCACGGTAATTTGCATATGAAACTGATCATTTGTTCCAGTCGTTATGCCACTGTATTGTTTATAAGGGTGGGGATACCTGCAGTCAGTTGAGACTGAAGAGGTCACTTAGATGAGTGATGAAACGCTTCTCTCAGTAAATGTTGTGTCTGGGCATCCGGGTAGTGTAGTGGTCTATTCCATTGCCTACCAAAACAGGGATCAGCGGTTTGAATCCCCGTGTTACCTCCGGCTTGGTCAGGCATCCCTACAGACACAATTGGCCATGTCTGCAGATGGGAAGCCGGAAGTGGGTATGTGTCCTGGTCACTGCAGCAGCGCCTCCGCTGATCGGTTGGGGCGCCTATTAAGGGGGGAGGGGGAACTGGGGGGCGGGACCCTCCCACGCGCTATGTCCCCCTGCCGAAACTCCTCACTCTCAGGTGAAAAGAAGTGGCTGGCAACTCCATATGTATCAGAGCAGGCATATGGTAGTCTGCAGCCCTCGGCAGAGGGGGCGGAGCAGCAGAGCAGCGACCGGGATGGCTCGGAGGAGTGGGGTAATTGGCCAAGTGTAATTGGGGAGAAAAATGGAGGAAAATCCCAAAAAAGTAAAAATAAATAAACGTTGTATCCAGATGAACTCATTTAACTCTGTGTGATGTCGTCTATAATGTGTTTGCAGGCAGTGGGTGGGTTGGTCATCGCAGCAGCCATTAAATATGCAGACAACATCCTTAAAGGATTCGCCACCTCTTTGTCAATCATCTTGTCGACACTCATTTCTTATTACTGGTTGGAGGACTTTGAGCCTACCAGGTAAAATAATGCACGTGCACATGCAAACACACAAACATACTGCCAGGCCTGATTGTTATCCTTGCTATCCAAGTTATTCGTTGAGAAGTTGCAGCTGAGTTTTCACGGTGCTGTTGTGCTGTGAGGCCCTGCACAGCCCCATAGACTCATAAGCAACAGAGATCACAAACGGTCTCTCCACAGAACTTTTAACATTCAAAGTCTCCTTTTCCTCCTCTTTCATGTTTTACCTCCTTCTTCTGTCCGACCTTCTCAGTGTTTTCTTCCTCGGGGCAGTGCTGGTCATTGCCGCCACCTTTCTCTACGGCTATGAACACAAAGCTGCCCCCAGCGTCATCAAGGTGTAGATGAGAGACCAACAAAACTTCCCTGCCTCCTTAAAAAAAAGAGAAGACAGCTATCCAAAGAAGACAACAGAGGAGCTACAGAAGTCGGTGTATAGAAAACAAAAACAGAAAAAGGGGCGTCTGGGTGGCGTAGCAGTCTATCCATTGCCTACCAGCACAGGGATCGGTGGTTTGAATCCCTGTGTTGCCCCCGGCTTGGTCGGGCGTCCCTACAGACACAATTGGCCGTGTCTGTGGGTGAGAAGCCGGATGTGGGTGTGTGTCCTGGTTGCTGCACATGCGCCTCCTCTGGTCGGTCAGGGCGCCTGTTCGGGGGGGAGGGGGAACTAGGGGGAATAGCGTGATCCTCCCACGTGCTACGTCCCCCTGGCGAAACTCCTCACTGTCAGGTGAAAAGAGGCGGCTGGCGACTCCACATGTATCAGAGGAGGCATGTGGTAGTCTGCAGCCCTCCCCCGGATCTGTAGAAGGGGTGGAGCAGCGACCGGGACGGCTCAGAAGAGTTGGGTAATTGGCCGGATACAATTGGGGTGAAAAAGGGGGGGGGAATTTAAAAAAAAAAGAGAGAGAGAAAGGTGTCATTGATAGTGTCTCTCACCAAACGGTCATAGCAACACTGCCAGAGGTTGTCCGGCCCTCGGTGGTAGAGAGCCCGGTTGTACCCCACTGCTGTTTTTGCACAGAATATGGCGTTCACTAATATGAGGCAGACATCTGCTTTTTATAAATGTTTTTCTACTTTTATAAAGATTATTTTTAATGAAACGGGTGGAGGAGGGGTGGTCACCAACTTCAACGGGGTAAATACAACGATATTGACACGTTCGGTGGGATGGTCTCCCTATGCTTTCTATTCCCAAGCGTTGCCTCATGAAATTAGCTGACTCTGAAAAAGGGACCCCAAGGAGAATAATCTGGATTAAATCCTGACACGTGGCCATCTGGCTATAAACGTATTTGTAGTTTTCTGTAGTTAAACTCTATTTATGTATTGTGGGATTTGGGGGAAAGCTGTGTGTTTTTATGATAAATCTGATTTGATGGCGGTTCGATAATCAGCGCCGATAAGAAGAAAATAATTTTCATTCATTTTCGATTTACCCCATCTTGTGGTGACAGTATTTCCTGCAGAAAGAAGCGATTACCCTGTCCAAAAGATGCTGAAATTGCTTCTTCTTTTTTAAAATTGTTTTTTTGTATGAGGGAGGAACGTGAGTACTTGCTTTGACCTTGCTGCAAACACTCAAAGGATTAATATAATATAAACGAAAAATTGTGAATTATGTGCAACAAAAAAAATGAATAGAAAATAAATTGTCTATTGTGTTATCTTGAAAGAGGTACCAGTGCCTTGGTCTTTCTTCTTACTTCAAAGTGAAGCAAATGGACGAATGAGGGCAATAACCACCAGCGCGCACACACACACACACACACACACACACACACACACACACACACACGCATACACACACGCATACAGAAACCTATGAATATTTTGCTTCAACTGTTTTGTTTTGTTTTTTCCCAAGTCCCGGCTGCACCAAACCTATAACAATAATCTCTACAATAAAGACTCCTCAATAAACCTGAATTCCTTGACAAAAGCAGATAAATCAAATGAGTCAATTTGACCTTCGTTGCATATTTTACATATGAGTAACCGTCATTTCTATGCAAACACGATCCTGACTCGGATAAATATAATGTATGGCAGATCCAATAAGGGTCAGCTTGCCTTTTTTCGTTAGTTTTTCTCTCCCACTGTCTCTTGATCCACGCAGTCGATCCAAGTTGGCTTCTTGGGGCTGGCAGCAAAGTGTTCTTCCCAGGGATGGAGGAGGTGTGTGCTCAGGTGGACAGAGAAGACATGGAGGGGGAAAAAGCAGGCAGATGGGAGCTGAACCTGGAGAGCGGCACAGATGGAGGATGGGTCATGTGACTCGTGCATGGCGTGGCAGACAGGCACTTGGAAAGAGACCAGGATGAGCCCGCTGTAACAGCAGCCATGACACAGGATTGTCTTCTTCTCTATTTTTCTTTTCCAAATACCTTGCCAAGAAGATGCGGTGCAATGATGGTCTATTTTGAATTGATACAGTATGTAGATGTTACGTGTGCATTTCCCTTGTTAGCAATGATTTATAACAGAATCCCTTGAGGAGATGCTGTGGTATGACTATTCCTGTACCGAATTGATATGCGGCCTATGGATGAGAAATGGCACGGTGCGACTTTTATCCCTAATGAAATACGATGTGGACCAGAGCCATTACCCTATCTCAGGCTGATCCATATAAAGTAGCATTGCCTTGATATTAAAAATATATCCTGTTATAATCCTGTTGTAAATGCTAGGAGAGCCCTGACCCCAATCATAGGAGCCTCTTGCTTCTTGTCATTACATTTGATGGCCCTATTAGACAATGATCCAGTTGCGAACACGTCATGATAAATCGAGGTAGCATGACCCAGTGGCATAATAAATCCATCCTGTGTTCGAATATACTAGATCGGTCCCATTCATACTAGTCCTGCCATATGAATACGAGCTTTCTATGTTGTGTGACTCTTTTCAGTACCAATCCCTTTCCTTGCTATAATAGGTGTGTATACGATATGTATGGCACAGACTGACATCCTATAAGCACTTTATCCTTCATCTTGACTGATTCCAACTCATTTATCTGGCACTTATTGTGACTTTGAATAAAAACATCCCAAATGACATTTATTCACTATGGTGACAATGCCATCTCACCCTCTGGTAGCCTTTCAATCATACAAACAAAATATAAGTTGCATCGCTGGAGCAAGTAGTGCAGAAATGAGCCTTCCAGTTGAAAAATGTGCATAAATTAAATGCATAAATCTGCCCTCTGAAAAAAGCCATTGCAAATCTCTAGGACACTGAGTTTGTGCACATCAATTCCACTTTAAAACAATTTAACAAACGGCAGTAAAGGCTACTGTAGATTTTTTTTTGTCCAGACCTTTATGCCAAGTGGTTGCTCTTAATACAATCTGATTCATGTGTGAAATTTATTTTAACCTAACAGAAGATTCATATAATATTTCATCTCTATTAAAATCTCTGATGTGACCTTAAACTCTGATACCGAATAAGCTAAAGGCCCCCACGTGCAGAATTGGCACTGAGGAGGTGTTTTATCCAGCCAGCAGGATCTCATGGCTGATGATTATTTTTCCATTCAAAATGTCTTCAGGTATTAAGTTATCCAAAAAAAAAAAAAAAACAGAAAAAAAGCTATTCTTATGCCTCTCCGAGACATTTTCTCTCCTGTTTTCTCTCTCGCAGTCATGCAATAACATCCAAATTAGGATTCGAGATGCAGTTCTCCTCGTGGACTACTGTGCAACCTCTAAAATCAGTGCGTTCCTCTCTTGCCAAAAAGCAGAGAGACTTCTAGTACAGTCCAAAACTCGTTTGGGCCAAAACAAGCCTTAACGTAACACAGCAGCTTGGCATACCACCAAGTCTCAATAAACTTCCACTCTGACACTTCACCGTGACAGATTCAAGATGCAACATTTGTACTCTGATTTGTCACACTGGCCCGTTTAAACCCGTTTGATAAAAGTGAGCCACCAGTATCTTCAGCGAAGGGAAAACACAAGTTCTCCCTTCTCTAGTAGATAACTTCATTAACTCTCATCCCAGTGGCATCTCTTCGCTTCTCCGGAGAGTAACAGTTACTTTGCCTTTGCAAATGACCCCCCCTTATTTTGGTGGTATAACTACCAGTGGTGCTCCTCTCCGAGGCCTCCACATTAGCACTTGGGCATCATTGGCATTGGGCCTCCCCAGGGCATTGGGAGGGATGGGCTCCTGGTAGTTCAAGATGTGAGGTTGCTCCTGGTGCGGCCGGCCCACCAGGGAGGCCCGCGAGCCCAGGGGCATGTCGGGGTCCACAGCAATGTCCACCCTCATCCGCCACCTCACCGTCTGCAGCACGATACGCTCCTGTGGAGAGGGAAGAACGCTGAAAGTTAATATGTGTATAATACATATTCGTTATGATTTTATTATATTAAGCACTCCACATAGCCCTTAAGACAATGGAAGGGATGAAATGGATACAGAGTGTTTATCACTACAGGATGGTTTAAATAGCACTACACTCTTAATAGCCTATCACAGAGGTTGTATCAAGGCAAGATGAACCCAATCTACTGTATCCTCTATTAACAGATTCTATATATACATACATACTATCTGTAGGCACGGGACAAGATTTTGGTATTGGAAGTGTTCTGGTTTCCGTTTCCGTTGTAGTCCAAGTTGTATTAACCAATCACGTTTGAGTAGGCGGTGATTTCTACAGGAACGGGCTTTGGTTGCATGTTGGTAACGGTCCATGTGGGGAGTGAAAGCAGCGGAATGCATTGGCCCAAATGTCTTCTGGACGTCAAACAATAAGTATCATCCATCCATCCAGCCATTATCCGAACCACTTATCCTGCTCTCAGGGTCACGGGGATGCTGGAGCCTATCCCAGCAGTCATTGGGCGGCAGGCAGGTGACACCCTGGACAGGGCACAAGGCCACCACACAGTGCTGACATACACACACATTCATACCTAGGGACAATTTAGTAATGCCGATTCACCTGACCTACATGTCTTTGGACTGTGGGAGGAAACCGGAGCACCAGGAGGAAACCCACGCAGACACAAGGAGAACATGCAAATTCCACACAGAGGACGACCCGGGACGACCCCCAAGGTTGGACTACCTCGGGGCTCGAACCCAGGACCTTTTTGCTGTGAGGCAACTGCGCTAACCGCTGTGCCACCGTGCTGCCACAGTAAGTATCAATGTTTATGTATTATGTGGGGAAACAAGTAGTCGACTCGTGTCGACTACTTGTGAAACAATCTGGTCATAGATGTCTCTCAACTCCATACTCCATTCTCACATCTCAAGTTGCTAATCCATCTGTAAACAAGGACGGGTGCATGGAAGACGAAGTCTTCATAGGAAATGGAAGCCAGCAGCCAGCAGCTACACTGGAAGCCCCGAAATCTTGGCCGTTGTCCCCAGAGCTAGTCTCTGGGTTCTGAGATTGAACATACTGAAGAAGAAAGAACAAACCCACTTTATTTTTGTCATTGTACAGTTGTTCCGTTACAATGAATTTTGTTCTCTGCATTTAACCCATCCTATTGTGTAGCAGCAGTGGGTAGCTGCAGCGCCTGGGGACCAACTCCAGTTCCTCTTTCCATTGCCTTGCTCAGGGGCACAGACAGGAGTATTAACCCTAACATCCATGTCTTTTTGATGGTGGGAGGAAACCAGAGCACATGGAGGAAACACATGCAGACACGGGGAGAACATACAACCTCCACACAGCAAGGACCTGGGATGGCCTGGGGTTCGAACCCAGGACCTTCTTGCTGTGAGGCAACAGTGCTAACCACTGGGACACTGTGCTGCCCTGTGGTGCTACTGGAGAAAACTCTATACCATGGAGGAAAATCCAGGAACTGATATTATCACAGCTAGAAAGAGATGGGTGTGTGACGCTGAAGCAATTAGAATCTAATTAGATTTATTTTGTATTGACAAAAAATATACACTCACATTTATAGATATGGATATATATGTAGCTATGGATGTAGATGATTTAGATATAAGCTGTGATATACAAGGTCACAACTTTTTCTTTGTTTTTCTCACGCCAGGCATTGGACATAGCGCAAGAACATTTTGTTCTCTTTCAGTGCAGCAAAGTTGGTTAGAGAGACTGCCCACAAATTGCAAGAACTTGGGTTTAAATCACAATCTCAGGAAGCACTTGACCTGCTGAGACACCAAAACTTCCTCGAGGAACTCTAAAAACCTGCCAGCCCCAATGCAGCTGATTTGTAGCTGATCCTAACATCCCTGTTTTTTTGGGGGGGGGGGGTTACTGAAATAAGGTTTTGCTTCTGCATAGATCAATTAAATTTTAACACATTTAACATACACACAGTACTTCAAAAACTATATAATACAAATTTTCCTCTAAGCAAAGTTGCCGTTTCCAGCATTTGGAAATTATTGAGATCTGTGTTGTAAGTCTCCACCATTCTACCATCATTCGCTGTGGATGGCTGTATGCCCAAACAACTCATATTATCGAAACTGTTGTTATCTTCCCTTCCCTGGCTGGGTATGCTCAGCGAATCAAGATTCATTGACCTACCTTGGTGACAGAGTTCATAGCCACGAGCCATGTGATGAAGCTCTGGTCTCTGGTGATGTGGGTCAACATGGGCGTGTTGCTATTGCTGATGGGCACTGCCCAGGTCACGCTGGGGTAGAAGTTGTCATTCATGCTGACTGTCAGACGTGAGGGCTTGGATGTGGGACCTGTGAGGGTGACGGTCTCAGTAGTGTTGCCATACCAGGGGTAGCTGACACCATCGGAGTCACTGATGGCTTTGACTCGGCCCTCACGCAGCTCTGGTAACTCCCAACTAGACCTGTGGCAGTAGAAAGAGGACATTGTGGAAAGTGTTCACAAACACACACATGCACGAATGCATGCACGCACACATGCAAAAAGCACATATACACACTTGACGGCAGATACAGATATAGAAAGATGTGTGTGACGATGGACACATATTAACTTACATGCCAATATCACCATATGTATTGTAGAATTCCATCTGGGTACACGCTTGGATCCAGCCCACCACCCATGTCTCATTACGGGGCACTGGTGGCATGACGACCCCTGCGGAGGCCCTGAAGTAAGGTGTCTTGTAGCGGAGCACGATGGGGGAGTTCTCTTCAATGATCGTCGGGCACTGGTCAATGGAGGCTGATACTTCATACACCACAATGTTCTCCCGTCTAATACGAGGCTTGCATGCAATGCTCTGAATACAGCCCATGGCGCTGGCGAGTAGCAAAGTAAGTAGAACCAGAGAAAAAGGGAGAAAATGATACCTGGCCAGTATACACATCAGTCTCCTTCGGTTTCCACCCTCGCCTGAAAAGCGAATGAATTTTTTAATTGCCAAACACCGCTGATTGGTTCTAACGGCATCTCACTGGAAGTGAACAAAAAGTCAACATTTAATGGCTATCAAAGCGTCACCAATATTTTTGGGGGGGTGGGAAAGGGAGTGATGTGAAGGTGAACGCGCAGTGGAGAGCGGGTGGGGGTGGGGGGTATCCAAGTTCTCCGCAGCCTCCTTCCCCCGTTCTGTCTGCTGAGTGCCGCACTGCCCTTGGTGCTTGTCCCCAGAAACTGCAACTCGGCCTCCCCTGGGCTGCTTCTCCGCCCCGCGTCTGACGACTCCTTTAATCCTGATCGAGTCCACACGTCGTCCGGCTGCACATCGGTGCCCCTTGATCCTGGTGGTCTGGCTCCGTGTTGTCATGTCAATTGGCGACAGGGCAGCAGGTGCGTCAGAGGGGGCTGGATGCCTTTGTTTAGTTGTCTTGCGTTAGCCTACATTTGTGCGGCGCCCTCAAAAGAGAGAGGGGGGAGAAAAAAAAAGGAGAGACGACCATGATCGGTTGGCGCTACGGCTCCATGCCTTTGACCTAAGGTGTTGAACGAAAAATGGAATAAAACAAGAACCGAAAAAAACAAAAAAACGCGTGAATATGTGTCTCATGACTGAGGCACAAGAAGACTAGGATTTCATGCTTTCTTCATAATGCACTTCCATTCTTGAGATCAGTTAGGGACGCATGAATGGTGCACCATGAATGGAAGCGGTGGGGCGCATCAGTGTGCACAAAACAGTGAATAAATCCAGCGGCTAAAACGATTTGCTTTCGGTTTCATCCCATACACGTCCCACACAAAAAAAAAGCAAAAAAAAAAAAGCAATTAAGCGGGCTAAGTCGCTCCGAACGTAGAGCATCTCAGCTTCAGATAAAGCGTTGTTCAAATTGCGGGTGCTGATGCTGGATACACAGGCAGAGAGGGAGGGGCGTCACCCGACTTCTGCATTGAAAAAAAAAGAACAAGTGCAAGTAGGCGGGACTTACTAGCTGACGACACGCCTACCCGAATCCCCATTGGCTCGCCGCGTTAACAGCGGAAGTGGTGACGTTCCCCTCATCTACTTCCTACTGACGTAAACGCCACCGGTCATTCATCCTGTTTCCACCACTTTTCGCCGGGTCCTTACATGTTCGTGGTCTTGTGTTCACGTTTAGTGTGTGGTTTATGATTAGCCATTTTTTCCCAGTGTTATCTCAGAGGGTGTCTCACGTATTGTACCGGGTTGCACTGATGATGAAACCGCAGGTTGTGTTCGTGTTGGGCGGGCCTGGCGCGGGCAAAGGGACCCAGTGCTCCAAAATTGTGGAGGTAAGAGAGAGATGTCGAGAGAAAGGACAATGACAGAAAACGAGTCGAGAAGGATACGTGTAATTCACCGTATCGAATTGAAAATTAGTTGAGATTAGCGCCTGTTGTGATTTTATGTGGCGTCCTCATACAATCCTCCTACAATTATACAATTATATCAACTTCCGGTTGTCCTCTAAACTGGAGTGCCTGTTGGGTAGCGTGTTAGCCACGTATAATTGCTCTGACGGCACTGACGTGCAGCAAGTCTTAATTTCCTTTCGGTAACATGTAATTCCATTAAATGTTTCTCATCCTTTTATGATTGAGCTACAAACGGATATATAACACTTTGGGGCCCTTTTATGACGTTGTATATAGCATCTCATACTGAATGAAAGACTAAAGTTAATAATCGACACGTGCAATTATAGCTTCCAGGCAAAGACACACGAAGATAACCTGCAGGTATGATGTCTGATGGTACAACCTCATCCAGACTATACTTGTTATTTAATGGTTAGCATAGGTCAGGTATCCTTCTGGACTCTTAAAACACAGAGATGGTCAAACATATAATTATCAGCTGTGAAGATTCCCTATATTTCTCCCCCTATATAAGTTTAGTGGATGAAGAATTGTTGCAGACATGATCTTGAGATATGAGTAAAAATAGCTTGGATTGCTGCATTTCACGAGTCTGGTTTGGCAGGTTTGCTGTTTTGGGCTTTTGTTTGGCAGCAGATTCTTTGAGTGCATTTGATACATCATCACAGAGTGTTGGATACCGCTGATGGCTGCATCTGATCCTGGTTTCAATGGCCTAAATTTAGATTACCTCACTGTTGCATTACAACACACGCTGCCAGGGTGAACAGGTCCCTGTGCATTCCTTGTTTGGGTTATCATCCCACTTTATCATCCTTTTTATGTTAAGGTTGCTTTTAATATAGTGCTTGTGTTCTTTATCCTTTTCCTGAAATATATTTTCTTGAATTTGGTTACAGAAAGAAAAAAGGAATAATCCAGTGGCTTTGAAAGTTTGAAAAGAAAAAGAGACAAACCAATTCTTAAATTTCCATTTGATGATGACCTGCTTCATTTTGATAGACACTCTTCTGATGTCTGTCTGAAGTCAAACCCACAGAAATCCATGTAGCTATGGGTCCACAGGGAGTGTCCCAGGCCTCTGTGGGACTGACTTTCTTTCTACTTTGTGTACCCATTTGTCCATGTAAGTAAATATTGTGTGATAGAAGGAAAGGAGAAGGAAAGAAAGAGAAAGGATCTATTACGTAATTCTTATTCATGGGTGTCACTGGGTGTTGCCTGCCTTACTGCGGGTGCAGTGACTACTCAAATAGCAGCTATGCATAGAGACTCCATTCATCCATTGCACAAGGACTGGCAAATTGCCTGTGGTTGTGAGTGAGAGGGATTCAGTTATAAGGTTCACTTCAGCTATAAGAGTCTCCTCCTTGCTGTAGCTCTTCAGGGTCAATACAGCCACAGAACTTGGTTAAATGGCCACCAGCCCCTGCATACTTTTGCTCTCTAATTAAGTCTCATGGTCAGTGTTTTACATTTTTTGTAATTTTATCTCTCCTACCTCTTTTCCTGTTATTCTGTTCCTTGTATGTGTAAGTGTACTTAGTGGATGTTATTGAGATTGATTTTGTTTCTGAATAAACTCTTGCTGTGGTTTGTAGAGATCCTAGTTTATTACACATGGTAAGGTAAGTTTGCTTTAAAAAAAATGTCCATCTCCCCTACTCTCTCTTTTCCTTCATTCTCTCTACCTCAGAACTACCGTTATACACATTTGTCAGCGGGAGACTTGCTGAGGGCAGAGAGAGGGAGGGAGGGTTCTGAATATGGACAACTTATTGACAGCTACATCAAGGAGGGCAGGATTGTCCCTGTAGAAATCACCATCAACTTACTGAGAAAGGTATGTCCCAAATGCAAGTATTCATGCCTACAAGTCAGGTTTGTGTTTCCATAAGAACTAAAACCTGCCCACCCACCATGGTTAAATCTTTTTTCTTCCTTTTTTCTTTTTCTTTTTTTTCTTTTGTAAAATAAGGACAGGATGTTGTATTGCTGTAAAGTCAAGTCAATTTTATTTGTATAGCCCAATATGAGGCAAATTTGTAATTTGTGATAATGCACTATACAAATGAAATTGACTTGACTTGATTCCAAACATTATTGAGGTTTACATTGGACATGCTCTCCATGAGCCATGGTTTGTTAAATTGGTTAGTCTGAATACTCAGTTGAGGTTTGCCAGTAGAAGTTGTCTTTCTTTCAAATAACATGTTGGGATTTTGGCAGAAATATTGGAACATTTTGAGAGGAGGGATTCTGGATATTTTTTTCAATATGTTTTTATCTCCTCAGGCTATGGAGGCCACCATGCAGAAAAATGAGAAAAATTTCCTCTTCCTTATAGATGGCTTCCCCCGCAACGAGGACAACCTCCAGGGCTGGACCACTGTCATGGATGAAAAGGCAAACGTCAAATTTGTGCTCTTCTTTGACTGCAGCAATGAGGTAGGGCATGAAACACTTATTGTCATTACCTTTTGTTATTGTTAAATCACATTTAACACTCTTGGTGTTAGACTGAATTATCCATGGTTGGTTATTTTTACAAGTTTTTTATGTTGAAGACACGGTCTGTTTCTCTCACTTCTACAGGTTTGTATTAACAGATGTCTAGAAAGAGGGAAAAGCAGCGGACGTACTGATGACAACAGGGAAAGCCTGGAGAAAAGGTAATGTCCTGCGATGAAACCAAATACTAAAGTTATGCGTTGATAAGCTAACCCATCAATTTGGATTTGCCAGAGATTATGCACCATTCTTTTTCCATGTTAATTGTCCAAAATCTACTTAAAGGTATTTGTTCAAGCATAGCACACAAAAAGTTTACCAATTTCTCTGACCAGTAATTGATTTCATCCATTGATTTTTGTCTGTAACAGAGCACAACAAGCATATCTGATCAGTATGGACTTGTCTGACCCATTTAGCTTTCTATCACTTGCCCGCATCTCTCTTTTTGACCTATTTAGTCTCTCCTTTGATTCCCATGTGCCAGCCGACCCCAATAATGAGATTTTTTTTCTCTGCTGCAGAATCCGAACCTACCTTGAGTCCACACGACCAATAATCGACCAATATGAGAAACAGGGCAAGGTGCGCACTGTGGATGCTTCCCGTAGTGTAGATGAGGTGGGTGACCACAGTACATTTACATTTCGTCTTTTACTGACATTTTTAGCTAAAGTGACATACATAGAGAGTCGGCGATTAGCAGATATATTCTTGTGTCAACCCACAGACATCTCAAAGCACTTAATAGTAATAACATAGCCAAAAGCGCTTGTCATTTCAAGTGTAGTTGACGTAAGTGCACAACAGAGAGATCACCAATAGTGATACAAGTGATAAAGTTACCAGACAATACCACAAATCTGTATTACAGTCATGCTTATAGACCATGTATGGATTAAGGTGGGCCTGGTAAAGGAAAGTTTTTAGATCTTTCCTAAATGAAACAAGCAAGTCTGTAGCCCTGATGTTAGATGGGAGTTCATCCCACTATTTTGGTGGCACGTGGGAGAAAAGTAAACCTAGAGCTTGGACCCCTTGAAGCAGACATATAGTCAGTAGCCTTCCAGAGAGGGCATGCCGTGCAGGAGTATACATGCTAATATGGGTTTGCAAGTATGCCTGCACAGTTACTTGAACTGCCATGAAAGCCAGCAGCAAAGTTTACTGTAGTCATTACGCAAGGCCCAGAGCTGTTCAAGGAGACTGCGTGGTTGAATTTCTTCCACGAAAATGTGGCTTGTTGTCTCGGGTTTGTTTGTTGTCCTGAAAACCTTTCAGCTATGTTACTTATTCAGCTAGCAAGAATGGTCCTTTTTCCACATTTCTCCATTTTAATAGATCCACTTTTTTTTTGTACATAGGAATGGTGTTCCTTCTTGTCTGTGACTTGCATGTGATAGGTTCACACACTAGAGTTGCACAATACCATAACACCACTGCGATACCTTGTAACTGAAGTTGTAAATAAAGTTGAATTTCACATCACCAATAGTCTGTTTTGGTCAATAAAGGACAGCCGCATGAAGAGGTGGCATTTAGATATTCATATAATTATCTAGACACAATTTTTAAAACATTGGTACAACAAGTATGCAATAAGATAGCTTTGAAATGTGCCAGTTTCTTTTATTTTGTTCAAGACTATGTTAATGATAAAATATTAGTTTAAAAAATGTTTTCTTTGGAACAGTATTTGATAAAACAGTTCATTGTATCACTTATAGGCAAGACAGAAATATGTATAGCAACAATCAAATTGTATATTCTCCCTGTGTTGGCATGGGTTTCCTCCCACCATCAAAAAGACAGTAATGTTGGGTTAATACTGTTGTCTTTGCCCCTGACCAAAGCAATGGAAAGAAGAACTGGAGTTGGTCCCCGGGCGCTGCAACTGCCCACTGCTCCTATACAATAGGATGGGTTAAATTGCAGAGAACAAGTTCATTGTAACCTACTGTTGTAAATTCCCCTTTTATTTAGAATATTGGGCTATATATGTCGTATTTCAGTCAGGCACTTTGGCCAGCCCAGGCAGTTCAGTCGGGTTCTAGTTAGGCAGACGGGGGTTACGTGACGTTATGAACTGGGTGAGCGCGGCTGTACAACCCTTGTTAACGGAGAATGCGTTCATGAAGAAAGTGAGTTATATGTTGTTTATGTGGGATAAATGTTGTATATTTCACATTATGGGCTATATAGCATCTGTGACCTACGTTTGTCATCTGAGCTGTTTAGCTGTTAATGCTACTGTATGTTATATTGCACTGTTTACGAGTGTACGTATGTTGAATGCTAGTTAAGCTAGTCTATTAGAAATGTATGCTATGTTATATTTCTTATTCTCTGTGACGGACTGGCGGCCTGTCCAGGGTGTCTTCCCACCTGCCGCCCAGTGACTGCTAGGATAGGCTCCAGCATCCCGCGACCCGAATTCGGATAAGCGGCTTAGATAATGGATGGATATATTTCTTATTCTGTCTTACAGAAACCATTCAGCTGTTCAGTCATTCAGCTAGTCAGTCGTTATATTATTTGTTCGTGGATGTGTTCAACCATCGATTGTGCAACCTTGTATAAACAACCGGAACTGTTCCCTGTGTCTGCATCTACTCTCTGACTGGAGTTGCCGTACTGGATAAAGTGGTCCCAGCATTAGCCGTTCTTCTGTTCACAAACACATTATCCCAACTATCAGTCCTTCGAGGCGGATGTACTTCACCCGTGACAGCGCCATGGACGCACAGAGAACAGCAGCAGCCAAAAGTGGGACACAAGGAGGAGGAAGGCCATGACAGCTTCCAGCACACCTCTAAGGCTATATGGTCAGCTTACCACAGTCCCTCATGCCTTATATTGCCCTCCTCAAAGATGACAGCGAGAGCACCAGCACACAGCAGCTGCGGTCACTCAGCTTGCAGATCAAGTTTGCCGCTACAGGTGACCAGCTATACATTGCACTCGGACCCCCTCCCTGTCTCTCCTCACCAGGAGCAGTTGATAAGGCGAGTCAACAGGACATAGCATCATATGCTAGTAACCTGCCCCGCCAGCTGAATGTGTGTATGGGGTTCTAATCACCAGCCCCGTCAGAGCAGAGCTGCCATAGTCAGCGCCTAACAGAGTAGAGCTTCAGCACAAGCGGACCTAAATCTCCTGCGCCACAGAAATCATCATATCCCAGTCTGGGTGCCCCGTTGAACCACTCACCTTGGTTGAACTCCCAAACATACAGCCATGTTTCTCTGCAGCAGCCGGTATCCCTCCAGCTGGGAATGCCCACCCAGGCTCAAGATAAGCTGCTGCCAGCACTGCTGCTGTGCACAACAACGGCAGCCTTACAGCCTCAAGCAACAACAGCTTGTACGCCAGGCCAGAGGCAGCAGAGCAACATAGTCCCTCAATCCCTACCACCAACAGTGACTTCTGTACCACTGTTCGGGGCATTTTCTGGGCTGCGAGTTCCCACTACAACTAGTATGTTCATGGAGCAGTCTCACTGCCAGGCAAAGCAAGCAGTGGGTCACATGGGCCAACAAATGGCAACAATACCAGGGTATCAGCCTGCCTACCAGCCAAGTCAGCCAGTGTCATTGATAGCAACATGCTATTGCCCATACCGACAGTGTGTCAGCTTCCACCAGTCATGCCCACACAGCCAACATATCAACCGCCACTGTACCAGCTGAGCCATCATCCAAAACCACTGTATCAGCCCCAGCCTGCTCCACCGACTATCAGCTGGTGCATCCACAACCATTGTATCAGCCCAGCCCACTCCATCGACTCCGCCAGCCTATCAGCACGTGCATCCACAACCGTTGTATCAGCCCCAGTCCATTCCATTGACTCAGTCAGCCTATTAGCTGGTGCCTCCGACACCTGGCCCAGCACCGTATCAGCCTCCCAGTCAGCCAGTCCAAGTCCCTAAACTGCCTAAATTGGTCCATGACAGTGAGAGACTTTAGTGACCTGAAGATGGTGCTGGACCACTTACTCAGTCCCCACACTGAACTTTTTGAACCTTATAAGTACCGTGTACTAATGGCACACCTGGTTCTGGATGAAGCCAGGCTAATAGCCCAGTCCTACAGGCATTATGCCCAGCCCTACACTGCTGTCATGCAGGCTTTACAGTGGCAATATTGACAGCCACATCAACTCGTGCAAAGTGAGATTGTGGTGATCCTGAACTCTCCTGACCTCAAACCAGGAGATTCCAAAGCCTTTCATAGCTTCGCCCTTAGCGTCAACCTGCTAGTGGGAATGCTGACATCGTTAGAGGGGCCTAACAGGATGGAAGTGATGTCGAGTGGCCATGTCGACCGGCTCCTGAGTAAGCTCCCTAAGCAATCGAAGGATGACTTTGTGGAGCATGTACAGGCGCAAGGTTGCCGCAGTACATACAGCCTAAACCTGTACAACCTGCGAGACCTCTCGACTGGCTCAGGGTAAAGGTCGAAGCTCAAAGACTGCCCACGAGAATAGCACAGTGCCATCGGATTGAAGAGTCATAGGCCCCCAAGAGAGAGGCAAGTTCCCGCACCCAGGCCTCGCAACCAGTCTGTCTCAGTGTATCATGGCTCTGACGAGCCTAAATCTGACAGCCATCGGCCTTCAGGGGCATTTCAATCAGAGGCCAAGCAGCAGAACTTAAAGAGGATGTCTCTCTTTTGTAAGAGTGCTGAGCACTACCTATCATCCTCTGTCGCTTTAATCAATCTTTTATTGAGTCTTTTAAGTTTTTCTTTTATCTGCTGGTTTCATAGCCTCATGGTAAAAGACAGACAGCCTAAACAGCATTGTTAAAATCTGTTCTAAGATCACCAGAGTGAAACAAAGATATCCGAATTCTTTTTGCAACCAACAAATCCTCCAGAAAGCAGCAAGTATTTTGGCTTCTTCCGAACATGTTCTAGCAAGTGAATTTTCTCTGCTGCCACCAGGGCATCATTATGTTTTACCTGCTTGTCAAACTAACCATTATTCTAAATCATTCATACCGGTTTCTTATTGTGTACTTTTATATATTATTTATAGATATAGATATAGATTTATGGATTAGTGACCGAAAGGGTGAGATCGCAGATACAAGCGGCTGAAATGAGTTTCTTCTGTCGGGGTGTCTGGGCTCAGCCTTAGAGATATAGGGTGAGGAGCTCGGACATCCAGAGGGAGCACGGAGTAGAGCCGCTGCTCCTTCGTGAGTTGCCAGTTGAGGTGATTCAGGCAACTGATTAGGATGCCTCCTGAGCGCCTTCCTTCGGAGGTTTTCCGGGCACGTCCAACAGGGAGGAAACCCCGGGGTAGACCCAGAACTTGCTGGAGGGACTACATGTACAATATGGTCTGGGAATGCCTTGGGATCCCCCAGGAGGAGCTGGAGGGCATTTCTGGGGAGAGGGACGTCTGGAGTGCCCTACTTAGCTTGCTGCCACTGCGACCTGGCCCCGGAGAGGCAGCTGAAGATGAGATCAGATTAGATTTTGCTCCCTGGGGTGTTATTATTTATTGTTTGTGTTATTTGTTTGTTTGCATGTTACCGTGTTTGTTTTCACAAGCTTCTTCAAACAAATTGCCCCTAGCGGGATTAATAAATTTGTTCGTATTGTATTATATTGTATTGTATTGTATTGTATCACAGTGTCCAGACATTGTCGGCGCTCACCGGAAAAAGTCGAAAGGTGGATAGCAGACGACAAGCATTGTCGTAAGCGTGGTCACGCCAATAACGAGCAAAACGCTTGCACTCTGAAGAAAGCATGCAGTGAATGCCAGGAGATTTACATTAGAGTTCTCCATGCCATCGCCAAGTCGGGTCCCTGCATCTACCTCATCACGCCAAAGGATCGCGGCATGCTCACCAACTCCAAGCAAGGAGGAAAGGTGTACCTTAAGGTGGTGCCAATCATCATTAGCCACAGAAGCAAGTCGCTGCGCACCTACACAATCCTGGACGATGGGGCTGAAAGCACGATGATACTGCCAGCTGATGTTCAACACCTGGAACTCAAGGTGAAGCAGAGTCCCTCGACCTGCGGATGATCCGCCAAGACATGGCTCGCTTTACTGGTGTGTCAGTCAATTTCCATGTGACCTCACTGACGCAGCCTTCAGAACAGCACCTGTTTTTTTTTGTTTTTTTTTGACTGCATGAGATGACTTTATTAACGACAACCCATGCTGCATACACATATACTTTTTTTCTTTTCTTCTATAAAAAACATTCAAAATATGACACACATACCAAACCAACAGGAAAATAAAACATTTCACAAACGCATCGAACTCAACACCTGGTTAAGGGAACACACCTGGTTAAGGGTGCCTTCACAGCGGGTCGGCTAGCCCTGGCAGAGCAATCCTACCCCATGACCGCACTCCAGAAGCGTTATTGCCACTTGAGGGGCCTCCAGCTGCAGAATTTCAGTAAGGTGCATCTGCTACTGCTAATCGGTGCAGATTACCCCCAGCTGATCACAGCCAAAGAGCCCGTCAGGTTCGGGCCCAGAGGTGGACCCGTAGCTTTTCGCACAGCACTCAGCTGGGCACTCCAGGGTCCAGATGGTCTCGCATCGTCATGCTACTTCACGTCTCTCAAGCCATCGCCAGATGACTTCTACCAACATGTCGAGCATCTCTGGTAGCTCGACCTGCTCCCGTTTCGGAGCGAAAGGCTAGCAGTACGGCCCCATCTTGACCAAGAGGCTGTGAACATCGTGGAAGCATGCACCGAGAGGGTGAAGGTCCACGGCACACTTCGGTATGCCACACCTCTGCTCCATGCCAAGGATGTGCCACAGCTGAAAGCCACTGCCAAGGCAGTTATGTCAGCAATCTGCAGTACTGAGCAAAAGACCCAGCTAAGGCCAGAGTCTCCGAGATCCAGGACCTGATGTTGCTACACACCTGGCGGTATGTCGACACGGCCAACAATCCAGCCGATGATCTCACCCACAGCAAGACCTTGGCCAAGCTGGTGACACCAGATCGGTGGATTCAAGGGCCATCGTTCCTTCGTGGTCCACCTGACGAATGGCCGTCACTTCCCGCCTTCATGGAGCCAGAAGACGCTGCTGAGTTCAGACAAAGTGTCTTCTGTGGCCTCACACAGGTGAGTCTGGCACCTCAAACACCAGACATCACACTGTTCAGCAGCTGGACGGACCTGGTCAGAACCACACAGCAGTTCCTTCGTGGGGCAGCAGCTGACCCCTCCTCACCTCAGCCTGATCTTCGGGATGCCGAGGTCCTCCTGCTGAAGGCCAGCCAAGCAGATTGCGTCCCATAAGATATTAAGTGTCTCAGGGCTGGCAAATCAATACTGCCCAGTAGTAAGCTCAGCATGCTCTCACCAGAGATGGATCTTAAAATGGCTCTTATCCAAGTTGATGGACGCTTTCGTCGCATAGACATCTCCGGTTCCACCAACATCCACCCCATAGTTCTCGACCCTTGCCATGTGGTGACAAGGTTCCTGATCAAGGACATGTGTTCCTACGTTGCGGATCCAGATCCCGTGATGCCAAACATGTTGTTGATGGGGCGGCAGGATGCCTCACTGCCACAAGTGTCCTATGCTCCAGACCCGCTCACCAGGAGATGGTGGTGTCATTGTCAAATGATGGTGGATCACTTCTGGGCTCGATTCATCAGAAGCTACCTACCATTTCTTCAGGTCTGCTAGAAGTGGCAGCAACACACCGATGACCTCCTCCAGAACACAGTCGTGATGATTGTCAACCCTCAGCTGCTTCGGACTCACTGGCTTGTTGGGAAGGTGGTAAAGCTGAATGCCAGTGCCGATGGATGCATTCAGTTGGCTGAGGTCCAAGTGGGGGACAGGACTTACCTTCGACCAGTAGCCCACCTTGTCCAGCTGCCGGCTGTTCCTGATGACAGTGCTGATCCAGAGACTTCTGTAGCACCTTAGGGAATTTATTGTTTTACGTAATAGCCCAACTATTCTGGGGGCGGCTGTTGTAAATTCCCCTTTTGTTTAGAATATTGGGCTGTATATGTTGTATTTCAGTCAGGCACTTTGGCCAGCCCAGGCAGCTCAGTCGGTTTCTAGTTAGGCAGATGGGTGTTATGTGACGTTATGAACTTGGTGAGCGCGGCTGTATAACCCTCGTTAACGGAGAATGCGTTCGTGAAGAAAGTGAGTTATATGTTGATGTGGGATAAATGTTGTATGTATTTCACATTATGGGCTATATAGCATCTGTGACCTACATTTGTCATCTGTGCTGTATAGCTGTCAATGCTACTGTATGTTATATTGCACTGTGTTTACGAGTGTGCGTATGTTGAATGCTAGTTAAGCTAGTCTATTAGCAATTTATGCTATTCTTATTCTGTCTTACAGAAACCATTCAGCGGTTCAGTCATTCAGCTATTCAATCGTTACATTATTTGTTCGTGGATATGTTCAACCATCGATTGCGCAACCGTGTATAAACAACCGGAAGTGTTCCCTGTGTCTGCATCTACTCTCTGAAAAGAGTTGCCATACTGGATAAAGTGGTCCCAGCATTAGTCGTTCTTCTATTCAAAAATACGTTATACAATGACAAAATAAAGTGGCTTTCTTTCTTATTCTTCTTTCTTCTTCTTCTAAAGAGCTTTTTTTTAACAATCGGCTCGAATCTAAATGCAGAATATGTTTGCTTTGAGTAAAATAATGAAGCAAAGTTCAGTCTTACCAATAAACTCGTTCTATCCTTTAACAAATCTGTTTTGCTTCTGCTTTTCTCACAGGTGTTCGCCGATGTAAAAGCCATTCTAGACAAAGAGGGTTGAGCATCACCAGCTGTCAACTGCTGTACCCTTCATTTACATTTTAGGATTATTTTTATCAACTGCAATTGTACTATACCAAGTTTATCGTATATTCATAAGACTTTTTACTTTTTGTCAGTTTTGTCTCTTTTGTAAATGCTCTGTGAGTGCATGTACAATATATATGAGTGTGAGTGCATTTGAAGTAAAGATGACTTGCAGCCAGCCAGGTGTGGCAGTGACCTGAAGGGTTCACACTAGCAGTATCTCATCTGTACCTTCATGTTTCATCATAGTTTGAGGTCTTCACATAAGTTCAAGTAGTATTGCAAGCTTGGTGAGACACATGTTGTTTTCAAGCAAAGACAGACACGTATAGTACTGTAACTTTATGAAAAATATCCAATCACAAAAAGCACTTCTACTTCTTTAGAATAGTGGATCACAAGTAGTGACACCTCCACAACAGCCAAAACGCATCTCACAGACCAACAAGTTGTTTGTACCTCAACCGGAAAATGAAAGAAACAGGCTAGGCCAACCATGCAACCATCCTGTTTTACAAATCAACAGCGTGGCCAATGGCTTCTGCCTGGTGTACCAATGAAATATCAAAAACACCGTGTCGTGTTCTGAACAATGAGAAAAAGGGCCAGGGCGACAAGCAATTCCTAACTGTGCCAATGTATACTTGCTCAAAAGAATTAAGGATTGTTCCCAAATTTGCATTTCGGAAATGTGAAATGGGGGCACGGTGTACCCGCTCTAGTGCTTCTGTCAGGTCAGGGACTTTTTTTTTTCTGTAACCAGAAGTCGATGTTGAGTCTTTGTGATGGATAGCTCAATCTTCCACAATCATATTGCTTTGTTGTATAACACGATATTATCTCTACTTTGTGCTCTGTCACTGGATGGTTTCATGAGAACCATGGAGAAAAAAGGAAAATGTAGAATCTGGTATTGTTCTGACATGAAATAGGGGAAAATAAACTTCAAACAAAACAGAAACACTGACTTTTGTTATTCTTACGCAAATGTTTATCGATATTGTGTGTGTGGTGTGTGTGTGTGAATTGTAAAGTGCTTTGAGTGGCTGTTGCAGCTAGAAAAGCGCTATATATAATGCAACTTGATTGAGTGATTGAATGCTTTCGACCCAGCTGTGATCTGATATTAAAAAATAACAGCTGCGCACAGCTTGGTTGATGTTAAACCTCAAAGGCCAGTGGAGGGCAGCATGGGATCACATATAGGGGGGGGGGGAACCCTGCAGAAAGTGTTTCATCACGGGTGTCCGGATGGCGTGGCAGGGATCACCGGTTCGAATCCCCGTGTTGCCTCCGGCTTGGTTGGGCGTCCCTACAGACACAATTTGCCGTGTCTGCAGGTGGGAAGCCGGGTATGGGCAAGGCGCTGGTGTGTCCTGGTCACTGCACTAGCGCCTCCTCTGGTTGGTCGGGGCGGCTGTTCGGGGGGGGGGGACTGGGGGGAATAGCGCGATCCTCCCACGCGCTACGTCCCCCTGGCGAAACGCCTCACTGTCAGGTGAGAAGAAGCGGCGGGCGACTCCACATGTATCGGAGGAGGCATGTGGTAGTCTGCAGCCCTCCCCGGATTGGCAGAGGGGGTGGAGCAGCGACCGGGACGGCTCGGAAGAGTGGGGTAATTGGCCAAATACAACTGGGGAGAAAAGGGGGGGGGGAGAAAAAGTGTTTCATCACTCATCAGTATCAGTCCATCTAAGATTGGCTTTTGCTGTTTTCCCTTCAGTTATGTCAGTTTATGTCTGTTGGCAGTTGACTACCAAAGGAGCCCATGCAACTTAACATGCACCCACATGTTCGACCAGGCCTAGTTTCTGTGTGAGGAGGTCAGTGGGATTGAACTGACAAATGAATCCTTAATTTGGCAGACTATCATTCAGACTTGTCAATGATCGCTTTACTGATATAGGCATTAGTGCTGAAACGACTAGTCTATCAACAGAAAATTGATGGATAATCAATAATTTTGGCAATTCATTAATCTTAGCGCGGTCGGCTCACAGCAAGAAGGTCCTGGGTTCGAGCCCTGGGGTAGTCCAACTTTGGCGGGTCATCCCCGGTCGTCCTCTGTGTGGAGTTTGCATGTTCTCCCCGTGTCTGCGTGGGTTTCCTCCGGGGGCTCCGGTTTCCTCCCACAGTCCAAAGGCATGTAGGTCAGGTGAATCGGCCATACCAAATTGTCCCTAGGGATGAATGTGTGTGTGTGTGTGTGTGTCGGCCCTGTGATGGCTAGGGCTGGGTATCGTTTGAATTTTATCGATTCCGATTCCGCTTAACGATTCCGGTTCTTATCGATTCCTTGTTTAGATTCCAATATGATAAGAAAAAGAGGTCAAATGTTTAGATAACAAAAATATCCTTTTTTTAAAGCATTAACTGAACATTAACAATGTACATATAAATAAACACCTCATCCAAGGAAAATACTGGTGTCTAAACAACACGGTCATATTTGTAGATAATTAGTAGTGGAAAATCCACCTGACAACAACACAGTGGAACGGCTGAAGCATTTGCTAACATCATTGAGCTCAAATATTTAAAATGTTAAGACTTTTCCACCTTGTACCATGCAGACTGCTCAAACTATCTCTGGAGGGAGGAGTCTATTTAGAATTTAGGGCCCTGGTCATTTCCCTGCAAATAAAAAATCCAACATGACAGTAACTGTTACTGCACAAGTAACCTACCATCATCAAACTTCTTTTTTTTAAAAACATTTCCTACCTAAATGAAGGGGATTCGACAACTGAGAACGGGTGTAGCCCTTTCACCACAAAAGCCGTTACCGCTCTGTGACACTCAGTTTTCTCTTTGGCCCTACTTCCTTTTAATGCCAAACAGAGCGGCGTCTCGCGGCTTGCCGTCTTCCCTGGCTCTGCTGGAGGTGCTCGCGACGTGCTGGCGCTGTCTTGAGTCTGACACACGCGCAATCGGGACACCGCAGGACGTCAAACACTGTACACATGCTTTCAAATCGATGCTGTGCCGCCTTAAGCGTTTGGTCAAATTTGAGGCGCAAGCCGCCTTGCAGCTAATGAACTCCCCACTTTTACTGCACTCAGCTTTATCGTCGCTTTCTTTGGCAAAGTACAGCCACACTTCGGACCGTTTACCGCGGTCCATCTAACAAACTGCTGCTGTGATGCTAGTCAAACATGCTAACCGCTAGCTCGTATCAAAACAAATGGACAGGGACACGCAGGCGCGGTAGCGTTGATGCGTAAGGGAGACAGGTCCTGGCAGATAATAGTAATAATTAAAAAAAAGCCGCCAGGTCCTTGCAGACATATGTAGCCGCCGTTAGCAATAATAAAGATTTATATCTCTTTTAGGAATCAATAAGCAGAACCGAAATTCAACTTTTTTTTAATGGGTACCCGGCACCCGGCATGTTTACTCGGTTCTAATTTGGAACAGAGTTTCGCTTCCCAACCCTAGTGATGGCCTGGCGCCCTGTCCAGGGTGTCTCTCCGCCTGCTGCCCAATGACTGCTGGGTAGGCTCCGGCATCCCCGCGATTCTGAGAGCAGGATAAGCGGGTCAGATAATGGATGGATAGATGGATGAATCTTAGTCACTTATCAAGTGAAAATATCCAACATTTGCTGGTTACAGATTCACATATCTTAAGATTTCCTTGCATTTCTCCAATTCATAATATTATGAAATAAACATTTTAGGGTTTTTTTTTCTGCTGCTAGTCAAACCAAACAGTTTTAAGACAACATCTTGAGCACTAGGAACTTGTAACGGGCATTTGTCGACATTTTATAGAGTAAATGATTAATATAAAAATTAATAATTAATGAAAATAGTAGTTAGTTGCAGCTCTAATAGCTATAGTGCTCCTGCAAACATGGAGCACTTGAAATCCTGCATTTTTATTGGTCGTTTACCCAAAAGGTAAACGACCAACAAAAATTTGGCTGTCACAGTCACATCAATGCCAGTTTGTTTTTCAGTAAAACGCACAGCCACGTTTGCTTCTCAATGACATTTATTTTACAAACTCATACATATTGCTAACATTCCTGAGGATGTTTCAGCTTGAGGCCTGGTGCATTTACAGCTTTACACTTATACAAAAGACAATAAATTTACAAAACACAATGCCTGACAAGCATTAAGCACGATAAAACAGAAAACCATATTTAACAAAATGAGAAAAACATTATATATTATAAGAGCTGTTCTTAACTATTAATAGTTAAAAGCTGTCAAACTTGTAAGTCTGGCAAGGCAACCACTTGAAAAATCTCTTTGCAAGGCACTGTGCATAGACAGCATGTGTACAAGTGCATTAATATACACAGCAATACGTACCACAAATTACACCAAAAAAACCCTCTCTTAATGAAAACCCACCACACGAAGAGAGAAATTTTAAAGTTGTGAAAATATTATCGTACTCTGCCAGCAGATGGCAATTATATATAATTTTTTTCCCCACTCACAACATTTAATGTTACAGCATTAATGGGTAAATCTGTACCCAAGGTCGTAACAGTATAACAATACTTCTCAATTTGAACGAGAGACTGTCCTTCAATGATAACATTCTGTAAAATAAATACTTAGGAAATAGAGAAATCTGCTCAAATTCACATTTTGAATGTACATTCCATCAATAGACATTCACAGAGAAAAGCAATGTCTCATAAAATTTGACCATACAGCTTATACTAAGTACTGTGCATTATTCAAAAATGCATAAACAACAAATATTAATATATTTGATCTATGTTTCTGCATTCAGAATTAGAGAAAATACATCTCCCAACATTGTAGATGAAGGAAAACATTAAAAAGGCAGTACAGCACCATCATCACCTGTCTCAGCAGGCCTTAGCCTGGTCAACTACCAGGTTGGTAGGAGTTCTGCAATACTGAGCCTTGGTGTTGGTGACTGCACCATGCTTCTGTCTCAGATGAAGCCTCAGCTGACTCTTGTGTCTGAAGTGAAGGTCACATTTTTCACACTGAGAAAGGAAAAGGAAAATATATTGCATTTAGGATTGTTATTCAAAAAGCTAGTTTTTAAAATAACTTAACAATTTCATATTTTTACACTCAAACATATTTAAATTTTAATTATAAATTCTATATGTATTCCCTCATTGTAATCCAATGTACTCTGTCTATAACTGTCCACCAAATAGCATACACTAGCAGATGCTTTTATCCAAACATATGAAGTTTCTTATGACGCCTAGCCAAGCCAGAGGCAATGATGTGATTTGAACCATGAATCTAAAGCGTTAGGACACTGGCATATTAGTCCACTGCACTACTTGCGGACAAAGGATGGCACAAAGGGTTGCAAATCTCCTAAACTAGTTATTTGAATCTAATCTTCTTGTCTTGGTCCCCAGAAATATTTATAGCTTTCTAAGATTAAGCCAACCATCTGTGGCCATAGGGCTTTACGACTATTGAAAGCCAGTTGTATCAAATGTAGGAAGGGTTTAATCTCTGACAAGCGGGTGCTCTGTGTGAGGAGGTAGGAGAGAATATACCAGGTAGGAAGCTTACATGATATGGCTTTTCTCCCGTATGAATGCGCATGTGGCTCTTCAGTGTCTGAAGATGGCGAAAGTGAGTTCCACAGATCTTACAGGGGTATGGCTTCTCTCCTGTGTGAATCAGCACATGGGCACGAAGATGGGCCACCTGAGAGGAAGTAAACAATTTCTCTTAAAAAATATGTTGCAGGACAAGACAAAACCATACACACACACACGCACACACACACGCAGGGATGGCTAGTATAAATGGGCTAACAGGGCTAAGCCCTCCCTATCATTTACAATAAAGATGAGAAAATTGTTAAGGAAAAAAAAACCCTTAGAACAGATTGTTTTAAATTTTATGGGAGCCTAGTGCAGCAACAGCACCAAACAGTCACAAGAAAAACACAGGATATATCTAAATGGGGTCCACTCATCTTCGTAGTGAGTAATGGGCATCATGGCACACCTCCTTGGTTTGCTGATCATTTGGGCTAAATTCATTCAGCCCTCAGGCTGCTGACTTTTGACCAATGACAGCGGACATAGTAAAAGTACATACAGTGAGGCGCTACTTTTGTTAGAGTGGGGAGGGGAAGGTGAGCGCTGGTGTTAGCATGAATGAGGTGGATTATTTATTTTAACATCCATTTTCTACAATTTCTTTGGAGGAAAAATTAGAAGTGAAGAGACTGGGGACCCATCATCCAAACGATGTTCAAATAACACAAAAGGACAAACAACAAAATCGCAAGTTTGTGTTACTTGGTTTCAACGTAATGACTAGCTAACATCAAGTGTAGATAAGAATTCACTTTTCTGTTTCTCTTGCTTGCTTTTTGGAGGAGACATAGCTTGGACCCAACAAGTAATTGTGGATTTGAAACATTTATCTGAAAAAAATAGGTGTGTGTGTGTGAGAGACAGATACAGAGAGTTTTTTTTTGCATCAGGCCATTCATGTGGGTTGCTGTAACTTGGGTGATGCTGCAGTGTGAAGTATTGATGGGTTAATACATTAGTAGCCCACCCACCCAATATCACCACCAGCCGTCACTGCATACACGCCTTCTGGTGAATGACTGCTATGGACAACAATTTTAACACAGGAAAACCCCTGAATCCTTTGTGTGTGGAGATTTTGTTCAGAAAGCACTGTAGTTAAAATTTCTGTGCTCCTCACCTGAACAAATCGGGAACCGCACGTCTCACACTTGTATGGTTTTTCCCCTGAGTGAATTCGGGTATGGGTCTTGAGGTTTGCTGGTCTATTGAACTGAGCACCACAAATGTTGCAGTGGTATGGCTTCGCTCCTGAAAGATTCAAATCAACAAGATGTGCAATGAGACAGATGTCGACAAAGCAGAGTGTGCAGACACTGAATACAATGGATAGTCTACCAGATGTTATTAGCCCCAGAGCTTCAGAACACGAGAGGTGAGGAGATCAGGTTAGCAGAGTCCGCATCATCCTTTAAGGTCACTTCTAAAAGCACATTTTAAATTTTCAATCATGTAAATGTTCAATTCGTTCAGTTGGCATGTCTGCTGTGCCTCATTTTTTTTCCAACAAAATGAAAATTTGCCTTTTACATTTTTTGTATGTTCTTTTTCCATCTTGTTCTTGTGAGGCAATTGTTCTACCATTTCATTTGGTCTTCCTTTATTCCTTGAAGCACTTTGAAATCTTTTTAGTAAAAACGCTACAGCAATAAAGTTCATTATCATTATATGTGTTTGGATATATGTGTGTTCTTGTAGCTCTTGAATGCATTTTTGTCTGTATGTTGCACTGCTGTGGGCTGGGGAAAATGGCATTTTGTTTCATTTCATTTGCACAAATACATGAGGTGAAATGACAAATAAAGTGTTCCTGATTATCAGTATTACTTTCAGTCTTACCAGTGTGAACAGTCTTGTGACTGGCTAGGTTGCCTTTGTAACGGAAAGCAGCCTGGCAGCGGTCACATTTGTATGGCTTGTCACTATGGACCTGGAGCATATGACCTTCCAGGGAATCTGTAGTTGATGATTTGGAGTCACATTCGTTGCAGAAGTGGGCGCCATTTTCTGTAGAAGAATCACTTAAGTAAGGATGGAATATACAGGTAGTATCCCTCAAGTGATGTGTTTGGATGCTTACTATTTGGTGTCAAAATAACCATTGTGTGTCATTGTCTGTAGATTATATACAGATATGAGATATTATCTTGGTATGTCCTTATCAGTAACACACTGACCACAGTTGGAGTGCTCTGAGTGTATCTTGGTAGGCTCTTCTTCACTGTATATGCCAGGAGAATGGGAACCCATGTCAAGGTGCTGAGGGCTTTCACAACCACAGGAGGAGCATCTGAGGTGGCTGAAAAAGGGAAGAACATTAAGAGTAAGAAATGTATCATTTAATCTTTACCATTTATTTGACACAAACATTATTATTATTATTGCTGTTTACATGACATTTGAAAATGTGATCAGTAACGAAGAGGGATGTCCAAGCCCTATTTTAGCGTCAGTGCTCTGACAGGAGGTCTCACCTGATGCTGCTGCTGCTGCCATGAGAAATCTGAAGTGTGGGGGTTTCTTTGTGCTCACTGTTGCCCTCATCCAACTGTCCGCCTCTTCCGCTGGTTTTGCATGGGCTTGATGTAGAGGACCAAGATCCAGCTTCAGTGCTACCTCCCTGAGCCTCTTTATCTCCCTCATCAGGAGCCTGGTTCATTACAATGTACTTGTACTTTTTCCAGTTGCATGATTTGGATTTCTCAAGGCATCCAGGGGTCTGTTTGAGGCTCAGAGCAGCATTTCTGCTGCTGCTGGACTCAGTGGGGGAGTTGGGCTGGCAGTCAGACCTGAGCGGGCTCTTGGGGCTGCAAATGACACCCTTACCAAAGCCTGGGGTCATAGACAGGCAGGTGGTTTGTGGGTGTTGAACAGCCTCTTCTTCCATGGGGGTCCCTGTATGGTGGTTAGAGTATGACAGGGGTGGAATGATAGATGCCTGAGAGTTTGTGTAGGATGGCATGGGGTGGTCGAGGATGGTTTTCGACTCGGTGCAGGCCAGGTTATTGCTGGGTACCCGAGAGCAGAGGTTCTGAGATGTCACACCGCCTTTGGAAAAGGCGCTGGCATTACAATCATCCACCAGGTTTGCAACAGGGTTATGTGGGATTCCATAGACGTGGTAGGAGCCTGAGGTGTTGATACCACTGAAAACACTGGGGATATAACCCCTGCACTCCTGAAAAAGAGATGAGGTTGCTGTCTGGTTAGACCTAAAGGTTGTGTCCATTTCATCAGCAGGCTTCATAGCAGGGATGTCCTCAGACATATGCTTTGAGTTGTTCTGTACCTCCTCGATCACATTCAGAGACTGATGTCTGGGAACAAGATATTTCAGAAAAAAATAAACAATTTAATTCAAATTTGGATGCTTTTTATAGTTACAGAAATAGAAGAGATTTCCTTACCCCATGTTGTTTTGTTTCCCACCTACCTGGACTTAATGAACCTGTGGCAGGTGTCGACCACATGATCCATCTGGAGGTAGAGGGCTGTGTTCATGGTGGCCAGCACGAGACTATCCTTCAGATTCAAGCGGGAGGTGTACATGAAGTCCAGCAGGACAGAGAAACCCTTATGGTCTATTTTGGGGTCCAAGCTGATGGCACTGAGGTTGACATTCTCAGGGTCCATGAACATGGAGTAAAAGAAGCCACTATAAGAGGGGGCAGGAGAGGAAGGTATGTTATATATTTTTCAAGGAATGAGAATAAGGATACAACTGTTGCAACATGTCATTGGATGACTGAGTCAACTTTAGAGAGGGGAGAAAGATTCATTTGTACATCCAAGTATACATTTCTGCTCAATACTATTTTAGTTCAACCCCATGCTAAAAAACAAATTCATGAAATAAAAAATATAGTGTCTGGGGATAGCAGACTGAGCGCTCTGGATGCGAGTGTCAAAATTTTGTAAATACAGCTGGACAACAGTACGTTACAGGCCTAATTACCCGTTGTGGTGATATGCAGGTGTTACTGCTGTTGAGGCTTGAATTCTCCCACCTGCAGAGCGCCACAAAATCATCAAATTAGGAGCCTCAAATGAGGTGTGTCAACTTTCGCATCCAGTGTGTTCTGGTCTGCCATGCAACAAAGTCATTGGTTGTTTTGGAGCACACCTGCAAGCCACAAGGATTGCTTTGTGAGCACTGAAACTCTGGCCTTCCACCTGGATCGTAACGTCAGTGAGGATGTCCCTGCTGCGGAGGCTGTTAAAGTTGAGCAGGACATCACCTGCGTGGCGTGTGAACAGTATGCAGCCATCTGCCAGAGTAGCCATTCTATCAAAATCTGTGCAAGATCAAAAGATATTTAATCGATTGGTTATCGAAAATACGTTTAAGCTTAATAACCCATTCAGTGCACAAAAAGGGGGGGGGTTACACCATGATAAACACAAAAAAGAAAAACGTTCGAATTAGGATTTGGGACTTCGTTGATCATTTCTTTCTGCAACACAAGACAGAATTTAGCACCTGTATTTAAGCACGTTTTATCAATAGGCGGCGCCATTGCAAAGGGCAAAGCAAACGGTGTATACGCTCAAGACATTTCAGTCAACTTTGTCCTGTTATGGGACCTTAGCGACTAAGTTCAACCCGAACAATACATTAATAAATGATTTCGTATTAAAATATTGGATACGGAGGGGAAAAATAAAAAAGGATGCACTTAATATCTAATATTTTTAAATTCTAAATCTTTCGACGACAGAACCTTGACCACAGACGAGGGGTGTTTATTTTGGGCAAGCAGATGGAAAAAAAATCCACACTGGTGGCATTTGAAATTTGAAGCCTTGTTTCCCATCGATAACTTGACTTTAGTGACCACCCAATAGTACAAATAAGTGTGTCTAACGAGACACGATCGACTAATAACTTTCGTGTTTGTGTGTGTGTGTGTGTGTGTGTGTGTGTGTGTGTGTGTGTGTGTGTGTGTGTGTGTGTAAAAACGTGTTTCGCATTTAGCACATTCCGTCCTGGGTGAACACACAGATTAGATTGCCACTGCACCGAGGTTTCCTGTTCCACGATATAAGTAGAACATTTACGACCACACTTAAGTAGACCATCAAGTTATTCTAAACTGAAATATTAAACTACAAGCCACAAATTTCGCAAGACGTGTTTTCCAGGGTCGGCGGTTGTGTTAAAAGTAGGCCGACATAAATCCGTTCAAGTTTAGCGATCGCATGAAATTACTGATGAAATTCGCCCCACTGACAAATCGGAAATCACCCCAGTTGTTGAGCGTTGATAAAAAATAGAAAGAAACAAAAACAACAAGCGTCGTTCAAACTGTTGGGATTTACTGTGAAGTCGCACACTGAGCTGAAATGGGCTTTACACGGCACAAAGAGCAATGCGCAGAGCGAGAATGTAAAACGGCAAAGACAAGTCAGTCCTGTTATAGTTTAGAGGAGCCTAGTTAGCAAACAAAGGTCGCACAAGAGGGAGAAATCTCTTCACTGTCATGTTGGCTTAACAGCCATCAGCAACTCTAAATGGAAACAGCCTTCCGAAAAGCAGTACGACAATCAAACCCAAACATCAAGTTCAAGGGAAAGCACACTTCCGAGTCATAAACCATAGAACTTAAAATGACAACTTCAACATTTAGGTTAGGTACACGGGAAACCCCAGACAATCTACAAGATTTGAATTAAAACCGTTATTATGCTATATATTATCAAAAATAAATATTAATAATCAAGCCCGGGGAAGCCAAGGCTGTCGTATTGCGCATATGCAACTTCTCAAGGCTTCTGACATTATAATCCTACTTATAAGTAATAGGGGGAAAAAATCACCTTGTTAAAGTTTCCTCGAAACTTGGCGCATCACCACTTCTCAGAATCCAGTTCTAAGAAACCAAGTGGCTTAATTCTCGGAATTTCACCAGAAAGCCCTACCATTCCCTCCGAGGCGAGGAGGTGGGATTTCGCGCTGCCGTTCATTTAATGTTTACATTGGGGAATTAGATTACGGCACGGCACAACGGTAATACAGGAGCATTAACAAAAACACGTCACGGCTTATTTGAATATAAAACCGCGGCGGTGCTTGAAAATATTATTCGAAAATATCTCGTTGATTATTTTTACCACCCCCCTCTTTTATGGACGGGTCCAAATAAAGGTCACCTGACTACGGCGTATATAGATCCAAGAATGTCTGCTTGTTTCCTTCTGAGTGGGTTTGACAGAAAGAGGTTTCTCAAAACAAGTCCACCACTTCAGCCCACGTTCAGTTTGTCATGTGCGTTTTTTTTGTTTTGTTTTTTTCCTCCGAGAGACATGTTTTTACTTTAAGGGAATAGGAGGCGCTGCTTTGCATGCGGTGGATCTGATCATGAAACTTGATGCTATAAAATCTTTGGTTTGCTCTCTGATGTTTTGTAATGAAGGAAAACGTTTCATCAGTGGAGGAAAGTTGCAATCATTTTTATTTTTGTTAGAAAGTAGTCTGGCAAGTTATCCACGCCAAGAAGCCGGAGCGAAATGCCCGCCATCTTAGCTCAATGTTGTGATTTTTATTGTGTCCTGTGTACCTACCTATTTGTATTTATCTTAGTCTTTGAGGTGGGAAGGTTTTTAGATTTGGGTAGCCTTTTCTGCTGGCAGGTGTTTTTGAATGAAGACTTGCAGTACAATTTTTGCATTTTAATAGTCATTTGGGGAAATTGGAACTTGTTCATGTTCAAGCCCATCTGAAATAATGAGCACATCATCGGTCAGTCTGTTCACACTTAATTGGATCCATGTGATCTCGAACTGAATGAACCATCGTGTTATGTGGGTGGGGGGGGGGGCGAGGTTCTGGCAAAGCTGCAAGAAGAAACCGACTTTACTGAAGTCGACCACATACTTCCGTTTTTAAATCTCTTCTCAATTTGCAGCCTACAGGGTGTTTGTGTGAATGTGTGCTCCAACAATACGAAATCCAGTTCTGCCCAAAAGTAAAAAAAACAAAACAAAAACAAAAAAGAACCCCTACTGACTGTTAAAACAGTTATGAGTGGCAGGAAGTAATGCTGGAGTGAAAAAAAAACTTCCCAGAAACCTTAATCTCCATTTACACACATTAGTCATTATAGGGTAACCACAACATGTTTTATGGTAGTTGTGAGTCTAATAAAAAAATGATAAAAATTTTAATCTTTTTGTTTTCAAATGACAGCCTTGCATCACAGCAGCATCAATTTTGACTTGTATCAGCCAGCCTCAGTATGTCACAAGCTTCTACTAAACATATTCTAACAGACAGCCCTTTGAGCAAGTCCAAGGCAGGTTGAACTTCTCATTAGGAAGAAACACTATAAAGAATTTCTAAGAGTCCATCAACAGTCTGTGGCAAAAGGGGGGGGGGGGACTTTCCACCAAGCGTAGAAATAAATTTTTTATTTTGTTTGTTTCCACACTTTTACTGCACATGTGTAGCCCACGTTTGGGCATATTTTGCAGACTGTTTACATCTCCCCATTCCAACTTTTGTTGGGATAGGGCTGTGGGAAATCCAACCCCAATCATGGAATCTCTTCTGCTGTTAATTTTCATGAATGTTTAAATTTTGCACGTGATGGCATCTGGATAACTGGAAACACAGTGATACATCTCTTAGTAAGCAAGTTATAATCTAAAGGCTTCCTTCTCACTTACTTTAGTAACATTACACAAATTAAAAATGTTTTGAATAAAGGTGATTTTGAATTGACTTCATTCTAATAATGTTATGTTATCAACATTACATTGTCAGTAAATCTCCATCCTTACTCAGAGTAATTTGAAAGTATTTGGTAAAATGGAAGATAACAGCAAATATGTTCTCCGTCTTTGTCTGAATATGTGAAAGGTAGAAACATCAGATTTGTTTTATGTCTTTAGCTCTAAAACATCTGCAGCTCCAGTCCAAGTTCAACAGGTTTTATTTAACCAGAAATGTACAGGTGGCCATGGCAACTACGAGGTCTACTTCCATTTTCATCTTGTTTTCAATCTAGATGTTTTTTTTCCCCCTTCTGCTATCTTTAGTGGCTCAAGCTTTTGTGGTTTGTTTACCATCACATCCTTTTGAAACAAAATGTGCTTTCTTATCCATATGCAAAGCATAAGAACTCATACACAAGTGGCCAAAGACAGAGACTCTCAGAAGCCATCTCGCTCATGTGAATTAATTGAGCTCTACATTTGTTACATGACTAATGTTCGGAAGCAGCTGTAATGCCATCACTTCAGTGCATGCCACTCACACTGAATGACCTGATTACTTCCAACTGGAAGTGATGAACTAATGGATGTTTGAGAAGGACTTAAATCATCACTGTTAACTGGAAGTGTTCAAGTCACTGACTAATGTACCTGTACGCCAATCAGTCCACAATCGGACCCAATAGAAGCACTGCGGCGCCACAGTAATGAGAAGACCCACCCTTATTTCACCACTCAAAGTTTTGTCCAGTAAAGGAGTTGCAGAGTCCGGGAATGAAAATCCAAAACCGTCAATACAAACCAAAAAAAGCAAATGCAAATCCCATGAACACCATACCACTTCACCACCATCTGGTGGTCAAATGAAAAACCCTGTGACATGGGGTCACATAGGTAATGCTTTTGAAACTGAAGAGAATATTATGATCAAACTGTCAACACATCACTTTGGACGTGTTCAGATGAAGAAAGTAGACTGAGTTGGAGATGTCTTATAGTTTTGAGATACTATGTCTTCTAATTTTGTTTGCCATCATAATTTGTGTTTCAATAAGATTACAAAATGCATTATATTTAAAAAACAAAACAAAAACTCCCCCTCACCCCTTTTTCGCATGGTTGTATTCGTTGTTGACCACCACAATGTCTGGTTGGTTAGCCAGCTTGTCCATCTGGAACTTGAAGTCCCACAGGATCTTAGCTCTGCCATTCTCAACCACCTTTGGCGATGTCTCCCATTTGGACTTGGGGACTTGCAGTCTGTATTCAGTACAGATGTTTCTGTACACTATCCCGGCCACTGGGATAGTGAAGAAGAATCAAATGAACCTATTTGCAGATTGGGTTTTACTTCAAATGCAGAAATTACATACGATTGAGTGAAGGCACATGTCTGATCAGTTTCCTTGCACAGGGAGGTCTGATAATGCAACACTGCAAATGGAGATACCTATGACTCTTAACACCTCTAAAGCTGTTACTTCCTTTTATGTTGCTGTTAGTCGAAGCCATCGTGTGTGGTATTTGGAATGATGAAACTCAATTCAAGTCAAGAACTGGGATATAGGCAAAGCAACAACTTCAATTTTCTCTTACAGGTTTTGTATACATTTTATGTTTTGAGAGTTCTATAAATGTCCTCATGCAATCGTCACTCAAGTGTAATTTCAAATCAACCTCTATTACAACTGCATGGAAATGGCCCATGTGAATTTACATGTAAACCATTGAACTATAGTGCTGTTGCTTCTGGTCCTCTCATGGTGACTTTTTTTAAGGGTATGTGCAGTGTTTTAACAAGCAATACTTCCCACCCCCACCCATGAACTCTCCTGCACAAGGCCCAGACAGACGGATATCAACGGGCCTGTCACAAAACATGACCCAGGCACATGGTTGCCTGACAGGGTTCAAAGGTTATGTTAGTAAAATATGACCTTGGAAAAACAACAGCTCAGTCTTCACAGATAGCCTGAGAAAGGAGAGGAGACTTCTTTCCTGTCGAGTTCAAAGAATGCACTTGAAGAAGAGAGATTGAAAACAACAAAAACCAATCTTACATGGTTCTTCGTTTATGAGATACTGTTGCTGTGGTTTTACAAAGTCTTACAACATGTTTAACTGCACAAAACATCTCTTAAACGAGCGAGACTTCTTAATTGTCTATTGCATAAAGGTCAGAGTTAATTTTCAGCAGCTATTGATTAGATAAACGTTCAACACAACCAATGAATTGTCTCATGTGAAAAGTAGAGGCATGCACACAGTAGGGCTGCAAATTAAAGGTGATCTTTAAACCCCTCTCCTTTTCTCCTAAAATGACTTCAGTGCAGTGTTAAGGCTTATTCATGTACAGTCTGTGTATTGATTTTTGAACAATATCGATTCTACCATCAAACAACTCTGATATTGTACATATGGTGCAGTGTCAAACTACCTAAACCCCGAGCAAGGTCTAGACAGAGAATGGTGGGCTCTGCTCTCCCTTGGATATAATATGCAACATAACTTAAAGCTGGAATCTGGGATTTTTCTCATTGATAAATAGCTATTTATCCATCTGGATAGACCATGGAGTCAGATTACGTAATACTAACTGGCATCTTTAGTGTGATTAGAGACACTCTCCATGTACCACTGTTGACTGGGAAGGATAAATGCTGGTGCTGCGGTAAAAAAATTCCTACTCAAACAGAAAAGAAGACTGTGGGCGTCCGGGTGGCGTGGCGGTTAAGGTATTAGCAATGAGAGTGGAGAAAGTTCTACCACACGTTATTAATGATGACCGGGTCGATTTTATTAAAGGTAGATCAGCTGACAACCTTAGATGCCTACTCTATCTTATGTGGTTAAATCATAAAGAAGATATTCCAGTTGCTGCTTTCTCGCTTGATGCCATGAATGCATTTGATAGGCTGGAATGGGGATATCTGACATATACTTCGCAAGCTTTTGGCTTTGGTGCAGGATTTATTAAATGGGTTAAGGTACTATATTCAGCACCGCGGGCAGCAGTTCTTACCTATGGCATTACATCCCCCTTCTTTAATCTGGGACACAGGACCAGGCAGGGGGATCCTCTTTCCCTCTGCTCTTTACTCTGTCTATGGAACCACTAGCAGTGTCAATCAGAGATGATTTGAGAATTAAGGGAGTGCTGGCGAAAGGGAGGGAGCATAAACTGTTTTTGTACGTGGAAAACATTTTGTTGCTGCTATCAAACCCAGCTTCCTCTAGTCCAGGTGTCATGGACATTGTTGAGAGTTTTTTTTTTTTTTTGAGTTTTCAGGCTACAAAATCAACTAGAAAATCAGTGGTAATGCCAGTCTCCTTGGGTTGCTCCCCTGCTGACACTGGAGTATTGCCATTTAAATGGCTGTCATCGGGGATGAAATATTTGGGCATAATATTGACTACAGACTTTCAGGAGATTGTTCAAATTAATATAAATCCAGTGCTCCAAAATATTAAGACTAGTTTTGCCAAGTGGAAATGTTGAATTTATCTCTGCGGGGGAAAAATAAATGCAGTTAAAATTATGGTATTTTCAAAAATTAACTATATTTTTATAATGCTTCCTTTAAATTTTCATGTGTCAGTGCTTAAGCAGTATAACGAGGTTGTTAGGAATTACCTGTAGAGTGGGAAGAGACCCTGAATTGGTCAGACCAAGTTGTTTACTACTAGAATGAGAGGAGGACTAGCATTGCCAAATATAGAACTTTACAATATTGCCTTTGAAATCATTAAGCTATGCAAACACTAGTCAGGGAGTGGTCCACATCTGGGTTGGATGTAGATAGAGAAGCAATTTACCTCCCCTTTTAGATTTATAGATACTCTGTCTCAAAAACCACCACAGTCTCCTCCTGAAGGGGATATTGATCCATTACTTCAGCACTCATGGGAGGTTTGGAACAAAGTCCATAAAATGTTTGGCCTGTCCCAACATAAACAAGGTTACTCATCCTTATGAGAGAATCCTTCGATTAAGATAGGGAAGAAAACAGTATGTTGGAAGACATGGCACATTAAAGGTTTAGTCACAATTGCTGATCTATTTGTGGAAGGAGTGTTCTACTCCTATCAGGGGCTAAAGGATCAATGCAATTTAATTGATAAAGGGGACCTTTGGAAATACCTCCAATTACGGAGTTGCATACAGTCTATGGATTACAATACAGGACAGGATGAAAGTGTATTGCAAAGGTTCTTAAAGCTTCCAAATATTGTACAACCATCCTCTGTATTTTACAAAATGGCAGAAAATGCTTTGTATAGTAAAAGTGAGAGTCTGAGGATAACATGGCAAAGGGACATGGACTTGAGCTTGAGCTTGAACAAGAGATCTGGGAGAATACTGTCCATAACATGGGTTGGCCAGTAAGGGATAGTAAGAGAAAATTTATACATCATAAAATGATTCATGGATATTACTGGACTCCAGTCAGACTTAAAAATCTTGGTCTAATTCAAAGCAATGAGGGCTGGAAAGGTAACAGTTCTATGGGTACCTTTCTACACCTCATGTGGGACTGTCCTCTGGTTTCCCCATTTTGGACCTGAGTGGTTGGGGCAATTGAGGAGTGGTTGGATCAGCCCTTGCCAAGCTCGCCACTTTTTTTACCTTCTTGGAGACAGATCTGTTCTACCAGCTGGACTAACAAATGCACAGTTTGAGTAAGCCCTTGCAGACTTTCTTAATGCTGCCAGGATTATACTAAGGAACTGGAAAAATAAAAGCACACCTTGTTATAAGGAGTGAATCGAACTCATGATGGTTACAGCCTCATATGAGTTAATGTTAGCTAAACTGAAGGATTCTGTTTCTAAATTCACTGAAATGTGGGGTAGCTCCCTCAGATTTATTAATGGTGGGGATCATTAGATGGCAATATGTAATAGAAGCCTTAATGTATGTCAGGTGGAGTGTTGTGTGTTGTGGGGAGAGGAAGAAGTCGTGATCTATCATGCTGTGCTGCTGTGTTTGCTTTCATTTTCCGTTTTTGTTTTCTGTTTGTGTTTGTGTACTTTACCTGCGGACTCCCACATGAAAAGTAATATGTTTTGTACTGTGATGTTTCAGGGTGTTTGAGAAGAAAAAAATGAAAAATTCAAATGACAAGAAATGTATTTTGGCCCTAAACAATTGAGCGCTTTATAGACCAAGAGCAGAGTTCAATCAATTCTTTGATGGACAGGGAGCCAATGTAGCGACCTCAGGACTGGAGTGATGTGATCCAGTCTTTTGGTCTTAGTAAGGACCCGAGCAGCAGCATTGTGAATCAGCTGCAGGTATTTGATTGATTTTTTTTAGAAAGACCTGCAAAAACACCATTACAGTAGTCGAGTCGACTGAAGATGCTGATAAATAAATCCTTTAATTCTTGATATATTATTCAGGTGACAGTAGGCGGACTTTGTAATTGTCTTAATGTGGCTATCTAAATTCAGGTCTGAGTCCATGACTATACCAAGATTTCTGGCTTGGTTTGTTGTTTTTAACATTACTGGTTGTAGCTGAGTGCTGACTTTTAATTGTTCTTCCTTGGCTCCAAAGATATTTACTTCGGCTTTATCTTCGTTTAATTTAATAAAACTCTGAGACATCCAATCATTGATTTGTTCAATGCACTTAGTGCTTGTGTGGGATTATAGTCCCCTGGTGATATAGTTATGTAAATCTGTGTGTCGTCTGCATAATTATGGCAACATATTTTGTTGTTTTCCATAATCTGGACTAGTGGGAGCATATAGATTTTAAACAGAATTGGCCCCTGAATGGAGTCTTGGGAAACGCCAGGTCATATTTGTACGCTCAGATTTGTAATTACCTATAGACACAAAGTAGTCCCGGTCCTTTAAGTAGGATTCAAACCAGTTTAGTGTTGTGCCAGAAAGTCCCACCCAGTTTTCCAATTGGTCCAGTAATATCTTGTAGTCAACTGTGTTAAAGACAGCACTGAGATCCAATAATACCAGGACTAAGTTTCTGCCACTGTCTGTGTTTAAGCGGACGTCATTAAAGACCTTAACAAGAGTAGTTTCAGTGCTGTGGTGGGGTCGAAATCCTGACTGGAAGACATCGAAAATGTTGTTTAGTGCCAAAAGGTTGTTGAGCTGCTGGAAAACAGCTTTTTCAATTATTACTAACTGTTCATTAGTGAAGAATCTACGTTGTTCTTTTTTAAGAGTGGCTTGATGACTGCAGTTTTCAGGGCCTGTGGGAAGAGCCCTGAGAGAAGAGATATATTGACAATTTGTAGAAGATCTGAGGACATGTAATTAGAAACATTTTTGAAAAAGCCAGTTGGCAGAATATCAAGGCAGCAGGGGGAGGATTTCAGATGTTGTATAACGTCTCCCAAGTTTTTATGGTTGATGGGATCAAACTGGGACATGCTATTTGAAATGATTTTCAGTGGACTTAGGGACAACACATGCCTTGTACCAGGTATGGAGGCACTGGCTGCCTGTCTAATTTTATGAATTTTGTCATTAAAGAAAGAGGCAAATTTATTGCAGGCCCTGGTAGATAGAAATTCAGAGGCTACCGCCACTGCGGGGTTTGTTAGCCTGTCGACAGCAGCAAACAAGGAACGTACATTATCATTGTTTTTGGCATGATGTCAAAGAAGTCAGACCGCCTTGCATTTCTCAGTTCCAAATTATAAATGTGCAGTCTCTCTTTATAGATTTCATAATCAACAGTAAGGTTTGTTTTTCGCCACCTGCATTCAGCTTTACAACACTCTCTTTTTCTATTCTGACCAGCGTGGCACATCTGCATTGAGATCTTTTCTTACCAGAGACCACCTTCACCTTAGCGGGTGCAACAGCATCGATAACATCTGTAATTTTAGAATTAAAATTATCTACAAGTTCATTGACTTAGACCTGAGAGAGGGCAGGTGTGTAATAGAAAGCCTGAATAAATATTTCGCTGGTGCTTTCAGTGATTGCCATTTTGTGATTACTTCTGTTTGAGCATTTGTGCACACGGTGATAGTACTCTCAAAGAAAACACAGGAATGATCGGAGAGAGTGACATCAGTCACCACAACGTTGGAGGTAATTAAGTAAAGAGTGTTCCCCTTGTTGTGTGTGGGCTCCATCACATGCTGAGCCAGTCCATAGTTACCAAGAACACAACAGTTTTTTAGTTCCTTTGTCCAGGGGGTTGTCACCAAGGATGTTTAAATCACCAGCAACAACTACATTTTCAAATTCAAATACAGATTATAGAACCCCAGCTCAGTTAAGTCATCAAAAAAGTTTGCATTGTAGTTAGGTTGCCTATAGATATTTAAAAATATAACTTGAGGAGAGGAATTCAACTGAAGAGCCACATATTCAAAAGAAGCAAAATTTCCATAAGATATCTTCTTGCATTGGAGCAAATAATTAAATGGCAACTCCGTCTCCTTTCTTATGCTGTCTGGTTTCACTCACAAAACTGAAATTGGCAGGGGTTTACTCAGTAAGAACAGTTCAGAATCAGAAACACTTTATTTGTCGTTTCATTTCATGCACTGGCGCACAGGAAATGAAACGAATCATCGTTTCTCACAGCAGTGCAACACAAAGACAAAAACACATCCAAAAACTACAGGAACACATATAGCCATACTAATACATATATCTAAACTTAACAATAACAAAAAATCACTGTCTAGGAGAACGAACGCCAGTCAGGATGACTGTCAGAACTGCCGGTCTGTATGGGCCAGCAGTTGACTTAGCCTGCCCCGCTTCCGCGTCCCGTCAGACCACCCTCGGTGTTTCCTCTTCGGGCGCAGCTTCGGTCAGGGCCGTGGTCCTTGGACCCGCAGGATGCAGCAGACCAAGTTCCCTCAACCGATCCAACGCTAGCTCTCCCAGCCAGACACCTTTGACACACCTTCCTGCACGCCACACAATGACACTAAAAACACAGTCAAGGCTAGGCAAGGTCACCACCAGACCGCCCTTGGTGTTATTGGAACTGCCGGTCTGCATGGGCGGGCAGTTAGCTTAGCCTACCCTGCTTCCGCATCCTGTCAGACTGCCCTTGGTGTTACTTCTTCAGGCACAGATCCAAGCAGGGCCATGGTCCCTGAGCCCACAGGATGTAGCAGTCCAAACTCCCCCAGCCGATCTAGTGCCAGCTCTCCCAGTCATCAAACAAAGAAACTTAGACGCAGACGTGGACAAAAACACTGTATGGACATTACTGGGTGAGGCCACCGCAAATGTGAATTTGCGCCGCCATCTTCCCACACCTGTTGCCTTGATCTACCCAAATTTCAGATAAAAACATAAAATTGAGATTGTGCTTGGTGATAAAATCATTGATTAAAAATGTTTTCCTGTGTCCGGGTAGTGTAGCGATCTATTCCGTCTCTTACCATTACAGGGATTGCCTGTTCAAATCCCCGTTGTACCTTAGGCTTGGTCAGGCGTCCCTACACGCACAATTGGCCGTGTCTGCAGGTGGGAAGCTGGATGTGGGTATGTGTCCTGGTCTGCACTAGCATCTCCTCTGGTCGGTCGGGGTGCTTGTTAGGGAGGGAGGGGGAACTGGGGTGAATAGCATGATCCTCCCGTGATCCCTTCCCGGGTCGGCAGAGGAGGTGGAGCAGTGACTGGGACGGCTCGGAAAATAGGGTAATTGGCCAAGTGCAATTGGGGAGAAAAGGAGGAGAAAAAAAAGAAAGTTTTTCCTGCCAAAGACCTGATGTTTAGTAACGTTAAATTAATGTGTTAAAAGTAATATCTGCACAATTTTTTGAGACAGGCTGTGGCTGCTGTTGTACAACTGGAGTCAAATTAGACGAAGTAGCTGTGCGCTTTGAGCACACTTTGTTTCTCCTGAAGCTGGTTAAAACAGGAATTGCAGATTTTGAGGTTGTGCTTTGCTGTCCGGGGTGGGCTGTAACAGCAGCAGAGGGTCCATACCCAATAAGCAGAGGGAGACATGAACTGAAGGGTGAGGTGAGGACCCAGTCGGTCCTAGTAGTCCGTACGCCCTGTAATGCTGATTGCAGGGAGATTGCCCTTGGTTTGTTTGGGCAGGTATGAGGGTTTGAGAGGTGAGAGGGGAGGGCAGTGGGGCTGGGAGTGATCCATGGTGTAGTCCTTGTTTTCCTGAATACCAGCAGTGAGGTGCTGGGGGCCGTAGGTTAGGTTGGAAGTAAGCATGTGAACCCCCACTCTGTTTAGATGAACCCTGTCCATTCTGAAATGGTTTCCTTGTTCCCAGAACAGGTTGAAGATGTAATGAAGTTCAGTTTTTGGACAGTGAATGTGGAGGAAAGCCAGGTATTTAATGTCAGCAAGTGGCTGAAACGTTCAATTCCTTTCCCCATAGTCGGGATTGGACCTGACACAAATATCTGAGCTGAGATTTGTTGTGGAATGTCCAATAGGTGTATGAAGTCTCTTTTTAACAGCTCTGAGCCATGTGTCATTCCAGGATAAGTGTCATTTGTTCCAACATGCATAATAAGTGTGTCCATGCCTAGATGGTCATATAACACTTGTGGCAGCGTTTGGACCATGTCACAAGCCATAGCATTGGGTAGACAGACAGTTTTCAAAACTTTGCTTTTGACGTCTCTTACCTACCAGCAAAGCTGTCTTTGGTTTGATGTCGTGTCTAGCTTGGTTAACTTTTTTTTTTCAAATGTCCGGTGCATGTTCTGCTGTGATGCTGTCTTTTTTGATGATGTGACATTGGCTTTAGCAGCTATTGATCTGTAGTTTACCTCTGGGTGCCATCGAGAGACATTCTTCAAGGGCTTAGCTGTATCACGAGCTGTGGCTGCACAGGTCTTGGCATTAGCTTCTGAGCTAGCAGTGCTAATGTTAGCTGTGGCATCACCATTGTGCTCACCGACACTCACTCACCGTCTGTGTTCATCCGGAATAATAAACCTGTTCTCCAGCCGAACCTCTAGTGAGACATTAGTGGAATTGTGCCTGTTGTTTCTGACTCCAGACAACATCTGTCCAGAGCTCAGGGTTTGACACTGCGGGGGTAGAACAGGTCTTTGGTCTTGCTCCCTGGTTTAGCCAATAGCACATATCTAGATCAGATGTGGTGTTAGTTCAAGCGGGCTCAGGCCGGACCAGGGAATAGTATCTGCATAGTCATTGGCATGGAGCTCATTATGTAGGAAAGCCACTTCACAACATGTTTCATGTCCCTGGTTCTGATCATCAGCCAGTTCCAGGACATCAGCTTGGGAAGCCGCAAACAGAGTGTTAATACGTTTTTCATTCTCTTGTATTTGGTAGAGTATAGAGATTATTCTTTTCAAGCGCTGCAATTTTCAGGGTGAGCATGGCACAGCTGGTGCATTCAGTGGAGGGAGAAGAGAAGGGAGGCATTTTTCCCAAAGCCTGAAGACTGAAAATGGGAACACACCTGTATTTCCAGAAATCAGACAAAAAGCTCAGCGAGGAAGTATAAATAAACTCAAAACAAACTCAAAAACAAAGTTTCAAAAACACTTACCAACCAACTGCTACCTCAGATGTTCTAGATCAGAGCTTGTTCTTGGCATCAGGAACTACACTGCTCAAAAAAATAAAGGGAACACATAAGCAATGCAATGTAGCTCCAAGTCAATTACACTTTTGAGATATCAACCTGTCCAGTTAGGAAGCAACACTGATTTGTGAATCAATTTCACCTGTTGGTAAATTGACTAATTTCCACCAGGTGGAAATTAGACAATTTGCAAGACAACCCCTATAAAAGGAATGGATTTGCAGGTGGTGGTCACAGACCATTTGCCTGTCCTCATCTTTTCTGGCCGATCTTTGGTTAGTTTTTCATTTTACTAGTGCCCTCACCACTAGAGGTGGCATGAGGCGGTATCTGCAACCTACAGAAGTTGCTCAGGTAGTGCAGCTCATCCAGGATGGCACATCAATGCATGCTGTGGCAAGAAGATTTGATGTGTCTCCCAGCAGTGTCCAGAGCATGGAGGAGGTACCAGGAGACAGGCCAGTACACCAGGAGATGTGCAGGGGGCCGCAGGAGGACAACAACCCCGCAGCAGGACCACTATCTGGTCCTTTGTGCAAGGAGGAACAGGAGGAGCACTGCCGGAGCCCTACAAAACGACCTTCAACAGGCCACTAATGTGCAGGTTTCTGCTTAAACAGTGAGAAACAAAATGCATGAGGATGGTATGAGGGCCCGACGTCCACAATTGGGGCCTGTGCTCACAGCCCAACACCGTGCAGCCCGATTGACCTTTGCCAGAGAACATCTTGGTTGGCAGATTCGCCATTGGCGCCCTGTGCTCTTCACAGATGAGAGCAGGTTCACACTGAACACATGTGACAGACGTGAGAGAGTCTGGAGATGCTGTGGAGAACGTTCTGCTGCCTGCAACATCCTCTAGCATGACCGGTTTGGCGGTGGGTCAGTGATGGTCTGGGGAGGCATATCCTTGGAGGGCTGCAAAGACCTCTACGTTCTAGCCAGAGGTACCATGACTGCCATTAGGTACCGGGATGAGATCCTCAGACCCATTGTCAGACCATATGCTGGTGCAGTGGGCCCTGGGTTCCTGCTCATGTATGACAAAGCTCGTCCTCATGTGGCCAGAGTGTGTCAGCAGTTCCTGTATGTCGAGGGCATTGATGCTATGGACTGGCCTGCACGTTCCCCAGACCTGAATCCAATTGAGCACCTCTGGGACATCATGTCTCGTACCATCCGCCAACGCGATGTCGCACCACAGACTGTCCAGGAGTTGACCGATGCCCTGATCCAGGTCTGGGAGGAGATCCCTCAGGAGACCATCCGTCGTCTCATCAGGAGCATGCCCAGACGTTGTAGGGAGTGCATACAGGCACGTGGAGGCCACACACACTACTGAGCCTCATTTTGAATCGTCTTGAAGAATTTCCACAGAAGTTGGATCAGCCTATGTTCTCATTTTCCACTTTGATTTTGAGTATGATTCTGAATCCAGACCTTAATGGGCTAATGATTTTGATTTCCATTGATCATTCTTAGGTTATTTTGCTCTAAACACATTCCTCTGTCTAATAAATAAAGATTTTCAGCTGAAATATTTCATTCATCGAGGTCTATATTGTGTTTTTAGGTGTTCCCTTTATTTTTTTGAGCAGTATATTTTGAACCCTAAAACAACTAAAGAAAAAACAGATCAGGGTATGAAAGGCATCTCTTAGACATCAACCAAACATCATCATAAATCATTAGTAAGAACAGCTTCTGCAGGAAGATAATTAAAGGTACTGGGCAGAGATATATCTACCATATCTAACTAGTATAGCATGAGGAAAACAGAGGCAGCTATTGAGAAGTTTAGGTTTCTTTTATTACCACACAGCTAGGCTGGTGGAATTGGTTTTCAGTACAGGTATCAAAGAGCTCGTTACAATTCACGACAAACAACAGCATAAGTGCAAAGAAGACAGACATAATAATACAGTGCAAAGTCACATACGTATATACATTTAAAGTCACCAGATAAAGTGCCAGTAGTCCATATCCTTGAGGTGTGTGTTTGTGTGTGTGTGGGGGGGGTGTAGAATTCAGAATTGAATCACCTGGGGAAAGAAGATTCTGTTAAGGTGTTCTGTCCTTCCACCCAAGGTTCTATTGCACCTCCCAGAGGGCATGAGCTGGAAAAGGTGGTGAACTGGGTGGAGGGGATTCTTGATTATTTTGGTTGCACACTTAATGGTGCGCTGGGTATATATATATATATATATATATATATATATATATATATATATATATATATATATATATATATATATATGAAGTCCAGTGAAAATAGGTTGCAGCCAGTAATTCTTGATGCTTTGTTGATGACTTTCAATTTTCTTTATTATATGCTTGGGTGCGCTTCCATACCAGACCGTTATTGACAGGGTTAGGATGCTTTAAATGATGGTGGTGTAAAAGTGTACCAGTAAATGCATTTGACTATTAATTTTTTGAGTTGTCTGAGAAAGTATAGTCTCTGCTGGGCTTTCTTGATGAGGTGGTTGGAGTTAATGTCCCGTTTCAAGCTACTGCTAATGTGAATGCCAGGGAATTTAAGTGAATTGGTTATGGTAGTTTGCTGGTTGTTGATTTGAATGGGTGTCTTTATTGTCTTGTTCAATCTTAAGTCTATGACTATTTCTTGGGTTTTGGTTGTTTTCAGACTAGGTTGTTATCCTCAAACCATGTGATTACCCTCACTACCTCCTAATGATAGGGAACTTCATCCCTGGAAATGAGTGCAAAAACTGGGGTGTCACCAGCGTACTTCAGTATTTTGATGGATTTGTCAGTAGATACGAAGCCGTTCGTAAAGAGGGAGAAGAGTAGTGGTGACAGAACACATCCCTGTGGTGCCCCTGTGCTGAGGGTGAGCAGTTGAGATATTAGTTTGCCGATTTTGACAGCCTGGCTCCTGTTCCCCTGAAAGTCCAAAATCCCAAGGCACATAGAAGAGTTGATGTCCATGTCCGGGAGTCTCTTGAGCAGTTTGATGGGGTTGATGTTATTAAATGCTGAAATAAAATCATTAAACAGTAGTCATACATGTGGTTAGATTCCAGGTGTTGGAGAGTGTAGTGCAGTGCCAGGTTGACTGCATCATCTGTGGAGTAGTTTGGCCAATATGCAAACTACAGCAGATCCATCAAGGAAGATGTGCATCACTTGATGTAAGCCAGACTAGTCTTTCAAAGGCTTTTATGACCACTGATGTCAAGGCCATGGGCCTGTAGTTGTTGAAGCTAGAGATCTTAGCTGATTTAGGGATGGGAATCATAGCGGAGTTTTTGAAACAGGCAGGGACCCTTTGCTGACAGAGTGAGATATTAGAGATTTCAGTAAATACTGGGCCAACTGGTCTGCACAGTGGCTGAGTAAAGCTGGGGTCAGATGGTCTGGGCCTGCTGCTTCCTTTGTGTTCAATTTGCGGAACATCCTTCTGACCTCATTTATTTCAACTGTAAAATGTGGGGGTACACAGGTTGAAGATGGTGTTAGGGCCAAGAATGCAATGGGCTCTCAAACTGAGCATAGAAAGGTTTCAGTTTATGTGGGAGCTCGGGGTCTGCATCAGGGAGAGAGATTGGGTGTTTTTTGTAATTTCTCATTTCCTGGAGACATTTCCATATCCATATTGCCTTGGAATCATTACTGGTAAAAATTTCCCCCAAGATTTTTGGCATAGGTGGCTTTCGCTTTCCTTATTGCTGATTTGAGCTCATTTTTAGCATCTTTGTATTTTGCTGTGTCTCCACTTCTAAAGGAAGCTTTTTTTTTTTGCACAGTTCCAGTAATTCACAGGTAAAACAAGGTTTGTTGTTGCCAAAACACCTCACTAACTTAAATGGTATACAGATTTCCCGACAGAAGCCTATGTATGAAGTTATTGTATCTGTGTTTTCATCTAATGTACGACATGACTCACTGAAAACATTCCAGTCAGTACATTCGACGCAGTCCCTTAATGTTTCAGTTGTGCCACTGGACCAGTTTTTAACAGTTTTAACTTATGGTTTAACAGTTCTATTTTTCTGTCTATAAGTCAAGACCAAGTACATCATTGCATGGTCTGAGTTTCCTAGAGGCGCTCTTGTGTACACCCAGTAAGTGGCAGTTAATGAGCAGTAGCAGTGGTCTAGAATCCGCTTTTGTCTCATTAGGCAGTTGACCTGTTGTTTGTAAAGGGGAAGTTCTTATGATAAGTCAGTGCTATTAAAATCTCCCAACAGTATTATGCTGGAGTCAGGGTGGTTTCATTCCAAATTGGAGATATGTTGCCCTAGCTCAGTGATGGCGCCATCACCGATTTCTTTTGCCTGGGTGGGTGGAATGTAAACCGACACAAACTCCCTTGGTAGGTAGTATGGTCTAAATTTGTTGGACATGTATTCCAAGTCAGGGGAGCATTACTGATAGAAAGGGGTGGAATTACTGCACCAGTGGTCATCGATCATGAAGCAGATGCCGCCTCCTTTGGACTTTTGGCTGAGTGCTGCCGACCAGTCAGCCCAGTGTATTGTAAAGCAACTAAAATGCTGACCCCAATGCTTCTGTCTGTGCACTTTCTACTACTACTTTCGGCTGCTCCCGTTAGGGGTCGCCACAGCGGATCATCCGTTTCCATTTCTTCCTGTCTTCTGCGTCTTCCTCTGTCACACCAGCCACCTGCATGTCTTCCCTCACCACATCCATAAACCTCCTCTTTGGCCTTCCTCTGCTCCTCTTCCCTGGCAGCTCCATATTCAGCATCCTTCTCCCAATATACTCAGCATCTCTCCTCCACACATGTCCAAGCCATCTCAATCTTGCCTCTCTTGCTTTGTCTCCAAACCGTCCAACCTGAGCGGTCCCTCTAATATAATCGTTCCTAATCCTGTCCTTCTTCGTTACTCCCAGTGAAAATCTTAGCATCTTCAACTCTGCCACCTCCAGCTCCGCCTCCTGTCTTTTCGTCAGTGCCAATGTCTCCAAACCACATAACATAGCTGGTCTCACAACCATCTTGTAAACCTTCCCTTTAACTCTTGCTGGTACCCTTCTGTCGCAAATCACTCCTGACACACTTCTCCACCCACTCCACCCTGCCTGCACTCTCTTTTTCACCTCTCTACTGCACTCCCCGTTACTTTGGACGGTTGACCCCGAGTATTTAAACTCAAATGCCTTTGTCACCTCCACTCCTTGCATCCTGACCATTCCTCTGTCCTCTCTCTCATTCACGCATAGGTATTCCGTCTTGCTCCTACTGACTTTCATTCCTCTTCTCTCCAGTGCATACCTCCACCTCTCCAGGCTCTCCTTAACCTGCACCCTACTCTCGCTACAGATCACAATGTCATCTGCGAACATCATCGTCCATGGAGACTCCTGCCTGATCTTGTCCGTCAACCTGTCCATCACCATTGCAAACAAGAAAGGGCTCAGAGCCGATCCTTGATGTAATCCCACCTCCACCTTGAACCCATCTGTCATTCCAACCGCACACCTCACCATTGTCACACTTCCCTCATACGTATCCTGCACCACTCCTACATACTTCTCTGCAACTCCTGACTTCCTCATACAATACCACACCTCCTCTCTCGGCACTCTGTCATAAGTTTTCTCTAAATCTACAAAGACACAATGCAACTCTTTCTGGCCTTCTCTATACTTCTCAATCAACATTCTCAAAGCAAACATCGCATCTGTGGTGCTCTTTCGTGGCATGAAACCATACTGCTGCTCGCTGATCATCACCTCTCCTCTTAACCTAGCTTCTATTACTCTTTCCCAAATCTTCATGCTGTGGCTGATCAACTTTATACCTCTGTAGTTGTTACAGTTCTGCACATCGCCCTTGTTCTTGAAAATCGGTACCAGTATGCTTCTTCTCCACTCCTCAGGCATCCTCTCACTTTCCAGGATTGTGTTAAACAATCTAGTTAAAAACTCCACTGCCATCTCTCCTAAACATCTCCATGCCTCCACAGGTATGTCATCAGGACCAACTGCCTTTCCACTCTTCATCCTCTTCATAGCTGCCCTCACTTCCTCCTTGTTAATCCACTGAACTTCCTGATTCACTATCCCTACATCATCCAACCTTCTCTCTCTCTCATTTTCTTCATTCATCAGCCCCTCAAAGTATTCCTTCCACCTTCTTAGCACACTCTCCTCACTTGTCAGCACATTTCCATCTCTATCCTTGATCGCCCTAACTTGCTGCACATCCTTTGCAGCTTGGTCTCTCTGTCTAGCCAATCGGTACAAGTCCTTTTCTCCTTCCTTGGTGTCTAACCTGTCATACAACTCACCATACGCCTTTTCCTTTGCCTTTGCCACCACTCTCTTTGCTTTACGCTGCATCTCCTTGTATTCCTGTCTACTTTCTTCATCTCTCTTATTATCCCACTTCTTCTGTGCCAACCTTTTCCTCTGTATAATTTGCTGTACTTCCTCATTCCACCACCAAGTCTCCTTGTATTCCTTCCTCTGTCCTGATGACACACCAAGTACCTTCCTAGCTGTCTCCCTCACTATTTCTGCAGTGGTTGTCCAGCCATCTGGCAACTCTTCACTACCACCCAGTGCCTGTCTTAACTCCTGCCTAAACTCCACACAACAGTCTTCCTTCTTCAACTTCCACCATTTGATCTTCGGCTGGGTCTTCACTCGCTTCCTCTTTTTGGTCTACAAAGTCATCCTACAGACCACCATCCGATGCTGCCTCGCTACATTTTCCCCTGTCACCACCTTGCAGTCTCCAATCCCTTTTAGATGGCGCCTTCTACATAAGATATAGTCCACCTGTGTGCACTTTCCTCCACTCTTGTATGTCACCCTGTGTTCCTCCCTCTTCTTGAAATATGTATTCACCACAGCCATTTCCATCCTTTTCACAAAATCGACCACCATCTGTCCCTTCACATTTCTCTTCTTGACTCCATACCTTCCCATCACCTCCTCATCACCTCTGTTCCCTTCACCAACATGTCCATTGAAGTCCGCTCCAATCACCACTCTCTCCTTCTTGGGTACCCTCTCCACCATGTCATCCAACTCACTCCAGAATTCTTCTTTTTCATCCATCTCACACCCAACTTGCGGGGCATATGCGCTGATAACATTCAGCAATAAACCTTCAATTTCCAGCTTTATACTCATCACTCTGTCTGACACTCTCTTCACCTCCAGCACACTCTTGACATACTCTTCCTTCAGAATTACCCCTACCCCATTTCTCCTCCCATTCACACCATGGTAAAAGAGTTTGAACCCACCTCCGATACTCCTGGCCTTACTCCCCTTCCACCTGGTCTCTTGCACACACAGTATGCCTACCTTTCTTCTTTCCATCATGTCAGCCAGCTCTCTCCCTTTACCAGTCATAGTGCCAACATTCAAAGTTCCAACTCTCACCTCCACATGTCTACCCTTCCTCCTCTCTAGCTGCCTCTGGACATGCTTTCCCCCTCTCCTTCTCCTTCGCCCAACAGTAGCACAGTTTCCACCGACACCCTGCTGGTTAACAGCACCGGTGGCGGTTGTTGGTAACCCGGGCCTCGACCGATCTGGTATGTAAGTCTTATTTATGATCCGCATATTTGATTTGGCAAAGATTTTACGCCGGATGCCCTTCCTGACGCAACCCTCCCCATTTGTCCGGGCTTGGGACCGGCGCTAAGGATGCACTGGCTTGTGCATCCTCAGTGGCTGGGTTATGTCTGTGCACTTTCATTCATTCTTATTTCACTCATTTCCGTGTATACTCTCAAACAATACTTTCACATGAGAATACCTATTTACCAAACATAATGATATGATTGCGATGATCTGCAGCCAAAACTTAACTGCAACCTCCATCAGGAACTCCAGTGGAGGGATGTGATAGTACTCCTTTACCAGAAAGTTCATCATTTAATGATGTGAGGATGGAAAAACTGTCGCAGTTGTCACTAAAGAATATCTCACAAATGCCCAAGTGAATTCAGACCTAGACCCGTAGCTATGAAGCATCTGGGATTCAAGCTGAAAAGTATGACTGGGCCTAAAAATATTCTGCATCAGAGTAGTTTGAGTTAGTTGAATTGATTAGTTATGAAGCTTTCTTCCTACATGCCCTCTCAGCTGGGAGGGGAACTCCTCCTAAGGGAAACTGGAACATTAATATTTTACAACATAATGAGACACAGAATGAATTCATGATGACATGCTGCAGCTTTCTCTGCAGTGTGCGGGATTTCGTGGACTTTTGGGGTTAGGGCTTACTATGATGTGATATTTTCACGGATCACTAGCTCAGTGTGATCAAATTAATAATTTCCTCAAAATTTGAATGCAAAATTTTCTGAAATTCCCCAAGGAAGCCTACTCACTGTACAATATATCTAACTTACAGGCAGAGCACTTATATTTTCCAAATGATATCCCTGACAATGACTCGAGTAAATCGGCATGATTTCATCAGTTGGCCAATGACATTAATGGAGGAAACATTTTAGATTGACTTGCATCTGAAGCCAAATAAAGTGGGAAATGTACCCTAAAATATCTTTGGTTGAGTGTAATTCATGGATTAATGCTTACACAGGCCTGTGCAATAGCTCGTAATAGATTCAAAGAGATTTCAATGAGCAGAATGGCAATACATGAGATTGATAAAAAATGATGAAACCACCCTCGGGCTTGGATAACAAATAAGATAACATGCAACATTTGAACTGTGATCAGCTCGGCAAATATCAGCTGATGAGTAATAGTGAGTACTTCACTCACCTCTTCAACTTTTTCCTACGTTCTAGGCAACCATCGGTTTCATTGGATGATGCAGTTTAAAGTGCACACCACTGCAAAAAAACTTCTTAAATCAATCTGCATTTTCAACCGCATTATCCCTCAACGATAATTTAACTTTGACAAAAAATAAAGGTGACTAAATATTCACTGAGATGGTCATATCAGCGCGGTGGTCATTTCTCTCTATCCAGACTTTTTCAGGACACCGTTGCCACCTTTTCTCATACATATCAAGTTGAGCTTTGTTTCTGAAGCTTCAGTTAAACACGCTCCAGTCAGTCCAGTCTAAACAGTCAGTCCTCTCTTAAGGTCAGCGAAATCGCTTCTATACTTACAAAAGCATCAGGCAACTGGGTATGCTCGACTTTTTTTGTGCATGACGCAAAGCATGATGTAATGTTAACTTCTCAGTTATGCCCAGGATCATGCCTGTGTTAAAGCACCTGCTTCTAATAATATTGTAACTCTAACTTAATCTAGCTCTCATCATCCATCCATCCATTATCCGAACCGCTTATCCTGCTCTCAGGGTTGCGGGGATGCTGGAGCCAATGCTAGCAGTCATTGGGCAGCAGTTGGGGAGAAACCCTGGACAGGCCACCAGGCCATCACACAGGGCCGACATAGACACAAACACACACACACACACACACACACACACACACACACACACACACACACACACACACACACACACTCTCTCTCTCTCTCTCTCTCTCTCTCTCTCTCTCTCTCTCTCTCTCTCTCTCTCTCTCTCTCTCTCTCTCTCTCTCTCTCTCACACACACACACACACACACAAATTCATACCTAGGGGCAATTTAGTATGGCCGAGTCACCTGACCTACATGTCTTTGGACTGTGGGAGGAAACCGAAGCACCCGGAGGAAACCCACACAGACACGGGGAGAACATGCAAACTCCATACAGAGTAACTCTCATCATTGCCAGACTAAATTAATCCAGGGTTAAAGGAGGTTGGAACCTATACAAACAGACGTAGATGAGGCAGAAGATATCCCTCACAGACTCTTGTCACTACTGGATGTTAGCAGTTAGGAAATACTCATACAAAGCATCAGGGGGTGTTGTCATGTCCCCCTGTGGCTTCACTTTTTCTTGAAAGTGTTTATAATACCTCAATATTACAGAAGTCATAATTTACTTCCAGGTCCTGATGAGGTTTAGGTTTAAGATTAAGTTCACCCAGGGCGCCCGGGTAGCGTAGCGGTCTATTCCGTTGCCTACAGACACGGGGATCCTGGTTTGAATCTCTGCGTTGCCTCTGGCTTGGTCAGGCATCCCTACAGACACAATTGGCCGTGTCTGCGGGTGGGAAGCTGGATGTGGGTATGTGTCCTGGTCGCTGCATTAGCACCTCCTCTGGTCGGTCGGGGCACCTGTTCAGGGGAGAGGGGGAACTGGGGGGAATAGTGTGATCCTCCCACACACTACGTCCCCCTGGCGAAACTCCTCACCGTCAGGTGAAAAGAAGCGGCTGGTGACTCCACATGTATTGGAGGAGGCATGTGGGAGTCTGCAGCCCTCCCCAGATCAGCAGAGGGGGTGGAGCAGCGACCAGGAAGGCTCAGAAGAGTGGAGTAATTGGCCGGATACAATTGGGGAGAAAAGGGGGCGAGGGGAAGATTAAGATCACCCTGGGAAGTGTCCCTGAAAGAGGATCTGTATTGTGAAACTATGTAGCCGGGGCCGTTTTGTATTCCTCCTGTTGTTCAATTGACAGTGTATTCGATATACTCCTTCTTCCCCTTAAAACCACTAGCTCTTGTTGTTGACACAGGTGTACAGAGCATTTCAGAACTGAAAGGAATTTCGTTTATGTTGCTGTGGCATCCTACGCCGAATCTTAAACACCAAAATAATTACAGGTATGAATTCACAGGAGCAAAACATATGAAAGTGATCTAGTTCACACGAGAGACATCCATCAGCAATCTATGGGGGGCTGTTTGTAAGTCCAGCTGAAATAGGCAAATCAACAGTGTGCTTCAGATAAAATGGAAATCTAATTTGAAATGTTGGAATGATGCTAAAGAGGCCAGTCAAGCTGTAATTACATATAGGCAATTATGTATCATGGAGCATTCAAATCTTTTTTCTGCAATTCTTACTCCTAGTCCCCTGAAAGGAGCAACAGACCTCATGTACACTAGCGATGGGTTTAAGTAAATAGGTAGAAAATTATTTCATCTTCAGTATTTACCATGCCTTTGAGATTGTATATTAAAACAAAGCTTTTTACTACTCTGTATATTAAACATGTGTCTGTGTGTCGGTGTCTATGTGATATGAGATAGAGAAAGCGAATAGGCTTGATGCCTAGTAACACCTGGAGGAATACAAAGATAAAAAACGTTGAGGGCAATGTTGCCTTGGTGACTGAATTGACAAAGTGAAAAATAAAAAAAATAAATAAAAAAATGAAACACGGTGGATGCTGAGCATGATATCGTCGCTTTTTTTCCAAACGTGTTCTACTGTGCAAACCTGTGAAATTTCAATGTACATTTTTGACATGAATACCAGTGTATGTTATGAGATGGGGATGGAAATACCTCATAAATTTAATCAAGGAGGCACAGGGTTAAGACAGGCCCCCTGCAGTAGGTTATGTTGTGGCCTTGTGGTTAGAGACAGTTAATCTTTGGTTACAGGTTCCTGTCTGCAGGCTAGCTTGAGAAGGCTCTTGCCCAGTGTTGAGCAAGTTTTTGATGTCACAAACCGCCTCACCAGAGGTCATACCCCCAATTTCGGCTTACTTTGGCCATTTTCTCCTCTTACAAACTCTCCAGTGCGTTAAACTGTATTGATGAAAGATAAACTAAAGCATCTGACATCACCTATATTTGTTTGTTTACTCCATAGAAGAATCGATTTAGAGAGATGAACCTTGGTAAGAGTACACAAAGGCATAACGGCTTCAAGTGGAGGAAAGCCTTAAAAACAAGCCCCTGCTGAAACCTACCACGAGACTCAGATAAAAAGCATTTTTCAATCAATTGTGAACTGTGTGTACACTTCCTAAAATTACCCCAACAAATGAGAAGAGGAACATCATTTTTTTCATGCCAAAATGTCATTTTCAGTAGCCGTACATTACACTGTGCTGAAAAACACAGTTAACTGAACCTGACATTTCGTTCTGCATGGCACAAAACGGTGCAGTTCAACGCAAACCTTTTTTTTTTTTTTTGCGAGTTTGTTTTTGTGAGAGCAGAGCAGACCTGAAATGATAGGGAATTTATGCATTAAATTGAGGGGTGAGCTGCTGCTCCAGTCAGTTTGCATTTCTCCACCTTTCACTGCCTGTTACCTAGGGAAAAACTACCACTAGAATGATGTTAAGGGATGTTAACACCATCCTGGTTTCCTCTGTTGTTTTTCCAGTTGTTTGCATCAGAAAATCCCCAAAAAACCTTGAGGAAATGTGTGAAGGAGGAACGAAGAAGAGGAAGGGGTGAGGCAATGGGAAAAGATTGAATATAACTGGACTGACCCAGAATGACTCTGCACTGATTTAGTTCATGTGAAGCAGTTTGTACAGGTCAAGGCCACACAAATCGTCTGGGAAAATCTGGGTGAGCCGAATGGGTGAGCAATGCTCTTTTTTACCGTGACAATCACTATCAAAGTGCCCTCAAGCAAAGACACTGGTCCGGTGGAGCAGCTCAGAGGTCAACAGCAGCAGACAGCAATATGGTTGCAGGTGGGGAATGTTTGACTGTATCTGTAATGTGATGCATGTTGTTGTTGAGAAAGAGATACGTGCTCTGCAAACCTTTTCTGTAAAAATAAAGGTACAGAAAAGTGAAATAAGGTCCTGTATGTTGTACTGCATATAGGGAATGCTGATATTCAATTTCTGATTGTGAGGTTTGTATGAGAGCCGGAAGGAAAGGTATAGCAGGCACTGCCTTGATGCGTGCTCAATAATCCAGGTAAGGAAATGGTTCGGGAAATGGTTCTAATTCAACTTCCTGTGATATAGGAGGCATTGAATTTTTAAATGATTTAAAAAAACAAAAACAAAGAAACCTGTGTGTGAGTATCTGTGAATTTGTGTACGCTCATCCTATATAAACATCTCCATATGCATCTAATACAATGATTTAGACAGTCGGATGCATATTCAATAGTTGTAATTGGTGTTACATTGTGACAAACTGGAATATTGGTCATTTGAACAAAGTATCACGAAAATAAAATAGGCTAATCCATGGAAGAAAACAAAAAAAGCATTGTGCTTTTTATTAAATACAAGTTGACTTAACTCCTTGCTTAAAGTAGTAGTAGACAACTTTTTTTTGTATTAACGTATCATTATGAAGTAAATGTTGATTGCACAATGTAATGGCTATAGAGTAATAACACCATCGGCATTAAGATTGGTTCCCTCTAAGCCTGGCTTTCACTATGCACTTCTGTCTGCCACCGGATACGATCTTGCAGGAAAATGAAGGCTTGATTTACAGCACAAAGGAAGTGTGTCAACCATTGCACAACCAAAATTGGAACAGGATAGTGCTTTTGTTTTCCCTGGTAGCCATCCCCAGTAGAAGAAATGGCGAATGGTGGAACAACCTAAGTAACAGTGGAAACTCTACCTGGCAAGAGAAAAAGAATCCCGTTGACTGAGGAGGCAAAGAAGGTGAAAAGGCAGAGCAAAAGAGTGATAGAAGCAGAAGTAAAAGAAAAGTGAACAGAGTGTCTGGATGGCATGGTTGTCTATTCAATTGCCTACCAACATAGGGATCCCGGTTCGAATCCCCGTGTTACCTCTGGCTTGGTCAAGTGTCCCTACAGACACAATCAGCCGTGTCTGTGGGTGGGAAGCCGGATGTGGGTATGTGTCCTTGTTGCTGCAGCAGTGCCTCCTCTGGTCGGTCGGTCGGGGCACCTGTTTGGGGGGAGGGGGAACTGAGGGGAATAGCGTGATCCTCCCATGCGCTACATCCCCCTGGTGAAACTCCTCACTGTCAGGTGAAAAAAGCAGCTGGCGACTCCACATGTATCGGAGGAGGCATGTGGTGGTCTGCAGCCCTCCCTGATTGGCAGAGGGGGTGGAGCAGAGATCGGGATAGCTCAGAAGAGTTGGGTAATTGGCTGGATACAATTAGGGGGGAAAAGGGGGAAAATATCCACACACAAAAAAAGTGAACCTCGTACAGGCATTCACTCGATGGAGAGAGCTCTGGAGATGTATTGAACTCTGTTTCTCCGTCAAGATCTGTTTCCCCCTAGTCAGATGAAAGTGTAACTATCGGTTATGATTAGGTTAATGTAAGCATTAGGTTAAGCTTGGGGTTAGGTTGTAGTTAGGTTAAGGTTATGTTTAGGTTAAGGTTAATCAAGCATCCCGTCGTTGTATCGAACTCTGGCTAGGGGGAAACAGAGTTCGATACAACACCCGGGACTTGAGAGGGTTCCAAATTGACATTCAGTTGGCATTCTTTCTACTGGATCAGTAAATAACAACCTGCGTACTTATTAATACTACCGGATGTTTTAGTTGGCCTTTATCATAGCACTGAGATCAGGATTTCAAATTGGGATTTTTATGGTTGTTACTTGGTTTGGATAGTAACCAGGCTGCAAAAACGGAAAGCAATCCGGTTGTCTTTGCGACAGTGGCACAAACAATGAAAACACTTGGAAATGGGGGGAGGGGAGCTTGAAAAGTTATCTACTGCCTCTTTAACAAATGATAACAATCTTGAATGGTGACGTTCTTGGAATCATTATTTTTTTCCAATTCAGAAAGGAGTTTCTCTCCTCATTGTATTGTTCTTTTTCAATTTCTTTTGTCACGACATAGTACAATGCTTCTGGGCGTGTTGAGAGCCTTTATTGTCATCTTCTTCCAGGACAAAAACAATTAGGGCCATTTCTTTGAATGTCTCTGGAATATAAGCACATGGCACAGCTGATGGGGGAAGGCAGTTTACCTGATGGGGGAAGGCAGTTTACAGGTCTTTGTGTATGCCTGCACCTCACATTGTTATAGCCTGGAGAAAAAGAGCCAGGTGGGATGTGGGACAACTAGACCAAATTTTGAAATATCTTAAAAGCTTACGAAAAGCCAAGAAATGTCATACTTTCATGAAGAAGTTGTAATTGAGGGTGGATGGTTGGCAGCATCCTTCAAGTGATGGATATATCGATCTTGTGTTGTGTTAGGGTTGAAAAATGGTACCAAAAAAAAACATCCTTCACAGCCATTTAGTCGACAATCTCATGTTCTTCCCTGTGGCGTTGCCTCTTTTGTATGCTTCCCAACAGTGAGTGCTAAAGTCACAAACCTCAAGAGGTAATCTACCATGTGTCACAGGCAATCCAAAGCTAGAGCTGAGAATGGAGCACATGGCCCGGTGTAGCTTATCTAGGTCGGTATAGAAGTATCAGTTTTACATCACTCCTTGTTAGTATAGTGGTGAGTATCCCTGCCTGTAATGTGGGAGACTGCGGTTCAATTCCTCAATGGGGAAAACTGTTCTGGGCGGCATGGTGGTGCAGTGGTTAGCATTGTCGCCCCACAGCAAGAAGGTTCTGGGTTCAAACCCCAGGGCTGTCCAACCTTGGGGGTCATCTCAGGTCGTCCTCTGTGTGGAGTTTGCATGTTCTCCCGGTGTCTGCTGTGGGTTTTCTCCGGGTGCTCCAGTTTCCCCCACCATCAAAAAGACATGCATGTTAGGCTTAATACTCCTGTCTGTGCCCTTGACTGAGGCATGGCAAGACGAACTGGAGTTGGTCCTCGGGTGCTGCATGGCGCCTGCCCACTGCTCCTAACTAGTCAAGTCAAATCAATTTTATTTGTATAGTCCAATATCACAAATTGCAAATTTGCCTCAGTGGGCTTAACAGCAACACAACATCCTGTCCTTAGACCCTCTCATCGGATAAGGAACAACTTCCTAAAAAAAAAAAACCTTTAACAGGGAGAAAAAAATCGGAAGAAACCTCAGGGAAAGCAACAAAGGAGGGATCTCTCTCCCAAGATGGACAATGTGCAATGGATGTTGTGTTTACACAATTTACAGAATACAACATTGAAAGAGGATAACAGAATTATAATGGACTTATAACATTTATGAAGAATATGATGTGCAGGATGCCAAGCAGTGTCCAGACGCCATCAGAACAGCCCAGGACCCAAGCCCCGTGACCAGCATCACCATGTAAAAAAAAAAAAAAAAATTATGTGGATTTATAAAAAGAAAACGTGTTGAGGGGAATGGCAGGCAGCGTCCAAGTGGTGATCACCATCACCATCACCACGGAGACCTGGGAGGAGAACCGACTGCACGTGCACACAAGGGAGACTCACATGACACCATTCACACACAGAAAAAGAGAAAGGAGAAGACATCACTCAGAGAGAGAGAAAAGACATGTGAGAGAAGAGAACAGTTTACAATAGTCATTAGTCATAATCAATGAAGTCATCAATTAGTCATAATCTATATGCTATAATCTCATCGCCAGAACAGTGGTTGGTAAATTAATTGAGACAGAAAACCAACCCGCCATCCAGTACATGTTGTGAAGCACTCAACTTAAAGGCAACTAATTGTAAGCTGAGGCAAAAAGACGAGTTTTAAGTTTGGATTTAAAGGACTCAACAGACTCTTATTGTCTGATGGCAGCAGGCAGGTTATTCCACAAGAGCGGAGCCTGATAGGAAAAGGCCCTGCCACCAGCTGACTTCTTTTTAACTTTGAGTACACACAGGAGCCCTGTATTTTGAGAGCGAAGAGCTTGAGGTGGAACTACACAGCTAGGATGGGTTAAATGCAGAGCGTAATTTCCCCATGGGGATCAATAAAGTATTGCAAAATCAAAATCAAAAAAATTTTTTTTTTAAACAAACCCGTGTTGAGCTCAAAAAATACAATTTCTGATATCAACGTTGCTGTGAATGTAGGTCTCACTGCACTTGGATGCCTAAGGCAGCCGGGGAGAACGGCTCTCTTTGGAAATAGCTGTAATTTGTTCCTGCATGGATTAAAGTTTTCCATTTCCACAACGGATTTCTGTCATATTGATCCTGTGGGGGCCATTTCTGAGATCGATGTAAATGGGCAAAAATGAATGTCTTTCTTTCGGTCTTTCTTCCGTTGATTGTAGTTTTGCCACTCTGTTTGGCGAAACCATCATAAACACACACACCTGTCTCCTGTCTAGTCATTCCTGAGGGAAATTATTCATAGGCTCTTTCTCATAACGCTGAAATTATTCTAATATTTTTATTGCGTATTATGCCTACTCTAGTGTTCGTGTGAGCTGGTGAAAAGGGGTGCAAAAAACAAAAAACAAAAAAAAAACAACACTTTCCACAGCGACTGTTGGAGCCTATAGGGAAGAGACCTGGGTTTAAACTGCTTGCTCTGGGGGTCACAGATGTTATGTGGGCACGTCCTCTGTTGTTTTTTGTAGTGGATTGTTTGGCTTTCAAATCACAAAATCTATGTAACCTTGCCAACTTTTCAGAGGACAACTTAATTATACTGTCCAATTTACTCAGCCCCATCCCCTCGGGGCATTGTTGATGATAGCGTCAGATGATGCAAAGACATTTTTACTAATGTCCCTATTTTCTAATCAATATACCCTTATTTCATTGTCTGAATAACTCCTCAATACCAAAGGTATTAGTTTATTGCTTTCTCATGAGCCACTCTCCCTTTTTTTTTAAGCCACTCTCTTTTACCCACCATCATCCCCCTCAGGAGGAGAAAGGCTACGACGGCTCATCGGTGTTTAAAGGGAAATTTCACCGATGATTTTGTGTATGTGCAATCAGTACTGATGAAAATATAGTGGATGGAAGCAACAAAGTCTTCATTGTGTACTATACTGACAGAGAAGTTGGTGTTGTCCTCCTCACAGTCTTTCCCAAAGTGCCTGCGTGTACCAGAATGCATTGCTGCATTTGACCGTTGTCAGTCTATTGAATAGGAGTTATCATCACACATCTGTCCCAAATATATGGGCTAGTAGGGGCCTACTAAACCTACTAGTAGGTTCAGGAGACCGTTATCACCTATTTACTTCGGTGAGCTAGTGTTGGTGGAGCCCAGTAGGTGCAGAAGGCCTGTTATCAGGCATGGGCTTTGAGGTTTGTTGTCCACATTTTTGCCCCCAAATGTTTACAGACCACATGCTTGTGTTCTGTAAAAAAAAAGAAAGAAGAAGTTTATGTTCTGTTAATGGAAAGTTTGAAAAAATTAGTAAAAAGAAAAAAAAATGTTTTGGGCACACACAGAAATATGTGTCGTCTGCACGCAGGCACTTTCTCTTTGTCTCCCTCTCTCTCTCTCTCACTCTCTCTTGCTCTCTGTCTCTCTCCCTGTTAATCCCAATTTAAACAAATGATGACAAATATAACCTTTTGTTATTAGTGTTTACAGGCCTTCTGCGCCTACTGGGCTCCATCAACACAAGCTCACCGAAATAAATGGGTGATAACAGTCTCCTGAACCTACTAGTAGGTTTAGTAGGCCCCTACCAGCCCGTATATTTGGGACAGATGTATGATGATAACTCCTATTCAATAGACTGATAACAGTCAAGTCGGGTGGTATCATAGTCGATAAATCCTCTGTGCCAGTGTTGCGGGACGTCATTTCCACCATCAGCAATGTCGCTTAGTCGAGAGAATGAGGATGTGCTTTTTGAAGAGTGTGCTTAGAGCAGATTGGAGCATTAGAAACCCTGCTAGGCTGTAGTTTTTCTAGCTGCCAGCTGACATCACGAGCTGTCATTTAGAGGCTGGAAAAAATTGCCGCTCCAGAGATTCGGAAACGATCAAAAACAACCGCGGGTTTCTTTCATGTGCTATCCCTGTGGCAGACTGCGGTGCTGCTGCTGCAGGAGGGGCCTGGGGCTCGGAGTATGCCACTGGGTAGACGGCAGATGCCGTCACGTGAATGACCTCTCTCCAAGCCTCCCTGCCTAACAATTTTGGACAATTTGATGATTTGGGTTGGAAAAAAAAGTCAATGTGACCTGTTAGAAAATGTTGGTCACAAGAGCTTTTTCCACTTTAATCCCTGTATTTGGAATTAGACCACTGGCAGATTGAATACAGTTTATATATATATATATATATACACTACCGTTCAAAAGTTTGGGATCACCCAAACAATTTCGTGTTTTCCATGAAAAGTCACACTTATTCACCACCATATGTTGTGAAATGAATAGAAAATAGAGTCAAGACATTGACAAGGTTAGAAATAATGATTTGTATTTGAAATAAGATTTTTTTTACATCAAACTTTGCTTTCGTCAAAGAATCCTCCATTTGCAGCAATTACAGCATTGCAGACCTTTGGCATTCTAGCTGTTAATTTGTTGAGGTAATCTGGAGAAATTGCACCCCACGCTTCCAGAAGCAGCTCCCACAAGTTGGATTGGTTGGATGGGCACTTCTTTGAGCAGATTGAGTTTCTGGAGCATCACATTTGTGGGGTCAATTAAACGCTCAAAATGGCCAGAAAAAGAGAACTTTCATCTGAAACTCGACAGTCTATTCTTGTTCTTAGAAATGAAGGCTATTCCATGCGAGAAATTGCTAAGAAATTGAAGATTTCCTACACCGGTGTGTACTACTCCCTTCAGAGGACAGCACAAACAGGCTCTAACAGGTACTATTTAATGAAGATGCCAGTTGGGGACCTGTGAGGCGTCTGTTTCTCAAACTAGAGACTCTAATGTACTTATCTTCTTGCTCAGTTGTGCAACGCGGCCTCCCACTTCTTTTTCTACTCTGGTTAGAGCCTGTTTGTGCTGTCCTCTGAAGGGAGTAGTACACACCGGTGTAGGAAATCTTCAATTTCTTAGCAATTTCTCGCATGGAATAGCCTTCATTTCTAAGAACAAGAATAGACTGTCGAGTTTCAGATGAAAGTTCTCTTTTTCTGGCCATTTTGAGCGTTTAATTGACCCCACAAATGTGATGCTCCAGAAACTCAATCTGCTCAAAGAAGTGCCCATCCAACCAATCCAACTTGTGGGAGCTGCTTCTGGAAGCGTGGGGTGCAATTTCTCCAGATTACCTCAACAAATTAACAGCTAGAATGCCAAAGGTCTGCAATGCTGTAATTGCTGCAAATGGAGGATTCTTTGACGAAAGCAAAGTTTGATGTAAAAAAAATCTTGTTTCAAATACAAATCATTATTTCTAACCTTGTCAATGTCTTGACTCTATTTTCTATTCATTTCACAACATATGGTGGTGAATAAGTGTGACTTTTCATGGAAAACACAAAATTGTTTGGGTGATCCCAAACTTTTGAACGGTAGTGTATATATATATATATATATATATATATATATATATATATATATATATATATATATATATATATATGCATTACACATCAATACTTTCAAGGACAAGGACTCTCATGTGTTGAGTGAACTCAGAGCTCATTCATTGCTATTCACGCAATGTGTTTTCATCATCAGTGATAAATACTAAATGTTAACTGAATCAAATGAATAAGAACGGTATTTAACAGAGTACAACCAATGGTCTCAAACAATGACGTTTAAATGCAACTGTATTTTGAGTTATGACACTATCACAGGGTTTTGCAACAACAACAACATTTCAATCTGCAAGTCAAACTCATTGAGAGCAACTGTAAATTATACATTATAAAGATAAATGGACAATTGCACCTTTTAGTTGAGAAGATTAGATTTGTATGGTGTCAGGCAACTGTGTTATATGTATCTTTATTCGGGGCAACCGTTACTGATGGCCTCGTCACATGAAAATGCAGTATTGAAATACTACTCTGTATATAATTTGAAAATTAGATTACACTCTGAGCTATTCCCTGTCCGATACGCTAACCTAACACTAACCTTGTAAAAGAGCCAAATAATCCCACTGTGTCTTTCTGTGTCCAGGGTGAAATATGACCACTCTCCGGATGTAAGTAGACAGCACAACACATGCAAGAGCACAGGCAACATGGAGATCTGTGAAGTCAACGTTTTAGAAAGTCGAGAATGAACATTATGTTAGGTGTATCTCTTGCTCACATTCACTGTGCAGACCGGTTAATGGTGCCTGGAGGAAATGTATAGGCTATAAGATGTATTTGTCATTTATGTGTGGATGCCTGTAGAAGGTCTATGACCAAAATGTTGAATTCAACAACACAAAAGATCTGCTGTCAAATCCCTTGTGCTGACATTTAGGGGACTTACACACACACACACACACACACACACACACACACACATACACACACACACACACACACACCAAAAAAAACCCCAAAAACCAATTCAACAAACCAAGACAGAAAACCCTAAATCAACACACTTCACACACTTGTGCCAGCATTAAAAGGGAGAACGTCAGGCAGTGCTGTCATAAATCTCAACAAACCTGGTTTCAACTGGCTTGGCAACCAAACTGCAACAGCCACTAAGAGAGTGCCAACATGAGAATGTGATAATATCAACAACTGTAAGCTAATGGGATGGCAGACACTGCTGCAAACAGCCTGCCTAGCAGGTCAGAAACCCAACACCTACTTGTGTAGCTTCAGTTTCGCAATAAATAACTATTCGGGAGCTTTCCTTTTCAGTGTGCGGATATCCTCATTTGTTCTTCCTTTTGTGATATTCATCCTGCATCTGAATCCTCATGGAGCTGGGTGTGCACACCGATACCGTTTTTCTTCTTTAGAATAAATATGACATTAATATTGGAGAGATGGCCATTATTCATTGTCAGTTGCATCAGTTTTAGCTCATTTGAACTTGGGGTGATTTACAGTCTCAATGACTGTCACTTTATTGTCATATACATATATATGCATGATGTATATGCATGATGTACACTCACCGGCCACTTTATTAGGCACACCTGTCCAACTGCTCGTTAACGCAAATTTCTAAACAGCCAATCACATGGCAGCAACTCAAAGCATTTAGGCATGTAGACATGGTCAAGATGATCTGCTGCAGTTGAAACCGAGCATCAGAATGGGGAAGAAAGGTGATTTAAGTGACTCTGAATGTGGCATGGTTGTTGGTGCCAGACGGGCTGGTCTGAGTATTTCAGAAACTGCTGATCTACTGGGATTTTCATGCACAACCATCTCTAGGGTTTACAGAGAATGGTCCGAAAAAGAGAAAATATCCAGTGAGCGGCAGTTCTGTGGGCGAAAATGCCTTGCTGATGCCAGAGGTCAGAGGAGAATGGCCAGACTGGTTCGAGCTGATAGAAAGGCAACAGTAACTCAAATAACCACTCATTACAACCGAGGTATGCAGAAGAGCATCTCTGAACGCACAACACGTCGAACCTTGAGGCAGATGGGCTACAGCAGCAGAAGACCACACCGGGTACCACTCCTGTCAGCTAAGAACAGGAAACTGAGGCTACAATTCGCACAGGCTCACCAAAATTTGACAATAGAAGATTGGAAAAACGTTGCCTGGTCTGATGAGTCTCAATTTCTGCTGCGACATTCGGATGGTAGGGCCAGAATTTGGCGTCAACAACATGAAAGCATGGATCCATCCTGCCTTGGATCAACGGTTCAGGCTGCTGGTGGTGGTGTAATGGTGTGGGGGATATTTTCTTGGCACACTTTGGGCCCCTTAGTACCAATTGAGCATCGTGTCAACGCCACAGCCTACCTGAGTATTGTTGCTGACCATGTCCATCCCTTTATGACCACAGTGTTCCCATCTTCTGATGGCCACTTCCAGCAGGATAACGCGCCATGTCATAAAGCTCGAATCATCTCAGACTGGTTTCTTGAACATGACAATGAGTTCACTGTACTCAAATGGCCTCCACAGTCACCAGATCTCAATCCAATAGAGCACCTTTGGGATGTGGTGGACCGGGAGATTCGCATCATGGATGTGCAGCCGACAAATCTGCAGCAACTGCGTGATGCTATCATGTCAATATGGACCAAACTCTCTGAGGAATGTTTCCAGTACCTTGTTGAATCTATGCCACGAAGGATTAAGGCAAAAGGGGGTCCAACCCGGTACTAGCAAGGTGTACCTAATAAAGTGGCCAGTGAGTGTATATGCGTACATATGTATATGCATGTATATGCATACATACATGCATGCATGATATCTGTATAGTTTGATGAGGAGGAAGAGAAAATGGTCAAGTTTAAGTAACAGCTGAGATTTTTGTCAATCAACAGTGGGGGGGGGCAGCACATAGATATAAGATAGATGGATATCTTAGATAGATATAGGCATGTAAGGTAGATATATATAAGGTAGATACTAAGCACTGCAATCTTTTCTGCCAAAGCCTCCCTAACATGCTGTCTGACATGTCCACATTCCCCTCTGGGCATGTTTACTGAGACAGCGCCTTGTCTTCCGGGGCAAATACTATCAGGTTCAAGTTGCCCGGCTGATGTCAAAGATCTGCACCTGACATTCACACAGGGTTTCTGTTTGAAACGGCACACATTTCACAGAGCAAATGACAGAAGTTTTGCGTGTTGTTTTCTTCTCTCCCTGCATGTTGGCTGTGATCTGGGAAACCAGCGAGGACGTGTCACCGGCCGTAGCCAGGAGACCAAGCCTGCGTCAGCCCCCTCGTTCATTTCGTGGTTTACGAGCAGATCATTAGGGCGGTTTCTTAGTTACGCCGGCAGGGCAGATATTACAGTACAACCTTTAGGCTGGGCCCAGGTGCAGTTCAGAGCGCCACGTTTATTCTGATTTCACCACTTGAGAAAACCGGATCTGTAAGAGAAAATCTGACCGACTCTCGTCCAAATCCTGCACAGGTCTTGCATTTAGGTTTCTAGATTCCAGACACGGTCTTTGCGGGTTGTTTGGTTTCCCAGCCTTTCTAGAGCCACACGCATTCTCGAGGGGGGAACGCGTCCTTAAAAACGGGAGAGGGAACACACAGAGCACAATGTGGGCTCCACGCTGGACCTTTTCAGTTTTTTTCCCCCTCCAAACTAAGTTGATGTGTAAGCCATGTTCTTGTCAGACTGACGGATTTGTTAAAATACTTTACCTGTCACCAATAAAACGTTCCCACCCAGTCGCTGCCTGTGCTTAAACACTGCACGTCTGCATTCACAATGGGGCCTTGAAACACACACACGTGGTTTGGTTTTGTTTGACAGTTAAAATGTGTGCGCTGTCCTTTTGAGGAATGCGGGTGTGAAGTGGAAAATTACAGAGGGGGCAGGGGGTTTCAGTCAGAGAGCAGATGTTATGCTCTCAATCACTCACATAATCCCCAAGCCATGTTTTGGTAAGGGGAAACTTTAAAAACACTGGAAAGCTCCTTTTGTTTACATTACCTGTTTTTTATTGGTAAAAACTTGTCTGTCCACAAACATAATGTTTTATGATTACAGATCGATAGATCGATGTTATGACTATTTAATGCAGCTGCAAACCAGTTTGATTTATGTCAATGTTAAATTTTTTTTATCAATATTTATCTTGGACGTACAAAATTTACATCTTTGGGCTGCTTTGTGAATGTCGGCTCCGGTCAATAAGCTCTGCAGCAGTTAGTGAAAGTTTAGTTTACAGGGCGGAAACGAAGAATATACGAAGATGTTCAATAAGTCTCCCTTTTTAAGATACTTAGCTGGATTTCCAAAATATAGTCCAGAATATTATGACAAGGTGTTAAATAAAAATTAACCTTGCTCATGTTAGGTGTCATTGACGAAAGTTTTATTCAGTTTACATGTACGGAGTAGGTCTGGGTTTAATTAATGGTTTTCCCTATTCCAATCGATCTTCATCGTAACGATCTGACCATCAATTCATTTAATCCCTCAATCGTTCTCCCCCCCCCCTTTTCTCTCCTCAATTGTATTCGGCCAATTACCTCACTCTTCCGAGCCGGACCCGGTCACTGCTCCACCCCCTCTGCTGATCCGGGGAGGGCTGCAGACTACCACATAGTACCTCCTCCGATCCATGTGGAGTCGCCAGCTGCTTCTTTTCACCTGACAGTGAGGAGTTTCACCAGGGGGACGTAGCGCGTGGGAGGATCACGTTATTCTCCCCAGTTTCCCCTCCGCCCCCGAACATGCTCCCTGACCAACCAGAGGAGGCGCTAGTGCAGCAACCAGGACATACGTATACCCACATCCGGCTTCCCACCCTGACCAAGCCGGGGTAACACGGGGATTCGAACCGGTGATCTCTGTGTTGGTAGGCAATGGAATAGACTGCTATGCTACCCGGACGCCCCTGAATTGATTTTTTAATGTCAGAAGAGGCTGCACTGACTCAAAAGATGGAAGTGCATGAGCTGATGAGCTGAAGAAAAATGAAGAGAAAAAAGAGAAACTTTAATATTAGTCTTATTAATCTAAACTAAAACAAAACAAAAAAAGATAAGCTAGCATGGGAATGTGTGATTGCTGACTTTGTTTCACTCACTGTGTAGCTTAAAAGGTACACAGGGGGAAAGTACAGAAAAGCATTGCTATTTAGAGCTAGTATATCCATTTACTTCCACTTTTCCCTTTTGCCCTTTAAAAAACTAACAATCCCACAAAACAGCTTGTTTTGAAACCTGAACCCTCCACATATATGGGAGACAATTATCATTATTTCACATTATTATTATTATTATTATTATTATTTCTTTCATGTTTCCTGTTTTACATCCTGTAGAGCAGGGCAGATGTCACTTGATTGACAGTACTCGTCGTAATATGTGGGCTGTTCCGAGTAGGAAGATCTCCTGGACTGCACAGATGTTGATGTTTCCTGGGATACGGTTGGTGAACTTTTCCATTCCCTTCTTCATGAGTCCTAGAACTCTGATGACCACTGGTCTTGTTTCCGTCTTCATACCCGCATCCTGTTGATTTCAATCTCCAGGTCTTTGAACTTGGTCAGCTTCTCTGTGACTTCCACTGAGGTGTTTTTTTCGGATGGTATTGCCATGTCAATGCATATGCACCTCTTTTGCTTCCTGTCCTTGATAACGATGTCGGGCTTGTTGGCTTTTATCTCTCTGTCAGTGTGGATGGGCATGTCCCAGAGGATGGTGACATCATTGTTTTCAGTGACCGTTTTTGGCTGATGTTCGTACCACTTCTCAGTCATCTTGATCTTGTAACTCCTGCAGATCTTCCAGTGCAGGTATGCTGCTGCCTTATTGTGCCTGTACATGTACTCAGTCTTTGCCAGTTCCGGGCAGCCTGAGACAATGTGGTCGATGGTTTCCTCTGCTTTCAGCCTGGTGCTCGTCAGCCACTGGTGTGTCTTTTGCTGGTCCACGTCTGCATCTTTCATTCTTTTTGGGTACTTCTCGTGCATTGCTTTGTCCTCCCAGGTTTTCTACAATTGCCGCTGGCCATGGCGTTTTGCCTTCTGCTTCACTCGTTTGGCATAGATGGTAGTTGCCTCGTTTTCTGTTGGTGGGGTTTCTGGGACATCAAGCTCTTTCTTGAATTGTGCAGATTCTTTATTGATAGAATAGATCTGATGTTTTTCTGTTCGGAGGAGTGTGTCATCTGTTTTTGTCAGGTATGCATCCAGCCCGATAGTGATAGTCTTGAAGGTCAGTTCGAGTTGGACTAGGCCTTGTCCTCCTGAAGCTCTTGGTAGGTACAGCCTGTCGCCTACTTTTTCAATGGGAAGGGTAGGCTTTGCTTTTTTCAGGATTGCCTTTAACGTTGTGAATTTCGGAGTTTGCACATGCGTATTGTATAGCTTAAGGCTAACTCAACAGATGAGGAAAGGCACTGCTTATGGCAGGAGTGCGAGCCAATCAGAGCCATCAAGGCGCAGAATTGCTATAGTGTCGTAGATATTTATGCTATCAATAAAGCAAGCTACACTTCAGAGCAAAATCAGTAATGTCGACCATCGTACGTCTTCAGAATTTTAATAGATTACCAGCAAAAAGGACTTGTCATCAAGCAAGGCAGGCCTGGACCAGCTCTCCCTGACCCCAACCATCGTAAAGGGCAGAAATCCTCCGATCATTCCAGATGGAGTGGTACATAAGTAAAGTGTGGCTATGCGGCTCCGATGCTGCCACCAGCAGGCTGCACTGCTTCAATTGTTTGCTGTTTTCCAGCAAGGGGGACAGTCTATGGGTAGGTGCCGACTACTGTGACCTGAGCAACCTGCCAGCAGTGCGTGAGTGGTCCAGTTCACACATTCAACAGCAAATAGCATTGAAAACCTTTGGAAACTGCACTCCGATCAACATAGCTTTAAACGCGGCGAACAAACAGCAAGTCTCCGCGCACAACGCGAAGGTGAGGGAAACTCGTGAGATTCTGAAGGACCTGATGCGTCTTACTTGCTACTGTAAACTACTAATAAGATACGTTAGTCCCTAGCTAACGGGTCTGACCCTTTAGCCGAGCGGTTAGTGATGTCGCCTTGGGGTGCAGTACACCCCGTATCGAATCCCGCACCGGGCCAGAAAATAACCGGTTACATTGGTGGCAGCGGTGGGATCCGGAAGTGTGCAGATCCTCAGAAGTCTCTCCGGAGCGCGGGAATAAGAGGGGGACGACTGTAAACTACTAATAAGATACGTTAGCCCCTAGCTAACGGGTCTGACCCTTTAGCCGAGCGGTTAGTGATGTCGCCTTGTGGTGCAGTACACCCCGTATCGAATCTCGCACCGGGCAAAAAAATAACCGGTTACACTACTTAGCGAAACAGCAATTAGCCTTCAGGGGAAACAAGGAAAGCACCGGCTCATCAAACTGGGGAAACTATGTGGCGCTCCTAAAACCTAATTACGGAGAAATTGCGGCGACGCATCTTGAAGTTTCCTCAGTGTTTTCCGGAACATCGAACCCTTTTCATGTTCGTACAAGTCGATGAGACCACTGACACAACCAACAATGCGCAGCTATCTGTTGTATTGCGGTATGTCTGCCAACATGGAGTTAAAGAGGCATTTTTGGGATTTAGTGACGTAATGCTGTATGCTGTGCTCTGCTGTGCTGCACTGCCATCGGTACTGTGCCCTCACAGGGTACCGATGGAAACTATCAAATCCGCTGTGGCGATCCCTGGGAAACAGGGAACAAGCCAAAAGAGGAAGAAGTGATGTTATACTGTGTAATGCAGGGGTCGGGAACCTTTTTGACTGGGAGAGCCATAAAAGCCAAATGTTTCTAAATATATTTCATTGAGAGCCATATAGTATTTTTAACGTATAATAAATTAAATATGTCTTACTTTTAATGCGACTTCTGGTGCTGCATGGTTTTGCTGATGGCCTTGTAGTCTGGTTCATACGTGGTGAGGTTGAGCTTCATGCAGGCGTTGAGGCTTCCATCAGTTAAACGTGAGCGTAGGTTGGTCTTAATGTTCCTCATATGCGAGAATGACTGCTCACATGCATATGTAGAGCCAAACATGGTCAATACGGCAATACTCACACGCTGCATTGTGTGGTATGTCACAGAAAGCTCGTTCCAAGTTTTAAGAATCAGCTGGTCTTCAGGTTGAAGATTTTTAATTTCTGTCCACTTGTGTTCCCTCGCCAGCTCTGCTCCCTGTCGCGCAAGACTTTCCAACTCTCCATTAAGTGACTTGAACTTACTCATCCACATGTCTGATGCCTTCAGGTCAGCAACTTCCAGCTCAAAGTCTCCGATAGAGACCCCGGGGATGCATGTCAGGTCGATTTTGTCCACTGCACACTCATGTGGATGAGTGATGAACTTGAAAAGACCAGTGCGCGCACGAAATTCTCCAAAACGTGCTTTGAATGACTGCAGGAGATTGAACGTAAAGCCAGCTAGCTGCTGGAGATCCAGATGTTGAGTGGAGTCACTTGCTAAGCATGCATCTCTAAATTGTTGCAGTCTTTCAAAGTGCAGAAGACGACCTGTTTCAATGTCCCTGAGAAAGACTTCCAGCTTGCTTTCAAATGCAAACACTGCTTGTTGAAGGGATGAGATTGTATTTCCAATACCTTGCATTTTCACATTGAGCTGGTTCAGATGGCCAGTTATGTCCACGAGATAGTGAAACTGCAGGAGCCAGTCAGTGTTGTCTAGCTCAGGATGCTTGACGCCTTTCATTTCAAGAAAAGTCCGGATTTCACTCAGGCAAGCTGCAAAACGGCTGAGCACCTTCCCCCTTGACAACCAACGCACGTTGCTGTGTAAAAGCAGACCGGGATAATGATTCCCAACTTCTTCTAACAGAGCTTTAAACTGGCGATCATTTAAAGCTCGGGCAACAATAAAGTTGACCACTCGAATGACCAGAGACATCACCTCGCCAAGCTCCTGGCCACACGTCTGAGCGCAAAGCGCCTCCTGGTGCAGGATGCACTGAAAACTTAGGATGGCTCTCTTTTCATGTTCACGGAGAAGCGCTACAAATCCTTTGTTCTTCCCCAACATACAGGGTGCAGTACAGACAGAAATAAGTTTATCCATCGGTAGTTTTTTTTCTTTAGCAAACTCCATGAAAGACATGAATAAATCCTCTCCTCTTGTTGTCCCTTTCATTGGCAAAACAGCCAAGCTTTCCTCACGCAGTGTGTCACCTGCAGCATACCTGGCAATGATACTGCACTGAGATAGATGGCTAACGTCTGTTGACTCATCTAACGCGAGAGAAAAGTATGTCCCGGCGTTTATGTCCTTAATTTGTGTTTCCTCGACTTGATTTGCCATCATGATGCTACGATCGTGCACAGTTCTTGCTGACAGGGGCATGTCTTTTATTCGTTTGATTATCTTGTCTTTATTTGGGAAGTCATCAAACAGTTCATTGGCCACATCAAGCATGAATGTTTTGGCATACTCGCCATCTGTGAATGACTTTCCATTCCTTACTATTGCCAAAGCCCCCGCAAAGCTAGCGGAATTCCCGTCACCTTGCTTGGGCCACACACGTAGTTGCTGCTGACTCGTCTGCACTCTCCGCTGTAGCTCCTCGCATGCCCTTTTCCTGCTGTCCCCCGCTGGATATTTCGATGCAAATGAAGCATGGTGCGTATCGAAGTGCCGCTTTATATTTGACCGTTTCATCGATGCAATTTTATCATTGCATATTAGACATACCGCAGATCCTGCTCTCTCCACAAATGCAAATTCCTCTGTCCACGCAGCCTGGAATGCACGGTAATCATCGTCTTTTTTTCTTTTCGCCATCTTTTCCGTTACAAGGGTTGAAGCGGATAAACTAGTTGGCTATCTGATAAAATTGATTTCTTCACCTTTACAATGACCCGGACATGCTCGCGAGCCATTGGTTCCCGAACCGACCCACGGGTGACCCGTGACCCGTGAAATTTATCTTCAAAACTAATTTCTGTTTACTTTAAAATGACACAGTATTATTAAGAAATATCACAAGTATTTTAAAATCAGTTCCAAACTGATTTTTTTGAAAAAAAAAAATTTCAACTCAAAATTGTCTGGGAGCCATATATGGCTCGCGAGCCATAGGTTCCCGACCGCTGGTGAAATGTAATAATGTGAGGCAATGACATTACTTAGTCACAAGAAAAAGGTACTTCATATATACTTGGACAATATTTTTGTTTAGGTTTTCATTTGGAATATAGTTCAGCCAGGGGGGCACAAAACTCTAGAATTCTGTGGCAGTTGGAATAATTAAGAAGGATCAGATTGTTATAAAACATTAGAGAGCACAAAAGGATGTAATTTGGATTTGTGAATGCCCACTGCCTACTCAGCCACTGACCTCACCGCACGTCACTGCTACAGACACAATTGGCCGTGTCTGCGAATGGGAAGCCGGATGTGGGTATGTGTCCTGGTCGCTGCGCTAGCGCCATCTCTGATCGGTTGGGGCACCTCTTCATGGGGGAGGGGGAACTGGAGGAATGGCGTGATACTCCCACGCGCTACATACCTCTGGCGAAACCCCTCACTGTCAGGTGAAAAGCGGCTGGCGACTCCACGTGTATCAGAGGAAGCATGTGGTAGTCTGCAGCCCTCCCCAGCTCGGCAGAGAGGGTGAAGCAGCGACCGGGACGGCTCGGCAGGGTGGGGTAATTGGCCGAATACAATTGGGGAGAAAGGGGGGGGGGATCCTTGTCTATTCATAGCATGAAGAGCCATTCTTCTCATGCACAGGAGCGGGGTTTATAGGGATTGGTCTGTCAGTAACAATTCTGTGAGGAGTTAATTTTGTTTGCCTGGCAAGTATGAATTTCCCTGACATTAAGGCCAAAGGGAGCCCAATTTTTTCATTTCAGTATTTTTTTATCACATAATTTAGGCAGTTTATTTTTCAGTACTTAATTATGACTTTCATTTAATCTAGGGATAGTGGATAGTAGGGACATTGGGATCATCTGTCATGATCTTTCCAGTTAAGTGGGAACCCCTATCATAAAATGAAGGCATAGCTTACAGAATATACACAACAAATTTATGTTGGTTTGTGAGTAATACTGTAACAGACACACTGGCAGAGAGCTTTTTTTTTTTTACTGTCGTACCAGGGCAGTTTTTGTCTGGCAGTCTTTACCGTTTAACCTTTTACACTGTTCACTCTGTCTGGAGTAGCTTCTACTAACACAGACATAGAAACAGTAAACAGTACATATGGTTTTTCTGAAGGTTCAAGAGAACATTTCTGTCTGTCCAGAGACTTAAATGGATGGCACACCTGTCAGTTGTATTCTGAGTCTGTCATAAGGATCCCAAACAAGTGTTCAATCATTAACTTTGTTTTAAATCATTGTCAATTTTATATACATATATAATTTGAATTTTCTCATGTACTATGATCTTACTGTACTATAACCTAGCTCCTTACGTAACTGCAATAACACTTACGAAAGTACTTAGTCACATGGGCAGTTATTTTTCTATAAGGTTTGTTTTAATTTCTCTGTCAACTATAGCACGGATTCCCATTACTCAAGGTCACCCTAAACAATGAAGCGAAGGAGCTGGCTCAAATGGTTTGAGTTGACAGACTAAACCACGTGTGGCATGCCCCACTGGGTTGTCTTTTCTTTGAATGTCAGAAGTTTTGGTTTTCTTGTTTCTTTTCCAACACATTTCATGTGTGTGTGTGTGTGTGTGTGTGTGTGTGTGTGTGTGTGTGTGTGTGTGTGGGATATTACTATGATATTATGCTGTTTTCTAAAGCCAACACAAGGTTGTTTTTTTTTCCTTTCAAAAATACACATTTTCTTTGGTGAACAAGAAGAAGAAGGAAGCTCTTTGACCAAACCAAATCAAGCGGGTACAGTACTTGTTGCTAGACTAAAAGTCGAGTAGTAGAATCTGAGGTCACCTCTTTGGCGTTACAAGACACAAGGCAGCAGAGCTACAAGAGTAACCTGAGCTGGAGGGAAAACAAAAGTTCCATGGGGGAGGCGGTGTGGGTTGGGGGTGAGGGTGGGAGGGCGGGTTTAAGGGAGGTTGCTGTAACTGAGCCGAATCACTGAAGCTTGCTTGGGTAGCGGCTATGTCACAAGGAGCCCTTCTGTCTTGTTGTTGACACCTGTAGACAGCAGGTTTCCACGACAGCTCCATCACTGTTGTCTGGATCAGTTTGCGGCATGATGCTGCAGCCTGGAAGACGACAGCGGGGAGGAAACTTGATAACATCACACGTCTGCCAGACAGGTTGTACAGAGGTTTGAGTAAGGGGCTGTCCCCTAGTTGTGATCTACTCTGCTTACTACTGTGGCCTGTCTTGCATGACAGAGCCAAAGACATGACCCAAGGCATTATGGATTACAGAACACATCCATTTATTACCCAGCTGCACACACTTCCCATACACAGTACAAGGCATTTTGTTTTGACAGCAAGCAGAATTCTCTTTAAAAAGAAAAAAAATCACCTAATTATCTCAACAGACATATAAACTAATTCTCTGCATCTTCAATGTACATGCTTACATGTATGAAGCAATAACAGAGATGAAACAGCCAGGTTCAGAGGGTAATAGTCCAAACCATGTATTTGCTCCACGCATAAACTAAACCAGCTGATTGTAATCAATACCACCCTTCAGCTAGGAAGGCCAAACATGTTAGCGATCATCAGCTGGTTTAGTACGTGGGTGGAGCAAATAAATGGCTAAGACTTACTTTCTGGACCTGGTTCTTCCACCTCTTGCATTACACACCATATCTTAAAATTTGATTTCACCAAAAGCAATGAGGTTCTTTTCTACCTTGGAGGGTCTGGACTGACACCATGGCTGACTGGTGGCGGTCAGTGAGGCAGCTAAAGAGCACAGGGTTCACATATGGTTCATAGTTTGCCACAGGAGATGTGGGTGGATTGAGAAATCAGTCACATTCCTTTACATAAAACATATGGACCTGCTATGTTTGCTCAATTTCCATTGGATTAGAAATTACCTTTGACCCCAGTGTATGTACTGTAATGCACCATAAAGCAATGTCAGGGTTTTGTAGCTGTGAGAATATGATTTGATTCAAGTAAAACATTTTGCCACTTGCAAACAGATTGAAATACTCTGCTCATACGTTCCAAAAGGCAAGACGTAGCATTTAATGGGGCTGTGAAACCAACAAATAAAATTCTTCAGTAGAGCTAGAATGCTGTTCTCAAATGCCCCTTTTCCACTACATGGTACTGGTTCAACTCGACTCGACTTGTCCTTTTTTTTGTTTTCCATTACTGGAAAGTACCGGAATTTTGGTAACTGTCACCACTTTTCTGGTACCACCTTTGTCGAGGTTCCAAAAAAACTGTAGCAGGTACACTGAGGGGGTACTGTTACGGTAATGGAAAATGACACAGAAGCAAGTCAAGTCAAGTTGAGCCAGTACCATGTAGTGGAAAAGGGGCAAAAGTGCGGTGGTCAACAGCAAATTGTAATGAACATAGTGGCTTAGTGATTATGAAAGATGTCAGATGACTCAATCATTTTTTTTTCTTTACAAGAGAGGCGCGCTTATTAGCTCCACAACCAGTGACTGAGGTTTGAAATGAAAAAGTGGAAATAAGTCTTGACCATACCATTTAATATGGTTATGGGCATATTTCACAGAAAACCTTGAAGTCTCTTCTGTGAGTTGAAAATTCATTATCAGAAATATGACATGGCGACAATTGTCCATGAAATACAATTATAACTGAATTAGAGAGTTTATTGTCTACTATACTATCTGCCTGCTGCCCGAGTGCGAATTATACAATGACAATCAGGGGCGGGGGGGGGTCACCTTTTTCCCCAGGGAATGAAGGGAACCCAGTACAGCGCAGGCGTGTATGCTTCAGTGAACTGAAGTCTTACAATCCTTACAGTACCTTGCTTGTTTCACGTAATACCTGCAGTCTGTTGATGATGATGAATCAAATCCATTACACCAGCTCATGGGGCATGTGCCACACAGCAACTTTTGTAGTCAGGGGTCACCAACAGATTTTTCTAGAGCAAAACTGCCAGCAAGTCAGACCCACACACACACACACACAACAACAGACCATCATTTCCGCTTAAACAGACCCACACAATGTTGTACCAGAACCAAAGACACTATCAACATGCCAAAGAGGTAGGCAGATGTGTTACTATTAGCGGTCGACCGATACGGTGTTTTTTTTTTTTCAGGGCCGATACCGATACCGACTATTGGTAAGTTATGGAGACTGATAGCCGATATTTGGGGCCGATATTCAGTTGCAGTAAATGTAAAAAAAAATTTGCACCAAAATTTACAGCAACACAAAACCCAACCCAGGCTGCCTTTAAATGAATATATGTTTAATTGAATTTTGTGTAAAACAGAAAATATTTGAAAAAAATAAATAAAGTGCATGATGTTCAAGGCACTAGATAACAATCTGAGCGGAATTCTTTTTTAAATAAAAATAACTTCCAAAACATAAAAATTGAATGCATTAAACCGCATGGACAGCAGGCAGTAAACTTTGATCACACTGAATAAATAATAAAATAACTCCACATAAATTAGTTAAAGTGCTCCCAGCAGGCGTTGACTGAACTGAATGGAAAAATGTACATTAGTGTCATTGTTTTCCCTTTTTCTTATCTTTAAAGTGATAGTTCAGGTTTTTTGAAGTGGGGTTGTATGAGGTACTTATCGATAGTCAGTGTATTACATTACATTACATTACATTACATTACATTACAGTCATTTAGCCGACACTTTTATCCAAAGTGACTTACAGTAAGTGCATTTAATGTAGGAAATCAGGAGAACTACTAGTCATCAGAGGTCATAAGTGCATCTAAACAAGCATCTAAGAGCAAAACCTGCAGTAGATGGGAGTCTATGTGCTCCCAGTTTGGAGATTCAGCAGGAGTAGCTGGCACAGAAGTTGAGGAAGGTATTACTGCAGACGGGGACATGGACAAAACACATTTCAGCCACTTGAGAAAAATCTGTTTAAGTGTACGCTATGTTTTGAATATTTTCACCACTTTATCTTGCTGTCAGATAGTCCTTTCATGTGGAACTATGTTCTCTCAACTGCAGAAGGTCCATATTCCTTCGCATAAGTGCACCTATGCAGTACACATTATTACAACACAGATCAGCAGAATCAGATGGACGTTCTGTGGTTGAGAGAATGTAGTTCCACGTGAAAGGGCCATCTGACACGTTCATGCACAACACTGACAATAACACTCTGTATGTAACTAAAATATCACACATTAGCTTTTTTCTTTTAGCCTAGTGTAGCCGGGTGGTAAATCTGTTAAATATGTTAAATGATTTTCCACTTAAATTTAGTGTAGTTTAACTGTTAATATATGTAACCGTTACACTGTCAAGCCTTGTAAAATGTCATTTGATGTATTTAAATTGTGAAGCAGAATGTGAGTGTATTTTTATAGTTTTGGTTGTCATTGCATGTTTTGACCAGTAAGTGGCAGTGTTGTTGACTTTTATTGTGCAAGTTATCCAAGTGCATCTTGGGTACTCTTTCTTTTTTACGTGTGAACCACCTGGAGATTGCGGTGTGACGGTGCTCTGACTCCGTAGTAAGTAGGTGTAAATATCTTGTGAAATATACCTGTAACATTATTCCAAACAATATTATATGTCGGTAATTTGACAAGATGGTTTGATTTAGACGCTACTGGAGTTGATGTTCGGTGATTTTGGGCGCGAGCCGTCGACCACTGGTCTCCATTGCAGGCATGACAAGGTAATGTTGGCGTGCATAAAGCCACACCATGCCATTGTATTTGGGTAGTAAGGGAAATGTAAAGGTTTTATATGCATTTTAATTCTGTTTAAAGGTAACTGACAGAGTGAGAAGTTGCGCAATCTTCAGGAAGTTCCACATGTCTTTGTTAAACCCTGTTTAACATACATAGTCCACTGCTGTATTTTGCACCGTATTTTGTATTTATTATTTTCCTTTTAAAATCTTTTCTGTTAAACTTGCCACATCTGTGAACATTTATGTGCTGTTTGCTCGAAAGACATAGGAATTTATGCACTCAGTAAAACGATCTGCATTCGAAGGTTCAAACAATAAAATTAAAGCTACAAGAACCCCGGAAGTAATTGTGTCCTGTGTGGTATCTAATTCCACGGGCTACATAATTTTGGTACTAGGAGTGGGGTGTAGCTAAAACACTTTTTTTTAAATTGGCAACAGAGTGGCTTATTTTTACTTTTAAAAAAATAAAAAATACGGCAGTGGTGAAGATTGCTGGTGACGTCCGTTGGTGTTGAGTCTGAAGCCATCCTAATGTGGAGGTGGTGACCAGCGAGAGACGACGTGAGGGGCTCTACGAGGTTCTGGTGCTTCCTGTTTCACACAACTCAGCCGTACCAGCGCAGAGGACTCCAGCGCGCTAACTTCAGCTACAAAGACCAAGATCCAGCAAGGCTCCAAGTTAAAGACTGTCCTTGTAGTATCCTTGAACCAAGTTTTGAACTAAATATCCTCATTTATACTGGACTGAGTAAAGATTAATATATCATTATGTCTAGTGATTCTGGTGATGAAGGGAGTTCACGTAATGATAATGGCCACACCTCAGGTGGCATAACGGGTATAGGTGAAGGTGCTACAGAAGAAATGCAGACCACCATGCAAGAGCTCGCCAGACTGCGAGATGAGCTCACCAGGTTAAATGTTGAAGCAAGGGCTCAGAGAGCAAGTGATAACAGTGCACCCACACGTTCATACATCTATGTTCCAAGAGAACGCCAGATCCAAGCATTTAGTGGGGAGTGTGGTACAGACAGGAGATCTGTCGAAAAGTTTATTGAAGAGGTTGAAAGGGTTTTAAGATCCCGAGAGCAAACAACAGAAGAACAATGTGACTATATACTATCTCTATTGCGTGGCCCTGCATTAGAAGAGATGAGACTATGCATGAGGGCAGTTCCACACAGCTTTTGCAGACCTTTTACAACCGTAACCAAACTGATGGAGAGACCTCCGTTACTACTCCCATGCACTATCCCAGATTTTGAGCTCTGTAGTGAAACAGTCCACAGATGTAATACCTAATGAGAAAACTGTGCTCAGAGACCGGTTTATTGAGGGTTTAAGAGAAGCAGCACTCAGGCGTGAACTCAGGAAAATGGTTAGGGACAAACCAGAGAGCAGTCTTCTAGATGTGAGGAACGAGGCCCTCCTGTGGGAGATGGAGGACAGCAGGTCTCATCGTCCCAGGGTCATAAAGAGCAACCAAGTTACATCAGAGGTTCCAGCAACCCAGTGCTCTACTATTAAAACAAACAATGACCAAGGTACTGCATTAAATGATGTTCGGAGAGCAGTAGCCCGTCAGGAAAAACAGCTAGGAGAGTTAGGCAAAACACTCGCTGATCTAGCCTTTGCTGTAGGTGAACTGAGTAAGCGCAGCACTCAACAGACATACCTAGAGCCCAAGCCACGACCTAGACCCCAGCCAAAGTTCACACCAGATGGTCAGCCTATCTGTTTCAAGTGTAGAGGCATAGGTCACATTGCAAGAAAATGCCCACAGGCCAGAGGGGGTCAAGGGGACGCAACACCTAGTTCTTCTGTAGTGCAGGAAAACTCGCACCCTCAGTTGTCATGAGCCACACAACTCGAGGGGAGGAAGCTGGCTAACCAAAAGAGACACCAGACAGAAGCAGGATCTTAGAGCGTGCAGTCGGAGAATGTAAAACTGTTGAGGTGAAACTACGAGGTGTTACAGTGTCCTGCTTACTTGACACTGGTTGCCAGGTCAGTTCAATTTCTGAGAATTTTTTCAGGGAACACCTGTCAGTGAAAGGCGAAGACATTCACCCGGCATTTGAGTGGTTAAAGATCACTGCAGCTAATGGATTAGACATACCCTATATGGGCTATGTGGAGCTTGATGTAGAAGCCATGGGTCTGACTATCCCAGAGCGAGGTTTTCTGATAGTTAAAGATTCTGAACACTCTTCCTCTGTTCCAGGTCTAATAGGGATGAACATTGTCAAAAAATGCAGAGAGCTAGTACACACTGAGTTTGACACCACACTGCAGGAGAGGTTTGACTCAAACTGGAGAGAGGCTTTTAATCATCTTCATGCAGTACATGCAACAGACAGACTCTCTTTCGCTAGGGTAGCTGGTAAGGATGTAGTCCATATACCTGCTTCATCTGCTGCTACAGTTATGGCTAGGGGACTCAGGACCGTGACTGAGGATGGTTCTTTTTTGTTGCTGGAGTCTGTGGGTGTCCCCGTTCCTGGAGGTTTGGTTGTTGTGCCTACTTTGGTTTCATCGGGCAATCACATTTTTCCAGTCCGAGTCATGAACATGTCTGATGAAGATATCTGGCTAGGGCCACGGACTAGGCTAGGGGTTTTGACTCAGGTAGACTGTGTGAAAAGTGATGAACTTTGTGAGGTACAGTTCCAGAGAATCTCAGCAGACACTGAACAAGTGAGTATCAGTGAACACCCTGAAACACCGACAGATGTGCAGGAAATTCTCGGCAAGCTCAATTTTTGTGGTAGCCCAGAACAGCAAGCACAGCTGACTTTGTTACTGGAGACGTACTCTTTTGTGTTTGCAACAGAAGATGAAAATCTAGGCCACACTGACAAAGTACAACATGAGATCCATCTGACAGATGACATAGCTGTAACACAGCCATACAGACGAATCCCACCCACACAGTACAGTGAAGTCAGGGAACATATTGGCAAGCTGCTAAAAAAAGGGGTCATTCAAGAAAGCTCCAGTGCTTATGCTTCGCCCATAGTACTAGTGAGAAAGGCAGATGGTAGTCTGAGGCTATGTGTCGATTACAGGAAACTCAACTCAAAGACAAGACGTGATGCATTCCCGCTCCCGAGAATTGATGAGAGTTTTGATGCGCTGAGAGGGGCAAAGTTCTTTTCGATCATAGATCTGGCGAGCGGATACCACCAGGTAGCTATGCATGAGAGAGATCAGACTAAGACTGCATTTACTACACCGTTTGGTCTGTATGAGTATGTGAGAATGCCTTTTGGTGTTTGCAATGGTCCAGCTACATTTCAGAGACTTATGCAAGTTACTATGAATGATCTAATTTTTCAGATACTCCTGGTCTACCTAGATGACATCTTGTTTTTTTCAGAGACATTTGAGCAGCATTTGGAGAGACTTGAGACTGTGTTTAAGAGACTGGCAGAGACGGGCCTTAAGGTGAAGTTGCAGAAGTGTGCTTTTCTACAACAGTCAGTAAAGTTTTGGGGTCATCAGGTGTCAGCAGAAGGTATAGGAACTGACCCCTCCAAGGTCTCTGCTGTTAAGAACTGGAAGGTCCCAACCACTGCCAAAGAGCTGCAGTCGTTCTTGGGTTTCTGTAGTTACTACAGGAGATTCATTCGAGGCTTCTCACAGATTGCCGGGCCCCTGCATGACCTAGTCAACAAATGTTCAGGTGTGAAGAAAACAGGGAAAGTAGGTCACCAGTTTTGTAATATGTGGACACCAGAGTGTGACTCTTCCTTTGAGCAGTTAAAGGAAAAACTTACCTCTGCTCCCATTTTGGGTTTTGCCGACTTCACACAACCATTCGTAGTTGAGACAGATGCTAGTCAGCATGGATTAGGCGCTGTATTGTGTCAGCAGCAAGGTGACACCAGACGTGTCATAGCATATGCTAGCCGCAGACTACGCCAGGCTGAGAAGAATGACCGTAATTATAGTAGCATGAAGTTGGAGTTGCTTGCCTTAAAATGGGCAGTTGCTGAAAAATTCAGGGGTTACTTGCTTGGTTCAAAGTTTGTTGTCCTGACTGATAACAATCCCCTCTGCCACCTCAAGACAGCCTAGTTAGGTGCTATAGAGCAGAGGTGGGTAGCGCAACTGTCTGTTTTTGATTTTGAGGTTAAGTACCGTCCTGGTTGCAGTAATGCCGCCGCAGATGCTCTCTCTAGGCAGGAGTTTGCAGGGGAGCCTGAAACAGACCCCGACTCAGATTTTGACAACTGTATCGCTGTGTGTAACCTGACTGAGCGAGGAACAGTTCTGGATCCTGGTCTTGTCTCTAGAGGTCTGGAGTGTTACAAAGTGAGACAGATCCGTGCTGGGGAGTCGAGGTCTGGTGAGACAGGTACTAAACAGGGCAACACCCCCACACTGCCAAGTTATACCAGAGAGGAGCTGGTAGGTTTTCAGGCCGGTGACCCCACCCTAAAAGAGTTTAGGGCATTTTGGGATCGGGGGAGGAGGCCATGTCCCAGAGAGAGAGCAGCCCTGTCTAGTCAAGTGAAAAGATTGTTGAAACAATGGAGATGCATACAACAACGAGAAGGGTTGTTGTACAGGGTTATCAAAGACCCACGTCATGGAGAAGTGTGGCAGTTACTCGTGCCTAGTTGTTTGAGGGACCAAGTTCTAGAAAATGTACATAACAACATGGGACATCAGGGCATAGAGCGCACTGTAAACTTGCTAAGAGGGAGGTGTTTTTGGGTAGGGCTATGCGAGGATGTTGAAAGCTGGGTTAAAAACTGCGAGCGGTGCATTTTGACCAAGATGCCTCAGCCAAAAATCCATGCTCCAGTTCAGGCATTCCTGGCCTCCCGACCTCTAGAAGTGGTGGCTGTTGATTTTACAGTGTTGGAGGCAGCTTCAGATGGCCATGAAAATGTCCTTGTTGTGACCGATGTGTTTACAAAGTTCACACAAGCGTATGCTACCAAAGACCAGAAGGCTGACACTACAGCTAAAGTTTTGCTCAGGGAGTGGTTCATGAAATATGGGGTCCCAGAGAGACTGCACTCAGACCAAGGTCGAAATTTCGAGAGTGAAATTATAGCAGAGCTGTGCAAACTCTATGGGGTTAAAAAGACACGGACAACTCCCTAAAGGCCACAGGGAAACGGTCAGTGTGAAAGATACAATCGCACACTCCATGACTTGTTAAGGACACTCCCACCAGAGGAAAAAAAAAAGCGTTGGCCAGAGCATCTGTCTGAAGTAGTATATGCCTATAATGTCACTCCTCATTCCACCACAGGGTACTCGCCTTATTATTTGCTTTTCGGGGTACAGCCACATCTCCCAGTAGATGCTTTATTAGGGCATGAGTGTCTGTCAGACAGGAAACAGGATTGGTCGTCTGTTCATCAGGAGAGACTCAGACAGGCACACGAGAGAGCCAGAGAGTACTCAGAGCAGAAGGCAGCTGAGAGGATGTCACTGCAAAATGAGAAGGTGTATTGTCCTCCTGTAGACATTGGTCTGTTGGTTTTCCTACGTCACAGACCCCCAGGTAGACATAAGATTCAGGACACATGGACCTCAACAGTCTACAAGGTAGTTGACATCCAGGGTACCACACACACCGTTGAACCTTTTGAGGGAGGTCTCATTAAAAGAGTTCATAGGTCAGAGTTGCGACCTTGTGCAAAACCAGTTCCCAAACCCAGAACTAGAACTAGGTTACAGACCACTACACAGCCTGTAGCTGAGGATGAGCCTGAGTCACCTGAGGCTGATTTTGTTATTGTTGAGGAAGTCATCCCTCGCCGGCTTATGCAAGTACCTAATCTGCCTCTTGCAGCAGAAAGTGTTAGTTTACATGTGACAGCACCCACAGATGAGAGTGACAGTGAAGGACCTGAGGAAGGTTATTCGGATATGAGAAATTGTGGCACAGAAACAGAATGTGTTAATGATGTGCATCCAGACGTTGGCGACAGTGACTTGCCCATTATTGAAAACAGGGACAGGCCCGCACTAACAGATGATGCTGGTGGAGCAGGACGTAGAACCTATGCACCTAAACCTGCCATTAGGAAAAGCAAGCGGGAAATGGCTGGATCTCATTCAAACTCATTTCCTCTGGGTTTGAATGAGTCAGCCTGTAATGCAGTCTCAGTCAGCACAGACATGGTCTCTAAGGTTTTGACAAGCCTGGGTGCTGCTCTCTTTGAAAAGGCCTTGCAGGGAGTATTTGAGTCAGTTCATGTTTCGTAGTCACCGAGGACGTTGACTATATTTGCAGGGGAGTATGTAGCTGGGTGGTAAATCTGTTAAATATGTTAAATGATTTTCCACTTAAATTTAGTATAGTTTAACTGTTAATATATGTAATTGTTACACTGTCAAGCCTTGTAAAATGTCATTTGATGTATTTAAATTGTGAAGCAGATTGTGAGTGTATTTTTATAGTTTTGGTTGTCATTGCATGTTTTGACCAGTAAGTAGCAGTGTTGCGGACTTTTATTGTAACTCCGTGCAAGTTATCCAAGTGCATCTTGGGTACTCTTTCTTTTTTACGTGTGAACCACCTGCAGATTGCGGTGTGACGGTGCTCTGACTCCGTAGTAAGTAGGTGTAAATACACTGCTCAAAAAAATAAAGGGAACACATAAGCAATGCAATGTAGCTCCAAGTCAATCACACTTTTGAGATATCAACCTGTCCAGTTAGGAAGCAACACTGATTTGTGAATCAATTTCACCTGTTGGTAAATTGTCTAATTTCCACCAGGTGGAAATTAGACAATTTGCAAGACAACCCCTATAACAGGAATGGATTTGCAGGTAGTGGCCACAGACCATTTGCCTGTCCTCATCTTTTCTGGCTGATCTTTGGTTAGTTTTTCATTTTGCTAGGGCCCTCACCACTAGAGGTGGCATGAGGCGGTATCTGCAACCTACAGAAGTTGCTCAGGTAGTGCAGCTCATCCAGGATGGCACATCAATGCGTGCTGTGGCAAGAAGATTTGATGTGTCTCCCAGCACAGTGTCCAGAGCATGGAGGAGGTACCACGAGACAGGCCAGTACACCAGGAGACGTGGAGGGGGCCGCAGGAGGACAACAACCCCGCAGCAGGACCGCTATCTGGTCCTTTGTGCAAGGAGGAACAGGAGGAGCACTGCCGGAGCCCTACAAAACCACCTTCAACAGGCCACTAATGTGCAGGTTTCTGCTCAAACAGTGAGAAACAGAATGCATGAGGATGGTATGAGGGCCCGACGTCCACAATTGGGGCCTGTGCTCACAGCCCAACACCGTGCAGCCCGATTGACCTTTGCCAGAGAACATCTTGGTTGGCAGATTCGCCATTGGCACCCTGTGCTCTTCACAGATGAGAGCAGGTTCACACTGAACACATGTGACAGACGTGAGGGAGTCTGGAGACGCTGTGGAGAACGTTCTGCTGCCTGCAACATCCTCCAGCATGACCGGTTTGGCGGTGGGTCAGTGATGGTCTGGGGAGGCATATCCTTGGAGGGCCGCACAGACCTCTACGTGCTAGCCAGAGGTACCATGACTGCCATTAGGTACCGGGATGAGATCCTCAGACCCATTGTCAGACCATATGCTGGTGCAGTGGGCCCTGGGTTCCTGCTCATGCATGACAATGCTCGTCCTCATGTGGCCAGAGTGTGTCAGCAGTTCCTGTATGTCGAGGGCATTGATGCTATGGACTGGCCCGCACGTTCCCAGGACCTGAATCCAATCGAGCACCTCTGGGACATCATGTTTCGTACCATCCGCCAACGCGATGTCACACCACAGACTGTCCAGGAGTTGACCGATGCCCTGATCCAGGTCTGGGAGGAGATCCCTCAGGAGACCATCCGTCGTCTCATCAGGAGCATGCCCAGACGTTGTAGGGAGTGCATACAGGCACGTGGAGGCCACACACACTACTGAGCCTCATTTTGAATCGTCTTGAAGAATTTCCACAGAAGTTGGATCAGCCTGTGTTCTCATTTTCCACTTTGATTTTGAGTATGATTCTGAATCCAGACCTTAATGGGCTAATGATTTTGATTTCCATTGATCATTCTTAGGTTATTTTGCTCTAAACACATTCCTCTGTCTAATAAATAAAGATTTTCAGCTGAAATATTTCATTCATCGAGGTCTATATTGTGTTTTTAGGTGTTCCCTTTATTTTTTTGAGCAGTGTATCTTGTGAAATATACCTGTAACATTATTCCAAACAATATTATATGTCGGTAATTTGACAAGATGGTTTGATTTAGACGCTACTGGAGTTGATGTTCGGTGATTTTGGGCGCGAGCCGTCGACCACTGGTCTCCATTGCAGGCATGACAAGGTAATGTTTGCGTACATAAAGCCACACCATGCCATTGTATTTGGGTAGTAAGGGAAATGTAAAGGTTTTATATGCATTTTAATTCTGTTTAAAGGTAACTGACAGAGTGAGAAGTTGCGCAATCTTCAGGAAGTTCCACGTGTCTTTGTTAAACCCTGTTTAACATACATAGTCCACTGCTATATTTTGCACCGTATTTTGTATTTATTATTTTCCTTTTAAAATCTTTTCTGTTAAACTTGCCACATCTGTGAACATTTATGAGCCGTTTGCTCGAAAGAGACAGGAATTTATGCACTCAGTAAAACGATCTGCATTCGAAGGTTCAAACAATAAAATTAAAGCTACAAGAACCCCAGAAGTAATTGTGTCCTGTGTGGTATCTAATTCCACGGGCTACACTAGTTACATTTGAAGGGTAAGCACAGCAGTGGAAATTTGTGTTCTCTGTTGTTGAGTTCATGTCGCACCAACATTATGCTCTATGGTGTGTGTGTGGGAGGGGACGAAAGACGGAGAAATTAATGTTACAGAGATTAAAATGAACTAGTTAATTTTCACATTCATTATTTTGAATTTCACATTAAATTCATGTTCATTTCATTTTTTTTAATGAACTGCTCCGAGCTTTAAGAGCCTCCTCCTACCCATCCATCCCCAGCCTGCAATCATTGCCACCAGTGCACAAGTAATAACATGTCACGACTAGGATTTCGGCATTACCACCCAACCTCGTCGCCTGGGATTAATGAGGTTGTATATGACATCAAAATATGTTGTACTGTGGTGGACACGTATTGGGGACAGAATTCAACCCAGGAACTAAGGGTTAAGTCATGGTTGCCCTGGCAGGTTAACGCAGGGTTAAGTTATGGTTGTCCAGCCAGTTTTCTGGTTATTCTTGCCACCTCCGCTCAGTCGAGCTGTGGGTTTTGTTTGTCTCGCTGATTTACCGTGGATTAAAGAAAGTTGCCTACACGACTAAAGTGTGAACCTACGGTCTTCTCCGTTACTTCGGCTCTACACTGGTGACCCCGACGTCGGTTTTCGGATAAGTTTTCTGAAACCACACACATTATGGCTACGAACGCCGTTGCAATTAAACTGCCGGAGTTTTGGGAGTCTTCCGCGGCTACATGGTTCGCGCAGGCTGAGGCGCAGTTCGCGCTCAGAGACATAACAGCAGACGAGACCAGGTACTACTACGTAGTGGCAGCGCTGGGGTGCGCTACGGCTTCCAGGATAAGCGGTTTCATAACCAACCCACCGGCCGATGGTAAATACGCCGCACTTAAACATCTCCTCCTTGAAACTTTTGAACTGTCAGCAACGGAGAGAGCACGTCGCCTCTTCGCAATTCAGGGCTTGGGAGATGGCAAACCATCGGAGCTAATGAGCAGGATGTTAAACCTACTGGGTCAAGAAAAGCCATGTTTCCTGTTTATGGAGCTGTTTCTGCGCAACATGCCGCCCCACGTCCAGACTGCGCTCGCTAACTCCACCATCACTGATCCCCGTGAGCTGGCAAAGGAGGCTGACCGATTCTTCGTCGCTACACAACGTTCCTCCCATGCCGGGGTGCTGGCTCCTACCTTCACTGGCCCCCCACCGACATCGCGGGCGTGGCCCGACGGTGGCGCCACAGCATCAGACCGCTACAAGCCCTCTGGACTCTGTATGTACCACGCTCGATTTGATGCGAAAGCTAAACGGTGCCGTTCCCCCTGCAACTACAGGCCGACGGGAAACGAGAGGGCCAACACTCAGTAGTGGCCATGAGTGTTGGCGATACGAGCAGGCTACTCATCATCCGTCACGACGCACACCGCCCCCCTCTGCAACCCCCTTATGACGGCCCCTTCCGCGTCCTGGAACGGGGAACTAAGCACCTGGTGGTGGATTTTGGGGGCACGGCCGAGCATGTTTCAGTGGACCGAGTTAAACCCGCACACCTGGACTTGACGCAGCCGTTGGAGTTAGCCCAACCTCCTCGTCGCGGTCGTCCCCCGGCTCCGCCTCCTCCCCCCGTGGAGGCCCGAGCTGCCTCTTCTGCTCCTCAGGCCGACCTCCACAGGCCCGCGTCAATGCCTCCCACAGACACTCCGGCCCCTGTTATCCGGAGCCGCCGCGGACGGCCTGTCGTCCCCCCGCGCCTGCCTGACTTCGATTACTAGGGCGAATTCTGGGGGGGCTCATGTGGTGGACACGTATTGGGGACAGAATTCAACCCAGGAACTAAGGGTTAAGTCATGGTTGCCCTGGCAGGTTAACGCAGGGTTAAGTTATGGTTGTCCAGCCAGTTTTCTGGTTATTCTTGCCACCTCCGCTCAGTCGAGCTGTGGGTTTTGTTTGTCTCGCTGATTTACCGTGGATTAAAGAAAGTTGCCTACACGGCTAAAGTGTGAACCTACGGTCTTCTCCGTTACTTCGGCTCTACAGTACATTATACCACGGTTAGTAACCGCCGCTCTTTTAGCACGTTCATACACAACACTGACAATAACACTCTGTATGTAACTAAAATATCACACATTAGCTTTTTTCTTTTAGCCTAGTTACATTTGAAGGTTAAGCAGAGCAGTGAAAATTGTGTTCTCTGAATTGACAACCTGTTGTCGAGTTCATGTCGGACCGACGTTATGCACTTTGGTGCATGTGTGTGGGAGAGAGACAGAGAAACTAACTTTACGGAGTGAGTTTTGTAACTAACGTTATGGCATGCTTTTCTTGCCAACCGAGTGGGTTTTATGGCATCTGGCATGCTACTCTTACCTTAGAAAAGTGGTCCGACTCCTCTATGCTTCTCTTCTGTGTTTGTGTTGTTGGAGCGAGTGTCGTGCTGTGCTTCAGGAGAGTGAATACTGCATCCGAGGCACGCATGTTGCGCAGCAGACTTTTTTTTAAATCGGCTGACCGATAAAAATATGCCGGTAACAATAATACAAAAAATGATGAATATCTAAACCGATAATCGGCCATACAGATAATCTGTTAATCCTTAGTTACTACCATGCTGTAGAGAATTCGGGGGGGGGGGGGGCAATCCGGGAACCGCTGCACCCGGGACGCGAACCTGGGTCTCCCGCACCACGGGCGACTGCATTAACCAGTCGACTAAAGGGTCCGACCCGTTAGCCAAGGGCTAGCGAGTCTACTTATCAGTGGTCGTTACACTAAAATTGCTGAAAAGATTTTGTGACCACCTAGTCACCCACTTAAATGAAGGTGCATATAATTTGCACCCAATGCAGTTTGGTTTCCGTAAGCATCATTCTACAGAAACTGCGATCTGTTATTTTGTGGAGCAGATTAAAAGTTATCTTGACAATGGTGGTGTGGTCGGAGCTGTGTTTTTGGATTTTACAAAGGCCTTCGACGGCGTTAATCATGACATCTTACTCTCAAAGATTTCACTATTTAACTTTTCCATTGATGCATTAGACTGGATAGAGTCCTATTTAAATAAGAGAAAACAGTGTACTAAAATTGGTGACAAGTGTTCAGCAAACACATATTGTACAGCTGGGGTCCCTCAAGAGTCTATACTAGGACCAATTTTATTTAGTATATATATATAAACGACCTTCCACAAGCCTGTCCAGATGTAAACATTCAAATGTATGCCGACGATACGGTCATCTTCACTCATGCAAGATCAAAAGAGCAAGTTGCAGCTAAATTAACAGCTGCCATGTGCAAGGTATCTGATTGGCTTACAAACTCATGCTTAACTCCCAATGTAAGCAAAACAGTCTGCATGTACTTTACATCAAGGACCAACAATACAGTTGATCCAGACATTTTATTAAACGGTGAAGTTATTAATACAGTGACACATAAAATATTTAGGCATCATAACAGACAAGCACTTGTCTTTTAAAAACATGTCAGTAAGGTAACCAGGAATGTTTAAGTTCAATTTGAATAATCTTAAGAGCATCAGGCATCAAATATCTTCATCTGCCGCAAATCTTTTTCTACATGCCATGATTTTCCCTCATTTGTTGTATTGTATAACCACTTGGTCCCAAGCAGGTGTGACCACCCTCAAGCCAGTATATTCTCTATATAAACACATTTTTAAAATATTGGATAAAAAACCAAGGGAATTTCACCACTGCCATATCCTGAAAAAATATAACTTTCTTAATTTTGATAATTTTTTGTTTTATTCAGATGTATGCCTGATGTTCAAGATTATTCATGGACTCGCACCCCCCCCCCCCTCTGAGAGCATGCCTGGCCTCTCCCGAAAGTGACAGAACTGTAAGGGTCAGGACCAGAGCATCTTCAAGGGGAGATTGGGTACCACAGTTTAGGATGACTACTTTTGGTCAATCAGCATTTTCAGTAAAATTGGTGGAAAAGTGGAATTCCCTTACCCCTAATGTCAGAAAGTCAGCCAGCTTTGCAGTGTTTAAAAAGCGTCTTAAGCTTTGGTTAAAATCAGCACAAACGTGTAATCACAAATAAATGTCCTTGCTTTAATATTTTGCACATATTTTAGATTTCACTCAGGGTTTTTCTTTTACTTTTTATTCAGAGTAGTTACTATATTTTTCTTAGTCAGGAGCAGCCTAGGGTTCTGGCTGGAACCAGCCCAGGTGCAACCTGACTTTAGACTGTGTGTAATTTCCTACCATTGAATAGGCCAGATTGATTTTTAAAGCTGTTGTCATAGTTTAGGTCAGATTGTTATTTATTGATGTTTCAGGTCAGTTTACTAACTATATTTATTGCTGAATAGATGAAATCCATATTCATTATGTCGTTATCATATAGGCCAGATTGCTATTTATATCCACTGTTTTAAATAGATCAGATTGTACTTATAACTTTTGAGATTCGTTTTCTGATGTATTGTCATGTTTTTATTTTGTCTTGGTTGTTCTTTGTCTGCCTGTTCAATCGTTTTCTTGTGTATTGTTATGTTTTTACTTCTGTATTAATTGTTGTTTGTTTGCCTGCCCAGGGACTGCAGATGCAAATTAGCTGCCGGCTAACTCTGGTGCAATTGTAAAATTGTGCGTTGTCCCTGTCAAATAAACTAAACTAAGAAATGGTATGCTCCACTTTAGTGATGAGCAAACCATGAACGAATCCTTCGAAAAGAATGACTCTTTTTACTGAGTTTGGAGTGACAATGCCCCATCTCCATTAACTCATTTACTGACTCGCCCCTCCCGCTAGCTACCGCAAACTGTAAAGAACAGGCAAAGCAGGTAATACAGTAATGACCTTGATAAAGGTCATTACTGTATTAACCTAGCCCTGCGAGAAAAGCAACCACTTTGAACTCACTACTCGCTCTCCCAGCCCAGAGTCTGCTCCCTGCCCCAAGCTGAAGGTCTAACTCAGGCTGCACGAATCACTCACCCACAAGTTCTATGACTCACCTGACCTGCATGTCTTTGGATTGTGGGAGGAAACCGAAGCACCCGGAGGAAACCCACGCAGACACGGGAAGAACATGCAAACGCCATTCAGAGGACGGCCTGGGATGACCCCCAAGGTTAGACTACTCCGTTGCTCGTCGTTGGATGTCGGTCACTGTGATGATAACTGATTCTTCTTCTGAGATATTGCTGTGGTCTGCTCTAAGGCCCACCACCCACTGGGCGTTGGTGTTGTGTGATGCCTCCTTTTCCCATATATCCATGCAGTATCACTCAGTCTCTGCTCTGGGTGGGTCGGATGTTTTTCTCTCGTTGCTCTGCAGCTGGCGCCACGGTGGTGCAGTGGTTAGCGTGGTCGCCTTACAGCATGCAAGTCCTGGGTTTGAGCCCTGGGGTAGTCCAACCTTGGTGGGTCGTCCTCGGGTTATCTTCTGTGTGGAGTTTGCATGTTCTCCCTGTGTCTGCGTGGGTTTCCTCCGGGGGCTCCAGTTTCCTCCCACAGTCCAAAGACGTGTAAGTCAGGTGAATTGGCGGTACTAAATTGTCCCTAGGAATGAGTGTGTGTGTTTGTGTGTGTGTGTGTGTGTGTGTGTGTGTGTGTGTGTGGGCACCCTGTGATGGCCTGGCGGTCTGTCCAGGGTGTCTCCCTGCCTGCTGCCCAATGACTGCTGGAATAGGCTCCAGCATCTCCGCGATCCTGAGAGCAGGATAAGCGGTTAAGACAATGGACGGATGCTCTGCAGGTGGGAATACACTTTGGATGGTTCTTTGAGGAACAGACTATTTACTCGTTTGGCTTCCACTTCTCTAGTGTATCTCTTTAGCCTGGTGGCCTGAGTTGTGAGCCTTTGTTTGGCAGTTTCCAGGGCCTCATTTATGGACATTTTGCTGTACTTCTTCAACCAGGGCCTGTCTTTCATCACAGCTTTCTGCACCTGTGTTAACCGGCTAACATCTCTCTGTGCTGCTTTGATCTTGGCTTCCAGCCTTCTTTTCCATGGAGGGTACTGTTGGTGACCTGTGTTCTTAATCCTGTAACCAAGAATCTCCAGGATTACGGTTTCAGTGGCATATACAAGTTCATTGGTCTCTGTTATGGTGGAAGTTGAGATGTTGTGTAAGGCTGTGTTCACATCCGCAAGCAGGCTTTGTGATGGTACTTTGTCACTGAGTCGTGGAAGCCAGCCCAGGGGTTGGTTGTCTTTATTCTGGCCATGATTCTCATTTGTCCTCAGTAGCTTCAGCTTTCATGCCTGGTAGGATTGTTTCAGCTGGTTGGGGTCTGTCCTCATGTAGCTCCTGTCTACTGGGCAGCCATTCAGGGTGCTGAACTGTATTGTATAGTCATCCTGTTGGAGCTTCTCCATCTCAAGTCGTGATAGTAGCTTTTTTCTACTGATGTTTGAGTATTGAGCCACTAACTGCTTCTGAGTCAGTGTCGAAGTAGGTCTCCTACTGGTCAACAGTTCCCACATTCACTTCATATAGCCCCTCTCCATCCAGGGGTCTGTTGTTATAGTAGCATTCCATCAATTCCAGGTTCTCGGCCCTTGTCCATGAATGTCTTGTTCCAGTAGCCCATTTCTCATTAGGTTGCCCTGGTTCGCCAACACCTGACACGGACCTTCCTAACCCGGGCAACGTCTGAGCCGGTATCATAGCTTTTAATGGCTCAAACGATAGCCCCATTGGACTGTGTTGAAGCCAAGTGAAAAGATTCAGCCAAGTGGTGTAAGTTTATCAATACTGAAGTGATTAGTGAAGTTTTTGTCTGTACAATTCCAAATGATATCCAACAATATCTTAATGAGGCCTAGTTTAAAAAAAAAGTAGAGTTTTTCTTTAAAGGCGTGGAATCCATCCATCCAAGCCGCTAATCCAAATTCAGGTCATGGAATGCTGGAGCCCATCCCAGCAGTCATTGGTAGCAGGCGGGGAGACACCCTGGACAGGCCGCCAATCCATCATAAGACTGACACATTCACACCTTGGGACAATTTAGTATGATCGACTCACCTGACCTACATGTCTTTGGACTGTGGGAGGAAACCGCAGCACCCAGAGGAAACCCACGCAGACACGGGGAGAACATGCAAACTCCACACAGAGGACGACCTGGGACAACCCCGGGGTTTGAACCCAGAACCTTCCTACTGTGAGGCAACTGTGCTAACCACACCGCCCAAGGCATGGAATATTTGCCAATTATATTTAGGGTTTCAATATAATTCGGATGACATTTAAATACTTTATTTAATTTTGATATTTCATAACAGAGTTCTTTGATTAAAAAAGTTCAATATGGTTTTAATTTTACTTTGAAACAACTGAAATAATCGGGGGGGGGGGGTGAATACATTCTGAAGCAACTACATGTTAAGAGATAACAATATGTCAGTGTGTTGAATAGATGTTGACTGTTGCCTTTGGCCCACGCTGTTTATTCTATCATCTGCATAAGATTAACACACACCCACACTTAAAAGTTTCCATTTCCTTTTTACTGCAAACAATGACCATGGCCCGTTGAGTTCTAACACAAGGGGCACTATCAGTTTAAGACTTTATCAACTGTCATAGAAAATTCGATTTGTTATGTGATCACGCTAAAATGGTTTTGTCTATAATTCATTTCATTGCTTTGACAGTTAGGATCCTTTCAAGTAGAAGTATGGAAAATTAAGAAAACAAGCATAGACCAGCTTAAATTGGTTGCTGGTTTTAGCTGATCTTAGCTGGGTTTAGGCTGGTTTAGTTGGTTTACCAGGCTGGACAATCTGGTCAGGCTAGTTTTGCTGGTTTGTCAGTATAGTTGGCCTGCTTGGTATGGCTGGTCACCCAGTCAAACTAAGCAGGTGTCTGCTGGTCAAGTTGATTGGCCAGATAGCTGGCTGGGCTGACCAGCAATGCCCAGCTGGTAAACTGGTCAAGCTGGTTAATATGATTGGATGGCCAGCCAGTTAGACTGACCAGGCTGGACTGGTCAGCAAAAGCCAAGCAAGGCTCATAATAGTCCCTCTTTCCCTTTAAGAGGAAAAGAAAGGTTAAGAAAGAGAATTAATGAAATGAATAATTTTTAGAGAACTTATGTGGACTGTCCCAATGCCTGTGACCCCTGCATCCCATGAAGAACAACAAAAAATAAACACATTTACCCTGATTTCATTTCATAGTTTATGTATAAGTTAATGCCCTTGGTTTACCTTTTCTTGTGATGATAACAAAATGTCTTTATGCATGCTCATTAATCCTGGTAAGAAAATCAAGGAAAGTTGAATCAGTTCATCGTTGGTTTTGGTCGTTATGCAACTGTATTGTTTATAAGGGTGGGGATACCTGCAGTCAGTTTAGAATGAACAGGTCACTTAGATATGAGTGATGAAATGTTTCTGTCAAGAAACTTTGTGTCCAGATGAACTGATTCAACTTTCTTTGATGACAACGAATTTATATTTAAATTTGTACAGAGTGGTTTTGGTAACAACAACAACAGCAACAATAATAATAATGATAATAATGGCGGTATGGTGGCACAGTGGTTAGCGCGGTCTCCTCAAAGCTAGAAAGTCCTGGGTTCGAACCCCGGGGTTGTCCAAGCTTGGAGGTCATCCCAGTTCGTCCTCTGTGTGGCGTTTGCATGTTCTCCCCATGTCTGCATGGGTTTCCTCTGGGTGCTCCAGTTTCCTCCCACAGTTCAAAGACATGTAGATCAGGTGAATCAGCCTTATTAAATTGTCCCCAGGTGTGAATATGTCGCCTCTGTGATGGACTGGCGGCCTGTCCAGGGTGTCTCCGCGTCTGCTGCACAATGACTGCTGGGATAGGCTCCAGCATCCCGCAACCCAAATTCAGATAAATGGCTTGGATAATGGATGGATGATGATAATAATAATAATAATAATAATAATAATAATAATAATAAGAGGAAAAACACCAAAAAAAAAATTTTTTTTTCTGAACAACACAAATTCAGACTTGGCACATGAGTTGGAAATTTCACTAATTACGCAGGGGAAAAGATCTTTTTTTTTGTTGTCATAAATGATTTCATTACTACTACTACTACTACTACTACTACTACTACTATGTTTGGCTGCTCCCGTTAGGGGTCCCCACAGCAGATCATCCATTTCCATTTCTTCCTGTCCTCTGCATCTTCCTATGTCACAACAGCCAGCTGTATGTCCTCCCTCACCACATCCATAAACCTCCTCTTTGGCCTTCCTCTTTTACTCTTCGCTGGCAGCGCCCGATTCAGCATCCTTCTCCCGATATAACCAGCATCTCTCCTCCACACATGTACAAGCCATCTCAATCTTGCCTCTCTTGCTTTGTCTCCAAACTGTCCAACCTGAGGTGTCCCTCTAATATACTTGTTCCTAAACCTGTCCTTCTTTGTCACTCCAATGAAAATCTTAGCATCTTCAACTCTCCCACCTGCAGCTCCGCCTCCTGTCTTTTCTTCAGTGCCACTATCTCCAAGCCATATAATGTTGCTAGTCTCACAACCATCTTGTAAACCTTCCCTTTAACTCTTGCTGGTACCCTTCTGTCACAAATCACTCCTGACACTCTACTCCACCCACCCTACCTTGCCTGCACGCTCTTCTTCACCTCTTTTCTGCACTCACTGTTACTTTGGACAGCTGACCCCAAGTATTTAAACTTATCAACCTTCATCACCTCTATTCCTTGCATCCTCACCATTCCACTGTCCTTCCTCTCATTCACACATAAGTATTCCGTCTTGGTCCTACTGACTTTCATTGCTCTTCTCCCCAGTGCATACCTCCACCTCTCCCGGCTCTCCTCAACCTCCACCCGACTCTCTCTACAGATCACAGTGTCATCCTTAAACATCATAGTCCACGGAGACTCCTACTTGATCTTGTCCGTCAACCTGTCCATCACCATTGCAAACAAGAAAAGGCTCAGAGTTGATCCTTGATGTAATCCCACCTCCACCTTGAACCCATCTGTCATTCCAACCGCACACCTCACCATTGTCACACTGCCCTCATACATATCCTGCACCACTCCTACATACTTCTCTGCAACTCCCGACTTCCTCATAAAATACCACACCTCCTGTCTTGGCACCCTGTCATATGCTTTCTCTAAATCCACAAAGACATCATGTAACTCCTTCTGGCCTTCTCTATACTACTCAATCAACATTCTCAAAGCCAACATCGCATCTTTGGTGCTCTTTTGTGGCATGAACCATACTGCTGCTTGCTAATCATCACCTCTCCTCTTAACCTAGCTTCTATTACTCTTTCCCATATCTTCATGCTGTGGCTGATCAACTTAATACCTATGTAGTTGCTGCAGTTCTGCACATTGCCCTTATTCTTGAAAAATCGGTACCAGTATGCTTCTTCTACACTCCTCAGGCATCTTCTCACTTTCCAAGATTGTGTTAAACAATCTAGTTAAAAACTCCACTGCCATCTCTCCTAAACATCTCCATACCTCCACAGGTATGTCATCAGGACCAACTGCCTTACCACGCTTCATCTTCTTCATAGCTGCCCTCACTTCCTCCTTGTTAATCCACCACACTTCCTGATTCACTATCCCCACATCATCCAACCTTCTCTCTCTCATTCTCTTCATTCATCAGCCCCTCAAAGTACTCCTTCCACCTTCTCAGCACACTCTCCTTGCTTGTCAGCTCATTTCCATCTCTATCTTTGATCACCCTTCCCTGCTGCACATCCTTCCCAGCTCAGCCCCTCTGTCTAGCCAATCAGTACAAGTCCTTTTCTCCTTCCTTTGTGTCTAACCTCCCATACAACTCACCATACGCCTATTCCTTTGCCTTTGCCACCTCTTCGCTTTACACTGCATCTCCTTGTACTCCTGTCTACTTTCTGCATCTCTCTGACAATCCCACTTCTTCTTTGCCAACCTCTTCCTCTGTATACTTTGCTGTACTTCCTCATTCCACCTCTAGTCTCCTTGTCTTCCTTCCTCTGTCCTGATGACACACCAAGTACTTTCCTAGCTGTCTCCCTCACTATTTCTGCAGTGCTTGCCCAGCCATCTGGCAGATCTTCACTACCACCCAGTGCCTGTCTTAACTCCTCCCTGAACTCCACACAACAGAATCCTTCTTCAACTTCCACCATTTGATCTTTGGCTCTGCCTTCACTTGCTTCCTCTTCTTGGTCTCCAAAATCATCCTACAGACCACCATCCAATGCTGCCTAGCTATGTTCTCCCCTGTCACCACCTTGCGGTCTCCAATCCCTTTCAGATCACACCTTCTACATGAATAAATGAATGATTTCATTAATGAAAGCAAAATAACTGTTCTTTGGAAATGTGTCTGTCCCATGTTTCTACCTACATATGACTGCACTTTATGTTGCTGATTCACAATAAAACCATATTCAGACATTGAGGTTGCTTTGAGGTCTGGAAATACTACCTGAGAACCATCAGTGGTGATATGAAGTATGTAAATACAACCAGTGGGTGAAAAAAAAAATACGATCATCTTGATATTCCCTGTTGCAAGGCAGGCTATTTTGTGAACTTTTTGGGTTATACTTACTGGATAGTCACAATAACAATGCTCAGTGGCATACTATTACTCCTTGTTTTTTGTTTTTATTTACCCCCCTTTTTCTCCCCAATTGTACTTGGCGAATACCCCCCTTTTTCTCCCCAGCTGTACTTGGCCAATTATCCCACTCTTCCAAGCTGTCTTAGTTGCTGCTCCACCCCCTCTGCCGATCCGGGGAGGGCTGCAGACTGCCACATGCTTCCCCCGATACATGTGGAGTCACCATCCACTTTTCACCTGACAGTGAGGAGTTTCACGAGGAGGACATAGCGTGTGGGAGGATCACGCTATTCCCCCCAGTTCCCCCTCCCCACTGAACAGGTGCCCCGACCAAACAAAGGAGGCACTAGTGCAGCGACCAGGACACATACCCACATCTGGGTTCCCACCCGCAGACACAGCCAATTGTGTCTGTAGGGATGCCCGACCAAGCTGGAGGTAACACGGGGATTCAAACCGGCGATCCCCGTGTTGGTATGCAACGGAAGAGATCGCTATGCTACCTGGACACCCTTACTTCTTGTTTTTGATTACATAAAGACAGTGAATACCTGAAATTAATTACTATAATGGGACACTGATTACAGTTTTATTAGATTAAGATTAGGAATAGAAGTGAGTATTTCTCAGAAGAATTAACTGTTTGATATTTATGCCTATAATAATGCCTTCGGTAAAAGACTGCTGATCCACAATAGAACCATATTCTGACATTCTGGTTGCGTAAAATTTGGAGTAAAGCACAAGAGTAAAGTACACAAGGAACAGAACTGAAAGAGGCTAAAGTCAGAAATAATTGGTCGTTGATTATGTAAACCATGACAGTGATGCTGCACAAGAGCAAATGTCACACGTTGATGATATGGAAGCATTAGAAGAGGTGAATAAAGAAGCCAGTGAGAATGACCTTCGTGATTTAGAAAAACAGCTTGCACATGAAACAACGGTTTCATATAGGTTTCAACTTCCGCTTCCAGTGTGGGGAGATCGCGGTGCAAATTCATGTCTGCAGCGGCCTCACCCAGTACTGGGGTGGGAAGATGGCGGCGCGAATTCACGTTTGCAGCAGCTTCACCTAGTACCGTCCATGCAGTGTCTTTGTCCATGTCTGTGTCTAAGTTTGTCTTCGTTTGATGGCTGGGAGAGCTGGTGCTGGATCGGCTGGGAGAGCTTGGTCTGCTGCATCCTGTAGGCCCAAGGACCATGGCCCTGAACGGAGCTGCGCCCGAAGAGGTAACACCAAGGGTGGTCTGACAGGACGCAGAAGTGGGGCAGGCTAAGCTAACTGCTAGCCCATGCAGACCGGCAGTTCCGATAACACCAAGGGTGGTCTGGCGGCGGCCTCGCCTAGCCTTGACTGTGTTTTTAGTGTCTTTGTGTGGAATGCGGGGAGGTGTGTCGAAGGTGTCTGGCTGGGAGAGCTAGCATTGGATATGCTGAGGGAGCTTGGTCTGCGCATCCTGTAGGCCCAAGGACCACAGCCCTGAACAGAGCTGCGCCCGAGGAAGAAACACTGAGGATGATCTGACAGGATGCGGAAGTGGGGCAGGGTAAGCTTACTGCTAGCCAATTATCCATAGTGCTGTGTGACCCTCAGCACTATGCAATTCGGGTCACACAGCATTACCATTTCCAGCTGGGGGGTTCAATTTAAATGGTCATGTAATTATTTTCCAGTTGCATTTTGCATCTTGCAGTACATGTTTATGGTCCGCGTGGATGTCTTCTGCAATTTCAGTGGGTTAAAATAATTATCCAGGGTGAAAAAAAATGAGTAAATTCAATCCATTTATTATCTTGCATTCAACCCTGCTTTATTATCTGCTTTTAAAAGATGGCTCCACGCTATCCTTCACTGCACCTTGCTGCACGCATTGCTGCCAATAGGCTTTGCATGTTTATCAAAGTGCAGCGAAAAGAGCATGGAAGTATCTTTTAAAATCGGATAGAAAAGCAGGCACAAGCTGTCTAAGTAAAGAATTTGCTCATTTGTTTCATCCTGGATAATTATGTTAAGCCCCCAGAACTGCATTAGACACCCATGCAGTCCATAAGTACACATAGGAAAATGCAACATGTAGCTGGGAAATGGGTATATATGACCATCCGGGGGTTGTTAACAATGTGTGACCCAAATCATGTAGTGTTGAGAGTCACAGATGAGGCCATTTGACCATCGGCTTATACACCGTTTGCTATGTTTTATGTTTCAGGTTTGTTATGAGTTCAACAGAATGATGGTGGAAAAAACTCTAGAGAACTTCTTTGAGCACTTGACCATTTTTCTTTAAGCCTGATGGACTGATGGACCTCTTTAGGAAGAAGAAAGGCCTCACCGGCCAGCTTTTGTCTAAAATTTTACGTCAGACAAAGGTGGGTAGACTTGTCTACATCAGTCCACTCCCTCTCTCTGTTCCTCTCCTTCCCCTTTGCCTTCCCTCTCTGCTTTCTTATCTCTTATTTTATATCCTCTGCTCTCTATCCTTTCCTATTTTATTTCCTTTCCTCTCCTCTTTGCCTCTCCATTCTTCATCTCCTCCTTTCCTCATCTCCTGTCTCATTTTTCTCCTCTTTTCTCCTGTCCTCTCTGCTTGGCTCTCCTCTTTTCTTGTTTCATCTCTCCTCTTTTATCCTTTACCCTTCTATGGGTTGAGTCCAGCGTGAGCACGCACATGCCTCTGTGTGACTGAGTTGTACTAATCACTCACAGAAGCACATAGGGAAAGGACTGGGGGCCACGTGAAAAAGCATTAGATTAAAAAGACAACATTATCACTTTGATCTCAGAATTAGAGCTCTTTAATTAGTCTACATTTCAATCTTAAGAGTTTTGATCTCAGAATCCTGAGAAAAGTCAGAAGTTCTGAGTTTAATCTCAGAACTCATTTTATTTCTTTTCATGCAGCCCTAATCCTCCTCCATACGTACACACATGGGACTTTTAGTAAGTCCAGCATAGGTCCCACACATTATACATGTGTGAGTGAATGGGCGGCAGGGGTAGCAGGTGTTTTTTTTAATTGATGAGTGGGACAAGGTGTTGGCCAGGGTAGCTACCTTAATGCCTGCCCACTGCCCACCCACTTTTTCTTCAGGTTTGAATGCATTTTTTTTTAATCTCTGAAAGAAGCATTACTGGATAAAACAGGGTGTTAAATTACTCTTCAAACATCACAACTCATGCTCCTCACCTCATGCAGTCCTTAAACTAATAATCCTTATGATTTTTTTGGGGGGGGGGCTGCTTCCGTTGATGGCTGCAGGGGCAGAATGTTGATGGGGGCGAAATTGAGACGAGGAAGAAGAGTGTGGGGAGATACGTAACGGAGAAAATGTGTGTGTGTGTGTGTGTGTGTGTGTGTGTGTGTGTGTGTGTGTGTGTGTGTGTGTGTGTGTGTGTGTGTGTGTGTAAATTGTCTTGTGAATTTTAAGTGTGAAGCACTGCTGTGGTTACCTTAACTAAAATATCATTGTTATTATCATCAATGGCTCGTTGCTGTGACAGTCTTTATTGTTATATATTATTTTAACTGTAGTTATTGTTTAACAAAATAAATCGATGAATGTCATACACATTACTTATTCTTTAAAGGGTTTAGTTAACGTTCATATAGTTTGTTTCAGGGTAGTTAATTGGTCATCTTTTGAACAAATACCGGTGTACCCCAGCCAAAAACCACCACTTTAGGCTGGTCACCAGCATGACCAGCACAAATACCAGCTAAAACCAGCAGGCCACCAGCAAAAACCACCAACATAGGCTGGTCACCACATAACCAGCAAAAAAAAGTGTCCAAAACACACTCTAAACTGGTCACCAGCAAGACCAGCAAGTTGACCCTATGCTGTTGTTTTCAGCAGGGTAAAAAGCATGGAAAACACACCCACCACCCATACAGGATAGTTTAAAAAGACCATTGAGGTTTACCCCAGTTCATGTACACTAGCCCAGTTCAAACTGTTTATTTGCACTGAAATAATTACTTTTCTTTACTCTTTTTTTTTTTAATAACCCAATTTACCAACACCTGCCAGTGGTGTACAAACTGTATAATCTATAGTGAAGGGTATCTCTCTCTGTCTGCACCTTCCTTGCACCAGCCCATGGGGCTCTCCAGACAAGGATGTCTGGAGAGCCCCATGGGCTGGGCTCCAGACATCTCATGGAGCCCCATGGGATGTCTGGAGAGCCCCACTGTCACCTCCCTTCATTTTTTTTTTTTTAGGATTTTCCCTTTTTTCTCCCCAACTGTACCCGGCCAACCACCCCACTCTTCTGAGCCATACCGGTCACTGCTCCACCCCGCCCTCTGCTGATCCGGGGAGGGCTGGAGACTATCACGTCTCCTCCAATACCTATGGAGTCACCAGCCACCTCTTTTCACCTGACAGTGAGGAGTTTCACCAGGGGGATGTAGCATGTGGGAGGATCACGCTATTGCCCCGAGTTCCCCCTCCCCCCAAACAGGCGCCCCAACCAACCAGAGGAGGTGCTAGTGCAGCAACCAGGACACATACCCACATCCAGCTTCCCACCTGCAGACACGGCCAATTGTGTCTGTAGGGATGCCCGACCAAGCCGGAGGTAACACGGGGTCAGCTCCCTTCTGAAGAAGAGGGCGGGGGTGTGTGTGTGTGTGAATTGAGAATGAGCTGCTCTGGGTGGAGATAAGTGTGTGAGTATGAGCCCAAACCTGGAAACACTCTGGTTGTTTTGTCTGACCAGAGCACAAACATTACTGATAAATGCGCTTTGTTATTCATCTAACATCTGTCCTGAGTGGAAGGCATCTACTCAAGATATTTTTAATGCCTCTGCTGACCAAAAGCCCTGAGCTGACTCAGTGGCTCAAAACTTACTTTTATCACCAAGACTATGTATAAAGAGGTTTTTGCAATGTGCTAAGTCAAGGTACTTTATGACACAAAGGGTTGGCCATATCCACAGTGTGGTGCTCTTGTCGTCTCATATCCTGCTGCCATGGTGAAAGTGAAAGAGGGCCCTAAGTTTTAATACTACTACATATAACGCTATACATGCTATAGGGATTTTGGGCTCTGAAAGGTATTTTGATTACTCCAGGTGTTGAAAGTGTCCTCAGTTGAGCTAAATTTCATTCAGGGTAGTGGAGGCATCCTATATGAGATCATGATTGGTTAGATTTCCTAAAGACCATGGTTGCCCTAATGCAATTGTTGGGCCACCATAAGGTATTATACTAGACATAAGAAACCATGTGCTCTAGGGTGCCAAGTGTATGCAAGGTTTGTTTCCCAACTAGTAAGTTCAATAAGTACTACACCTTTAGCCAAGGAGGACAGACTAATCAGTGAAACCCTTGGTATGGTGATTAGATGGAAGGAAAACTGGCATAGTCTTGGCAGTAAGTCTGATTTACAATGTTTATTAAAGGTCTACACAACACGAAAACTTATTTTAACTGAATCAGGAATCAGGAACACTTTATTAGTCATTTCATTTCATGTACTTGCATACATGAAATGAAATGAAATATCGTTTTCCCCCAGCCCACAGCAGTGCAACACAAAGACAAAAACACATATCTAAAAACTACAAGAACACATATACCAAACTACAAATAAAATAAAATCACTGTCCCAGAGAACAAACGCCAGGATCACTGTCGGAACTGCGGGTCTGCACGGGCTAGCAGTTAGCTTAGCCTGCCCCGCTTCTGCATCCTGTTAGACTACCCTCGGTGTTTCCTCCTCAAGGCACAGCTCCAGGCAGAGCTGTGGTCCCTGGGCCCACCGGACAAAGCAGACAAAGCTCCCCCAGCCGATCCAAAGCCAGCTCTCCCAGCCAGACACCTTCGACACACCTCACTGCACTCCACACGATGACACCAAAAACACAGTCAACGCTAGGCAAGGCCGCCGCCAGACTGCCCTCAGTGTTATCAGAATTGCTGGTCTGCATGGGCTAGCAGTTAGCTTAGCCTGCCCCACTTCCATGTCCTGTCAGACCGCCCTCAGTGTTTCCTCTTCAGGTGCAGCTCCAGGCAGGGCCGTGGTCCCTAGGCCCACAGGACGCAGCAGACCAAGCTCTCTCAGCCAAATCCAGCGCCAGCTCTCCACGCCATCAAACGAAGATGTGGACAGACATGGACAAAGACACTGCATGGATGGTACCGGGTGAGGCCACCATCTTCCCACACTGGTACTGGTGGTTGAGGCTGCTGCAAATGTGAATTCGTGCCGCCATCTTCCCACACTGGAAGTAGAATGCTGATGTACTTGGACAAAAGTCAAGTCAATTTTATTTGTATAGCCCAATATCACAAATTACAAATTTGCCTTGGTGGGCTTTACAGCAACACAACATCCTGTCCTTAGACCCTCTCGTCGGATAAGGAACAACTCCCTAAAAAAAAAACCTTTAACAGAGAGAAAAAATAGGAAGAAACCTCAGGGAGAGCAACAGAGGAGGGATCTCTCTCTCTCCCAAGACGGACAACGTGCAATGGATGTTGTGTTTACACAATTTACAGAATACAACATTGAAAGAGGATAACAGAATTATAATGGAATTATAAAATTTATGAAGACTATGATGCGCAGGATGCCAAGCAGTGTCCAGACGCCACCAGAACAGCCCAGGACCCAAGCCAAGCGACCAGCATCACAATGTTAAAAAAACTAAAACAGGATGACAAAAATTTTATGGATTTATAAGTTAGATAAAAAGAAAATGTTATGAGGGGAATGCCAAGCAGCGTCCAGGTGGCGACCACCGTCACCACAGAGACCTGGGAGGAGGACTGACTGCACGTGCACACAAGGGAGACTCACATGACACCATTCACACACAGAAAAAGAGAAAAGAGAAGACATCATTCAGAGAGAGAGAAAGGACATGTGAGAGAAGAGAAGTTTGCAATAATCATCAGTCATAATCAGTTAAGTCATCAAATTAGTCAAAACCAAGTCAGAGACATTGACCCTGATGCTTATCTTGACATTTTGGCTCGAGGGTAGACTGAGTTATTCCCAAAGCTAAAATAAATCTGCAGGGTGTGGTTTGATACCTATAGCCCATCCCAACATTTCCCCCAAATTCTGATATTTTCTTAAATCTCTGATGGGGCAGTGGGGTGTTTTGCTGACCTATAAACATAGTTCTTAAAGACGCCTGGCACACAATTATTGAAGTTTTTTAAAGTCCATAATTGATAGTACAACCATTCACAGCAATCCTCTTGAGCTAATACTCATACAGTTTCAGCATTCTCCCAAACTTGCTCTCTCTGCCCACTGAAACACACACATACAAACAGGCAGAGTGGTTTATTCAGAACAGGGAGTCATCATTGGCTAGAAGGACAACTCAATTCTACCTGCCCCAAAACTAAAGCCTAAACCCCTACCCTGCTCCATGTCTCAACAGATTTGCAGTTCTTTTGCTCATGCTATTGATCACTTCACTGACACTCTTCGATTTACTGTGGTGAATCTTTTACAAAGTTGATGTTGCGTTTCATAATTTATCTATTTTCTAAACATTAGAATTTTCAATCCTTCAGAATTTTCAAATTATTCTACATCATAATATTATTTTTGACTTAATGTAGTCTTTTCACATCCTCTTATCAGGAGTTTGATAAAAAGTGGACGTTGTAGAGGAGCTCAAGCAGGAGTCGTGGCAACTTTCTCTTTCGGCTACACAACATGCACCATTTATTCCTTCACCATTACAACAACAACACAAAAAACCCGCGCAGCGGAAGTGTACCACTGTAAACCCGAACCGAGAAAACAGCAGCTGTAAACAAAGGTTCCTACTAGCTCAATAAGGGGAATTATGTATCCCTATAACTACTACACACGTCCCCCCAGAATTCGCCTTAATACAAAAAGTCAGTGTGGCGAGGGGGGCGGATCACTCTGCCCCAACGGCTCCGCTGAACAGGAACTGGGGGCTGGTTAACCGCAAGCAAAGCAGCAGAGTCCTCACAGCTGGACCGGGGAAAGGGAGGGGCTGGGGAAGCAGGGGGCGGCTCGCCGGGGGAGGGGGGCAGGGCCGGGGGGCGCCCCCGTCGTGGCGGCAGGGCCAGACCAACAGGGCAGTCTAAGTCCAGGTGAGCAGGCTTGAGGCAGTCCACAGAACCCCACTCCAGTCTGCTGCCAACCTCCACCACAAAGTGCTTATCTCCAGTGTCCCGTACCCGAAATGGGCCATCGTAGGTTGGCTGCAGGGGACCGCGGTGCGCGTTGTGACGGATGAAAACATACTCCGCTGATCGCAGCTCCGTGGGGACATAGGACTGAGAGCCGCCATGCTGAGAAGTGGGGACCGGTGCAAAAGCCCTGGCTTCCGCCTGAAGCGCAGTCCGTTGGCAGCTGGTGGACCAGGGAGCTGTGGCGGTGGGAAGGAAATCTCCCGGGACCCGAAGTGGCTGTCCATAGACCAGTTCGGCGGATGAGGACTGGAGGTCCTCCTTGGGGGCCGTCCTGAGCCAAAGCATGACCCAAGGCAGTTTGTCGACCCAGCGGTCGTCCTTGAGGGTAGCCCGCAACGCGGCCTTCATCGAGCGATGGAACCTCTCGACCAATCCATTAGCTTGGGGGTGATACGCTGTGGTGCAATGGAGCCTCACCCCTAAACCCACGGCGATCTCCTCCCAGAGCACTGACATGAATTGCGGCCCTCTGTCCGAGAAGAGGTCAGATGGGGTGCCAAAGCGGGCGACCCAGGTTCCGATGAACGCTCGGGCAACCTCAGGCACTGTCGTGGACGAAAGTGGGATGGGCTCTGGCCATCACGTGGTCCTGTCGACCGTGGTGAGCAGGTATGTGAAACCATGGGAGGGGGGTAGGGGGCCTACCAGGTCCACATTCACGTGGTCGAACTTCCTCTCAGGTACCGTGAAAGGTATCAGGGGCACTTTGACATGCCGGAGCACTTTGGAGCGTTGGCACTCCACACAGATGTCAGCCCAGTCCCTCACATCCTTTTTGAGTCCATGCCAGATAAACTTTGCCGCCACCAACCTCTGTGAAGGCTTTCTGCCAGGGTGAGACAGCCCATGGACTGCATCGAAGACCCGCCGCCTCCAAGCAGTCGGAACGACAGGTCGGGGTTGACCCGTAGAGACGTTGCACAGGAGCGTGGCGCCGGCGTCGTCGAAAGCCACATCCTCCAAGGTTAGACGGGGAGCGTCGCTGCACAGCTATTTTCAGGTCTTTCCAGAGATGTTCAATGGGGTTCAAGTCTGGGCTCTGGCTGGGCCACTCAAGGACATTCATAGACTTGTCCCGAAGCCACTCCTTCGTTGTCTTGGCTGTGTGCTTAGGGTCGTTGTCATGTTGAAAGGTAAACCTTCGCCCCAGTCTGAGGTCCTGAGTGCTCTGGAGCAGGTTTTCATCAAGGATCTCTCTGTACTTTGCTCCATTCATCTTTCCCTCGATCCTGACTAGTCTCCCAGTTCCTGCCACTGAAAAACATCCCCACAGCATGATGCTGCTACCACCATGCTTCACGGTAGGGATGGTATTAGCAAGGTGATAAGAGGTGCCTGGTTTCCTCCAGACGTGACGTTTGGCATTCAGGCCAAAGAGTTCAATCTTGGTTTCATCAGACCAGAGAATCTTGTTTCTAATGGTCCAAGAGTCCTTTAGGTGCTTTCTGGCAAACTCCAAGCGGGCTGTCATGTGCCTTTTACTGAACAGAGGCTTCCGTCTGGCCACTTCACCATAAAGGCCTGATTGGTGGAGTGCTGCAGAGATGGTTGTCCGTCTGGAAGCTTCTCCCATCTCCACAGAGAAATGCTGGAGCTCTGTCAGAGTGACCATCGGGTTCTTGGTCACCTCCCTGACCAAGGCCCTTCTCCCCCGATTGCTCAGTTTGGCTGGGCAGCCAGCTCTAGGAAGAGTCCTGGTGGATCCAAACTTCTTCCATTTACGAATGATGGAGACCACTGTGCTCTTCGGGACCTTCAAAGCTGTAGACATTTTTTGTACCCTTCCCCAGATCTGTGCCTCGATACAATCCTGTCTTGGAGGTCAACAGACAATTCCTTTGACTTCATGGCTTGGTTTCTGTTCTGACATGCACTATCAACAGTGGGACCTTATATAGACAGGTGTGTGCCTTTCCAAATCATGTCCAATCAATTGAATTTACTACAGGTGGACTCCAATCAAGATGTAGAAACATCTCAAGGATGATCAGAGGAAACAGGATGAACCTGAGCTCAATTTTGAGTGTCATAGCAAAGGGTGTGAATACTTATGTACATGCAATATTTCAGTTTTTTATTTTTAATAAATTTGCAAACATTTCTACAAAACCTTTTTCACTTTGTCATTATGGGGTATTGTGTGTAGATTGATGAGAAAAAAAAGAGGAATTTAATCAATTTTGGAATAAGGCTGTAACATAACAAAATGTGGGGAAAGTGAAGGGGTGTGAATACTTTCCGGATGCACTGTATATTGTTTATGTACAATATGAGCAACAATGGTCCCAGCACTGAGCCCTGGGGCACCCCCTACCTAACCTTCAGTAAACGTGATTTAAAGTTTTGTTTTTCGACATATTGGTATCTATTCTGTAATTAACTGGGATAGTGCTATCCTTCTGACACCATATCTTTTCATTAATAACTCGTGATCTACAGTCTCAAATGTTTTATTTTCAAGAGAAATTTGAGGATGGCTGAGCCAAGTTTTATTTTCATGGATTTTCTAGTCAGTAAGAACTGATGAAAACTGCTCAGTATTTGAATGTGCAAATGAGGTTGTCCTGTTAGCTCTAAAACCATGTTGTTCATACAGTACAATATCATCTGTACTTTGAAAGCACATGTTTGTCACCAGCTTTATATACTATTGGTATGACTTTAGTTTTCATTTTTCTTGAGAATACACCAGTTTGTTGAGACTGCTTACAGATATGTACGTGTCAGGGGTTTTGCTATACATTTAATATTTTCAACTGTAGATATTTTACTACCATTTTAGTCTGTGGACCTCTTGCTCCTGAGTTTTTTTTTAGTGTCAATAATTTATTTTTCGTCAGTACCTCTTATAAATAGTTTCTTTAACATCACGTGACACTCGTGTAACATCATGCCATGTGATCCTTCTGTTCTTGTCATATCATTGCGACTGCAAATGGCAGTTGACATGCCATCGGTGTATCATGTGTGTGTGAATTAATTAATTGTAAAGCACTTTGAGTGGCTGTTGCAGCCAGAAAAACACTATATAAAATGCAACTTCATTGATTATCTTTACTTTCAACACCATCACTACTGCCAGTCTTTGCAATCTTTCGTGGTGTAGTAGTATACAGTAGTAGTATGCAACGATGTGTAGTGTACAGTATTAGTATTCAACTATGTTTCTTTGAGGGCCATGTGTATGCAAGTTTTTGTTCCAGCTTATCACTACACCAGCTGATTTCACTTATTAACACATCTAAACCCAGACAGGGGGTGACTAATCAGTAAAATCAGCTGGTGTAGCGCTGGGTTGGAAAGAAATCCTGCACATGCATGGCCCTCTGCACCTTACAGTTGAATATTGCCTTGATAAATAACAGAGTCAGGCTGACTCCCCAGTGTTTGAAGTTGTCTTATTTATTGCATATTTTTCTCCTCAATTGTATGCGGCCAATTACCCCACTCTTCCGAGCCGTCCGGATATCTGCTCCACCCCCTCTGTCGATCTGGTAAGGGCTGCAGACTACCACATGCCTCGTCCGTTACATGTGGAGTCACCACCCACTTCTTTTCACCCGACAGTGAGGAGTTTCACCAAGGGGATGTAGTGCGTGGGAGGATCACGTTATTCTCCCCAGTTCCCCCTCCCCCCGAACAGGCACCCCGACCGACTGGAGGAGGCACTAGTGCAGCGACCAGGAGACATACCCACATCCGGCTTCCCACCCGCAGACATGGCTAATTGTGTCTGTAGGGACACCCGACCAAGCCAGAGGTAACACGGGGATTCTAACCACCAATCCCTATGTTGGTAGGCAACGGAATAGACCGCCATGCCACCCAGATGCCCCTAATGAAGTTGTCTTTAATTTTAGGTTATCATATCCCAAGAAGCTCACAGATTTTAATATTTTCAGCACACACACACACACCCTTTCAAAATGAAAGCATAGCATGGCACCCCTGGTGCCTGCGTTTGCTCCTGTCAAAGTAAACAGAATGAATCAGTCTCAAAGCGAGGTGTGCTTGCCCTGTGGAACTTGAACTCCATGCTGTCAGAAAAGCAGCAGGAGCTTTGATTGTTCTACGGGGTTATGAATCCCTCTTGAATTCAAACTTCATGACCCGTGGGTTAGTGGCCAATATTAGCCCTGAAAAATAGAAGCTCCCAGGGGTAGACGATCAATGCCAAAGTGCCAGAAGAACTCAATAACCCCCTTCCCTGCTGTTCACCTTAGGTCTCCCCCCTGGTTGTCAGACTTCAGCCTCAGCATGGAAGATGCAGGCAGATAGCAGCACAACTTTGGAGGATGTAGTTGACTCACAAATGTTACAAAAGACAACTGTGTAACTGATGCATGAAAACAGGATCTGGGGATTTTATCGGTCAAAACAGGTTGTATGTATATGTTAACTTGGGGACATTGCATTAAGTAGTTACCCGAATTATAAATGGTGAATGAGAACATAAATATGGTGAGCTTTAATGTGTGTGTGTGTGGGGGGGGGGGTGGTAGGGAGGGGGTTAAATGGTGAAATGTGAAGCCATTCCAGAATGAGTTTGTATAAGGTCCTCAGGTCAAATGATTGAATTCTGCACACAAGGTCATTTAGATTGAATCAGTTGGGAACACTATGTGCACATTAGGCCCTTAGACCCTCCATGAACTTCATTGCCTTGAGCTAACCTTTTGTGACTTCTCCAAAACTAATTGCAAATGATGTTATTTATATATCCCAAACTTGCCTGTGGCAGTATATAATATCATGGATGATTATTATCTTTTCATTATTTTCTTGTGTGCAGCTTTAGAAAATTAATTGATTAAACTACTTAAATGGCATGTGAAGGATTTATATCAGCTAAAAATGTACAGTGGTCTTATGAACCTGGACCTGATGTGTTGCATTTCTGTGTCAGACTGTTCAAGCAATTTTCCCAACAGTCTATTTGACCACTGAGTGACTCTTTGAAAGTAAAAACATTTGAATCATTAAGGATACATGTCTATACTCATTGTTTTTGAAATCATAGAAATGTTTCTATTTACATATTAATTTTGTTCTTAGAATAAAATAGAATGATTGCAATATATGCTTAGAGGACATGTTTTATATTTTGTTCAATTTGTAACAAAATACAATTTATGGAGGCATATATCTACTACTACTTTCGGCTGCTCCCGTTAGGGGTCGCCACAGCAGATCATCCATTTCAATTTCTTCCTGGATTCTGCATCTTCCTCTGTCACACCAGCCACCTGCATGTCTTCTTTCACCACATCCATAAACCTCCTCTTTGGCCTTCCTCTTTTCCTCTTTGCTGGCAGCGCCATATTCAGCATCCTTCTCCCAATATACCCAGCATCTCTCCTCCACACATGTCCAAGCCATCTCAATCTCGCCTCTCTTGCTTTGTCTCCAAACCGTTCAACTTGAGCTGTCCCTCTAATATAATCGATCCCAATTCTTCATCACTCCCAATGAAAATCTTAGCATCTTCAACTCTGCCACCTTCAGCTCTGCCTCCTGTCTTTTCGTCAATGCCACTGTCTCCAAACCATATAACATAGCTGGTCACACAACCATCTTGTAAACCTCCCCTTTAACTCTTGTTGGTACACTTCTATCGCAAATCACTCCTGACACTCTTCTCCACCCACTCCCCCCTGCCTGCACTCTCTTCTTCACCTCTCTCCTGCACTCCCCATTACGTTGGACAGTTGACCCCAAGTATTTAAACTCAAATGCCTTCGTCACCTCCACTCCTTGTATCCTCACCATTCCAATGTCCTCCCTCTCATTCACGCACATAGGTATTCCGTCTTGCTCCTACTGACTTTCATTCCTCTTCTCTCCAGCGCATACGTTCACCTCTCCAGGCTCTCTTCAACCTGCACCCTACTCTTGCTACAGATCACAATGTCATCTGTGAAGTGAACATCATAGTCCACGGAGAATCCTGCCTAATCTTGTCCGTCAACCTGTCCATCACGATTGCAAACAAGAAAGGGCTCAGAGCCGATCCTTGATGTAATCCCACCTCCACCTTGAACCCATCTGTCATTTCAACCGCACACCTCACCATTGTCACACTTCCCTAATACATATCCTGCACCACTCCTACATACTTCTCTGCAACTCCCGATTTCCTCATACAATACCACACCTCCTCCCTTGGCACTCTGTCATATGCTTTCTCTAAATCTACAAAGACACAATGTAACTCCTTCTAGCCTTCTCTATACTTCTCAATCAACATTCTCAAAGCAAACATCACATCCGCGGTGCTCTTTCGTGGCATGAAACCATACTGCTGCTCGCTGATCAGAACCTCTTTTCTTCGCCTAGCTTCTATTACTCTTTCCCACATCTTCATGCTGTGGCTGATCAACTTTATACCCCTGTAGTTGCTACAGTTGTGCACATCGCCCTTGTACTTGACAATCGGTACCAGTATGCTTCTTCTACACTCCTCAGGCATCCTCTCACTTTCCAAGATTGTGTTAAACAATCTAGTTAAAAACCCCACTGCCATCTCTCCTAAACATCTCCATACCTCCACAGGTATGTCATCAGGACCAACTGCCTTTCTACTCTTCATCCTCTCAATAGCTGCCCTCACTTCCTCCTTGCTAATCCACTGCACTTCCTGATTCACTATCCCTACATCATCCAACCTTCTCTCTCTCTCATTTTCTTCATTCATCAGCCCCTCATAGTACTCCTTCCACCTTCTCCGCACACTCTCTTCGTTTGTCAGCACATTTTCATCTCTATCCTTTATCACCTTAACCTGCTGCTCATCCTTCCCAACTTGGTTCCTCTGTCTAGCCAATTGGTACAAGTCCTTTTCTCCTTCCTTAGTGTCTAACCTTTCATACAACTCACCATACGCCTTTTCCTTTGCCTTGGAATCTTGGAAAGTGAGAGTATATCTGAGGAGTGGAGAAGTGCACTGGTAGCAATTTTCAAAATAAGGGTGCTGTGCAGAGCTATAGTAACTACAGAGGCATAAAGTTGCACAGCCAGGGGCGGACTGGGAATTAAAAATGGCCCTGGACTTTTTGACTCAGACCGGCCCACCAACACCCCCCCCACACACACACACACTGGCGATACATCACCACCACCTACACAAACCATACCACACTTAATATTAACAAGATTACTGAACAATATTTGTCACAATAATTAATAAAATAGATGTAAAATAGAACAAGGGGAACGTCTTGCTCTTAGGAGGAGGCTGGCTAGAAGGAGCACATTGTGACACAATGGCACTGGCAGCAAGGTGGCAAGAATCTCTGGAACTATCTGACCAGTAAAAGAAATAATTTTAACCACCTTTACATTTTTCTCTTTTTATTTGCCCATCTTGCGCCACTCCACTATTTATCCAAATGTTGCCACTTAACAGAGACAAGAAAGGGGCGTGGCCCAGGAAATGTTAAAATGGACTGGACCAAAAGTAACTGGCTGGGAGAGAGAGGCTGACAGATTTAATACACAACCACAGTGGGCTGGCAGCCCACTCGCCTGGGCCAGTCAGACACACAACACTTGGTTATTTTTATTTAAGTGGGGGCTGGGATTATTTCAATTCAGTTCAGTTTAGATTTATTCAGTTTATTTCGAACATTAAATTTTTTTTTTTAAATGTACAATAACATTTTTTCTAAACAAGCAAATTATATCATCAAACATTTGTTAAATCTCGGCAGTTCAAAAAGGAGTAGGCAGAAGTTAAAAACTTTTCTAGTCCTACCCCCTTTTTCTATTTTAATATTTCAACAGTGAACTGTGTGATTTAAATGAAAACTCAATCTACAACCAGTGACCATGATGTATAGTAAATCAAACAAAGATAATTCATTCCAACACACCAAGAACAAAGCAATCAAAGCAAGTGAAGAGCAAACATTTAAACAACTCAAGAACAACTCAAACAAGATGTCACAGCTCCATCCCATATCTGTTCAAAATATTATTTTTTAAAAGTCTTTTAAATTTGATTATTGTTTCACAATTTTCCTTTCGTCACTGCAATTGGTCCATATCTTGACTCCTTTGGTTGTGACTCAATGATATCCTTACTTGGTTTTGTTTAAACATACATATTCCTCTCAGGTCATAATTTCCCTCAACTGGAACAACCCCTGGATACTGTTGGGTACTTTATGATTTAATACTTTGTACATGATTTGAGCAGTTTTAAACTCCACCAGATCTTTGAATTTTAGTGTTTTTAGTTTGATAAAGAGTTGGTTCTCTGTAATCAGCCTTGTTTACTATCCTTATGGCTCTTTTTTGAATAATGAAGATTGAATCAGTGTTGGTTTTATGTGTTCCCCCACACATCCACACAGTAGGTGATGTATGGAAGTATGAGGAAATAGTGTAAAGTGAAGCTTGATTTAGAAGATCTTTGACTTCGAATGGTATTGCGATTGATTTGGATACTTTAGCCTTGGTATAATTTATATGTGGTTTCCAACATAATTTATTGTCCACTATTACCCCAAGAAATTTAATTTCAGTGACTTTTTCTATTTCTAAATTGTTAAACATGAGTTTCTTGTTTGAGTTAATTTTACAGTTACCAAAGATTCAATTCAATTCAATTTATTGTCATTAAAAATAAGGAGGTGCAGGCACATGTTAAAACTGAAATAAGGGCCACGGCTTCACCAAACAGCGCAAGACAGACATAGACAAACACAGCAAACACAATATAAGGTATACGCAGATGAAGACCAAAAGCTAAAAATAAGTTAAAAAAACAGCAAGAGTACAAAATATTTAAAAATATCCACAGACATTCAGTGAGTAGCCAGGTTTAGGTGAGCAAGAGCTTGGGGAAAGAAGCTGTTTTTCAGCCTGGTAGTGCAGGCTCTGAGGCTCCTGTAGTGCCTCCCAGCACGCAGTGGGGAGAACAGTCTATGGTTGGGGTGGGTGGGATCTCTGCTGATGCTGAGACCCCTTTGAAGGCAGCGTTTGTGATAAATGTCTTTTATGGCTGGGAGCTGGGTACCGGTGATATGCTGGGCCGCCTTGACAACCCGTTGAAGAGCTTTCTGGTCTACTGATGTGCAGTTGCCGTGCCACACTGAGATGCAGCTGGTCAGGATGCCCTCTATGGTGCAGTAGTAGAAGTTGGTGAGAATACTGGGGGATAGATGGGCACTCCTCAGCCTATTCAGGAAATGCAGGCGGTGTTGGGCCTTTTTCACAAGGGCCTAGGTGTTTGATGTCAAGGAGAGTTCCTTGTTGATGTGGACTCAAAGGAATTTAAAGCTGGAGACACGCTCCACTTCCACCCCATTGGTGTGGGAGTGGAGCATTGATGTAGGAGTGGCTGCAGCTTCTAGACCTCCTGAAGTCCACAATCAGCTCCTTCGTCTTCTGCACATTGAGAACCAGATTGTTGGTAGTGCACAATGATGTGAGGTGCTGAATCTCATCCCTGTAGGCCATCTCATCATTGATGGCGATCCGGCCAATGACTGTTGTGTCAGCTACAAATGTAACTATTACATTTGAAAGATGAGTTGACAGGCAGTCGTGGGTAAAGAGGGAGAAAAGGAGGGGGCTCAGAACACAGCCTTGAGGGGCACCTGTGCTGAGGATCAGGGTGGAGGAGCTGTGGTCACCTAACCTAACAGACTGAGGTCTGTTGGTCAGGAAGTCCAGGGTCCAGTTACAGAAGGAGGGGTTGAGGCCAAGGGAGAGGAGTTTGGTGGTTAGTTTGGTGGAGATGATAGTGTTGAAGGCAGAACTGTAATCTATGAACAGCATCCGGATGTATGTGTTGTTAAGTTCAAGGTGGGTCAGAGCAAAGTGCAGGGCAGTGGCAATGACATCCTCCGTAGACCTTTTGGAACGGTAGGCGAACTGATGTGGGTCGAATGTGTGTGTGTGGGGGGGGTGATAGTGTTTTTGATGTGAGCCAGACCAGTCTCTCAAAGAACTTCATGGCAATGGGGGTGAGTGGTATGGGTCGGTAGTCATTCCGACATGTGGGTGTTGATTTCTTGGGAACAGGAATGATAGAGGTGGTCTTAAAGCATGCTGGAACTATGGATTGGGACAGTGAGAGGTTAAATATAGTTGTGAAGATCTCAGCCAGCTGGTTTTATATTTTGCATTGCATCGACCCCAACTGTCAAACAGCCCATCGGAAAAAGTCCTGGTGCTCCAGATGGCCAGTCTGCCATTGGCCACAGCATGACAACATGGGAAAGAATAATAGAAGCACCCTCTCCATCCTACCCTCACTCATGAACAAGACCCCAAGATATTTGAACTCCTTCACTTGAGGCAACAACTCATCCCCAACCCGCACTGGTGCAGCATCAGCAGTAATGCGGACGTTGTACAGAACCATTGTGGTGAAGAGGGAGCTGAGCTGGAAGGCAAAGCTCTCTAGTTACCAATCTTTGTTCCAGCCCTCACCTATGGTCATGACCTTTGGGTAGTGACCGAAAGGGTGAGATTGGGGATAAAAGCGGCTGAAATGAGTTTCCGCCGTAGAGTGTCTGAGCTCAGCCTTAGAGATAGGGTGAGGAGCTCAGACATCTGGGGGCAACTCGGAGTAGAGACGCTGCTCCTTCGTGTTGAATGGAGCCCGTTGAGGTGGCTCGGGCATCTGATTAGGACGCCTCCTGGGCGCCTTCCTTTGGAGGTTTTCCGGGCATGGCCAACTGGAGGGAGAACCCGGTGGTAAACCCAGAACTCGCTAGAGAGAATACATATCCAATCTGGCCTGGGAACGCCTTGGAATCCCTCAGGGGGAGCTGGGGGGTGTTGCTGGGGAGAGGGACGTCTGGAGTGCCCTACTTAGCTTGCTGCCACTGCAACCCGACTCCGGAGAAGTGGCTGAAGATGAGTGAATGAATGAACGAATAATAGAAGCTAGGTTAAGAGAATAGGTGATGGTTAGCAAGCAGCAGTATGGTTTCATGCCAGGAAAGAGCACTACAGATGCAATGTTTGCTTTGAAAATGCTGATGGAGAAGTAGAGAAGGTCAGAAGAAGTGTCTTTGTGGATGTAGAGAAAGTGCCGAGAGCAGGTGTGGTATTGTATGAGGAAGTCGGAAGTGGCAGAGAAGTATGTAAGAGTGGTGCAGGATATGTATGAGGGCAGTTCGACAGTAGTGAGGTGTGCTGTACAAATCAGGGATGGTTCAAGGTGGAGGTGGGATTACATCAAGGATCGGCTCTGAGCCCTTTCTTGTTTGCAATGGTGACAGACAGGTTGATGGAAGGGACCAGGCACGAGTCTCCGTGGACTATGACGTTCGCGGATGACATTGTGATCTGTAGTGAGAGTAGGGTGCAGGTTAAGGAGAGCCTGGAGTGGTGGAGGTATGCACTAGAGAGAAGATGAATGAAAGTCAGTAGGAGCAAGACAGAATACATATGCGTGGATGAGAAGGATGACAGCAGAATGGTTAGGATGAAAGGAATAGAGGTGGTGAAGGTGGATGAATTGAAATACTTGGGGTCAACTGTTCAACGTAACAGAGTGTGGAAGAGAGGTGAAGAAGAGAGTGCAGGCAGGGTGGAGTGGGTGGAAACGAGTGTCAGTTGTGATTTGCGACACAAGGGTACCAGCAAAAGTGAAAGGGAAGGTCTAAAGATGGTAGTGAGACCAGCTATGTTGTATGGTTTGGAGACAGTAACACTGATGAAAAAATAGGAGGCGGAGCTGAAGATGGCAGAGTTGAAGATGCTAAGATTTTTGTTGGGAGTGACAAAGATGGACAGGATTAAGAATGAGTATATTAAAGGGACAGCTCAGGTTGGACGGTTTGGAGACAAAGCAAGAGAGGCAAGATTGAGATGGTTTGGACATGTGTGGAGGAAGAGAGATGCTAGGTATACTAGGAAAAACATGCTCAAGATGGAACTGCCAGACAAGAGGAAAAGAGGGAGGCCAAAGAGGAAATTTATGGATGTGGTGAGGGAGGACAGGCAGGTGATTGGCATGACAGAAAATGTGTCAGGAATGCCAGTATTATGGGCTACCCCCAACATGACACACCATATGGTCCCCAATCTTCGGGGCTTCCACTCAGTAAGGAAGAAATGTTACAACCATAGGGCCTCCAGTCTCCAGTGTGGAAAAAGCACCTTTGGAAAGAAACCAGACAGTACCAGTGTAGAGAAAGGGAAGTGACACCCCCTGGGGGTCTTATCCTTGAGCCAAGGCCAGGTAGAGGCAAAGCTAGGAGAAACAAGAAACCAGGTAGACCAATCACTTTGGGTTTGGCAGATCTATTATGGAAACCAAGAGTGCTTGCAGAAATAGGGAAGCAGCAAAGAAAAGGGAAGTAGAGCCTGCTGGTGATTCACAGCCTCATGAAATGGTGGCTGGTAACTTGCAGTCTCCCAAAATGGAGGACACTCTTCCTCTGGCAGTGATGGAGCATGTTGATAACCCACAGCTGCCAGCAGATCTTGACAAAGAGGATGGGCCACCTGATGAGGATCTTCTGGAGGCAACAATCCCCAAAAAGGGGGAATGTGTTGCAATCCTGCTGGAGCTGGCAAAGCAACTGCTGCAACTGGAGGCTGAGGGAGGCTCAAGAGAGTCCCAACCACTTTCCCTGTTCAGCTTTGAAAATGAACTGGATATGCCAGTCCTGGGTGAATTATGATTTTTTACTGAAATGTAATCTTCTGCAAATGTGCACATTAATGGTCAGATACAAAATAATGATTCAATGCTTAGAGCTTCTGTGAGGTAAGGAAGATTGGAGTTATATTAATGATTGTTATAGATAATCAGGTAACTGTAATAATCATCCTAAACGACTAACAAATGTAACCAATAATAATCGTGGTTCAGAGATGTTCATAGTTAAATGTAACCAATTATGATCAAGGTTCAGATATTTTTTTTTAGTTCAAGTTAATAGTTGCGGGGTCATCTGGGTAGCATAGTGATCTATTCCGTTACCTACCAACACAGGGATTGCCTATTCGAATCCCCATGTTACCTCCGGCTTGGTCAGGCGTCTCTACAGATACAATTGGCTGTGTCTGCGGGTAGGAAGCTGGATGTGGATATGTGTCCTGGTCACTGCACTAGCGCCTCCTCTGGCCAGTTGGGGCGCCTGTTCGGGGGGGAGGGGGAACTGGGGGGAATAGCATGATCCTCCAACGTGCTATGTCCCCCTGGCGAAACTCCTCACTGTCAAGTGAAAAGAAGTGGCTGGCGACTCCACATGTATTGGAGGAAGCATGTGGTAGTCTGCAGCCCTCCCCGGATCAGCAGAGGGGGTGGAACAGCAACCGGGACAGCTTGGAAGAGTTGGGTAATTGGCCGCTAGGAAGAGAAGGGTAATTGGCCAACTTCAATTGGGGAGAAAAGGGGGGGAAATCCAAAAAGAAAAAAAAGTGAATAGTTGCAATGATTGATGTAATGCTGCATGTAATAGAGGTAATGTACAATGTAAGTTCTGCAATGTGGTTAAACATTTTGGGTTGGTTGTGAGAGAGGAAGCATCTGGAAGTAGCGAGGGCTATTTTAAACCGAAAGGGGAATTATCTGAAAATAGTGAGGGTTATTTTAGGTTAGTTACCAGATTTGCCAGAGATTATTTGGTTAAATGGTTAAACAAATAGACACAGCTAAGAAAGAGAGAGAGAAGGGGAGGAGTAAAAAGCCTGATAGGTTAAGAGGCAGGCTCCACCTTTCGGGAGGGGCAATGGGAGGTGTTTTAGCAGAGATGGGTAGAAAAAGTGAGGACATGGATATACTTCGGGCACTCCGTGCCCCCAAGAAGGCATGTACATGCCTGAGGACGAGATCTAGCATAGGTTTTGCAGACCAAGGACCTCATCAGTGAAATTAGGGCAAGGGATCCCCTGAAGTGGCGAGTCTTAGAGGTTGACTCACCCCTCCCGCTTTGGGACTTTGTTCTTGCACTTTCAACACTCTGGCCTCTCTGTAGCTGTTGGTGTGGGATTTTGTTACCAGTTGTATGAGTCAGATTGTAACCAAATAGCTTTATTATTAGGCATTATCTTCAATGTTGGGACTTTGCCCTTGTATTTTCAGCACTCTTGCTTGTCCATAGATGTTGGTGTGGGATTTAGTATCCAGTAGACTGATGTGTGAGGGAATTTAATTTGTACTTTACCATCTACAATATTTCAAGTATGTAACCTAAATTATATTAAAGCTTTTAACTCTATTAAGGTTATTGGTATCCTTTGTAATAGTAAAGCATTAGGAACTGCACATTATAGGATCTTATCGGTTATTCTAGCCCCAATTTATAACCCGTAGGGATGGGTATTGTTAAGATTTTAACGGTACTACTACTCTTACCGATATTGCTTATTGGTCCAGTATTTTAACTGTACTCTTATTGGTTGTTATTTGTAAGAGAAATAAACAGAACAAATTGAGAACATTTTTAACATTGCTTTATTTTCACATGTCTGGACAGTGTTACTTTTAATCATCAACCCATGTTTGTATATTTTAGTTCATTCCATGTGGGCTCTAGGCTGCTAGCATACATAACATATTTGAGGTGGGTGGGGCAACGAGAGAGGAAGTATGAGCTAGGCAGTCGAAAACTGTGCATTTCCGTCCATTCCATCCATTATCCAAACTGCTTATCCTGCTCTCAGGGTGGCGGAGATGTTGGAGCCTATCCCAACAGTCACTGGGTGGCAGGCGGGGAGACACCCTGGACAGGCCGCCAGGCCATCACAGGGCCCACACACACACACACACACACACACACACACACACACACACACACACACACACATATACATTCAGACCTAGGGGCAATTTAGTACGGCTTATCCTTATGCAGGGTTGCAGGGATGCTGGAGCCTATTCTAGCAGTCATTGGGCAGCATTGGACACCCTGGACAGGTCACCAGACCATCACAGGGCCGACACACATTCACACCAAGGGACAATTTAGTATGGCCGATTCACCTGACCTACATGTCTTTGGACTGTGGGAGGAAACCGGAGTACCCGGAGGAAACCCATGCAGACACGGGGAGAACATGGAAACTCCACACAGAGGGACGACCCGGGACGACCCCCAAGGTTGGACTACCCCTAACTGTGCATTTCTCCACCTGTACTTGATGCACTTTCGCTAGATGTTTAGAAAAATTGCTTGTGTTTCCACCCTTACATGCAAAAGACTTGTTGCACTTGTGGCAACAAGCATTGTCAGCATCAACTCTAGTGACATATAACCAGACTTTTGACCATTTAGCTTTCTCTCCAACATTGTCACCAAGAGCAGGCTCTGTAGGTATTTGTGTGTGTGTGTGAGAGAGAGAGAGAGAGAGAGAGAGAGAGAGAGAGAGAGAGAGAGAGAGAGAGAGAGAAATAAAGAGGCAGGAGAGCTGGCCCTGCCCCTCAGCTCCCACATACGACAGGCTCCGAGATCTCTCTCCTGAATTGGGAATAGCAAAAATGCATCAGACAAATGTCTTCATCTTATTGCAAATTAGAAACGAAGTTGATGAGATAAAAGGTGATAAAAGGAGATAAAAGATAACATCTATGTAACCTAAATAAATAGGAAATTTATGTTCTTAATTTCTCTAATACCAATTGCAGAACCGTTAAACACCGGAGCTTATCAATACTACGAACTTTAATAATTTAGCACCGGTGCCTGTTTAATACCGGGTTTTGGTACCCATCCCTACTAACCCGTTAATCGGAGAACTAGCCCGGGGCTCCAGTACTGAACTTCTATCGCCGCTCCTCTGTCCCAAGGCGTACCCCTGGGATCAGTTCTTGGTCCTCTCCTGTTCATCCTTAGCATGCTCCATCTTGTTAACAATATTTGGTCATGGTCTCTATTTCCACTGTTACGCCGATGACGTCCGTTTCCTGACATCTCCACTAAATCCATTACCACTACAACTTACTCCAGTCTGACCAACTGCCTCACTGAAATCAAATCATAGATGCAAGCCAATCGTATACCATTGGAAAGCCTGTTTATTTGCCTTTTAAATGGTGCCACATTTCTAAGGACCATGCATTTGTGGGATAAGCAGCAGAGCTAAGCATGTGGGTTGTGCCCATGAAAATATATATATATATATATATATATATATATATATATATATATATATATATATATATATATATATATATAGCATTTTGTTTCCGAAACTGTCAATGGTCTTGTGAGTGCTCGACTAATATATATATATTTATCTTTATCTCGATAATATATACTATATACATATATTGTTTATGTACAATATGAACAACAATGGTCCCAGCACTGAGCCCTGGGGCACCCCCTACCTAACCTTCAGTAAACGTGATTTAAAGTTTTGTTTTTCGACATATTGGTATCTATTCTGTAGGTAACTGGGATAGTGCTATCCTTCTGACACCATATCTTTTCATCAATAATGCATGATCTACAGTCTCAAATGTTTTATTTTCAAGAGAAATTTGAGGATGGCTGAGCCAAGTTTTATTTTCATGGATTTTCTAGTCAGTAAGAACTAATGAAAACTGCTCAATATTTGAATGTAAAGTCTTGTTTTGATATTAATTCTTAAGAATGCCTATTCACTGTAACAATGTTTATCAAACTATTTGAAAATGTCTATATTTACCAGAAAATATCTCTGACTTACTGATTAAATCTTCACTGACCAAAAATTTTAACGCAACACTTGTTTTTACCCCCCATTTTTCATTAGTTGAAGTAAATGATCCCAGATTTTTTCGATGTGCTCTATGATCTTAATTCTTCGATTTTGCACACCAATTTTTTATACATTTTATCTTGTTTCATTATATTTCATCTGTTGCCAACATAATCCCCCGATCTGACAGGTGTGACAACTTGCTGACTAAACAGCACAATCCTCACACAGGTGTTTGTTATGATGGAGAGAATAAAAGGACACTCTAAAACAGGGGTGGGCAATCTTATCCAGAAAGGGCTGGGGTGGGTGCAGGTTTTTGTTCCACCTAAGCAGTTACACACCTGATCCCACTAATCAACCAGTAGAGTCTTTGCTGAGGAACTTTATTAGGAGACACAGGTATGTAACTGCTTGGTTGGAACAAAGACCTGCACCCACACCAGCCCTTTCTGGATAAGATTTCCCACCCCTGCTCTAAAATGTGCAGTTTTTGCTGCACAACTTCATACCAGAGATGTCAGAAATGTTGAGAGATTGTGCAATTGGCATGCTGATTGCAGGAATGTCCACTAGAGCTGTTGCTAGAATACTCAATGTCCATTACTCCATAAGCCATCTCTGGAGTTGTTTCAAAGTTTTGATGCTTCAGCCAATCGACCTCACAACTGGGAACACGCATGACCACTCCCAGGACCACTACATCTAGCTTCTGTATCGGCAGGATTGTCTGAGACTAGCCAAACAGACAGCTGACGAAAAAGTTGGTTTGCCCACCCAAAGAATTTCTGATCAAACTGTCAGAAACTGTCTCAGGGAGGTTCTTCTGCATACTTGTCATCCATACCAGGTAGACACTGGTAGGTCCTCAAGATTGCTTTATGGCAATTTAAATGTGATGAGTGGGCAAACGTTTATTTGTATATCCCAATATCACAAATTACAAATTTACAGAATACAAAATTGAAATAACAGAATTATAATGGAATTATAAAATATACGAATAATATGATGAGGATGATTGCCAAGCAATGTACAGACACCGCCTGAACAGCCCAGGACCCGAGCCATACGACGAGCAGCCCCATTTACAAAAAAAAAAAAAAAAAAATCACATCTAAGTGAGAGATGAATATAACATTAAAAAGGATAAGAAAATTATACGGATGGATAAGATATATAAAAAGAAAGTGTGATAAGGGCGATGTCAAGCAGTGTCCAGGTGGCGACCACCATCACCATGGAGACCTGGGAGGAGGACAGTCTGCACGTGTACACACGGGAGACTCACATCACACCATTCACACACAGAAAAAGAGAAAGGAGAGGGCATTATTCAGAGAGAGAGAAAAGACATGTGAGAGAAGAGAACCGTTTGCAATAGTCAATAATTGATATGCTATAATCTTGTCAGCAGAACAGTGCTTGGTAAATTCATTGAGACAGAAACCAACCTGCCATGCAGTACAGGTTATGAAGCACTCAACTTAAGGCAACTAATTGTAGGCTATGGCAAAAAGATCAGTTTGGATTTAAATGACTCAGTAGACTGATTGTCTGATGGCAGCAGGCAGGTTGTTCCACATGAACGGGGCCCAATAGGAAAAGGCCCTGCCACCAGCCGACTTCTTCTTTTTTTGGGGTGGGGGGTACCCCTTTTTGTCCCCAGTTGTACTTGGCCAATTAACCCAGTCTTCCAAGTCATCTCGATCTCTGCTCCACCCCCTCTGCCAATCCAAGGAGGGCTGCAGACTGGCACATGCCTCCTCCGATGGAGTCGCCAGCTGTTTCTTTTCACCTGACAGTGAGGAGTTTCGCCAGGGGGATGTAGCATGTGGAAGGATAGTACTATTCCCCCAGTTTCCCCTCCCTCCTGAACAGGTGCCTTGACCAACCAGAGGAGCCGCTACTGCAGCGACCAGGACACATACCCACATCCAGCTTCCCACCCACAGACCCGGCCAATTGTGTCTGTTGGGACACCCGACCAAGCCGGAGGTAACACTGGGATTCGAACAGGTGATCCCCGTGTTGGTAGTCAATGGAATAAACTGCTACACCACCCGGATGCCCCCTTCTGCCTTTTTTAACTTTGGGTACACGCAGGAGCCCTGTATTTTGAGAGCAAAGAGCTCAAGGTTGAAGGTATGGTTTACGGAGATCAGACAGGTAAGATGGGGTAAGCCTAAATGGGCTGCCCCAGCTCGCAGCACCTTGAAGTCTGATCTAACATGGACAGGAAGCCAATGAAGGGAGGCAAGAATTGGTGTAATATGGTTTTAGTTAGGATTCTAGCTGCAGCATTCTGAACCATCTGAAGACTTTTAGTACTAGCATGTGGCAGACCTGAAAACAGAACATTACAGTAATCAAGTCTGGATGAAACAAATGCATGTAGTAGAGTCTCTGCGTCAGCCACAGACAGGAAAGACCGAATTTTAGTTTTGTTACGTTAGTGAAAAAAGGCAGTCTTGGTGATTTCTTTGGTGTGCTTATCAAAGGAAAGGCTGGGATCAAACGTAACACCAAGATTTTTGGCTGCCACACTTTGTGAAATCACAGAGTTGCCGATTGGTATCGTTACTTGATCAAATTGGTGTCTGAGTCTTGCAAGGCCAATCACCAGCGTCTCGGTTTTATCCGAATTTAAAAGCAGAAAGTTTAGTGACATCCAGTTTTTCACAGCAGCCAAGCAGGCCTTTGCGCATGATCATCAGCCCTTATGGGCACATAGAGCTGGGTATCATCTGCATAGCAATGGAAATTTATTCTATGACTGTGTATAATTTGGCCAAGAGGTGAAATATAAAGAGAGAAAAGTAGAGGGCCAAGAACTGAGCCCTGAGGTACACCATATTTAACATCAGAGAATTTTGATGTAATATTACTATAGCAGACACAATGTGTTCTTCCACATACACTCACCGGCCACTTTATTAGGCACACCTGTCCAACTGCTCATTAACGCAAATTTCTAATCAGCCAATCACATGCCAGCAACTCAATGCATTTAGGCATGTAGACATGGTCAAGACGATCTGCTGCAGTTCAAACCGAGCATCAGAATGGGGAAGAAAGGTGATTTAAGTGACTTTGAACGTGGCATGGTTGTTGGTGCCAGACAGGCTGGTCTGAGTATTTCAGAAACTGCTGATCTACTGGGATTTTCACGCACAACATCTCTAGGGTTTACAGAGAATGGTCCGAAAAAGAGAAAATATCCGGTGAGCGGCAGTTCTGTGGGCGAAAATGCCTTGTTGATGCCAGAGGTCAGAGGAGAATGGCCAGACTGGTTCGAGCTGATAGAAAGGCAACAGTAACTCAAATAACCACTCATTACAACCGAGGTATGCAGAAGAGCATCTCTGAACGCACAACATGTCAAACCTTGAGGCAGATGGGCTACAGCAGCAGAAGACCACACCGGGTGCCACTCCTGTCAGCTAAGAACAGGAAACTGAGGCTACAATTCGCACAGGCTCACCAAAATTGGACAATAGAAGATTGGAAAAACGTTGCCTGGTCTGATGAGTCTCGATTTCTGCTGCGACATTCGGATGGGAGGGTCAGAATTTGGCGTCAACAACATGAAAGCATGGATCCATCCTGCCTTGTATCAACGGTTCAGGCTGGTGGTGGTGGTGTAATGGTGTGGGGGATATTTTCTTGGCACACTTTGGACCCCTTAGTACCAATTGAGCATCGTGTCAACGCCACAGCCTACCTGAGTATTGTTGCTGACCATGTCCATCCCTTTATGACCATAGTGTTCCCATCTTCTGATGGCTACTTCCAGCAGGATAACGCGCCATGTCATAAAGCTCGAATCATCTCAGACTGGTTTCTTGAACATGACAATGAGTTCACTGTACTCAAATGGCCTCCACAGTCACCAGATCTCAATCCAATAGAGCACCTTTGGGATGTGGTGGACCGGGAGATTCGCATCATGGATGTGCAGCCGACAAATCTGCATCAACTGCATGATGCTATCATGTCAATATGGACCAAACTCTCTGAGGAATGTTTCCAGTACCTTGTTGAATCTATGCCACGAAGGATTAAGGCAGTTCTGAAGGCAAAAGGGGGTCCAACCCGGTACTAGCAAGGTGTACCTAATAAAGTGGCCAGTGAGTGTAAGTAGGACTTAAGCTATGAAGCAGCTAAGCCATCCATCCATCCATTATCCGAACCGCTTATCCAGCTGTCAGGGTCGCGGGGATGCTGCAGTCTATCCCAGCAGTCATTGGGCGGCAAGCGGGGAGACACCCTGGACAGGCTGCCAGGCCATCACAGGGCAGACACCGAAATTACAATTTAATCTGTCTAATAGTATACAGTGATCAATGGTGTCAAAGGCTGCGCTGAGGTCCAGTAGTAGAAGCACAGAAGTGGAATCAGAGTCCATAGTTTGTAAAAGATTGTTCACCACTCTGGTCAGAGCAGTTTCAGTGGAGTGACAGGCCCTGAAAGCCAATTTAAAAGGTTCATATAGATGGTTTTCTTCTATATGGACTGAAGTTGTTGATACACAACTCTCTCTCTTGTACTTTAGAAAAGAATGGAAGATTAGAGACTGATTGATAGTTATTAAGAGACCTTGGACCGAGGTGCGGTTTTTTAAGTAGAGGTTTAACCACATCTGTCTTAAAATGGCTGGGAACAGTGCCAGTATTAAGTGATAAATTAATGTCTAGCATTGTAGGTCCCAGGAAAGGCCTGACATCGTTAAAAAGTTTTGCTGGTAAGGGGTCAAGTAGGCAAGTAGTCGGTGTAGAATCTGACATGAGCTTAGTCAAAGTATCAAGAAAGCTGTAATAACAGGGACTATCAGGGACTCATTGTACAGATATGATTTGGTAAGACAGAATCTGCAGGAGTAGCCGGAGTTGACGAACTAATTTTGTTTATGACCTCACCAATCTTATTACAGAAAAAGTCTAGAAACTCGTGGGCTGTGAATGGTGAGCAGCTAATAGACGGCTACTTTTTAGTAAGTTTAGATACAGTGTCAAACAAATAATATTTCCATTCCAGATTGGCCGCCACCAGTATTGTTGGCCAGCAGGGTGCCCATGGAAACTCTGCTACTTTTGGGCGAAGGAGAAGGAGAGGGGCAAGGTATAGCCAGAGGCAGCAGGAGAGGAGGAAGGGTAGGAGTGTGGAGGTGAGAGTCGGAACTTTGAATGTTGGCACTATGACTGGTAAAGGGAGAGAGCTGGCTGATATGACGGAAAGAAGAAAGGTAGGTATACTGTGTGCAAGAGACCAGGTGGAAGGGGAGTAAGGCCAGGGGCATCAGAGGTGGGTTCAAACTCTTCTACCATGGTGCGAATGGGAGGAGATATGGGGTAGGGATAATTCTGAAGGAAGAGTATGTCAAGAGTGTACTGGAGGTGAAGAGAGTGTCAGACAGAGTGGTGAGTATGAAGCTGGAAACTGAAGGTGTATTGATGAATGTTATCAGTGCATATGCCCCACAAGTTAGGCGTGAGATGGAAGAGAATGAAGAATTTTGGAGTGAGTTGGATGAAGTGGCAGACAGTGTACCAAAGGAGGAGAGAGTGGTGATTGGAGCGGACTTCAATGGGCATGTTGGTGAAGGGATCAGAGGTGATGAGGAGGTGATGGGTACGTATAGTGTCAAGGAAAGAAATGTGGAAGAACAGATGGTGGTGGATTTTGCGAAAAGGATGGAAATGGCTGTGGTGAATACATATTTCAAGAAGAGGGAGGAACACAGGGTGACGTACAAGAGTGGAGGGAAGTGCACACAGATTGACAATATCTTATGTAGAAGGCGCGCTCTGAAAGGGATGGATTGGAGACTGCAAGGTGGTGACAGGGGAGAACGTAGCTAGGCAGCATCGGATGTTGTAGGATGACTTTGGCGACCAAGAGGAGGAAACGAGTGAAGGCAGAGGCAAAGATCAAATGGTGAAAGTTGAAGAAGGAAGACTGTTGTGTGGAGTTCAGGGAGGAGTTAAGACAGGCACTGGGTGGTAGTGAACAGTTGCCGGATGGCTGGACAAGCACTGCAGAAACAGTGAGGGAGACAGCTAGGAAGGTACTTCGTGTGTCATCAGGACAGAGGAAGGAAGACAAGGAGACTTGGTGGTGGAATGAGGAAATATAGCAAAGTATACAGAGGAAGAGGTTGGCAAAAAAGAAGTGAGACAGTCAGAGAGATGAAGAAAGTAGACAGGAGTACAAGGAGATGCAGCATAAAGCGAAGAGAGAGGTGGCAAAGACAAAGGAAAAGGAGTATGGTGAGTTGTATGAGAGGTTAACACTAAGGAAGGAGAAAAGGACTTGTACCGATTGGCTAGACAGAGGGACCGAGCTGGGAATGAAGTGCAGCAGGTTAAGGGTGATCAAGGATAGAGACGGAAATGTGCTGACAAGCGAGGAGAGTGTGCTGAGAAGGTGGAAGGAGAAATTTGAAGGGCTGATGAATGAAAAAAATGAGAGAGAAGGTTGGATGAAGTGGGGACAGTGAAACAGAAAGTGTGGTGGATTAGCAAGGAGGAAGTGAGGGCAGCTATGAGGAGGATGAAGAGTGGAAAGAAAGTTGGTCCTGATGACATACCTGTGGAGGCATGGGGATGTTTACGAGAGATGGCAGTGGAGTTTTTAACTAGATTGTTTAACACAATCTTGGAAAGTGAGAGGATGCTTAAGGAGTGGAGAAGAAGCATACTGGTACCGATTTTCAAGAACAAGGGCGATGTGCAGAACTGCAGCAACTACAGAGGTATAAAGTTGATCAGCCACAGCATGAAGATATGGGACAGATTAATAGAAGTTAGGTTAAGAGGAGAGGTGACGATTAGCAAGCAGCAGTATGGTTTCATGCCACGAAAGAGTACTGCAGATGCAATGTTTGCTTTGGGAATTTTGATTGAGAAGTATAGAGAAGGCCAGAAGGAGTTACATTGTGTCTTTGTGGATTTAGAGAAAGCATATGACAGGGTGCTGAGAGAGGAGGTGCGGTATTGTATGAGGAAGTCAGGAGTTACAGAGAAGTATGTAGGAGTGGTTCGGGATATGTATGAGGGAAGTGTGACAATGGCGAGGTGTGCAGTTGGAATGCCTGATGGGTTCAAGGTGGAGGTGGGATTACATCAAGGATCAGCTCTGAGCCCTTTCATGTTTGCAATGGTAATGGACAGGTTGACAAGACGAGATCAGGCAGGAGTCTCCATGGACTATGATGTTTGCGGACGACATTGTTATCTGTAGCAAGAGTAGCATGCAGGTTGCGGAGAGCCTGGAGAGGTGGAGGTACGCACTGGAGGGAAGACAAATGAAAGTCAGTAGGAGCAAAACGGAATACCTATACATGAATGAAAGGGAGGACAGTGGAATGGTGAGGATGGTAGGAGTAGAGGTGATGAAGGTGTATGAGTTTAAATACTTGGGGTCAACTGTCCAAAGTAACAGGGAGTACAGAAGAGAGGTGAAGAAGAGAGTGCAGGCAGCAGAGTTGTAAAAACCAGGTCCAGAAAGTAAATCTCCAAACCGTGTATTTGCTCCAACCATGTTACTAAACCAGCTGATTTCATTAGCTAGTTTTTCCTACCTACTTGAGGAGTGGTGTTGACTAGAATCTGCTGGTGTAGTGCATGAGTGGAGCAAATACAAGGTTTGGACTTTTACTTTCTGGACTTGGTTTTTACACCTCTGGCAGGCAGGGTGGAGTGGGTGGAGACGGGTGTCAGGAGTGATTTGCGACCGAATGGTACCAGCAAGAGTTAAAGGGAAGGTTTACAAGATGGTTTGAGACGAGCTATGTTATATGGTTTGGAGACAGTGGCACTGACAAAAAGACAGGAGGCGGAGCTGGAGGTGGCAGAGTTGAAGATGTTAAGATTATCATTGAGAGTGACGAAGAGGGACAGGATTAGGAACGTTTATATTAGAGGGACAGCTCACGTTGGATCGTTTGGAGACAAAGCAAGAGAGGCAAGACTGAGATGGCTTGGACTTGTGAGGAGGAGAGATGCTGGGTATATTGGGAGATGGATATGGAATATGGAGCTGCTAGGGAAGAGGAAAAGAGGAAGGCCAATGAGGAGGTTTATGGATGTGGTGAGGGAGGACATGCAGGTGGCTGGGGTGACAGAGGAAGATGCAGAGGACAGGAAGAGATGGAAACGGATGATCTGCTGTGGCGACCCCTAACGGGAGCAGCCAAAAGGAGTAGATACAGTGTCAAAGAGAAATCTGAGGTTATGTTTATTAATATTGATTAAGTGAGAGAGATACGCTGCTTTTGCAGCAGATAAAGTACGCTTGTATTTCAATAAACATATAACAAAATAGGTAAAAAGCTTCCAATTTTGATTTTCGCCATTTATGTTCCAGTTTCCTGCAGGCCCGCTTAAGAACACATCTCATCGTTAAACCAGGGTGTAGACCTATTTAGTCGCCTTGCTCTGATAGTGAGAAGTGCAACTGAATCGAGGGGACTAGAGAGGGCCACATTTAAATCACTCGGGAAATTTTCAACAGAGTCAGTCTCTACAGTGAAAGGTGCCAAGACTTCAGGCAGCTGCTGGCCAAATGCAGCTACAGTCGACAGACCAATGTGGCGAGTAGCAATTACATTTGTGCCAACATTAACTGGACAGGCCAATAATGCTTCAAATTTGGTGAGAAAATTATTTGACACAGCAGATGTGCTTGGCAAGACATTCAGATCAGATTTGGCTATCCCTTTGAATAAAACCAAATCAAGGATGTTACCACTGCAATGAGTCGACTCTTGAACATACTGAGTGAACCAAAAAGTATCACAAGCACCAAAAGGTTTTACTTAGAGGATAAGCAGCCTTATTCAGATGAATATTGAAATCATCAAGAATTAGAATCTCATCACAATGAGTAACAAGACCTGAGACAAATTCTCCAAATTCTTCAATAGTGAGTAACAGCCAGGAGGTCGATAAAGTATCACAATTTGGACTGAGCCGAGTCTATTAATGGCGGAGGGAGATCGACCAAGAACAAGAGCCTCAAAAGACTGGAATTTAGATTCAAGTCTAGAAGTCTGATTGAAAATAGATTTATATATTTAAGGCAACACCCCCACCTTGTTTATTTGCCCGAGCTACATGGGTATATGTATAGTCGGGTGGGGAAGCTTCATTTAAGGGAAGGAAAACATTTGGTTTCAGCTACGTTTCACATAACCCAATCATATCGAAACTATGATCAAGAATCAGATCATTTATTAGTTAAGGCTTTCGTATACAATGATCTGATATTTATAAAACCAAATTTAAGCATCTTTTGGAAGTGATCGGTAATAGGGAGAACTTTAGAGCTACCAACAAGTGAAATATTAATTGGAATTAGACATCTTGTTGACAATTTTGATGACCAACGCTTTGGATGATATGTGGTCACACTTTTAATAACATTAGACGTTTGGCTCTGTAGATTATTAGGTACTTTGTTGCATATTTCACCACCACCAGTAGTAGGAATGATTCTTAGACGTTAACCAACAAATGCCCCTTGCACACTGGAGAAGGGTCCTCTTCAGCAATAAATGTCAGTTTAAGCTGTATTGGGCAGATGGAGGGTGGTGTGAATGTAGTTGAAAGAGTTGCCCATGGACATGGTGGGGTTTTTGGTATAGGCAGACATCGTAGGGACAAAGAATGTGGGTGCAATTTGTTAATGGCAATTTGAATGCACAGAGATAGCAGGATAAGATCCCAAGCCTACTGTTGTGCCATTCATCCGCCACCATCAACTCATGTTTCAGCATTTTAATGCACATTCACATGTTGTATGGATCTGTACTGAATATCTGGCAGGCTAAAATGTCCCAGTTCTACCATGGCCTGCATATTCAGCAGACATGACACCCATTGAGCATGCATGGAATGTTCTGGACCAGCGCATATGACAGCGTGTACCAGTTCTCGCCAATATCAAACAACTTTGCACAGCCATTAAAGAGGAGTGGGATGACATTCCACGAGCCACAATAAACAACTTGATCAACTCTATGCAAAGGAGATGTTTCCTCAGTTCCATGACCCTACCTTGTGTTTTGGGGGATATCTATGACCAACCAGTGTACATTTATAGTCGAAATGTTGTGAAATCGATAGATAAATGTCTAATAAATAATTTTCAGCGATCATGGCTGCCAATGTTTCAATTTAAGAACTTCGGTTTCATAAAATCTTTGAAATAATTGAGTGTTGTGTTTAAATGTTTGCTCAGTATACATAGTTTCATCAGATTGTGGCAGTGACATTAATGAGGGACACATTAGATCGACTTATCTCTGAAGCCAAATACAATTGGAAGTTATAGTCTTTAGTTAAGAGTAATGTATGGAATAACACTAACAGAGGCCTATAAAATACCTCACTGCTATATCTTCAAACAGATCTCACTGCTAGTGTGATGGCAGTAGGCTACATTGGTTTTGTGCAAAAATTATGAGAACACCCTTGGGCTGGGATAACAAAAAAGATAACCAGCTGTAGCTTGACTGAGATTAGTGACTATCACTATCGCTATCAACTATGAGTATACTTTATATACATATATAAAGGTGACTGCTCCTTTACAATTTTAGCCCCAAGCCTCTGGAATAATCCATTAAATTTGCTGAATCTGGGGGCATCCGGTAGCATAGTGGTCTATTCTGTTGCCTACCAACACGAGGATCACCAGTTCAAATACCTATGTTACCTCAGGCTTGGTCGGGCATCCCTACAGACACAACGGGGCGTGTCTGTGGGGGGGGGGCGGATGTGGGTATGTGTCCTGGCCACTGTACTGGCGTCTCCTCTGGTTGGTCGGGGCACCTGTTCAGGGGGAAGGGGGAACTGGGGGAAACAGCGTGACCCTCATGTCTGTGAATGTGCTCATTCATCCAGGTCATAGTTATCCAAAGGAGTTGAATCAAGTGCAACTGGACTTGGTATATATCCGAGAAGACGTTTCGCCTCTCATCCAAGAGGCTTCCTCAGTTCGTGCCTTTCTGACTAGACCAAGTGTGATCCTCCAACGCGCTTATGTCCCCCCTGGAGAAACTCCTGACTGTCAGGTGAAAAAGAAGTGGCTGGCAACTCCATATGTATCGGAGGAGGCATGTGGTAGTCTGCAGCCCTACCCGGATCGGCAGAGGGGGTGAAGCAATGACCGAGATGGCTCGGAAGAGCGGGGTAATTGGTCGGGTTCAATTGGGGAGAAAAGGGGGGGAGACGGACCCAAAAACAGAATTCTCAACAATAACGTGCACAACAGAGGAATAATCAAAGTTATATATAATATATTGTTGACTCTGCATGGCACAGTGGCACAGTTGTTGGCACGGTTTCCTCACAGCAAGAATGTCCTGGGTTCGAGCCCGAGGGTAGTCCAACTTTGGGGGTCATCCCGGGTCATCCTCCGTATGGAGTTTGTGTCTTCTCCTGGTGTCTGTATGGGTTTCCTCTGGATGCTCAGGTTTCCTCCCACAATCCAAAGACATGTAGGTCAGGTGAATTGGCCGTACAAACTGTCTCTTGGTGTGAATGTGTTTTGGCCCTGTGACGGTCTGACGACCTGTCCAGGGTGTCTCCCCGCCTGCCACCCAATGACTGCTAGGATAGGCTCCAGCATCCCTGTGACCCTGCGTAAGGATGAGCAGTTTGGATACTAATAATAATAATAATAATAATACATTTTATTTGTGGGCACCTTTCAGAGCACTCAAGGACACCTTACAGAACTCAGTAACACAGTTAAAAAAAAAAACAAGCAGCACTGTATCAGACAACATAAAACCAAAACAAATCAGGGTGGACAATAAAAAGTTAATACAATGGTTAAGTATAAAACCATCATCTGCACAAAACTCAATGATGTGTGGATCAGACTGAATATGCCAGTTTGAAAAGGTATGTTTTGAGATAGGATTTGAAAGTTTAAAGAGTCAGTGTTGCGAATGTCTTGTGGGAGAGAGTTCCATAGGCGAGGGGCAGAATGACTGAAGGCTCTAGACCCCATGGTAGACAAGCGGGCCAATGGTGTAGTGAGTTGGAGAGCAGAAGAGGATCTGAGAGTGCGGGAGGGCATGTGGATATGAAGGAGTTCAGAAAGATATGAAGGAGCTAGGTTATTAAGGACCTTAAAGGTGAGAAGCAGTATCTTGAAGTCAATACGGTATTTAACAGGGAGCCAATGGAGCTGCTGAAGAACAGCAGTGATATTATCCATGGAAGGAGTTCTGGTAATGATATGCACAGCTGAATTCTGGACCAATTGAAGTTTATGAAGACACTCGAAGGAAAGACCAAAGAGGACAGAATTGCAGTAGTCAATACGGGATGTAACCAGGGTGTGAACGAATATGGCAGTGCCGTTAGGTGTAAGTGACGAGTGAAGACCATTAATATTGCATAGGCGGAAGTATGCAGACCAAGTAACATTGTTAATGTGAGCTTCAAAAGATAATGTGCTGTCCAAGATGACACCCAGACTCTTAACCTGATGTGATGGAGGAACTATAGAATTGTCAATAGTTAGGGGAAAACTATCAGGTTTAGCCAAAGTAGATTTAGTACCTACTAAGAGGACCTCAGTTTTATCACTATTAAGTTTGAGGAAGTGATATGAAAACCAGTATTTGGTTTCTAGTAAGCAGTCAGAAAGGGAAGTGGGTGGAAGAGTGGAGGTATGCTTGGTGGATATATAAAGCTGGGTGTCATCCGCGTAGCAGTGAAATTGAATGTCAAATTTCCTGAAAATGTGGCCAAGAGGTAATAGGTAAATAATAAATAGGAGGGTTCCCAATACAGAGCCCTGGGGAACACTGGTAGTAACAGGAAAGGACTTTGATCTCAAATTTTTAAGTTGGACAAACTGAGTGCGGCCGCAGAGATATGATCTAAACCAGTCAAGGGGGGGTGCCAGTTATACCAATGGAAGCTAATCTCGCTAGGAGGATGTTACGTGAGATGGTATCAAAGGCTGCACTCAGGTCAAGAAGGACAAGTATGGTTAAGAGCCCAGAGTCAGCTGCCATCAACAGATCATTAGTGATTTTCACCAAGGCTGTCTCCGTACTGTGCATGGAGCAAAAAACCAGACTGGAATTGTTCAAACAGATTGTTGTGCATCAAGTGAGTGTGTACCTGAGATGCAACTGTTCTTTCAAGTGTTTTATAAAGAAACGGTAAATTTGAGATTGGGTGAAAGTTATTCAAATTGTTGGGGTCTGCACCCGGTTTCTTGAGTTTTGGAGTTATTGCAGCTGTTTTGAGAGATGAGGTAACAAGAGGAGAGGTAAGGTAGGAATGCATGATATCAGTTATTAAAGAGGATAGAGAAGGTAGACAGGCTTTTACTAAATGAGTAGCAAGGGGGTCTAGCTGACAGGTAGATGATTTGGGTTTGCGAATCAGACCAGATATTTCAGCAACAGTTGGGAGTTTAAAACTAGATAGTGAAGAAGAGAGGGGACCATAGAAGGGTGAATAAGATTAACTGTGTGAGGTATTGTTTGACAAGGTCAGCTGCTGATGAATATTTTCTATTTTAGCATTAAAAAGGGTCATGACGGGGACTTCTGGTTAAGCATGTAACGAGCAAAATGCATGTGAGGGAGGATCCTACAAACAACTTTTATTTCTTTAAGCCTTCAGGGTCTGTTGATAAATTTTACTCCTATTTTTGACTTTTACATTGGACTACAAGACTAAAACACCCACAATGGAAAGGAAAGATAGAAAAGACAAAAGTGAAGCAACTTCGCTAACCCAACAAGACACTGCAAGTTCTGTAATGGTGTCTGATACAGAAGCTAACGTCGAGCTAGACAAACTTCGTGCTGTTCTACTGAAAGAACTAACTACAACAATGACCTCACTGATAAAAGAAGCATTTGAAAGTGCACTTTCGCCCATCTCTGCATCTTTGGACAATATTTGAGCCACAACCAACTCTCTGTCTCCCCGCCTGCTGCCCAATGACTGCTGGGATAGGCTCCAGCGTCCCCGCGACCCTGAGAGCAGGATAAGCTGTTCGGATAATGGATGGATGGATGGATGGATGTTGGGCTTCAGTGGTCGATAAACAGTGGCTAGTATAGTAGGATTTGGCCGATTGATTTGTAGGGCAATGGACTCGAATGAAACATGCACAGGCACAGTTATGGAAGACACTTTCCACTTCACCGTTAAGTATCGCGACCCCCCCCCCCCCCTTTGCTGGTGTCACAGGATTTGCAGGTGTACACAAATGCAGGAGGAATATCCATCCATCCATCCAATATCCAAACCGCTTATCCTGATCTCAGGGTCGCAGGAATGCTGGAGCCTATCCCAGCAGTCATTGGGCGGCAGGCGGGGAGACACCCTGGACAGGCTGCCAGGCCATCACACAGGGCCAACATACACACACAACACACACACACTTTCATACCTAGAGGCAATTTATTATAGCTGATTCACCTGACCTAAATGTCTTTGGATTTTGAGAGGAAGCCGGAGCACCCACAGGAAACCCACGCAGACATGGGGAGAACATACAAACTCCACACAGAGGACAACCTGGGACGACCTCCAAGGTTGGACTACCCCGGGGTTTGAAAACAGAGGAGGAATAGTTTGATCCAATTATGAAAAGTCATTGGGTTGTTGCCACGTCTCAGTCAAGCATAATTTTTTTTTTTAAATCAAACGTACGATCATTCAGTAGATCATGAAGTAGGAGTCTTTTGTTGGTTAGTGAGTGGATGTTAAATAACCCGATGGTGAGATTATTTTTTTTCGGGTTTGATGCTAGCTGACTTGGCTAGGTTAGTTAGTGCACTGTGGTCAACAGTCTGTCGGGACTTTCTTGAGGGACAAGGAATGGAAGACCAGAAGGAACGGATTGGTTTTGTGTCATCGAAACTGAAGCTCCGGCGGGATCCACAGTGAATGTATTTCCGATGAAAATGACGAATGATGTCCTGGTGAAGATGCAATGCTGGTGGTGGCTCAGAGACGTGGGGTCGTAGCCGAAAAAGTTTCACTGTCATGTATTGAAGTAACGTTGTTACTGGATGGAGTATCAAAGATAGGGTAATCCAGGTGAATATAATCCATATTAACAGCCCATTGATGCACATTATTGCCAGTGTTGTACCAAACGTAGGCTCCAGAGTAAAATGACGGTTGCTCGGGGAGATGAGGAATCGAGCAGCCAGGTATTGGTAGCCCAAAACACACAGAATTGTCAGATAAAAACAAAAATAAAAACAAGTAAACGTAATAAATGAATGAATGACTTTGCATTCCCCCTCTCTTTCCACTATAAGATCTCAGTGGGAAGATGATTTGGCATCTGAAATGACCGCTCAAAATTGGCAGTCCATTCTTCAAAGAGTAACTTCTTCCTCAATTTGTGCTAGGCATGGGCTCCTACAATTCAAGGTCATACACCGTCTTCATCTATCCAAGGAGAAGTTGGCTAAGATTTATCCAGGGACAGATCCCTTATGCAACGGATGAAAGACTGTAACAGGATCCCTCATTCATACTTTTTGGACTTGTCCAAATCTTCATAATTATTGGACATCTACGTATATTTGATACATTTTCGGAGGTTTTTGGAGTCAAATTTACCCCTTCCCTTTTGAATGCAATTTTCGGAGTAGTACCAGAGGATACACTCCTTCAGACATTACTTGAATGCAGTTGCTTTTGCTTCCTTAATTGCTAGATGCCTTATACTTATGAAGTGAAAGCAGAGGGCCTCTCCCACACATGTCCAGTGGGCTGGAGAACTTATGAGGTTTTTACACATGGAGAAAATAAAGTTTACATTGGGTGGATCTACAGGTAAATTTTATAAGATATGGCAACCATTTCTGACATATGAAAATGCTAAAACAGTGTACTCTTCCATAACTGATTCTTGTTCAATCAAGCTACAATGTAGATTAGCTATAAACAACCATGACTAATACATACATACATCTATATTTTTGTATGTGTATTTATGTTTACATTTTAATTAATTTTGCTATTTGTCTATGTATGTTTAAATTTTTTATTTTACTTTTCATTTTAGTTCTGTGGTGGCACGGTGGCGCAGTGGTTAGCGCGGTCGGCTCACAGCAAGAAGGTCCTGGGTTCGAGCCCCGGGGTTGTCCAACTTTGGTGGGTCATCCCAGGTCGTCCTCTGTGTGGAGTTTGTATGTTCTCCCCATGTCTGCGTGGGTTTCCTCTGGGGGCTCCAGTTTCCTCCCACAGTCCAAAGACATGTAAGTTAGGTGAGTCGGCCACACTAAATTGTCCGTAGGTATAAATATGTGTTTGTGTATGTGTGTTTGGGCCCTGTGATGGCCTGGCGGCCTGTCTAGGGTGTCTCCCCGCCTGCCGCCCAATGATTTCTGGAATAGGCTCCAGCATCCCTGTGACCCTGAGAGCAGGATAAGCAGTTCAGATAATGGATGGATGGATTTTAGTTCTATTCTGTACAATCTGTCTTTGTATTTTTCTGGGGGGCTATAAAAATTGACAACATGCAAACGTTTGTATTTTGGTATTTCACATTGAAAGTATTACAAAGCTGGTATGTTGAAGAAAAGGAAAATAAAAATTTTAAAAAATTCCTTCCTTCTTTCATCATTGACAACAGTGCTACCGAAAAACTGCTGAAACTTTTGACAAAATGCATGACAAATGAAGCATTTAGGAAATAAGAAGAAAATTAAATACGAAGAGAAAAAAAAGTCCATGCCAAAACTCCTTAATACTTTTTATTACTTTGTCTTTCCATTTGCTAGTGTGTGTGTGTGTGTGTGTGTGTGTGTGTGTGTGTGTGTGTGTGTGTGTGTGTGTGTGTGTGTGTGTGTGTGTGTGTCTCTACCCTGGTCTACTGTGTTGTTGTCTAGATTATTAACATTTGTCTAAACAACCTCTGATTAATATAAATGATGAAGACATTTATCTTGAAAGAAATATTCTATTCTATTTCAAATAATTACCGTTCATTTATGTGTCTAAATTGATTTTCCAGTCAGGATCTGCACAAATGTAATCACGGCTGCCCTAGCCGTAGCTAATGTTGAGATTAACATTAACGAAGTCTTTCACTCTACCATGCAGAGCAAGTAAACGTACAATAATTACAAGTAAAATATCTTTATTTTATAGCCAATTCAATGTCAGGGACAACTCATCCATTTATCCGCACACAAGTTACAACTTCACCCCTCGTGTCGTCTCGACCTTGCAATCATCTCGCCCTTTGCTGGATGTAATCTCCTGCAGAGTAAACACTCAAAACCCTCCTTAAACACCAGTTATTGCCGTTGCTGCCCAACCTTTGAGCTGACTTTTTGTTCTGCTTTTATGTGACAGCTGACAAGAAAGCAGTGATGGCAAACAACAGTGACAGTTGCTTGGGCCAACTTCTATCAGTGAATAGTTGGACAAGCCATGCACTCGTAACAGGGAGACCATAATTATTTCTGCCTTGTGATCAAAACCATGTGCATACCACATGGACAGTATGCTTTATTTGATTAAGGCCAAAGAAGAAATCTTTCAATAGTACTTTGAAGATGAGACATCATGAGATGCGATTATCTGCATTCAATGCCATTAAGCAATACTCCACATTACAGCATTTATGAAATAGATACTTTGTATGCAAAGATGCCAATTTCAGTGGTGCTGCTTTATGATAAAAGCAATAATGATAGGAGTGAATATTATGATATTGATCTGATGTATTCAGAGAAAATCTAAAGCACAACTTAATAAAAAATAATCAAAAAGCTAGTAGAACACAATAGTGACAATAGGTAGTCTCCCTGTAGAAGCTGTACACATACCTGTAGGAGCTGCACACATTTGTCTCACAAAAGCCCAGTCTCTGCGGTGGCCTCATGTAGTCAGGCTGTGCATTGCCGGGGGACAGCTTTACTCAAAAGCCTGGCCCTTCATGGATCTCACTTGGGGCCCAGGACCTGAACAAGCAGGTCATTGGTTGACCTGAGGGCATGAGTAGAGGTTAGCTGGATAAGATTCATTGGTGTTCAGGTCGGGTATTTCAACTTATGCACCATGAAGTCAGCAGGGATGTTTTGAACTCAGTCTTCAAGCAGAACGGGTGTGATGAATGGGTGTTTACGCTATACACGGGAACTGCTGGCACGTCCTGCCAGAGTTTTCTTCTCCAAGGTTAGAATGGAATAAGTTAAGAAAAGGCTTTTAGATACCAGTTAAGGGCTTTGTGAAAGTCTTTTATAGGCTCATCAAAAGTTATAGGGTTAATCTTAAACATTAAATCCAAATTGCTAAATGAGGACAAGATGGCAGTGTTTAGCCAGAAAAAGGTTAGATGGATTACAGATGATGGTTAGAGAGTTGGTTCTCATTTTATGTCTTCAATGTGGACATGGAGATGTGTTGAGGCAGTGGGCAAATGGTACACCTTATGCATTCAGGTAATGTTTGATGCTTCTTAGTGAAAGGCAACAACATCATGGAGTTGAAGATATATTCTTTTTAGTACAGTTCTAAATTTATCTTAGTGTCCTATCTTATCCTGTCTCATCTTGTTTTGTTTTCTAAAGAAGTCATACCATAATGAGATGTTTGTCAAAAAAACCACAGCATTACAGTACAAACAAATTCAGGCATAGGCATGCATAATCTCAAACATTCACAAATGTATTCTTGCGCGTACACACACACACACACACACAAACACACACACACACACACACACACCATTGACTGTCCTCATAACCAGTCTGGTTGCATATGAATTATTGATTTTCTTTTTTCCTTTTCAGTCCTCCTTTGCAGCAGTTGGAGACAACATTGTCCACCTTACTGCTGTTCTTCCTTACACATATGGAGCTGAAAAAATTACATGACACATACACTCACTGGCCACTTTATTAGGTACACCTTGCTAGTACCAGGTTGGACCCCCTTTTGCCTTCAGAACTGCCTTAATCCTTCGTGGCATAGATTCAACAAGGTACTGGAAACATTTCTCAGAGAGTTTGGTCCATATTGACATGATAGCATCACGCAGTTGCTGCAGATTTGTCGGCTGCACATCCATGATGCGAATCTCCCGGTCCACCACATCCCAAAGGTGCTCTATTGGATTGAGATCTGGTGACTGTGGAGGCCATTTGAGTACAGTGAACTCATTGTCATGTTCAAGAAACCAGTCTGAGATGATTCGAGCTTTATGACATGGCGCGTTATCCTGCTGGAAGTAGCCATCAGAAGATGGGAACACTGTGGTCATAAAGGGATGGACATGGTCAGCAACAATACTCAGGTAGGCTGTGGCGTTGACACGATGCTCAATTGGTACTAAGGGGTCCAAAGTGTGCCAAGAAAATATCCCCCACACCATTACACCACCACCACCAGCCTGAACCATTGATACAAGGCAGGATGGATCCATGCTTTCATGTTGTTGACGCCAAATTCTGACCCTCCCATCCGAATGTCGCAGCAGAAATTGAGACTCATCAGACCAGGCAACGTTTTTCCAATCTTCTATTGTCCAATTTTGGTGAGCCTGTGTGAATTGTAGCCTCAGTTTCCTGTTCTTAGCTGACAGGAGTGGCACCCGGTGTGGTCTTCTGCTGCTGTAGCCCATCTGCCTCAAGGTTCGACGTGTTGTGCGTTCAGAGATGCTCTTCTGCATACCTCGGTTGTAATGAATGGTTATTTGAGTTACTGTTGCCTTTCTGTCAGCTCGAACCAGTCTGGCCATTCTCCTCTGACCTCTGGCATCAACAAGGCATTTTCGCCCACAGAACTGCCGCTCACTGGATATTTTCTCTTTTTCGGACCATTCTCTGTAAACCCTAGAGATGTTTGTGCGTGAAAATCCCAGTAGATCAGCAGTTTCTAAAATACTCAGACCAGCCCGTCTGGCATCAACCACCATGCCACGTTCAAAGTCACTTAAATCACCTTTCTTCTCCATTCTGATGCTCGGTTTGAACTGCAGCAGATCGTCTTGACCATGTCTACATGCCTAAATGCATTGAGTTGCTGCCATGTGATTGGCTGATTAGAAATTTGCGTTAACGAGCAGTTGGACAGGTGTGCCTAATAAAGTGGCCGGTGAGTGTACATTACCATGAAAACCCTCGGCTATTTTGCTCTTGTATAAAGAGACAATACAAAAGTTGGAGGAGAGCAATGGGGTCAGCTAATAATGAGGTGTAAAATTCAGAGATTATTGAAAGCACCTTTAAAGACAAACATCACACACACACACGGGCTAAAAGGTTTCGCAACAGGGATCATCAGCCAATGTGTTAGCCTCACTTGACCTTAACTAAGTCTAGGTACATCCTCAGTTACATGTTGTTAGTCCTCCTGGTGCATTTATTGGTACTGCAAAACTATACTTTTTTGTTGAATCAAATTTTCATTATTTTTTATCTTTACATATCTCTAAAAGATAATAGATAATAGATAAAATAGATAATAAAACAGATAATAATACAGTGAAGGCAGTGTAATCACACCAAAGAAATAAAAGTGTAAGGCTACCTAGTTCTGTAGGATGATAACAAACCATGGACCAGAATTAGAATCCATAAATTCATAAGGAAGATAATAAATCACCGGCACTACATCCTTCTTAACTGTATGGGGCTGCCCTAATGTCACATCTTACCTCCCTAGCACAGAGTGGATCAGGAAAAGATTAAGCTAATCTTATCTGAGAGCCACAGATGCCACTTATAAACCCCTACCTAAATAAAGCCTTGTGACAGGACACTGACAGCATGGGGGTTTAGAAATAATTTGGAGCAGTGCTCAGCAACCTATGTTTTATTTAATTAACAGTAGTTATACCAATATCATAAGTGCCAACTTTTAGATGCTTGGCTTACACATCAGCAGGAGTGTAGTGATGAGTGAGTCATGAACGAATCCTTCAAAACGAACGACTCTTGTTACTGAGATGGGAGTGACAACTCCTCGTCTCCTTTAACTCGTTCACTGACTCACCCCTCCCGCTAGCTAGTGCAAACTGTGAAGATTAGGTGAGACGTGTCACGATTGTGCAACTCTTATATTAACTGCATTTGTGGAAATATATCAAGTTAACTACTGTATTAGCCTAGCTCTGTGAGAAGAACAACCACTTTGGCACTTGTTTCAACTCACTACTCGCTCTGCGAGCCCGGAGTCTGCTCCTTGCCCTGAGCTGAAGGTCTAACTCAGGCTGCACGAATCACTCACTCACCCCAAGATCTATGCCACAGTCAGTAACCATCCATGAGGAAGCCAAAATGGCCACCGAGTAAACAACTTGCATCAAAATGAGTGAAATTCTTAAAAAAGGTTACATTTAACGATAAACACCTGTCTCCATACAACTATTCAGACATTAGAAAAGTTGTCTTTGCTGAAATGGGGTGGAAGCGAGGACTTTCCTCAAACTCAAGTCCTTCTGAAGCAGATTCAGGAGCTAATACCGAACACCCATTAGCCAGTGGTGGACACGACTATTTGAGTGATATGGGGGATGATGATAATTTCTGTATAGCCAAGGAGGAGTTTCCATGAATGCCTGCTACTCCGAGTAAATCACCAGCTCCCAAGAAAAAGGTGAACAACCTTAACCATCCTACTTCCGAGCGTACCCAGGTTAACATAGCAGCACAACTAGCCGGCTTAAAGCAGTTGATCAATGTATGTGCCGATGCGATTGAGGGCAAAATACTTGACCTCAACCAGAGTACTGAAGCAACTGTTGTTGACATGAAGTTGATCACTGCCAAACCGACAGGTCTGGAACATAAAGTGGAACAAGTAGTATAACCTGTTAACCAGTTACAGAGGCATGTGGATGAGTTGGAATCGTACATGAGATGACACAACTTAAAGCTACGAGGGGTTCAGGAATCTGTCCAGAGAATTTTTGGCTTGAGGTTATAAAGATTTGCCAGCATGTCCTTCCAGGAGTCCCCTGTTGCCATAGATTTTGCGCATTGCCTTGGTAAAGCACCAAGTAGTGAGAATAATGTCCAACTCAGAGCGATCCTCATTCAGTTTACTTCACGCTTCTACCGAAATGCTATATGGAGAGCTACTAAGAATTCATCCTACTCAAAGACTAAAGGTCTAAAGTTTGGTGAAGATCTCTCGAAGGGTGAACGTGAACGGAGGCAGAGGTTGTGGCCTGAGGTGCAGAAAGCGTGTGCAGAGGGAAAGGTAACTTATTTCGTTGGAGCCAGAGCATCCATCCAGGGCCAGGGTGAATTAATACCTAGAGGTTAACCAACTCCTGTGTAAGTAAAGGATCAATCATCCCCCACACATGCTTCATCTTGGTATTGTTTTTGTTTTGTTTTGGTGAATTCAATTCTCAGGTACTGGCTGTTGTCAAAGCCTATTTAGAGGTCAACGGAGCACTTTTTTTCCTTTTCTTTTTTTTTTTTTTTTTTTGCTTTGAGACGTGAGGGAGCTGATATGTTGCGGCACAGAGACGCACTTCCCAGAAGAGGGGGGTGGTGTAACGTGCACGGATAAGTAGACTCCAAAAGAGGGGGGTGGTGTAACGTGCACAGATAAGTAGACTCGCTAGCCCTTGGCTAATGGGTCGGACCCTTTAGTTGACTGGTTAACGTTGTTGCCCGTAGTGCAGGAGATCCGGGTTTGCGTCCCGGTTCCCGGCTGCCCCCCTTAATTTGCTACAATATCCCAAAAAAAAATAAAAATAAAATTCACTGTCCAAGAGAGGCAGGATGACTGACGGAACTGCCAGTCTACATGGGCTAGCAGTTAGCTTAGGCTGCCCCACTTCCATGTCCTGTCAGACCACCCTTTGTGTTTCCTCTTTGGGTGCAGCTCCAAGCCGGAACGTGGTCCCTGGGCCCACTGGACAAAGCAGACGAAGCTTTCCCAGCCGATCTAGCGCCAGCTCTCCCAGCCATCAAACAAAGACATAAACTTAGACGCAGATGTGGAGAAAGACACTGCATTGACGGTACTGGGTGAGGCTGCTGCATACATAAGTCCGCTCCACCATCTTCCCACTGTGGTATTGGGTGTGGCCACTGCAAACGTGAACTCATGCCACCATCTTCCCACACCAGAATCAGGAATCAGGAACACTTTGTCATTTCACCTCATGTACTTTCGCACATGAAATGAAACGAAATGCCATTTCCCCCAGCCCACAGTAGTGCAACATACAGACACAACACATTCAAGAACTACATAATACACATATTCAAACTAACACATATATCCAACCTGAAAAAAAAAATCCCTGTCCAAGAAAACAAACGCCAGCCAGGATGACTGTCGGAACCGCCGGTCTGCATGAGCTAGCAGTTAGCCTAGCCTGCCCCGATTACGCGTCCTGTCAGACCGCCCTCGGTGTTTCCTCTTCGGGCACAGCTCCAGGCAGGGGCTGTGGTCCCTGTGGCAACTGGATAAAGCAGACCAAGCCCTCCCAGCCAATCCAGCGCCAGCTCTCCCAGCCAGACACCCTTGACACATCTCCCCACACTCCACACAATGACATCAAAAACACCAGTCAAAGCCAGGTGAGGCTGCCGCCAGACCACCCTCGGTGTTATCGGAACTGCTGGTCTGCATGGGCTAGCAGTTAGCTTAGCCTGCCCCGCTTCCGCATCCTGTCAAACCGCCCTCGGTGTTACCTCCTCGGGTGCAGCTCTGGGCAAGGCCGCGGGCCCTGGGCCCACAGCGCAGCAGACCAAGCTCTCGCAGCCGATCCAGCGCCAGCTCTCCCAGCCAACAACCTGGAAGCTCCGGAAGCTACATCACTGGAAAAGGAGCGGCTGTAAATGGATAAAAAAAATGTTGAGCGTCACAACCCCAACGAAATGGCTCGTTTCACTATCAGAATTTGATCCATTTGCCCCGATAACATTTGCAAAGTCTAGAAGAGCCATACGATTAAATTGTTTTATTCCATTCAAGTTTGCAGAGGAGGGCTCGCCTGGTGCCCATACTCAATAGGCGCTGGGGCCGGTGAGGGTTCCCCAGGCTCTGGGCAACTGACTCAGTGACTCGCGTAACCCGAAAACCTGACTCTCTTTAACACAAACTCGAGCAGAACCTCCCAACCTCCCTATCACAGCGGTCACACATGCGCGAAACACTGGCAAATATTCACCTCAAGTTCACTTCCATTCTATGCGAGTGAAGGGGCGAATAAAACATTCGCTTCCGGTGGCAAAAGAAAATTGGGTTTTTGCTTCGCGTGGAGTTCAACTTTTATTTGGTGAACCTTGACCAGCGAATCCGCAGCCTCAACCAACAGCAAAGAAGTGTGTGGGTTGTATGGTTGACCCTACTTGGCTGTAATTGGCTGTAGTTTTCTTAGTGAGCCAGGATGGAGGAGACATTGATTGTTGCCGTATCTAACCAGCCTGTATTGTACGACACTGCCCATGAAAAGTACAAACTTCCCCACAAGAAATGCTGCCTGGCTGGCAGTGAGCCGGGAAATAGGCGTTGAAAGTAAATAAATGAAAAAATGTATTAACATCAGTTCACATTTCGCAAATATAGACCCCTTATCGCGTGATGTAAAAGCTGTGGTGTAAACAAGATGCGTGCACAGAACGTATGGCAAAACATGGCCGAAAACAACGTGCGGACCTACAAAACTCAGAAGAAAGCATATAAAACTTAAAATTAAACGGAGAAGAAAAGTTAGAAATTTGAGAAAATGGTAATCTCAGAATATGTTGAAGGTCTAAGGAAGACAGAAAGCATTACGAGTCGAAACTTACGCTCAGCACTGGAGGAAAAACTTCCAGATCTATTTGTTTGCTGAAGCTCAGTGGACAAGTGATAATCACTAAGTTGCCAAACATAGGCTGGAGAGATGTGACTGAATGCCTCATAGACACACCAAGTATATTTACGAAAGAATCAATGAAGGCATACAAGTCTTTAGAAGCATACGATTACTTTGTTGGTGGACATGTCTAATACGGCTTTTACCATCCATTATCAAAGAAAAACAAGTTTTGCATCATCAAATCAAAGGTAAACCCTCGTAGTTTAACTGGTCCTTTTAGGCCACATGTGTAAATTTACACAAAGGATAGAAAAATATCACCAATCGTCCTTAGAATATCTTAGGCCAAACAAAATAATTTATATTGGGATAATCATGGTCTCTGTAATGGAACGGTTTCCTTTATTTTTAGAGCCTCCCTGCCACTAGGGGCATAGTTCCATAATCTTGAGTCTTTTGCCTTCTAGTGGCATAGATAAGTACCGCAGTTTCCTGTGACAACAAGAAAATTGTGTGACAACACAGCAATATTCATGCTCCATCATTAGCCATCACCTAGTTTCTACCCCTTTGAATGGCAATATCTGTAAGTAAAGCTATTATCCATCATTGCTAGAATCTTTATTTTGAAGTATTTTTTACATATTTGCTACAGTTTGTATAATTTTGGTAACCTGTATGACAGCACAATTTAATGACGGCATTCAGGCTATACCTTTGATGCTAGCGTAAATACAGTGTTCAATGCTATACCTGATTAGTTAGAACTTACATTTTATTCCTGCAAAGAAAATTTTAGTTTTATACTTACCTTCGTTTCCTGAAAAATAGAGGATTAGTTATCCTAACTGTAACTCTAGATTGAGTAAGCTATTTTGTATTATATACTGATGTATGCTTTTCTGTATGTTTATTTTCAGTTTCACACTTCCTTGTTATTAAATCCCGTCCATGTATAACACTGGTCTGTTCCTTGGAGGATATGATGCAAGGGAGAGTTTAGCTGGCTGTAAAACCTAATATAGGACAAGAGTCACATTGGGTGTAGCAGTACAGTCTCTCTAATAAGAAACTTTTTATATGGAACCAAACTCAGACCCTAAAAATTAAATACAGGGAAATTGAATGCTGGGAAGAAACTGGAATCGTTGTCAAACTTGAGGAAGGCTAGGCATTAACAACGCAAACTTTGGTTTAGCAGTTGCTCTACTAGGACAGTATCACATTTAGAGCTGTTACTTACGTATGTACAGTCACAATACTTATTGGTGTAAGAAACGGACACATACTAAACAGTAGCGGCCCATGGCCATAAATACTAGTGGGGCGGACACTGGCTCGAGCTCCTGAATCGCTAGCCACGCCTGTAGCGGACACTATGAGCATAATTCACCACAATCGGTTGATGTCGCGTTAGGTAGACACGGTCCCTTTAAGCAAGTGTTTCCGAGTTGACAGGGTGGAGTTACGACTATGATAGTTGGAGCAGCGCTATGTTGCTCCCGCTGTGATTTTGTACAAAAAAAAATAATAATAAGATAAATGACACGCGTTCGTGTAGTCAATACGCCCACTTTTGATATCGTTCTTTTAATAATTATATATATTAAATACTTATATTAAGTATAATAATTACTATATTAGAGAACAGACAGTACATATAAACATACCAGCCAGCAGCCCACATAACGCCGCAGCAGCCCACACATTTCAAAGATGAACAATAGGCTATCCTTTAACCCGAGTGTAAGCAACAACAACAAAAAACCACCCACGATAAACTAAAGCCATGTCTAAAAATAGCTTACTCCAATTTTTCATAATTATGAAAAGGACATGAGGGTTGCGTAACATCTAGCATGCAATCGAGTAGCTGGATACTTTTGGACGCACCTTTGAAAACCGTTTGCCTTTTCTAGGCGCTCCTTTGTAGTAGCCAACGACGAAACTAAATCCACAAGGCTATGGAAGACGCCAGGGTTGTCAGATGACTCGGTCTCAACATGTCCTCTAAGAACTAGTTCAAATTGTCCACAGAATTGTATGCAGTCTGTAGAGACGGATGGCATATAACGCACGCAGGAGTACATGAATGACTTTTAGCTTAGTTTAATGACCATCTTGCGACATGGATGGCTCCCAGTGTCTACTTCCTGTTTCCCTGTACACCACTTCCTTTCTACCACACAACAACACTTCTGGTAAAACAATACTCAAAAGTTACAGTGACATCTAGTGGTTTAAATGAAAATACACTTAAATAATAATACAAGCATTAGAAGACACAACAGTCTATATATAAGCTTTGACAGAAGCTGTCCACCTCCTTATTGTGATTCTGCACTCTCACGTGGTAGCTATCGTCAAGTTGTGCTGCTATGTTAGCTTGACCAAGCATGGCTACTTTCATAGCACACTGCTTTGCTTGACTCGTGTTTCTTAGCCCATTCTGAAAAGTGCTTCAAATCACCCAGCCCTGTGTAAGTCCATATATCCCCTTGTTCTAACCCTGCAACAGATAACCGGAACAATAGGCACTGGAAACAGAAAACTGTATTCCGTGTTGAGCAGCCACATAACCATGTTTTCTTTTCATACCATGTTCGCGAAAATGTCCTGTTGTGGGTTTTCCCTTTGTCGTTTGTTCACTGAGTAATGTTTATGTCTGGTCTATCAGGGCCAAGCTGCTTAATTACTAACTGTGTAGTTGTTCAAATCGTTTAGTTTTTTGTTTTTGTTTTTTTGCTTTTTTTAATAAACTCTACACTGTTAGACACAGCAGGTGCAACAATGCTGGTCTCCATGTCTGCAGTAGACTAAACGTGCGGACTAAACGGTAGAGGGCTACAGAGTACGGGAGTAGGGCAGACTCATTTCTGCCCCAATGAGCCTCTGTTGACGCTTATCGCAGTTCCCATCTTTGACCGCAAGGTTCTATAATAGATCTGCCAGCGAAAGCGGGTCGCTGAGGTCTCCTGCCTCAATATTGCGCAACGCACTAAACTGAGACAGAATCACTGAAATGACGATTTTAACTTTCAAAGATCAAAAGTCGTTGACTATTTTGATTCATTTATTGCACAAAAACTAGGTAATATTTATTGCAATGTAAATTATGATGTATTATCGCGGAAAATTTGTTTATGAGGAGGAACTATGTTTTTGGATGGGTGATCTTTTTTTTTTCTTTTTTTTTTTAGTGGGGCGCTGCCTCGCCTGCCCATATGAATGGACCACGCCTGATACCAAATATGAAATGTTCTTCGCAAATCTTCCCGTTTGATATTTGCTCTTCTGACTACGTCTTCCAGTCCTCCCGACGGATCGCATGAATCCATGCCTGTCTTCTTCGTTTTTCGACTGGAGTTTTCCTTTCGGCATGCGATAAAAAATGCAAATGCTTGTTGTTACCATCTTTACGATTTGTACAACCGACAGCGCAACAACTGTGGGGCATTTCGTTTCGTTTAAAATCAATTTCTCCGTGATGATCTCTTCGAAATGAACGTAGTAATGTCTGCAAATACAACACGTGTGACCCAATTTTGCATCACAATCTGCACACGCTTGTTTGCGCATGTAAATAATGGAACATGTCTATAATTTGTACACCAATGTTATTACTCCGTATTTGTCCATGAAACTACGACAACATGTACAAGTGAAAACATTTATTTATCTCTCTCTGGACTTCAATGTACATTTTCTTGTTGCAAAACCAACAACCGCTCATGTCACAGAAATGTACTGGTTTGTAGTCCGTTTGAATGGTTGTGGTTGTTGTTAACACATGAGCGGTTGTTATTAATAAATTTTCCATTTGTTTATATTCAATGCCTGTCTCCCGACTCACTGCCAACCAGGCAGCATCTCTTGTGGGGCATGTTTGCAGTTTTCACAGGCAATGTCATACAATACCAGCTGATTAGGCACAGCAAATAATCAATGTCTCTTCCATCCTGGCTCAATAAGAAAACTACAGCCAAGTGTGGTCATCCACACACTTCTTTGCTATAGGATCTTATGCTCCTAATCATCAAGAGACTTCTTAATGTTTTTCATGGATAACGTGTTGAAATGGCCATGGGCCAGGTTGCTCAGGTTATCTGTCACTAATTGTTTGTATGTCATCACTCTTTAGTCTCAATTGCTTGGTGAAACGTTATCATTACATTTACATTTAGGCATTAAGACAACACTCTGATTTAAAGCAGCATACAAGGGATGCAACTGTACAACAATAGAACTACTACTACTACATTCGGGCTGCTCCCGTTAGGGGTCGCCACAGCGGGTCGTCCGTTTCCATCTCTTCCTATCCTCTGCATCTTCCTCTGTCACGCCACCCACCTGTATGTTATCCCTCACTACATCCATAAACCTCCTCTTTGGTCTTCCTCTTTTCCTTTTGCCTGGCTGCTTCATCTTCAGCATCCTTCTCCCAATATAACCAGCAACTCTCCTCTGCACATGTCCCAACCATCTCAATCTTGCCTCTCTTGCTTTGTCTCCAAACCGTCCAACCTGGGCTGTCCATCTTATATAATCATTCCTAATTCTGTCCTTCTTCGTCACTCCCAACAAAAATATTAGTATCTTCAACTCTGCCACCTCCAGCTCCGCCTCCTGTCTTTTCGTCAGTGCCACTGTCTCCAAACCATATAACACGGCTGGTCTCACAACCATCTTGTAAACCTTCCGTTTAACTCTTGCTGGTACCCTTCTGTCGCAAATCACTCCTGACACTCTTCTCCACCCACTCCACCCTGCCTGCACTCTGCTCTTCGCCTCTCTTCCACACTCCCCATTACTTTAAGTTGACCCCAAGTATTTAAACTCACACACCTTCATCACCTCCATCCTTGCATCCTCACCATTCCACTGTCCTCCCTCTCGTTCACGCATATGTATTCTGTTTTGCTCCTACTGACTTTCATTCCTCTTCTCTCCAGTGCATACCTCCACCTCTCCAGGCTTTCCTCAACTTGCACCCTACTCTCACTATAGATCACAATGTAATCCGCAAACATCATAGTCCACGGAGACTCCTGCCTGATCTCGTCTGTCAACCTGTCCATCACCTTTGCAAACAAGAAAGGCCTCAAAGCCGTTCCTTGATGTAATCCCACCTCCACCTTGAACCCATCTGTCATTCCAACCGCACACCTCACCACTGTCACACTTCCCTCATACATATCCTGTACCACTCCTACATATCCAAAGGAGTTGAATCAAGTGCAACTCCTTTGGATAACCATGACCTGGATGAATGAGAACATTCACAGGCACTCCAAGATACTTCTCCGCCACTCTCAATTTCCTCATACAACACCACACCTCCTCTCTTGGCACCCTGATGGATGCTTTCTCTAAATCCACAAAGACACCATGTAACTCCTTCTGGCCTTCTCTATACTTCTCCATCAACATTCTCAAAGCAAACATTTTTTGTGGCAGGAAACGATACTGCTGCACACTAATTGTCACCTCTCCTTTTAACCTAGTTTCTATTAATCTTTCCCATATCTTCATGCTGTGACTGATCGACTTTATACCTCTGTAGTTGCTACAGTTCTGCACGTCACCCTTATTCTTGAAAATCGGTAACAGTATGCTGCTTCTCCACTCCTCAGGCATCCTCTCACTTTCCAAGATTGTGTTAAACAATCTAGTTAAAAATTGCACTGCCAGTGTCCGAGTAGCATAGCAGGCTATTCCGTTGCCTACCAACATGGGGATCGTCAGTTCAAATCCCCGTGTTACCTCCGGCTTGGTCAGACAGACACAAGTGGCCGTGTCTGCGGGTGGGAAGCTGGATGTGGGTATTGTGAAGTTATTAAGTTTAATTCCAAGGCAGGAATGTAATGTTTAAATTCCTTTATTAACTTATTCAGCTTCCATGTTTGGCAATCCTAACTATCTAAAACGATTCTACATTTCTGGGATTTTCTTCTTCTTTCTTTCAACCCACAACCACTTACAATAAAATGAACCACGGGCACCCCTCAATGAATGAAATAAAACAACATCAAATTACAACACAAGAAGCACCACATGCATTATAAACCATAAACATTACAGCCCTCTTTTCCTTACTTTTTTTTTAAACAATAACTGTTAGCCAGTCCAACTCAAATCTTTCCTTTGCATTATACCTTTCAGCCCGTTCACAATTCAAAATCAGTGAGGTATGGCGGGGCTCCTCTGTTTACTCTGACTGGGTATCTACAAACAGGTGACTGCGACTCAGAGGGTTCAGGGGGCAGGGGCTCTGGGGTTTGTTCAGGATGGATTTCTGTCCAGTCCATGACATCTTGTCCACCATCCTTGACTTTCAACCCATATGACGGAAAGTGGTGATTTTGAACCACTGGTAAAGTCTTAAAGTGAGATGAGTTTCTGGTGATGACATGGTCGGTGCATTTGGCTGTCACCATGGAACCTTTAACAGCAATGACCTGGTATGGGCGGGGATTGTAGGCAGGGCATAGCTTCCCTTCCTTCTTTTGATGACAGCACCATGTCGCCCACTTCAGAGCCATAGGAGCAACACAGCGCTGCCTGTCAGCATTGTGTTTCGTCCTGTTCTTTGCCACTGCATCTGCTTGTCGTAGCTTTGCATCAGTCTCAGACTGGAAGGGAAGAGGAAATTCAGGCAGCTTGATTCTGAGGGGCCTACCAAACTGCACATCAGCAGGAGCCTTTCCAGTCGAGCAGTGAGGCGTGGCACGGTAGTTCTGGCGGAACGCATACAGAGTCTGTTTCCGCGGACGACCTTCAACATGGGCAGCACGTATAGTCTTTTCAAGGGTACGCATAAAACGTTCAGCCTCTGCGTTAGCCTGAGGCCACAGTGGAGTTATCTTTATATGTCTGAAAGCCAAGTATGTTGCAAAGTCTGCATAGTCTGAGCTTTGGAAAGGTGGGTCATTGTCTGTTTTAACCTCTAGTGGAATTCCTAATGAAGAGAATATTTTGTCAAGTTTAGGAATTGTGGCTCTGGCTGATGTGGACTGAAGAATCCCTACCTCTGGATACCTGGCGTATTCATCAATGACCACCAAAAGGTAATCTCCAGAGGGAAATGGACCACAGAAATCCACACTAACTTTTCCTCACGGTGATGATAGCAGCTCAGACATGCGGAGAGGTTCTTGTGTGTGATTGGGCACAACAGCCTGACATGGGATCCTGCAGCCAGCTATCATGGTTTCTACTTATTTGTCTATGCCACGGAACCAGACCTTCTCTCTGATCAACTTCTTCGTTTTGACCACCCCCTGGTGGCCTTCATGTGCAAGTGATATTGCCCTGATTTGCAAAGAAAAGGGGACAACAATCCTTGTGCCCCGTAGCAGTGTCATCAGTAGCGGTCACTGTCAGTTCATCCTTGATTTTCTTGAATGACATTAGAGCAGTAACATCAACTCCATCAGCAAAATCCTGCTTTTCAGAGAGCAACCCCCAAGAACCTTCTTTGATGAGTCGAATGACTTTGCATAGAGTGGAGTCAGCTTTGGTTGCATCTTGAATTTCAGCCAATGTCATTGCCTTGGGTACAGCATTTGCGATAATAAAGTTCACGCAATCACCGCAGCCGGGACGCGAACCCGTATCTCCGGGGGATATCGCTAACCGCTCGACCCGTTAGCCAAAGGCCAACAAGTCTACACATCCATGCACGTTACACTACCTCCCTCCTTCGAGAAAGCGCGTCCGCGCATATCCCGCTTCTGACACCAATGTAGCGAATTCGGGGGGCAACAACAGGAACTGCCACAGCCGGGACGCGAACCCGTATTTCCCGCATCGCGGGAGACAGCGCTAACCGCTCGACTAAAGGGTCCAACCCATTAGTCAGCGGCCAACGTGTCTACTTATCCATGCACGTTACACTATACATGATTATCTTAGTTTAAGGCTTTTCAAACGTGATGACAGTAATATTGGTTAAAAAAGTATAGGTCACATGATTTCACAGTGAGTTCAGAATTCATCTACATAATGCATTATGGGTAATTTTGGGTCAAGGAAACAAGAGGGACCCACATTTTACACATGTCTAAGGCGCACACGGTAATGTCATTCATTTGATTCTTTGTTTTTTATGTACTTTTGGACGTGCTATTTTAAGGAGTAATTGTTTTTGAATGGTATTTCTGTTGGACACATGTTTATGTTTGCTATGTCTATTTATTTAGAGTTTTCTGAGAAAGAAAATAAACGTTCAAAGACATCTGTATGAAGTGTGGGCTTTACTGGACTTGTGTAGCTACAATGAAAACGTACCGCCAACGTGGCCGAAGAGAAGAGAGGAAAAGAGAACGAATCGCGGGAGCAGTGTACGGTGTGGCCGGAGAAGAATTCCATCTTGCCGTTTCGCCGGGAGACGCGGGGGAACGGCCTCTGATACCGTCGGGTACAAGCAGAGAGGGTTGGCTTCTGTTCAAGACTGTCGGGATAAATCGCCGTGCAGTGCCGCGGTTTCGCCAAGAGAGGGCAGCGATTCCCAGCGTACAGCTCTGTACAGGCTTCAGCGTGTAGAAGAGTCGGATTCATCTCTTCGCTGGCGTCTCCGGACAGAAAACGGCGAGTCTGCATCATCCCAGGCGTCAGGTCTGACTGCTACCGCTAAACATAGGCTGTATTATGAACATTTGCAAAGTTGGAAAAAAAATTGTAAGAGTTGATTTATTAACAGTGTAGCCTATTTTCAATTTTTCTTTACTGATGTTGCATTGTGAATGTTCTGTTGTGTGCTTTGAAAAATAATGTTTTGAGAGTTGAAATGCAAAACCAAGGTGATTTTGAGTAAATCGCTGCTACAGGTTACACTGGCCTACTTGATAAGGTCTACTTGCGTAAGTAGCTATATGGTTAGCCTACTTGGTTTAATCTCTCAACTATAGCACTACATAGCCTAGTTATAGAAGGTTTATTTGCATATTTTGCAGTACATTGTAATCAATCCAGCACATTACACAACATGTCTGCTCATAGTGAAAATTCACAAGGTGCTGAATTTAGGAAACAAATTGACTTCCTTCAATTGGAATCTACCAGATTAGGTGAACAGCTAAAAACTCAAACTGAAAGAAAGAGTGAGAGATTAGAGGCACTTATAGACGAGATTCATGCTGATGTAGACACACACCAAACAGCACAGAAGGAGCTTACTTCCATTACTTTAAAGAAAACCAGGAAATCTTCACGGGACAGGAAGTTAACCGAAGAAATGCTGGAGTTGAAGCAGCAAGAGGCTTCAAAAATGGAGAGTAAATTCAGCAAGCTGTATGAAAAGTGGAAAGACAAAGTTAGAGCTACACATGCCAAACTGAAAGATGAGTGCTTTGAACTATATTTAGCCAACATGATGGATGCTGTTGAAGGGTTGCAGACAAAACTGAAACATGCGTATGAAAATATATGATCTGAATAGGTGCCTTCTACTGAGATTAGAAGACAGATTCTTGTGTCCCAGCAACAAAGAGGTTGATGAAGCTTATGAGTGTACGCATGAGTGAAGTAGGACTAGAGGAGTTTGATGCTGAAGCAGAAGCAGTGAGAATCGATAAGGTGCTAGACGTAGAGTATGCCCAGTCCATATTCAGGACTAGAATCTTCAAACCTACTGTTCGTAGCTCCCCCTCAAGCCGTTCATCAGAACAAGAAAGTGTCACAGCAAAAAGGGCAGAATGTGCTGCAGAGTTTGCTGCAAAGAGGGCTGAAATTGAGATGGAGGATGCTATTGCCACACAAAAACAAGAGCTCAAGAGGCTAGAAAATCAGAGAGATTTTCAAGTAATAGCTGCTAAGCTTAAGGCGTACTCTGAAGCTGACTCAAGTGAGAGATGTGATGAAAGTAGATCATCATACTATGAAATGGCCATCTCCCATCCAGTACCTAAGAAAGAGATTAAAAATGAACAAACAAACAATACTAACAAAGAAGCATCATTAGTACAAGCCCTACATGACACAATGGTTCTCACCAGACTTCCTACACCCGAACCCTCAATCTTCTCTGGGGACCTACTTAAATTCTTAGAGTGGAGCACAAGTTTCAAGGCACTGATCGAATGACGATGCACAAATCCAGCTGACAGGTTTTTATACCTACAAAAATACAGGAAGCTTTTTCAGAAAGGATGATGATGCCTACAACCAAGCATGGGTGACAATGAACACCCGGTATGGTCATCCCTTCGTAATCCAGCACGCGTTTAGGGAAAAGCTGAATAACTGGCCAAAGATTGGTTCGAGGGAGTCAGTTAAACTGAGACAGTTCAGTGATTTTCTCACAGGTTGCAGCAATGCCATGCCACATGTAAAAGGGCTTCAAGTGTTAAATGACTGTGAAGAGAATCAAAAGATGCTTCAAAAACTCCCTGATTGGGTGACCTCTCGCTGGAATTGTCATGTCACAAAGCAGTTGAAACAATCAGAGGAATACCCTAATTTCAAGGAGTTTGCAGACTTTATGGCACAAGAAGCAGAAATTGCATGCAATCCTGTAACATCCTTTCATGCCTTGAAGCCTACCAAAGAAAAGCCATCTGGAGATATAAAGCGCCCAAAGGCTAATGCATTCATCGCAAATGTGAAAGCATCAGATAAATCAAGAACAGGGACAAAAACATATGGTGCTGTGGAGAACAGCTCAGGTGATTCTAATGCATCCATGAAAGTGAACACTTTATTTTCATCTTCAAACCCAGTTAATTGCATGTGCTGTGGAGAAAGCCACTCCATCCACAAATGGCAGAAGTTCGCAAATAAGCCTATGGAGGACAAGAAACAGTTCATATTTGACAATAACCTGTGCTTTGGCTGTCTTAAGATTGGACACAATTCAAAGGACTGTAAGAATAGAGCTACTTGTGGCATATGCAAGAAACGTCAAACAACACCACTTCACGAAGACCGTCCTGCAGACGAATCATCTTCTCATGCAAGCAGAAGAAAATGCATCTTCCCTTTCTTGCCATGTATAACAAGGTGACGGTGGGAGCACATCCATGATAGTGCCTGTATGGATCTCCTCGACCGACACCACCACTGAAACAGAAACCTTAGTGTATGCCCTACTAGACAGACAGAGTAGCAACACCTTTGTAGACCAGGAACTGTGTGAGCAGATGGAAGCTGCTTCGGACTTTACTGTGAACGTACCTGTTGCCAGTCACATGGGAGGAGTTTGGGAACGGCAGATTAGGACAGTAAGGAGTGTGCTGAGCTCAGTCCTCTCAGAGAGTGCTGGAAGATTAGATGATGCTTCGTTGAGAACATTTTTCTATGAAGCCATGTCAGTTGTAAATAGCCACCCACTCACCACTGACAGTATCAATGACCCCAAAAGCCTAGAGCCACTTACCCCAAACCATCTAGTTACCATGAAGGCCTCAGTCCCGCTGCCTCCACCAGGAAGGTTTGTGGTGGAAGATCTGTATGCCAGAAAAAGGGGCGCAGAGTACAATACTTAACAGAGCAATGCTGGAGCAGATGGAGGAAGGAATATCTCACAAACATCACCCTCAGACAATGCTGGCAATCATCAAGAGGAAATGTGAAGACTGGAGATGTTGTCATTGTCAAAGAAAATGAGATCTCCCGCAATTAGTGGAAATTAGGTGTTGTACTTGATGTTTGCAAAGATGATGGTGGATTGGTGAGAAAAGCCACCATACAAATAGGAAATAGAAAGCTAGGGAAAGAAGGTCAATGCCCCAATCCATCCATTCTTGAACGTCCTATACATAAGTTGGTGGTACTTGTAGAAAACAGCCAAGTCTAGTTCCAATTGAACTAGACTCCAAACACTTCATACACTTTACACAACCGCACAATAGTACCTGTGTCTCCAATTAAGTAAGCAGAAAGGGTCGAGTTCATATAGTGTGGTTTAACAAGAGATGAACAAGAGTTGTTATAAACAGTAGGTTGGTTCTGGAGATTGCTAAATTTAGTTAACAGTAATTTGGTGGGAGTGTAGCAGTCTCAGAAAGTGAGACACTTTTTTTGTTGTGATTTTTATTTTATGTTCTGTTAAAAAATATACATGATTATCTTAAAGGATTTTCAAACGTGATGACAATAATATTGGTTAAAAAAGTATAGGTCACATGATTTCACAGTGAGTTCAGAGTTCATCTACATAATGCATTATGGGTAATTTTGGGTCAAGGAAACAAGGAGGACCCACATTCTAAGGCGCACACGGCAATGTTATTCATTTGATTCTTTGTTTTTTATCTACTTTTGGACGTGATATTTGATGGAGTAATTTTTTTATTGAATGGTATTTCTGTTGGACACATGTTTATGTTTGCCATGTCTTATTTATTTATAGTTTTCACGGTGTCATCTGAGAAAGAAAATAAACGGTCAAACACATCTGTATGAAGCCTGGCCTTTATTGGACTTGTGTAGCTACACTCTGGTTTGAGGTTGTTGTGGGCTGCACTGGCTGTTGTGGAGATGTGTGAAGTGTGTTAGCAATTTTGATTAATCCCAGTTATCTGACTATCATAGCCAAGTAAACTGCCATTACTTCCTTGTAGCACATGAAATGTTGCATTTGTAAACGGTGACTTGGATTCCACCAATGAGGTGCATTTTCCAATGGCAGGCAGTGGGTTGCGTGAACCATAAGGGAAGATGGGAACTGTGCATTCGGTGAATGAGGGCTTATATCTCAATCTTTGATAAGTTGTTTCATCAATAATATGCACAGTTGCCCCTGTATCAAGCATCACTTTTATATTGCAGTGACCAACATTTATCTTTGCATGTGGAAGATTTGCTTTTGATCGGGAAACTGTAAAGGTAAATCCGAAGACTCTGTCTGCATTACTTGTTGTTTGAGATGTGATGCCACTAGCGTGTACATCTGATGCCGCCTTGTGGCCATTTAGAACGACAGCATTTTGTAAAATGTCCTTGTTTTCCACAAGCGTTGCATATTTTCCCCCGTGCCGGGCACGGTATTCCTTCACAATGGGGAAAGATACCAGAGCAGTTGTAATATCTTTTCTTTACAGCTCTCCTCCTCATATCTACAGCCAGAACATCTTCCTTGGATTTCCTTGCTCTACATTTTTTTGTGTTTGTTCCGTTCTCGATGCTTGAATCTCAGCAAGTGCCCATGGTTCTGCCGAGTGAGAGGAGCTCAGTCAACATAATCTGTAGTTTCTGTAGCGCTTGGCGCCGCAGTTTATTACATGTGCACGTCTGAATGATCATAGTTTTGATCTCTTTCAACATTAGGAAAGTCACAGGTTGCTGTTAATTGCCGCAGTCTTGTGTGATAGGAGTCAAGCGTTCCCCCTGCTAGTTGTTTAGCTTGTCTGAATTTAAGTCTCGTAGGCTATTGTAGCGAATTCGGGGGGTAGTCCGGAAGACAGTCGTCACAGCCGGGTCGCGAACACGTGTCTCCCACTCCGCAAGCGACAACGTTAACCAGTCGACTAAAGGGTCAGACCCGTTAGTCAAGGACCAGCGTGTCTACTTATCCATGCACGTAACACTGTCAATTTTATGGGAGAAGTACTCACCCAGTTTGTCTTTAGCGCATTTATAGTCCTTTGCTTCCTCGGTGTCGGTGAGCGTATCAACGATGTCCTGTACACCTTCTGTATCATCCTTTATATCTAGAGCAATTATGAAGTTTTCAAAACGCTTTAACCACTCCTTCCAACGGAAAGATGAGTTCTGATCTTCATCGATATCAAAAGCAGGGAACGACGATAATGCGGCAGCCATGTTTTTGGAAGAACATTTTTAATCCTCGTCGCCAGTGTTAAATTATTAAATCTAATTCCAAGGCAGCAATGTAATGTTTAAATTCCTTTATGAACTTATTCAGCTTTCATGCTTGGCAATCGTAACTCTAAAACGACTCTACATTGCCGGGGTTTTCTTCTTCTTTCTTTCAACACACAACCACTTACAACAAAATGAACCAAGAGCGCCCCTCAACGAATCAAATAAAACAACATCAAATTACAGCGCAAGAACAAACATGAAATGTATGTGTCCTGGTCGCTGCACTAGCGCCTGCTCTGGTCGGTCGAAACACCTCACTGTCAGGTGAAAAGAAGCAGCTGGTGACTCCACATGTATCGGAGGAGGCATGTGGTAGTCTGCAGCCCTCCCCGGATCGGCAGAGGGGGTGGAGCAGTGACCGAGACGGCTCGGAAGAGCGGGGTAATTGGCCAAGTACAATTGGGGAGAAAAAATGGGGGGGAGCGTAAAAAAAAAAACTCCACTTCCATGTCTCCTCAACACCTCCATGCCTCCACATATATATCATCTGGACCAACCGCCTTTCCACTCTTCATAGCTGCCCTCGCTTCCTTCTTGCTAATCCACCACACTTCCTGATTCACTACCCCCACATCATCCAACCCGCTCTCTCTCTCTCTCTCTCTCTCTCTCTCTCTCTCTCTCTCTCTCTCTCTCTCTCTCTCTCTCTCTCTCTCTCTCTCTCTCTCTCTCTCTCTCTCTCTCTCTCTCTCTCTCTCTCTCTCTCTCATTTTCTTCATTCATCAGCCTCTCAAAATACTCGTTCCACCTTCTCAGTACACTCTCCGCTTGTCAGTACATTTCCATCTCTATCATTGATCACCCTAACCTGCTGCACATCCTTCACAACTTGGTCCGTCTAGCCAATCGGTACAAGTCCTTTTCTCCTTCCCTTTCATACAACTCACTATACAACTTTTCCTTTGCCTTTGCCACCTCTCTCTTCGCTTTATGCTGCGTCTCCTTGTACTCCTGTCTACTTTCTTCATCTCTCTACCCCCCCCCCATTTTATCCAGCCAATTACCCCACTCTTCCGAGCCATCCCGGTCGCTGCTCCACCCCCTCTGCCGATCCAGGAAGGGCTGCAGACTACAACATGCCTCCTCTGATACATGTGGAGTCACCAGCTGCTTCTTTTCACCTGACAGTGAGGAGTTTCGCCAGGGGGACGTAGCGCGCGGGAGGATCACGCTATTCCCCCCAGTTCCCCCTCCCCCCCGAACAGGCGCCCTTACCGACCAGAGGAGGCGCTAGTGCAGCGACCAGGACACATACCCACATCCATTTCACAACCAACGTGTGGGGCATATGTGCTGATAACATTCACCTTCGATTTTCAGCTTCATACTCATCACTCTGCCGACACTCTCTTGACCTCCAACACGCGCTTGACATACTCTTCCTTCAGAATTACCCCTACCCCATTTCTCCTCCTATTTGCACTATGGTAGAAGAGTTTGAACCCTTCTCCGATGCTCTTGGCCTTACTCCCCCTCCACCTGGTCTCTTGCACACATAGCACATCCTACCTTTCGTCTCTCCATCATATCAGCCAGCTCTCTACCTTTACCAGTCATAGTGCCAACATTCCAAGTTCTAACTCTCACCTCCACACTCTTACACTCCCACTGCCTCTGCACATCCCTTCCCCTTCGCCTTCTCCTTCACTCAACAGTAGCATAGTTTTCACGGGCACCCTGCTGGCCAACAGTACCGGTGGCGGTCATTGGTAACGCAAGCTTCGACCGATCCAGTATGGCAATCTGATTTATGAGCCGCATATTTGATTTGGCAAAGGTTCTACGCCGGATGCCTTTCCTGACGCAACCCTCCCCATTTATCCAATCTTGAGATCGGCACTAAGAATCCACTGGCTTGTGCATCCTCAGTGGCTGGGTTAACAATAGAACAACAATCAAAAAAGAAAAAACTAGACCTGCTGCAAGTATAAATGGGGTCCAAGCCCCCCGTGCAAGTTGCCCCTGGCAGCACAGAGTCAACGCAAGTTGGAACTGCATGCCCACGGGCCTCATGCAAGCTGCGAGCTGCGAGCAGCACAGAGAGGGGCTTAAAGAGGGTGTTTAAAGGTGTTGAGGAGTGAGGTTAAGCGGCTGCAGTATGAGTGTCATATTGTTTGTATTGGTACAAGGATAGGGTGAAAGTGCAGCAAAGTTTCACACAGTACACGTTTCAGTAATAAGGCCAATAGGTTTTGTGAATTGTCAGGTGTTTGAAAATGGAGCTGTCATTGTTTTTGGTTTTTTTAATTGGCTATCAAAAATGTGTAAATGGCAAATAAAGTATTGGAAATGTGTAGAGCCCTAAAATCAAACATATAATGTAGATAGGTAAGTTCACATTATACTGACAAAAGTGATTTGACCTAAAATTTATGGAAATAGATATTACGTGCAAAGTTCTATGCAGATTTACAACCTACTTGTATGCCTATCAGTAAGAGATCAAGACCTTGTAATTAACACCATTTTTATATCGTTGTTCCGAAAATTCTTCGTCCATATATCCAATTCTGTGATGGCCCTGTGATGGCCTGGCGGAGTGTCTCCCCGCCTGCCGCCCAATGACTGCTGGGATAGGCTCCAGCATCCCCGCGACCCTGAGAGCAGGATAAGCGGTTTGGATAATGGAATGGATGGATTTACAACCTATGACTAGTTTGAAAATGTAGGTTTTGCATATTTCGCAGCTTTATGAAAAAGCGCTACCTAATGGCCGACTGGCGCCAAATTTTTTTGCACAGCGCCCCAGTGGGACATGAGAAACTACTGAGCCGAGTTTCGTGTTAATAGGACTGATTTTTTTTTTTTTACCTAATGGAGGCTGCAGGACATAATCGAAGACAACTTGAAGTTTGTTGACCTCTACTGGCCAAACGTCGACAAAGCGTTGCCTTACATTACAGGAATACAAAAGTTCATGTTTATTGTACTATTATGTTATTTTTAAACATTTATTCTTATACACTTGAACTAAAACCCATGGGCTTCAGTTTTCCAGTGTGGAAGTGTAAAATTCTAACAGTGAAAAAAAAACTGTTTGTGAAATTGTTTCAGCTTTTTTTCTCACTTGGGCCAGATTGCCTCAATTGGAGCTGTGTTAAAGTCTTCGAGCTGACGTCAGAGGAACTGGTTTCCTTCAAACCTAAACCAAAAACCTTATTCTCATTGTCATTTGAGTAGTAGCTACCTCTGAGTTGGTCGGCTTTTTCGATGCCTAATCTTAAAATTAAATCTTTTAAGTCATTTTAATTTGCACCAGACTTTAGGTCCTCTCAACGAAAATCTCTCACCCTACAAATCTGTTTGTGTGAATGATTGCTGGGGGCGTAGGAGTCTGCATGGTGTGTGTGCCTGTGCTCTCTCTCTCTCTCTCTCTCTCTCTCTCTCTCTCTCTCTCTCTCTCTCTCTCTCTCTCTCTCTCTCTCTCTCTCTCTCTCTCTTTCTCTCAAGTCCTGTTTTCAGGAATAGCACTAATGTTGCTTGAAGGCACCGCGGTGATGGGGTGTATGAGACCTCTGTCTGCGCTGCATCCACTGTTCCCATTGCCCTCGCGCCCGGGCCTCTCTGGAGACTCTGGTCTGCCATTTGTTTTATCTTTTGTAAGTAAATAAATAAGGCATTTTTTAAAAATTTAAATATCACTTCAAAAACACAGTTACAAAGTGCTTTACATTCAATACAGAAAATACGAATAAATACATAAAATAAATTGAGTGAATATAAAACATGGCATAGAGATTAACAGACAGAGCTAAGAATGAACCAAAACAGAAGTCAGGGACGGGGATCTATAAAAAGGCTTGCCTTTCTTAGAAACCACTTAAAATAGTCCAAAGATAAAGCAAATCTAATGGATTGGGGAAGATTATTCCAGAGGCTTGGGGCTAAAACTGCCAAGGCACAGTCATCTTTTGTTTTGCAGTTGGAGTGGGGGATGGATAAAATACCGAGGTTTGAGGATCGGTGTGGTCGGGAAGTGGAATGAGGAATGAGAAGCTCAGAAATATAACTGGGGGCAAGATCTTGCAGGGCTTTAAATGTAATCAATAAGATCTTATAGATTATTCTGAATTTTACGGGAAGCCAATGGAGGGATGCGAGAATAGGGGTAATATGGGACCTACAGCTAGTTCTAGTTAGTAGTCTAGCAGCTGCATTCTGAACCAACTGTAGACGATTTAAAGTAGCTTGGTTGAGGCCAGAATAGAGGGAGTTACAGTAATCTATACTGGAGAAAATGGAAGTGTGAAGTGATATTTCAATATCCTTAAAAGACAAACTATTTCTGATTTTTGCAATATTTCTTAGCTGAATCGGGGGTTAGGAACACTTTGCCATTTTTCTTCATGTACTTGCGTACATGAAATGAAGTGAAATATTGTTTCCCCCAGCCCACATCAGTGCAACACAAAGACAAAAACACATCCAAAAATTACAAGAACAATATATCCAAACTAAACAACAAGAAGAAATCACTGTCCAAGAGAACGAATGCCAACCAGGATGACTGTCGGAACTGCTGGTCTGCATGGGCTAGCAGTTAGCTTAGCCTGCTCCGCTTCAGTGTCCTGTCAGACCGCCCTCGGTGTTTTCTCTTTGGGCGCAGCTCTTGGCAGGGTTGTGGTCCTTGGGCCCACCGGACACAGCATACCAGGCTCCCCCAGCCAATCCAACGCCAGTTCTCCCAGCCAGACACCCTCGACACACCTCCCCGCACTCCACAGATAACACTAAAAACAGTCAAGGCTAGGCGAAGCCGCTGCCAGACTGCCCTCGGTGTTATCGGAACTGCCGGTCTGCATGGGCTAGCAGTTAGCTTAACCTGCCCCACTGCTTCCCCGCCTCATTGTCTCCCACACCCAGTGAGCACCTTTTGCTCATCTGTTTATCCTGGAAGAGGGCTCCCTCCTCTGATGATTCTCCAGAGGTTTCGCCCATTTATTTCCTGAAAAGATTGTTTTCCTCATTCAAATTGAGGGTCAAAGGATAGAGTGTGTTGGCCATTGCCATTTACTGCATCTACCTGTTTTTTTACCGTGAGAATGTAAAGCCCTTTAACACGGTAACTGCAATTTACTTATAAACTTGACTAAGAAATAATAGCCCATTATTTGAAATATTTCAATACACTTTCTATTCTTTAGGTTGAAGTCAGACATTTCAATGTATTCTATTTAAAATTATTTAATTTTTAGGTAAACTATTGTACTTTGCATGTCATCGTTTTAGCTTTGCTCTATCTCTGAATGTTGGCGCACAGAGTAGAAGTAACAGACAGGGGACAAATGAAAGGAAAAACCAACATAAAGTGTCTTAGTAAGGTGCTGGTCCACCATGAGCCTCCAGAACAGCTTCAATACTCCTTGTCATAGATTCTACAAGTCTCTGAAATCTACTGGAGGAATGAACACCACTCTTCCAAAGGATATTAATTCCCTCATTTGGTGTTTTGATGATGGTGGTGGAGAGCACTGTCTAACATGCCAATCCAAAATCTCCCATAGGTGTTCAACGATGAAGGCCATATCATGATTTATGTCATTTTCATCCTCATCAAACCATTCAGTGGCCCCTCGTGTCCTGTGGATGGGGGCATTGTCATCCTGGAAGAGACCACTCCCCTCAGGATAGAAATGTTTCATCATAGGATGAAGGTGATCACTCAGAATAACTTTGTATTGATTGGCAGTGACCCTTCCCTCTAAGGGGACAAGTGGACTCAAACCAAATGTCCCCCACAGCATAACAGGGCCTCTAGAGGCCAAGCACTCACCTGTCACCTGTCTGTCTCCACAATATGATTATCATGGTGACTTTTTCATTGTTCTAATGAGTCCTTGAAAAAGATTGTTGCTTGAGCAGCAGATTTAAAATATGCCAGATGGTGGCGCTCTTTACTAAATCAACAGAGCCCATAGTGCGTTAAGGCTGATTTAAATCTGGCACTTGTGAACAGTTTTCTCCTTCTCATTGCAAGCGTTACCTTTTGATAACCTGTACATCTTATAATTTCTACAGGGCACATCTTAGTGCAGGACCCACGGTTACAGGCCGTGCCGTAAACAAAGCAAGGCATCGTTTGATTTGTAGAGTTTGAATGAAAGGTGGGCACTGGTTTGGACTGAGCGCTCGTGCTTAAACCCTGTGGTTTTCTGTTTTCCACTTGTCTCTCTTCTGGCATGTTGGGGCAGGATGGGACTAGCAGCTAGGTTTCCTCCTGGACTCCATCTGTCGTTGTGTGTGACTTTGTCTTCCTTGGGGCAACACATTTCTGCCCTCATAACATGTTACTAAACACACGGCTACCAGCAGATGTTGAACCGTGCCAGGTCGTATCCGTCATATCTGATCTCCCTGGTTGAAGAGTCATGTTTTCTCACGGTATTTTCTCTTTACAGTTGTTACCTTCCAAGAGTGGGGTAATCCTCAGTGTTTATATAAATATGAATGGGTCTCTCGTTTGAAAATGTCGATTTTGTAAGACTTCCCAAACCCCAAATAGTGTTTTCCAAACAAGTCTAAATGACTTCGTTTCAAGAATTTTTTGATTGACATCCATTCATTCATTTATAGACCCAGACAATTTTAATTTTTTTGTGCAATTTTGCCTGTCCCCATCACATCTTACAAATTCAACAAACTCCAGATGTAAACTTAAAAAATTGCCATTTTATTTATATGTTATGATATCAAAGTATGTTAGCACACAAACACTTAAAACAAGAAAAAAAATAAAATAAAATAAACAATGGCGCAAACATGCCCAACTGTTGTATATTTACACGTCATTTTAAGATTAAAGACACCGACCGGTCATTACACAGTTAAACTTGTCCCAGATTTACGAACATATTCTACATGAAAAACATTTATCCAACTGATGTTGAACGCAGAAACCCAGAGGTAACAGCTACCCAAAAACTGTCAAACCATGACAGTGACAACGGGTCCCAGTATAAAGCCAAAAATCAGGTGACATATCAGTGCAATTTGTTAGATATTATTTGTCAGCTGGGGACTATTGTACATGCTTAACCCAAACACGTGGAATTTAACAAGCCTGGACACGTATTTTACCGAATCCTGTCCTCTGCACCTTTCACCAACCTCATCTGTATGGAATCTGCAGCCCTGCCCAGGTGGTCCTCCAAACCTCAAGCTTCATTCTTGGTTCGACATTACATGTCCCCATACAATGCATCACTTGACAAAAGTGAAAGTGTATATGAAGACAAACACAAAAAAACAAAATGCACAGAAAATGAACATTGCAAATATACACATTGCAAAACAAATTAACATTTAAAAACAAAAAACAACCTCGGGGACATTATCAAAAACCACATCAGGATATGGCCTTTACAAAGGGATGAATGGGATGTGTGTATGGTGAAGCCTGCTGGCACCCTGGTCCTAGACGTAGTCTTTGTCTGGCTTGCCCATGGCGCGTGGTGCAGGGTAGTGTGGGGACTTCCCTGATGCTTTGCTGGAGCAGTTGCAGCAGAGGAAAGCTCCCCCGGTAATGGTGAGGCAGGCAGACGCCAGTCCCACAAACAGGGCTTTCCCAAATTCAAACCTGTAAAAGTGCAGATAGCACTGAGGTTTCTGTGGACAATGCTGACTCCGTTTAGCCTCAGATTAGCAGACGGATCCTATCCATCGCAATCTGAAGAACAACTCAGGAACAACTTATGGTGATAACTGCATTTAAACACTCGCCAATATTGTAACAATCTGAACACAAACGCAATAAACACTGTTACAGCTAATGTGAATGAATCACACAAAAGACCATTAAAAGGTTAAGAGCAAGAGTGTGTCCAGAAAGATTTCTACCACTTAACTGTGATGTTTGACTACAGTGATACCCGCAGAATAGTGTATATGATGTGCATGATTAAAGGACTCAGAATAATGAATGAAGACCTCACCTGTTATTAGTAGGAGTGAAGGGGTCATAGAATTCCTTTGCTATTCTGTTACCATACCAGCAACCCCCCACCAGCGCACACAGACCTGCAACATAGCAGTCAGTATTACGATATAACACATATTTCTATTTGATGGCATAAATATCAACATTGAAGAGTGTAGTGTGTCATTGCAGTGATACCATTTTCAGTAGTAACTTTGGTTATAGAAAGGAATACTTACCCGGGAGGAGATTTCATTGTGTTCAGTGTGCAGTACATGCATGCGTCTGTATGCACATATACACTCACTGGCCACTTTATTAGGTACACCTTGCTAGTACCAGGTTGGACCCCCTTTTGCCTTCAGAACTGCCTTAATCCTTCGTGACATAGATTAAACAAGGTACTGGAAACATTCCTCAGAGAGTTTGGTCCATATTGACATGATAGCATCACGCAGTTGCTGCAGATTTGTCGGCTGCACATCCATGATGCGAATCTCCCGGTCCACCACATCCCAAAGGTGCTCTATTGGATTGAGATCTGGTGACTGTGGAGGCCATTTGAGTACAGTGAACTCATTGTCATGTTCAAGAAACCAGTCTGAGATGATTCGAGCTTTATGACATGGCGCGTTATCCTGCTGGAAGTAGCCATCAGAAGATGGGAACACTGTGGTCATAAAGGGATGGACATGGTCAGCAACAATACTCAGGTAGGCTGTGGCGTTGACACGATGCTCAATTGGTACTAAGGGGCCCAAAGTGTGCCAAGAAAATATCCCCCACACCATTACACCACCACCACCAGCCTGAACCGTTGATACAAGGCAGGATGGATCCATGCTTTCATGTTGTTGACGCCAAATTCTGACCCTCCCATCCGAATGTCGCAGCAGAAATCGAGACTCATCAGACCAGGCAACGTTTTTCCAATCTTCTATTGTCCAATTTTGGTGAGCCTGTGTGAATTGTAGCCTCAGTTTCCTGTTCGTAGCTGACAGGAGTGGCACCCGGTGTGGTCTTCTGCTGCTGTAGCCCATCTGCCTCAAGGTTCGACGTGTTGTGCGTTCAGAGATGCTCTTCTGCATACCTCGGTTGTAATGAGTGGTTATTTGAGTTACTGTTGCCTTTCTATCAGCTGGAACCAGTCTGGCCATTCTCCTCTGACCTCTGGCATCAACAAGGCATTTTCGCCCACAGAACTGCCGCTCACTGGATATTTTCTCTTTTTCGGACCATTCTCTGTAAACCCTAGAGATGTTTGTGCGTGAAAATCCCAGTAGATCAGCAGTTTGTGAAATACTCAGACCAGCCCGTCTGGCACCAACAACCATGCCACGTTCAAAGTCACTTAAATCACCTTTCTTCCCCATTCTGATGCTCGGTTTGAACTGCAGCAGATCATCTTGACCATGTCTACATGCCTAAATGCATTGAGTTGTTGCCATGTGATTGGCTGATTAGAAATTTGCGTTAACGAGCAGTTGGACGGGTGTGCCTAATAAAGTGGCTGGTGAGTGTATGTGTGCAGTGTATGGGTAGGTGTGCATGTGTAAATGCACTGTGCATGTGCATGATGGCATGCTAGTGCAAAGGGAGAAAAGAATTCAAGCCAAAATGTGATGTTGTTAGTGATCGAATGGACTCTGACCTGAGATAATAAAGAGAATCCCTCCTGTTAAAGCCACCTTGTTCTTCTGCTCCTTATCCTGTGCCAGACAGGTGGTGCACTTCATGCCTACCACCGCTACCAGGATGGAGATGAAACACAACAGGATGGAGGCTACCATCAGCCCTCGTGTGCCCTGGATGATCCCTGGACACATTTGCAAGAAAGAGGATTCAATGTATTTGGGGGTTTTTTGTGTTCATATGTATGACACATATGACAAGTTACGATACGAAATGGCTTGACACGACATGATATGATATCAGAATTAGATTCACTGTGTCCGGGTAGCATAGCAGTCTATTCCATTGCCTACCAACACGGGGATCACTGGTTCGAATCCCTGTGTTACCTCTGGCTTGGTCGGGCGTCCCTACAGACACAATTGGCCGTGTCTGCGGGTGGGAAGCCGGATGTGGGTATGTGTCCTGGTCGCGGCACTAGCGCCTCCCTTAGTCGGTTGGGGCGCCTTTTCAGGTGGGAGGAGGAACTGGGGGGGAATAGTGTGATCCTCCCACGCGCTACGTCCCCCTGGCGAAACTCCTCACTGTCAGGTGAAAAGAAATGTCTGGCGACTCCACATGTATCGGAGGAGGCATGTGGTAGTCTGCAGCCCTCCCCGGATCGGCAGAGGGGGTGCAGCAGCGACCGGGACGGCTCGGAAGAGTGGGGTAGTAGGCCAGATACAATTGGGGGGAAAGGGGGGGGAAATTCCACAAAAAAAAGAATCGAATTCATTTCATCTTTATCATATGTTTCATGACTTAAAAAACTCTGTCCAATCAAATTAACTGACTCATGGTGCTCGCTCTGTAGAGCATGCAGGGCAGCTAGAATAACTGAATTGCATGTAACATGTTTTTTTATGTGGCAAGGGAATTGTACTTTTTTTAATATATAAAGCAACACATAAAAGATGGGGAAAAAACCCAAAATGGCATATTTTAATGTCAACAGGTGTCAAGTTACAACTTAAAGCTCCATCTGTTGCATGCAGGGGGGCAGAATAGATGCCATGAGCCACATTCCTTTCAAAGGCCAATACAAAGAAAAGGTTCATACTGGATGTTACTCTCTCTTGAAAACGGTATCTGGTACAGTGCTTATTAACATAATATTTTCGATAAACCGAAAGAGTATTTTATATCAATCACTGGAAAACAAACAAGTAGATTGATAGAGTGATTATAACTTCTGGTAGATGTAAATGAACATAGTTCAGTTCCTCTCTTTCGTTATCACCGGCATTCGGCTGACTTGCCTGTACATGCATGAGGTTGTCTACAAGCCGGGGGAGAAAACACATTCTTTTACTTCTTTAAGGTTTTGAATAACCACAAAGCCAGTCACCTTATTGTATGTATACATTCCCATGGTAAAATGCATATTTTAGGGCTTCAGCTCCTGCCCAAGAATTTTAATGTTGCAGAATGTAGTTTCAGCCGGGGACCTAATTTAATCCACATATCTTTTGTAGTCTTGACCAAACTATACATAGGGCTGTGACACATTCTGGTCTCTTTGACACATTCTGTGCTCCCCTCTAGGGGGGGGGGGTACTTTGGGGCCAGTGAGTAATTTGCAAGCTTTATATGCTGAGATGACAAAATACATTCGGCTTCTTGTAAATATTTCAGAAATAATCCACCACAAGCTGACTTGAAGACAACGGCGTTAGGGTTAGAGTTTGGGTTAGCAGAAAATTACCTGGTAGTTTGAGGAGTGAGTCGTATACTTTGCACTGAATCTGACCAGTGCTCTGTGATACACAGGTCTTCCACAGTCCCTCATACATGGCCTGAGCTGTAATAATGTTGTCTCCCGCATAAGACGAAGCTTTCCATTCCACCATGATGGTGGCTATTATCAGCCCAATGAAACCCAGGAAAGCCAGTGTTAAGCCCAGAAGTTGCATCGCTGCATTAGCCATCTTTCACCTCGGATAAGTAGAATAAAGTAAGGATGAGGGGGGGGGGGGACAAAAAAGGTGATCGTGAATAAAAATGAAAACGGAAGTCCAAGTCAAGTCGATGGTGAGAGGAATTACAAAAAATGTCCAAACATTGTTCCCGAGGGCTTCGCGCAGTGTATCTGGTGCTGCTGCAGCAGTGTTGACTAAAGTGAGCATCTTGAGGTGAATTACCTGCAGGACAAGAAGGATCCTGCCACTACCTCCATCCCAGGTCAGCATTAGTCTGACATCTGGTGGAGATATTGTTCCCTTGCAGAAATAGACAGAGCTTTCTGATAGAGCCCAGTCCTTTTTGCGTGATCCTACCAGAACAAAATACGCACTATATAAAAGCCCGTACTTAAGAAAAATTCAATCACTAGTATCACCTCATGGGGAAAATGGAAAAGTACAAACAGATGTGGTTGCGGCTTTACTCAATCAAAGTCAATGGAGAATTGATTTGTCTCCAGATTTGGACTTTATAAGCAAAACCACATGCAGAACCAGGCAAATTGATATTCAGATTGGGCATTTACAAGAACACCTCAGATTCATAAACGTAAGTATGGACATTTTATAGTATATTTGTACAATTTCAGTTCTTAAAATGATCTCTTCACCTTCTTGGTTTTGACATTTTTCTAAACTATTTACGGATTTGATGGTAACAAATAAACCAATTTAGTTTATCGATAAAGTCAAAATTGACAAAGAGGTAAGCAGTAATCAAAATAGTAATATGCTGCTCACATTCACGCATTTGCTTGCTGAGTTTTGTTTGGCAAACAGTGAGTTGGACTTTCTGGTAAGACCTTAACTGGTATTGACATGACACGAGCAGAAGCTATGACATTTTGAAATGCACTTTTACAGATTGATTTCTGTCCTTTATTGATATGTAGTCGACAAATAACAAGAACAAGTTGGTTGTTGCATGCTGATTTTTTTTTTTTTAAGTATATAGATGTGATTTTGATTTTTGTGCTTTTGTTATTATAAGTCAATAACACCACAGCGGGACATAGCCAGTGATCAAAGGTCAGACCCAATCACACCCAGTTCAGCCTTGTTGTCATTTGTTCTCTATGTCAGTTTGCTCTTGAATTTGTTTCATTGCTGTATGAAAAGCCCGAAACTACACAAAGGTACGATGAAGTTTGTTTGTATTATTCAGAAAGAAACAAACATTGCTTGTTTTTATCAGTGTCATTCATCGACTCTGCCACTTCAATAAATCAAGATTGGCAATACAAGATGAATGCCTTTATTTATTTGTCATTGCACAACTGTACGAAGAAATTAAGTTGTACAGCTGGGGAATCCACAGAAAAAAAGAAAAAAAAGACAGTCATTTCTATCGGTGTGGATTTCTCCAGTTTATTCACAAAAGTTAACTTTTTGTCATTTTACAGTGGAGAATGGAAAGAGAGATTGGTGTCACGTTGTGTCTGATGCTGCTTCTCTGTTGCAAAGGCGATGCAGTCATACAAACCACTTGCCCGGCCCGGTGCCACTGTTTCACCCCTACGCAAGTCCTTTGCTCTGATGAACGCATGACGTCTTTACCAAAGGTTGTTTTCACGCAGGTCAAGGAGTTCATCGTCATGACGACCAGCCTTGCATTCCTGTTCCCCAACACCTCGCAGGAGAGCCCCCAAATCACCAAGCTTGTCTTCTTCAATAACGTACTGCGGGATATACACGCAATGGCTTTTGAGAAACTTACTCAGCTGAAGGAGCTGGAAATAAGTGGAAACCCGTGGCTGAGACGATTATTTCCTGGAACCTTCTCACAACAGGGCAACCTCACCAAACTCATTCTCAACTTCAACAAGTTTGAGACCATTCCTCCAGGCATGTTTGACTCCCTGGCAGAGCTGGAAACTCTGCAGATGAAGGGCAACATCATCTCACAGCTGCCCATGTTTCTCTTCCAGAGCCTCCAGAATCTACGCGTATTGGACTTGTCCCAAAATATGCTGGAGAGACTGGAAGGAGGGTGCCTCTCTGGCCTTGCTAAGTTAGAGACCCTCAAAGTTAACTACAACCTCATCAGCAACATTTCCTCTGACACATTCCTCAATGTTACCCAGCTGAAGGAGCTTAACTTGGAGGGAAATAAGATATTAGACCTCCCTCACAAGCTCTTCTCCATGCTAACCCAGTTGGAGGTGCTGAACCTCCGTGGGAACTTGCTTTCAAGCTTCAGTGCTCAGCTGTTTGGAGTTGTTCCCTCCAGTCTGAAGGAGCTGACACTGAAGGGCAACAGGCTGAAGGTGTTGTCCTCTCACTCTCTCGGTGGACTGGACTCTCTCACCTTCCTCTCCTTGTCCTCGAATCAGCTCTCTGAGCTTCCTGAGGACGTTTTTAGGAATCTCACAGAACTGGAGAGTTTGGATCTTTCTGACAACTGGCTCACCTCACTTCCGGAGACCATCTTCCAGGACCTTTTTAATCTCAAAGCACTCCACCTCAACAGGAACAACATCAGCAAGGTGAGCACCAAGCTGTTCAAGGACCAGTTACTCCTTCAATGCCTTTACCTTTCAGACAACCAGTTCCAGAACCTCCCCCTGGGTCTGTTTCACCCCTTCCTCCTTCATGGCATTGTTAGACTACATGGAAACCCCTGGCAGTGTGACTGTCACATGCGGTACCTGCATGACTGGGTGCTGAATAACAGTGTGAAAGTAGAAGAGCTTGACAAGGTGTTCTGCAAGGGCCCCAGTTATTTTAGTGGACAGACATTCACCTCTGTTGACAGGGAGCAGCTGGTGTGTCATATATCAAATGAGTGGCTGCAGGATCTCAGCAAATGTTCTCTAAAAGCTGCTGATGACACCATGATCATCCATTGCAAAGTGAATAGATGTTTTCCACTGAAAGTGAAGGTGCAGTTCCAGGATGATGGTGGTGGTATATGTGAGAATTTAGAGAAAAAGGAGTGGCCGGAGCACCTACAATGGGTCAATAAGAGCTCAACTCCCACCAGATAGCTTTCCCCTGAGATTTGTTCGTCGTGTGGATTTCCAAGTGTATCATTGTTCTGTGAAAAAAAATTTTGCTTCTGCTTTGGTTGTGCTTTCGGGGTCTCTGTTCTTATTAAATCCAGTTGTGCTATATGTTCTTAACTCGCAGTCTTTATTGCAAACAAACCTGGCCTGCCAGCTGCTGGCAGGCCATTGCTATTTCCTGAGCACAGCTGACAGACAAGAGAGGGTGAACAAATGTTTCTGTAATAGGTTCAAAGTTCAGGATGGTAGTTTTAGGAAACCATGCACGGATGACATGGAACTAACTGCAAAGTGTTATTCATTTACAAACAGATGTATTGACTGTAATGGGTTGGGTCTCCAGGAGGTGATTCAGATGTAATTATATTGGTTATGCCCCGCAGGGTTTTCTCTTCACCCCAAATCTCCTGGATAAAGTGCAGGCCTCAGTCACAGCTTGAGTATAAAGTAGGTATCAGAGAGCTTTGTTACAGATGTACATGACTAACATCTATGAGACAAAACACTTTCTCTTGTACTCATCAATTAAGGATGACAGCACAAATGTGACATTTAAAAGGAATAAAACATATCAGACGTGCAGCACAACAAAGCACAGATCAGATTCTGAGATAAAATTTTGGGTGAAGGAGCACATAAAGGAATGCTGCTCTCTTTCAATCCACGTTTTTTTTAAGACAAACAAGTCACCCAAAGGGACTCCTCTTAACACCCCACCGCTCCTGAATGCCGAGAGGGATGATAAAGACCAAGAGAGAGAGAATGGAGGAGGGAGGAGGGAGAACTGGACAGAGCAAGGCACACAGATGGCAACACCTTGAATACGGCCCTCTGACCTCACAATTTATAAGGGTCGAAGGTCAGCGGGTCGATTGGGTTCTTGGTCTCAGCTGAATGACATCACAATTCTTGTGACAAAAAGTGGAGGCTGTCTTACTTCCAAGGTCTAGGGGGCCGGCCTTAAGTGGAGGTAATCCTCACTTGACCAAAATTTAGGGGGAAACCAAACATTTGAAGTGGGGAAATCCTGGGCTCATACAAAGATGTCCGCTAATGAGCAGATTAACATATGGTGGCCATTAATTTCATATCCAGATTTAAACAGCGTGTTGGGGTTCAAAACGAACAACACGTAATGAACTTTGGAGCAGCGAAAGCAACACATTATTGGCACACGCCACACTTCCACAATAAATTCAAAATGTAGTTAACAACAAATACAATAAAAACCCCTGAAAAAGCAAAAGCAATCAACCCTCTCTTTCCAATTTCAATTAGTTCAGTGTTTCTCCTTAATTGTATTTGGCTAATTACCCCACTGTTCTTAGCCGTCCCAGTGCCTGCTCCACCCCCTCTGCCAATCCGGGGAGGGCTGCAAACTACCACATGCCTCCTCCCATACATGTGGAGTTGCCAGCCGCTTCTTTTCACCTGACAGTGAGGAGTTTCACCAGGGGGGCATAGCGCGTAGAAGGATCACACTATTCCCCCCAGTTCCCCCTCCCCCCTTAAACAGGCACCCCGACTGACCAGAGGAGGTGCTAGTGCAGCGACCAGGACACATACCCACATCTAGCTTCCCACCTGCAGACACGGCCAATTGTGTCTGTAGGGCTGCCTGATCAAGCTGGAGGTAACACTGGGATTTGAACCAGCGATCCCCGTGTTGGTAGGCAACGGAATAGACCGCTACAATACCCAGACTCCCAATTTGTTCAATTTTTTTATTGTATGATGATTGTGTATTACATCACTGATTAACATATATGATAATTATATGATAATTACATGATATTAGTGTTGAACTGCAGGTGAAATAAAGGAACATTACTATACTGAATCATATTCACCTGCAGAATTTTATTGTATGATTGACAGCTTGAGCCTTCAGCTCTCACGCTCTTACTGCCTCCCACTAGCTTTGCTTTCCTGGGTTTGATAGAGTTACCTTCACCAGCAAATCACTTGTCAATACCCATGGCTGCAAATTACTGTGATGGGATGACAAATCTGCAGCTGCAGGGTGTAGGAGCTGCCCTGTGAGGCAGCATTAAAAACAACTGTGAACCCCCTGTGCAGAGGCCATCTTTCCCTCTCACTTAGTGGGCAGTTAGCAGCGCACACCATGCTCTTTACAGCCCCTCTTCAGCTGAAATAGGGAAGACACGGAGGGGAGGATAACTTATCTCACAATGTCCAAGCAACACAAAGCACTGGGGGGGGGGGGTCCTCACAGAGTTTTGGACAGCCAGCAAGAAGAGAAAAGGCTGAGAGGGCAGGGCACAGCTCAAGGGACAAAGGCCAGGGGTCGTGTGAGACTTGCCGCTCAGGATGCGAATTTTGGGTAAAGAATTGAGATCAAAAAAATGTAAATCAATCTCAGAGTTGCAAGCACACACCTGTTGTCATAAACCTCAGGAAGCCATTACTCTTTCAAAATCAAATGATGTACACCTCAGTCTTAAGGGTTAGAAAGACATATTTAGATGTCTAACATATCCTATGCCTATTGTTTCTCTCGCTAGCCAGCCTTAAACAGGTTCAGTCAATCATGAGATTAACAACCAACACAGGTTCCTACTTTGTCACAGGGTGTCTATTAGGTCCCTTTCAGCAAAAGGGTGAGTGGCGTACATGCTCCATGGTGCGATGGCCGACGCGTCTCAAGAACACAAATAGGCCATTTTGCACTCTTGACAAAATCTGAGTCTTGCTTACAAACAAGGGTCAATATCTATCCCTTAGCACGTCCAGACCTCCAGGGGGAGGCTAAATTGGAGTTGCTGACCAAATTAAGAACAGTTGACCTGATGCGGGTGTTAAGTGGATGGGAATACATCGCCAGAATGGTAATCTTTTATCATACTAGTACACTGCCCTTTGTCTAGTCCTTCACTATTGGAGAATAACAAGGGGCTATAAGCTCCTTATCATCATATTGCAATTATTGGCCCTGGGGACCATGCTCTTACATGGGGACCCTGGTTTTGTCTCCAGTTTCCCAGATGGAGGGGCCTTAACATGCATGCAGACAGCACTTCATTGTGCATCGCTGGTCATTCTAGTGAGGGGCTGTCAAGGAATTTAGCACTTGGTTGTTCCTATATAACAAAACACAATAAACCAGCTTCAGACACCTCCCACTGCAGCTAATTTCCGGGAGGAGTGGAAAACTGAGACGTGAGTTTATCACAACTTAATGGTTCCCAGCACTGATAAGTAGAGAATGTCATGCCAAAATAAGCAGTTACATTTGTAAAACTAAAAAGCAAAACATAGACGTTGTCAGGTCTTCCTCTCATGGAGTTAGAGACAGCTCTTGACTGGCTTTGGGTTATACTGCTAAAACTGAAAGTGCATCCTCTTACAGGTTTTCTCAGTCTTTAGTGTCCTTACATGTGGTTTTTCACTTCTCCTGCCTGGCAGAAGGGACCAAAAGGGCAAAGATGCAACAGGAGCATCTATCTACACAGGGTGTCTCGCTTTAAATGACGCCTGTAGGGAAAGTCGTCTTGATCCTCTTCATAAACCCCACTGGGCCACATGCAGACACAAGTTGCAGGAACCCCAGAAAACGAGAGCCCCTGAGCTTTAAAGCTGAAATCCGGGGGCTTTCTCCATCAATTAATAGTTGTTTTTATGTATGTGGAGCATGGAGTGAGATTACATAATGCTAAGTTGAATCTTTACCGGGGTTGGAGACACTCTCCATGCACCGCTGTTGACATTTTTGACAGGGTAGGACAAACACTAGTGCAACAGTAAACACATTCCTGCTCGAGTAGGAAAAAAGACTCAAACATGATGATGATGTGGCGACACTCCTATTGGATGAATAATCTACCAATTCTACAATCTGCATTACAGTAGAACAGTGTTCCCGTAGAGTCTGATGTGGTTTGTAATGTATTCGATTAACCTGTGTTAGTTTTGGTCTGAAGATGTCATTTTTACAAGAGTGGCAGTGTTAACTGCTGAGCAGATAGCACACAAGCAACAATGGCTGCTACACCTTGCTTGCAGGGAGGATCAGATCAGGGAAATCACAGATTTCAGCTTTATAAAATAATACATCGTTTAAATACTCACTGCCTTGTAATGCCATACCACTGCAAAACCCCGCCATCACACTTTGAGGGTCTACGGTAATACATTTTGACATTTCTGTATTATCATGTCTTGATGACACTAAATTCCCGCTGAAAACCATGACAGAACATTGTGTTTGGTTTTTCATAAACAAGCAGCTAAATCAAATGGGAATGAATTGGGAGTGGGGGAACAAAGGGTGTCATTCATTCACTGCTGCTATCAAGTGTATAAACTATGCATTACTCTTGATGTGATCCATTGCTGGGGACGTCGACCCCCATCAAGCCTGACAACGACCCTGACATCAATGCCAGGACAGCTGAGGACAACTGACTCCGGAGGAGGTGGCAGCAGAGGTTTCCGGTGTGTGTCAGAAGGAGTGGGTCCCCATAGCAGGGACCCCATCAGCGCTGTCACTCCCTTTGTGAGGAGCGGCCATCAATCATGGAATTATGGTGCAGAGTATGCGTGTGTGTGTGTGTGGGGGGGGGTACCCCAGCAAACTTCCTTTTTGCCATTCTTGCTTTTACAAGGTACGGGAAAATGTGGCATTAAACTGGCGGGGGGTTGGGGGGTTGAAGAATGGACAAGGAAAAAAATGACACAAAAGAAGAAGGGAGGTGAGTAGCACTGGTAAACAGAGCCTATTTCCCCAAGACTGAGCCTCATCTGTTGGAGTTGCTCTGTCTTAAACCACTTCTGTAGTATCTCACGGCCATAGAGATGCCTTTAGTGGTGGAGAAGATTGACCTGTACAGAGCTCCTCTTATCTAAAGACCACGGCCCGGCCTGAAGAGCTCTCCTTAAAGCCTTTAGACTGGGACCTTTGGGAGCCCTCGACAATAAGCCTTCTTCAGCGCAGTGAAAGTGACAGCATGGTCCCACCTCCTCCGCGCCACTAAACCTTCTGCTGGATAAACAAGAGGAAGGTCCTTTATGAAGATGGAGAGGACCACAAAGAGAGGAGCCATTGAGACACTGAGGGGCCAGCCTTTGTTTTTGTGCTTCAGGGGCCCTTCTTAAAAGCCATCCTGACAGGGGAGGCTCTACTTTGTCTTTAGGTCCCCCGCTTTGTTGATTTGCTCTCTGTTGGGCCAAAACAGAGACGTAAGCTTAATTGACTGTTATCATTTACAGAAGGAAAATAGTTTTTTATGATTACTGGGGTAAGTGAGATGTGTGGGAGAGTTTTTTTTTACATGGTTTACCATTGTGATATTCCAGTTTTGGAAAAAAAAACAAAGCAATCAGTAAAATTTGTGTGTGATAGTTTATTTTCATAGCAAGTTGTATTGTTTTCGCCGTCAAAATATACACAACAAATTCCTCCTGTCGCTCAGCTTCTTGAGAAGAAAGGTCAAGTATGAATAATGGTAGTACCTGTTATTCCTATTATCTATCCTAACCCCTGAAATTCCATGAATATAAAATTAGCAACAACAAAAAAGTGATGGATTGCGCAATTTTGTTCGCCTCTCGCGGCGCCACCATTTGATGATGTCAAAAGGAGGCCCTGCTCGTCTGCTAATGGCCTGCCCGGTTTGTTGATGGGATGCCAGATTTAGGGCAACACGCTGTTGGAAATGCCTCGTCCTGTGAGTCTGAATAAGGGGCACCTGTGACCTCTGGTCAAGCTCTCCCTGCAGCCTGCTGCGTGAGCCCCGTGCTGGCACAGTCAGCCCTTTCGCAGGGCCGCTAAATGGACAGTGCTGCAACTTCACTCCCAACGTGGTGCTGCTGCTAAGCTGATCAGATCCTGTGTGCAAACACACACTTCCTGAGAGAAAACGAGAAAGGATGCAAATCCCCTTAAATCAGATTTCCAGTCCCTTTTGTAGAGCCTAGTGAAGGGTTTAGATCGTTTCAAAAGTAAAATGTTAACGTAACGCCTAGTAGAGACACAGATAAATACATTTCTACACAGGACACCTGAAAAACTAGCTGCGAGAATATTTAAACTGCATTTTATCACAGAGAGACGTAGATGATCGCTATATCATACGCAGTCCGACCCTCATATTGGCCCAGCTCTTTCGTTTTGTTCACATCATGCCCACTACAGTCATTCCTACTGTTATTAGACAACTCATGATGTGAACAGCCAAACATGTTTGCACAGGTCTGAGAATAATACCGCTCCCCCTTCCCCCTCTCATTCAAACTCTGTTGTAGATGAGACTAAGATAAGATACTGGGACCTGGGAGATCCTGGGAGAAAGGTTTTGATGGGAGAAATGACACATCAAGTCACATCGGAGCCAAATTACTTTCAAATATTTTCAGGACAATGTATCAATCTTGCTCTGTGAAGATCTTTTCAAGATGTTTGTTAATCCGATGAGGAAAATAATTTGCAGCATAATAACAAAGAATGACAGAACAACCAAAGAGGTCAAGACAATCTCACAATGTCCTTTAAACAGAAAAGCAAATGTGTGTAAACGTCACTCGAGTATATTAAAAAAATTTTTTTACATATCATACAAAAATAAGTACTATTGCAAAATTGTCCTGTGTTTCAATACAAGTCAATTCCAGTGGACTCTACCATGGTCTCCACACGGAGTCCGAGGTGCCTGGAGGAGGCGCAACAGGTGACATGGCCGCTGCCAGTGCTGGGAGACTGCTCTGTACGCTCATTAAGGGCGTAAAGGCTGTGCTTGGAATGAGGAGCGCAAACTGTCCATCCGGTGTCGGCATAACCTTGAATCCACTGTACATCTTAACCGCTTCTGGAGGAACAGCCACCGCTGAGCCATTTTTACAAGGCACCCCGTTCACCTGCGGCAACGCACCTGGAATCGGTCCAAGCACCGACGGATGCAATGTGTAGATGGGGACCTGGCGCTGGGCTGAGAGGTTCACGCTGTTCATCTGGGACATGCAGCCAGCCAAGTGGCTGAGGAGACGAGTCCTCACCTCCGTGTTCACGCCTTCACAACTCGAGAGAAAACGGGTAACCTCTCCGACACACTCGTTGAACCCGGCCTTGTATTTACTCAGGATGGAGGGGTCTGTGTTGACAGCAGCTATCGAAGAAAACAGACAGGGCTCTAGTCAGGCCATAAAAAAAAACACAAACACACTGTACTTGATAATTATACTAAAACTTGTAGCTTAGTGGAAGGATCTTCAAATAATGGGTATTTCAGAACAGACAGTGGTGTGTATGAAACTATTTTGTTCCTAAGGTAACAGCTAATTGGTTTCTTTGAATACCCTTCAGTCATGACTTTTTGGACCTTTCATTTGGGGGGGGGGTAGGTCGAACGACCCACCCAACCCCCCCCCCCTCTGGCTACACCCCTGTATCATCCATCAGAGGATATTTAAGATAAGACTTATAATCTTTAAACATGGCCTAATGTAGCTATTATCTTTTCTATCTCGGTGGAAATGTGGATTCGGAGTTTATATGCAAGCCTTGCTAAAGCAATAAACCTTAATTTGGAGGACTTATCTTTTAAGTGCTGAGCACTTCAGGAGCACTTTTCGACTAATTGTATATTTATCTGCTTGTGATTTTTTTAATTTGCTTCTTCTAATGTTTGAACTGCATTTCCATGAAAGGAGCTACATAAAGTTTATTACTATCCTCACTAATATTATTATTATTGTTATTATTATCATTATTATGTGTTCTAGAGGGGAGAAAATGGGGCCAATCTGAATCCATCCATCCAGGAATTTGCGTGCACACACCGGTGTTAAATCCAGACATCTTGCATACCAGTCATTTGAAGTCGCTGCAGGCTCCTGAGGTGTTTCACAGTCATCTCAAGGATGTCCGCCTTTTCAAGTTTGGAATGTCTTGAGCTCTGAACAGGAAGGAAAAATAGTTCAGAAATGACTGAAGGTTTGCTTTTTAAAACAACAACATAAAAAAACTGTATTGAATCTAATTGAATTTATAAGGAAACTATGTTTAGGGTGAAATCAAATAAAAAGTAAAAGCTGTGCATGCCCTCACGTCTTTCTTGAGCGCGTCCAGGATGAGAGTCTTCAGCTGCCCGAGGCTCTCGTTGATGCGCGCCCGTCTCCTCTTTTCCATGATGGGCTTGGAGGACTTGAAGCGCAAACAAAAACACCAATACTTGTAAGGCTTTAAGACTAACTTCAAATCGAAACAACAGTTGTAGGTAAAAACAAACAAATACCCCCCCACACATACACACACACACACACACACACACACACACACACACACACACACACACACACACACAAAGGGATGCTACCTACCTTTCTACTCTCGGAAAACGCTCTGGGTTTTGCGGGCGTTGCGTCGGCACTCGTCGGAGTGGCAGCGACGGAGGACGGCGACGTCCTTTCAAAAGTACCGGCTGGCATCTTCAGCCCGTCACCGACAGTGGTCGCTGGGAAGTTTTGTGCTGGTTAGAGCAGCTTTCTCTGCATCCGTGGGGGGGGGGACAAAAAAACAAAAACAATGAAAGAGTTGTAGTAATGAATACGCAACGCTACACCAAACTGCCCACCTGGGGTGAGTTTACAGATTATAAGTGCTGAAATGTGGTCGTGTGAACACTGAGCGGGGTAACACACCTACTCCGCCCCGTTACGTCCCCTCCGCGCCTATTTATATACAGACCGAGGCTGCACGCGAACGGCTCGTGGGAGAGCTCCGCTCGTTATGGCCGAGACGTGACGTTCCGCCAATAAGCGCGCAGGACGCGTTTCCGGGGGGGGCTTCTATTGGCTTCCTGTCACGACAAGAAACCCGCACTCCCAATTATTTGGTACGCGTTAACTATCATTTACCTGGTGTTTTAAAGCATTTTGTGACCCGCTTTTGAAAAGGGCTCTACAGATAAAGTTTATCGACGTTATTTTTCTTATTATTTGTAGAGGCACGTGTCGCTGACTGAAATATTTCAATATTTCAAAGTAGCTAAACAAATACGCCTTTCGTCAACTCGCTCCAAGACGTGTAAATTTCTCACTCACTCACTCACTCACTCACTCACTCACTCACTCACACACACACACACACACACACACACACACACACACACACACACACACACACACACACACCCTGTGGATGCAGCTGGGGGTCAGTGAGTGCCTCGAGGTGGTCGATAAACCACATACACTCTGACATACGCCAGGCCTGATGTCTGGTGCAGTTAGGGGGAAATCTACAGCCTGCCATCCCGACACACTCGACTATTCACCTCCTTGTCTTCCTTATCTGATAATTGAGGGCAGAAAGCAATCAGAGAGAGACGCTTACTTCCATGGCACGCCCAGTTACAGACCCCATTACCTGAAGGTCATCATTTTGGAAAGCTAAAATATGGAGCAGTTAGTTTCTGAAAGTTTTGTGTGCTGAGTTTTTTTGGAATAGGGTCACCTTTTTGGAATTGTGGGAGTTTCATTTACTGCAAGGGACTAATGAATGACCTACATTAAGCGGTAGACTATATAGGCAGGCCACATATGGCTCTGCACTGCAATATGTGTATACAACATGACCTTCAAGAGTTGCATCCATGTGACAGTCATGCTGTGTGCTGAAACAACGAAACAGAACGACTTCAGTTAGTGTAAGGCTAGTGAATATGCGTTGCTCCCGAGTCTAAGAGCATACAAACTTGTGCAAACACTACACAGTAAATCTTAAAAGATTGTGTAGACAGATGTCAAATTGAATCAACAAAAATAGTGACACTCTAGAATTATTTAATTCCACTGATTGCCAGCATCCGCTGTTTACATACCCCGTTGGCAGCTACATGATAATGAGTGGATAATGTATGTGTTTTACTAACATAGAGACTCTCTTTTCATCAAACACTTCTTAAAAGCGGAAGCAATGAGTAAGATAATGAAACCGAGATCAATGGAGTGATGTTCTAGTTACCAAACAAAATGTGAAATACGCATTTATAAAGCTCAAGATAAGATAAAGGTTTTGTCTTTCAAACTTTCAACCCAAACATTGATAAATAGCAGTGTGGTTAACAACAATTATCATGTATCATCTTTCTTAGAAAATCCTTTTAACTACTTATGCAGTGTAAACCGTCACCATTGGGGAAAAAAAGTTAGCGTATTTGGTCGGATAATGTTTGTGTAGTTGCTCCGTTGACTGGTTTACTGACAGACGTTTCTGCCTGATAGAGCTCCAGAGAGTCTCTGTTTCCATCTGGTACAGGTTTATCATCAGACTTCTCCATCCTCCTTGATAGACTTCAGATGTCCTTCCTAATGCCCCTAAAGCCTCAGAGGTGAAATGACCCAAAGAGCCAGGTCATGGTTTGTACCCACAGAATGGGGCTTTTTCAATTAAATCTGGCGGTGATCTGCCTCATCGCAACTGTCAAGGAGAAGAACTATCAATGTAAAAACATTGTTTTTCCTTTATACGATCTAAAAGAGAAGCTATGGGGCCAGAAACATTGTCAATGTTAAGACCACTCGGTCTTTTTTACAGCAAAGGTTTTCCCTCAGAGAGAAAATAAGAGTTGAGTTGGCAATGCTTTGACACTTTCTGGGGTTTTGCACAGAAGCATACTGTGCAAAAACATAAAATATTTTTACAAAATTACTAGAGTCAAAATCAATAAGACATGTTGCATGTTGCATCTATGGTCTTCCAGATGTACTAACAAATATATCCACTAACATGTATGCTGACCAATTTAACTCATGTCAATGCAAAGGGCATGTGCTTAATATGGTCCAGACTGACAGCCGACTCCCTTTGTATTACAACATATAGAAACATGCACAGCTGTCAATGGTGTCATATTTTCTGATTTTTTTTCCCTAACAGTTCATATCAAATGGACAAGATGTCAAAATGAGAGGCTTAACATGCTAGCGTTTATTTCTGTGCGGAGAGAACGCTGATTAGATGAGGATTGGATCACAAAAAATGTCTTATCAGTTCTGTTTTCAGGTCTGGCACTAATTGGCTTTTATTGTTGCTGGTGATTTCAAATGGTAATTTATAGCACGCTCCTGATCTGTATCAGTGTGGGACCAAAGGGGTGGAGGAAATAACCTAACATAGACACCGTCTGACACGGGATGGTTGAGAAAGCTATCGGAGGCCAACATGTGTTTGATAAGCCTTAACTGAAAGAAGCTGGAAGCAGGAGGTCTTATACGTCATTTTGGACTACAAAGGCTTGTGCCCCTGGGGATATGTTTGCTTAATTATGTGACCCATTTAAACTCAGGCAATCACAGGCGCACTCCTACAGGAGGACAAATTTGACCCGTGACGGAAGCGGCAACGAATTGTCAACAGGCACAACAGGTTGTTGCTGTGAATGGCTGCCCGTTGTGGATGTCTCTGGGTGGCTACTCGCCAGTTACCATGTACACTTCTCTCTCTATAATTACCTGGTTGACAATTCTGCCCCCCCCCTCCTTATTCTACCTTCCCAGTCTACATTGCATTAAAGCCGGCGGGCAGTGAAATGACCATCCTCATCATCAAATACAGAGAAGGCTTCCCTTTCAACTGCCCGTATGAAAACGTCTCATGCCAGATGGGGGGGGGGGGGGGCGGACAGAGGCGACCACTTAAACATCTCATCCAGGGCTCCGCTTGCTCTTCACACCACCCCTCTCCCTTTGAATTCCCCCCTCCCTCCCTCCATCCCTCCCATAGCAACTCCCAGTCCTCTCCCCGCCCGCCTTTTGTCCCCCCTCCCCAACAGGAGTTTCTGCTCCAGAAGCCTTAGACAAGGCTTCCATTAATTGCGGGCCTGTGTGGAATACACACGGGACAATGGGCCCAACAGAGTGTCCGGCCCCCAGACAAGGCTGGAAACAAGTGATACAGGAATCCGGCAGAATAGAATCGTCCTGGCTGATGTCACTGAATACATTTACCTACCTCAGAGCGCATTCACTCCACGCTTTGTTTTATTTGAACAAAAAAAAAAAGAAGAAAAAAGAAAGACGGAGGGGTGGTGGCGGCATCAATGGAGGAGGGGGGGGCTCGAGGATGGGAAATAACCGGTTGCCATGACAACCCGCTGAATCAAAAATATGGTTGAATTTACTGGAGGCATAGATGTAAAAAGAGTAGGGGGCATAAGATTAAACCCTAAGCGAGATAAGAGGAGGCTGAAAACAGCTGGGGTTTTTTTTCTGAGTTTATTCAACCCTGTATATACGGCAATGAAGAATGGCTAAAGAGATGGGAGATTAGGAGACTCATCCAGACTCGTGTTTGTCAACAACAACCTGAGCGGCTTCACGTCAGCTAATTCCAAGTCAGAGGACCAGAGGGAGCCATGCTTTGCTGTGTTAAGTGAAGCTGCGGAGGATGGGGGGAGCATAGCAACTGGTATTTCTTAGTTACTAGGAGCATAACAACCTGCCATCTGTCACCTAACGTGGGCTCTTTCTTAAAAAAGCCAGCATTTAGACCTTCAACTTGGAGGCAAAGGCAATGAGACTGAAGTCTTATTGAACTACGGGTCTCCCCTTTGAAAGGGACTCCAGTCAACGCCTTATCCCTCATCAAATTGAAAAACGCTTTTAGAGTTTCTAAGAGAGGCCTCACATTTAATTTTTAAAACCCAGACATGAAAGTGTTTCTAAACCACATTCAGCAGTGGAAACTCTTTAAAGGACTAGTTAACATGTAGATTATATGCATTTTGGTGCATTGTTAAAGCATCTAAGTGTATTTACATGTTAATATGTTCAGGGATACCATCGTCCTGAAAAGGTGTTGGGGGAAGGTTGGATGACTGTGATGTTTCTCTCTGTGCACCATGGGAATGTGATTTCTTTGTACCATCAAGGTTCAAACACATTCCTGTAAGGCCATGGATATTATGAGAATGGGCTGAAAACAGAAAAACAACATCGAACCTGCGCATTCTAATGGTTTAAACTGAGATCCCCGGTAGCTGCTGTCAGTGAGGATATCAGTATATTTCACATAAGCAGAACCTAAAGGGTGATCCTATTTTTCCCGCTTTTTTGCCTTTATGCCAAAAAGCCTGTCACACAACAAAGGGCCTGCTGATGCAGTAGCATGGGGTGCTTATCCAAGTCCATATCCACAAGTGTGTTTGAGTTAGGATTTATGAATGTGGAGATGGGCCATTCTTGCCTCTCAAGATGACTCACAAGACTGCCGTTTTGGCCACTTATGCTGTGAAAGCAGCCTGGGGGATGCCCTTTCAGCACTTGAGGACCTCTGGCTGAGTCCCCTTCACTTGGGAGATCAGCCTCACTTGGGAAAGTGTCCCTGCTCTTTTTGGGAAGCTGTCCTGAGGGATGGCGCGCTCCTTGTCCCAGGGCTTCCCTTCTTCACCTGCCGGCTTAGTGCTCATCACTTATGCACATAATCCCTGGTTAGTGCATGTGATCCACCAGCCCAGGCCTGGGCCCCTGGCCCCCGAAGCCTCCCCTGCTCACATGCTTGCTGGGTGGCTCCTGGGTGGCCATGGCAACTCTCATCTTCTCATGACAGTTAGGCCTCCATCGTGGCTCTAAGTCCCTCTTCAGTCTCTGTGCGTCTTTTTCTGTCCACAGCTTTCTGTCTCCTAAAGCCGTCCTCTTGTTTGTCTGTTTCTGTATCCACTGGTCTCTCTCTCTCTTCTCTGCTTTTCTCGCGGTTCGGCTGTTCCCATGCTTTTCCCATGCCGAGCCTGAGAATCTGGTAAACTCTCAGCCAGCTGTAAGCCACAATACAGCACCGACTCCCAGCATATAAACCTGTGTCGCTGCCATGTTCAGTCAAAAAACACTGTGGTATCAAGTCTGGAGAAGTCATCACCGCAGAGGGATAAAGAGTAGCCCAGATGAAGGTCCAGCATTATTGTATTGCAAGTCTGATATGTAAAACAAGTTTGTGAGAAACACCGTTCTGTGTGGTCACTCCAGGTGCAGGTCATGTTACCACCTAGGGCAAACTTTCAGCCCTAAGTACAAGTTTGTTTTAAAATGTTGAATTGGACAAGGGCCGTTAGGGGAGAGAGGGAGGCTGCCCTACATGGTTACATGGCCCCACACTAACAAGTGTCATAGTGATATGAGCCGGCCCTCCCCCTTATGTGAACGCCATGTGAGAGGCGTCTCTATCCCTGCCCCTGCCACCTCCGCACAAGGCCCTCCATTGACTTCTAACCTGTCGAGGGACGAGGGGAGACAAAGGGGTGCAGGGCGGGGCCCATCCCTCCGACAAGCCTGTGAACAAACGCTAACACGGCTGCAACTGTCCACCCCCTGAATCACTGAATTTATTGACCAACCACAGAGCCCATTCAGGGTTGGGAGGACTGATAAAGGAAGCGAACAGGGATGCCATAAAAGCCTGGGGAAGGAGACCATGCTAAGCGACAGGAGGGAGGAGGAAGGCTTTGTGTCTGTCTGCTGGGTCACAGACCTTAGCAGGCCTTCCACCAGACATGGGTGCCTTTGTGTTATCTGTAAAATGAGGCCAACCGTAAGTGAGCATCAGGTGGGCCATGTGTCCCGACTATTAATCAGGGCGATGGCCTTATGACTGTCCGACAATACCAAACAGAGGGTTTACGGGAGGGAATGACTTCTGCGATCAAACTCTTGTTAGAGTTGTGCAAGCATGCGTTTGTTTTAAGAGCAGCACTGGAAGACTCTTTGAGCTGAAGAGATGTTGAGGTAGAACCCAAATTTTTCTTGCGATGCCTCAAGTTTACTGGCGACCGTTACAGAAGCAAACGTCCTGTCGTCCAACACTTCTTTCCATTAGGCATCGCGGAGCCAGCCCATATTCTGTGCGGGAGTGATTGTTAAATAAGTAAACAAAGAATGTGTGCATACGGGCACAAGTCTCCAAAGTACAAGACATGAACAAAAAAACAAACGTATGTGTAAAAGAGAGAAGCGATAGAGTCCAAAATGTGTGAAATAAAGCGAGTCTGCACACAAGCTTGAGAAAGCCTTTCTGGCGGAGTGACTGGCTGTGAGAGAAAAAAAAGTGTGTGTTTTGGGTTCTTTATGTCTTTCTACCAGTCTCCATCTGTTGCTCTGCCAATACAAAAGGAATACAGCACGGAGTACACAAAAACCCATATTGCTTTGTGGAGAGGCAACACTATCCAGAAAACTACATCGCAAACACGGATCGAAAGCATGACATCCTGGCTCCGTACACATCGCTGTTTACTGAAGAGATGATCCCCACGAGAAGACACACACATGAATTCATGATGCCTCCTCATCCTCATCATGAATATTCCCAAACAGGCTCTTCCCTCATCTGTGGGAGACTCCTTTCACTGGGCAGAGCCAATGACCCCTTTTCCCTCATTCACAGCCTCCCCTAAATCCACCCATTCACTGCCTATAGGCCCTGATCTCCACATGAAATGATACCCCTTCTTTCTCCTCCACTCTCGCGCCTTTAAGCGCCCATATGCCAGGCAGCGAGGAGGCTGGGAAAGCCTATAATTGATCAGTAAGACCAGGCTGAAAAAGTGTGACCAGGGTCAGCCCCCCACGAAGCATGCAAGAGTGGCTCAATATACAGGCGTATTCTGAAATGTAATGGGACGTCTACAGAGCAAACACGGGGATATTTGTTGACATATACCCAAAACAAGTCGTTTTTGTTTGTTTTATTTATCTTTCTTACATGATGTAAAATGAGACAAGAAGAAGACTGCGTCGTTCCCACAAAGTATTCCCTTGGGATTATAACATCGTTTGTGTTGGGCTGTTTAACTCGAATTCAACAGACACGTTTTCATGCGCTCACATTTATTCAGTTTCATATGCATAGGGAGGAACATGTAAATAAATCAGTATAAACAAGGTACTATAAAAACTGGATATAAAAATCAGACGTTTAATCAACTGCCCTAAATCACGGACAGTAGAAGGTGAATCTGTGAATCTTTTTTAATGTTTTAAGATGACTCCCTTTAATAAAAAGCAGCAATATACAGGAGGTCATGTGCGATCGCTTAATGATGTTAAATGGTGTGATTTAGCTTAGGGATCAATCCAAGTGTTTAGTTCATAGAGAAATACACATTTTGATGAGAGATCATAACTTTTGTATAATGCATCCATAATTACATACACGAAGTGAAATGTCTCATTAGTTCGCCCTCGTTCGCTCAGACGCACACACACTTCCACACACCGACACACAAACTAGTATATTTCGGCACCAGTGTTAATATTATAAAGATCACAAGAAAAATGTCTCTTCCACAGGAAGAACTTCACTTAGAAAGCTGTGTCAATTCTAACAGAGGAATACAGCATTAGAATGGAATGGTTTCTCTCTCTTGGAAATACAACAGTACCAGTTGCGTTAAAAGAAAAATACAAAGCTTTCATGTTGATTGATAATAGCTTCACTCAGGTCATATGAACCTGAACAAAAAATTTCCTTGGCTCCTATTTGTTTGCAGCAGCATGTTATTGCAGAAGTTTTGTTGGTTTTTTTTGGCATCGTCTGTCTTTACTTGATAGTGATAGCAGAGAGACAGGAAAGGCAGGGGAGAGAGAGGGGATGACATGCAGCAAAGGGCCCAGGCTGGATTCGAACCCCAGGCCACTGCAGTAAGGACTCAGCCTTATGTGGTCCGCGCTCTACCAGGTGAGTAACCGGGGCACCCAAGGAATGCGTTATTCTCAGTGATATTCAATCAGTTGCTTGTGTCTTCTGGCCCTTAAAATTGTTCTTTACTGGCTTGCAAAGCTGTACCTGAATACATTTCAGACAGAGATATTACCCGGAATGTGATGTGTTCATGTGTGTGTCCCCTGGTCACAGTAAAACTGTCTAAAACACATTGAAATATTTAACTGTTCCCTAGCACGATAACTTATTCTACTGGTATTGGCTCAGATAGCAACAACCTATATTGTTCTTGTACAACTGCACCATTTGGGGGGGGGGGTGGATACAATCTATGGCACTTAAGAGTATGTGTCTACTAAAAGCAAAGAGTAAGTTTCTTATAAACAATTTGCATGAGAAGTCAATGATGACTTAAAAATAACAAGTTTAGTGAGTGAGTAGAGTGTCAGTGGTGTCATATGACAACATTGGTAAGACCCAGTTGTTAATGCAAATGTTGGCTGTAGTTGAATAATTTTTAATTAAATCTCCTTTATTAATCCCCTTGGGGATCTGTGAAGCTAGGAGCAGTGGGCTGCCACCTTTGCGCAGCACCCGGGGACCAACTCCAGTCCTTTTCCCATTGCCTCAGCCAGGGGCACAGACGGGAGTAGAAACCCTAACATGCATGTTTTTTTGATGATGGGGGAAACCAGAGTACCCAGAGAAAAACCACCGTAGAAACGGCGAGAACATGCAAACTCCACACAGAGGACGACCTGGGATGACCCCAAAGATTGGACAACCCCGGGGTTTGAACCCAGGACCTTCTTGCTGTGAGGCGACAGCGCTAACCACTGGGCCACCGTGCCGCCATAGTTTGTGCTTTCCGAGCTGATGACCCAATCCTTGCTGTCTGTGAAATGCACAGGTAACCTAGCATGGATATTTGTCATTAAAGAGTGGGAAACTATAAGTAGTTCACAATGAAGAGCAGTTTGTGCATTTGCCCTGCCTTGGTCCGTGTGGTGTTGGCTTCCACAGGGTCGGAGAAAAGTCAATGTATAGTCAAGAGCCGGGGCTTGACTTAAGGCCAAAGCTTGTTTAGGCATTTGGCCAGGGATCTCAGCTTTGTTTGACATCAAGAAAACAAATCCTACACAGGGTTAAAATGTACAATTCTGTGGCCCTGTGAAGCTCCATAGATGCCTTGTCTGGACTGATGTCATATGGGGACAGAGAGGTGGGTGTGGGCTGTGGCAGCATAGGTGACGGTGGAGGGTCCAGGGGGCCAGTCGGGGTCCTCCTGCAGCTCCTTGGCCAGATGCATGTAGCGTGCACTAGGGCCTTTGTTTTTTTGGCAGAATAGCCAAGACAGGAAGGCTGAGCCCTTGCGGTTGTTGGCAAACTGCAGCACATGGAGTGAAATAATTAGGTAGTGACAGGGAGTTAGCACGCTGGCATGAAAAAAAGTGAATTATTAGTGAGCAGTACTGACTGGTAGTATGTCTGTTCATTATTTCCACTCAGATTGATAGCCTCTCCAGGAATTTAAGACATTTGTATAGAAAATTAGTTTAGAGTTTGAAGACAAAGTCAAATTGATGTGCTAATTGAAATGTACTCTCACTGCATTGTTCATTTCATGAACATTATTTTTTGGATGAAAACTGAATACTTAAGATTTGGATATTGTTCAGAAATTAGAAAGCGTTTTATGTGGCAAAGGTGCAGCAATAGTAAACTTAAAAACAAAAACATACAACTCTTCTAAAATCCTTCTACAACTATTTGATAAAATTGATTATGATTTACCATAAATTGAAAACTGACACTTAAAAGTCCTGTAAACGGATATACTCTTGAATGTAAAATAACAGAACGGACCGTTGACTGAGCCACATTTCAGAGCATTTCGTTTCATCATAGAAGACACCTGAGGGTGGCTCTTTTTAAAATTCATTATTCACCAAAACGAAAAGAGGATGGAAACGATAGAGCCAAAATAATTATTTTTACACAGACTTAGCATTTACAGACAAAACAAGGCATGCAACAAAGAAAAATAGTGGGCTAGGATGCTAGCAACTCTATTCTGCATACTTTGAAAAACAACACAATTAAGGTTAAGAAACATGCACAAATCAATCTAGATAGCATGAACAGACAAAAACAGTCTGCTGTGGAAGACTTCCCAACCTGAGGTATATAAGCGGAGGGGGAGACCATGGTTTGGCTGACCCCTTGCTTGTCTCGGCTGAACACTAGCCTCCACAAGATGATGTCAAGGACCAAGGTCTACAGCAGATTTCAGTGGAAAAGAGAGACAAGATGGCAGTTGATCATGCATAGTGTGGAGAATAAGGATTCGGTTTCAGCCCCATTAACGAACTACCGGTCGAGCAGAGAAACAAATTCAAAACCAGCGATCAACAGTTGTGTTTGATTCATTATGCTGTGACTCATTGTTTTATCATCAGATCCGGTTTGAAGAATCACTATGAAAAATCACAGTGCTGACATGCAGGATTAGAAATATTGGCTCAAGGACTGAGCAATCGCTGGTGAACTTGTCTGGTGAAATGTCTCTAAGCCATACCTCCAGTATGAAAGATACAGTCGCATTCACTACGACAATGATGGCCAGTGTAATGCGCCAGCTGTGGGGAACACAGACGATCTGAGGGGGAGGTAAAGCAGTGGGGATGAGGAACGATTGCAGCAGAAAGCTTCACGACCAAAACATAACAGACATGGCATACATCTCATCATGCAACCCCTCACACAATCACAACCAACATCTTCTTTCTGGTAGATCAACCAAAACCCTTAACATATTAGTTCCATGTAGGGGACGTTTTTTTGTGCAGTTTTATGTGTAATTTTTTTTCTAAATTAGCGGATTTCATCATACAATATCATGTTTAATATCAGCCTCTTCCTTTTGTGGGAAAATTTAATCATTTTGTCAGTTTACCTCCAGAAAGTTGTCAATGGCAGGAATAGGATACAGCATGATGAGGAAGAGGAAGGTATACAAACCCATGCAGGACAGCATGAATGGCCCTTGCGAAAACAAAAATAAGGAAATTCAGTGAAACACGGTGTTACTGTTGTATTCAAGCTGACAAACATTTCACACACTATTGAGACAATCAGCAAGTAGAGAATCCATGTTGTTTAGAGCAGCGTTTCTCAAACCTCTCCTGGAGGACCACTTGTCCTGCATGTTTCAGATCTCTCCGCTCCAACACAGCTGATTCAAATGACTCGTTATGAGCTCCCGAAGCTGCCTAATAACAAAACTGATCATTTAAATCAGCTGTGTTTGGAGCAGGGAGAGATCTAAAACATGCAGGACAAGTGGTCATCCAGGAGAGGTTTGAGAAACGCTGGTTTAGGGTGAGGCTTACAGTTTTTGTAGCTTGGTTGTCTGAAGGGCTTTCCCTTGGAGAAGACAATGGCCACTATCAGGTACTGGAAAGCCGAGACATAGAAGAGTGTGGTGTTTTCATAGTTTCTGATGTTTTTGTGGTCATGGGGGGACGTCACATTGATGCTGTAGGCGAGGCTGGCACTGGAGACATTGCAGGCACTGTTAGAGAGATGATTGGAGTGATGAGGGTGGGGTTGAGCATAAAGTTACTACAAATTTCAGTTAGTTTTCTTTATACTTAGCAATATAAAGCTAAAATATCAAGTCGAAGTATTAGAAATGGGAAAACTAAAATCGTTTGTCACAAGTCCCACACCAATGCAAAAATTACTCTACTTCAGTCCTAACTGCTACAATCTGCAATCTTTTTTTTTTTTACCTGTCACTGGGACCTCCAAAGAGCTGAACCATTACAAATCAAATCATCAAAACTAAATCATGATAACAACCACTAAATCATTAGCTAAAATTATCGTTACTTACTCCGATTGTGGTGTCCATATCTCATACCAGCTCTGCTGCTGTACCAAGAGGAAAGCCAGTACTTGAAATGTCATGCAAGTGAGGATCTGGGTCAGAACTGAGAAGAGCAGCGGGCCAGAGATCAGGCTGGATGGCGGACGACACCACACCAGCTCCTTCCACGCCGGGTTGAGACCCACTTAAGACAGAAACAGTGTGAAACTTTACGTTTAGATTTTATTTTTAAATTTTGAGATTCCTTATTGATCCCTGTAGGGAAATTACACTCTGAATTTAACCCATCCTAGCTGTGTAGCTAGGAGCAGTGGGCTGCCGCTGTGCAGCATCCGAGGACCAACTCCAGCTCGTCTTGCCATGCCTCAGTCAAGGGCACAGACAGGAGTACTAACCCTAACATGTATGTCTTTTTTTTGATGGTGGGGGAAACCACAGCACCCGGAGAAAACCCACCGCAGACACGGGGAGAACATGCAAACTCCACACAAAGGACAACCTGGGATGACCCCCAAGGTTGGACAAGCACGGGGTTCGAACCCAGGACCTTCTTGCTGAGGCGACAGCGCTAAACACTGCACCACCATGCTGCCCAAATGACTTAGTGTCCATTAAAGTGTCCTTAAATGTCCATAAGAAAGATGGAAGGACCAGATCTTTTGAACCCCCTGAGCTCAAAAACTTTACACAAATGACACCATGAAAGGAGCGTCAGTCTGTTCTACTCACTTGTGAAGGCGATTATGAGAATGATGACAATGTCAATGAAGAGGAACTGGAAGACTCCCAAATTGCTGAGGATCTATTGGGGCAACAAAGAGTAAGAAAAGAGTGCAATGCATTTACATTGATACAGAGGTAGGGCATATAATCACATAGCATCCCTCTCTAAATTTCTAACACAGATTAAAGAGGAGGCCACTTCACTTTATGTCTACCAGCCAGTAAGTTATTCTATCAGTTAGTTATACTACACATCAGTGAAATTTACAATTAAACTCTTCACTGTCATTGAAAATGTTTGTAGAAGACACAATTGGCTGTGTCTGCGGGTGGGAAGCCGGATGTGGGTACGTGTCCTGGTCACTGCACTAGCGCCTCCTCTGGTCAGTTGGGATGCCTGTTCGGGGGGGAGGGGGAACTGGGGAAATAGCGTGATTCTCCACGCGCTAGGTCCCCCTGGTGAAACTCCTCACTGTCAGGTGAAAAGAAGCGGCTGGCAACTCCAGATGTATCAGAGGAGGCATGTGGTAGTCTGCAGCCCTACCCGGATCAGAAGAGGGGGTGAAGCAGTGACCGGGACAATTCGGAAGAGTGGGGTAATTGGCCGGATAATATTGGGGCGAAAAGGGAGAAAAAAAAAAAAGAAAATGTTTGTAGAACAATCCTTTGTTATGGAGCTAATGGACGGGCAACGCCATTGGGTTTTTTTTTTAAATCTATTCATCCCCTCACTTGTCTCTCAAGTCTATCACGTCCATTAACCCATTAATATCCACAGTGCAATTTTATCATTTCCTTTACAGCACTCATAGTACTAGCTGAGCTATACGGAAATCCATTGAAATTTTTCAAATTGGTGAAAGTATGAGGCTACAGTGCAAGTTTTTCTTAACATCCTTTCTTTAGTCATTAGTCACAAGGGGTTGCCGTTTTTTTTTTTTTATTTTCCACGAAAACACCTCTAGAATAGGTTAAAAATTTTAGATCTTCATAATATTTGATACACACATAGTCTAGACTCTTACAATATAGATTTAAAAAGAAAAATTATAATCTCTTGCTTTTTTCTTGGTCTAGTATTGACATTGTGCAGCTCTTTGACACATTTAGATATGTACAAAAGGTAGCTTATATTTAACTGCATTTCAAAATATCTGACTTTAATAAAATTCAAAAGCAATGTATTTAAAATGTAATGCATAAAATATTTCACAATTCAGTAATTCAAACAGTATTTCACAAACAGCAATTCACGTAAATTGTAATTATGAAGAACATTTAACTTGTAATTGTATAGCTAGTTAATTTATCATCGATAACAGAGCTCAACAGTTCCTTGCTTGGTGACAGCTCTTTACAGGGGGTGGAAGCCCCTGTTGCGGTCATGTCTAGATGGTAACTCTAGTTTTGCGAAATTTTCAAAACTCTTGGAATTTTTTTATGCATTGTTTCTTCATTCTACTTGTGGTTTGTCATTGTGTACCGCGTTGTTTCTTAATTGTGTGCATTGCCCTACACCCCATTCCAACCCTTAACGCTAACCTTAACCACTCACCTTCACCCTTTGTGCTGACCCACTTTCTTTGACAAGCGCTACTGTGCTGAATCAAATGTGCATGTGTGAGAGTTTCGCAAATATAGAGTTACCACCTAGACGTGGCCCTCTCTTTGGCAACTGCAACAAACCAGATATATGTGAATAAAAATACACCGGCATTTCAAAGACTGAAGATGAATGAATGAATGCCTTTATTTGTCATTGCACAGCTGTACAATGAAATTAAGTGCAACTTCCCAGTGGTACAAAATAAAATAAAATGATGTTTGTAAACAAGCATCTGGCTTTGGACTTTATTCTGTGTGTGTGTGTGTGTGTTAGGGGTTGGGACACCTCAAAAAAGAACAGAGGTCATTAGTTTATAAGAATACAGCCATACCCAAAAACCCCATAGAAACGCAAGGATTCTCAAGTTCATGGAGCTACATTTCTCATTATTTCGCCCTAAAGGCACATTGGAAAATATTTTTTATAATTAATTCTTACTCGAGTCTTTCTGGTCATTAAGTGCATACATTTTTTTTGAACATGTGATCATAGGAACCTGTATTTCCACTAGTGTTTTTTGTGAAAAATGATAAAATGAGTAACCCCACGTGACTAACGACTAAATACAGAATGATACAGAAATGGCTGTATCTCAAAAACTACAAAGAGTTATATCAAATGCTTGGTACCATTGGATTAAATACAACTTCAATTTCAATAATATGTGCTTTGAGCCAGTGTAAATCTGATATTTAGCATGTCAAATGAATGCTAAACTTGTTTTTTTGTGTGTGTTTTTAAAAGAAAATCAATTCTGTCTACCAATTAAGGCATGATAAATTTGTGAAATCAAAAATTTGATGTGTCATGTGTAGCCACATCTCTTGGGAGTTTCCACAGCAAATTTTGTGTTTCCATCTCTAACAGAAAGAAAAATTCTGTGGGGCTTTTCCTTAACATACTAAATATAGTCATTAGTCATTAATGGGTTAATTCTCTGCAGCCTATGCGGAGACCATAGAGCAGGGGTGGGCAAGCTTATCCAGAAAGGGCCAGTTTCGGTTAAGGTTTTTGTTCCAACCAAGCAATTACATACCTGTGTCTCCTAATCAAGTTCCTCAGCAAAGACTACTGGCTAGCATGCACTGGTTAGACTGGCTACACAGTCTAACTCCATCAAGGGAACTTGTGAAGGAGAACTCGACCTTTGGTAACACAGGTATGCTTAACACACTAACTTGTTCATTGCAACTGCCATACATGTCATAAGATCACACTCGTGTATGCAGTTGCCATAGATCCGTTGATGTGTTCACACCCTTTTATATAGCTACATTCAGATGAATATATTTAACATAAATATCTCCTTGCTTAAGCAATTGTGTAACTAGGAACTGGAGCTTAATGTGGTGTGAGATGGGAGCACTATGGTTCAGATGGAGCCTAGCTGCACTCACAGAGTATAGCAGGGTGACGCTGAGGTACTGGATGACGCTGTAGAGAGCCATAAACTTGAAAACACAGAAGGAGGTCATGAGAGCAGCTCGACCCTCCCTGTGAACCAAAAACAAGTTTTTATTCAGACTAGAAAGTCATTTTACTCATGCAAATTAAGAAAAGATAAGTATTGCAAAGCATTCAATGTTGCGTGTCCTTGTAGTCTATCCTCCTATCTATAAAGTGTATTTTATAGTTACCTGATAAGGTTCGGGACACAGGAGATGTTTGAGGTTGAGGAAGTGAAGGGTGAAGCAACAGAAGCCTCGATCTCAGACAGAGAAATCCCACTGTGAGCTCTCTTCAGAGCCTGAGAGACAATTGGGGGAAAAAATGACGAAAGAGAGAGACAGAGAGAGAAACGAGAATGAGATATCATTACTTTAAACTGCTTTGCAGTAACAGAATCACTAACAGAATTCACATAAGGGTTTTAAACTTTAAAGAATGACTATTTTCATGTAGAGTTATAAGCATCACCTGCTAAGAGAATCGTTTCCAAAATAGGATCAGGAAAACCCAAAATTCATTAAATGGGATTCAAGGGAGTCCTCAGCTAAATTAGGATAAGTTTAATTCTATCTTTACAGCACTCACTACTAGTTTGCACACTAAGAAAACATACAGTGTGGTTATTTTGATCACAAGTTTTACATTGCTCCCCACAGAGGGAATAGCTGGAGAACACAAAATATTCTCAAAAAGCTAAAACTTTTTTTAGCTGTGGTATTCTGTAAGCACAAGCATCTAGATCTAGGTTTCCTGAGCTAAAATATCAACAGTGCAGAGTGGCAGCCCCCTAGACCAGCCTCCATTAATTACTATTATAATTAATATAATAATAATAAGCCTGCGCCACCAGGGACTGTTTTAGCAGCACTTTTTTCTTACAATACTAGGTGGAGAAAACTGCAACTTTAAAATCTGAAAAACATGGCTTTGTTGGAATAAAGAAACTTTACTCTGGAATGACAAAGTTCTGCTTATATCTTCAATCTATTAATGAAGCTTATTTTTATATTGTTGCATTGTATTCACGTGCGACTCCTATCTCTGATACAGGAATCTGAATAATTAATGAAGAATTTTTACACATCTGCATTTACATGCTGGGTAATTATTTTCTTAAACTGGACTGTGTATGTGTATACTGGTTAACTTCAGTCATCCTCATTGGGGAAAAATGTGTTGTAGCAAACTGAAAATGTTGCTTCTCCTCTTAACCTTTATTTTCTATTGCATTTAATATCCTAATTTCTGCTTTTTGCATATATTTCTGTCTTGGTCTGCAGCTCTCCTACACTAACTATTGCAGCTCAGCATGACTAAGACAAAGGAGCTGGTTGTTGATCTGAGGAGGGAAATGACACCAGTAACCCCCGTCTCCATCCAGGGGGGTCTGTGTGGACACTGTGGAATACTACAAGTACTTGGGGGTGTATATAGACAATAAACTGGACTAGGCTAAGAACACCGATGCCCTCTACAAGAAGGGACAGAGCCGTCTCTACTTTTTGAGGAAGCTTAGGTCCTTCAACATCTGCCAGACAATGCTTAAGATGTGGTATGAGTCTGTGGTGACCAGTGCTCTCCTGTTTGCTGTTGTGTGTTGGGGTAGCAGGATGAGGGTAGCAGATGCAAACAGGCTCAATAAACTGATCCGCAAGGCCGGTGACGTTGTGGGGGTGGAACTGGATTCTCTGGCGGCAGTTTCTGAGAGGAGGACGCTGTTGAAATTATGTGCCATCATGGACAATGTCTCCCACCCACTCCATGACGTGCTGGCTGGGCACAGGAGTAGTTTTAGTAATAGACTCATTCTGCCGAAAAGCACCACAGAACGCCACAGGAGGTCATTCCTGTCTGTGGCCATCAAACTTTACAACTCCTCCCTCAGACTGTCAGACACTCGGGAGTTTATGGCCATTGGACTGGCCCTGTCGGGTTTTGTTTGTGCTGCCATAGTGCAGTACAGATAGGGTGTTATGTGCACCATGCTTGTTGATATATTTTGTTCTTATTTCTATTTCTTATTTTAGCTTTTATTTCTATTTGTTTCTGTTTTTCTTGTTTCTATTTTCTTATCTTGTATCTTGTTAGTTTTTAGTTACTAGAGCGTGAGGGTCTGTAATAGAACCCAATTTCCCCTTGGGGATGAATAAAGTATTCTGATTCTGACCTAACCTGTAGGGATCATAAAATTTTCAGCACTTCTCATCACTAACTAGAACAGGAAACTTAAAGAATGCTTTTTGATGATACTTACTCCACAGTCATTAGCACCATCACCACACATTCCAACAATGTAGCTAAAAAGTATAGAAAATTGGTGAATATTGTACATTTGACACAAATGAGTCAACCTTTTATGTGATCTGAAATTCGTATTAACTCCACAGTGCTGAACTGAATCTGCATTCATTAACTGGTTTATTGTGAAGCCATCAATTAAGTTATTAACTCAACAGACTCACTCAACACTCTGCAAGACTTCCACCAACTGAGTCTTCTGGTCTGGAGCCATGCGGGCAAATACAGTGGCTCTCAACGCCAGCTATAACACCCCCAAGTGGAGAGAGAGAGAATTACAACAACATCTAACAACTACACTCTTGGATGTATGGAACATCTTACAAAAGTCCTCTTATTTATCTGTAATAATGAATTACATCTGAACTTTTTAGGCAGATACAAACATGTCAAATATAATTTCACTGTATGCACTGTGTTACACAGTGGAATATATTTGTGTAAATATGAAAAAATAAAACTTTCCCACCACTTTCAATAACCACTGTGATATTTTAACAAGTTATGCTGCTGACGGCAATCCAGATGTAGACATGGATGGGCCTGAATTGACCTTGTCCTCCTCACTTAGCAGCCAGGCCCACTCAATGAAAGAGCTTGATTTTACTGTTCATCCAAATTTCTCTGATCTAAAGCAAGGAGGGAAAAGTTTCCTTCCAATTCACACCACCGTGCATTTAGTAGGCAATCAATGCACCTGTTTGCTGGCTGCTGTGCAATAGTATAAAAACATCTAGTTTGTTATAATATGTTTGTTAATGATGCTACGTCATGTTGCCCACTGCATGATATTAGCCATTTTCATGGTTCACTTGCTGTAATAAAACTATTCGGTCAGTAAGCTTTCCACAGCATGCATGTGATTGGCTATAGCCTATAGGCCAATCCAATAATTTCTAGTCCCACCGACATATTAATTTCCAGCTACACTGGTTGATGGCACATAAAAGATCAACTTCTACTAAGATTAAACACTGTAAACAACCACCGGACCACATACTACAAATTCTGATTGACAATGTAGTATGAAAGAAAATAGACCAGCTTAAGTACAACAGCCACGCGATGTTACTCTCAATGTTTTCATGGAGGAAAAAAAAGAAGAATCATAAAAAAAAACCAAAGCATAATGCACACAAAGCAAACCCTTACCTTTGGAACCAGTTGGGGAAAATGTTCGATGATGACAGCGAAGGCCTTGCCGCTCATAGCAAAGTGGTAGCTCTGGTCCTGGTGAGCTGGCAGCTCATCATAGACTGCTTCCTCTAACTTGATCGCCACTGCCTGAAGGACAGCGAAGTAATGAATGGAGACACAATGGACCAAATGTGACAAAAATACTCCAGAAAACTGCAGAAGTGGAGTGCACTCATGGCTCAGGGCTCTGATTGCAATGCATCCTTTGTTGCATATCTTCCTCTCTCTACCCTCTTTCTCTGTACCTTTCCTACTTTCTTACCTAATGTACCTAATGAAAGTAACATTTGAAAAAAAAATTGCTTTTAAAAAACAGCACGTGTGCACGAAAGGAGCCAAGACAAAAGAACAGTAAAACAGCTGAAGTTCATGAGTTATGGAAGGATAAAAGGGGCCATGAGAATTAGATGGACACAAGTAAGCTCCCTTTCACTCTTTGCATACATATTTCCATTTACTAACTGACTGGCACATAATTCTGTTATTAATAGTTTTATGTACTGTTTTATAAATATATATGAATGAACATACAGTGTGGTTTTGGAGTATTAGTAGGGTAACCTTAACAAAATTAAAAGTTTCTACATTTTTGAATTTGGCTGTAATTTAAGGTTACCCATCAGTGCACCATAAATTCATTCATTTGTCAGTGTTAATAAGTGACTGTCCTTCAGCTCTTCACCTTTTCCCATACCTGAGTTTCATTGTTGGTGTTCTGAGCTGTGTTCTCGCTGTATTGCCAAGTGATGCTGGCAGGCTGGCTGTCTTTGGGAGGTATGGCATCGACTATGATAACCTGCTCATGTGGACGTATCATCTCACAGTCTCTCGCCACTGATATAGCTGTCAACATATTGTCACCTGATAGAAGACAAAGATGCGATAAGAGCAGGAGAAAGAAAGCCGCCTATGTCTCCATGTGAGTAGCAATAATATGGTCACACAAAATAAAAACAGGATGTCTACACACACACTAAACAAATAAAAATAGTTAGCTAGATCAAAGTTACCTGTAACCATCAGAGTGCGGATGTTTGCTTGTCGTAAATCCTGTAAAACACCAGCAGTCTCTTCTTTCAGCTTGTTCTGCATGATGATTAGACCAAGGAAGCTCATGCTGGCTTCTATCAGATCCCTAGGAGGAATATGCAATACATTTCATTACAATCAACTCAGGACATCATGTTTCACAAAATTCATGTTTAAAAAAAAATCACTTTATAGAACTAGCTTGAGGGTAAAGCTGAAGAATATAAAATGTTTAACATATTACAAGGTCTCAGTTTGTCAACATTTGAAAAATGCCAAGAGTGAAGTGGGAGAAAGGGGGGCATTCCTAAACCCAGGTGTGGTGATACGCCACTGATACTTCATCAAAAGTAGTCTGGTGAATGTTGAAATCATCTCAAGCAATGATAGGGATCATCAAGCAGAAGACATGTGATCATGGCTACAGCTCTAAAAATGTGATTTAAAGCTTAAAATGTGATTTGGAAATGTGTGTTAAAGGTTTTTTTTTAGGGAGTTGTTCCTTATCCGATGCGAGGATCTAAGGACAGGATGTTATGTTGCTGTAAAGCCCCTTGAGGCAAATTTGTAATTTGTGATATTGGGCTATACAAATAAATTGACTTGACTTGATTTAGGACTTAATACACGTCACATTAAAAAAACAATATTTTACTTTTTCCACCATGTCATAAATTCCATTATTAAAACTTAATTGTCATTCCTAGCATTTGTTACCAATGAACTGGTCTAAGGAAAGCTGAATTTCCCCATGGGCTGTAGACAACACTGTCCAGTGTGGGAGGTGTACCTATTAAGGCTCTGGACTTTGTGCCATGAGAGTTTGGACTCAAGCTGTCGATGTGCAAGAGCAATCACCCTAAAGCCCTGTTTAGTGTAGGTCTCCAGAGTCTCAGCGAAACTCTCTGGGACTAAAAAAAAGAATCAAAGAGACAGAGATGGGCATTTTCGGCATAAACAATGAGACAGACAGAAGAAAACAAAATTTAGGGAAAAAGGCTAACACTGGTTTATTTTGAAAAACTAAAAGAAGAGGTGAAATATCAATTCAAAACTTGAATTTATCAATCAAAACTTTACCTTTACAGAACAAAAACCTCACCCGTATCCTCTTTGCAGAGGCTGGCCACAACCTCTGGTGCCCCCTTGAGGTAGGCGTCCATGTGTTTCTCCCCCAGCCTCCTAACCACCACACTCATCCTCTGCAGGGCCGAGGAGAAGGGGAACTGACGCACCACACCAATCTCGTATGGCTGTGGAAAAAACATCATACAGTGTGTATTGTCAAATGCAATAATAAGAAAAACTGAGAATACCTTCACATTATTCATTCATTTTTATCCATCACAATCAGAATACAGAGTATTATTTCAAAAGACAACTTACAGACAGCTCAGAAAGCTCCTGCAAAAAAGGACCAAAAAAAATCGATTCAGAAGTTTTTCATCAGACATGGACACATCTTCAGTATATCTTCTCTCTGAGTAACACAGCTATGTTGGACTCAATAAACATGCCATCACAAAAACAGCAAGACATGATCAGAAAGAAGGAGACATGGCACCTTACCATATTTTGGGTGAGTGCAATGTTTTGGTTGGCCTCAGAGTGGATGAGCTTGGGTGGTCGGACAACTGTGGGCATGATGGGATTATGGAGTGCGGTTTCCTCCTCCGTGGGCTCCTCTAGGATCTCAACAAATAGGAGAGCAGTGCCTAATGATTCAGCCCTAATTTAAAGCCAAGTGTATAATGTATGCCAAATCATACTAGGTATGACGGGTGTCTGCTTTAATAACTTTCTCCATGTTTAATCTTAGTTTCTCCTTGTCCCCTTTAAAATGCCAACAGTCCTTAAGAGTCAGTAAAGTGTATCCATGGTACCCGACGGTACATAGCTTAGCCAAGTTCTTGCTTTAACAGGGCAGCAAGTTTGGCTCAGCATAATTTATGTGCACGTTGGTAGGCAAGCGAAAGAATGCAGTCCTTTGACTGAGCATGTTGGGTACCAAGTGTTGCTTACCCATCTGGTAGCACTGAACATCTTGAGGTCTAGAGGATCTCCAGAGAGCTCTCCTTCTATCTTGGTTAGTGAGTGGCAGGTGGCCATGCAGGCTACAAATGCAGTGTTAACCAGAGTTTCTTTAGCTGCCTCAACCTCTGGGGGACAAAAGCTGTGTTGGAGAGGGAGGATGTGACACAGTCATTCTAATGACATATAGCCATGAAATAATGGGAAACAAGTAAAGATGATTGAGTATAGCACCTTTCACAGGGCAAGGTGACGAAATGCTTCACAAGAGTAAAATGGTTAAAAACAAGACCATAAAAACAGCAAAAAAGAAACAAACATAAAACATAAGCAACAAAAGACTTAAAAATACACAAAATTGCAAAACACCAGACAGCATGAGGCAAGACAAAGGCAAGTTTGAATAAATGAGTCTTCAGCTGATTTTTACAGGCATCAACAGAGACCGCAGATTGTATGTCTACAGGAAGAGCATTCAAGGGTCGAAGCCACAACTTCAAAGGCACAATCACATTTTTGTTTTCAGTTGAGAGCGAGGGACAACCAGTAAGCCCTGCTCAGGGGACCTACTGGTGATGTAACTATGGGCAGGTCACAGATGTTCACAGGTACAGCTACGTATCATGCAGGGCTCTATATGTGAAAACAAGAACCTTAAAATTAATCCCAAACTTGATGGGAAGCCACTGTAAAGAAGATAAGATGGGTTTGATGTGATTCGTCCTGCTGGACCTTGTCAACAGCCTTGCAGCAGTATTCGGGACTATTTGTAGTCCCGAATACTGCTGCAAGAATACTGGTCCAGGGATGGATTGCTGAGGCAGGTGAAAAGGGAATTGCGGTAGTCTAGCCGGGATGATATAAAAGTGAGAATAATCATCTCTGATTCAGGTTGTGATACAAGAGACCTGAGTTAAGCAATGTTTCTGAAATGGGAGAAACATGTACGGGTCAACGATTTAATATGTTGAAGTACATAGCCTGATCAAATATAACACTGAGATTTCTAAGATTAGACTGTACAGCTGAAGAAAGGAATCCAATACACTGAGCAACCTTGGAAGCTATACTATCTGAAGCAATGATAAGGACCTCAAGTCTTTTCTGTTTAGCTGTAAAAAGTTATCCATCCAGTCTTTAATGACAATGAGACAATTGTGCAAATCGGAATTTTGTCAGTCTTATCAGGCTAAAAAGAGACATACAGCTGAATATCATTAGTTTACTACTGAGATGAGATACATTTTACTAATAATATGACCTAAGGGACGCATATATCCATCCATTATCCATTGTCTTAACCGCTTATCCTGCTCTCAGGGTCACGGGGATGCTGGAGCCTATCACAACAGTCATTGGGCAGCAGGCAGGGAGACACCTTGGACAGGCCGCAAGGCCATCACAGGGCCGACACACACACACACACACACACACACACACACACACACACACACACACACACACACACACACACACACACCTAGGGACAATTTAGTACGGCCAATTCACCTGACTTACATGTCTTTGGACTGTGGGAGGAAACTGCAGCCCCCGGAGGAAACCAACGCAGACACAGGGAGAACATGCAAACTCCACACAGAGGATGGCCTGGGATGACCAACCAAGGTTGGACTACCCTGGGGCTTGAACCCAGGACCTTCTTACTGTGAGGCGACCGCGCTAACCATTGTGCCACCTTGCATATACAAAGCAAATAATTAATAAAGGAAACTTAAAAATAATAATAATAAAGGACCCAAGATAGAACCCTAAGGCACACTACATGAAAGAGCAGCAGTTTCAGACATAGTGACCAAGTATCACAGAAAAGCTCCTATCCAAGAGATAAGGGGAGAACCAGTCCAGGGCGCTCCCAGAGACACTGACCCACTGCCTAAACCTTGAAGTCAGGATGCTGTGATCTGCAGTATTAAAAGATTCGCTAAGATCCAGCAGCACCAAAACAGAACATTCACCCACATCAGAAGACATCATTATGTCATTGGAGACTCTGAGAAAAGCTGTTTCAGTGGAATGCTTCTGATGGAAGCCACATGGAATTTATCTAGACTGTTATGTGCAGTCAAGACAGCAATGAGCTTTTTTGCAACAACTTTCTCTATTTTTTTTTAGCTAAAAGGCAGCTTAGATATAGGCCTATAGTTTTTGGGAAGAGATGGATTAGGTTAGTTTTTTTCAGAAGAGGGTGAACAGCTGCATGTTTACAATAAACTGGGACACAACCAGAATGCAGGGAGATGTTTATAATAAAGATCAGGCATGGACCAATAGACCCAATTCCATTTTTAAGCAGCATGAACAACAAACGAAATTCTTTTGCATTCTTATCTGTTAAGGTCATGAAACTGCTTTTTAGGCTCCATCAGTGTAGGGGCCAGCACTGCCCGTGTACTACAATACCTGTAACTTCCTGCTCAACCTCACAGGTGATCTCCATCCAGCAACCTTACACTGTAATAGTATTGGTTACAGTAATACTGTATCCGGTGATGCAATTTGCCCTTAAAACAGCAGTGGAATTGAAATTAGCTCTCTCGCTGTGTAACTATACACACCACACACATCTAGAGATACACTTTTCCTACACAAGGACAAGAAAAGGACCACATATATGTCTTCACATTATCGCTGGCCCCAGCTTTAACCTAATCTTGTTCATCCGCTAACTAGCTGAGATTACTGGTTAACTTTGCTGCAAGCCACACAGTTTTCACAGAAACAGAAGGCTGCTGGATCTCTTTTCATTTCTTAAATGTCACCGGAATTATAAATCTCTAATGACCGACGAAGCATCGAAGACCTTTCAGCTGACAAGTTGTGAAGGAAAAGAAACTGTTTTCCTGAACTTGTGCCCCGCACTGTTCATCAGACAACAAGGCAAGTTTTGTTGGTTGAAATCATCCCTGATCTAGATACACACTGTAATTCATGTAGGAAGTTTTAGATAGGCTGTTAGTTTTTTGTTTTTTTTCTTAAATTTTTCTTTTGCTTGAATCTTCCCTTGTTACTTGAGAAAAGTACTATTGTTTGAATTCATTCACTATTCGGTTGCGCACACTGATCCACAGAGTTTGCTAGACAGACTGTCTACTTTTGTTCATTTGCTGCTTTTTCTTTGTGAAATTATTTCAGGTAGAGCGCAGCATCTGCACTCTCTCTCTCTCTCTCTCTGTCTCTCTCTAACCCATCCTCTTCGTCTTAATCTTATCACACTCCTCTATCACTGGGCGCCATCTCGCCTGCATGCATCCTCCCTCACAAACACCTCCTCGTTTCTGCACACATCCTCTCTTCAGTGCATGGCAGCACCTATGCGTGCGTGCATGTGCATGTGCACGCGCACACACACACACACACACACACTCCCATGTACATGCCTCCTTTCAGTGCAGACACACACGCCCACACATATCCTTAAACACACACATTTGCACAGCCTCGCTACCCCATATGACCTTTTGTGCCTTGATCATCACATATCTGCTCAATTATTGATTGTAACTGATTATTAGTCGATTTTCTTTTCTTTTATCGATTGTTCTAATAAATTGATTTCACTGAAGTAAGTCGTTGTCCTGCCTGTTTTGTGACAGTACTCACTGAATCCATCCTCTGCCATGTAAAGTACTCCAGTTGGTGCAACATTGATTATTCTATCAATCTGAATGGTTCAATTATAACTACTGAACACCAAAATTAATATTTAACAATTTCATGAGACTGAGTCATGAAAATGATTTTATGACACTGATTTCATGACACTGATTTGATAACCCTGTTGCACCTACATCTTCTGGTGCCCCGTGTGAGGGTTGGTATTGTTGGCTTCTGTGATATTGTTGCAATAGCAGAATTATTGATTAAATGATTCATTAACTGAATTCCTCTAATCTAATGAATTGAGCAATTCCAGGTATCTACTAGGTAACATTAACGGTCCTTGGAGACTGATAAGGCGTAAGTGGGGTTGTGAGCTAATAGCAGTATATTGTTAATTATCTAACAGCTTTACCAGTGTCTGTGAATGTTCTCATTCATCCAGGTCATGGTTATCCAAAGGAATTGAATCTATATACCAAGTCCAGTTGCAAGTCCAAGTCAAGTTGCACTCGATTCAATTCCTTTGGCTAGCTTTACCAGTCAATTTTTTTTTTTTGTGGAATATCTACTAGGGAATCCACAGCTGTCTGTTGCCATAGCAACCCATTTCCAATCAATTGGCACATTTTAAAGAGGGAGACGTTGTTAATCAAAGATTTAATGAGTAGTTAAGTCAAGTAAAATTTATTTATAGACACTCTGATGGCCGAGCGGAATAAACCGCCGTTCTTGCAATCCGCATTTCATGTGGCTGGGAGGTTCGTATCCCAGACTCGCCGTAACCGGTCACGGCCAGAGCGTCCATGGGGTAAGGCATTCATTAGGCCACCCTTACTCAAGGGATAGTGGGTGTAGATCGGTGTAGTGTTCGGGGACTCGTTGTTCTCCAGCGACCCCTCTGGCCCATCCGGGCGCCTGCAGCCAAGAAACCGAAAGCATTCTCCCTACACCTCCTTCGCGGCCTGAAGGTAATGCAATCCATGTGAGGCTTCAGCGTGTAAAATGGCGAGAGCAGCCGACACGAGTTTGAAGGAAACTGGTGTTACGACTATCTCCTTCCTGTGGAAATGTGAGCCAGGGGAGTTATTCGACAAGAGTTCCAGCCATATGCCATTGGGTTAATCGGGTGGGATAAGGGGAAGAACTAGAAATACATTTTTTTTAAAAACTTATTTGTAGAGCACATTTAAAAACAACCCACATTGACCTTCGTACCGTACAGACCAGAGCAGGTAGCTAAAACAAAAATACAAGAACCACTGACATAGACAACAAGGCACATAGCTTGTAGGCACAAATAAACAACACATTGACATGGGCACAAGCCAGAAATCAGCCACATCAGGAGGATTCAAACACTAGAGAATAAAAGTTAGTTTAGAGAAGAGACTTAAAAGAGCCAATGGAGGGGGCAGATCTTATAGGGATGGGAATGCTGCAACACTTTCCAACCTTCTTCTTTCGGCTTGTTCCCTGTTTTTCAGGGGTCACCACAGTGGATTTTATAGTCTCCATCGGTACCATGTGAGGGCACAGCACCAACAGCGGCCGCTGTCAACCCGGGCCTCGACTGATCTGGCATGGTCTTGTCAATCTTCATACTGATTTGGCAAAATTTTACATCGGATGCTTGGGCTGTGCCATATGACAATATATAGTATATATATATATATATAAATATATCGTGTGACGATAGAAAACGTCTATCGTTTCATATTAAGCTCTATCGTTTACTTCATTGTGTTGCAAATCACACTCTTTATGGCAATATTTTTCATCATTTAGATGACCCTTTCCTCTCTTTGCACAGCACGGACACAGGCAGGAGATTTGCATGAAGGCAATACAAACAAACATGGAGGACAGTGAAAGTTAACACAGAATGGGGTAATTCTGAACAGAAGGACTCCGACCAGCCAGGACAAAATCAGGAGCTTGTATCTAAAAGAGGGGCTACTTCTTTATTTAATTTTTACTTTTAACCCCTTTTTCTCCGAACTGTATTTGGCCAATTACCCAACTCTTCCAAGCTGTCCAAGTCCCTGCTCCACCCTCTCTGCCGATCCGGGGAGGGCTGCAGACTATCACATGCCTCCTCCAATAAATGTGGAGTCGCCAACCGCTTCTTTTCACCTGACAGTGAGGCGTTTCACCAGGGGGACATAGCATGCAGGAGGATCACGCTATTCTCCCCAGTTCCCCCTCCCCCCTGAACAGGCGCCCCAACCGACCAGAGAAGGCGCTAGCGCAGCAATCAGGACACATACCCACATCCGGCTTCCCACCCACAGACACGGCCAATTGTGTCTGTAGGGACGCCCGACCAAGCCGGAGGTAACGCGGGGATTCGAACCGGTGATTCCCGTGTTGGTAGGCAATGAAATAGACCGCTACGCCACCCAGATGCTCAAAAGAGGGGCTACTTCTATCGTATGGACGTGGTTTGGGTATGAAAAGTCTTCTTTTTTTTCAAAGTTTTATTTCTGATTTTTCCCTTTTTCTCCCAATTTAGTGACCAATCAATCCCTATTTTAGTTCAAACACCCACCCTCGTACTGCATGCGTTCGCCAACTGCATCTCTTCGGCCGGCAGTGTTGAAAGAGACGCCTCCCCACTTTCATGACAAGGCGAATCCAGGCCGAACCACTGCTTTTTCCGACACACACAGAGACGCATTCATGTGACGAACACAAGCCGACTCCGCCCCCCTCCCGAAGACAGTGTTGCCAGTTATTGCTGCTTCATCGAGTCCGGCCATAGTCAGATCTGACGAGACTGGGGCGTGAACCCCGGTCCCCAGTGGGCAACTGCATTGACACAAAGCAGGCCCTCTTCTTAGACCGCTACACCACCGCAGACCCTGGGTATGAAAAGTCTGACACAGACCAGAAAACTGTACTTTGCAAAACATGATGCATGCCGGTCCCCACAACAGACTCAAACAACACTAGCCTCTTTTACCACCTGCGCAAGACTCATGTCAAACAGTTCGGAGAGTCTACAGATAAGAGCACAGTCAAGTGCTCAAAACAAACCCCAAAAATCAGACGTTGGAAGAGGCTTTTGCCCGCGGCACACCATATGTCAAAGAATCACGACGATGGAAGGAGATAACAACTACCGTGTTTTCTATTTACCTTTTTATATTTCATACATTAATATTTTATATTTTGTTATATGCTTAATTGAAAATGTGCACAAAGGTTCTAAATAAAAGGATAAAAATAATCAAATATGAGTAAGTATCTTTTATTTGTCGAGTATAATTCAAACTGTACTAAGATATAGGCCTTTCCATGTGGTCATTTTATATAAACTATTTAGTCACTGAATTGACAGAAATGTGCGATACCGTGATATGTATCGTTATTGTGATATGAATGACCTATATCGAGATATGAGATTTTGGTCATATTGCACAGCCTATCAGATGCACTTCCTGACACAACCCTTAACCCTATGGATGGGGGCAAAGGGAAAGCGCTAGATGCCATCCCAATATTCATGGACTTGCGCCAACCAACATTGACCAAAGTGCTGCAGACTAGAGCAGGTAGCGAAAACACAAACACCAACACGGACAACAAGGCATATACTAGCTCGTAGGCACGAATACACAACACATGAACATAGGCACAAACCAGAAATCAGCCAAATAAGGAGGACTCAAACACTAGTGAATAAAAGTAAGTTTTGAGCCGGGACCTAAAAGAGTCAAGGAAGGGGGCGGATGCTCTTTTTACAGGCCCACTTACAGCTAATTATAGTTATATCATTTCATCATTTCCAATTTTGGTGCAATGGTTCAGACTCCTTTTGACGGCTGTAGAAGCACCAACGGACAACTGGGCCAGTCGGGCTAGGCTTGTGCCGCGGCTGGGGGAGCAGTGGCCCCATCACCAGCCTCTCTCTGCCACTGGAAAGCCAGGGCCCATCTCGCGGAGCCCCCTTCCATCTACGACGTATCCACGTCGCGGTGGTCAGGGTGTCTTCACGGGGTGGTGTCTGACGCCATGCCAAAAGGCAGGCCGGTGGAGGAGACCACGGCAGTGACTGGACGCATACTGGGCCCTTCTCACAGATCTCTCCAACAACTCCTTCCTCACACATCCACGCCCAACCCCCCCCAACCCCACCCCGCCAGCCTCTCCCCACCCCACCCCTCAGCCCCTTGCCCACTTATTATTTTTCAAAATTATGCAGTGGATGGAGATGGGCTCAGACCTGGGGCAGAAGCTACACTTGATTTTTTCTTTTGTTTGAATGTCCCCTTGTTACTTGAGGAAAGTACTATTGTTTCATTCATGATTCAGTTGCGCACACTGATCCACAGAGTTTTGCGAAGCAGACCATCTACTTCTTTTTGCTCATTTGCTACTTTCATTTTTGTTTGTTTGCAAAATGATTTCAGTTAGACTGCGCACGCACTGCTCTCCTCCTTTCTCTCTCTCTCTAACCCTCCTCTGTCTTAATCTTATCACACTATCTTGCCTGTGCAGCGGCGTGCAGCCTCTCTCACACAAACACCTCCCTTCTTTCAGCGCATCCACATCCACACACGTCCTGTCTTCAATGCATGGGCGGGCGGGCGGGACGCAGACGCACACACACACACACACACACACACACACACATACACACTATTTGCACAGCCTCGCTACCTCATATCACCTTTTGTGCTTTGATCATGACATTGCTGCTCCATTATTGATTGTAACTGAAAAGTATTAGTCGATTTTCTTTTTTAACTGATTGTTCAAATAAATTGTTTTCATTGAAGTAAGTCATTGTCCTGCCTGTTTTTTGACAGTACTCACTGAAGCCATCCTCTGCCAAGTAAAGTACCCCAATTGGTGCACCAGTGATCATTGCATCAACTTGAATGGTTCAATTTTAACTACTGAACACTAAAATCAATGGTTAATAATTTTACGAGACTGATGATTATTCCATCATTTTTAGCAGTTTAATTATAAAATATTTAACATCAAAATTAATGGTTCATAAATTTAAGGTACTGATTTTATGAGACTGATTTCTTAACCCTGTTGCACTTACATCAGGATGTTCATGCAGACATGATACGAATATATAAAATAAAAAAAACACACACACACTGCCAGTATTAATGTAAGAACAAAAAGTACAGCCAAAGAGGATCTCAGAGACAAAGCACTTTTCTAACCTGCCATCTTCAACTCTCTGAATACTCCACAGGTCTAGACCATCCTTGGTGAGAGTTCCAGTCTGTGGGAGATCAGAAAATTAAAACCAGTCAACAAACTGTTTTCACTTTAACCCCAACCATTAAATAAAGCCTTTCTATGATCAATGCATTTCCTGAGCCAGGGCTTAACTATAACTGCATGGTGTGGGGGAAATAATGTATGATTTACATTTCAAGATCACTCTTGAAATAATATACTTCCCTAAGACATATGTAAAATGTAATGAGAGTAGACTTAGGTTAGAGTACCTTGTCAAAGCAGATCAGATTGAGCTGTCCACAAATGTTGATCCTCTGTGGGCTAATGCAAAAGATGCCCACACGCCTCAGACGGCGCTGAGCGTAGACAATGCCGGCTGTCATGGCTGCCGGTAAGGCCGGGGGCACAGTGATGGTAATGATGTCCAGAGATTCAATGATGATGATTTTGGCTGGAACCTGCATGACGTTTAAAAGAAAAGAGAACCAAGTGGCAAGGCTTGCTACACAATTATGTGAAGAGATTACTTTTTTTCTTTTTTCTTTTGTGGCAAGATTACTTTTCATTGTCTTGTGTTTTGTTTTTATGTTTGACTTGCATATCATGAATCATGAAACTGCTTATGATAGTTAAATTTGATACTGCACTGAATGGCCAATCCATCGATTTGGTTCAACGGCAGTTGCCATTGAGTATTGTGATGTGCCAGAATCATTACGGTCATCAGTCTATTATCATTATTTCATTATTTTTTTTCTCATTGTAATGTGAGTACACCAATTTATTTTCAAATACCAAGGTTCTGAATGAGTACTCATACTCATCCCTCTTGGCTACCTGATTCATGACGCTTAGCACGATGGTGTAGATGAAGCCGATCCCCGCCACCCCCACCAGACAAAGTAGGAACAGATAGGCATCGCGGTACAGCTTGAAGTCAGTGGGTTTAGGATAGAGGATGGAGCACACTAGTTGGCCCTTCTCAGTGCTGAAGCCTGTGGAACCAGAAAAGAGAAGTAATGATCATCAATACTTCTGAGATGTATATCCTCCATGCCAGCCACGATTAGACACAGCGCATAAATGAAAGAAAATGTCAAATTGATAGTTTTTACTGCATTGCAAAAGAGCTTGAAATGAACCTGGAGGGAGGAAAGGTTACATGTTGTCCTGACCATTGTTTTTTGCAACTTTGTGGATCCATACATTTGGCTGGTTCAAGATATGAGCTGGTGATATAAATGCTGAAATGTATGTAACACCACTTTAAACAATATAAAAATAAAAAAGTTCAAAGGTACAACAATAAGTTATGTAACAAAATTATCTGTAATTTGAGTATTTGCATTTCTTTGTAAAAACTTGGGCAGATCAAAAGCAGCCTATAATGATAACAATAATAATAAAAATAATAATCTTCTCCTTTTGACTGCTCCCATTAGGGGTTGCCCCAGCGGATCATCCGTTCCCATCTCTTCTTGTCGTCTGCATCTCCCTCTATCACACCAGCCACCTGCATGTCCTTTCTCATCACATCCATAAACCTCCTCTTTGGCCTTCCTCTTTTCCTCTTGCTTGGCAGCTCCATCTTCAGCATCCTTCTCCCAATATACCCAGTATCTCTCCTCCACACATGTCCAAACTGTCTCAATCTCACCTCTCTTCCTTTGTCTCCAAACCATCCAACCTAAGCTGTCCCACTAATATACTCATTCCTAATCCTGCCCAACTTTGTCACTCCCAACGAAAATCTTAGCATCTTCAACTCTGCCAACTCCAGCTCCACCTCCTGCCTTTTCATCAGTGCCACTGTCTCCAAACCATACAACATAGCTGGTCTCACTACCATCTTTAGACCTTCCCTTTAACTCTTGCTGGTACTCTTCTGTCACAAATCACTCCTGACACTCGTCTCCACCCACTCCACCCTACATGCACTCTCTTCTTCACCTCTCTTCTGCACTCCCCGATACTTTGAGCAGTTGACCTCAAGTATTTAAACTCATCCACCTACATCACCTACACACATATGTAATCCATCTTGCTCCTACTGACTTTCATTCTTCTTCTCTCCAGTGCATACCGCCACCTCTCCAGGCTGTCCTCAACCTGCTCCCTAATCTCACTACAGATCACAATGTAATCCGCAAACATCATAGTCTATGGAGACTCCTGCGGGATCTTGTTCTTCAACTTGTCCATCGCCATTGCAAACAAGCAAGGACTCAGAGCCGATCCTTGATGTAATCCCACCTCCAATAATAATAACAACCATAATAATGGCTGAAACTATTTTTTCTTTAATTAATTTACAATTAATCTATTGCTTATTTTTCTCATGAATCATCTTGTTCTAAAAAATGTCAAAAATAACGACAAATGCTCATCACAAGTTCCTAAAGTAATTTCTTAAAACTGTTTACTTTGTCTGACCAAAAGCAATTAATAAAATCTTAAAATCAATCCTCAACTGTACAGGAAGCCAATGGAAAAGGGCTAAAATAGGCGAAATGTGCCCTCTCACACACGTCCTCTACCAGGGCAACTGAATGCCCACAACAGATAGTTTTGCATTTTCTTACCAGTTCTGACCACCACAGCCTTGACCAGTTCCCCAGTGTAGAAACGGGTCTGGATGACATGAGTACCACAAAACAGGGTGTGTCTCTTGTGATCCTCGATGTTGTAGATACTAGCCCCCTCAGCACCTGAGCTGGGAAGACTAGTCTTCATAACAGGCACACTTTCTCCTAATAATAAAAGAAAATACAACACATACCCATACATTGACTTTGATGAGATCTTTTTACACCCTTAACAGACAAAAGCTTTTCTTCTAGGTCTACAGAGCTGTGCATTTGAAGAGTCGAAGTTGATGTCTCAGTGACAATATAAAAATATATTTAAAACACAGCAGCATTTCTGAACCACATTGCTTCATTGGAACAGTAATGTCTGTCCATTTTGTTGTCAGTTGTTTAAATAAGGAAGTGGTATGGAGGCACCTGTAAGCATGCTCTCATTTACAATGCAGGTACCATGCACCAGCACGGCATCGCAGGGCATAATCATCCCATTGGTTGGAACAATGATGACATCTCCAGGAACAAGCTCTGTGGACATGGCTTGTTCGACATCTGTGATCAAAAGACATGCAACTTGCAGATAATCACACACACCATCTGCAGTTCATACAGTTTGTTTTGGTGTTCAGTTTAACATGAAGTTTAATTTACTGCACCAAGAAAATAAAGAGAGGAAGTGACACTGTAAAACTTTCTCATTTAGTGTTTACATGGAACAGTACCTCATTTGGTAACTAATATGAGATTGGCCATGCCAAACACATGCATTTATCCATGAATAATGATTCACAAGCTGGCTTACTGAGCAAAAAACTGAGTTATCTCTGCCGCTCATCGTTACAGACAGAAAACGGAACATGCCTTTTTTCCCTCTGCATACAGAAACACGGATCACACTGTGGGCTGCCACCATGTCATGAAGCATCACATATTGCTAGAACAAGAGCAATTGGGTCAAAGAATACACAGAATCAACATAACTTTGTTCATACATACAAAGACAAATATTTCTCTGTCTGGATGTGTGATGCAACATTTCTTAGCAAAAACAACTATGCACTGAAAATGATTTTTCTCATTTCCCATTGCAGAAGCAAAGATGCAGAGAGTAAGCCTCAGGAACTGGAGTAATATGTGACTTTACAGCCAAACCTCTGAATTTATGCAGAATGGTCTGACCGATACTGAATCAAGTGAAAGAGGCTTCAGATGATCTCCAAACCAGGACTAAATGATGGCTCAGTTCAATTTAGGAAATGTTCTTGACTTGATGAGACTCACCTTTTTAACAGTGTACAGTGAGGTAACTATTGATATAACAGACATGAAAACTATGGCTGCAGCATAGTAGTAGTAGTCATCAGCACTCCACAGAATAACACTGAAGAACTGGAAGATGTAGAAAGGATTCAAGACCTAAAAGAGAAAGGGATTAAAGAAAGAAAGTGTGTGTGCATGAGAGAGAGGGAGAGAGACAGAGAGAAAATTGATAAGTTTGTATTCTGATTATACTCCATCTCTTAAGTACTGATTTTAGTGATATCAGTGCAAATCAAACTTGGTATTATATAAACCAACCTCTTTTAAAAGGAGCTTGAATAAAGAAGGCACTTTCACAGAAATCTCATTCTCCTGAAAAAACAACCTCCTGTTGAAAAAGAATTTGGACTGATTGGTATAAAATATCTTTAATACAAATACAGCATCCATCTACATGAGTGTTTACGCATATACATATGTACTGGTGCCAACAGCCGCATGCCAGTACACACTACGCATACATTAACTTGGCAGATATTTTAAATTTTCATTTGTCTGCCTGCTGAATTGTAATGGTATTTCATAAATTGTTAGCAAATGTTAACTGGTTGGTGCTTGATTCATACACTTGGATTTTGTTGCGTAGTGTAGTGTTCAAACTCCACATGGTCATTTTATAGTCTATTTGAGCCTGGGTTCTTTTGATAACCTAACCTTGATGCATGCCAGCCCGCTGGGAGATTGTTAATTTGCTTAAAACCAGCTATTGGCAAACACCCTGATTCTCCTTTAATCTTTTCATTTAAAAAATGCTTTAAATTCACTCTACATTTGAATAAAATTATGGCTGTTCTATGTGCCCATCAATTTTCTCTGTGTGTGTGCACACAAGGGTGTGCATGCATGCAAGACTTAACATGGTCAAAGGCGTTGGTTTGCACCATTCTTGTGTGTACTACGAGATAGAATTTCACCACATACATACATACATGTATGTATGGGCAAGCATGTATAAACAATTTGACAACCAATAATGACATAGAATGCACTGAAACTTCCTCCACCCTAAAATCTAGCACAGTGCACATGGAAGTGAACCAGACCGATTTGCACCCCATCACAAAAACTGGATTTAGGTGTACCTGAAGTCCTGCAGTAGTTTGCTTAGACCAGAGCTATGGTCAGAGTGGATTCCAGCACAGCTGACCTTTACATCCTCTAAGCCTCTAGAGAAGGAACATGCATCAAATCTCTCTTGTAACCATGCAGAAAAGCAGTCACACCACGTCGTCCAATGGCACTTATGTACATCATATATCATATCTGAATGTTCTCATTCATCCAGGTCATGGTTATCCAAAGGAGTTGAATCAAGTGCAACTGGACTTGGTATATATCATTGAAGACATTTGCCTCTCATCCAAGAGGCTTCCTCAGTTCGTGCCTTTCTGGCTAGACCAAGCTAGTCTGATTGGCTGGTGATGAGACTCAGAATTTATCCTCTTTGGAGTCGTTGTCAGAGCTATAGATGTCCATGGCTTTGTGTTCCGATGGTCTAGTCAGAAAGGCACGAACTGAGGAAGCCTCTTGGATGAGAGGCGAAACGTCTTCACGGATACATACCAAGTCCAGTTGCACTTGATTCAACTCCTTTGGATCATATATCATAATATACACTGCTCAAAAAAATAAAGGGAACACATAAGCATGCAATGTAGCTCCAAGTCAATCACACTTTTGAGATATCCACCTGTCCAGTTAGGAAGCAACACTGATTTGTGAATCAATTTCACCTGTTGGTAAATTGTCTAATTTCCACCAGGTGGAATTTAGACAATTTGCAAGACAACCCCTATAAAAGGAATGGATTTGCAGGTGGTGGCCACAGACCATTTGCCTGTCCTCATCTTTTCTGGCCGATCTTTGGTTAGTTTTTCATTTTGCTAGTGCCCTCACCACTAGAGGTGGCATGAGGCTTTATCTGCAACCTACAGAAGTTGCTCAGGTAGTGCAGCTCATCCAGGATGGCACATCAATGCGTGCTGTGGCAAGAAGATTTGATGTGTCTCCCAGCACAGTGTCCAGAGCATGGAGGAGGTACCAGGAGACAGGCCAGTACACCAGGAGACGTGGAGGGGGCTGCAGGAGGACAACAACCCTGCAGCAGGACCGCTATCTGGTCCTTTGTGCAAGGAGGAACAGGAGGAGCACTGCCGGAGCCCTACAAAACGACCTTCAACAGGCCACTAATGTGCAGGTTTCTGCTCAAACAGTGAGAAACAGAATGCATGAGGATGGTATGAGGGCCCGACGTCCACAATTGGGGCCTGTGCTCACAGCCCAACACCGTGCAGCCCGATTGACTTTTGCCAGAGAACATCTTGGTTGGCAGATTCGCCATTGGCGCCCTGTGCTCTTCACAGATGAGAGCAGGTTCACACTGAACACATGTGACAGACGTGAGAGATTCTGGAGACGCTGTGGAGAACATTCTGCTGCCTGCAACATCCTCCAGCATGACCGGTTTGGCGGTGGGTCAGTGATGGTCTGGGGAGGCATATCCTTGGAGGGCCGCACAGACCTCTACGTGCTAGCCAGAGGTACCATGACTGCCATTAGGTACCGGGATGAGATCCTCAGACCCATTGTCAGACCATATGCTGGTGCAGTGGGCCCTGGGTTCCTGCTCATGCATGACAATGCTCGTCCTCATGTGGCCAGAGTGTGTCAGCAGTTCCTGTATGTCGAGGGCATTGATGCTATGGACTGGCCTGCACGTTCCTCAGACCTGAATCCAATCGAGCACCTCTGGGACATCATGTCTCGTACCATCCGCCAACGCGATGTCGCACCACAGACTGTCCAGGAGTTGACCGATGCCCTGATCCAGGTCTGGGAGGAGATCCCTCAGGAGACCATCCGTCGTCTCATCAGGAGCATGCCCAGACGTTGTAGGGAGTGCATACAGGCACGTGGAGGCCACACACACTACTGAGCCTCATTTTGAATCGTCTTGAAGAATTTCCACAGAAGTTGGATCAGCCTATGTTCTCATTTTCCACTTTGATTTTGAGTATGATTCTGAATCCAGACCTTAATGGGCTAATGATTTTGATTTCCATTGATCATTCTTAGGTTATTTTGCTCTAAACACATTCCTCTGTCTAATAAATAAAGATTTTCAGCTGAAATATTTCATTCATCGAAGTCTATATTGTGTTTTTAGGTGTTCCCTTTATTTTTTTGAGCAGTATATGTCAAACAAGTCAAATTTGAGAGAAAAACAAAGAAAAGAAATAGAATTCTCATAACAAAAGTTTTAATAACACAATGCTTTTCATTGTGGCTCTTACTTATACAATTCAAAGTTCTGCATCTCATCATTCCAGTAATATCTAGTACTATGGTGGTTGAAGTAGTGGATCTGAGAGAGAGAGAGAGAGAGAGAGAAGGGTGGTTAGTCACAAAAATCAGATGCTTATAATCTGGAATATGCAGAAAATCAGCCAGTGATGAGAAGAATGCAGTGAGAACACACGGCATTTCCCACAGATGTACCTGAAAAGGATGCATATGAGTGAATACTCCATAGTGTTCCCTGCTTCCATTAGACAGCTGAGTTTTGGGTTGCACATCCATGCTGTCAAAGGGCCTTTTCCCTGGGGCCTGCATTACATGTACCTTGGCCCGAAACCACTGCCTGAACCCATCCTGTGATAGCAACAAAACAACCACTGAGACTGCATTCTTTTGTCAACTTCCTGTCAAATCCATCATTCATTATGCAGCATTAGTAAATGCCCTGGAGATACTGATTATAGACCGAATTTGTTTTCACAATACTTTATCATACTGCATGAAGTTCTCCATAAACTCTGGTTAATTGAAGGGATTTTTTCATACACTTAAATCATTCATTTTGCTTGAATGTTTCTTGTTTTCAATTACAAGTCTGTCTGAAGAAGTGGCAGAAAACAACAAGATAACAGACCTATGATGACAATCACTGTTAATTGAGTCAGACCAACAAAAAAAAAGACAAAACATGAATTGTGGTTACAGTCAGTAGCCAATGAGCAAGGTGATGTTTGTTACCAACCGTTGACCTGAGCAGCAGCGTGTGCGCGTCTCTCAAAGAAGTGTGCGTGCACGTTCCCTTGACACCCCATTCAGGGAGCCAGTAAAGCAGCAACAGCAGAAGACCACCAGAGCACACAGCGCCAATGCCAACCAAGACCATCTTCCACAGACATGGCCGGTATCCCAACACTTCCTGCAGACATGCATACTCATATATTGGGCCGCACAGTAAAACTGTACATGAGGAATTCCATACAGTAGCACAGTTTAGCATCTGAAGAAGTCAAAAGTTCAGGCAGCTAGTCATTTTCAGAGTTTTTATCGAAACAGGATTCCAGTATGTAAAACTGAATAAGGCTTATGTGAGGCCTGGCCTTCCAAAATTGCTTCTTGGTGTAAAAACTGAACATGTTTAAAGGCAGGGATCTGCAGATAATTTTCCACATATGTCCGGCGAAACCCTCCCATCTCAGTTTTAGATCTTTTTTTCTGAGAAATCAGGAGCGTATATTTCCCTTGAAACATCTAATCACTCACGTTCAACAGGTTAATTGAAAAAAACTAACACTTGTAAAAGAAACCACAGCAAAATGATACAACTGTTCTGCAGGACGCTGATGACTTACATCCACAAATGTAAAAGCACTTTTAGGGAATGTGAATGGCAAAAAGACAGGAGTTAGAAATGAGACTTACCATCTCATTCTCCATGTGCTGGTTGATCATTTTCAACTCCCTTGTCTTCATTATGTCAGAAGTGAACCAACTACAAAAGAGACGACAGAAAACTGAGTTAGCATACAAAGCAGTCACACATACAACTTAAATGACTTATATGACTTAAATAAAGCTAACTTTATTTGTTGACTCATCCTTATCACACAAGGGAATGCTGCCACTGGGTCAATGGAAAATGTCTTTATGCATGCTCAATTGGTCAATAAAAATGCTACAACTTTTCATCTCAGTCAAGAACAATAAAAAATGTAGACATTGACTTATAAAAGTCAAGAGCAAGGCAGGCTATAGTGCATTTAAGTTACTAATTAATATTTGTTTGATAATAGCATAACATATTTGTATAACGTTAAACCACACAAACAGCCACGCAATTAAGAGCAGCCTAAATTAGACTATGTGACATCTACTGGGCTCTGTGCGCATACAAGTGGAAAATCCTTGGTTACAAGGTAAACAAATAATTGGCCGCCTATGAAACTAACTAGCAAACTAGCAACCCGCCTGGCCAAGACAGCCTTACATCCTCTGTAAATAAATGGGAAAACAACAAAGGGAAAGAGAAAGTGTGAAAGAAATCAAGAGAAACGTTAGAAATTGTGTGACACATCACTAATGGGCTGCCTGACGTCCACCACAAATTCCCATAACAATAACTTTGTGCTCTCAGCCTGACTCCATTGCTTGAGAAACCGGTGACCTTCACTTAAATGTCATCATTCTTGCTCTTGTTGACCCACATTTCCCCCGTCACCTCAGCAGAGACGGAAAATGTAAAAGCACTTCGGATTACGCCAAGTATGAGCACGGTTCATGTTGAACTATTTTACTGGGGGGGAAAATGGAGTGTGGATCCTTGAAACTAGCATCTCACTGAAAATTAAGTTTTATGCATGCTCTAAAATTGCCTTTTTCAAAATTAATCCCCCCCCCATGTTGATTATTTGGTATTTGGAAATAATGTAATGGAGAATTATAAGGCCAATTTTTAATCGTTACCAAAGTACAACTAGGATGGTTACAGTTGCTTTCCACCTCCCCACTTGGCTTTGGTATTTCTAATGTGTTGAGAACAAGCACTGGTGACATCTGTCTGATCTTTTAAACTATCTGAGTTAAAACAAAACCTCACCTCAAACAACTGTATGAAAACCTATGGCAATCAGCGTAATACGTCTTTGATGAACTTAACGTGGGGTCGTATAAAATTATGATGCAAGATAACCTTTGGACCTGCAGGCTAGAACCAAATCCAACATTCAGTAAGACCCAGCATAAAAACACGAGCTACAAATGCTATGAATTCGAGCCGCGTCTGTAATCACCAAGGCAATTTTTAGACAAAACTGAAACACATACATCTTTATGTATTGTCCCAACGGCAAGATCTTAGTAAATTGTAAAACCCTGTCAATAACATTAAAAAAACCTAACCTAAAATGATTTTTAAGAAAAAAATCAATTCCTTGTTGCTAAGTAAACTGAACAACACTGACCAGCATGAAGTGTAAGTGAACAGCGGAAAATAACGACTGAATCCCCGAATACCTTCACGACTTCATCTCAGCACCGAATCCTCAACTTGACAATAACGGCCCCTTATATTTAACACTGGGCCGAAAATAAAACAACTTTCAAAGCTTTGCTTTTCACAAGAAATCATTACAACGATTATAAATACAAGAAAAGAGATGCATCACGTTTTGTCAACCGGGTTCATTCTTCCAAGTGCGGTCGATCACCTGCCCACCGGATTTCCACAAACACCAGTGTGAATAAAAGTACAGAACAGGGAGAAAAAGAAAAGGAAAAAAACAGATGAATAAACAACTTAGCAATACCCCGTTCCCTCAACTCACAAAACAGTGCATACTTGTGGTATTTAAACGGTTTTAAAGTGGATATCTTCTGTTTATGTCCGGACGCCTCCCTCACACGCGAGACGGAGCGTGTTCACCAAAACCATGCGCGCCGTCGTGTCATTAGCGTTGCACGCTGGTGCTCTGACCGTTCCAGGGTGCCCCGCGATCACCTCCACTGACCAGGAAGTGGGGAAAACAGGATGTGAGGTCACCAGGGACGATGCATGACGGACTTTCTCAGTTTTTCTTGAGTACGAGCGGCGCGCTGTCGACTTTCCACCCACAACATAATGTGGGGGCCGTATGAGCCCATGCGTCGCATGAACGCGCACGCAAAATAGCAATTTGATTTTTTTAACCATTTTAGGTTAGGGTTTTTTGTTATTGAAAAAAGTTTTACCCAAACGAATGTTTTACCGTACGCAAGTGTGGGAAAGTACGCCCTGCACGAGGTTATATACATGGCTTTATCAAAAGCAGGCGTTTGGAAACTTAAAAAAAACGTGTATTTTCATGATGCTCCTTTATTCGGGAAAACATTCTTTTGGGGATACAAAATTGAACAAAGCCGTGCGGGGGACCGACGGAGGTGAGCCATTAGCAATTTTTGGGTCGTCTTAGAATATCTGCAAAAAGAGACCGACTTCTGCGTTTCGACACCATGATGATTAAACAGTTACCTCCGTCAAGGACAATTAGGAACAGCACACATTTCTAACCAGCGTGGCGGTAAAGAGTAATGATTTGGACGTTGCTCTTCTAGTTCAATTACCTCAGAACTTGAGTCAGACACAAAAGATCGTGATTTGTGGATGGAATGACCCCTTGGATCTCTTCACACAAAAAAATTACAAGATAACTTGACCAAAAGAAAATTATTTGATGTAACTTTATTGAAGACATTACAGAATTATTAACAAGATAATCCTAAGTCATCTTAACAGAATTATAAAACTAAAAAAAAAAATTACACAAGCACTAAAATTGAAAGTTGCCACGTTAAAATCCATTCAGAGGTCATTTACACGTCTTTGCAATAATGTAGTAGAATAAACGGATAAACACCAAATATGAGAGACAAGCAATCTGCTTTTCACCAACTGGAGCAAGCTGGAAAAGCCATTTGACAGGCTTTTGGATATGTTACAAAAACGTCTTTACGTTCCATTCAAGTCAAGTTATCCTTTAACTTCTTGTTTTGCATCAGCCTGAGATCACTTCTCAAAGCCCCATCCTCTTCCTGAAAGGAAAGAAAAAGCAAAAAGTTTTTTCTACTATTGCGGCGCTAGGGTAAACCGGTGACATCTAAAGCCCAGAAGCCATTTTCATTCAAGTAGATTTTCAAACACTAATGATCAATCAAGGTTTGGCTGTAAAAATGGCCCCAAGTCAAGAAAATAAGATCTCTAAACTTTGGCCCAAACTGGGAGGCAAAACAAAGCCACTTTCTCCTGCTTTTCTCTATGAAAAAAGCAGATGCGTTTATCGTTTTGAATATTTCAAAAGAATGATCAATACTGCCCGTTTTCTAAAATGAGACCACTGACCTTGGGACTTTGACAAAATGGTGCAACATACACAACATGGCCAAAAGTATGAGAACACCCAAACATCACACTCATATGTGCTTGATGAACATCTCATTCCAAAACCATGAGCATTAATATGGAGTTGGTCCCCCTGTGCTGCTATAACAGCCTCCATTCACCTGGGAAGGCTTTCCACTAGATTTTCACTAGTGTGTCTGACATTCTTTCGTAAGAAGTCGGGTTGTTGTGAAGCATCTAGGGTGTTGGTGTAGTGTTCTGTGCCTGTCATGTCTCACTCTCAACCTTCACCGCTGGCTAGCAGAAATGCGAACAGGGGAGCTGAGCATTTAAGTCTCTCCCTGCCAGTACATAGCCTCTCCAACAGCAAGCCCTATGTAGTGCCTCCTTGTGGCGAAACACGGTAACTGGGTACACCTTGGACCTTGGCTGAACTACAAGGGACTCGGAGGAGATCTGGCCCCTAGACGTGCGGACCGGTGTGTGGATATTCCCTGATGCCCACAAACCAGCCCCCCAGTTATGGGTTAAATAGTGCCACTGCCTAGTGGATACCTCGGGGGAGGAATAGTCTACAGGAGTAAACCCCTACAGAAAATCAACATCTACAGTGCTGTTGTTTTTTTGTTTTTCTTGCCCTTTTGTATCTTTCTAAGTCAGAGAGTACTGCTGGCATCATGTGTAGCTGCCGCTTCTCCCTCTCGTAGCCTCCTTTTCCCATCCGCCCCCGTATGTTTGTGTTATGTTTATCTGTTGTCTTGTTTCACTGCCGTTTATTGTAAAGTGACTTCGAGTGTTAGAAAAGCTCTATATAAGTTTAATTTATTATTATTAGATTTTGGAACACGGTTACAGGGATTCGCTCTCATTCAGCCACCAAAGCATTAGTGAGGTTGGACACTAATGTTGGGGAGAAGGCCTGGCTCACAGTCGCCATTCCAATTCATCCCAGAGGTGTTGGATGGGGTTGAGGTCAGGGCTCTGTGCAGGCCAGTCAGGATCTTCCACACCAAACTTGTCAAACCATGTCTTTATGGACCTCACTTTGTGCACGGGGGCATTGTCATGCTGAAACAGGAAAGGGTCTTCCCCAAACTGTTACCATAAAGTTGGAAGCACACAATTCTCTACACTGTCATTGTATGCTGTAGCATTAAGATTTCCCTTCAGAGGAACTAAGGGGCCTAGCCCAAACCATGAAAAAACAGCTCCTGGATTTTCTCAGAGGGATGACATCCCATAGGCCCGAGCTTGGGATATGTTACTCTTCTGATGATGTATTACTTTTGTCTCTAGGACAAAGTTTGCAAAAGTTGTTTTTTTCAGGCCTGGGAGAAGAGTGTCCCAGACGTAGATTTTTACCCCCTTTTGTGAGGGCTTCTGTGCCGAAAAAGCTTTACAAAAACTTTTTATGCCTCTACTAGAATGGGATGTGGCTGAAATAGCCAAATCCACTCATTAGAAGGGGTGTCTGCGGCGTCCGGGTGGCATGGCGGTCTATTCTGTTGCCTACCAACATGGGGATTGGCGGTTCGAATCCCCGTGTTATGTCCAGCTTGGTTGTGCGTCCCTACAGACACAATTGGCCGTGTCTGCGGGTGGGAAGCCAGATGTGGGTATGTGTCCTGGCTGCTGCACTAGCGCCTCCTCTGGTCGGTCGGGGTGTCTGTTCGGGGGAAGGGGGAACTGAAGGGAATAGCGTGATCCTCCCACATGCTACAGCCCCCTGGCAAAACTCCTCACTGTCAAGGGAAAAGAAGCAGCTGGCGACTCCACATGTATTGGAGGAGGCATGTGGTCGTCTGCAGCCCTCCCCGGATCGGCAGAGGGGGTGGAGCAGAGATTGGGACGGCTCGGAAGTGTGAGGTATTTGGCCAAGTACAATTGGGGGAAAAAAAAGGGGGGGGGGGAAATCCACAAAAAAAGAAGGGGTGTCTACATACTTTTGGCCATACAGTGTATATTCTCATGTTCACAAATTCAGATATCTGTCCTATTGTGTTGAATGAAATCAAATAAACCTTTGACACCTCAGATAAAATCAGTATTACCTCTTCTACCGCGTCTTCCACCTGTGAAGCTTCCTCTCCTTCCACGTGCCCGACCACCAAACATTCCTCTACAAGCTGTGACAGAGTCTGCTCTGATCCCTGGGGGCCTGTGTTCCTCTTTGGGTTTCGCATAAGCTATAGTCACTTTGCTGCCATCAATCTCGCAAATGTCTCTAGCCTCTTTGGCTGCTTTACAGTCAGCTTCACTCCCAAAGTCCACAAATCCAAACCTGAGGGAAAAAAATTAGACAAGGATTTTTTTTTTATATTTAAGACCATTATGATGATCAGTGTATCATTTTTCTGTAGGTTACCTTACCCTCTAGAAACCCCAGTATCTTTATCAAGAGTGACCCTTGCACTTAAAGCCCCTTCAAAAGCACTTTTCAGAGTCTCTTCACTTGTCTCCTTCGCGAGGCCTGACACAATCAATGTCTTTGAAAGAACTAAAAGAAAGGAAACATGTTAAAAGTCAGTTCTTATTCTGCAATTTATCACAGCAATCATGTATTTGTCCAAATGAGAATTAAAAGGGGCTTTCTTATCACTTGGAAGTGGCCATGCCTTCTTAATAACACTGCTTCAATCATCCTTAAAATTTGCTTATTAAATGATTCATTCAATAACGACAAGAGCACTCGGCCGATAGTAATAATTACCTTTCTTATTTGCAGCTTTTGCTTTATTCCCACAGAATTCTACATTGATAGCTCGGTCAAACAGTTCTTTACTCTGCAATGATTCCTTGGCTTTTTTGGCATCCTCCACATTTTCAAACTCAATAAATGCAAATCTGGGAAGGAAAAAGAGGTGTGGACATTTCTTGGGATGCTTTCCAATAAGTCCTCCAAAAACAGCAGGCCTATGCCTGAATGTAAACATCCACTTACCCTCTGGATTTGCCGTTCTTTTTAGCTAAATTGATACTGACAGCTTTCTGAAAGACTTTCTTCAGGGTCTTCTCCTTCACCTTGAAGGCCAGGTTATTTACAAACAGGGTGGCATTTGGAGCAATCTCAGCTGAGGTACAGAGGAATAAAATACATTTGTTTTTCACTCATCCTCATGGTTAACAAGTGGCAGTCAACCACTCAAAAGCCTGTTAACTGTCCATGGTTCTAACGTATTAGTTACAAGGAATGAAAGATTGCCCTGATAGCCTGTGATTCGCATCAAGTCCTTACTTTTCTAAAAGGAATTATAATTTTTTTTATACCTGGAGCTTTTTTGCCTTTAAAAGCACTCTGTTCTCCTACACGATCCACAATCAAAACACGATCTTGGAGCTTTATCTCATTTTTATTTTCAAGGAAGGTATCGGTGATGGCTTTGTTTTTAAACTCCACAAAGGCAATGCTGTTGAAACAATCAGAATTAATTATTGCATGAGTCTGAATAATATATAACACAATTATAGATACCATTTATTCATTAATACATTCATTCATGCATCGACCACCAGAGAATAGATCCAAAAGCTAAAAAAGCAAATTTAAACTTGGATGAATGTAAGCCGTATTACAGAGGCTTTAGAGACTCTCACCCAGTGGTCGGGCCTTTATCTCCACCGGGAAATCGGACGGTAGTAGCCTTGGGAAAGAGTTTTAAAATGTCCGTCTTTGTCGCTGTGTAGGGGACATTCTTCAGAAACAAACACCTGGCATCTTTATCTGTGAAAACAAAAACAGAACTCTTGAAAAAGCAGGCCAGAGTTAAGTCTTGGATGTGGGTCACCATAATCCATCCATCCATTAGCCAAGCTGCTTATCCTGCTCTCAGGGTCGCGGGGATGCTGGAGCCTATCCCAGCAGTTATTGGGCAGCAGGCGGGGAGACACACTGGAAAGGCCCCGAGGCCATCACAGGGCTCACGCTCTCTCTCTCTCTCTCTCTCTTTCTCTCTCTCTCTCTCTCTCTCTCTCTCTCTCTCTCTCTCTCTCTCTCTCTCTCTCTCTCTCTCTCTCTCTCTCTCTCTCTCTCTCTCTCTCTCTCTCTCTCTCTCTCTCTCTCTCTCTCTCTCTCTCTCTCACACACACACACACACACACACACACACACACATTCACACACATTCATACCTAGGGACAATTTAGTACGGCCGATTCACCTGACCTACATGTCTTTGGACTGTGGGAGGAAACCGGAGCACCCGGAAGAAACCCACACAGACACGGGGAGAACATGCAAACTCCACACAGAGGACGACCCGGGCGACCCCCAAGGTTGAACTACCCCGGGGCTCGAACCCAGGACCTTCTTGCTGTGAGGCAGCTGTGCGAACCACTGCACCACCATGCTGCCCGGTCGCCATAATGTTGTAGTGTTTTACTGTACATGTCGGCCTCTCCAACCATTTATGAACAAGTTTGGCACTTCATGCATGATTAGTTCTACTGATTTTGACATCCATAATGTATGTAATGGCCCACTTTACCTTTTCTCTCTTCTGCGGGATCTTTGACCTTCACCTTATCCTCTTTAACCTTTGCTTCTGCAATCTTCATTGGCTTATCAAGGATGATCTCTCCGTTTAACGTCAAAGCTTTATTCAAGTCCATCTCTGAGACCAAATCTACATATGCATATTTTCTAAGAGAGACAAACAAAGTTAGATTTGGACTGAGGTATTTCAAACAGCTGCATCCTTAATCAGAAATGACTGTGCCTGTTCAGTGTCGACCTAATACAGTACTACTAGGCATACTTACGATATCACTGAAATCAAGGCAACTGAACTCAACAGAGAAAATATTGGGCCGTCGTGTTTTAAGTAGTGCATTTCTTGATTGGTAATTTCCCTGACAGAACATCAGGAATGATTTCCTATTAATTCAACACAATATTCATCAAACCTTAAATAATTGCCCAATTAATCAACTGACGGAAAATTAATCAATTACAATCTTGGTTATCAATTTATTCTTTTAGTCATTTATCAAGTAAAAATATCAACCATTTACTCGTTACACTTTGCAAATGCCAACATTTGCTTGACGTTCTCTGATTCATATCATTTTAAATGACTAATTAAAGCTTTTTTTGGCTGCTGGTCAGACTAGTCCAAAGCAAAAAGCTGTTTTTTTTTTGGGGGGGGGGGGATTTTTCTCCCTTTTTCTTCCCAATTATACTTGGCCAATTACCCAACTCTTCCGAGCCATCCTGGTCACTGCTCCACCCCCTCTGCCGATCCGGGGAGGGCTGCAGACTACCACATGCCTCCTCCAATACCTGTGAGTCGCCAGTTGCTTCTTTTCACCTGACAGTGAGGAGTTTCACCAGGGGGACATAGCGTGTGGGAGGATCACGCTATTCCCCCCAGTTCCCCCTTCCCCCTGAACAGGCACCTCGATCAAGCAGAGGAGGCGCTAGTGCAGCAACCAGGACACATACCCACATCCGGCTTCCCACCCACAGACACAGCCAATTGTGTCTGCAGGTATGCCCGACCAAGCCGGAGGTAACACGGGGATTCAAACAGGTGATCCCCATGTTGGTAGGCAATGGAATAGACTGCCACGCCACCCAGACGCCCCGCGGAAGCAAACAGTTTTTAAGATGAAATTTTGGGCACTAGGAATTTGTGATGGGCATTTGCCATTGTGGACAATTTATAACTAAATAGTTGATAGATTAATCAAAAACAAAAATAATCTTCAGTTAACACTAGCTTCAGAAATATAACTGCATCCTCACATTCTGAATATGATCAGACAAAAGAGCTTTACTTGTGACCTACTACAAACTCATACAAGAGGGTTCAGACATTCACCAGCAACACCATAAGAGTGTGTTGGAGGCTCCGTGAGTTTGACATGTGAGATGAATGGTTCTACAGCGCTGTATACAGCCTACTGCTCACGTCACAAGCAAGCGTGTATATTATCCTTCAGAAACATAACGGAGAGTGGTCGATAATGGCCAATATTCAATGCCAATATCATGTTGTTGTTGCTTCTTTTTTTTTGCACTTGATAAAATAAAGTAATAATGATGACAAATGAGACACAAAATTGCCTAACTTAAATGAACATTTATTTAACACTGTTATTGTCTGCATTGTCTGTTTTCTTTGCTCTGTTTGCACAGCCTGCTCATATCATCTACTGAGTGACTAGAGGTGACAACAATGTGACAGAGCAGAGAGTCTGTCCACACACACACACATGTGCAGAGGAGGAGAGACACACACACAAGTGCAGAAACGTTATGTCAGCTAGAAGCCCATAACGTTTGTTCCCCAAAACGTTGTTGGCAAGTTGATAATGTTAACGCTAGCTTTCAGAGTCCTGTTAATGTAAGCCCACTTGTTGAATTGAGGCTATCTCTAGCCCATTACCAAATGCAACCGACTATAACTAACACTGGGTACCTCATAACAATCAAATCAATTGCTTACAATAGCAGATTGATGACTTGAGACGAGAGGAGAGGTTCATCAGTCCTGTCTCCATCCTCTGCCTCAGCTGACAGCAGGTGCTGCTGGCTTTGCCAAGTTGAAAATAGTTCTGCTAGCCACCTATTAATGTTACTCTACTGCTCGCAAACTTTGCACTGGTATGATCATGTATATGAGCGCCATTGATGAAGAAAATGTGTCTATGTCAGCGTGCTTAACAACGGCAGACCACAGGCTCACCAAAATAACAGTACCCTTTCCTTTTCCAGTCATATAAACAATGGCTCCCGGATTGCCTTTTTCCATCTGCGAAACATCTCCAGACTACGCCCTGCTTTAACACAACACTCCACAGAAGTCTTAGCCAATGCTTTCGTCACATCACACATTGACTACTGCAATGCGATCCTGGCAGGCAAACAAAACTCATCCAGAATTCTGCAGCACGGAAAGTCCACTGACCATGTCTCTCCTCTGCTGATTCAATTACACTGGCTTCCTGTATCACAGCGGATTAATTTTAAAATTTTATAATTAACATTCAAAGCGCTTCATAATCTATCCCCTGCTTATCTCACAGACCTCCTTCAGACTTACACTCCATCTTGCTCCCTGCAGTCTTCACCAGCAGGTCTCTTGGCACTACCAGCCATCAACCTCAGCACAATGGATGCCAGGGCTTTCTCCTATGCTGCACCCAAACTCTGGAATGCCATTCCCTGTCACATCCGCTTACTGGACTCCTTTACAAAATTCAAATCTGTTCTTAAAATCCACCTTTTAAAACTAGCATACTCACTTTAACAGTATCAACTTCGCCTTGATTTAACTCCTTGCTGAGCTATGCTCTGTTGCTTACTGTGTGTTTTATTGTTGTTTGCACTTATGTTTTTTACTGCTTTGTTGTTTATTGCATATGATGTAAGGTGACCTTGAGTGTCATGAAAGGCACCATGTAATAAAACATATTATTATTATTATTATTATCATTATTATTATTAAAGGCTTTGCAGTTACACTTGCTTACCATCTCACAACCATCCCAAATGACAAATCTGATAAATGTGATACGACCCTGGCTCGTCAGGAGTAGGAGTGCGGGCTGGGGATGCCCATACCATAGATTTTCAAGCCCTGTAGTTTGGCTAATTGAAGGCTTGCTACCGTTAAAATTCCCAACTAACATTATTCGCATTTTCTCACTTAAAGACCAGAATAAGTGTACAGAGAACATTGTATATGTTATAAAGAGTGGCCATTTAAATATACTGAGCTTTGAAAGCCATGAACTTAATATAAGTCTTACAGTTTTCTCTCAGGTAATGTTACATCCAGCATTGGCACTAGTGATGCGTGGCTCGGCTCCACATGTACGCATAAATCATCCACCCGCTGCCCACCCAAATAAATTAGTTTCTCCGATTTAGAGACCTGCACCCGATCACACATTACTATTATTTCTCAGAGTGGGATATATGTAAGTGTACTGAAATGGTAACATATTACACTGAAGTAGGCTGGTTTCAAAAAAATAAACATTTATTTTAAGTAAAAGTTCTTCTTTTTTGGTAAAATGAAAATGGCAACACAGTGCTTTGCAGCTGTTGCATATGACATAGTCATGGTCAAGTATTTAACTACATCGTTCCACACGGAATTTTCTGTCCTCCCTTTTTTCTTGTTTTTCCATCCATCCATTATCCAAACCGCTCATCCTGTTCTCGGGGTCATGGGGATGCTGGAGCCTATCCCAGCAGTCATTGGGCGACAGGCGGGGAGACACCCTGGACAAGCCGCCAGGGCATCACAGGGCCAACTGGCTATGTGATGGGAGCGTCACTAGTGTACCTGGTGTCAAACCAGTACGTCAGAAGCAGTAAAAAATCTATTACTACTTTTTGCTGCTCCCGTTAGGGGTTGCCACAGCAGATCACCCGATCCATTTCTTCCTGTCCTCTGCATCTTCCTCTGTCACACCAGCCACCTGCATGTCCTCTCTCACCACATCCATAAACCTCCTCTTTGGCCTTCCTCTTTTCCTCTTCCCTGGCAGCTCCATATTCAGCTTCCTTCTCCCAGTATACCCAGCAATTCTCCTCCACACATGTCCAAGCCATCTCAATCTTGCCAACTGGAAGCTATTACCAACAGTGCCACCCATTTGATTTTTGTCTTTTTTTTTTGTCCTTTTTGTCTTCTTTTTTTTTGTCTGTATGTTGCACTACTGTGGGCTGGGCGAAACAGCATTTTGTTTCACTTCATGTGCGCAAGTACATGAGGTGAAATGACAAAGTGTTCCTGATTCCTGATTCTTCTGGACCTCCATGTTGTTGTGTAGCTGAGAGAATAAATGTGACCTCTTCTTTCTATACTAGAAATTAACATAGCCTATATTTAAATTGGATACTTTGGAATCATTTTTAATTAATTTGAATTTTTTAATTTTCTCTCAGATCTTTTTTGTCTCCATGGCTACTTAAGATAATTGGCGCAGGGTGTCTGGATAGCATGGCGGTCTATTCCGATGCCTTCCAATACGGGGATTGTCGGTTCGAATCCCTGTGTTACCACCGGCTTGGTCGAGCGTCCCTACAGACACAATTGGCCGTGTCTGTGGGTGGGAAGCCAGATGTGGGTATGTATTGTGGTTGCTGCACTAGTGCCTCCTCTGGTCAGTCGGGGTGCCTGTTCAGGGGGGAGGGGAACTGTGAGGAATAGCATGATCCTCCCACGTGCTACGTGCCCTGGCGAAACTCCTCACTGTCAGGTGAAAAGAAGCAGCTGGTGACTCCACATGTATCGGAGGAGGCATGTGGTAGTCTGCAGCCCTCCCCAGATCAGCAGAGGGGGTGGAGCAGAGATCGGGACAGCTCGGAAGTATGGGGTAATTGGACAGGTACAATTGTGGAGGAAAAAGGGGGAAAAAACAAAAAGATAATTGGCGCAATGACAGGCTATTCTGCTAATTCGTGCCTGACGAAAAATGAAGCTTATAATATGTTCACATTTTAGAGAATGTATTTAATACTTTCCTCTTTAATGATGTATTATTTCACCCACCCCTCTAACCATCTGCTATTAACCAGAATATTAATTTTTATGACTCGGCCCGCCCAATCCATGGATTAACGGCGTGCCCGCAGATATAACTGTGATCCGCGCATCACTGATTGGCACATTTCTGCTGTTCCACAGACCCGTCTGCACGTAGAATGGTGAAATTCACACAAGGGGGAGCGCCAACATCGTTCCACAGCAGCCAAACTGACAAGGCTGCCTGCAGGCATCAGCCGATACCAATTATCTCAAAATGCCAGATATCGGCCCGATTTATTGGCCAACCGATTGGATGCATAAAATGCACTGTATAATGCCATTAAAGTTATAACTTATGTTTCCCCCTCATCTCACCTTTTGCCAGTTAATTAATTAAATAAAATTAATTTTAAAAAATTTATCAATTTTTGAGTCAAACAAGCATACACAATGAAATATTTGTAATGTAATTTGTAATGTTTGCTAATGTTCAGGCCAATTACCACATCTGTAAGAGATTATGCAGGGATTTCTATAGTATTCACAGTGCATTTCCCCAACAATGCCACAAACCCTGCTGTGCAATTAATTATGATGACACAAAGGTTTGCCAGTCAAAATGGAAAACTAATTGTTGAATATCAAATCATATTTACCTGGATTTGTCCAATGTAATGTCCTGAACAAGGAGACTTTGTGCCATGAAGTAACTTGCTAATGAATCTTTGATTTCTTCAAATTTCTTTGAGGCGTTCAAATTGCCGACATGAAGACGATAACCTGTAAGAATGAAAGACAATTAAATGTTTAGAGGTGCACATCAGCTTGGCCAAGAACAAATTAAGCATATTTTAAGAGAATTTAGCAGCTATTGTATGAAAGGTATTTTGGGACTGATTTAATCATAATCACTGGACAATCCACAGATATTCAACTAGCTACATTACAAAAAAATATTTTTTTGTTTTGTTTTGTGTTACGGGCACCAACAAATACAGGGGAACATATTCATGCACATTTTCAAAGCTAAATATACATAATAACTTTTCTTTTTTTTAAATTTGTGGATCATTGAAAATTTGGCTGAAGTCCTCTTGGTACTTGCAGTTACTCTTTGCATTTCTGGAGTAGCACTGAATTCCAGGAGGTGGCTATACTAAGGAGGACAACCAGAATTGGGATTGTTGGTTAAATTTCTATAAATAATCATAGTATTGGAAGCACCATCATAATCACATCTAACAGTCACAGGGGCTCTTTCTATGAACATACAATTTTGATGATTGAAGGCTTTTTTTTTTCCAGCTGAGGAAATTCACAAAATCCTCTAAGCTTTGTTGCGGAAATTTACCTGCAAACACTCTGGACTCAGGAACAATTACACGAAACAACAATGGTTAATGATAAAGACAGTTAGCATTGTACAATACAGGACAAGACAAATAGCATTATACAACAGGAGAAAACCTCCCTGCATTCTCCTACTGTACCATATGGAGAAACACAAGTAAGACCTCATAGGCCCTGTATTCTCACTAACTAAAGGAGTCGCCTTCCTTATATTCCCGTTTCCTTTGACAAAGCCACGCTTACTCATTGGTCAACTTAAACCATACATTTTCTGTATACGTTGTATCATAGGTTGGTTAAATATCTGGTCGTTGCCAGTTAAGGGGCTATACAGAATTACAAGACACCACAAAACGCATCCATATATGGAATAATATAGAGACTTTCAGAGAGCTTTCTATAAGATTTATCTCATCACAGGCCCGGTACCATAGTAACAGGACATTCCTTATCCATTTCCTCTCTGGGGGGAGGTCAGACCCGAGCAAAAGATGACACAGACCTCCTTTGTTTAGGAGATTTGACCAACATGGTATAGACAGAGTTACACAATAATACACATTGAATGAATAAATGGTAATGTTAATTTCATGTTAATTTTCCTTCATAGCTCCCTGCTCCTTCTGAATGCCTGTTGTAGAGAAACTAACCAATCAGTGCAGACCAGCTGACACCGTCTAAATCAGTCCAATCAAAAAAGATCCTTGAAAGGAACTTCTGTAGAATTTTGCTTTGATAATGTGCTTGTACAGAAATAGATCTCTCAATTTCTACTACACAGAGAAATTCCTGTTTTTGAGGAAGATCCTCTGCAATTTAAAACATTCATCAGAGCCTTTGAACATTGTGCGGAAGCTAAAACAAACAAGAGAAGATTGTTTGCATTACCCAGAGCAGTTCACTTTCACTAGGGGGCAGCCTAGCGCTCTAGTGCGCAGCTAACCTCACATGGCTCCAGAAGGAGGTTATGCTGTAGCTAAAGACCTCAGAAAACATTGTGGAAATGGATTAAAGGTCACAGTTGCCTATGTGGACAAACTCAGTGGATGGCCTTCTGTTAAGGCATAAGATTTTAGTGGGCTACAGGCCTATATGTATTGTTTCTAAGAGAGTGTTGCAACACTATGGAGGAATTGCAATACTTAGATGAACGCAATATGCCATCAAATATGAAAACGGTAATTCCGAAACTTTCTTACAAGCTCCGAGAGAAATGGAGAATGACTGAATGTGAAGTCTATGAAAAACATAGTCGCAGAACTGGTTTTAAGGACACTGTCAAGTTTTTGAGTACCAAGCCAAAATTGTTTCCGATCCAATTTTGGGTGACAGCCACAACACTCAAGTTGGTGTAATAAAGGAAGCCACGAGGCAAAATTACAGCAAAAGTCAGAGTAAAAAAAAAAAAAGTTTTGTAACTGCTGTCTTTATGTTGAATGAACCACCTGTGAATGCAACCAAGAAAAACATTCAGACTCAAACGCAAAGTATGTCATCTAAAACCTCAAACATTGTTTCCTGTTTGTATTGTACACATGGGCATGCATTGGAGCACTGTCCATAAGTGAACATTTTTTGTTTTTTACAATATTCAAACATCCTTACTGATGTCATCGACAAAGGATATGCTGAAAAGGTGCTGGAGCATCAGATGGAACACTCCAATGGGAAAATGTGTTATCGCCTTCACCATGGAGTATACCATCCACAGAAAAAAAGGTCTGCGTGTTGTGTTTGACTGTGGGGCAGACTTTAAAAGAGCCTCACTGAACTTGCGCTTCTGCAAGGACCAAACCTGACAGGCTCTTTGTTATGAGTTTTGACACAGTTCAGGCAGGAACCCATGGCAATCATGGCTGATGTGCAATCAATGTTCCATCAAGCCAAAGTTGCAGAAGAACATTTGGACTTTTTGAGGTTTTTGTGGTGGCCAGAAGGGAACCTGAAGCAGGAACTTGTACAGTACCGTATAACTGTGCATTTACTTGGAGCAGAATCTTCTCCTAGTTCTGTATGTTATGCTCTAAGAAAAACTGCTGATGATAATCAAAACAGTTTTCCAGCAGAAGTAATTGACACGGTCATGAGAAATTTTTATGTGGAAGATCTGAAAAGTTTGCCCTCTTAAGAGGATGCTACTGTCATGGTGAAGAACCTCACAGCTATCTTCAAGTTAGGAGGTTTCAATCTTATAAAACAGATCAGCAACAGCTGCAAAGTGCTACTGGTAAATCCAGAAGAACATAGATCCAAGAACTTCCAAGGAATTGGATCTGAACAGAGACAAATTGCCAGTTGAATGGGCTCTTGGACTACAACGGTGCATTGAGACCAAGTTCAAATTTAACATTTGACAGTAACCACACACAAGGTGTGGAATGTTATCTATGATCAGTTCTGTCCATGATTCTTTGGTGTTTCTTAGCCCCTTTCACATTTCCAAGCTAAGATGATGTTGCAAAACCTGTGTCACTTGAAGTGTGGTCGGGATGATCCAATACCCCAATCTTTTCAGCAGAAATGGAACAAATGGTTGGAAGACCTTGAAAGAGTGAGAAGTTTCAAGGTCAGTAGCTGTTTCAAACCTGAAGACTTCAGACAGTTAACTTCTGCTCAGTTATATTACTTCTCTGATGCCAGTGAGAAAGCATATGGCAATGTTACTTACATCAGGTTGCAAAACAACAAGAATAAAGTCCATATTGCTTTCATATTTGGCAAATCCAGGGTGTCGCCACTAAAAGAAAGTGACTATTCCTCGCTTAGAACTCACAGCTGCTGTTCTTGCTATTAAAATGGACAAGATATTATGATCAGAGATACAGCTTCCATTGGAGCAGTCAAAGTTCTGGACTGACGGTACATCAGTATTAGTTTGCATCAAAAATGAGGACAAAAGGTTCCAAACATTTGTTGCGAACAGAATATCAACTACAAGAGAAGCCTCAGACATTTCACGGGGGAGGTACATCTACAGCAGAAAACCCAGCAAACTTTCAGGGAAAATTGAACATTTGATTCGAAAGAGATGGATTCCAAGTCCAAGGTTTCTGTGGAAATCCAAAACAGAGTGGCCCGCACACTTTTTGGATTCAGACATTACTGCTGATGACCCAGAAGTTAAAAGAAACTTCACGGTAAATGCAAGTGTCACTGAAGATGTTGCAAGTGCCACGCATAAACTAATCACTCACTTTTCCAGTTGGAAAAGACAAAATTGCAGTTGGCTGGATTCTAAAGTTGAAAAGGATTTTGAAGAAAAGGAAACAGCTAATTACTGCAAACGCCAGTGACGATGCTCATCAACTGACTGATGTAAACTTGGAGATGCAGAAATTTAAAGTCACATTAGGAAGACAAATGTTGTCTAGGATTATAGGGAATACTTATTAAATTAATTGACTATTTCAATCAGATTTTTATTTCTAATGTAATGGCTCCTTGTGTCAAATTTATTAAGAATTGTTTTGTCTTCTGCAAGAAACAATTAGGGGCTGGTGTATAAGTGTCATTTTGGTTAAAGTGTAACTTCTCCCCACGGTCTGAGCCTAACTCCACCCACTGCATAATTTTGAAAAATGCTAAAAAGTGGGCAAGGGGCTAAGAGGGGGGGGGCTGATTTGTGAGGCAGGAGCATGGGCAGGAGTAGCTGGGGAGATCCACGAGAAGGGCTAGGTGCTTTGCCGGCTCACCGCCACACACCACCGTACCCAGTCCAACACCACTCGCAAAGACGTCCTGACCACCGCAACACAAATGTGCCGCAGAAGGAACGGGGTCCCGCAAGATGGGTCACAGCTTTCTGGCAGTGGAGAGGCAGGCAACTGCTCCCTCAGCCGTGGCGCAAGCCCAGCCCAACAGACCCAGTTGTCCAGTGGTGCTTTCACAGTCGTCGAAGTCCGAACCATTGCACCAAAATTGAAAATGAGGAAATAATATAACTATACTAACTGTAAATTGAGAGAAATTCAGAAGGTCGGTAGAAATGTAAAAAAGGCACAAGATTAGCAAGTAAACTTCTGTGAATGATGAGTCTCGATCAGTATATATTTGACAATCAGCATGATTTCACAGACTCACACTCAAGGGCGGGGGTTGGGGGAGGTGAGTCATCCATCTCTGATTAGAGGCCGTCAACTTTCTTCTTTTTTTTCTTTCTTTTTTTAAACATTTCATTATGTAAATAAGCCCCAACTGGTCAACTCTACATCAGCATCGGCCTTGCAAGGTTCAGGGGTGATTTAAAACAGTAGATGGCATGTTGAGCCATTTTCAATCTACGAAACGCTGATTTTTATAAATTTGGTAACAAATGTCAATATTAACAGCAGCATTGATATATTTCATGACTGTATAGTCATATCATTCAATTTACAGCTCAAAAAACACGTTTAAGTTTTTAGTACACCTTTAATGTTTGTTTTGATGGTAAATGTCCCACCACTAAGGAAAGTAGTGCTGCTGTCAATTAGGCAGTGGTAATCAATGGGACACTTGACACAGGTGTTGCTGACTTGGAAAAAGCAAATGATTTTTGACTGTGCGGTATTGGTTTTGTGAGTAAAGAGTATGTTTTGTTAATGATTGGAAATAGACTTATTACAGAGAAAGCAGATGTACTCGCTTTGGAAAACCAATGTGGACGGTAAGTAATATATCGCTTTTGTTATTGGAAACAGTAGATATTTCATTATTTTGCATGCGTCTAAAATCAATCAGCAACCGTTGTAACCTTTTCTGATAGGCAAAGGGGTCACTACACCCTGAATAAATAAATGGAGAAACATAACGGATGTACGTGCTTCCATACAGGTGTAGTGCATCATACAATTAAGCAATTAACATCCTATCATGCTTTGCGGCATGTATAAAAATGCTGAGCAGGCCCAGTTGACCTTGATTTTGGATCGCAAGAAGATCTTAGTACTTTGAAGGGGGTTAATTATAGGGACACGGGTGGCAGGAGCTTCAGTCATAACAACTGCTCAACTGGCTAGTGTTTCAATATGAAGAGTGACATCATTAGCGTGGGAAGTGGGGGCTGCAGCCCCCCCCTCCAGTAGTGGCAGGTGGCTGTGTAACATCTTAGACCCAACAGTATGCCTAACTTTTCCTAACGTACAAATGCAAAAAAACAAAACAAAAAAAACACCTTTATTTTAAACAGTGGGCTAGGGCTATGTGGAATGTACATTTTGAATAATAAAGTGAGTAAACACTCCATTCCAAATCTGCTACACACGCACCTTACAAACAAAACAATGACATCATACTGTAGCGACCGGGCGAGGCGGTCACTCTGACTGTCGGCGGTTCTGCGCTGGGGCAGCGTAATGGCTGATGGGACTGACTGTAGGACTGTGACTAGGACTGATGTCGCCACTTGGGACATGGGGGGGGGGGGAGACTCGTTACCTTATTGCCAGTTCTGGTCCATTCTGGCCAGTGTGAATAATAGAGCACTCCCTGGGTCGTGTGATGTATGGGGCTGGGAGTTGCGATTAAAGAGAGGTCTCTGCCTCTCGACTCATTCTTCCACGCCGGCTCGCCACAATACTTTTCATTTTAGTTGCCAGCCCCTCTAATTAAAAAAATCTTCCCATGCGCCTGAGTAACATCTGCATTTAGATCTATGGAAAGACATCAGTAAACGGGGGTTGGAAATTGTGGTCGAAAGCGCACATTTACAGTGCATCCGGAAAGTATTCACACCCCTTCACTTTCCCCACATTTTGTTATGTTACAGCCTTATTCCAAAATGGATTAAATTCCATTTTTTTTCTCATCAATCTACACACAATACCCCATAATGACAAAGTGAAAAAGGTTTTGTAGAAATTTTTGCAAATTTATTAAAAATAAAAAACTGAAATATTGCATGTACATAAGTATTCACACCCTATGCTATGACACTCAAAATTGAGCTCAGGTTCATCCTGTTTCCACTGATCATCCTTGAGATGTTTCTACATCTTGATTGGAGTCCACCTGTAGTAAATTCAATTGATTGGACATGATCTGGAAAGGCACACACCTATCTATATAAGGTCCCACTGTTGACAGTGCATGTCAGAGCAGAAACCAAGCCATGAAGTCAAAGGGATTGTCTGTGGACCTCCGAGACAGGATTGTATCGATGCACAAATCTGGGGAAGGGTACAAAAAAATGTCTACAGCTTTGAAGGTCCCAAAGAGCACAGTGGTCTCCATCATTCGTAAATGGAAGAAGTTTGGATCCGCCAGGACTCTTCCTAGAGCTGGCCGCCCAGCCAAACTGAGCAATCGGGGGAGAAGGGCCTTGGTCAGGGAGGTGACCAAGAACCCGATGGTCACTCTGACAGAGCTCCAGCGTTCCTCTGTGGAGATAGGAGAACCTTCCAGAAGGACAACCATCTCTGCAGCACTCCACCAATCAGGCCTTTATGGTAGAGTGGCCAGACGGAAGCCTCTGCTCAGTAAAAGGCACATGACAGCCCGCTTGGAGTTTGCCAGAAAGCACCTAAAGGACTCTCAGACCATAAGAAGTAAGATTTTCTGGTCTGATGAAACCTAGATTGAACTCTTTGGCCTGAATGCCAAACGTCACGTCTGGAGGAAACCAGGCACCTCTCATCACCTTGCTAATACCATCCCTACAGTGAAGCATGGTGGTGGCAGCATCATGCTGTAGGGATGTTTTTCAGCGGCAGGAACTGGGAGACTAGTCAGGCTCGAGGGAAGATGAATGGAGCAAAGTACAGAGAGATCCTTGATGAAAACCTGCTCCAGAGCGCTCAGGACCTCAGACTGGGGCGAAGGTTTACCTTTCAACACAAAAATGACCCTAAGCACACAGCCAAGACAACGAAGGAGTGGCTTCGGGACAAGTCTGTGAATGTCCTTGAGTGGCCCAGCCAGAGCCCAGACTTGAACCCCATTGAACATCTCTGGAAAGACCTGAAAATAGCTGTGCAGCGACGCTTCCCATCTAACCTTACAAAGCTCGAGAGGATCTGCAGAGAAGAATGGGAGAAATACCCCAAATATAGGTGTGCCAAGCTTATAGCTTCATACCCAACAAGACTTGAGGCTGTAATCGCTGCCAAGGGTGCCTCAACCAAGTACTGAGTAAAGGGTGTGAATACTTATGTAGATGCAATATTTCAGTTTCTTATTTTTAATAAATTTGCAAAAATTTCTACAAAACCTTTTTCGCTTTGTCATTATGGGGTATTGTATGAAGATTGATGAGAAAAAAAAGGAATTTAATCCATTTTGGAATAAGGCTGTAACATAACAAAAATGTGGGGCAAGTGAAGAGGTGTGAATACTTTCCAGATGCACTGTATATTAGAGTGATATGTAAGGGAAAACAGATGAGCAACTCTTCCTCAGTTGACTGAGAATGTCAATGCAGGACGTGATCAGACTGTCAGCAAGAACAGTCCATTGACAACTACATAGAAAAGGACATTATAGTAGGGTTGCGGTGCATAAACCCCTCATTACAAAGATGAATGCACGTTTGCGAGTTCAGTGGCACAAAAACCATAGGCACTGGTCTAAAGAGATGTGCAAAAAAGTGATATGGTCAGATGATTCATCCCTCACCATATCCTCCACAAGTGGGCAAATGCATGTGTGGCATACACTAAGACAACAGTACAGGCCTGAATTATTGACCTCTACATTGAGGGGGTCCAGGGGTTCTGTTATGCTGTGGGGGGCATTTTCCTGGCATGGTTTGGGTCCACTTGTCCCCTTAGAGGGAAGGATCACTGCAAATCAATACAAAGTTCTACTGAGTGATCACCTTTATCCTATGATGAAACATTTCCATCCTGATAGGAGTGGACTCTTCCAGGGATGACAATGTCCCCCTCCACAGGGCATGAGGGGTCACTGAATGGTTTGACGAGAATGAAAATGATGTAAATCATTGCTATGGCCTTCACAGTCACCAGATCTCAACCCACTTCAAAAGCTATGGGAGATTTTGGACCTATGTGTTAGACAGCGCTTTCCACCACCACCATCAAAACACCAAATGAGAGAATTTCTTTTGTTCCATCCCTCCAGTAGAGTTCAGAGACTTGTAGAATCTATGACAAGGAACATTGAAGCTGTTCTGGAGGCTCGCGGTGGCCCAATACCTTACTAAGACACCTGGTTAGTTTCCTTTTAACTTGTCACCAGTCTGTATGTTTGTATGTAAATCTTCATGATTGTCACTTTGATAACTGACAGCCCCAGATAACTTTCATACCACTGTTATTTGCAATTCATACCATCGTTGGTCTTTGCTTTCTTTGATGAGGAGGTCTCAGCATCAGACTCTGCCTTTCTTTTCCCATTAACTGCAAAATTGAGAAATACATAAGGTCACATAAAACCTTTGCTGGAGCTAAGTCTTAAAAAGGTGACTGTCAAGTCAGATATCTTAAAGAATCTCACCAGCATCCGTTTCTTCTTCGACAATGTCTTGATCACTTCCACTCTCTTTGACACCATCACCTTCTTCCACATTCTTCTCTGTCTCCCAGGTTACTGTTACTGTACTTGTACATTCCTCTTTCTTGGCCACAGGTGTGTCCATCTGAGGATCTACAAAGGTCACTTTATAAGTAGCACAGCCAAATATATAGCAGTAAACCCTGTACACCATATTTTTTAAAGGGTCCAACACCATTAGCCAACACCATAATTTCTTATCTTTTTATGCTGTACCTTGTTCATCATTTGCCTCTTCCTTGCCCTCGTCATTAATCTTCTGTTCTCCTGTCATGTCTGTACTTTCAGTAGGAACTTCCTCCCCTGTACCTCCTCCAATGTCAGGTGGAGAGACAGCCTCGATCTTTCCATCTGAAATAATCAGTCGTTCAAAATTAGTGCGATTTGGAGGGTTTTTTCCTCTTTCAGCCTTAGAACACAGGTACACATGTATACAGTAGCTGAATCTCAAATTGTCAGTCGAATATGACTTGCCAGTTTTGCTGTCATCCTCTTCAACAACCTCATCAGCAACAGCTTTGCCATTTATTTCTCCGAGTTTTTTATCCTAGAAAAGAATCAGACATACTAGTGTGTGCGATGTGAGTGATAACTGCTGCTACTGTAGACGACAGAAAATCAAGCAATGTTTAATACTTTGGTACACGTTACCAAGAGTACAGCGGCAAACATCGCACATGTTTCTTGCTAGTGTTTTGAAATGTAATCCTGTAAGACTATGCAAATGTAATCACTTTTGGTGTTTGTAGGTTGGCAAACTTCTACCTTACATTGAGGTGTACCAGACTAGCTGGCTAGTTAGCAACCAAATTACTTTGCAAACGTTCAATCCATCCCTAAACACTGATCATGCGATTTGCAAGATAAATTAAAATCTTACGTCTGATTTCGCCATGTTTTTGTTCTAACAGCCACAGTTTAAGATGAGAAGTATCATCGACCAACACTGCAAACACATGTAGTTATTGTTCACACGTTCATGTACGTCTTAAACTGCGCACTGCGCATGCGGAACAGGCGGTACGGATGCCGAAAGTGTCCACCGTCAAAAAACAGTAAATTACTTTCGGATCGAGCTGTGACCAAGTGTGTAGTAAATACAATCGGCTACGCTTATGTGGCGCGAATATGAAGTTTATAGGTAGTATTCACAGAACTACGTTCACGGATAATCCTAGCTTTTATCGGGAATATACTCTTCACGTGAAATATGCCCACAAATTTTCAGTTTAACTTTTAATTAACTGCCACACGGTAACAACTGCTCACCGACTCGGTATCAGAAAAAAAATGAATATAGGTACTCGTTCTGATTCTTGCCGGGAGAGAAAGCGTTGCTATTTTACAGTTTGACGATATAGCAGAACGTTGTGTGTAAATGGTGATTCCAGCAGAGGAATAACTGATAAACTCTTGACTGAAACAGATCGGACTGGACAAGTTGTGCAAGGTCGAGGTCCGAAGGGCAAGGGCTGTTTGAACACCTCAGCTGACTCCGAGCCCAGGCAGGGAGGTTGATGGTCAGATGCGGCCACGTTGCGAACCAGACCATTTGACAGCGGAGGATCTGGAACCGATTTCACTGACGCGTGAGGTAACATCTCAGGATGGGGTCCAAAAGGAACGGATTAAAGAAAGAAGGCTTCGTTTTGTCTGTGGACGTGGGGACAACCACCATCAGATGTCACGTCTACGACAAGGAAGCAAAAATCCGAGGATCATGCACCACCAAGGTACAACATATCTCTCTCACTCTCACTCTCACTCTCTCTCTCTCTCTCTCTCTCTCTCTCTCTCTCTCTCTCTCTCTCTCTCTCTCTCTCTCTCTCTCTCTCTCTCTCTCTCTCTCTCTCTCTCTCTCTCTCTCTCTCCCCCCCCCCCACCTGCTGTCTGTGATTTCCTTAGCTGCATTATTGAGCATGCTTAAAGACCTGCAGTATACTTATGTGCACAAACAAAATCGTCTCGTATTGATACCCATATGCACATATTTTGTGCTTACATTTTTGTTAGGTTGTTCTCTTGTATCCTGAGCCAGGCTTGGTGGAGATGGACCCAGAGGAGTTATGGAAAGGCTTTGTTGCTGTTGTCAAAGGAGCTGTGCAAGGTATAGTAGAGCCAATTGTTTTGTTTACATTTATATGTAATACATAACACCATCGGTTTTCATTTCATTTTGCGTACTTGTGTATCTGTGTTAATGCGTGCACACATGCCCCATTATACCCATGACACAGATGCAGGAGTACATATGTCTCAGCTACTGGCCCTCGGCATCTCCACTCAACGAGCCACCTTCACAACATGGGACAGGTAGCCAAATCCTTTCCCCCTCAATTCAAAAATAAAAGCTGTCAGACGTGAAGTCAGTTGCCATGTGTCTGACAGGCTACACACTTAACTTACTTTTTCTAACCTCACCTTATTTACTTTTCACCCCTTTTCACACCTTAACCTCTTCTACTTTTCTTTACCTCCCTTACCCTCTCCCTACATTCCTGACATCTTTCTTCTCTTCTCTTTTCTTTTCTGACAGGAAAACTGGGGTTCCTTTCCATAACTTCATCAGCTGGCAAGACCTGAGGGGTGCAGAGCTGGTGGGATCCTGGAACCGCTCCTGCACCATGAAAGTGAGCTTGGGGATGGGATTTGACCATCAGACCATCTAACTGTTACACCTGATATTTCCCCTGGCTTGCTAGGAAATGGCTGCAAGGGAATTGGCCGACAAGTGGGAATCTGAATGAAGCCTGGGTCAAAGCTTTTATTTTATGTCAGAGGAGCAGCCACTAATGTAAACACTATCATCTGTCATTGGAAAAAAAACCCAAGGAGAATGTTTTCACTCAATTCAACTTGGCTTTATTTGTTTCCATGATAAACATCAGACCATCCATAGTGCTATGAAGGTCCTCCACCTCTTGTCAAGACATAAGCGTTTCCTGGCCGCAAGCCTCATTGTCTTCAGCACGCAACATGTCACCTTCCGCCTCATCTGGGCCCTTGCAAACTACAAACAGGTGTGCGTATGTCTCACTTAAGGTTGGCATTTACTGAAGTTAATTGTGTCTGAATTCAAACCTAGAGAGGTTAATAACACTGACCTATTTAGCCTGTGATAACAGTCCCATCCTGTGACATCAATCCCATCCAAACTGTTGTAGTTAATGTATTCTTACTCTCAATCTTCTGACTAGTGTAAACAGAAGTCGGAGAGGCTCTTAGTTAGACGATGGATTCGGTGTACATAAGGCTTGCCACTTACTAAGGTTAAATCATGAGCCCAAATATAAATGTGTAGAAGGCTAAAGTCAAGTATAATTTTAATTCTACACTGTGAGAACCACGAAATCGCAATTATATTCTATGTGTGTGCCAACTTACATGGCCAATAAAAGCTGATGCTGATTCATGACTGAAGAGGAAAGATCAGGAAAACTTTTTAATCTGCATTGCTGAGCATATTGCTGAGGAAAACTTTAGGATCTACTTTTTGACACAACAACAAGAATGCCAAAGTTGATATCGAAACAGATATGAGAAAGTGTGAATGAAACGAGTCGAACACAGGTTATTGTGGTATCTGGTTTAATAGGAATGGAGATTTATTTATTTATTTATTTATTTATTTATTTATTATTATTAAGGTTCCATTTTCTAAAAAGTTTCTCTGGTTTTGTGTGGAAACCTTGACTCACATATCAAGTTGCATCTTGCTCAAGTTGCATCCTGACCACTGGCTCTGACCTCACCCCAAAAAACTGGTTATAAGCTACATGATGTAGAAACAGCTGTGTCCACACTTAATCGCAATTCATATTTCAGTTGTAAGAGTCGGCAAGGGATTTAAATGTTATTTTTCTTGCTCTTTCGTTAACATTGCGAAACCTCAGGTCTGAGTCAATACTCTTAACCCCCCCCCCCCATTCTCTTTCTAACCGCATTACATCTTCTTTCAGCTACGTCAAGCTGTGGCTGAAGGCAACTGTTACTTTGGAATGATAGACACTTGGCTCCTGTACAAGCTTACAAAAGGTGGATTTGTTTCATTCCAATGCCCATGTAAATACTTTGTGACTTATTCCTGTCTGAGTCTAAGCATGGACTCTTTTAAAAAGACAACAGGATTGAGTTCTGATTTGTATGACACAGTGCTGTTATTACAATGACAGTATTGTTATGGTTAGAATATTTTGGATCTTAACTCTCACAAGGTTCAGCAGAACCTTTTAAAACCTCAACAGATTGCTGTTTGTATTCGTATTCCCATTGTACCATCACTTGGCTTAAATTCCCCCAGAACTGCATCTCAGCTTTCCGCTGTAAGGGGAGAATGTGGTATGAGGATAGCCTTTACTGATATGTCGATGTCATCTTTTCTGTTACAGGACTTGTTCATGCCACAGACTATTCAAATGCAAGTGCAACAGGGATTTTTGATTCCTACCAGGTCTGTTGCTATTCACATCAAGTGTACACTTTGTTGTGTCATACATGTGTTTTTGTTCATCATGTGCATAATTCCTCAGGGACATGGTCACTTTGGGTTTTGGTTGTGTATGTCGTGCCGATGTGGCCACGTGCTTACCTCTGTAATGTAACTTTCTCATACAGATGTGTTGGAGTGGGTTGCTCTGCTCACTTGTATCGCTGCCTGTCTCCATTCTCCCCAAAGTACAGAACACAGGGTGAGTCGCTCATTATAATCCCTCTAATACTATAAGTCTGTTCTCTCCTTAACCAGCCGGTTTTCCGTCCTTTTGCGTGAGTCAGAAATCAAATACATCTTAAGCTGGAGTTACTGCATTCCACAACTTTCATGTACCCTTTCAAGTTAATGAGTTTAACATCATTTATAAAACAAAACATCCTGGGCATTATTCCTGCAAGGCTGTGACAGCACACTAAAATACCTGATAAATACACAGGTGTGACTTCATAACTTCAAAATGTTGCATCCCTAAACTAAAACTTACCATTTGAAAGTATGTGTTTCTGTACAACTATGTTGCTTGACTATTGTGAGAAACCATATCACCTGATTGATATAGTATTAATTTCTTATTTAATTAATTCTTTTACAATTTTATTATAATATTTACTAATTGATTTAATAAATAATAATACAATTTGTTGTTAACATGGCATGGTGTTAACGGGGTTAACGGCGGCACAGTGGCGCAGTGGTTAGCGTGGTTGCCTCACAGCAAGAAGGTCCTGGATTCCAGCCCTGGGGTAGTCCAACCTTGGGGTTCGTCCCGGGTCATCCTCTGTGTGGAGTTTGCATGTTCTCCCTGTGTCTGCGTGGGTTTCCACCCACAGTCCAAAGACATGTAGGTCAGGTGAATCGGCCATACTAAGTTGTCCCTAGGTGTGAATGTGTCAGCCCTGTGATGGTCTGGCAGCCTGTCCAGGGTGTCTCCCTTCCTGCCGCCCAAATGACTACTGGGATAGGCTCCAGCATCCCCGTGACCCTGAGTAAGGATAAGCGGTTTGAATAATGAATGAATGTTGTTAACACTGTAAAAGAAAAGGTTCTCTTTCCTTATGGCTTAAATTTGTTCCAGTGCTGCTTTCCAATCAGTGCTGACCCTCTTACTGAAAGTAATTGGAAAGATGTGGGTAGAAAGGAGGAAGTGGGGCAGTAGGTACCATCTTTCCCTACATTAAACAATGCATTCTCTCCTCTTGGTCCTTCCTCATATCTCAGGCATCACTTTGGCTACACAGATCCCTCCATCTTCGGAGCATCCATTCCCATCATGTCAGTGGTGAGTGCATCTTTTGAAAGTATAATTCCACAGCTCCAATTCCAAAGTGGGATGAATGTTCTCTCGTGCAAATGTTTCAACAGACAGCCTGCCATCTTTAGGGTATTGACTAATCCTGATGAGCTTCCCCGTCTGTCATGATTGTTTCTGTAAGAGTGTGGCGCTATATCTAAATCTAAATAAGTTAAAGGTGTACTGTTAAACACCTCACAAGCCAGTTTGTGTTTCTCAGAAGCCTTTTTTGAGTGCCCAAGTTCCTCATCTGTAAATGACTGTTATCTAGGCAACTATGATCATAATGGTCAGTGATCATTAGTCAGAAACATGTGCTGCAACCCTTGAAACTCCCGTAAACCCAACGTGTCACTATTAACATCATCGATGTTGTGAAATAAGATTGCAGTAATTAAATCTAGCCAAGTAATCAGTTAATCAAGGTCAGTAGAGCATGTTTCATCATCATTGGTATGTAGTTTGTTTGCGTATGACAACACAAATTAACATTGAAATGCCTGATGAAAAATTGTCTGTAGTTGGAGTAGAGTCCCAGCAGTTGGTCCCAACACTACATACAACACTTAATGTATTCATTAGCAAGTGCGTTCAAAGGGTTAGTTCACCTTTTTTTACAGTCTTTGTGCTGAGAACATGTTGGTATGGGTGTTGGATAACAGAACTGATTGCCCTCTTGATACAGTCAACAAAAAATTAGATGCATTTCATGGCAGCTTTGAAGGAGAAAATCTGTTTCTTGCATCTGCCGTTAAATGCACATTTACGATCAACCCCCTTCTGAATTGCCTGCTTGATATGGTGACGTCAAAGACACCAAGACCCATGTGGGGTCAAGCACGTTAGACCAATAAGATATGAACCGGGTAGAAAGGCAACACACCAGTATTAGCTAACTAAACTCTCTCACATACACACACACACACCACCATAACTGTCCTCATCATCTACACCTCTATTTTTTTTTTCTTTGTCCTTTTTCAAAATGTGAGTTGGTGGAGAAAGGCTAAAAGTGAGCACTCACTTACTCTTCGTAATACTTTCCGGAACAATCTTACTACTCCCCTGTTGAGTCCGTAGTTGTGTGAGATTGTGTAAGACATTGTAATTTGACGACGTCTGAATGAACTCTCTTATCTCTGTGCTGCGGTAGATGGCTGACCAGCAGGCGGCCATGTTTGGAGAGTGCTGTTTTGATGTGGGTGACACCAAGATCACCATGGGAACAGGCACTTTCATGGACATTAACACTGGGAACAAGCCGCACACGTCTGTTGCTGGTAAAGCAACATGAACAGACACGCTAAGATGGTCGTTAAACTCCCAAGTTTAGCTCTTAAAAGCACTATTAGTCAGTGTTTCATGTCTGTAGGTCTGTACCCTCTGGTGGGGTGGAAGATCGGCTCAGAAGTGGTGTATTTGGCAGAGGGCAATGCAGCGGACACGGGCACCGCTATTAAATGGGCACAGGAGCTGGGTGAGTTTGGTAACTGGGATGGATGAGATGATGAGTTCAGATTGTGTTGCTGTTGTTGCTGCTGAAGGAATTACATCTGGTGATGACGTAAACTGACGGGAAAGTAAAAACAAATTTGAAACTGGGTTTGTTGGCCAAGGAAAATATATGTGAGAGAAATTTTAAAAAGATGAACATATTTTTCATCTTAATGCAAAATATCTGTGATGTGCATGTTTGTTGTTGCAGAGTTGTTCTCTGATGTCCGGGACACCAGTGCCATGGCCTACAGTGTAGCCGACTCTGATGGAGTTTGCTTTGTGCCCTCTTTCAGCGGCCTACAGGTAGATGTGAGCCACATGATGTGGCTCTGTGTCAAAAACTTTGATTCTATGGGGCGTCCGGGCGGCGTGGCAGTCTATTCCGTTGCCTACCAACACGGGAATCGCCAGTTCAAATCCCCATGTTACCTCAGGCCTGGTCGGGCATCTTTACAGACAAAATTGGCCGCGTCTGCGGGTGGGAAGCCAGATGTGGATGTGTCCTGGTTGGTTGGGGCACCTGTTCAGGGGTAGAGGGAACCGGGAGGGAATAGCGTGATCCTCCCACATGCTATGTTCCCCTGATGAACTCCTCACTGTCAGGTGAAAAGAAGCGGCTGGCGACTCCACATGTAACAGAGGAGACATGTGGTAGCCCTCCCCAGATCGGCAGAAGGGGGGGAGCAGCGACTGGGACAGCTCGGAAGAGTGGGGTAATTGGCCGGATACAATTGGGGTGAAAAAGGGGGCAAAAATTTAAAAAAAATAAAAAACTTTGATTCTTGTCTTATCAAGCATAATTTGTTAGCCTGCATTTAAAGTTGTTGGCATGTCTGTGAGCTGGTGTTACAAACGGCATCTTATTGTTTTGTTATTATTAGCATTGTTTTTGGTGAAGCATGTATTTCTCTGTTTGTGTCATCATTTCCTTTTGTAACATAGTCGTGTTGTCTCTCCTTTCTCTGCTGACCATTGTGATCGGGCCCATGTAAGTGTGTGTCCCAAAGTTCATGCTCACAAAGATGAGACTACAAAATCTAGCTATTTATGTTTCCATACCAACATTCTCCTGTCATGTTAAATTGTTAACCCCATGTTTAATGTATGCATATAGTGTATCTGTAGCTGTCTGTTTTACTGAGCAGAAGTTGCTCAGTATTTTCATATTATACAAGTATAAGCTCTTGATTTAAACTGAAAGTGATGGTAACTGGTTGCTTCGCTGTCTTCTGGTTGAAGGAATCGGTTGTATCACAGATAGTTGATGTATTTGAGATCATTTTTTACCGCGCTTTCACCCAGGTCTGTTGTTGCCCTTATGACGCTTGACGTGTGTGTGTGTGTGTGTGTGTGTGTGTGTGTGTGTGTGTGTGTGTGTGTGTGTGTGTGTGTGTGTGTGTGTGTGTGTGTGTGTGCGCGCGCGTGCGTTAACAGGCTCCTCTGAATGATCCTGGAGCCTGTGCCTCTTTCATGGGCCTTAAACCCTCTACAACCAAATGCCACCTGGTCCGTGCCATTCTGGAGTCCGTGGCATTTAGGTAAGTCATTTAGGAAGGGTGGGTGTGAATATCAGGTAATTTGCATTTCCATGTCTGCATTTTTGTCTCTGTTCTCGACTCCAGTGATGAAAGCAGGTGCAAGTAAACACAACTATTTCGGGCTTCACATCTTAGCATTCACTACACATTAACAATAATTGTACTTCCTGTCTTGATGCATGCTCAATAATCCAGGTAAGAAAATCAAAGAACATTGAATCAGTTCATCTAGATACAACATTTATTAATAGAAACATTTCATCACTCTTCTAAGTGACCTCTTCAGTCAGTTTAGACTGAAGAGGTCACTTAGATGAGTGATGAAATGTATCTCAATAAACATTGTATCCAGATGAACTGATTCAACTTTCTTTGAACTGTACTTCCTATTTCCAGTTCACTAGATTTTAAACACCCCAACTAAACGACACAAACAGCACTTACGATACCCCATGACCCAGATCACAAAGTCCACCCTCACATTACACTGCTTTTGGCTGGGACACAGGAACAGGACCCTCAGGTAAATAAGGCCAGCGCAAATGTTTTGTTCCCTCTTATGTTGGAGCACTGAAAATCCCTCTGTAGTCACCTCTCATGTCTAATGACCACGCTGATCACGTCTTACATATTTGCTTAAGTGACTGTTTTGTGGTCGTATCTGTGTTTCTTGCTTGTAGTGAATGTCTTATTGCACTGTATTTGAGTCGTGTGTGGTTCTTACATATATTGTTTCGTTATAAAAATAATAATCAATATAATAATAACAGTAATAATGATTATGATGATGCTGAACTTTATCTGTATAGCATTTTCCTAAAAACGGTGTTCACAAGTGCTTAACAGAGGCCATGTGAATGAATTAGTGAAAGACCACAATTTACATGAGTTAAAAAGGTTAAAGGAAATAGAACAAGGGAAGAAAGAGAGAAAAATACAACAAATGACAGCAATAAGAGTAATAACCCTAAAAATTTCATATAAACTGAGTAATATGAATAAACAGTAAACAGTATGCTGCATATCTTCAATGATATACAGCCATTATAGCATGCCCAATACATGGTATAATATTGGTATAACATGCACTGGGCACCAAAAATAATTTTCTCCCTGAGGACAATAAACTATTTATCTGTTCCCTCCGATGCTCTTTCATGACTCACCCACTGTGTCTCCTCTGTCCCCAGAAATAAGCAGCTATATGAGACGATGCTGAAGGAAATGCACATCCCCATCACTAAGATAAGGTACTGTTGTCTTCATTCAAGGCCACACATCCTTTTATAGCTGACATAGAAATAGGGTAATTCCTGGTAGAATATGTGGTGGAATTTTCCTCTTTAGGCTTAAAGGTAATATGACACAGTGTCCCTGGGAACTCTGCTCTAGTCCTAACCTGGGAGCGGTGGGTCAAGGCCTGTCTCTGAGCAGTTCATATTGCTCTGTCTACTAGTGTTGACTGGGCAAGGCACTGCGCTAGATAAGATGAACTATCTCCTAAGGTTGCAGAGGATGTGACGCTGTGTTCCGGATGGTCATTAATCTCTTTCACAAATTGGCGTCACGAACAGGATTCCAAGTCTGCGTTTGATGGAATCTAAAAGATTGTTTATTTTATGCAATTTGGCTGTGAGCATCTAAGGCTTGGATAAAGTCAGGGTTTGGTGTCTGGGGACAGCATCCTGGCTGAGCTCCCTGAGAGCCTTGGCAGGGACGAATTTGCCATACAAGCCTCTCAGTGGATGCTCCAATCAAAATGGATAAGTTTAAAAAATTATCAGAAAAGAAGGGGATATTGTTTAACGCAATGTGTTTTAATCTTATACAGTGTTTGTATAAGTAAATGTGTTAGGTTTGGTACTGGGGTCAGTGGTTGGTAAATGGAGAAAAAAGAGAAAACAGACTGGTGTGTTTTCTGAAACCCCACAGCGCCACTAAGGGTGGTTTTTCCGGGGCAGCGTCATGGTTGCACCCAACACAGAGAAGACCCACAGTGAGGTTAAACCCGTGGGAAGACGTAAGATGAAAGAGGTTTATTTTCGGTAATTCAAGACCAGTAGTCAGTCTGGGTCCGTCGGGGGAAAAAAGAGGTTCTGTTATGCTTATGGCTGTAGAGACCTAGGTGCCGAGTTATAGATTGTGTACACAAGGTGAAATAATTTGAGTTTTTGCTTTGAGTTTTTGCTTATTAGATCTCAAATCACCACCACTGAAAGGAAAAAAAGGAAATAAGAGTTTGGGCGGCACAGTGGCCCAATGGTTAGTGCTGTCGCCTCGCAGCAAGAAGGTCCTGGGTTCGAATCCCGGGGTTGTCCAACCCTGGAGGGTCATCCCAGGTCAACCTCTGAGTGGAGTTTGCATGTTCCCCCCATGTCTGCGGTGGGTTTTCTCTGGTTTTCCCCGGTTTCCCCCACCATCAAAAAAAAAAAAAAAGACATGCATGTTAGGGTTAATACTCCTGTCTGTGCCCTTGACCGAGGCATGGCAAGACGAACTGGAGTTGGTCCCCGGGCACTGCATGGCAGCTGCCCACTGCTGCTAGCTACACAGCTAGGATGGGTTAAATGCAGAGAGGAATTTCCCCCACAGGGGTCAATGAAGTATCTCAAAATAAAATCAGATAAAGAAAAAAAGGAGACTTGTGATGATTCTGCCGCAACGTTTGTTGATGTGCATGTGTTTGTTTTGCTGTGCATGCTGTAAAATGGGCCCTTGCAGTGTTGTTGTTGTATGAGGCAGTGTTGTATGATGCTTTAGTGTACATGTAAATATGGGTAACAATCTGTCAGCTAATCAGTCTACAGCAGAGGCTAAAAATGAATTGGTAGTTAATTCACCGGTGTAAAGGTCAAAAGTAAAGATGCAGAAAATTATAGAAGTAAAAATGTAAAGCAAGAAGATCAATCTGCCACTAAGAAGCAAACGGAGACACAATCGCAGAGTCACAATGTCCTTGGTCTCATATCACAATATAGAGTAATGTTTTCTCCACACATGCCTGCAGGGATTGTGGGTAGGTAGACTGATGTGTTTCCTTTTACTTCGCTTATATGCAAATGGACAAAGACTGACTGGCGGTGTGAGGGGTTGTTTGATGAGAGTACACTGCAAATAGCTAAACTGAATATAAATCCAGCAAAATGGGAATCCAGTCCGGAATTTCCCATACATGGCGGCGTGTATGAAAGTGTGGTCAGCTGTGGCTTATTAGCGGGAGGATGAAGAACGCTGTAAGTGGGGGTCTGATGAGTTCAGAGATGTTATAGAACAATATGCTTAGCATGTTGCTGCATGTCATATGCCCTTGCTGGAAGGCGTAATTACACCCAGAGCAGAATAAATAGTGAAAATTATATTGAGGCATGTGCTAAGGCAATGGTGTATGGATGAGCAAAGCGTAAGGGCGAGACGCCTTCCCCCCGAGCACTACTGGTTATGTTAACCGACGTTGGCCTTCAACTTCCAGAGCGATTAGTAAGCAAACATGCTCTTTCAATTTATTCAAAGCTGTGTAGTAACAACAAGACAGACAAGACCGGTTCAGTGAGGAAACGGAGGGGGACGTCCTTTTGCATACTGCAGGGGGGGTGAAGGGACATCCAAAGAGGAGGGGCCTGAGAATGAGCTGGGGGCCTCTGCAGAGCAGGGAAAGATAAAAATAGCAGGTCAGAAAAAGAAAAACATCCCTCCTTCCTCTCCTACTCACACTAGGTCTGCGACACAAGCAGGAGGAAACTATCAAGCCCCTAAAATCATGATGAGTGACATACCTGCTTGCAAACCTTGGACTCCATCTGAAATTATGGATATGACTAGAAAGGCTACTAATCCAATTAGTCGCCCAGATGAATACTTGATTTGGCTTACACAGGTGTGTACTGTATACAACTGTCTGGTGCCTCATGTAAAGCAATTGATAACATTCACATATGGAGCTGAGTGGGTTCTGTGCAAGGACGAATTTACTTGCCCTGATCCTACCAAAGGTGGCCCATGGTTTACACTCAAAACCCTATCTGAACGGTTAGACAGTGATGCAAAAGGTGCAGTCAACAAGTATGCATGAAGCCGGAATGATTTCCATCCATTATCCAAACCGCTTATCCTGCTGTCAGGGTCACGGGATGCTGGAGGCTATCCCAGCAGTCATTGGGTGGCAGGCAGGGAGACACCCTGGACAGGCCGTCAGGTCATCACAAGTTATTCAATGTGTACAGGGAGGTAAAAAAAAAATCCTTGCCTGAGTTTATTCCATGATTCATCATGGTGTGGGACAGTAATGCAGGAACGAAAAAAGAGAGAATAATGAGCTATTTGCTATTAGAATTTTCCTATATAATTTAAGATATCATATTGCCACAGCTTACAAACTGTCAATTGCTGATTGGCAGACTAAGAATTGGAAAACGGCTATAAATAAAATAACAACGTTGCACGGAAATCAGGTTTTCGCAACAAACAGTTCGTTTGCAGGACCTAAGCAAATGATACAACATGTAAACAATGACACTAAGCCTCAAAGAGGGAGTGGACAGTACCCCCAACAAAAACAGAAATAGAGAAGAGGAAACTGTCACAATTGTGGCAAACCAGGCCTTTGGGTGAGAGAGTTTAGGGCCCCACAGGGTCCTGGTAGATTTTACAACCCAAATCATGTTTACACTACAGGTGACTGCAGGCCTCGACAGCCCCACAAACAGATTATAATCAAGCTTAGGGGGCAATGGAGGGAAAGGATCAGAACAACTACATGACATACAAGCAGCAACAATTCGGCTTTCTACTTGTCCCACTGAGGATCCAACTATGCCGGTTGGGTTTAATGGTACTACTGTAGATATTTTGGTAGATACTGGCGCTACTCTGCCGGCTGTAAAAGCTGCTGAGCAAGTATGTACACCAACATCTAATTTTGTTATTATGGTAGGAGTTGCAGGCATTCCTATTGTAGAGGCAGTGTCAAAGAAATCTAAGGTAACAGTTGAAGGTTTGAATGTGCAACATTCTTTTCTCATTTCTGAGAAAAGCACAATCAATTTAAGGGGGAGAGATTTTTTTTCCACAGTTCAATGCTGAATATTTTTACTTGCGGATCTTTATTTGTTTTAATTTTTTTACATGCAACTACATAGCCCATAAATGCATTATACAGAAACCATATACATAGAGATTAGTACACAGTTTGCACTTACATATTTTGCCATACATATTACTCATAATACACAAGTACATATAGAAAACAGAAAAAGGAAAACAGACAACCAAAAAAAAAAGGGGGGGGTTCTCTGCCGCCTCTATCTAATTCTAATCTTCCTTATCGAGTGGGATTTGTAAGCTCTTGTAATACTCGATAATGGGAAGAGATTTGTTGTGGAAATTACATGCTACTATTTGCTGTACTCCAGATGCATTGTTTCTCACCATCCCTGACGACAGGGCTGTCTATACAGGCAGTTGTAGAAATTGCAGGAAAGTATAGATGGACAATTTCTCTCATTGACTACACGAATGCGCGTGTCTTTTATTGTCTTCTTTCAAAACCAACAGCCCGAGCAACATGGCGCTGCCCCAACCAAAAATCGTCGTAGCTCACCCTGTCAACCGGGAAAGACTTTCTTAAAGCGACCAGAACCAATTATGGTGAATTATGCCCATATAGTCCGCTACATCCTCCTACATGGACACTGCCGGGCGTTGCTGTGATTCTGCGGTGGCAGGGCTGTCAAAAGAAGCACTCGCGCGTGCATAGACGCCTGGCCAATCCTCGCACTTGAATGCTACGCGGGGCATCTTGCCTAGAAGTGCCGTGGGATTCATAGTAACCCTCCTCGGATACATGTGGAGTCGCCAGCCGCTTCTTTTCAACACACAGTGAGGAGTTTCACCAGGGGGACGTAGCACGTGGGAAGATCCCGCTATTCCCCCCCGGTTTCCCCAAACAGGCGCCCCGACCAACCAGAGGAGGCGCTAGCGCAGCGACCAGGACACATACCCACTTCCGACTTCCCACCTGCAGACACGGCCAACTGTGTCTGTAGGGATGCCCGACCAAGCCCGAGGTAACATGGGGATTCGAACAGACGATCCCCGTGTTGGTAAGAAACGAAATAGACTGCTACGCTACCCGGATGCCCGACGATACCAGATTTTAACATGCTACACACCTTCACTGTGTCAAACATTTAACAAGTTGCTAAAACATCACCAGTGTGTACGTCATTGATGTCTGCTATGAGACCTGCCTTGCGTAGCGGCATTTAATCCTCCAGAAGGTTAAACACAATTGGCGGAACCATTTTTTAATACACAAGATTGTTTTAAGGGTGAGCAAATTTTGTTTGTGAGTCCACAAGGGTGTGCTTTACCAATTCCGTTATCTAGCACATAAAGTGAATTGTTTAAGGTCAATAATTCATTTCTGCATGTCACTTTAGCAGTCACCCCAAGTTGTGAGCCAAAACATGCTGGGGAAATGATGGCTTGATGCCAATCGTTGAGAAAAGCTGTAACAGGCTCTCAAACACATGAGAAGCCTAGAATCAGAATCAGAATCAGGTTTATTGGCCTTGTAGGTTTGCACTACATGGAATTTGACTCAAGTTTCATGGCTTTCAGTGTACTTAACATAGAATAACAACACTACAACACAACAATCTTCAGATGTATACACAAGGATTGGCTTATACAGGTGAAATAAAGTGCAATGGTGCAGAGAATATGTCAGAGATGCTGAAATAGATGTTAGCAGGTTACTTAAATACATGCCTGAGGTAGACGGACATGACAGAGCATACCAGTTTACATATATACAGTATATACAAAATAGATTTATTTGATAGTGTTAAGTGTTCATTTGAATGACAGCCCACGGAAAGAAACGGATTTTTTTTATATATATATATCTGGTTGTTTTGGGGTACAGAGGGTGATGGGCTGTACATGTTACATCTAAGCGATCAACTTTCATTGCCTCAAAGTACATTTGTGTTGCAACAGCCTCCTCCTTCGGTACTCTGTTATCTGCTTTCGGTGTGGGAAGACGGCAGAGCGAATTCGCGTTTGCAGCGGCCTCACCCAGTACCGTCCATGCAGTGTCTTTGTCCATGTTTGCGTCAAAATTTTGTGTTCATTTGATGGCTGGGAGAACTGGTGCTGGATCAGCTGGGAGAGCGGGGCCAGCTAAGCTAACTGCTAGCCCATGCAGACCGGCAGTTCTGATAACATCGAGGGCGGTCTGGCGACTGCCTCACCTGGTGTTGAATGTGGTGTTTTGATGTTGTCGAGGGTGTCTGGCTGGGAGAGCTCGGTCTGCTTCATCCAGTGGGCCCGGGGACCATGGCCCCTGCCTGGAGCTGCGCCCGAAGAGGCAATGCCGAGGGCAGTCTGACCGGATGCGGAAGCAGGGCAGCCTGTGCAGACCAGTGGTTCCAACATTTATCTTGGCTGGTGTTCGTTCCCTTGGACAGTGATTTTTTTTTTTTTTAGTTTTGATATACACTACCGTTCAAAAGTTTGGGATCACCCAAACAATTTTGTGTTTTCCATGAAAAGTCACACTTATTCACCACCATATGTTGTGAAATGAATAGAAAATAGAGTCAAGACATTGAAAAGGTTAGAAATAATTATTTGTATTTGAAATAAGATTTTTTTTACATCAAACTTTGCTTTCGTCAAAGAATCCTCCATTTGCAGCAATTACAGCATTGCAGACCTTTGGCATTCTAGCTGTTAATTTGTTGAGGTAATCTGGAGAAATGGCACCCCACGCTTCCAGAAGCAGCTCCCACAAGTTGGATTGGTTGGATGGGCACTTCTTTGAGCAGATTGAGTTTCTGGAGCATCACATTTGTGGGGTCAATTAAACGCTCAAAATGGCCAGAAAAAGAGAACTTTCATCTGAAACTCGACAGTCTATTCTTGTTCTTAGAAATGAAGGCTATTCCATGCGAGAAATTGCTAAGAAATTGAAGATTTCCTACACCGGTGTGTACTACTCCCTTCAGAGGACAGCACAAACAGGCTCTAACAGGTACTATTTAATGAAGATGCCAGTTGGGGACCTGTGAGGCGTCTGTTTCTCAAACTAGAGACTCTAATGTACTTATCTTCTTGCTCAGTTGTGCAACGCGGCCTCCCACTTCTTTTTCTACTCTGGTTAGAGCCTGTTTGTGCTGTCCTCTGAAGGGAGTAGTACACACCGGTGTAGGAAATCTTCAATTTCTTAGCAATTTCTCGCATGGAATAGCCTTCATTTCTAAGAACAAGAATAGACTGTCGAGTTTCAGATGAAAGTTCTCTTTTTCTGGCCATTTTGAGCGTTTAATTGACCCCACAAATGTGATGCTCCAGAAACTCAATCTGCTCAAAGAAGTGCCCATCCAACCAATCCAACTTGTGGGAGCTGCTTCTGGAAGCGTGGGGTGCAATTTCTCCAGATTACCTCAACAAATTAACAGCTAGAATGCCAAAGGTCTGCAATGCTGTAATTGCTGCAAATGGAGGATTCTTTGACGAAAGCAAAGTTTGATGTAAAAAAATCTTATTTCAAATACAAATCATTATTTCTAACCTTGTCAATGTCTTGACTCTATTTTCTATTCATTTCACAACATATGGTGGTGAATAAGTGTGACTTTTCATGGAAAACACAAAATTGTTTGGGTGATCCCAAACTTTTGAACGGTAGTGTATGTGTTAGTTTGGACATGTGAGTTCTGTAGTTTTTGGATGTGTTTTTGTCTTTGTGTTGTACTGCTGTGGGCTGGGGGAAATGGCTTTTTTTTTTTCATTTCATGTACACAAGTGCATGAAGTGAAATGACAAAGTGTTCCTGATGCCTGATATGGGCCCACTTCAGAGCTCTCTGAAGTTATAGCCATCTGTTGAAGTGACTTCTGCTCTGCCTCACAGAGTCACACTCAAGGCCAATGCTAAGCTGCCAAGGATTAAATAATACCACTTGCCTCAGAGAGCGGTCAGAGGAATTGAAAGTGTAATTCAGTCTCTCCTGGATCAAAGGTGTGTTGATTCAGAGCAAACTTGACACACATTTGGGGCATCCAGGTAGTGTAGCGGTCTATTCCATTGCCTACCAACACGGGGATCGCTGGTTCAAATCCCCATGTTACCTCCGGCTTGGTCGGGTGTCCCTATAGACACAATTGGCCGTGTCTACAGGTGGGAAGCCGGATGTGGGTATGTATCCTCGTCACTGCACTAGCACCTCCTCTGGTCAGTCAGGGCACCTGTTCGGGGTGGGTGAATAGCATGATCCTCCCATGCACTATGTCCCCCTGGCGAAACTCCTCACTGTCAGGTGAAAAGAAGTGGCTGGTGACTCCACATGTATCAGAGGAGGCATGTGGTAGTCTGCAGCCCTCCCTGGCTCAGCAGAGGGGGTGGAGCAGCGACCAGGATGGCTCGGAAGAGTGGGGTAATTGGCTGGATACAATTGGGAAGAAAAAGGGGAAAAAGAAAAACTTGACACACCTTTGACATCCGGGCTTATGGGGAAATCTTCAGTTAGTGTTTTTTTTTTTTCCTGACAAGATTCAGATACACTGTTTGGATTCTTGTGTTCTTCTATTTAGGCCACCTCTGCAATTCTGTTTTGATTGGCAATGCATTATGGGTGCACATTTCTTAGATTTGAGTTACTACAGTTGGAGCATGGTGCTTTATAGTGATCATGCTCTTTCCTCATTCTCTCTCTTTTCTTGTGATTTATCTCTCCGTAGGGCAGACGGTGGTGTTTGCGCCAATGACTTTATTATGCAGCTTACAGCAGACCTGGTTTGTAGGAAGGTTACCAGATCCCAACACCACGAAATGTCATGCCTAGGCGCCGCTTTCGTCGCTGGACTTGGAGTTGGTATGTGGGCACGCACACAGACGTATGCTATAGCACACCCAGTATTTTGGAGTCCCAGTTTTTCAGGGTTTGTAATAATGAATCGGGCTGAGAATTAACAGCACAATGATAATGAATACATTTTTGCGGATGCTGCGGATAACACTCGGGTTTTCCTCTCAATTACACTGGACAATGAAGATTTTGCTTCCTGAACGTCTTTGGGTGTATTTTATGGATTTTGGGCTGCTGATCATCAAACTCACCTTAAAATCTTCCTATCACATACTGTTTTGTAGATAAAACCTATTTTTGTGATTTCCTGTCATATTTTAAGTCTACTGGTATAATGCTCACAAAGCAAGCTGTTTTGTTCAGTCCAACCATGCCTGGACATGCACTCAGTGTAGGTGTTATGCAAATGTAGTCTTCAGCATGCCTGGGCATGCTTAGTCAGGTTAGATGCTGGCAGACAGGCTATAAAAGCTGCTCACATTTATAGATGCTGTTTGGATGCATGCTGATGCACATGTTCTTCAGGCAATAGCATAGTGAGTATACTTAACAATAGGATTTATTGTCTTCAGGAAGATTAAATGCAGCAGAAATGTCTCATCAGCGTTGCAACAGGTGCGATACCTTCTGTTACATCTGTGGTGAGTATACGCTTAAGGCTCAAAGACGTACCATGACTGCACTTATTAAGAAAATCTATGAGCTCTACTTCGGATGTAAAATTGGTGACCAAGAGAAACCCTGGGCTCCTCACGTTTGTCGTGCAGCATGTGCAGTCAACCTGAGAGCTTGGCTCAGAGTCTGTGAATGTTCTCATTCATCCAGGTCATGGTTATCCAAAGGAGTTGAATAAAGTGCAACTGGACTTGGTATATATCTGTGAAGACATTTCGCCTCTCATCCAAGAGGCTTCCTCAGTTCGTGCCTTTCTGACTAGACCAAGCTAGCGACAGGCATTGGTAAACACCGGATCACAAAGAGCCATGCATATCAGTAGCTCTGACAATGACTCCTAGAGGATAAATTCTGAGTCTCATCACCAGCCAGTCAGACTAGCTTGGTCTAGTCAGAAAGACACGCACTGAGGAAGCCTCGTGGATGAGAGGTGAAACGTCTTCACGGATATATACCTTGGCTCAGAGGTACTCAGAAGTCAATGCCATTTGCAGTCCCAATGATATGGTGAGAGCAGAAGGGTCACGTGATGGACTGTACTTCTGTCTGACCAGTGTATCTGGCTTCTCAGCTACTACTATTACTTTCGGCTGCTCCCGTTAGGGGTCACCCCAGCGGATCATCCGTTTCCATTTCTTCCTGTCTTCTGCGTCTTCCTCTGTCACACCAGCCACCTGCATGTCTTCCCTCACCACTTCCATAAACCTCCTCTTTGGCCTTCCTCTTCTCCTCTTCCCTGGCAGCTCCATATTCAGCATCCTTCTCCCAATATACTCAGCATCTCTCCTCCACACATGTCCAAGCCATCTCAATCTTGCCTCTCTTGCTTTGTCCCCAAACCGTCCAACCTGAGCGGTCCCCCTAATATAATCATTCCTAATCCGGTCCTTCTTCGTTACTCCCAGTGAAAATCTTAGCATCTTCAACTCTGCCACCTCCAGCTCCGCCTCCTGTCTTTTCGTCAGTGCCACTGTCTCCAAACCATATAACATATCTGGTCTCACAACCATCTTGTAAACTTTCCCTTTAACTCTTGCTGGTACCCTTCTGTCGCAAATAACTCCTCACACTCTTCTCCACCCACTCCACCCTGCCTGCACTCTCTTTTTCACCTCTCTACTGCACTCCCCATTACTTTGGACAGTTGACCCCAAGTATTTAAACTCAAATGCCTTTGTCACCTCCACTCCTTGCATCCTGACCATTCCACTGTCCTCTCTCTCATTCACGCATAGGTATTCCGTCTTGCTCCTACTGACTTTCATTCCTCTTCTCTCCAGTGCATACCTCCACCTCTCCAGGCTCTCCTCAACCTGCACCCTACTCTCGCTACAGATCACAATGTCATCTGCGAACATCATCATCCATGGAGACTCCTGCCTGATCTTGTCCGTCAACCTGTCCATCACCATTGCAAACAAGAAAGGGCTCAGAGCCGATCCTTGATGTAATCCGACCTCCGCCTTGAACCCATCTGTCATTTCAACCGCACACCTCACCATTGTCACACTTCCCTCATACGTATCCTGCACCACTCCTACATACTTCTCTGCAACTCCTGACTTCCTCATACAATACCACACCTCCTCTATCGGCACTCTGTCATAAGCTTTCTCTAAATCTACAAAGACACAATGCAACTCTTTCTGGCCTTCTCTATACTTCTCAATCAACATTCTCAAAGCAAACATCGCATCTGTGGTGCTCTTTCGTGGCATGAAACCATACTGCTGCTCGCTGATCATCACCTCTCCTCTTAACCTAGCTTCTATTACTCTTTCCCAAATCTTCATGCTGTGGCTGATCAACTTTATACCTCTGTAGTTGTTACAGTTCTGCACATCGCCCTTGTTCTTGAAAATCGGTACCAGTATGCTTCTTCTCCACTCCTCAGGCATCCTCTCACTTTCCAGGATTGTGTTAAACAATCTAGTTAAAAACTCCACTGCCATCTCTCCTAAACATCTCCATGCCTCCACAAGTATGTCATCAGGACCAACTGCCTTTCCACTCTTCATCCTCTTCATAGCTGCCCTCACTTCCTCCTTGTTAATCCACTGAACTTCCTGATTCACTATCCCTACATCATCCAACCTTCTCTCTCTCTCATTTTCTTCATTCATCAGCCCCTCAAAGTATTCCTTCCACCTTCTTAGCACACTCTCCTCGCTTGTCAGCACATTTCTATCTCTATCCTTGATCGCCCTAACTTGCTGCACATCCTTTGCAGCTTGGTCCCTCTGTCTAGCCAATCGGTACAAGTCCTTTTCTCCTTCCTTAGTGTCTAACCTGTCATACAACTCACCATACGCCTTTTCCTTTGCCTTTGCCACCTCTCTCATCTGGCTTCTCAGCTAAAAGTAAGAAACCTATTGAATACCCCCAATCTGCCTTCAGCCATGAGACCAGTGCCACATGATGATAGTTTGCTGGTACGGAAGCCACCAGAGACATGGAGCCTAGATTAGGCAGATGAAGACGCCACAATGCATGAACCAAATGTGGAAAATGACACTGATCCAGATGTTGAACCTTTATGCTTGATTATCCTCATCTGATAACACAGCCAGAATTAAATGACCTGGTCAGGGACTTAGGTTTTTCAAAAGCTAAAGCAGAACTACTTGGTTCGAGATTGCAAGGATGAGGTTTGCTGTCGCCATGTACAAAAATGTATATCTTTCAGAACTGTCATTCTCCACGCAGGTTGACAACCTCTGTTTCTGCACTGACATTGACGGATTGTTCATGGCTTTGGGTTGTGTGCATGACCCACAGCGATGGTGTCTTTTTTTTGGGGGGGGGTTCCTCCTCCCCAATTGTATCCACCCAATTACACCACTCTTCTGAGCTGCCCCAGTCGCTGCTCCATCCCCTCTGCCGATCTGGGGAGGGCTGCAGACTACCACATCTCCTCCGATACATGTGGAGTCGTCAGCCGCTTCTTTTCACCTGACAGTGAGGAGTTTCACCACGAGGATGTAGCGCGTGGGAGGATCACGCTATTCCCCCCAGTCCCCCCCCCCCAAACAGGTGCCCTGACCGACCAGAGGAGGTGCTAGTGCAGCAACCAGGACACACACCCACATCCGGCTTCCCACCCGCAGACACAGCCAATTGTGTCTGTAGAGACGCCCGACCAAACCAGAAGTGGCACGGGGATTCGATCCAGTGATCCCCATGTTGGTAACAATGGCATCTTTTTATAGATTCCCCAAAGTTAAGCCTGAAAGCTGTCCTGTTTCACAATGGCAATGTCCACCCTCCAGTACCCACTGGCTATGCATTACTCATGAAAGAAGCCTACAGTAACATGGAACTGTTGTTGGAAATACATACAGTACAGCAATTATGACTGGAACATCTCTGGTGATCTAAAAGTACTGGCACTGCTACCAGGAATGCAGCTCAGATATACCTAGTACTGTTGTTTCCCTTGTTAATGGGATAGCCGTGCTAGAGTCACATTACATTAAAAAGAACTGGCCGTTCTGTAAGCATTTAGTTCCAAGGCAGAAAAGTGTGGCGCATAAACCACTTGTCGACCCAACAAAGATATTTCTGCCCCCTCTTCATATAAAACTCAGATTGATGAAAAACTTAGTGAAAGCAATGAACAAACCAAGATGATGGATTTGGCTATTTGAGACAGATGTTTCCAATAATAACTGATGCCAAGATGAAGGAAGGCATTTTTGTTGGTCCAAAAATCAGACAGGTCATCAGTGACAGAAGATCTGCTAGTGGGGCCAGAGAAAATAGCATGAAAGGCATTTAAGGATGTTGCTGAGAATTTTCTTGGCAACTACAGAGCCCCAAACTACATTGAGCTGTCTGACAACATGCTTAAAGCATACAAAACCATGAAGTGCAACATGTCATTGAAAATTCATTTTCTGCATTCACACTTCTTCCCTGCTGATCTTGGCGCAGTCAGTGATGAACATGGTGAAAGGTTTCATCAGGACATTGCAACCGTGGAAAAGAGGTATCAGGGCAACTGGAATCCATCAATGCTTGCCGACTATTGTTGGACACTGACACGAGAGGCACCAGATGCTGAGTATAAACGAAAATCGGCTGCAAAACATTTTAAGCTCAGTTGAACTAATACAATGTGTCAGCATCATTATGCGATTAAACATGTTAAGTTAAAAAAAGTTATTTTAATGTTTCTCCAAATTCCTACATGATACAGAAAATCTGAAACTATTTTTGTGTTCAGCTTGACATTGTCTATCATAATCTCTGTTTTTTTCAAGAAACAAAAAAAATTGTTGTGCAGTGTTATTAGCATAAAACATCTCTTGTCTTAAGGATGTCTGGGTAGTGTAGCAGTCTATTCTGTATCCTACCAACATGGGGATTGCCGGTTTGAATCCCTGTGTTACCTCCGGCTTGGTCGAGCATCCCTACAGACACAATTGGCCGTGTCTGCGAGTGGGAAGCCGGATATGGGTATATGTGTCCTGGTCGCTGCACTAGCGCCTCCTCTGGTCGGTCAGGGTGCCTGTTCGGGGGAGAGGAGGAATAGCATGATCCTCCCACGCACTACATCCCCCTGGTGAAACTCCTCACTGTCGGGTGAAAAGAAGCAGCTGGCGATTCCACATGTATTGGAGGGGGCATGTGGACTACCACATGCTTCCTCCGATACATGTCTCCTCTGAACTGCAGCCCTCCTCGGATCGGCAAAGGGGGTGGAGCAACGACCACGACGGCTCGGAAGAGTGGGGCAATTGGCCGGGAACAATTAGGGAGAAAAAGGGGGGGAAATAAAATCTTGTCTTACCCCTTCTTTTTTGTGCTTTCTTCTTCACTGCAGGTTTCTGGAGAAGTCGAGAGGAGCTGAAGCGCCTCCAGAGCCCTGACCGGGTGTTTCTGCCTAAAGGAGCAGGGCGGACGGATGGAGGCTCAGGAGGTCTAAGCGGGGAGTACATCGCGATCCTCCAGAGCTGGGAGAGGGCTCTGAGACGCTGCATGAACTGGTACAGCAGGCCGTAACACTGGACGCACACAGTGACAGATTGTGTCAACACAGTGGGTAGAGTCAAGATTTGATAGAAAATGGTCCTTTTTTTTTTTCTTGTTTTGTAAACACACAGAATTCCAGTTTTCCAAGTGAATCTCTTTCTCTATGATAATTTGGAGACAGTGTGAGTTGAATGCAACTGAAGCCACTTATCTGCACCCAACATTAGACGTCAAACCCAAAACTTGGCAGAGCCGAGAGGAAATGTGAAACGGGGACAGAATAACAGAATACCTTTGAACTGGGTCAGATATTTTAGGGAAAACATGGCCTTTGGTTGTTATTCTCTTCAGTGATGGTTTATTTTTCTTTCTTTCTTTTTTCTTCGGATGCCAATTTAGGGTTGCTATTTTTATTTTTGTCTTCGGGAAAATATGTTGTCTCTTGGAAATCTGAAGCACTTTCAGATTTTGTAATTGTGAATCTACTTGAACAATTAACTAAACTGTACAAGTGAAGAAACCTGTATTAAGTGTGGTAAATACACTGAGACTAATATGATTATAAAAACTAAAACAACAAGTGAATTAATTTGTTTACTGACTTATTTTACACGGTTTATGTAACTGGAATAAAAACACAACTGTATGGTGTTGCTCATAGAAGAGGGAACCGTTCTTGGGGACAGTTTAGCTAATACAAACAGTGGCAAATATAACATTCAAATCAACTTTACTGTTTGTTTCTTGCTGTGAGAGGGAATCAATCAGGCATTGCAATCCTTATTGTCCCAGAATGTAAAATGGCACTAAAAAAAATCCTGTATCGACTAACACTACCTCACTGCATTAAAATAATGTTTGTGTGCCTATCATATTGATTAAAACTAAGTAACTAATTAGTCTTGTATTTGTTTTGTCTTTTTCCTCGTTGGTCTGAGAGGTTTGTGCTGCAGAACCTCAGAACATCTATTGTATTTGATGCGCCAAATGCGTTGCGCTCTCTAGCGGCAGAAATATAATTTGCAGATTATGTGCCTTTGAAATTCAATGAAAAAGAAACGAATGCATATGAAATGAAAATACACAGGAGGTGTCTGTTTTTCTCAACTATATGTGTGTGTGTGTGTGCAACAACTTTTAAACTAGAATTAGTGGCTTTTAAACTTAAGACATATTTATTGAATCAGAGATTTACCAGTCCTCTTAAGTATGTATATGTGAAGTGACCATTAATGACTAGAGGAATGTAAATTTCTTTCATGATAGTCTGTCCTTGTTCATTGTTCTTCACCTTTTTCTCTCTCACCACTGTACTGAGATATACAAGGCCTATATTTCTATTTATAGATACTAAGGGCTGGTTATGCAAAATAACACTGTTTCATAGAGACCTTCGACTCAAACGAAAGGGTATTTTCAGATGGTTATCCGTGGGAGTTTTTTTTTCTTTTTACATTTCCACTTTATTTTTTCAATGGCAAATGTGGATGTCCCAAGTTGCTGCAAAATAACCAGCTACAGTGATACATTTGTAATCTCAACTTGAGTGTGCATTGTAAATTCTGTGACCAAATTATTGGCAGAGAACATGATGTTGTGAAGACAGGGTGATACCCTCGCTCCTAAGCTGTGAACAGATGCCATTGCTTAGAAAATGTTTTAATGTGAACTGAAGAACAAATGGGTTATACTTCAAGGACTCTTGGGAAATGCAGTTGTCTTATGCCTGGAGAACGCAGGCCATCTGACAAGTTTAGGGACTGGCTCCCATTGATGTGAACTTTGCCACCGTGAGGGTTGCTATGGCAGCATATGGATAGATTGATTGAGAACAAATGGAATGTGTACTCCTGCTCATTATCCCGGCATGGCGCAAGGGGCACTGGGTCCACAGAAAGGGGGTTTCCCAAACAATTGACAGATTGTGTTTCTGTGAGTCGAGAGGGAGAAGGGAGAATTGTTGAATTTTCATGCATTTTGAGATTTCATATGCAGCATCCCCTCAAGGTGCAAAAAAAAAAATCACTCCCCACTCACGCACCCCCTGGCACACACAAACACTTCCTCTAGCCTCCTCGTCTAGTTGTCAGTCTCCCCCTTCTCTCTTGTCTTATTCACACTATAGTATGGGCAGGTTTTTGCCTGTGGGCAATGGATTCACATCCCAAGGGTGACGTCTGTTCGAAGGAGAGATGGACAGGAGCAGCATTTGACTCCGTGCCACTTGCTGTCACACTAATCAGACCCGTAGATAGGTAGGTGTGTGTGTGTGTGTGTGTGTGTGTGTGTGTGTGTGTGTGTGTGTGTGTGTGTGTGGTCATTGTGCTCAGCACTGTGTTGTATGAGTTCTGATCAGTCCCTGCTATGCAATAAATTTCTTCTGACAGCAAGAGCTGGCTGCATAGCGACTAGGATTCCAGCCCCTCCCCCTACACACGGAACATAAACGAGCATTATAGTATAACGATTTCTTTTCTTTTCTTTTTTTTACGACACACTGCCGTTGTGTGTTGGGAGTGTGAACGGTTTTGGAAGCTAATCGTTTGTCATTGCTTTATATCCAGCCCTGCATCAGACCTGCTACCAAAAGGCCTCTGTTCAGCTTCCCTCTCGCTCCCGTGACTCACTGGATGGCTCACACTCTGATTTAGTGATGCTGCATTGCCATAGCAACAACGGTTAGAACTAAATGCCCCAAATATGTGTGGTATTTTAAGTACAAAGCAGTTGGCGACAATCAGCCGTCACAGTCTGGACTCGTTAGCGTTCATCCATTAACGTGACATGTGTGATCTTTAATCGGATCACTTTGTGACATCGATTGTTTTTTGTTTTGTTTTGTTTTATTCACTGACACGGCAGGTCAGTGGCTAACACGCAATACTGCATGGTCACACATTTACACTACCGTTCAAAAGTTTGGGATCACCCAAACAATTTTGTGTTTTCCATGAAAAGTCACACTTATTCACCACCATATGTTGTGAAATGAATAGAAAATAGAGTCAAGACATTGACAAGGTTAGAAATAATGATTTGTATTTGAAATAAGATTTTTTTTACATCAAACTTTGCTTTCGTCAAAGAATCCTCCATTTGCAGCAATTACAGCATTGCAGACCTTTGGCATTCTAGCTGTTAATTTGTTGAGGTAATCTGGAGAAATTGCACCCCACGCTTCCAGAAGCAGCTCCCACAAGTTGGATTGGTTGGATGGGCACTTCTTTGAGCAGATTGAGTTTGTGGAGCATCACATTTGTGGGGTCAATTAAACGCTCAAAATGGCCAGAAAAAGAGAACTTTCATCTGAAACTCGACAGTCTATTCTTGTTCTTAGAAATGAAGGCTATTCCATGCGAGAAATTGCTAAGAAATTGAAGATTTCCTACACCGGTGTGTACTACTCCCTTCAGAGGACAGCACAAACAGGCTCTAACCAGAGTAGAAAAAGAAGTGGGAGGCCGCGTTGCACAACTGAGCAAGAAGATAAGTACATTAGAGTCTCTAGTTTGAGAAACAGACGCCTCACAGGTCCCCAACTGGCATCTTCATTAAATAGTACCTGTTAGAGCCTGTTTGTGCTGTCCTCTGAAGGGAGTAGTACACACCGGTGTAGGAAATCTTCAATTTCTTAGCAATTTCTCGCATGGAATAGCCTTCATTTCTAAGAACAAGAATAGACTGTCGAGTTTCAGATGAAAGTTCTCTTTTTCTGGCCATTTTGAGCGTTTAATTGACCCCACAAATGTGATGCTCCACAAACTCAATCTGCTCAAAGAAGTGCCCATCCAACCAATCCAACTTGTGGGAGCTGCTTCTGGAAGCGTGGGGTGCAATTTCTCCAGATTACCTCAACAAATTAACAGCTAGAATGCCAAAGGTCTGCAATGCTGTAATTGCTGCAAATGGAGGATTCTTTGACGAAAGCAAAGTTTGATGTAAAAAAAAATCTTATTTCAAATACAAATCATTATTTCTAACCTTGTCAATGTCTTGACTCTATTTTCTATTCATTTCACAACATATGGTGGTGAATAAGTGTGACTTTTCATGGAAAACACGAAATTGTTTGGGTGATCCCAAACTTTTGAACGGTAGTGTATGTATCTGAACGCGAGTGACTTGCGACTGTCCACATGACGTTTGATTAACGGCGCTATTCAAAGATCCCGCACACTACTCGGTGACGCAAAGCGCAAATGCGCCACGGGGGTTTAACCCATCCTGAAATCAACCCAGATAACCAAATAACGTTAATAAAACATGAGATGCACGGGGGCAAAAAACCTACTGCAGCCGGTATTTATAATTTTTACGCGACGCGTAATGAATGATGCGTACCTCTAGCCAATGAAGAGCCACATCGCATCGGCAACCACGGGGGGGGGGCGCAGTGACGTCCCAGATTATTTGTGTGTGTGTGCGTGTGTGTGTGCGTGTGTGTGTGTGTGTTACACTACAGCATCTCTCCCTCAACCCGCCGCCCACTCCATTCCGACCACCGAGCCAGACGCCCGCTGCAGCCTCGCCGGCTTCGTCTCATCACATCGGCCGTTGCGCTTTTCTTCATTTGAGGAGGAGGAGGACGGACGAAAAAAAGAAAGAACATCCGCGACATTTCGCCATGGCGAGCACCGAAGACAAACCAGCCGACAAGGAGAATGTGTCAAACTGGAAGGATTCAATCTACAACCCGAGGACCGGGGAGTTAATGGGTCGCACCGCCAGCAGCTGGGGTAAGAGAGCCAGAGCGAGGGCTGAATGGGCCGTTGCATCGCGGATCGGCGAAATCACGGTGAAATCACATTTGAAATCGATTTCGTCGGGGCTCACACCTTGACCACCCCCCTCCCCCTTCTTCTTCTTCTTCTTCTTCTCGGATCTCTCTGCCGAATTATTTGGATGCACGCTCGCTTCTCGAGTCTTTCTCCCTCCGTGTGCCCGTGCGTGTGTTTGCGCATACATGAAAATGGCATGAGCACCGAGAACTAGATCATGCGTTACAGACCATCTCGGAGGACATCGTAGTCCTACGTGAAGGTGTAAAGCACAAGCCTATACCAATAGGCCCCTATTAATGGATTATATTGTCTAAGCTGTGCCTATGTCTGCGGTATAATAGCAAACATATGGTATTGATCAGACAGCTGTCAGGTTTTCTAATAAATATGGTCATCTGTATACATCACACTATTTGGAAATTGTATCTCATGAGTGGACCGAGCTGCTCAGACCTTCCTAGTGGCTGTAAATGACTATGATTTCATTGAATCACTGTATCATAAGCCTACCGGTAATGTGCAAATTACCTATCGCCAATCAATACAGATATTTATGTAATAGTTCTCCTGGTTTTTCCATAGTGAGGTAGTAACACACCACACTCCTCCCTTGCAGCTGACAGCTCCTATAGGCTAGCGCAGACTGTCAAGCTGGCTGGGCCCCTGTGCTGCTGTGCAATGGGATGCTCCAGTGCAGTTGCATGGCCGCCCACATTAGCATGCCTGTCAAGGTCAAATGGGATTCCCTCTCGCTCCTATTTCTCTTTCTTTCACACACTGGGCAGGTGCATTGTGGGATACTGTTGGAGAGGCGTAAAAAACGGGGTATACTGCAGGAAGCTCAAGGGTCCATCCTCTCATTATGCACGTAGACAGGGATCGGCACTCTACGAGCTCCCATACTGGATGCTGGTGAACCATTTTGAATCAAATGCCTGCACCTCTGTGGCTTACTTGGCTATATAAGGCTAAAATGTACTGGAAATTGCAGCATCCCCCGTCAAAAGCTGTGTGATTTGAAAGCTGTAGGTCCTTCTAGTGTAAATGGGCTTGGAGATTTTAGAGTTGCATTTCACTGGAACATAAAATAGTTAATCACAAAGGGGTGATTCGTTTAAATTGCTATCCCTTTGAGACAAATCAATCCATCTGGGTGGTTGACCATATCTAGTTGAAATTTATCAATGGTTTACTGGGACAGATGGGCCCGTTGATAAGAGGAGATGTGGAAAATCACATGGCATAGTCATTTGGTTGAACACTGATTAATAATACATGAACTCTCACTCTTTCTTTTTTTGATCTTCCCTTTCCTTTTGCACAATTTTATTCACTGCCTTATCTGTTTCTAATTCTCTCATGTTCCACCAGGCCTCATTCTGTTATTTTACCTGATATTCTACTGTTTCTTGGCTGGCATGTTTGCCCTGACCATGTGGGTGATGCTGCTCACGCTGGATGACTATGTGCCAAAGTACAGAGACCGTGTCCCTCATCCAGGTTGGTTCCCATCAAAACACGAACAACAGATGAGTGGTCCTTTCAGCAGGCAGCATTGTTCTGTTTGGGGCATCTATTGTTGATACCACTGTCAATGAGGAGATGCCATAATGTGCACTGAATCATACCTATTTCTTTTGTATTGACCTGGTTTGAAGTCTCTTCTTGTATAATACCAGGAGTAAAAGGCTCATATACTAGAAGTGGACTAATCATTGCCCAGCTGTAACCGAGCGAAGACTGATCTGTAGACTATTTTGCTCATCTTGGAGCTCCTCCATCATCACATCCATAACATTTTCATACGATTTTGATTGTTGGGGTTTTCTTTGTGTTTGTACGTCTTTGCTACAGGGTTGGTGATTCGCCCACACTCACTGGACATTTGGATCAACAAATCTGATCCTTTCAAGTACGCACAATACATCCAACACCTGGAGTCCTTCCTGCAAAGTAAATGGCACTTCTCCCTGGTATATTAATGAAATTGTCATAACGATTTCGATTCCAGCCTTAATGAAGTGAATGTCACATGACATCCTTCATCACAGCTTGATTAGGCATTAACAAAAATGTACCTTCCCAACACGTCCTCGTTCCCAACTCGTCAAATACAGCAGCTTGGTCAATGGCCTCACGCTTCAGACTATGATGCTTGAGGTACCCATTTAGCATCTGTTTTATACAGGGCTATTCAATAGCGTGGTGTGTTGTGGTCCAGTCGAGTCGCATGTATAAAATGTTGGCACTATACGTTTCTGCAAAGCACGAATGTGTTAAAATCTCAACGTTTCTGAATCAAAAATGTTTCATATCAACATCTCTCAACTTATAGCCAATGTCGGTGGAGCCTGGGTCCACATCACGTGATTGTCAAGTTTCTGCAAAAAGAACAAAAATTGATGACATTCCTTCTATTCTCAGTAGAAAATGCAATAGATTAAGATACTTTCAGCATTAAAATGTGTTTTGATAACATTTCTACCGAGAAATGTCAAGTCAAGTCAGTTTTATTTGTGTAGCCCAATATCACAAAATACAAGTGTGCATTTTATTTTCATAGTCTTCGTTCAGTGAATGTATATGAATGTATGTGTTGGTTAGTTATTACAAAGATTCTTTCAGATAACGCCAGAAAGTTGTTGGAATGCAATGTTTCCAACACTGAACACAACCCCAAAACAAGTTTCTACAGTACGTGCTAAAAGATCCTAAATAATTCAATATTTGTATGCTTTTTTTCAAATAAACCATATAAATGCAGTGTAATTTGTGTTTTGGATGCAGTAAATATTCGATATATTCTGTAGATATATATTTTTATGACCCTATTTACAACACTAGTTTGCAAACCGGAAAACCTACAACTATGGTGCTGATTTGTATCAAGCTGCATAGTGAGACTCAAGGGAATTGTAGTGTTTTAAAAAAAAAATAGCGTATTCCCTGGAATTGGAAGTTGTATTCTGAATTGAGAGTACACGCAGCAGTTTAAGGGGATGGGAAACACATTTGTATGATCAGATTTTAAATATCTAATTGTTAAAATGATGAAAATTAATTTTGACCATATTTGACAGCGCCCAACTTGGCAAAGTCAAGAGCTCTCTATAACAGTTGGTCACGTGTCTTTAGCCCCTTCTGTTGCTGAATGACAAGCCTTCCAACATGCACTGAGGTCAAGGTTCAGTGGTCAATATTTCAAAGCAGGAGCCCTTTACAATCTTCAGATTGACATAATGTTACTCTCCATGTCGAAACTTTCCAACAATGCATTTGGTTTAATTCTATGACAAAGTTTGAATTTTCAAATTCCATGGACACAGCCTTGGCCTGGACTTACTTCCAGAGAGCCCTTTGGAGACCCAACACATGAAATCAATGGTCTTTAGCTCTTTTTTTATCTGTTATTGTGGAAATAGTAACAAACATCATTTAAGGTAATCATCTGACTAATTTACAACCAAACAAGTAATTCTGGCCTACTTTGAAGCTTATTTTCCTGATGAAATGCAAGATCTTTCTTTTCAGGCCTAACCCTATCCCAAGCAATTCAGCCTCCATAATTGTCGTAACGCCCTGGGTGGTCAGCAGGATTGCAATATGTAAAGGTGACTTATTCTTAAAACAAACAAACAAAATAACATCCATTTCTGCTGCCCACTGCTCTTATACGGTGGGTTAAATGCAGACGGAAAATTTCATCGTAAGAATACAATGACTAAAATAAAATAAAGTGGCTTTCATTTCCTCTATTGGGCCTCCAAAGGCCCCAGCATTGGCACAGGCCTAGTTTCAGAGGGTCCTTTGGAGGCCTCAGTGCATGTTGGAAGGCTTGTCATTCAGCACCATACTGTGTACTGTTATAAAGAGCTCTTGACTGCAGCTATGTGACTACACCCATATGGGTATAGTCACCTAGTGGAGGCGCTGTCAAATATGGTCCAAATTAATTTTCACCCATTTAACAAATTAGATATTTAAAATCTGATCACACAAATGTGTTTCCCATCCCCTTAAACCCCCCAGTGTACTCTCAATTCGGTATTTACAGCTTCCAATTCTAGGAACTACACTAATATTTTTAAAAACTACAATCCCCCTGAGTTGGCCCATGCCTTAATGCAAATCAGCACCATAGTTGTAGTTCTTAGTTGTAGTTTGCAAAATAGCATTGTAAATAGGGTCGTAAATATATATATATACAGAATATATCAAATACTTACTGCCGCCAAAACATATATTACACTGCATTTAGGTGGTTTATTTGAAGAAAAAAAAGCATACAAATGTTGATTTCTTTTGGATATTTTCTCAAGTATTGTAGAGATGCTTTTTGGGGTTGTGTTCAATGTCAGAAATGTTGCACTCCAACAATTTTCTGGGGAGACCTGAAAGAATCGTCATAATACCTAACAAACTAAAGATCATATACATATATCACATACATACATACATACATACATACATACATACATACATACATACATACATACATACATACATACATATACATACATATACATACATACACATTCACAGAACAAAGATTATGAAAATAAAATGCACATTTCTTGCTAGAAATGTTATCAAAATCCATTTTAGTGCCGAAATCATCTTAAAATATTGTGTTTCTCACTGAGAATAAAAGGAATGTCAGCCCATTTTTTCCTTTTCGCAGACAGAAACTTGACCCAGGCTCCAGCTACAAGCTGAAATGTTGATATGAAATGTATTTTTGGTTCAGAAACGTCAATATTTTAATGTATCTGTGGTTTGCAGAAACGTGAAATGACATCATTTTATTCTGGCTACTGGGTTGTCTCCCCCCCCCCCCCCAAACTGGAACACTACACCATTGATATCTATTGAATAGCCCTGCACGTGCAAAACGGACACTAATGACCAAGCTGCTGTATTTGATGAGTTGGGAATGAGGACGTGTTGACCTTCTGCAATGCTCTCTGTGCTTCCCCTAATTTCAAGTCAGGCTTACACATCTGAGCAATCCCTTTTTGCCTTTTTCTTTCTATCCCTCTCTTTGTTTATATTCCTTTTTTTTCTTTTTTTTTTTTCCTCTCTTTCTCTCTCTCTATCCCTCAGAGTATAATGACACCGAACAGGAGAGGAACGAGTTGTGTCGTCCGGGGGAGTATTTCTTGCAGGGGGACGAAGGCATAGAGAAGAAAGCTTGTCAGTTCAAGAGGAGCTTGCTGAGCCGCTGCTCTGGCCTGGCCGACACCAATTTCGGATATGCAGAGGGCAAACCTTGTGTACTGCTCAAAATGAACAGGGTAAAACAAAACAAAAAAATCTACCATTTACCTCAAGCTTTCAAAAGCTCCCAATTTACCTTTTCCCTTGGTTTCTTTGGTTCTCAGCTGTTCCCTTCTCCTTCTTCAGCTTCTTCCCACTCAGCCTCACCTATTTTTTCTTTCCATTCGTCTGTGGTGGATAGACAATAATAGCTTGTTTACATCATTTTCATGAATTTCCAACCCCAGTTCGCCCGTCTCTCTCAGCAGTCTCAAGCTGTCCTCTCTACATTATAGATTATTGGCCTGATGCCACGCGGGGACCCCTATATTAACTGTACAGCAAAGGTAAACATTGTGTTCATAACTACAGATGTGCTAGATGTGTTTGTCTGTCTGTGTTTTTCCTTTTGGTTGTGAAAAGTACTGATTGCCTTTACAGTCTCTCTATGATTTTGATGATCTTGTCTTCATTGTTTGTGTTTTTCTGTTTGTTTTCTTTCCGATTTCTTTCTGCATGCTGTCACTGACGGCTTTAGGGTAAGAGTATATGTAAGTAATCAGGATTAGGCCAATAGGTTTAATACTTTTCATAAGGTGTTAAGTCGTCATGCAGGGGAGTTCTACTATCATAGACCCATCACAAGGCCACAGGAGTTTCTGCCATTTTCAAGTTGTTTCAATCTAGATGTCATGAAAATATTTCAAAAGCAAAGTATGCTTGTGCAGATTTAAGTAGAACGCTTCATGCCTGCCAGTAAACAGGAAGTGCTGCACTAACAAGCAAGGGTTGGCTTTGTTTTTTTTTGGAGGGGTGGGGGGGAGGGTTCCTTCTTTTTCCCATTTCCAGTCTCCTCTGGCCTTGAGTAAGAAGGCAATATCAACGCTGGCGTCCATTATCTTTGCATGTGTGTGCTGACTGTTGCCTCTGCCCTCCTGTCTTTTTAGAGAGACACTCCAGTGCAGATGCAGTATTTCCCCAGTGAGGGACGCATTGATAAGATGTATTTCCCCTACTACGGGAAGAAAGCTCACGTAAGTCTTCTGACTATGGTCGGATTTATATCACAATGGTATCAGCCTGTTTGAAATGACCTACCCGATTTAGCTGTTGTTTTTTGTTTACCCCCTCCTCATTGAATAAATTTATCAACACATCTCACCTTCTCTGTGCATGTTTTTGACACTCTCTCTTCCCACATCGCTGTCATCTACACATCCTTTTTTTTTTTTTTGCATTATCTTGCACTTATATTTCATTCTGTCTCTGTGTGCCAATGCAGGAGAGTTACGTGCAGCCCCTGGTGGCCGTCAAGCTGCTGCTGTCCAAGGAGGACTACAACACGGAGCTGACGGTGGAGTGCAGGGTGGAGGGCTCTGACATCCGCAACAATGACGACAGGGATAAGTTCCTGGGCCGTGTCACCTTCCGGGTTAAGGTGTTTGAGTAAGGAAAATAAGGAATGGTGGGGGGGGGGGACGTGGCCAGAAGCTGCCCATTTAGCTAGGGATTTACAATTTGAAAAAAGGAAGGAAGTGTCAAAGACGTCAAAGAGAGCGCGCTCCCGTTTGGCTAGCTTGTTTGTCATGATGTAGAATGATGGTTTGGTTTTTTTTTTTGTTTTGGGTTTTTTTTTTACCCCTCTGGCCCTTCCTTATTCCCATTTTAAGATTTCTGGCTGTTGTCATTCTGGCCTCTTAAGACATCCCGATGATTCATAGGCTCTGTTCCACCGATGCTCCCTTCCATCCATGCATACACTCGTTGCACTGTTCCTTGTTCTCACTCACCTCTTTGTCGTACTGACGAGACTGGATAATTATAGGCATTTCAGGAAAGCCATGTAGAGTTGATGATATAGTAGTCTTTAGTTTGTTCTTGTTTTGTTTTTTTGTTTTATTTTTTTGGGGTTTTTTTTTTTTTTTTTTTAGATCTGTCCATCATCTGTCGGATGTCACTTAAAACTATACAAATCATTATGTCTGGTCTGAAAAGGGTTGTATCTTACTGTATAGTATAGGTGATATTGTAGAACATTTCCAACACGCTTTCACGGTACTCATGGTTCAGCATCCCACTGTCTTTTTCACATATTTGAAGACCGTCTTCATACAGGAACGTACCTTGATAATCAAGTATAACCACTATATCCATATGTATGAAATGCCAATTACGATGCCCCTTTCCACTTAATAGGTTTTAATTCTTATCATATCTAGGAAATTGTAGATAGATTTTAATGTAGTGGTTTTTACTTAACCACAAACCCCAGTCTTGCGCTGTCTGTCTGGGTGGCTGCATGTGTGTCTGTCTGTCTACTTGTCCTTCTTCCTGGCTGGCTCGACATTCCCGCCTCCCCACTGCAATAGCCAATGTGTGGGTAAGCGTTCTAGGACTTGATTTTAGTCTTGCTTCACCCAAGTGGGTGCTATATATTGATGGTGGCTGAGGTGACACAAACACACAAGCACACACACACACACACACATGCATACACACACAAACAGAGGTACAGTGTAAAATGCTTTTTTGGCCAAGAGGTGCTGGAAAGCACTGTAAAAATGAAGTTCACTGTATCCAATGTACTGTATATTCTTATGTGTCTGTATATCTACCTGGGTCTGCAAGGTTTGTCAGTTTACTCTCTTCTTCAGTCTGTGGATCTGATTGTCTGCTAGTTTGTCTATTGCAACTCAATGTATATATATATACACTATTTACCATATTTACTGAGTTCACACTGTATTTTTGTCTCAAAACACAACAATCTGTGCACTGTAAAGAAATAATTTAAACAAAGATTTACAGGAAATTATCTTATTCAAAGTTATGTTTACACAGTCTTAGAAGGAACCCGCGTTTGAAAGAACAACTTGTAACATCTCTTCAGGGTGCCTTAAGACCTGATGAAATAAATTGTGGAATAAAGGGGATTTTGGAGAAAAAAAAAAAGGTGTCCACTATACAGTTTTTAATGACCGCTGAAATGACCAACAATAAGGTTTTCACGTTGGTCACTGTGTAGGAGATCTTGATTACCTTGTCGATGAGTACAGAGACCTGGAGTCCACTTGGAAAACTATTACAGAAAAATAAATATTTGAATTAATGGGTGATTGTGCTCTAAAAGTAAATCATGCTCGGGGTAATCTACAACTCTCTGTATATCAGGAGTGTACGATACATCGGTCAGCTGATCAGTATTGGCCAGTAATTGCTCAAGAACATCTTATACGTATTGGGAGAGATATCAAAATTAGGCCCAATATGTCACAGCAGAATGGTGATGACGCATTACTTATGTGCTGACGGCAATGACAGGCGCTGATGGCAACAGTGTGATAATCAGCATTTCACACTCACAGAAAGGCTTTCACGGCCTGAGCTGTTATAGAGTAGATGCAAGGGCAAAGATGGTTGAAAACGTTATGCAAAAATAAATGTTGCATGTTTTCTCCATTTAAATTGACGTCATTTGTGCTCACCTCCAGTGAATGCAGGTACTTGGAAGCAGTGTGGTGTTTAGTGATAAATCTGGACAGGTACTAACATTCAGTGTTTTTCAGATGTCTGTATTTGCACCAAATACATCACAGCTTCAGTATAATAGCAGGTAAACTGTACTGGTGGAAACTAAATCACACAGTGGTTTTCCATCAAATTAAAAACACCGGCCGAGGGGCATCTGGGTAGCGTAGCGATCTATTCTGTTGCCTACCAACATGGGGATCGCCGGTTCGAATCCCCGTGTTACCGCCGGCTTGGTCGGGCGTCCCTACAGACACAATTGGCTGTGTCTGCGGGTGGGAAACCGGATGTGGGTATGTCCTGGTCGCTGCACTAGCGCTTCCTTTGGTTGGTCGGTCGGTCCGGGCGCCTGTTCAGGAGGGAAGAACTGGGGGGAATAGCATGATCCTGCCACGCGCTATGTCTCCCTGGTGAAACTCCTCACTGTCGGGTGAAACGAAGCGGCTGGCGACTCCACATGTATCCGAGGAGGCATGTGGTAGTCTGCAGCTCTACCCGAATCAGCAGAGGGGTGGAACAGTGACCGGGACGAAGTGGGGTAATTGGATGGGTACAATTGGAGAGAAGGGGGGGGGGTCAGTCGAAGTGACTGTAGCAATTGTCAGTGATTAGCAAAAATATAAACATCATGCATACGATATGTCTCTTAAAACATCAACTTTATTCCTTACAATTAATGTTTGTGATGCTGTTTGCCAGAACAAGACAATTAGTCCAACCATTCAAATTATAAAGGTCGGTTTTAGCAAATGTGGTGCTGTTGAAACAGAACTTAAAAAGGTTGCTGAAAGTTCATTGTGATTTTCTTTTTCAAAAACATCTATCCATGAAACTTTTGTAGATTACCCATGAGCCAGGTAATAAGCCAGGAAGCCAGGGAATAAGAACACAAATACTTGTGCACCACTCGTCTAATTGTGTGGACTTTATTTCTATGATATAGAATAGTGGCTCTCAGTTTTTGGACCAAACCCAATCTGATCAAACCACAGCTTTCAAGTTCCACCTACAAGCCCCCATTTTACTAAACCACACACAAACACAAACACACACACACACACACACACACACACACACACACACACACACACCTCTGGAGCTTAGTGCTTGATGGTGTGCAGTGGCTGTCTGCGTGTACTCTGCACGTTCTTCCTGTGCTCATGTGGATTATCTCTTGAGTAAGGGCCTTTCTGTGTGGAGTTTGCATGTTCTCTCTGTGCTCACATGGGTTTCATCCAACATCAGAAAGAACCCTAATAAAATGCAAAACGCGCTCCTGTCCTGTCCCTGATCACAACATGGATATCCACCTGGAATTAGTCCCTGCGCACCAAAGGAAAGGGCTGCCCACTGCTCCTGATTGCCCTTGGAAGAAGGACAGCAGGATGGGAAAAATGCAGAAGGAACATTTCTTCATCCGCCACTCCCTGCATGCATGCGTGCGTGTGTGTGTGTGTGTGTGTGTGTGTGTGTGTGTGTGTGTGTGTGTGTGTGTGTGTGTGTGTGTAGCTGTAAAACACATCTCCAATGGACCATCTCTCATCATGACAAAGGACTCATGCTTACAAATACAATCACACCTCTACTGCTATACTGACACTATACTATGACAACATGAGTATACAATACAATGCTAACACTTAAGAAGTAACTCACAAATCAGAATGTTCTCATATTTTAATGGCATCGATTAGGCTTTGCCAATTTCTCACAGTATACAACAAATTTCCAGGGATCTGGCATACTGGTGACACGTATAACACAGTCTGAGAACCACAATAATGTTAGGGGAAAAGGGCAAAATCAAACCAAGAGGAAGCCAATATTTCTGATTATTTTGAACCAAAAAGATGAAAGTGCATTGTAAGTAAAATCCATTCTGCTTGCAATTCCAAATGAGATTGGACTGTAGAAGCCAAAAAAAACGTTAATTTTGTTAGTGCTTCATATCAAGTTTGCATTGGTTCAGATATAAATTCTGGTATCTGAAGAGCATTATAAACAAGAGCATTATGGCTTCTGACTTGGCATACCAAAACATTTTTTTTTTACCGTTTAATTTATTTTTTCCTCTGACGACTCACTGAGCATACCCATTTAAGTAAAGGACATACTAATGATAATTTTAGATCTTAAGATTTATTTTTTTTAATTTACTGTCCGATACACAAATAGCATCATGGTGGTTGACGTTGCCGTCGCTGCTGTACTCCATTTCCCAGCAAGCCTGTAACCATGGCAGCGCTTTCCAAAAACACAGTCTTCTTCTGTGGTGCAGCGCCGCTACTTCTCAGTGTCACCGTTTCACATTGAGCGCTGAAGTTAGGGGGGAGGGGGCGGGGGGAAGCATGTTATACTGATGTTTAAATATGGGTCGAGATGGAAAAAGATAAAGAAAACCCCGCCGTCGAATCTGAGAACCGGGAGGAGAGAAGTGCCGCGCAGGGTTGCGCGACGCCGGCGCGAAATGGAGCCAAGAAAAGGTATCAAAATCCTCACCAAAGACTAAAAGCATCATTAGAAATGTCACTGAGTACGTGCCACCTTTTTGCTAAATGTGCAAACGCATCTCCTATTTCCATTTCTGATGCCCCCAGCGAAGAGCCGGGGGAGGATTCAGGCTACAGACGGGTCTTGGATGAGGCGAGGGAAAGCCAGAATCAAGTGGAGCGAGGTGAAAAGGTTTGTTTACCAAATAGTCACTTCATAGCTCTCCATCCATGGACAGTTAAGAGCCGATTATTCGAAACCAGTCAATTAACATGTCATGACGCCCCACGCCACTGAAATCAAACGCTGACTGTTGGGGCCTGTACGTCGACATTAAATTCCATCTTGGTAGTTTAACGCTTACTCCAGGTTTTACCCGATTAAGCTTTACTTCTTGACGACATTAACGCTCAGTTTTGTTTTAAACAACGAATACAGTGAGGTCTGGTGTTTGCAGTAAAACACTGTGGGGTTTATACTTATGTGCCAGCCAAGCAGTACTGTTGCTTTGATGACATGACCACTTTCAGGTGATGATGGCCCATGCCTGCTAATTTCACATATTTTCGACATCATGAAGACGAGCTCAGTAACAGTATCACACTACACAGAGTGGTAGTGCAGGAAGTAAAATATGAGGCCAAAGTTACATTTCAGTGGGCTTTACTCAAATCTTGGATAAAAGACAGGCAAAAGTCAGGGTCCAGCCAAGGTATGAAATCAAAGGAACAGGCCAGATCAAAACACATAGAGGCTATATAATTAAAAACTAGGCAACGATCAAACACTGACAAGCACAATTAACAACAGGTGACACAAATGACAGTAGCACCGACACCGAAAAGTGGCAGATTGGAATGTAACTAGTCGTTCACTGGTTTAAATTGATCCTTGGATCGGTATGCAACTCGTGCTCCACCGGCTCACACCGTTTCCTACCGGCAGGTGCCGCTTGAAAGTCGTAGACCACTGTCAGGCTGTCACACCATGTACCCCCTGAAGGAGGTTAGTTTTACGACAAGTACTGCCGTAAATGTATTTTTTTTTCTGTCTCTATTGGTAGCGCGACGCCTGGGTACCGTAGCGGTCTATTCCGTTGCCTACCAACACGGGGGTCGGTGGTTCGAATCCCCGTGTTACAGCCGGCTTTGTCGGGCGTCTCTACAGACACAAAAGGCCGTGTCAGCGGGTGGGAAGTCGGATGTGGGTATTTGTCCTGGTCGCTGCACTAGCGCCTCCTCTGCTCGGTCGGGGCGCCCCCCAGATCGGCAGAGGGGGCTGGAGCAGTGATTTTGTGTGATTTTTTACGTAATACATTTTTGTTATCACTAAGTTTAACAACAAATTTGTGTATCATCTAATCCAATATCTGAATTTCATCCCAATGTAATACCACTGAAAGGCAATAAATGGCAATATTGAATAATTGCCCAGCCCTATGTCCACCTTAAGTTTTTTTTTCCAAAAACAAAACTGAGCAATGGCAGTGAATATATTGTGGAGTTAGAAAACAACGAGACAGGAGACGTGAGAGTAGACGTAGTCGAGGTAGTTTACTAGCTCCAACTTTGCATGTCATACATTCGACAACGACACTGAACTGTGTACCGGAAGCGGAAGTGCATTATCTGACCCCTCGCCTCTTCCCTTAAAGGTACACCGTCCTCTTAGGTGAATGTCTCTAGTTATATAGATGTGGGTCACCACACAAGCCCCCCCAGAATTCACCTACACAAAACAATGCAAAACAGCAAAAGCGCAAGTCATGAACATAAAAATAGACTCTACAACAGAACAGTCAATGACATAGTGCAAAGTCACGGGGAAAACAGGTGACGAGTCGGGGGGCGGACCCTGCGGCCATAACGGCTGCGCTTCACAGGAGGGGAAACAGATGGGGCCGAAACCCGGGCCATAGGCGGGGCCGAAGCAGGAACAGAGGCAGGTGCCGGGGCCGACCTAGGAGGGCGTCCCCGCCGCGGGGGTAGGGCCAATTGCATTGGCTCCCCAATGTCCAAGTGAGCGGGCTTGAGACGGTCTATAGCGACCCGCTCCGGCCTGCCCCCCATGTCCACCACAAAGTTCTTATCCCCCCGCCTCCAGGACGCAGAAGGGCCCGTCGTATGGGGGCTGCAGCGGGGACCGATGGCTGTCGTGCCTAATTAAGACATACCTCGCCGATGGCAGATCCTTGGGGACGTAGGACCAGGGGAGGCAGTGTTGAGACATCGGAACGGGAGCGAAGGCACCGGCAGCGCTCCGGGACGCACTGAGGTGAGAGGCGGCCGACCAGGGAGCCGTAGCATCCGGAAGAAACTCCCCCGGAACCCGCAGGGGCTGGCCATACACCAGCTCAGCGGAGGAGGTCTGGAGGTCTTCCTTCGGGGCCGAACGCAGGCCGAGCATGACCCACGGGAGCCGGTCCATCCATTCGCAGCCAGTGAGGCTTGCCCGCAGAGCGGCTTTCATGTCCCGATGGAACCGCTCACAAAGTCCGTTGCTCTGCGGGTTGTACGCCGTAGTGCGGTGGATCTTCACCCCCAGGTGCTCAGCGACCGCCGCCCAGAGCTCCGAGGTAAACTGGGAGCCCCGGTCGCTCGTGATGTTACCCGGCGTGCCGAAACGGGCCACCCAGCAGCCGATGAACGCCCGCGCTACCTCTGCTGCCGTCGTGGAGGACAAGGGAATAGCCTCTGGCCACCTGGTGGCCCTGTCCACAATAGTGAGGAGGAACGTATAACCACGGGAGGGGGGCAGGGGACCCACCAGGTCAACATTGACGTGGTCAAACCGCCTCTCTGGAACCACAAACGGCGCCAAAGGGGCCTTGGTATGGCGGTGCACCTTGGCGTGTTGGCACGCCACACATGAGCCGGCCCAGGCTCTAACATCCTTACGGAGCCCAGGCCAAACGAACTTGACGCTCACCAGCTTGGTCGAGGCCTTCACTCCCAGGTGGGAAAGGCCGTGGACGGTGTCGAAAACTCGGCGCCGCCAGGAAGTAGGCACCAGGGAGCGCGGTTGACCGGTGGAGATGTCACAGAGGAGGGTGGTGTTGGCCGCGTCGAACGTCACGTCCTCCAGCCGTAGCGCCGTAGGGGTCGACCGGTAGTCTTGAACGGTCGCGTCCTTGGCTTGGTCCGCTGCCATAGCGGCGTAGTCGAGTCCCAAGTGAACGGCGTTAACAACCGCCCATGAAAGGCAGTCGGCGACAAAGTTATCCTTGCCCGACACGTGTTGTACGTCCGTGGTAAACTCGGAAACCGCCGCGAGATGGCGCTGCTGACGCCCAGACCACGGTTCTGAGGTTTTGGCCATACAGAACGTCAGCGGTTTGTGGTCCACGAAAGCGGTGAACTGTCGGCCCTCCAATAGGAACCTAAAGTGTCTGGTTGCGAGGAAGAGACCCAGTAGTTCCCTATCAAAGGTGCTGTATTTGCGCTCGCTCTCACGGAGTTGTTTACTGAAGAACGCCAACGCCTGCCCCCCCCCCCCCCCACTGCTCACACACGGCCCCCACGGCGTAGTCGGAGGCATCCGTTGTAAGGGCTATGGGGGCGGCAGGCGACGGGTGAGCTAGCAGCGCAGCATTGGCCAGCGCGGTCTTGGCGGCCACAAAAGCCTCGTCCATCCCCGAAGACCAGTCCAGCTCGTCCTTAGACTTCTTACCCCGCAGGGCCTCATACAGGGGATGCATGATGTGGGCGGCACGGGGCAGGAAACGGTTATAAAAGTTCACCATGCCCAGGAATTCCTGCAGCGACTGTACAGTGCGGGGGCGGGGGAACATGGTGACAGCCTCAACCCTGGCAGGGAGGGGAACGGCCCCCTGTGGAGTGATGTGGTGCCCGAGGAAGGTGATGGACGACTCCCCGAACTGACACTTAGCTGGGTTGATGATGAGGCCGTGTTCGCTGAGCCTGTCGAACAGCTGTCTGAGGTGCGTCATGTGTTCCTCCGCCGACGCGCTGGCCACGAGGATGTCGTCTAAGTACACAAACAAAAATGGCATGTCGCGGAGCACAGAATCCATAAGGCGCTGAAACGTCTGCGCCGCCCCTTTAAGGCCGAAAGGCATACGTAAAAACTCAAAGAGCCCAAAGGGTGTGATGACAGCCGTTTTTGGGACATCCAGTGGGTGGACCGGCACTTGGTGATACCCCCGCACTAAGTCGATTTTGGAATAGATGGCAGCGCCCGCCAGGTGGGTAGAGAAATCTTGTATGTGCGGTATGGGGTACCGGTCGGGGGTCGTGGCATTGTTTAGGCGACGGTAGTCCCCGCACGGGCGCCAACCCCCGTCGGCCTTAGTAACCATGTGAAGAGGGGAAGCCCACGGGCTGTCAGAACGGCGGACAATGCCGAGGCGCTCCATAGTCGAAAACTCCTCCCTGGCTATTGCGAGCTTGGCCGAGTCGAGGCGTCGGGCCCGGGCGTAAACTGGGGGGCCCACTGTGGTGATATGATGTTCCACGCCGTGCTTGGCCACCGCCGAGGAGAAGGTGGGTGTGGTGAGCTCGGGGAAATTGGCGAGCAGGCGTTGGTATGGATCCCCGGTGGAGAGTGTGTTAGCGAGGCACAGCGCTCCAGCGCCCCCAAGCGTGCAGGGGTATGACGCAAAAGAGACGGCATCAATCACGCGACAGTTTTTAACATCCACCAGCAGGTTGAAAGCACAGAGGAAATCCGCACCTAGGAGCGGGGTGGATACAGCAGCCATCACAAAGTCCCAGCCGAAACGTCGGCCGCCAAAACACACGTCCACATGTCTGATACCGTACGTCCGAATGGACGTGCCGTTGGCGGCGTCCATCTGGGGGCCGTGACTGTCGGTCATCGTGTCCACAGCTTGTGCTGGTAGTATGCTGCGTTAAGCGCCAGAGTCAACCAGCAGCCGCCGGCCCGACAAGGAGTCTCTGATGAACAACAGCTTGCAGTCACGGCCGGCGCCCATAGCCGTTAACGAGCGCCGGCCTTGGCGTTTCCCGGAACCCTGTAATTGCAGGGTTTGCGACACTGTTTTGCTTTTGCCCCAAACCTGGCATGGTAATAACAGAGCCCGTCGTAAGGTTGGCGGCGGGCTGTCACCGCAGCCGCGGTGTCCATATAGTCGTACACAGGTGGTGGTGGGGCGGTCTGGTGGGGTAGCAGGGCATGCACAAACTGTTGCCGGTTGGCCAGGAAAACCCTGTCTGCTTCAGCAGCCAGAGAACGGTAGTCCTTGGAGGCGGCGAGAGGAGAACTGGCCAGTGCTGTGCTACAGGTGCGGGGAGCTGCCTCAGAAAAATGTGTGTGAAAAGAAAGGCCGGATCAGCCGATCCCAGCACAGACAGCATTTTTTCCATTAACTCAGACGGTTTGCCGTCGCCGAGGCCATTCGGGGACAGTAAACGGTCTGCCTTCTCCAGCTCCGACAGTTCAAATAGCTTCAGGAGGAATGTCTTTATAGCATCGTACTTGCCAGCAGCTGGCGGAGCTTCCAACAGTGTCATTGCTCGCGCCGTTGTCGATGCGTCTAACGCCGCCACTACGTAGAAGTACTGCGTTGCATCCTGCGTTATCCCTCTCAGCTGGAACTGGGCTTCTACATGTTGAAACCACGGCCGTGGATTATGCTGCCAAAAGTCGGGTAGCTTCACAGTAGCGGTGTAAATGCTAGCGTTAGCAATAGCCATGTTGTTAGCACCGGCGTCGTCGTTGTCAGACATACTCGTATTAGTAGTTCGATCACGTCGGGGTCACCAATGTGGAGTTAGAAAACAACGAGACAGGAGACGTGAGAGTAGACGTAGTCGAAGTAATTTACTAGCTCCAACTTTGCATGTCATACATTCGACAACGACACTGAACTGTGTACCGGAAGCGGAAGTGCATTATCTGACCCCTCGCCTCTTCCCTTAAAGGTACACCGTCCTCTTAGGTGAATGTCTCTAGTTATATAAATGTGGGTCACCACAATATCATATATCTGTCTGCCTGTCCATCCATCCTCCTGTCTGTCTGTCTGTTTGTTTCGGGGAGGATTTTGTGTCTTGTAGCAAGGAAACATCTAATTACTTTCACTCAAAAGCAACCAATTAGTTTGGTTAGCAACTCTGAATGAAGTTAAGATGTAAGTAAAACTTAAGTGATGGAGATCAACTTGAATAGATATATGAGTACTTCTTTGAGCCCTGTTCCCTCCCTCCCAGAGAGTTACCAGCCTGCAGAGCAATGGGACGCAGTTTGTTACCAATGTTCAGGTTGCTGCCGATGCTAAAGAGTCCAAACACAGGACTGAATTGAGAGAGGCTCGGAGACTCAGGTAATCTTTCAGTTCTCTCCAGTATTCTTCTCCCCAAAAAACTTTTTGACATCAGGATTTTGTGTGTGTGTGTGTGTGTGTGTGTGTGTGTGTGTGTGTGTGTGTGTGTGTGTGTGTGTGTGTGTGTGTGAAAGAGAGAGAGAGAGAGAGAGAGATATTGGGAAACACTTAAGTCAGTGCAAGAATTAAATTGCAACAGATGATGAAATGAGTGCCACTGCCACATATGTCAGTCAATAAGTGTGGCGCTCACAATGTCTGTTCGGTGAATTTCCTTCACCCGCCCCAGAGTTGAAAAACTAGAGAGAGAGGCCAAGTCTGGCATGGAGAAGTTTGAGGAGATCATCAAAAATTGGTCCCAAGATAAACAGAAGGTGATTCCTCAGGAGTTGCATGAGGCTCTTGAACGTCAGAAGCAGCTGTGTGCTGTGCTCCTGCAGGACAAGAACAAATTCATCCATGAACTGCAAAAGGTAACACCGACAGACCCACCTCCAAAACACCTGTCCTATGCTAAAACATACTTCCAAGGGATGGAGAAACTTCCTTGATAAGGAGGTATACTGCAAGTCAAGACTGGTATAAAACTATCTATCTCTATGCCAGCTTCTATTCCCACTGCTGGTACTAATCTTAATGACAATCATTAACCTTAAAGTGCCTTACAAAGAAAACAGAAAGAAATGCAAATAAAAACACTACAGGCACTACAGACATTAGTCAGAATAAAGATAAGCTAAGATTAAAACATGTAAATGCCAGGGCGTCCGGGTAGCATAGTGGTCTATTCCATTGCCTACCAATATGGGGATCGCTGGTTCAAATCCCAGTGTTACCTCCAGCTTGGTCAAGCGTCCCTACAGATACTATTGGCCGTGTCTGCGGGTGGGAAGCCAATATGTGTCCTGGTCGCTGCAGTAGCGCCTCCTCTGGTCGGTCAGGGCGCCTGTTCGGGGAGGGAGGGGGAACTGGGGGAAATAGTGTGATCCTCCCACGCACTACGTCCCCCTGGCGAAACTGCTCACTGTCAGGTGAAAAGAAGCGGCCAGCAACTCCACATGTATCGGAGGAGGCATGTGTGTCTGCAGCTCTCCCCGGATCGCCAGAGGGGGTGGAGCAGCGACTGGGACGGCTCGGGAGAGTGGGGTAATTGGCCAAGTACAACTGGGGGGAAAAGGGGGGGAAATCCTAAAAAAAAAAAAAAAAAACATGTAAATGATGTGATAATAACAGGGAAAGAAAGTATACAAAGACCATCTATAAAAGTTTGTTTTGAAGAGGGGGTTTCAAAGATGACGGCCTTGGAAAACAAAAACTCGTTTAAACATGAAGTTTTAAGGTGACCAATATTTTTCAGTCAATATTTGACATTTTCTGTTTTGTTTTGGGTTTTTCTGTTAACAGGAGCTGAAATCCAGAGATGACTACTATGTTAAAGACTTGAACAGGCAGAGAGAAGAAGTGGACCTGATTATTGAGAGGATGGAAGACCAGATTAAAACCCAGTCCAAGACCAACAGGGAGGAGCTGAACCAGATTGAGGTAGGACCAGACTTTGGCCAAATCGAAAGTTTTACAACTGTTTGTAGAAGTTGTTTCAGTTTTCAAGACGAATTTGATGAGTAGGGTTTAGTGCATCAGGACAATTCAAGTTGTGTCACATAAGTCAGCCACAAAAAGTGACGTTTATTCAACCCATAATTTGAATAATAATAATAATAATAATGATAATTAAAGATCGGCATGGTGGAAAAAGGCGGCACAGTGGAAAAATGGTGGCACAGTGGTTAGCGCAGTTGCCTCACAGCAAGAAGGTCCTGGGTTTGAGCCCCGGGGTAGTCCAACCTTGGGGGTCATCCTCTGTGTGGAGTTTGCGTGTTCCCCCCATGTCTGCGTGGGTTTCCTTCGGGTGCTCCAGTTTCCTCCCACAGTCCAAAGACATGTAGGTCAGGTGAATCAGCCATGCTAAAATTGTCCCTAGGTGTGAATATGTGTGTGTGTGTGTGGGGGGGGGGGCTGTCCAGGGCGTCTCCCCGCCTGCCGCCCAATGACTGCTAGGATAGGCTCCAGCATCCCTGCGACCTTGAGAGCAGGATAAGCGGTTTGGATAATGGATGGATGGATGGATGGAATAATAATTCGACCCATTTCAGCATTGTTTCATCTGTATGAAACATACTGTGTTGCTCCACTGTTTGCAAAATAATGATGTGCAGTGATTTAAGCAGTGATTCAGTATTTAGCATCTGCAGTGCTTCCTCCGACATTGAGCTCTGCAGCAGCTTTTCTGCAACATCACATATTGCAAAGTGAGCTAACCATGGCCAAAGTGAAATGGTAAAAAGGTGGTATTACTGAACCTGCAATACATATTTAAGCCATACGGACTGATCAGTTACCTCTTGTGGTAATTAGTAGATGGTATTAGAAATTTTGAAGGTTTGTTGGACATTGCAAAATCAGCTAAGGGAGATGGCATTTGCAGAACTTTTGCAAACAGTGAGTTTATCCCAATCACAGTGAGTTTGAGAGACTACTTTTCTCTATACCCTTGTATAGATTGTGTATTGACATTGCGCTGTGTAATGGTGCGGCATTGCTAGTCCCACTAATGATTGCTTACTGGCTGAATGTGTTATTCACAGAATGCATATGAACAGGAACATAAGGTCTTACTGACTGGCAACAGGGAGAAATGGGAGCAGCTCATGAAGGAACGTCGTGACAAAGAGGTAAAGATAAAAGAACTAAACAAGCAAGATTCCTCCCGTGGACCCCAGGCATATAGTCACACAAACATAGACAGTACACTGACTTTATTCTCCCCTGCCTTGTAATCAATTTTTACATATCAATATCATCCTCTCCCTTATCACCAGATGGAGAAGCTGACTGAAAGGATGAAAAAGGTGGAGGAGTATGAGGCACAGCTCCAGCAGCTCAGGGTGGAGAATGCTGAGGAGTACAATGAGATCAAGAACAAACTGGACACTGATGTTCATGTCAGTGCAAATATCAAGGGTTGTGTGTGTGTGTGTGTGTGTGTGTGTGTGTGTGTGTGTGTGTGTGTGTGTGTGTGTGTGTGTGCGCGCGCGCGCGCGCGCGCGTGCATGCAGCCGAGTAGTTAAGGTACAGGGTTGGTTCATGAATGAGGTTATGTTATTATAACATTGTGCCAGAGGACATAACGCAAACAAACAGTTCATCAACAGTCACAATATTAATAATCACCTCTGAAACCTCAGGGTAACCAATGACATGCTATGTAACTGTTAGATAAAATTGTAGCTAACACACTTGGTATAATTTGAAAGTGTCGGAAAAACTTTGACAAATAAAGAAATAAGGTGTGTTTCAGTAATCGAGGCAAGAGGAAGTAAACGCACCACAGACTTCCTCCAGAGCTCTAAACACCAAAAAGGCAGCTTTGTTTCTTGAAACAGCTCTAAACTGAATGAAACATGACTGCACAACTCTGTTGTCCAGAAAAATCAAAGATAAGATCAGCATCAGCAGAAGAACCCAATTACTAGTCTGTTACACTTAGGTTTTAATTACAAAAAAAAAACAAAAAACAAGCACTATGATAACTGTCTGATAAGAGGTCAGAAAAAAAGCCGCTTCAGCATCTCGTACCATCCTCCCCTCTAGCTCATGGAGCAGCAGCTGGAGCAGATGAAATTCACCCACCTGCTGAACCAGGAGAAACTGGAGTACAACCTGCAGGTGCTGAAGAAGAGAGATGAGGAGAGCACCATCACCAAGTCCCTGCAGAAGAGGAAGATTACCAGGTAACACTCACTCACTCACTCGCACGCACACACACACACACACACTATTCAAGCCACTTATCCTTTGTGGTGGTCTGTCCCAGACTGCAGGATATACTGAACAACCTAAAGATTAAGTGTGCCAATCAGGAGAGGCAGTCCAGTGAGGAGATTGAGATTTTAACTGAGGACAACAAACGCATCATGCGCCAGTACAAAGACATACAGAAGAAAATGAGGTAAGTTGTCATTTTCTGCTTTTGCTTGTATTTGTTTTACAGTCTGTTTTGTCCATCTTTTCCCCTCCCTCCGCACCCTAATTCATTTTCTGCACTTTTCTGCCAGGCACTTTGCAGCTGTTGATGCTAAAAGGTTTGAGGAGGTGTGGCTGATGAATGAGGCAGAGGTGAAAGAGCTGGTAGAGAGAGCTGTGGACATAGACCAGGTCATCCACCAGCAGCTGCTTGGCTTAGCCTGGGAGCGGCCTCATATGACCTTCATGGAGCTCTCAAACCCAGTGCATCCCCAGAAACAGGCCCTGAGGACGACCCGCCAGGCCACTGCCCAGCTCAATCACCACAGCCAAGCCTCCAAACCTAGCCTGGGGATGAAAGATGCCTCCATTGGGCCCGAGTTTGACACTGACACTCGGGCTAAAAGCATCACTATGGATACATACAGAGACATGTCAGAGCCCATGCAGAGCCGGAGCAGCAAAGAGGAGGGTATGGAGGAAAGTACACCAAAGGGGAAGAGGGCGGTATCGTCAAAGACAGTGAGGAAACTGCTGAATCTGTTGTGTGATGAGGCGGTGAGTGTCATGTTTAAGATTTATCTTTGCGGAAAAGGAACAGCAATTCTTAACCTAATCTTACACAAAAATGTCGCTGAAACTAAAAGAATTAGGAGATACAGCCTTTTGATATTAGCTTTGTCCACTTTTACTTGTTCTTAAAGTAAAGATCATTTGTCCGACTTAACACAGGTTTGTAATGCTGACAGGTATGGAGGGTACGCAGGGGACCAACTGCAAAACCAGCAAGTATCCAAATGGCCCATAATGTGCAGGATATGCAACGTGCTACATCCATCTGGTTCTGGTTAGGATTTAGGTCGCATTTTAGATGAGTTGTAGATCATTTGTGTTGATTCATAAACAGGGATGTGGTTTTGTGTGTGTGTGCGTGCGTGCATGCGTGTGCGTGCGCATGCGCGCATACAGAGTCTTAGGTACTTGATATTGTACATACTTGAATTGTCACTCAAAATGTTAATGCGTCATCATCTTGGGTCTGAATATAGAGCACAACTCAACTGTCACAAAACAAAAAGCAACGTGCGACAAGGCTGGACTCCTCACTGTTCTTGGCTTCTCTCCCATCCTCCATCTCAGGGCTTCCTGATAGAAGGTAAACTTCTGAAGCTGCTGTCTCCGCTGCAGAAAGATGAACAATCGCTCATGAAACTTGATGCCATCTTCTCTGTGAGTTCCTTTGGTATTATAGTTCATTCATGACAGCTCTCACAGAGCTAAATACAAGAGACTGCTCCGCTGCAGGCCTGCTTGGAGAAGAAGTCTTGGGTTGGGTTTAATACATCAGAACATCTCAGACATTATAGTGTTTGTCGAGTTAAATAGTAAAGTGTGCGAAATTCACTGACATTTTTTCTTCACTCTTTAATCCTCTATTCTGTTGTTGTTTTTGTCTATACTTTTGTGTTGTGCTATGTGGAAACTCCTGTTGACCTTATTGTTTGGGCCTTTTGGATCTTTTTAGTAGTGAAACTTTGTTGTATCCTCTTCATAGGCCATGGGTGTTGAAAGTGAAGATGATGTAGACAAGCTGGCTGAGTTCTTCTTTACATTCGGACTGCAGCAGAGAAAGCAGGCTGAGGTAAAGAGGAAAAGAGATGAACCGTTGAGAGGACGGATTAGTCAACTGAATTAATAATCAGACATTTTCGTGAGTCTGTGAAACTCATGAGACTTGACTTTCCATTGCTACCACCAGTGTTTCCTCTTCCAGCAGGATTCTTGGGCAGATGCAGGTGAATACGCTGCCAAGACAGAGGGTGGAGAAACCAGCACTGCCACCAGCCTGACCTCTGACCTTATCCATCCTAACCATGTCCTGGCCGCTCTGAAAGCTTTCACTGCCCAGCACTGTAGATCCAGGTTAGACCAGGGATCCCCTATGTTTCAATATGAAATATCTTCTGAGCTACCAACACACCAAACACTGTTCTGCAATGTCTCTCATTCACTTCACAAAAAACGGTTTGATTTTTAGTAGCTTTGTGTGACATGGACCGCAACTTAAATACAAAAACCACTGAGATCATGTTTTTTGTTGCTCTACCAGGGAGTGTTCGGCCCCCACTCAGTCCAGTTTGTCTGCCCTTGGAGGCAGGGATAATGCTCAGGATGCAGCCTATTGGGAGAGTATGGCCAACGCTATCCCCGAAGCCAAACTCAAGACCTGGGACGCACTGGAGAAAGCACTCGAGAAGTACTAGTGAGTAACGGGCCTCCTTACTCACATGCACACATCTATATATCGACATGTGCACGCAGACACACTTACACACTCATATATATATATATATACACTACCGTTCAAAAGTTTGGGATCACCCAAACAATTTTGTGTTTTCCATGAAAAGTCACACTTATTCACCACCATATGTTGTGAAATGAATAGAAAATAGAGTCAAGACATTGACAAGGTTAGAAATAATGATTTGTATTTGAAATAAGATTTTTTTTACATCAAACTTTGCTTTCGTCAAAGAATCCTCCATTTGCAGCAATTACAGCATTGCAGACCTTTGGCATTCTAGCTGTTAATTTGTTGAGGTAATCTGGAGAAATTGCACCCCACGCTTCCAGAAGCAGCTCCCACAAGTTGGATTGGTTGGATGGGCACTTCTTTGAGCAGATTGAGTTTCTGGAGCATCACATTTGTGGGGTCAATTAAACGCTCAAAATGGCCAGAAAAAGAGAACTTTCATCTGAAACTCGACAGTCTATTCTTGTTCTTAGAAATGAAGGCTATTCCATGCGAGAAATTGCTAAGAAATTGAAGATTTCCTACACCGGTGTGTACTACTCCCTTCAGAGGACAGCACAAACAGGCTCTAACCAGAGTAGAAAAAGAAGTGGGAGGCCGCGTTGCACAACTGAGCAAGAAGATAAGTACATTAGAGTCTCTAGTTTGAGAAACAGACGCCTCACAGGTCCCCAACTGGCATCTTCATTAAATAGTACCTGTTAGAGCCTGTTTGTGCTGTCCTCTGAAGGGAGTAGTACACACCGGTGTAGGAAATCTTCAATTTCTTAGCAATTTCTCGCATGGAATAGCCTTCATTTCTAAGAACAAGAATAGACTGTCGAGTTTCAGATGAAAGTTCTCTTTTTCTGGCCATTTTGAGCGTTTAATTGACCCCACAAATGTGATGCTCCAGAAACTCAATCTGCTCAAAGAAGTGCCCATCCAACCAATCCAACTTGTGGGAGCTGCTTCTGGAAGCGTGGGGTGCAATTTCTCCAGATTACCTCAACAAATTAACAGCTAGAATGCCAAAGGTCTGCAATGCTGTAATTGCTGCAAATGGAGGATTCTTTGACGAAAGCAAAGTTTGATGTAAAAAAAATCTTATTTCAAATACAAATCATTATTTCTAACCTTGTCAATGTCTTGACTCTATTTTCTATTCATTTCACAACATATGGTGGTGAATAAGTGTGACTTTTCATGGAAAACACAAAATTGTTTGGGTGATCCCAAACTTTTGAACGGTAGTGTATATATATATATATATATATATATATATATACACACACACACACACACACACACACACACAATAAACATCCTCCTGTCCACAAATTAACTGACTTGGTTTTTGCAGTGCTGTCTTGACAGAGAGAGCTGAACTCATCACCAAGAATGACGGTCTAAAACGACAAAATGACGAGCTACGGCTACTACTGCAACAATCTCTCAACTCCAAAGGTGTGTTTGTGTTAGTGTTGGTGTGCAGACACTATGTTCTATCTACTCATCCACTCTTTTCCTCTTAGACATTAGTTGTATATTTTATCATCTTCGCCAGTTACTTTTGTGAATTATTTTAAGAATATTTTTTGAATTTTCCCCTTAAATTGTCAACAAGTATTTAGCCTCTGGATAAAACCAATGCTTTAATCATAGTAGAAAATTGAATAAGCGAATATTCTTTGTGCCGCAGGTTTTATAAAACTGATGTAAAACCCAAACCAAAACATACCCAGCACTGATACAAAACTTAACCAGACTAGAAGTAATGTTTTCTTATGCATTCTTGTTAACTTTCCTCCCCTATCAGCCCCCGTCCCGTGACTGGCTGGTTGACTGTCTGATGCCACACAGGCCCATGCGATGAGGTTGGCTACTGAAGGACACAAAAAAAAAAAAAAAGTGAAAAGGGCTTTGGTTATATGACAAAAATAAAGTCTCTTTGAAATAATATTGTGGGTGCTGTGTTTTTTGGGTTTTTTTTTACACTGCTACCAGAGAAGACCAGAGTAAAATCCCTAACAGAAACTGTTGATCCAAGTCATTCATAGGTTCCAGACAGACAGACAGACATAGATTCTACAGATATAGAATTAATTGTATTTTATTATTCAAAAGTAATAATTGAAGCATAAAATGAACAACTTCATTTTAATTTAGATAACACCGTCCACAAGGGAAGGTTTCTTGACTTTGTTTATAACCATATGGAGGCAATGTTGCAAGTTTTTGAGCTACTCGCCACCAAACAAAGCAATACACTCTAGAGTCTAGATCACCAGCACATCTGTCTTTCTTCTTTCAGCTTTTTCCCTGTTTTTCAGGGGTCGCCACAGCAGATTTTACAGTTTCCATCAGGACCCTGTGAGGGCACAACACCAATGCTGACCGTTGTTCGATCCGGTATGGTCTTGTCAATCTGCATATTGATTTGGCAAAATTTTATGTCGGATGCCCTTCCTGACACAATCACTAACCCTATGGATGGGGGCACAGGTAAAGCGCTGGATGCCATCCCAGTATTCATGGACTTGCGCCCATGCCTGTCGCCATACATCTAAATGTGTTTATTGAGTGGGGAAAATAAATGAAATATTTGGCTTCATTACAATGAAATACTTAAGTCCTGAGTGGAATCTCAACATTTCTGTACAGATGTGATACGTTAATTTCCGGAAATAAATTTCCAAACATTTGCACCCCTGCTGGTTGAACTCTGCCATAGAACTGCAGGCCCAAATACTTTTGAGCCCTTTATCCACTTTCCTGATCAACAGGTAGACATGGAGACTGAGCCAGATGATAGCGATCAAGAGAAGGTAACAAAATCATATGCAGAAAATTATGAACAGTATCCATCAGACAGAGCTAATTTACCAGTGGATTTAACAGATCCCATGGTGAAGTGGACCATTCTTGACTTGGGTTCGTGCAAACCTGAGGGACCCTTTCCCAGGGATAAAAATGGCAGGTGGTTCTCAAATGGCTATTATTGCAAACGATCTAAATCTGGTTGTAAGGTCCCTTGTAAATGCCTATGCTATTCTCTGAAGATGGATTGTGTATTGTGAGCAGTGTTGGCTTAGGAGGTGTCCATCCCACCAGCTCTCCTGGACTGTAGGGATAAATGACTGGCTAGGGCTATCTGGCAAAATCAAGAAACACAAGTCAACCCCTGCCCATCAAGTGGCATGTGTGGTATTTGACACATAGAAAAATGACTGTACAGTGGATAGTGTACTAGACAGCAAATACAAACATCAAGTTGGTTTTTGGACCAAATTGTTAACTAGAATCATATTTGTCACTCTGACATTAGCTTCATGTAACATAGCTTTTAGGGGGTGTCATGAGAAAGTGGGTGAGCTCAAAAATGGGAACTGCTTGTCAGTAATAGAATTGCTGGCTCGATAAGATCCCATTTTATGGGAGTTACTAGATAAAAGATGCAACGTGAATTATTTAAGCCCTTCAATTCAAAATGAATTAGTTGCGTTGTTATCACAGAAAGTAATGTGTCCCAAGACAGACTCTCCAGATTGGCGATTCTCAGCAATGAAGGCCAGCGTGATCACCAGATGGATTTAACAAACATTGTAAAGGAATTCGCACAGAAGAACGCAAGGAGGAAATGACATCTTGGTTATTGTTAAAGGTAAGAAAGAATACATTTGAGTGTATTATGGATATTTATTAATCTTGGAATCAAATTAACACAGGGTAAGCTGTTGGCCTAGCCTGAGGCCTATTTGTGTGTCTGTTTTCTGTGCTCGTTTATGAATGGACGGTCCATTAAAGTGTGTGTTCATCAATAACGTGCAGTGAGGTCAGTGGCTGAGTAGGCAGGCACTGCTGGCAGGTTGTTCAGGTCACAGTAGTTGGCACCTACCCATACATTGTCCCCCTCACTGGAAAACAGCAAACAAGGGAAGCCGTGCAGCCTGCTGATGGCAGTATTGGAGCCGCATAGCCAGACTTTCCTTATGTACCACTCCATCTGGAATGATCGGATGATTTTCTGTCCTTTACGCTGGTGGAGGTCAGTGAGAGCTGATGTAGGCCTGACTTGCTTGATGACAAGTAATTTTTGCTGGTTATCCAGTTTATTAAAACTCTGAAGACGTACGATGGTTGACATTACTGATTTCACTCTGAAGTGTAGCTAAGCTGCTCAAATTCAAATGAGCTAGCTTGCTTTATTGATAGCACAAATATCTATGACACTGTAGCAATTTAGCACCTTGATGGCTCTGATTGGCTCACACTCCCGCCATAAGCAGTGCCTTTCCTCATCCGTTGATTTCACCTTAAGCTATGCAATACGCATGCACAAACCCCGAAATTCACAATGTTAAAGGCAATCCTGAAAAAAAGCAGAGCTTACTCTCCCCATTGAAAAAGTAGGCCAGCTTGTACACTATATGGCATTTCGCTCTTAGAAGTTTCAGGACTTCAAAAGGACAAGGACATAAAAATATCATTAAAAATATATTATAACACAGCATACTTGTAACTAGAGTGAGATTTTGATATGTTGTTATGAATTTGTTGTATGGTTATTTTAATTAAATTATCACATGCATGTCATTGTGTTCATTCTGTGCTGGCTACCAAAATATCTGCCTCGGCCTGGGCTGAGCGGCTAAAGTTTGTTTTTGCCCATTGCCATGGTATCGATTGTTTTTGGCTTGCTATTACAGAGCTGTATGTTGGTTAGCATTACATGGTTTGTGTGATGGTTTTATTCTAAGTTGAGTAATCAGAAGATGACATTAACTACTAACTTAGCTATCTTACCGAGCTTGCACTATACATTGCATATTGATCATTTTACTGTTAAGTCATGTAATTGTTGCATGCATGTGTGTGTGTGTGTGTGTGTGCATGTGCACTTGTAATATTTATTTTTTAGTTAGTGTTACGGGCGTCACTATAATCGCACCTGCACTGCAAAAGGGCCCAGTACGTCGCAGGGTTCAGGCTTTAGGGGGGACAGGGACATTGGGATTGGGCCATTGTGTTGTTTTTGGGGGGGAAACAGCTATTTGCAAGATATACCTTGATGAGATGACATATCTCTAATTGTGGCTGTGTATCACAAGTGTCTGTATCTGCAGCCTACAGCTAGCACAAACACGCCCCAGCAGTGCAACACACACCCATATCAATACAAGAAATGCCCACGCCAGATCCACAAACGCCCCCCGCCGCGCGGACGCACGCGCGCGCGGACGCACGCACGCGCGCACACACACACACACACACACACACACACACACACACACACACACACACACACACACAGAGGTTAATGTCTTTATGCATGCTCAATAATCCAGGTAAGGAAATCACAGAAAGTTGAATCAGTTCATCTGGACACGTTTACTGAGGGAAACGTTTCATCACTCATCTAAGTGACCTCTTCAGTCTAAAGTGACTGCAGGTATCCCCACCCTTACAATCTGTATAGTGGCGTAACGACCGAAAACAACATCAGCTTCATACGCAAACTGGCGTGACCATTAACTAGTTACAATGGCCATGTGTCAAAGAAGGTTGAATCAATTCATCTGGATACAACTGTAAACTACTAATTAGACACGTTAGCCCCTAGCTAATAAGTCTGACCTTTTAGCCGAGCGGTTAGTGACGTCGCCTTGTGGTGCAGTACACCCCGTATCTAATCCCGCACCGGGCAAGAAAATAACCGGTTACACAACGTTTACTGACAGATACGTTTCATCACTCAACTAAGTGAAAAGTCTGCGTGTGAGTGATGAAACGTATCTTTTTTTCTTTAGTGGATTTTCCCCCCTTTCTCCCCGGTTGTGGCCAATTACCCTATTTTTCGAGCAGACCCTGTCGCTGCTCCACCCCCTCTGCCGATCATGAGAGGGCCGAAGACTACCACATGCCTCCTCCGATGCATGTGGAGTCACCAGCCGCTTCTTTTCACCTGACAGGGAGGAGTTTCGCCAGGGTGATGTAGCGCGTGGGAGGATCACGCTATTCCCCTCAGTTCCCCCAGATTCAGACAATCTATCACATTTTTCTTGTAACCACCGCCCGGATCTCGTTTCAGAGGCTCGTAAGTATTTATGTCAATAGGTAACGTCAAAAATGTCTCATGACAATCTGTCTGGTTTAATACAACAGTACCTTATGTCCATCGGAAGGATGATGGCGTTTTTGTCCTTACTGAGAGTCGTGAGCGCTTTCCTCTCGCCTCTGCTGATGTTGGACGGTGGTGGCGTCGCATTGCTGAGGCGGGCTGAAACTTTCGTGCGCAGCTGCTCCGCTTCCCGGTCCGTGATGTTGCTTTTACAGATAACCGCAAGCAAAATTCAAAATTCAAAACAGCAGAATTCAGCCCCTTGGTGAGGGTGTCTTTCTACGCCTGGGTAAATTGTCTGTCGGACAAATTCTTTGCCCACAAAAAAAGAAAGAAAGAAAAAAATAAGGAAAAAAGGCGTTCGGGTAGCGTAGCGGCCTGCTCCATTCCCTACCAACACGGGATCGCCAGATCGAATCCCAGTGTTACCTCCGGCTTGGTTGGGCGTCCGTACAGACACAACTGGCCGTGTCTACCGGTGGGAGGTCAGATGTGGGCATTTGTCCTGGTCGCTGCACTAGCGCCTCCTCTGGTCGGTCGGGGCGCCCCCGGTTCGGGAGCGGGAGCGGGAGGTAGAGATTGTTCACATCGTCGGCGTCTGTCTCTCGGCCGTTGAGGGCGCCGTCTGTCTCTGGCGTGCAGCAAGTAGATCGAACTTCTTTTGGTGCCTGGTTTTTGACTTTCCGTGCTGTGCTAGACGAGCCTTCTCCGTGAACTCAATCACACGTTGGAATGGGGTCTCATCTCGACGATACTTGAGTCTCTGTTGGATCTGCTCCTCTTTGGCTTTCAAAGCGTCGATGTTAAAATTAATTTGTCGCACCCGTTCATTCAACAGCGGCCTCTGTGCCCTCTGGAGGCTCTCGGTGGCCCTTGGCCGAAGATTTCATTTGCAGGCTCTTAGGTGTAATTCCGCTCTGTCTGCATCTGAGGTTGAATTCCAGGTGGTTCCTGTAGTCTGCCATCTTTATGCAGGTCTGTGTTATAGCTCATCTTATGTGCCGATCACTCGCACTCTGTGACGTCCGGTCGGGTCTGGCTGGGTAGGCAGTGGGCATTCACAAATCCCAATTACATCCTTTTGTGCTCTCTATTGTTTTATAACAATCTGAACCACATTCCGAATGAAAACCTAAACAAAAATATTGTCAAAGTACATATGAAGTACTTTTTTCTTGTTTTTGGTAGCTGTGAAATGACTAACACCGTTAGTCATGGTAATGGTTCACTGCGGTCATTACAAACAGCAGTTATGAGATACTATTTGTAAATATTGTTGAAACATTACCTGAAAAGAAGAACACAACACAAAGAAACAACATTTGTGGTAAAAAAAAGTGATTTAATTTGTGTAAAATATACAAATACATATATTTAAATTATGTACCATTTCATTAATTCTTCTCCAGTATTATGATGTATAATAAAATGACTCATACATTCCACGTCCCTGCAGTCAGTTGAGACTGAAGAGGTCACAAATAAAACTGGCTTGACTTGACTTGATTTAGATGAGAGATGGAATGTTTCTCTCTCAATAAACGTTGTGTCCAGATGAACTGATTCAACTTTCTGTGAACACTGAGGTTAAGTTTAGGGGAAGGGATAGGGGTAAGCGTGTCTTGTACTAGTACTGCAGACTGCAGCTGGACCCTTCTTGTGTATTTCATGTTCATGTGCTGTAAATCGTTTTGTCAGGTTTCGCGACAGCAGTCTCTAATCATCTCGCTGATGGTCACACTTGCCCATGTTGGTCATATTGAGCCATCAAAATTAAGTTAAGACTGATAGATAATAATTGAGAAAGTCCTTTTAACAGCTGTAAGACAATAGCTTACCCAAAATATCCAAATCATGAATGCATTCATATTTCAGTGGTTATTATTGTTACAGTGCAGAGTTTCATATCCTCATTTTAACAGGACATTTTTAATTTTGAAAGCGTCTCTGGGATCCGAAACATTTAGCTGATGTTTTCTGTGATAACTCATCTTTGTAATGTAAATAAATTTGTTTGTAAACTGTGGTAATTAAGATCAGTAAATAAAAAATCAGTCTTCAGGGCTGTAACTTTAAGTCCAGCTGAGTGGTTTTGGTGGCTTCTGCTTCTCCAGGTGAAGTCAGTAGAGAGGAGCCTGAAATACACCTGTCTGTCCCAACCACACAGCGTCCCGCGTCCTTCCCTACAAATTCCAGCTTTCAGACTGCCTGGCCCTGGATGGAGGGAGCACTGCCCTTCACTATCAATAGCGCCGTTTACCTAAATCCTGGTCTTTGCCAGATAATCTCTTTAGCTGTGTCATGAATCCACCCATCATTCTCTCAAAGCATTCCAAGCACTATCTCATTTGAAGATTGACAGCTAACAGAGGAAGTGGAAAATGTAATTTCTAAGAGTAATTTCATACAGACTTGAGGCGCTACTGATTACCTTGCGCTATACCTGGAAATATGTTTGCTGTAATTATTTGTAAAACAAGTCAGATCCTGTGTCCAAGTTAAATCGCTCAATTTTTTTCCCCCACCAGTATTTTGCAGACTACTATACAAGCATTTCAACTTGTTCGATCATTTATCTTATTTGAAATTGATTTAAAAAGTATGCAAGGTGCTAGGATAAGGAAGGTTATCCCCTTATCGGCTAAGTGTTGAACTCTGCAATTTGCCCTGGCCTCGAGTCGGCACCTCCAACAAGATTAATGCAGTTGATCATTTTAAGCTTTACTCCAGAGTCCTGTGCTTATATATAGGCAAGAGTTCGCTGATGCTGTTGGTGGACTGTGTCTTCATATTATCCTCTACCGACTTAGAAAGAAGAATAGGTGCTGGATGCACTGGTGTTGCATTGTAAATATATTGTATAGACAGGCACACACAAGCTGAGGAAATATCACTTATGGAGGGGAGCACAGACACAATTTTTAAAAGACATGTTTTTATTCATTCAAATTCAAGTCAAGCAAATCCCTGAATTACATATAACATTTCTATAGTAGCACATTTCCTTGTACATATTTACAACTGTATGCTTCATATGTATGTTTATATTACATATAACATTACTGTAAAAACTTGACTCTGGCTGAGATCTGCAACTTTTAAAACTTTTATCAAATAATTACCCTGAGACGAAAAAAAACTGGAAAATGTTCCTTTTTTTAACTAATTTAATACTCTAACTCCAACACAACAACAGTGGAAGCCTGGTGGAGAGTTGGCTAATCTGAGTTATTTACAATCGCTTATTTCATAGTAGTAAGAAAAGAGCTCAGAAGTGTAAAGTTTGAAGGGTGTGGAAGGAGCACACCTCAGATTCCTGGTGCAGGAATAGGTTGTTGGCTTGGCCCAGTTCCTCTTAATAAACTGCCTCCTGATATGGCATTTGGCTGCCATTCCTCAACTCACCTCTCACCCAACTCCCCGGGGCTGGAGCCTCCAGAATCAACCCTGAGTTGAACCCTTTTAGCACCAAATGGAGCTTTAGCGAAGGTTCGGTCAGGAAGACTCTTTCGCATGCATAGGCCTGTAGTTATATTCCTTATTTTATCCTGTTATTCTCATCTCTCACACATGCTCACTCATAATTTCCCTTGCTGTCATTGTCTGGGGTTGTTAATTGAGTTATCAGCTGGTCACATCACCTGTTCTCATCGATCCAATAGCACAGCAACACACCTGCATGGTTAGCCTTTCATCTTGCTGCTGTCTTTTTTAAATATGTTTCTCTCTCCACCTCTAGGCATCCGTGCTGCTGTTTTATGCACCCCTCCACCTCCCCATCACTGCCTAGTCCTCACAGATCATCAGTTTCATCTCTTCATCAGCCTCATCAATCTCAGCAGAAGTCATCAGCCACCACCACCAGTGTCTGGACTCCACGGGGGAATTTATTATGCTGCTGCCCCTCGATAAAAAAATCTCCCTGTTGAGTCTAAGCACTGAAGACTTTCTTGACATGTAATTCCCACTACATCATCTGTTATAATAAACATTCTCCTTACTTCATTCACTATGTCTCTCCTGATTGAACTACAGAAGGGACACTGAGGAGGTAGCTACCCTTCTTCCCATTCTTATAAAAACTAGCACCTACATCTCTAATTACCCACCTCTTTCCCTCTCTCTGTGCATAGATATACATATTTATATACATATGCAATTACAATATTTGACAGTCTTTTTAGCTTTGTTATTCATTTTAAAAAATGTCTAATGTTGTACTCAGGAGAAATCCCCTTTTAGTGTGTCCAGTGGTCATCCTTACTACATGTTTCAGATCAGAGCATGTGATGGTAAACATCAGAACTGCTGTCACTGACACATCTGGTCAGAAAGTGGATGTCACTCTAGTAACAGGGTTGCCTAATGACAGCGCTATGGAGTGCAATAACATTGCGCTTCATAACACAACTGTATCCGGTTTGAACAAAAGATAAATACATTTAGACACACTGCATTTTAAGCATGCTGTTACATTCCAGTTGGTTTTGGTTTTAATGCTGAACACTATTGTAGTAACGTTGACAGTGTCTATGTGAACTATTTCTGGCAAAAACTGTAACCAGAGGGCTTTGACTTATTCATCTAACTCAAGTATCCTTAAAAAGAAGTTGAGGAGAAAATAATGAGAAATTGTTCTTCACAACTCCTTCTGCTCAACATGGTCACGAGACTAAATCGTGAGAAATATCTGCATGCGAATCTGCAAGCCCGAACGATGACGCTAATCATTACATCATCCCACTCTTCACCTCTCTATTTAATAAAAAGCTCGCTGGACTTTTCATGAAAAGTCATAAATCTCTAGTCCATTAGCAGGCAACTCCCACTAGAGAGGGATGCTACATTTTTCTCTCTGTCCCCAACAGAGATGTTCACTCTTCTCTCTTTTTCATTGGTGATCCATCTGATAAGATTATCTTAGTGTGCATTTAACCAAAACACAAACAAATAATTTTTGAATGTTATCTTTGATGGATAATATCAACTACCCAACTTCTGGCTGCTCACAGCAATGTGCACGTGCCTGATTTCTTCTCATCAGTTAAACCTGCTGCTGATTCTTTCCTGTTGGGGTCATTGAGCTCATCAAACAGTCCTGTTTCAATCATCTCCTGTTGCCAGGGGATAGCTACAGCACCTGTACCGAACTCCTTGAAGAATTTTTCATCCTTGGTATCAAACTCAATGCCCTTGATCTCTGAAAATTCAGCAATGTCCCCCGTATCTTTAGCATAGACAACATTGGGCTTAGGCACCCATGGAGGGTCCACCAACCCAGCCTCCAGACGTGGGAAGTTGATGGACTTGAACCATTCATGCTTCCTGGGGTCCTCCAAGTTGTTCCTAAGGAAGAGGGAAAGGACAGTCTTCCTCATTAGAATTACATAACAGCATTGTCAGATGCTTTAAGAAAATGACAAACCTGCCTATAAAACATCCGCTTTATGGGAAATTCAGTTTAGCATTAAAGCTGGGGTCAGTTAAGCCAGTTTACCCTTACTGGATTTCTCTGGCACATGCGATGCATTGTTTGAAAGGACAGTGAGAGTGACTCAAACGACTGGGCAGATGGGATGACATATGAAATACAGGTCATGAGTGATTACAGGTGGGTCAAGGCCTAAATTAACCTCGTGAAGCCAGCCTCAATCTCACAAAACCAGCTCATTTTGCTGTGAGATATAGCCTGGGGGAAAAAAATCAATTTAGACTGGATTGGGTCTGGCAACTGGAAGCTGAACCAATCAGTGAATTATGGGAAGGAGTTTAGATGATGACAACCATGAGCAGCACCTTATTTTGAAAATGACAACAGTGGCTGCACTAGGAGAGGATAGCCTCAATGCTGCTATAGATTTAATGGTAACACTTTATTTCCAGGGGTATGCATAAGACCGACATGACACTGTGATAACCATTACATGACACCTGTCACGAACACGAAGGAGTCATTATGAATGTTTACGACTGTTGTCATTTAGTGTCATTCGATCAATTATGTCATTTTTAATCCATGTTGACAAAGTTTACTACTAGCAGACCAGTGCATGTGGAAAGTGGCACTCTGGTTCTATGTCATGAGATTTGCAGTTCTGACTGATTAATGGCTGATTTAATTGCCTGCAAAGCAATTTTCATCCACACCCATTGATGACACCCCTAACACTAACAAATGTCTATTAAGCCTTGCTGGATCACAATTAGCAAATAGGAAAGTAAAATTTGTAGCATGGATTTATGTGACTAGGCTTAAATGGTATCCATTCTAACGGGTGGCGCCACCAGGAAGCACTGCAGCAATCATGCAAAAATAATTTGGGGGTGGAGGTTAAGATACAAGGAAAACAAATCTGAAGCCATGAAGCTTTCAATATTTCAATATTTTCTGTACTTTCATACCACATTCTGGAAAAAAATTGAGATGAAATGAGTGTCTATTTCAAATGAAAAAGTCATAAAAAAGCCAATTCGTGCTGTTAAATAACTGTTTCTAGCTTCCTAATAGCCCTTAAGATTAGTGGAACCTCTTACTTAATGCCGAGGCGCTCTTCAATCTTCTTCTTGAGAAACTGCTGGATGATGTCCTTGGTGACAGCGTCAAAGCACCTATGCTCCCAAGGGGGTTCTTCGTTCTGAATGCGGCGCTGAACCTCTTCCTTCTCCACCTTCTCCTTCTTGCTATCTGGGCCTTTGAATGGCGTGTAGCCAGCCACCATTTCATATATACTGCAGCCCAATGCCCACCAGTCCACTGATGTCCTGTATGGAGTTTTGGTCAGGAGCTCAGGGGCCATGTATGCTCCAGTACCAGCCTGAAGATAAAGGGAGAGTGAATAAGGAGAAAGACAAGAATACGAATGGGAAAAGGGAGTGAAAGAGAAGGGCAGTGAAACAGATATATAGAGAAAATGCAGTAATTAGGTTTTATGACAGAAGTCCTGCTACTTCAGCCATGTACCAATGATAGGATACTGGTTGAGCACACAGACATATCAACACACTTTTCTCAGTGATCGGGCCAGGTGAGCAGAGGAACATTTCAAAAATGAGAAAACCAGCTGTATCTGTTTAAACTGTCATCAACTTGCATCTAGACTTTGTTGACTGATCTCATACCTCACTGGTGATTTATTATATTATCTTTAAATCTAACGTGCTAGCTTAATATGGCATTACTGTCATAGTACCATCAAAAAATGGGGCATCTATTAAGTTCTTGACTATCCACTTTTACCTCATTGCATTGTACAATGTCATTAGAAATTTAGGAGTCTCAACTACTTTTGAAAATGAGATGTTTTAGCTGTGAGCAAAACATGGCCATGCCAATTATGCTTGAACATCTAAACCTGTGCAGTTTTTTTGGGGGGGGGGTTCCCTTTTTTTCTCCCCAATTGTAATTGCTAATCACCCCACTCTTCCAAGCCATCCCGGTCCCTGCTTCATCCCCTCTGCCAATCCAGGGAGGGCTGCAGACTACCAAATGCCTTCTCTGATACATGTGGAGTCACCAGCCGCTTCTTTTCACCTAACATTGAGGAGTTTCGCCAGGGGTACGTAGTGCATGGGAGGATCACGCTATTCCCCCCAGTTTCCCCTCCCCCCTGAACAGGTGCCCCAGCCGACCAGAGGAGGTGCTAGTGCAGCAACCAGGACACATACCCACATCCGGCTTCCCACCCGCAGACACGGCCAATTGTGTCTGTAAGGACACCTGACCAAGCCGGAGGTAACACAGGGATTCGAACCGGTGATCCCCGTGTTGGTAGGCAACAAAATAGACTGCTACGCTACTCGGACACCCCTGAGGCTTACATCTTACAACAGAATGGAACTATTTCTTTCCACTGATGTGTACTATAGGTTGTTAGGGTTAATTTTACTCTTTATTTACTTTCAGCCAGCCCCCCTCTCTTTCTTGCTCCCTCTCTCCCTCTTTCTCTGATTCTGACTGACCTCCAGTGCAACCTGGGAAAAGGAGATTAGTGCTAATTACTAATCCTGTTGCCTGTCAAGAGTCATATGTGTCTATGTGTCAACACACTGACAGTATGCTTTAGCTGCTTACATAAAGGTTTTCCATTTTTGGGCTCCATTGCTATCAGTGGAAACACAGAGGTTGCTGTGTATTCAATAATGCATAACAATATTTTTTTATATAAATGGACACATATGGCAATATATGGATGGATGGCCATAGAGTATAAGGACTGCAGGATGCTTAATTTTCATTATGTATAAGATTGAAACCGTCCCCTGTAACAGCTACCTGAGCAGAAATATGTTTAAGTACAGGCTTCAAAGAATAAAGTTCAGTGTTTTACAATAGCAATGATTGCTCCTGCTGTATTATTTAACACTCTTTACATTTTCATTTGCTGCTGTTTAAATTATAGTTTGTTTATGATATGCCCTGTGATGGCCTGGCGGCCTGTCCAGGATGTCTCCCTGCCTGCCACCCAATGACTGCTGGGATAGGCTCCAGCTTCCCCGCGACCCTGAGAGCAGGATAAGCGGTTTGGATAATGGATGGATGGATATTCCTTCAGAGTATTACAGATACATTGATGATACTGATGTATCCAGAAATGTCATTTCGTTTTTGCAAGCACTGTAGAATTAGATTGAGAAAGTAAATGAATACACCTCTTCGACTGACTGGAGTTCTTTCACCCGATTAGCCAAAGTAGAAGGAGGTCTGTTTGCAAACTTTGCTACTCATTTGCCTTTTGAATTTTTGCATGGATTTAGAAAATCAACTAGGAGCACTACTATCAAATCACCTTGCATTTCAGATTTATTGAGTGTAACAAGGCTTCCTTCATTTGAACTGTGTTTGTTACCAATAATTTAAACTAAACAATTAACAAAAACCAGACATGTTCATATACAACATTGTCTTGTATATAACACAATCTATCCCTCATCTAAAGTTAGCTCAGGCAAAACAATTAGTTCCTACCTTTTTTCAAAACCTACATTGAATCTGCAAATATTTTAAAGCCAAGTTAAAGTAGCCATCCACAACAACTGCACATAGTGAATCTCTTGCTCAACATATTCCACGTATGTTTTACCTGGTTCTGTCAATCTAATCAGGGACAGACTTGTGTAATCCCCTTAAGAGGATAAGGGGACCAAAGCTAGCCTTGCCCGCAAGGGGTTAGCCAAGTCACTTTGGCTACCTGTGGCGCATCAGAGTATTGGATAATGAGCTTATTGGACTTTCACAGAGCCGAAAGCTTACCCTTTGCTGCTGCAAGTGAGTCCAGGAGAAGAAGGAAATCCTGCTGCTATAGTCCCTCTATTTTTAAGTGGTCTTGTAGTCTAAGGGTGGCATTTATTAAGGGTTGACCCCTTGACTCGGACGAGGATACAGCCATTTTAAAAAAGGAAAGTCTTGTCAGATCACCACTCATGTCTATTTCTAGGGGGACAATAACGAAAGAGTTCATCTTAGATCTCTTCTGGTAAGTTTTCTCAGGGATGTGCTCCTCTTCCATCTATTAGTTTGTTACCTACTTGTTTTAGATGGTAAAGCTTATCGATAAATTTGACAGTCATCATGTCTTTGATGCATCAACAGTTTTCTACTTGTCAAATGTTTGTAGATGATTCTCAACAAGCTTTAAGAATCATTCAGTTGCAGACGCTTTCTGTTGAGTGGTATAATGTAATGTAAATGTAAATAAACTCCATGGTCACATAGTCCTCTGTATTGCTTGGCAAGTCATTTTGAAGACAAATGCAGAAAAACTTAAACTGTTCCAAGTTCTCCTTGCTACTGATATAACTAGTCTTACACTTTTACAAAGAAATCACTGAGGAACACCAACTCACATTTTGTGCTCCAGATGACCCTCACCTCAACTGCTCCTTAGAGCAGCCCCTAGGAGGAGTTCCCTAAGATAGCCCCTACACAAAATGGTGGCCTATAATTGGTTCTGACTTCTAAAGGATCACATGTATTATATAATGTATACAGAGACTCTCATTGGACAGATCTTTAAGAAACACAGTAATCCCTGTCCGGGTTTAAAGTAAAAGCTCCACAGAGATTTAGGGGGATTCCAACAACCCCCTAGTGCAGCCATTAGTTTCAGCATGATCTAATTGCTGAAGCCAGACACAGCTATATAGGGGTAGATAAAGTATTAACCTGTGATTGATGGTCTTGACTTTCTTATTCTCTTCACCTTGTATGTGACTGTTTGAAACCAAGTATGTGGGTTCTCAATCAAATCACAACCCTCAAGGTGAAGACTTTTGGCTCTGGGCATTTAAGGCCTCCAGGGCTTCAACAAATGGATGCAACTAAACTTCAGACAGATATGTAGCTGTGCTAAATCTCGCCTGACTCATCATTTAATCTGTGACTTTGTATACTTGGTGTGCCCTCTAAAATGTGAACCTTATTTGACCAGACCAACCTCTATGCAATTTTACAAGCAATCAATGCGAGTCCTTAACCTACTCACCATCTGGGTGATGGACTTCCCTGGACGTAGCTCCACAGCAAGACCCAAATCTGAGAGTCGACATTGGCCTTGGCTGTCCAGCAGCACATTTTCTGGCTTCATGTCACGGTATACAATATCCATGGCATGTAGGTGGAGGATGCCCGTGGTGATCTGTGCTGTGTAGTGGATGATGCGCTTCATTTCAATGCCCTTGTCATTACCCTTGCCATCATATCCCATGTTGTAAATGTGGTACTTGAGGTCTCCTCCATTCATCAGGGTCATGACCAGGCAAAGGTGGGTCTTGCTGTCGTAGGCATATGCCAAGTTGACAAGAAACAGACTGTTTACCTTCTCCAGGATCTTCTTCTCTAACAGGGCCATTTTCTCACCACCTTTTTTCTTCAGGCGCTTTTTGCATAGCTTCTTGCAGGCATACATCTGCCCTGTGTTCCTCACCTGAACAGCACACACCTGAAGAGACAGCAGGCAGGTCATGGCTCTTAGCTCTTGAAAACCCATGCTGAAGTTTTGTTGAATGTGCAAGTTAATGAAAAATCTAGTTTACAGTCTGTGTTTCTGAATAAGCATGTGTTCCTGTCATTGTTGCAAACTTAAAGATTATCTACTATGAATTCATGAGATTATACTTCCAGATTTTTTTAATTTAACTTTTACTAAAATTCAAATAATCAAAATCTGTTACAGTAGTGGTGTGGACAACATAGGCAGCAAAATGGCAACAATATTTCTTTTGCAACAAATGAATCAGTGAAGCTTAACTTGACTTAAACTTAGCTTATATCAAGACATGTCAACATTTGGACTGAAAGAAACCTGTAGTGCTTGCGTCATTTGGCTTTGCATTTGTAAGTATGGAGAATGTCAGTTATACATCAGGTATTATAGTGGATTTAGCACACAGAAATGACTATATGTCACAAGGCTTAATAAGGTCTCGGTTGCAGACACTTAGGCATAATCACCTTTACAAAGACTAGATCCTGGTGGTTGTATCATGCTAGATTACTTGTAACTGAACATCTTTTTCTATTTCTCTGATTCAATCCGCCTCTTTGCACAGTAAAGACAAAGTAACTTGCTTAAGCTATACTACTTAGATTTAGAAATCTTACTCTTACTTTATGACTACCACTTTGGAAATGATATGACATACAGACATTTTCAACTGAAAAGTGGTATGTGGTGAGCAATTTAAAGACAGAATTCACCATGGGATTTATTTCTACAAAAATGTGGAACATTATATTCATACTGTCTTGCTTACCTCTCCAAATCCTCCTTTGCCCAGCGTTCTGAACTCATAGAAGTATTTGTCACTGATGGGCTGCTTCTCATACTCTCGCCACTGGAGAAATTTATCAAATAGGGGGCTGGCCTGGTAATCCGTGAAAGGTTTGCCTTTTAAAAAATCCCTTGTGCCCTCCTGAACTGTGCCTTTCATCACCTCTTCAAAGTCCTTATCTGTGACAGCCTTGCATTTGTTAGCAGCCTCACCAGTTAGGAATTTTAGGAAGGTCTTGGAGTCAGCCTTGCAGAACTTATTAATGATGTTCTGGCGTGCCTTGTCTTTTGCTGCACCTTCAGCCAGATCCCACTCATACAATTCATCCAAGAAGTCAGCAGCATTCTTATACTCAGCGTTGCTTGCTAAATACTGCCGGAAGAACTTCTTGCCAATGGGCTGTCGCTCACAGATCATCGTAAAGTCCTTTTCAATGGTGGCCCGGGACGCGGCGCATTGTTCAGGCTTGGGGAGAGACAAGCTACGGCGACGCTTTTTCATCTCTTTGTCATCACCACCTTGGGCTTTAAGGTAGGCTGTGTTGGCCACCAAGTTATCCAATCCTCCCATGTCACACATCTTGGCAGCTGTATCTGGTCTGTCCCCCCTAAGTGACTGGGTTCTTCAATGGCTCCCTAAGGATACCCTTGCACAGCCAGTGTAGATGGTCTCAGGCTCTGCGCTTTTGCGTGAGAGTGCAACTCGCTCCAAAGTCAGACTGCAAATGAGCTGGTTCAGTAAACCTACCTGCAAACCAAAGACACATTGACACACCCAGTAGTTACTCATTTGGAATTAAATACCTGGGAGGGATTTTGGCTTAAGGGATCTTTGTGTGGTCTATTCAAGGATGCTGTACATGGAAAGGGAATCGTAAGAGGGCTCTGGCCTAAGAGGCTTTGAAGCCCTCTATATTTGGCTAAGGTGTACAGTTGCAGCAAATGATGCTCAATTGGGTTCTGCTGAATAAACACTTAAAAGTGAGATGATCAAAAACACAGCGCAGTCCCAAACATGCTTACTTTAGAAATGCTCATTTGTACACTACGATGCATACACAGAGTAAAAAGTATATCCTCTTAATGTAGTGTGAATATGGTAGAAATTCCATTACACAGGTTATGACACTTGAGCAAAATGTTTGGGAAGGTCCTATATGTTCATCTATATGTCATATGAGGTATGACATATAGATGGAGAAAATGATTTTGTTTGGCAATGGAGCTGAACGCTGGCGCTGAAATTTCAAGTTGAAATTTCAAAAGGATCAAACGGTTAATGCAGTCACTGGTAGTAAACAATGGCTTTAAGGCAAGCAAACTGTAACCTCAATCCACCACCCCACCCCCTACCCCTCCTTCTTGCTTTCCTTTCTGTCTGGAGAGAGAGCAGGTTACTTCAGAGATAACTCCTAATCTGTCTGTCTCTCCCCTCCGCCCAAGCATCCCCTTACCCCATCTTCTCGCAATGTCTCCCTCTTTCATTCATACAAAATATCATGTATGCCATGTCTTCTGTACACACTTGGTTTGTGCAAAAAACAATGAGTATTAATCTTATTCTTTCATTGAACAAATTTTGCAAAAATGTATCCAAATTTCACAGCATGTTGATGGTGTCAATAGTAACAGGGTGTTTGCCTATTATCCTGTGCCAGTAAACATAATTCTTACTTTAGCATGCAGTATTTTACTGATTAATGGAAGTACTGCCAAATATTATCACTTTCTTAAGCTATGGCAAAGTAAAAGCTACAATGCAAAAACGTTCAAAATAAAGTTAAGCAATAATCTCTTTTACCAAGGATTCATACAGTTGTCCACTAAAATAGCTTTAATCATACTTTAAATATGCACATTTTCTATCCATCCATTATTTATACCTGCTTAATCCAATTCAGGGTTGTGGGGGTCTGGAGTCTATCCCAGCAGGCATAGGGCAGAAGACAAGACAAGTCACCAGTACATCACAAGGCCCATACACACTGTGAATCACGCACCATTCATACCTATGGGCAATTTAAGAGCTCTATTTCACTCAACATGCATTTCTTTGGATGTTGGGAGGAGAGCAGAGTATCTGGGAGGAACGCAAGTAAACACCAGTAAGCCACTGTGCCGCTTAGCACATGGGTAATAAGTCCTTTATCATTAATTATGTTATTGTTTCCAATAATCTGGACTTTTTTATGATTACTGAGAAATGGCTGTCCCCAAGGGACACTGTTCCCCTGATTGAGGCTAGCCCCCTAATTTTGCATATTTTGACATTCCCAGGCCCTCTGGTAGAGGGGGTGGCCTAGCTGTTTTTTATAAGTTAGGTCTTAAGTGCCATCCTGTTAATTTTGGTAATTTTATCTCATTTGAGGTTTTATGTTTTTTAATTACTGGCCCTTCCCCTTTTCTCTGCATCTTAATTTATAGGCCCCCTAATTCAGTTAGTTTTATCTCTTGAGTTTTCTTACCTTCTATCCATTATCATGCCTAAATATGACAGGATGCTTATTCTTGGCGATTTTAATATTCATGTGTGCCGTCCTTCCTATTCCCTGACTTCACATTTTCTGGATCTTGTAGATTCTTTTAACCTCACTCAATCTGTTAAAGGGGCCACACACTCCAAAGGCCACATTTTAGACCTTGTACTCTCCTCTGGTTTCTCTCTCGAATGTCTCAATTTGGTGGATATGCCTGTATCGGACCATAAAACTAAAATTTTCAAAGTCCCACTACACCTTGCTACTCCTAGTCACTATCCTAAAACACAATCTCGCATTCTCAACGCTGACTCTGCAGTTAAATTTTGTGATGCTTTTAATTCATCATCCTTTAATCCCTCTTTATAACCGTTCAATCCAGATGCACTATTAAATTCATTCAATGACTAGTGCCAATCCATCCTCGACCAAATTGCACAATTTAAAACTAGGAAACAAAAATCAAATAACCGCCCCTGGCTGAATGATCACACCTGTGCTCTTAGACTTTGTAGAAAAACAGAACGACGATGGAAAGCCAACAAGTCCGAATTAACACATAACACCCTTAAAAACCTCATGTTAATTTACCAGAAGGCAGTTAAGGATGCGAGATCAGCATACTTCTCTGAACTAATATTGAGAAATAACCATAATCCTAAAGTTCTCTTCGGGATAATTGATTCTGTCATTAATGGTCCCCCCCACTTCTCTTTTTGAACCTGATGTTGAGTTGTCCAAAAGATTTCTCACTCATTTTGTAAACAACATGGAGAATATTAGGTCCCAAATCCAGCCAGGCTCTTTTTGTTCCATTCCCCATGTTAATTCTGACTCTTTCACCCAATTTAAACCAATTACAATTTCAGTGTTGGAGACTACAGTCTCCAATATGAGCTCCTCCTCCTGCATCCTAGACATCATTCCCACTAAGCTACTCAAGGAGGTATTTTCGACTGTCAGCCCCGTTATTCTTCACATTCTTAATAATTCTCTGGCTGCCGGTTCTTTTCCAAACAGTTTTAAGCATGCAATCATTCACCCATTGCTGAAAAAACCTAATTTAGACCCCCTGTCCCTAAGTAACTACAGACCAATCTCCAAATTTTCTTTTTTATCTAAGGTTCTGGAGAGAGTAATTTCTTCTCAGTTGATTTCTTTTATGAACACAAACACTTTTTAATAGCTTCCAGTCTGGTTTTAGAGCACTTCATAGTACTGAGACAGCTCTAGTTAAGGTCACTAATGATCTACTGCTGAATGCAGACAGAGGTGACTGCTCAATTTTAGTTCTTTTGGACTTAAGCGCTGCCTTTGACACAGTTGATCACAACATCCTCCTACATCGCTTAGAGACTTGGGTTGGCATCAAGGGCTCGGCTCTTATTACACTCTTACCTCACCAACAGAACTTTTTCTGTTGTTCTGGGTAATTCTACCTCCTCAGTGGCTCAGTTGAGTTGTGGTGCCCCTCAAGGCTCAGTTCTTGGCCCCCTTCTCTTCTCTATATACATGCTGCCCCTTGGCCAGGTCATTCAAAATCACCATGTGCTCTACCATTTCTATGCTGACGACACTCAGTTATACATGCCACTAAAAGCCACTGATCCTAGCGCCCTATTAAATCTCACAGCTTGCCTCACCGACATTAAATCCTGGATGTCCAAAAATTTTCTTAAATTCAGTGATGATAAGTCTGAGGTCATCCTGTTCGGTCCCGAAAATTCCATCAGTCCGTTTGCTACTAATCTTGGTGGTCTGTCAGGTAATCTTAAACAGGCTGCTAGGAATCTTGGGGTAATATTTGATGCTAACCTCAGTTTTGACAATCAAATTAAACATGTTGTTCAGTCATGCTTTTTCCAACTCAAGCTAATCTCCAAATTTAGGTCATTTTTATCAATTGTCGATTTGCAAAAAGTTGTACACGCTTTTATCTTTTCTCAGCTTGACTACTGTAATGCACTTTATTCTGGTATCAGCAAGGGCTCACTCCACCATCTGCAGTTGGTACAAAATGCCGCTGCTCGGCTCATTACAGGAACAAGGAGGCATGGCCATATCACTCCTGTGCTTGCCTCCCTACACTGGCTCCCCGTTATATTTCGAATCGATTTTAAAATTTTATTGCTCACTTTTAAGCCTTTAAATGGTATTGCTCCTTTATACATTTGTGATTTATTGACTTGGTATGTCCCCCCCCCGACCATTAATGTCTGCAGATGGAGCCCTGCTAGTTATTCCCAGGTCTCGGTTGGTTAAAAAGGCTGATCGGGCTTTTGCTGTTAGAGCCCCCACACTATGGAACGCTCTTCCTGCTGAGCTAAGACGAACTAAGTCTTTAGCTTCTTTTAAATCTCATCTTAAAACTTGTCTTTTTATGAATGCTTTTACAAATGTTTTATATTTGTTTTTATTTTTTACTGTTTTTAATTTTACTCTTATTTGATCTTACTCTTAGTCCTGCCTTGTCTGGTTTTATCTATTTTGGGGGGGGCACTTTGTAACATTGTTTTAGAAAGGTGCTATATAAATAACATTATCATTATTATTATTATATATAATCAGCTGTCAACAGCTGATGATTGCTTACAGCATGAAACAGGCTTGTACTGTCTCAAAGAATTTACTTGACTCACTGGATTATATATATATGTATTTTAAAAAACCCCAATTCCAATAAAGTTGCAACGTTGTGTAAAACGTGAATAAAAACAGAATACAATGATTTGCAAATCCTTTTCGACCTATATTCAACTGAATACACTACAAAGACAAGATATTTAATGTTCAAACTGATACACTTTATTGTTATTTGCAAATATTCACTCATTTTGAATTTGATGCCTGCAACACGTTCCAAAGAAGCTGGGACAGGGGCAACAAAAGACTGGGAAAGTTGAGGAATGCTCAAAAAACACCTGTTTGGAACATTCCACAGGTGAACAGGTTAATTGGAAACAGGTGAGTGTCATGATTGGGTATAAAAGGAGCATCCCCGAAAAGCTCAGCCGTTCACAAGCAAGGATGGGGCGAGGTTCACCACGTTGTGAACAACTGCGTGAGCAAATAGTCCAACAGTTTAAGAACGCTTCTCAACGTACAATTGCAAGGAATTTAGGGATTTCAACATCTCCAGTCCATAATATCATCAAAAGATTCAGAGAATCCGGAGAAATCTCTGCACGTAAGCAAGGCCGAAAACCAACATTGAAGGCCCGTGACCTTCGATCCCTCAGGCGGCACTGCATCAAAAATGAACATCATTCTGTAAAGGATATTACCACGTGGGCTCAGGAACACTTCGGAAAACCATTGTCAATTAACACAGTTCGTTGCTACATCTACAAGTGCAAGTTGAAACTCTACCATGCAAAGCGAAAGTCATATATCAACAACACATCTGAGATGGACTGACGCAAAGTGGAAAAGTGTGCTGTGGTCTGACGAGTCCACATTTCAAATTGTTTTTGGAAATCATGGACGTCGTGTCCTCCGGGCTAAAGAGGAAAAAGACCATCCAGATTGTTATCAACGCAAAGTTCAAAAGCCAGCATCTGTGATGGTATGGGGGTGTGTTAGTGCCCATGGCATCATGGTTAACTTGCACATCTGTGAAGGCACCATTAATGCTGAAAGGTACATACAGGTTTTGGAGCAACATATGCTGCCATCCAAGCGACGTCTTTTTCAGGGACGTCCCTGCTTATTTCAGCAAGCCACATTCTGCACGTGTTACAACAGCGTGGCTTCATGGCCCATTATGAAGCGCAAAATAAAACAATGGAGACCCCGGGCTGTTGAGCAACTGACGTCATACGTCAAGCAAGAATGGGAAAGAATTCCACCTACAAAGCTTCAACAATTAGTGTCCTCAGTTGCCAAACGCTTATTGAGTGTTGTTAAAAGGAAAGGTGATGTAACCCAGTGGTAAACATGCCCCTGTCGCTGCTTTTTTGGAACGTGTTGCAGGCATCAAATTCAATGAGTGAATTGGGGTTTGTATATACTTAGCACAAAAAGTAAGGAAATTTGTGTTTGGTAGATTATTTCTTTGTTGTAACAATGCTTCTTGGCAATAAATCTTATACCGTTGGAAAGCCTGTTTATTTCCCTTTTAAATTGTGCCACATTTGTAAGGAACATGCATTTGTGGGATGAGCAGCAGAGCTGAGTATGTGGGTTCAGCCCATGAAAAATTTGCCAAATCTTCTCTGCCAATGCCAAACAGCTTATTTTGCTGTTGCTATTGACTCTTGTTTGAGCGTCTGGTACCCCAGGTGCTGACAATAAGATGCCTGATATAAGATTTATTGCCAAGAAGCATTGTTACAACAAAGAAATAATCTGCCAAACACAAATTTCCTTATTTTTTGTGCTAAGTTTACATGTAGTAGCTGGATAGCTCAGTAGGTAAGAATGCTGGCTTTCCTGCCAGAGATTGGGGGTTCAATCCCCAGTTGAGATGAGTCTCAAGTAAGAGTCCGTGGCTTGGACTCCTAATGCCATACAAGCCTACTACCTCAGACATGAGTGAAAGAAATATGAATAGAGTCACACCAGCTTGGACATCGCCTGAGTTAACAAGGTCTGCATCAGGTGTTGGGGAACCAGGACAACCTGATGAGAAATGGGCTACTGGAACAAAACATTCATGGATAAGGGCTGAGAACCTGGAACTGATGGAATGCTACTATAACAGCAGACCCCAAGAGAGGGGCTATATGAAGAATATTTGGGAACTGTGGACCAGTAGGAGACCTACAGCAACACTGAATCAGCAGCAAGTGGCTCAATGCTCGAACACATCAATAGAAGGAAGCTACTGTCAGAACTTGAGATGGAGAGGCTCCAACAGGATGACTATACAATTCAGCACCCTGTATGGCCACCCAGTAGGCAGGACATACATGAGGACAGACTCCAACCAGCTGAAAAAAATCCTACCAGCCATGACAGCCGAAGCTACTGAGGTTTAAATGTGAATCATAGTCAACCCTGGGGCTCAGCTTCCATGACTCTGACAAGGTACCATCACAAAGTTTGCTTGCAGATGTGAACACAGTGATATCTCGACTGCCACTATAACAGAGACCTACGAGTTTGTATATGCCACTGCAACTGTAATCCTGGCGATGCTTGGGTACAGAATTAAAAAAAAACAGGTCACCAACAGTACCCTCCATGGAAGAGAAGGCTGGAAGCCAAGATCAAAACAGCTCTGATTGCCAGGCTGAAGAGATACACAAGAGACACAGAGGCCAAAAGAGCAATGGTTTGTTCCTCAAAGAACCATCCAAAGTGTACCCCCAGCTGCAGAGTAACAAGGGGACAACATCGGACCCCCCCACCCCCCACCCAGAGCAGAGACCAAATGATACTGGAAGATTATATGGTCCACCAGTGGCTGGTGGACCTAAGAGCAGACCACAGCAATATCCCAGAACAAGAACCAGTTATCATCACAGTGGCCAACATCCAACAACAAGTCTCAAGCATGAAGAGCTGGACACCTGGCACTGATATGATTCATGCCTACTGGCTGAAGAAGCTAATGGCACTCCATGAATGCTTGGTGACACAGCTGCTAACATAAGAGGCTCACCCTGACTGGATAACACAGGGGAGAAAAATACTGATCATGAAGGATCTCCACAAAAGTAAAACACCTTCAAAGTACCAGCCGATAACCTGCCTCTCCATAGCTGCTATAATGTCATGCATCATAACCGCTAAGCTGAAAGGGTACACAAGCCAATACATGTGCGAAACTCAGAAAGGAATTGGGAACAATAGCAGAGGGTCAAAGCATCAGCTACTGGTTGATAGAGTCACCAAAGACTAAGTCCAGACAAGCTAACTTGAGCACAGCCTGGATTGATTACAATAACCAGATCAGTTGAAGCAGGGGTCTAGAACACCAGACAAGACCCAAGGTGCAGGCTGTGCAGAGATGCCCCTGAGACAGTCCAGCACTTAGTAGCAGGGTGTAAAATGCTAGCTGGGAAAGCATACACTGAACGGCATGACCAAGTGGCTGGGATAGTGTACAGGAACAGCTGTACTGAATACAGCCTGGAAGTACTCAAGTCCAAATGGGACACACTGCCAAAGGTGGTTGAGAATGGCAGGGCTATGATCTTGTGAGACTTCAAGTTCCAGATTTACAAGCAGGTGGTCAACAAGGAATAGAAGACAGAAATGATCCATGTAGCAATCCTGAGCGATGGCAACATCAAGGAGAAAGAGCATGAGACACTAGAGAAATACCAAGGGCTGAGGGAAGAACTATATCAGATGTGGAAGGTGAAATACACAGTAGTCCCAGTGGTAATAGGAGCATGTGGTGGAAATCTGAAAATAAGGAGTCTTGCAAGTGTAATAGATTAAATAGAAATTTAATGAGCTTTCTGCAGAAAGGATCAGACATGTTAGGCAATCTGCAAGGTCTGATGATGAGGGGTCGGAATGTGTATGCTCTATAGGGGAGGTTGCAGGCAGCTAGCTGATTAGCAGGATGCCTGCAGCTGTCCGCTACCCAGAGCAGGCTGGTTAGTCGGTTTGAGTCACGTCAGATGGCGCGTTATCTGGGTGCGTCAAGGACAGGTCAGTTACAAAGGATGTTTGTGCTGAGGATCCGTGGAGTACAGAAGGCTAGATAGAGACATGGTGCCTGGGTGCATTAGGTTAAAGGATACATTAGTATGAGGATACATTAGGTTAAAGGATAACTGGTAAGTTTCTGTCACAAGCATTAGGTGCTGTGAGCCCCAAACTGGGAGAGTGGCTCCAGCAGATTCCAGGGACAACATTTGAGGTCTCTGTTCAGAAGAGTGCGGTCCTAGGAACAGCTAAGATACTGCACAGAACCCTAAAACTCCTAGGCCTCAGGTAGAGGACCTGAGCTTGAGAAAGATACACACAACCTGAACAAGAGTGAGAGGGAGATTGTATTGTATAACAAAATGTATTTATATTCATTCCTTTGTTTGTTTAGTGGAAGATTTTTAAATAAGCTATCCGATAAAGAGATGTGTATGATGTAGTCCACAGAACTTCACTTATGGCGTACTGATATCAATATCAGTATTGGAACTAATGGATAGCAGTATTAGGACTAAGCTAATATGGCACTGTCATCAATGAGGCCAGCCAAAGGTAAGGTCTAATACCAAGATATTCAGTGAGGTTGATGTAGGAGCCTGGCACACATAGGGGTGAACCACCATTAAAAGAAAAGTCTGGTTGCCCTATTTTATTTAAAAAATGAAAATGTACGTTTTCTCTTTGATGAGAGAAACAGATATTGATCCATATAATGAAGAAAAAAAAATCCCCAAACTGGCTGGTATTTCATTGGATTTCACTCCAGAAAAAAAAAAAGATGACATCTCTATTATTATACCTACAGGACAAAATTGTTTTAAAGTTGTCATCAAATGATTATACCTTATGCACCATACATGACTGCCTTAACTGTATTATGATTAAATGAGTGTAAATCAAATTACTAATATTATATGAGTTAATATAAATAATCAGTTTTATGATACGAAGAGTGGATAGGGATTACTGACTTATGGTCTGAGAGACTGTGTTGATCATTGCCGTACTTATCCACCTCTTTCTGTGTATTTCTTATATTCACCACTTGAGTGTATATGATAGCACTTATTCAAAGCGGGAGTTAGGAAATAGGACACAGAGGGTCTTGTCACTGTGGTGCCTGAACTTCTTTCTGTCGGTCTGTTAATGGAAAGCTTCCAAGACTTGGACCCCTGCCATGTGACAGGGTTAAAGTCTTGGAGTCTCATAATCTACATGCTATAATCTCGTCGGCAGAACAGTGGTTGATAAATTAATTGAGACAGAAACTGACCCACCATGCAGTACAGGTTGTGAAGCAATCAACTTATAGGCAACTAATTGTAAGCTAAGGCAAAAATATGAGTTTTAAGTTTGGATTTGAAGGACTCAAGACTGTCTGATAGCAGCAGGCAGGTTATTCCACAAGAATGGGGCCGAATAGGAAAAGGCCCTGCCACCAGCTGACTTCTTTTCAGCTTTGGGCACACACAGGAGCCCTGTATTTTGAGAGCGAAGAGCTCGAGATGGAATGTATGGTTAAGGAGATAAAACGGGTAAGATGGGGCAAGCCCATTTAGGATTTTATAAGTCCGCAGAAGCACCTTGTATTCTGATCTAGCATGGATAGCAAGCCAATGAAGGGAGGCGAGAATTGGTGTAATATGGTCATATTCCCTAGATTTAATTAGGATTCTAGCAGCAGTATTCTGAACCATCTGAAGACTTGGAGTACTAGCATGTGGCGGACCTTAAAACAGAAAATTACAGTGATCAAGTCTGGATGAAACAACTGCATGTATTAAGAGTCTCTGCATCAGCCATGGACAGAAAAGACTGAATTTTAGCTCTGTTACATAAGTGAAAAAAGGCAGTCTTGGTGATTTCTTTAATGTTCTTATCAAAAAAAGGCTGGGCTCAACCGTAACACCAAGATTTTTGGCTGCCACACTTTGTGAAACCACAGAGTTATCTATTGTTATCATTACTTGATCAAATTCATGTCTGTGTCTAGCAGGGCCAATGACCAGCATCTCGGTTTTATCCGAATCTAAAAGCAGAAAGTTAAGTGACTTCCAATTTTTCATAGTACCCAAGCAGGCCTCTAAATTAATCATTTGAGTATGACTAGCATATAGGCACATACAGCTGAGTATCATCAGCATAGCAATGGAAATTTATTCCATAACTGCGTATAATTTGGCCAAGAGATGAAATATAAAGACAGAAAAGTAGAGGGCCAAGAACTGGGCCCTGAGGTACACCATATTTAACATTAGAGAATTTTGATGTAATATTACATCAATTACAATGTCCATAGAACATTAGGTACCACGCACTTTATAAACTTAAAGCCAAGAAAATGCATGGTGCATGTCAAATTGGTGTAATTTAGTGATGGGAAGGGAATGGGGTAACTGACATACTCTTGTATCAATCGATCACAATATTAACAGTATTCCACTGAAGGAGGGATCAGTGACCTCAACAATGGTCATTTAGACTTTAGAGCACACATCTTCTCAGTCTTGTGGATTTGGTGATAAGGAGAAGTCCCAATGCAGCCAATGGCAAGGCTACTGGTTGATTAACATATAGCACATATTTAACCCATAAGGAATGGAAATGGGGCGGCATAAGGAATCGAGGGGCAGCATGGCTCAGTAGGTGGAGTGGGTCGTCTAGTAATTGGAAGGATGCTGGTTCGATCCCCGGCTGCTCCAGAGAGCATGTCGAAGTGTCCTTGAGCAAGACACTGAACCCCTAACTGCTCCTGATGCGCGGGTTGGCACCTTGCATGGCAGCCTCCGCCATCCGTGTATGAATGTGTGTGTGAATGGGTGAACGTGAGGTATACACTGTCAAGCACTTGGAGTGGCCACAGATTAGAAAAGCGCTATATAAATGCAGTCCATTTAAATGACGGATGGCAGTTTTTCAAGGGGTTGGTTTTTATGTGAACCTTCTTAATGGGGTGGGTGACATCCCCCCTCAAACTGACCCCAGCCTGGCAACAACTCTGAATTATTCTCAAAATTCATACTTAAATACCAAAAGAATAAAAAATGAAGTCTTTGAAACTATTTTTTTTACAAACAAAACAAAGCTAACAAACATGACATGTTAAAATTTAAACTTAATCTAACCCCAGTCAGTGCTATTCACTCAGCTCTACTCTGTCTTACAATAACTACATATTTTCAAAACGCCCTATTACGTTCCTATGATCAGCGGAGCTTTAGCACCTTTTCGTTTGGTTCCTCTCTGTTTGGCTCATGGCCATGGCTCCTCCATAAAATCCTTGGCCTCCTGCCCTGACTTTGCAGCCCTGTCCAGCTCCGCCACCTAACTCACATTCACTCCCTGGATCTCCACAACCCTTGATTTTTTTTTTTTTAACCTGGCCTTACCAATACCTGAGAACTAAAACTGATACTGAATAGCAAGGGATGGTAGGGTATGTTGAGTCACAACTGCATGATCATTTTGTTGACTGGGTCAGTTGATTGCTTTTTTCTTCTTCCAATGCTCAGTCTTTAATATGCTCATGCCACCTCCTTGAAAGTCCAACAAAACTCACTATGAGTTTCACCATGGCAGACAGCAACCTTACTTAGGTCTCTGATTGATTGTCATTCATGCTGTTGTAGCACTTCACTTTTTTTTTACTCTCATAACTTGGGGGATGGGATATTTTCATCATCATGTCAGTGGTCATTCCCCTTTGCTGGCATTAATCCCAGGTTGAGACAATGGAGATAGACTAATTCAGGAGAGTAAACCTTGGCTAATATCAGCTTATCCCTTGCTCAAATGGTTTGAAGCACCCACACGTCTGGGTAAGTACAGAGGCTGAACATGGCCATGAATGCCACAGTCAGGGAGGGATTGAGGTCCAAGCCATGCTGGGGGTCCTGCTTTTGACACCACACCCATGTAGGTGCAGAGCATCCGATATGGCAGCAAGCAAACTGTCAAAGGCTCGAGATTCACCAAAGGAGTCATTTTCTGTCAATGGCAGGAAAAGAAATTTTCTAGCTCATGCCACAATTCACCAATTCAATTTAGCTTTTTTTTTTAACTTTAATTTTCCAATTAAGTCACTCACAGTTCCTGAAAAATACAGGCATTGGTAAAAGAAATCAGTCAACATGCACCTTTAAGTTACACTATTATTTTGCAGAGCAACAGTTTTGCATTCTCACAGTGATTAAAAGTGTGCAGAGTCCATTAAAATAAGGTCCTGCTTTAGTCATTCAAACAGTATAAAGATCACAATGTCAGGTCTCATATGTATGTGGTTGAATAGAAGAAGACTGCAGCCTTCTCTGCTTCATCCCTGATTAGGTCAAACAAGGCAAAGAGGGGGGAGCTTAGAGCTCACAAATGACCTCATGAGAATCCCATTCACTCCAATGGAGGATCCTTGATCTGCCATGTAGCTGAACTCATTAAAAAAAAACTTGAGAAATCAATGCAACCAATGAAAAACTGCAAACAGTGCATCATGGGTTTACTTCTTCATGACATAAAAATGAACATACAAACAAAAACCTATTCTCTTTTTCTGTTATAGTTAAGCAGCCCACTGATCTTTGCGCCTCTCACCTCGTGAAGATTAGCGTTGCCTCAGATGAGAAAGGAGTTTGAGACCTGGAGACCATTATATCTCTCCCATCTGGCTAATGCTGTATTCTATACGTGGTCTGAGTCCATCCTCTTATGGCTTCTGTCACGCTTTGACTTGGCCACCATTAAGAACCTGAGAGAGCAAAAATTACCCAGAGATCAACAGAGGACAGTATACCACAGAGGTACAGCAAGATCAACCCAACCTTCCACAAAACTGTGTCTGCACATATAATAGCCATACACACACACACATCACCACTATCATCAGAAACATACACACAGTTTTTTGAGTAATGAGTTGAAAGATCTGTCGTTGTATGCATGTGGGTGTAGCTTATTCTTACTTGTTATACAGTGAAAATACAGCAAGTGTGACATGCCATGGTGCATGAAATGGTAGAAGCCCAAGGGGAATGACATTAATCAAGTCTATTTAGGCCAAGACAATATGGTCCACTACAGCAGATGGCTTTTGCCCACTTCCAGCTAATCCCTGCTCAGAATGCCTGGGGCCTGTGTAAGACCATCCAGGCTTCAGTCAATAAACGATGGACCACAATAAACTATCAAGCATACCGATGCCAAAAAATCATCTCAGCGTTTCCTTCTTTCATATCTCTGGTATTATTTCAGAATTTGAGACACAACCACCTGTAATCTCCAAAAGGGAAAAATCCCAATCTGTTAAATTAAAGGAAAATGTAGCCATTGAAATCTCATCAGGGACAGAAGAAAATACAGCCGTGCCTAAGATACTTAGTGGTGCTTAGGGTACCGAGGATATGGGAAAGGTGGAGAGACGTGACACTGGTGGGGTCAGTAAGTAATCTGGCTGTAAAGTGGAATCGGTGCAGGCATTGGCACTGATGGCCTCTAACCCCTAGGGGACTGGCCTACTTGTCCACAGCAGACATAAGCCTCTCAAAAGACACATTTATCTGCAACTTCCAGCAGTACAGAGTATGATGTAATTCACATGCATGTCAACGAGACGTCAGAGTCCACAAATAGAAAGATTTTTTTTCCAGAGAGACGATCCATTTACATTCGATTATGTCCAGACAGCCATGCCTGTTTGAGATCCTCATTCGTGTTGTGGCAAATTGCCAGTTTGATTTCTAAGAAAACATTTAAACCCAATTGCAGACTTTGTTTACCACTTGTGATTTAATCTTTTAGTTTTGTTTATTTATAACATGCCATAAATCACAGCCTTGACATTAAATTGGTCAATACAAAAGTCCAGAATGTTCCATTCAAAAATTCCTTTCAAAGTTTGCCACAAGGATATGTTCACAAATCAAGCTGTATTGGCCTGAGAACAGTGGAACAGCTAGGTTTCTGTCTCTTCAGCAAAAGCATACAGTGACTGACTTACACCAAATATTCAATTCCACCACACCTAACTAATGCTAAAACCAAGTTTTAATCGAGACTCGCAAATACGCACATTTAATTCTGCTGCTCCACTCTGGAAAAGATGTTTACGTTCTTTCTTTCTTTTTACCCCCCCTTTCCTCCCCAACTCATCATAATCATCAGTTCCGTAACCTATGGAGGTCGTAGGAGCACAGCTGATGCCTCAACAAGTCTCGGTTGGGTCATCATTGTGTTTCAGTGGGGGGGGGGGGGGGGGGAGTACCTGGTGGTCCTCATCTCCTCTGCTGGTATGGATGGCCATTGGTTCACAGAGGAACTCATCCGTCCTTTGACAGGTTTTGTTTTTAGTCCTGCTGGGTGTTCACACACCCTCCCCACAACAATCCAAGGGTTGAAGTGGGGGTGCCGGTTTAGTCGCCGACAATCCGACAGTTGCAGTTTAACGTCGTACCCAGGACCAACATCCTTCCCAACTGCATCTGGCCAATTACCCCACTCTACCGAGCCGTCCCGGTCACTGCTCCACCCCCTCTGCCAATCCGGGGAGGGCTGCAGACTACCACGACTCCTCCGATACATGTGAAGTCGCCAGCTGCTTGTTTTCACTTCTTTTCACTTTTACGCCAGGAGGACATTTCGCGTGTGAGGGTCACGCTATTCTCCCAGCTCCCCCTCCCCCCAGAAAAGGTGCCCCGACCGACCAGAGGAAGCACACATACCCACATCTGGCTTCCCACCTGCAGACATGGCCAATTGTGTCAGTAGGGATGCACAACAAAGCCGGAGATAACGCGGGGATTCGAACCGGCGATCCTCATGTTGGTAGGCAATGGAATAGAGCGCCACGCTACCTGAACGCCCCCGTAGATATTTACATTTTCTGTGCTCATAGGATGTATCAATACTTCACTACTCTGGAAACTGGAGTTGGTCCCCAGGCGCTGCAGCCGCCCACTGCTCCTATGTAATAGGATGGGTTAAATGCAGAAGAAACATTTCAGTGTAACCTGTGTTTAACCCACTCAAAAATAACCTACAAGCAGGGTTAGGTTATTTACAGTCCAATTTCCCATTTCTAGGTATATTTTAATTACATGTTTTACCTGCATATTATTGTAGTCCAGCAGAGGGCAGTAGTGGTGCTGCATAGTGAAACCTACTGCAACGTTTCTCAGGGAGAGAAAGAGCGAAGTCGGAAAACAGCAGGGAGTAGTAAGATGAAGTTGAAACGGGAGCTCAAAGAAAAAAAATTGAATTAAAGAAATAGAGGGTTTTCTCCACAAAACCCACCTCTAAGCAAGCAACAAACAGAATGGGGTTGAAATTCTGACGGGGATTTTCGAGAATTGTATTCTTTTCTCCGGTGAGTGTCTTACTAAGTGTTCGCCATGTGCGTTGCTAGCAAACTGTAACAAAAGGTTACAAAAAGGGGTTCGAGCACAAACGCAAGGTCTAGACGGTTTAAAAAAACACTAATATTTATTTAGAAAGGTAAATGCCAAGAAAAGGGAGAACAATACAACCTAGCACCCCAACTAGAAACCGCAACCAAAACCAGCTGGGGGTTGGGATGGGCCCGTTTCCCTGGCCGGAGGGTAAACTGAACCTGACAACTCTAAAAAAAAACACATCCTAACTGTCCCTACCTAACAAGTGCTACTGTCCCTATCTAATTCGTAAAACTATCATTAAAACAATACAATCAACATTTTAACAGGTTCAGGTGTCCTCTATCATCAACAGTAGCTCAAGGGTGGCATGGAAAACACTTATCCTGCACGCGCAGAGCTTCCCGCAGCAAACAGCAGGGAGCTGACAGGCTGCCTTTGTGTGGTCTCTGATCAGTCATTTCAGGTGAGTAAGATCAGGTGTCATCAATTAACTCTGAACACACCTCCTTCTATGGGGGTGTGACAAGTTAGTCACACAGGGTGAGACGACCTATACACATCGTTCATCACAATAGCATAATGGATTTGTTTCACAAGTAGATGAGATGTACTAACGTAAGCAAAAAACCCATCGGAGTTAATCTCAAGTTAAACTAACGAAAGTGTTATTAGAAGCTGTTTCACATGTGCCGCGATTGAGAGAGCCGAATGTATACCAATTGTAAGCAGCTATACGTTCATGGATATGGATTTTTGAGTGATATTAGTGTCAGATCTGGTCAGGTTTAGTTGGTAAGTCATTGAATGTTGCTCTGCTATGCCGGTTGGGTTTTTTTCTTGAGATGATTTGGGACAGTCCATTGAACAAATCGCCAACGGACCCGCGGCAGACGAACAGAGGGCGTGAAGAGGAACATCTCGCCAGCAACCGGAAGTGTCCTACTCCACATGTCTTCATTTCATCGGGCAGATAAGCGCTGAGATCTCACCACACTTAATACAAAAACATACTACCCGGGTAGATGAACAATGTTTACTTTTATTTTGGGGGGGCTATTTCGTCAGAGCTCTGAAAGGTTTTTTTTTTCATTTTCTATTTTGTGTTTAATCTACTACTACTACTTTCGGCTGCTCCCGTTAGGGGTCGCCACAGCGGATCATCCGTTTCCATTTCTTCCTGTCTTCTGCGTCTTCCTCTGTCACACCAGCCACCTGCATGTCTTCCCTCACCACATCCATAAACCTCCTCTTTGGCCTTCCTCTTCTCCTCTTCCCTGGCAGCTCCATATTCAGCATCCTTCTCCCAATATACTCGGCATCTCTCCTCCACACATGTCCAAGCCATCTCCATCTTGCCTCTCTTGCTTTGTCCCCAAACCGTCCAACCTGAGCGGTCCCTCTAATATAATCGTTCCTAATCCTGTCCTTCTTCGTTACTCCCAGTGAAAATCTTAGCATCTTCAACTCTGCCACCTCCAGCTCCGCCTCCTGTCTTTTCGTCAGTGCCACTGTCTCCAAACCATATAACATAGCTGGTCTCACAACCATCTTGTAAACTTTCCCTTTAACTCTTGCTGATACCCCTCTGTCGCAAATCACTCCTGACACACTTCTCCACCCACTCCAACCTGCCTGCACTCTCTTTTTCACCTCTCTACTGCACTCCCCATTACTTTGGACAGTTGACCCCAAGTATTTAAACTCAAATGCCTTTGTCACCTCCACTCCTTGCATCCTGACCATTCCACTGTCCTCTCTCTCATTCACACATAGGTATTCCGTCTTGCTCCTACTGACTTTCATTCCTCTTCTCTCCAGTGCATACCTCCACCTCTCCAGGCTCTCCTCAACCTGCACCCTACTCTCGCTACAGATCACAATGTCATCCGCGAACATCATCGTCCATGGAGACTCCTGCCTGATCTTGTCCGTCAACCTGTCCATCACCATTGCAAACAAGAAAGGGCTAAGAGCCGATCCTTGATGTAATCCCACCTCCACCTTGAACCCATCTGTCATTCCAACCGAACACCTCACCATTGTCACACTTCCCTCATACATATCCTGCACCACTCCTACATACTTCTCTGCAACTCCTGACTTCCTCATACAATACCACACCTCCTCTCTCGGCACTCTGTCATAAGCTTTCTCTAAATCTACAAAGACACAATGCAACTCTTTCTGGCCTTCTCTATACTTCTCAATCAACATTCTCAAAGCAAACATCGCATCTGTGGTGCTCTTTCGTGGCATGAAACCATACTGCTGCTCGCTGATCGTCACCTCTCCTCTTAACCTAGCTTCTATTACTCTTTCCCAAATCTTCATGCTGTGGCTGATCAACTTTATACCTCTGTAGTTGTTACAGTTCTGCACATCGCCCTTGTTCTTGAAAATCGGTACCAGTATGCTTCTTCTCCACTCCTCAGGCATCCTCTCACTTTCCAGGGTGGGGTTAAACAATCTAGTTAAAAACTCCACTGCCATCTCTCCTAAACATCTCCATGCCTCCACAGGTATGTCATCAGGACCAACTGCCTTTCCATTCTTCATCCTCTTCATAGCTGCCCTCACTTCCTCCTTGCTAATCCGCTGAACTTCCTGGTTCACTATCCCTACATCATCCAACCTTCTCTCTCTCTCATTTTCTTCATTCATCAGCCCCTCAAAGTATTCCTTCCACCTGCTTAGCACACTCTCCTCACTTGTCAGCACATTTCCATCTCTATCCTTGATCGCCCTAACTTGCTGCACATCCTTTGCAGCTTGGTCCCTCTGTCTAGCCAATCGGTACAAGTCCTTTTCTCCTTCCTTAGTGTCTAATCTGTCATACAACTCACCATACGCCTTTTCCTTTGCCTTTGCCACCTCTCTCTTTGCTTTACGCTGCATCTCCTTATACTCCTGTCTACTTTCTTCATCTCTCTGACTATCCCACTTCTTCTTTGCCAACCTTTTCCTCTGTATAATTTGCTGTACTTCCTCATTCCACCACCAAGTCTCCTTGTCTTCCTTCCTCTGTCCTGATGACACACCAAGTACCTTCCTAGCTGTCTCCCTAACTATTTCTGCAGTGGTTTTCCAGCCATCTGGCAACTCTTCACTACCACCCAGTGCCTGTCTTAACTCCTGCCTGAACTCCACACAACAGTCTTCCTTCTTCAACTTCCACCATTTGATCTTCGGTTGTGTCTTCACTCGCTTCCTCTTCTTGGTCTCCAAAGTCATCCTACAGACCACCATCCGATGCTGCCTAGCTACACTCTCCCCTGTCACCACCTTGCAGTCTCCAATCCCTTTTAGATGGCGCCTTCTACATAAGATATAGTCCACCTGTGTGCACTTTCCTCCACTCTTGTACGTCACCCTGTGTTCCTCCCTCTTCTTGAAATATGTATTCACCACAGCCATTTCCATCCTTTTCGCAAAATCGACCACCATCTGTCCTTCCACATTTCTCTTCTTGACTCCATACCTTCCCATCACCTCCTCATCACCTCTGTTCCCTTCACCAACATGTCCATTGAAGTCCGCTCCAATCACCACTCTCTCCTCCTTGGGTACCCTCTCCACCATGTCGTCCAACTCATTCCAGAATTCTTCTTTTTCATCCATCTCACACCCAACTTGCAGGGCATATGCGCTGATAACATTCAGCAATAAACCTTCAATTTCCAGCTTCATACTCATCACTCTGTCTGACACTCTCTTCACCTCCAGCACGCTCTTGACATACTCTTCCTTCAGAATTACCCCTACCCCATTTCTCCTCCCATTTACACCATGGTAGAAGAGTTTGAACCCACCTCCGATACTCCTGGCCTTACTCCCCTTCCACCTGGTCTCTTGCACACACAGTATGCCTACCTTTCTTCTTTCCATCATGTCAGCCAGCTCTCTCCCTTTACCAGTCATAGTGCCAACATTCAAAGTTCCAACTCTCACCTCCACATGCCTACCCTCCTCCTCTCTAGCTGCCTCTGGACATGCTTTCCCCCTCTCCTTCTCCTTCGCCCAACAGTAGCATAGTTTCCACCGACACCCTGCTGGTTAACAGTTCCGGTGGCGGTCGTTGGTAACCCGGGCCTCGACCAATCCGGTATGTAAGTCTTATTTATGATCCGCATATTTGACGCAACCCTCCCCATTTGTCCGGGCTTGGGACCGGCACTAAGGATGCACTGGCTTGTGCATCCTCAGTGGCTGGGTTTATTTTGTGTTTAATGTTACAGTAAAATAAGTGCCGGCCGTTTGAGTAAAATGTAATAGGTGTTTTGGTGTTTTCATTCCTCTACTCCTCTTTGAAGAGTACCTTAAACAAGCACTTGTAGTTTATTGTATACCTGTCAAGGGTCCACCTTACATGTGCAAGGACAAAAATAAAGTGGCTTTCGTTACTCGATCACATTTAAATGAAGCACCCTCCTACAAAAAGGTTGTTTTTTTACCGCTTTTATAGTATGCAGTATAGTAATGATGCTGCTTAAATAAAACTCAGAAAGACTGACTGACATGTGACGTGCATAGTCTTGGGAAATATGACTCGTGATACACAGTCTCTAGAAGTGTATGATTCAACTTTTTCCCATGGTCCAGTGTTAAAAAATAAAACAAAAATTGCAATAAATGGCCATATCAAATCGCACTGACTGGAAGAATCGTAATACTTGAGAAATACTCAAGAATTGCGAGACATATTGAATTGGCACCCAAGTATCATGATAGTATTGAATCGGAAGACAAGCATATCATCCCAGCCCTAACACACACACACACAAACACACACACACACACACACGGACATACGTACATAGATCCCTGAAATAGTGATCGTCCATCTGAACACCATGTTTACCTGTCTACACTGACTCTTTGCATAATGTCCTATTGAGGCAAGATATTTCCATTGTGTGGATAAGGAGATGTAGACTCCAGGATTAAGGCTTCAAAAGGCAACAGATTAGTTCTGCATAGGTCAGAGACATGCAAAACGGTTTGACAGTTTGAGACTGTCCATATTTACATGGTGTTGACCGCAGCTGAAGGGTTTTGCATTTCCACCAAAGCTGTTGGTGACTTAATACTCTTAATACGCTGGATATAAAAAGTCTACACACCCCTGTTAAAATGACAGGTTTTTGTGATGTACAAAAATTAAACCAAAATAAATCGTCAACTTTTTCCATCTTTAATGTAAAATTGCAAACTATAAAAAACAAAGTGCAAAACAATCAGAAACATTTTAGGATTTAAAAAAGAAAAATACAAAACTGCAAAAGCTGTGATCCACAAAGAGCTTACAAAGCATGAATGGGGTCTCATTGTTGAAAGCTATCGATCAGGAAAGTGGTACAAGATCATTTCCAAGGCATTAGATATACCATGGAACACAGTGAAGACAGTCATCAAGTGGAGAAAATATGACACAACAGTGACATTACCAAGAACAGGGCGTCCCTCTAAAATGGATGAGAAAACAAGGAGAAAACTGGCCAGGGAGGTTGCCAAGAGGCCTACGACAACATTAAAGGAACTTCAGCAAATTCTGCCCGTTGCTCTCTACATGTGACAACAATGTCCTGTATTCTTCATATGTCTGGGCTATGAGGCAGGGTGGCAAGATGGAAGCCAAACATCCAAGCCCAGCTAAATTTTGCAAAAAGATAAATCTGGTCTCCCAAAACCATGTGGAAAAATATGTTGGGGTCTGATGAGACCAAATTTGAACTTTTTGACCATAATTTCAAAAGGTGTGTTTGGAGAAAACACACACACACACACATCACCAAAAGAATATTATACCCATGGTGAATCATGGTGGCGGCAGCATCAGGCTTTGGGGCTGCTTTTCTTCAGCCTGAACTGGGGCTTTAGTCAAGGTGGAGGGAATCATGAATTACTCCAAATACCAGTCGATTGTGGAGCAAAACCTTCAGGCGTCTGCCAGAAAGCTGAAGATAAAGAGAAATTTCATCTTTCAGCATGACAACAACCCAAAGCATACACCCAAATCAACAAAGGAATGGCTTCACCAAAAGATCAGTGTTTTACAAAAGCCCAGCCAGAGCTCAGACCTGAATCCAACTGAAAATCCATGGGGTGACCTGAAGAGGGCTGTGCACAGGAGATGCCCTCACGATTTGACAAATATAGAACATTTTTGCAAGGAAGAGTGGGAAAATATTGCCAAGTCAAGATGTGCCAAGCTGGTAGACTCTTACCCAAAAAGACTTGAGTGCTGTAATAAAATCAAAAGGTGCTTCAACAAAGTATTAGTTTAGGGGTGTGCACACTTATACAACCAGCTTATTGTTATGTTGGGTTTTTTTTCTTCCTAAAAGCTTTGTTTGTTTTTCATCTGAATTGTATAGGTTGCAATTTCAGATTACACATGTCTGTGAATGTTCTCATTCATCCAGGTCATGGTTATCCAAAGGAGTTGAATCAAGTGCAACTGGACTTGGTATATATCCGTGAAGACGTTTCGCCTCTCATCCAAGAGGCTTCCTCAGTTCGTGCCTTTCTGACTAGACCACACTAGTCTGACTGGCTGGTGATGAGACTCAGTATTTATCCTCTAAGAGTCGTTGTCAGAGCTATTGATATGTGTGGCTCTTTGTGATCAGATGTTTATGTTGTCGACGGGCGCGGCCGGACATCGGAGCACAGGAGAGCCACGCATATCTATGGCTCTGTTAGCGATGGGCGTTGGTAAACATGTGATCACAAAGAGCCACGCATATCAACAGCTCTGACAACGACTCCTAGAGGATAAATACTGAGTCTCATCACCAGCCAGTCAGACTAGCTTGGTCTAGTCAGAAAGGCACGAACTGAGGAAGCCTCTTGGATGAGAGGCGAAACGTCTTCCCGGCTATATACCAAGTCCAGTTGCACTTGATTCAACTCCTTTGGATACACATTACACATGTTTACACATTACACAATTCACATGTTCTCCCCATGTCTGTGTGGGGTTTCCTCCCACAGTCCAAAGACATGTAGATCAGGTGAATCAGCCACGCTAAATTGTCCCTAGCTGTGTGTGTGTGTGTGGGGGGGGGGGGCTGTGATGGACTGGCGGCCTGTCCAGGGTGTCTCCCCGCCTGCTGCCCAATTAATGTTGGGATAAGTTCCAGCATTCCTGCGACCCTAAGTAAGGATAAGCGGTTTGGATAATGAATTAATTAATTGAATGAAAGGTGGAAAAAGTTCTGGCCTGATTTATCTTGGTTTCTCTCTGTCTGTCTTTTTTTTTTTTTACAAAAATCTACCATTTTAACAGAAGTGTGTAGACCTTTTACATCCACTGTATTTCACATGGAGCCACCACCCTGTGGACCCACCACACGCAGAGATGAGCATTGAGGTAGGGTGCAAGGCTGAGCGGCAGGCAAAGGAGGGGACCAGGTCATGCTGACTTCCAGCAACGCAGATTGGTCCTCGGGACGTGGAATGTCACCTCTCTGGCAGGGAAGGAACCTGAGCTGGTGCAGGAGATTGAGTGGTACCAACTAGATATAGTTGGGCTCACCTCCACACATAGCATGGGCTCTGGTACCAAATTCCTGGAGAGGGGCTGGACTCATTACTTTTCCGGAGTTGACCAAGGTGGCAGGCGCCTGGCGGGTGTGGGGATGCTCACAAGTCCCCAGTTGAGCGCCACCATGTTGGAGTTCTCCCCGGACTGTTGAGGTTAAGAGGGAGCTGAGCTGGAAGGCAAAGCTCTCAATTTACCAATCAATCTTCGTTCCAACCCTCACCTATGGTCATGAGCTTTGGCTAGTGACTGAAAGGGTGAGATCGCGGATACAAGCAGCTGAAATGACTTTCCTCTGTAGGGTGTCTGGGCTCAGCCTTAGAGATAGGGTGAGGAGCTCAGACAACCGGAGGGAGCTTGGAGTAGATGCTACGTATAACGAATGAAGACCAGAGACCAGTGTAGCGAAACCTAAAGGACAGACAGACACAGAGCACCGAGGAAACCCAAAGGCAATTTTAATTCAGCAGTCACAGTCGGGCAACAAACCAAGATACAAACAGACTGCAGCTAATAGTAAGGACAGCAGAAAAAATCATTGGCGCTCTCCTGCCCACCCTGCAGGACTTGTACACCTCTAGAGCCCGGAAATGGGCGGGCAGAATCAGCACAGACCCCCCCACGCTCAATACACAGTCTGTCTAAACTCCAATCCCTCTGGCAAGTGCTACAGAGAAATGTGCACCAAAACCACCAGATATAGGAACAGTTTTTTCCTCACAGGCCATCTCTCATGAACACTTAACAGCATGGTGCAGGAATAGACACTTACATAAATATGATTCTTTGTAAATAGCCCCCTCTGGTCAAGATGTCTCACCTACATATCTACAATATAAACTGCCTCTTTAAACCAGATGCACAATACAAATGTTTGTGCAATACAAATGTACAATTTTAAATACACATACAACTGCTGTATACTGGTTACAAAGTATTGCTGTTATTGTTGTGGTTGTAACATAGGTATGTATGGTAGGTGAATATGTACTTTAACGATCACGGATGAATAGACTCGCCAGCCCTTGGCTAACGGGTCGGACCCTTTAGTCGACTGGTTAACGTAGTCGCCCATGGTGTGGGAGACCCGGGTTCGTGCTGCGGCGGTTCCCAGCTGCCCCCTGAATTCGCTACATCGGTGTCAGAAGTGGGATGGTGAGACCGTGAGGCCATCGGAAGCACGTGCGCCCAGATGTCTCAGGGAGCGTGTATGCTAAAGCGCGGGGACACGCTTCCCAAAGGAGGGGGATAGTGTAAGGATCACGGATGAATAGACTCGCTGGTGGCGATGGAGGAATTCTGGTTTGGAGCAAGAGAAGAGTACCCAGAGATCTCTGTGTGCTTTAAAACTGTTGGTTCCTTTTGGAAGCACATACTTATGTGAAGCCGGATTTAGTGCTCTTGTGTGCATGAAGTCAAAGTACTGTTCGCGACTGGATGTAACTCCAGAGATGAGATGCGCTCTGTCTACCACACCACCAAACTTTGAAAGGCTGCAGCGAGATGTGCAAGCTCAGCTGTCCCATTAAATAGGTGAGAGACACAAGTCATGGGTCCTGTGGGGATCTGAGCAGTCTGAGTATGTGTGTATGTATTGTAGCGAATTCGGGGGGCAGCCCGGCCAAACCGTCACAGTCAGGCCGCGAACCCGTGGCTCCCGCACCACGGGCGACAACGTTAACCAGTTGACTAAAGGGTCCGACCCTTTCGCTGGCCAAGGGCTAACGTGTCTACTTATTCGTGTACATTACACTACCCCCCCCCCTTCGGGAAACGCTTCTGATGGCCTCACGTTCCTTCACGATCTCACCATCCCACCTCTGACACAAATGTAGTGAATTCGGGGAGCAGCCCAGCTGTGACGGTCCGGCCAGGAACGCCCTTCCCGAAGGAAGGGGGCAATGTAACGATCATGGATGAATAGGCTCGGTAGCCCTTGGCTAACGGGTCGGACCCTTTAGTCGACTGGTTAACGTTGTCGCCCGCGGTGCGGGACATCCGAGTTCGCGTCCCGTCTGTGGCGGTCCGGCCGGGCTGCTCCCCGAATTCGCTACACTGGTGTCAGAAGTGGGATGGTGAGATCGTGAAAGGCCATGAGGCCATCGGAAGTGTTTCCCGAAGGACGGGGGGTGAGTTTGCTTCCCAGCTGTGACGGTCCGTCCGGGCTGCCCCCCGAATTCGCTACATTGGTGTCAGAAGTGGGCTGGTGAGATCGTGAAGGACCGTGAGGCCATCGGAAGCGTTTCCTGAAGGAGGAGGGTAGTGTAACGACCACGAATAAGTAGACTCGCTTAGCCCTTGGCCAACGGGTCGGACCCTTTTGTCGACTGGTTAACGTTGTCGCCCATGGAACACTATGTTGCAGGTGTAGGTGCATATAAACATGGAGGCATTCCTTCCCCATTAGCCTCCGGAGCGTCGCTGCCTGCACCGGCTTCTCTGCCTTGTCGATCCCGGTCGCAAGCAAATAATCCTCAAACTCTGATCGAAAGCTGGCCCAGTTGCTGTGAAGATCCCCAGTCACACTAGCCCCCCCCTTCGGGAAACGCTTCTGATGGCCTCACGGTCCTTCACGACTCACCATCCCACTTCTGACACTAATGTAGAGGATTCGGGGGGGCAGCCCGGCCAGACCGTCACAGCCGGGACACGAACTCAGATCTCCCGCACCACGGACGACAACGTTAACCAGTCGACTAAAGGGTCCGACCCGTTGGCCAAGAGCTACCGAGCCTATTCATCCGTGATCGTTACAGTATGTATGTATGTATGTATATATGTATGTATGTATATGTAATTTTCGTATGTTTTTTTCCGTTGTTTTTGTATTGTGTTTGCATTGTCTTGTGTTGGGGAAAAAGTAGATGACTAATAAAAAAAATTGGTCACAAAAAAGAGACACCAATCATAATACATAAAATACATAGTAAAATATACAGAATTGTCATGAGTAGAGCCTAAATGTGGTCTAAAAGGAAATTTTTCTTGCAAAAAATTTAATTCTTGTGTAATTTTAGAATGTCTGGAGTCACTAGAGTTTTGTGACTTCAAAGTGGGGTCATGAGCCAAAAAAGGTTGGGAACCCCTGGTATAGGGTATGGGCAATATAATATACGAGCAATATTGCTTAATATATGGGCATAGGTTGTTGATTACGCAACCATAACAAGACTCTGTATAGTAGCGACATACCTGTTGTGCATACGTGCTTGCCTCCAATGTCCTGTTGTTGTTTCATTTTTTTTCTTTTTTGTTTTGTTTTGTTTTTCTTGTGTGAATAATGTCTGCAAGTGCTAGAAGCCGCCGTGAACCAGTCAAATTCCTCATGTGCATAGACACACTTGGCCAGTAAAGTTGATTCTGATTCGGATTCTGAACACAGCGGTTTAGTAGACTTGTAGAGCACATCCACCTGCATATGTGTACTTAGTTTTGGTCTGTGGGAATTATGGCCTATGAAACTTTTATTTTCGACCTTTAATTGTAGCGCTACCATTTGGAGTACTGTTATAACAATCATTTGCACACATCTCAACCCACTGAATGTTTGAGTTTGAATTACATTTCTGGGTGAAAATACTACCGAATTGAAGGTGACCAAGGCATGTGCAGAACAAAAGGAAGTGTAAGATAAATTATCATGGCCAGGTTGACATCTTTTTCATTTGCCTTCTGGTTCCTGTTGTCTTTAAATACATCACATAAAATATTAGCCCAGAAATTCAACTCCATCATGAATTTTCATCCCAACAACTGAGATGGGTTGGGCTTAAAGATTCATGAATTAGTAGTAGCATTTAGTGTCGTAGCATTTAGTTTAGATTGGTTATCTCACAAACTCGCTCAAAAATAGGATTAAAAGGCCACACTGACAGTGAAACTCAATGAATTCTTTTTTTATATACCCCCTCCCTTTTTTCTTTCCCAATTGTATCCAGCCAATTACCCCACTCTTCCGAGCCATCCCGGTCGTTGCTCCACCCCCTCTGCCGATCCAGGGAGGGCTGCAGACTACCACATGCCTTCTCCGATACATGTGGAGTCGCCAGCCGCTTCTTTTCACCTGACAGTGAGGAGTTTTGCCAGGGGAACATAGTGCGTGGGAGGATCACGCTATTCCCCCCACCCACCCACCCACCCCCCCGACAGCTGCCCCAACCGACCAGAGGAGGCACTAGTGCAGCAACCAGGACACACACCCACATCCAGCTTCCCACCCGCGGACACGGCCAATAGCCTGAGTGCATAAGATGGGGTTGTTCGACTTTCGACATACAAGTACTTGCACAAGAACTTCCGGTCTGATTTGTTGAGATAAGAGTTGGCTTTGTTTTACACTCGCTGTTTGCAGGACCTCCCTAAAATCACGGTCAACGATGTACATCGCATCGTGAGTGCTTCCTCTGTAGCGCAGACAAACAAAAAAAGGGGTTTAAGGTGTATATTTCGAGCTACATTGACAACTATGAGGGTGAGTAATGGCATCCTTAGAACTATGCTAGCACTAGCTAGCTAGGTAACTAACGTTAGCTGACTGCCTTGCAACTAACGTTACCTTGCTACTTTGTTTTTATTAGTCAGCTAATGTTGCTAACTTACATCTACATTCAAAATCACAAAATCAGTAACGTTACATTCTTGACTAGCTAATTTGGCAGGGACAATTAAATGAAATGATACAAATCAGACACACCTGGTGTAAACCGAATGTCCTCATCGGAACCTGCAAATCGCCTCAGGCTGAATTTGGACTGTAGCTGAACGGTCTCTAGTTGTTTCTGGAGTACTTCTATTTGTTTCCTCATTGACTCGTTGTGGGCCAGGGCATCATCCAAAGGAGACGCATCTGGCTGCAGACAAGATGGCGGACCTCCGCAAGAGGCACCTCCGCAGTTGACAGTACCATCACGTGACCTCCGCGGTTGACAGAAAACCGGACGTTGGTCTTCTTCGTGTTGTTTTTAAGATTGCGATCCGCCATAAAACGGAAAGAAGAAGTAGAAGATACTGCGACAGCGGTAAGAAGTTACTTTAAAAGGTTAGTTTTCTTTTCTAAGGTTTTATTCAATGTTGTCTATCAAACTTAATGTATCGAAGAATCCAGCGAGCGTGGGTATAACTGTTACCGATATGGAGAAAATACATTCGAAATGTCAAGTGGCTCTAAGCATTTAGCTAACGTTAGCTAGCGATGTTTCGTTGCGTAGTTGTTGCAGGTCATGTAGCTAGCTAAGCACTTATTAAAATATTTGTGTAAATGAATTAGTTTAATTGAGTTTAAAATGGATACTGTTTGAGGTTCGACGGATTACCCTTCAAAGTTGATTCCAACTGAAACGACATGCCAGCTCTGTTCAGGCAATCCCAAATTGGAGGAAATCTCGCACATCACAGACAAAGCCAGAATAGTTGGCATGAATGGTGTAATCCAAAGTAAGTTAAATGCATCCTTTAGTTTTATTTAGTTTATAAAAGAGCAGTGTGCATGTACATTAATCGTTCGATGAACCATATACAGTTGATTTAATGTCCTAATTTATATCCTTATGTCCATTACAGACATCTCTACTTACAATAGGTGTACTGAATGCCACATGATCTACCGTCATCAGGAATGGACAGATGGTCTGCTTAATTTCAATGACCATGTCATTCTGACACTGCAGCTTTGCCTTTACCTAAGGCACAATCTTCAGGTGTGTAAAACGGTGTTAATGACAGACAACACAAGGTGTTATGACCTTCATTTATTCCATATTGACCCAGAAAGATTTCATCAATTGAAAATTGTTCAACTAACTATTGTCGCAAGATTTTCCAAATTCTCTGTAGCCCCTTTTCTGCTAGTACTGTGGTTTCTGCGGCACTAATCAAAGTTAAATTGGCAGCCTCTTCCACATCTGCAATTTATTTGCCCATTTTTTAAATAAATGCACTACCAGGCACAGTGATTGCAGGGAAGGATGTTACTAGTTACAGTAGTACTGTGTTTTCAGCATATTCATACCTTCCATTTCAAACCCTTTCCTGTCTTATTTTTTACCACAGAATCATGTGTCAGTGTCTAGAGTCATCAACTCTCTGGAGGCTTTGTGTGAAGAACGGTTTCCAGCCACCAACTTAATTTTTCAAGCATACTGCCACTTTGAGGCACTTTGCAACAGAGAATACACATACTCATGTGTAAACGGTGGGTGCCGAAGGTGGGTCAGCAGTCCAGTGGCGCGCCGATGGGAGATCGGGGCGCCACAGTGTATATAGTTTGTCAAAAGAGTAAAATACACCAGGTCCCATCGGATGTGACTGCGTCTCCCCAGAATGAACTGTATTAGATATTTCAGTATTTTTGAAATTATGTTTTTGATGCAGACTCTTCACAGAATCCATTTGTTGTCCAACCGGCATATGACAATTGGGCACCATGGATTGGGAGGGAGACGAGGAAAAGCAGCAAAGTACTCAACATGGAGTATGAAAAGGTCCCATTGCAGACATCGAACTAGACATCGAACTAGAATAGGGTCTAATTGGCTTTTCAGATTTCATCTTTTCAAGGCATGGCAAGGTTTTTGCCCACTGGACAGAGCAGTCCAAAGCTCTACTGAGAGGTGACCTGCCTCCTGTCTTCAGGCTCTCAAGACTCCGGAAACGGACGTTTTCGGAAGTCGTCCAGGTCAGATTGAAATTCAATTTAACTACCGGTATAATCAGAACCATTAATAACTAATACATTCAGGTGCTTCAAACACTATCAACTAATGTTGAAAAGTGCATTGTTAAATAAATAAATTTTTCAGTCATCATCTGTCTTGTTGCTCTCTTACATTACAGGAACATAACGAGAGCTTAGAACCAGAGGGGTGTAAGTGACATTTGACAAACTTTACAGGACAGCCACAACAAAAAATGACCATACATTGTCATTGTGTGTTGTGTTTTTCCGATATTTGATGAATTACTCTGGGTTGGTTTAGAATTCACAAGTTGTCCTTTGCCACACATCCCTAGAGGTTCCTTTACATTACTTGATGACCACTACACCCACTACAGCAAAGATGGCAAAACGTGCAAGAGAAGCCCACGGGTCTGCCCATGAAAGATTGGTGGACTTCATCACGAAGCTGAAGGGGTCAGACAAACGGCTACTGGTATGATACCAATAATAATAATGCTCATACATAAAAACATTTCTAATAGCAAAAAAGATGAACAAAGCCTGATCTTCTGCAGTGCATTTATTTGACATGGTCTTTGTTTCTATAGGAAATAATCACAGGTGAAGGCAGCTCCAAGTGGCTGGTGAATTTCAGGTCTGCGAAACCAGACAGGGTCTTCACCTACCTGGAAGACGACGACCAAATTGATGAAGTTTTTAAGCACATCAACTTGGTCCTCAAAGGAGCCACAAAGTGTGCACCTTATGTCCCAACGACAGAGTTCCAGATAGTCAGCTTCGTGTTGGATGTGCTGATGCCTGAGGTGAGGTTTAACTCAACCATCTAATCTTAGTTACATTGATTTCAATAATTGTCTGTTTATCCAGTCATCAAAGCCTGTATTATAACTGTTAAAAGGGCATTCCGCGATTTAGTGAATGGGTTATGCTCGGCCCACCACTAATTTGTATTGTGTGGTAAATATGGGACCCCTTTTAACTGGAGGTTATCTATCTCTACCAGGCCATTGTCCACACTCTTGTGGCAGTGGACAACCTCTCTCTAGCTGAGGCAAAGAGAAGATTTAACGCGGGACCATTGTATGATGAAAGGTACAAATGTGTGAAATCAGTCTACCACTTTGTGCCTAACATCCCCTAGCTGTGTTAATATTCATGATATACCATGAGTTCTCATGTCCGATCGATTGTATTTCTTATCTCTCCTTTTCTCTGTCTCTTTTCTTTTCCCAATGTATTCTCTAGTGAAGTGCAAGAATTTAATGATATTATCAAGATGCAGAAGAGGCAGTAGATCGAGGCCGAGCATTAATATTTTTATTTCTATTTTATTTTATTTGTACTTTATTTATTTTGTTTTTGTTTTGATGTTTTTGTTTATTATTATTATTCGGATGATCCTCTGTGGCGACCCCTAACGGGAGCAGCCAAAAGTAGTAGTAGATTATTATTATTATTATTATTATGTAAAACCTCAACCACATTCTGTAAAATGCGGAACCCGATGATAACACTGAAAAATAATAAAATAAATTACTTTAAAAAATAAAAAAAATAAATGTGCGTCTGCCTTGGGGGCCCTCCACCCCGGGGACCCCCACCAAGCCCCTGGTTACAGATGTTTACCATGTGAAGATGTCAAATGTTGCGCACAATGTCACATTAATAAAGATTATTGTTATATTTAACCATGTTATCAAGATGCAGAAGAGGCAGTGGATCGAGGCCGAGCATAAAGGCAGGGGTAACTTACATGTGTAAATGTATTGTTTAGTGTGTTCATTTTATTCTTTGACATTAACTAGTTTAACAAGCCTGTTCCCTGACTGTTATTCGCATCACATAAGCATACGTGAACGTGCTCTTTCACACAGTAGCCTTGGTTAAGTTTAGTCTCTTTACACAATACTGAGGTGCTTTGATAACAACATGTACAAATATGTGTACTGGTTTATTTACATGGATAGACAACATGAATGTAATGGTTAGAAATGTGCGTCTGCCTCGGGGGCCCTCCATCCAGCCCTCCACCTCGGGGACCCCCACCAAGCCCCTGGTCACAGATGTTTACCATGTGAAGATGTCAAATGTTGCGCACAATGTCACATTAATAAAGATTGTTATATTTAACCCAATTTATTCTGTTTGTACATGCATGTTAACCCTTAATAGAGTGGGATATCCCACTGTTATTATGGCTAAAACAAATAGTCTCATTGTCATATTATCTTAGACTGTGTGCAAAACTGCACTGGTAATTGTAAGATTTGACTGAGAGGAAATGCCAAGTTGGGACAAATGTAGCAGATAATGTAAAGTTTTATGGGTGTGTTTAAACTGGTTAGATAGGCACCGTGTTATCAGAGCCTGTGTATTGTGCTCACAGTGTTTGCTCAAAGTGTTTGCCATTGAGTCTAGGTTATTTTGCCCTCGATGGGCTTCTGTAAATCTTACCATAATTGTTACACACTCATGCAGTGACTTTCTGTATCCGATAATAACTGATTAATGAGGGTCGAGTCGTTAGAAAAATAGCCCACATTCTAACCATCCATAGCGAACGTTAGCTGGCATTCGCTAGTGTTGTTAGACATCTAGCTAACATAACGCAATTGCTAACATTGTTAGTTAACGTTATCTAGCTAACGTAACGCAATTGTTAGCTTCGTTATCTAGCTAACTATCGAATGCGTTAGCTAGAAATCACTATTGTTGCTAGCTAGCTAATGTATCGCTATTGTTGTGCCTCTTGCGCATGCTCCTGTCAACTGCGGAGGTCACGGGATGTCCTGTCAACTGCGGTGGTGCCTCTTGCGGAGGTCCGCCATTTTGTCTGCAGCCAGCTACTCTTGATCCAAAGCGGCAGGATTAGGAGCTACGCCAGGGGTCGGGAACCTTTTTGACTGGGAGAGCCATAAAAGCCAAATATTTCTAAATATATTTCATTGAGAGCCATATAGTATTTTTAACGTATAATAAATTAAATATGTCTTACTTTTAATGCGACTTCTGGTGCTGCATGGTTTTGCTGATGGCCTTGTAGTCTGGTTCATACGTGGTGAGGTTGAGCTTCATGCAGGCGTTGAGGCTTCCATCAGTTAAACGTGAGCGTAGGTTGGTCTTAATGTTCCTCATATGCGAGAATGACTGCTCACATGCATATGTAGAGCCAAACATGGTCAATACGGCAATACTCACACGCTGCATTGTGTGGTATGTCACAGAAAGCTCGTTCCAAGTTTTAAGAATCAGCTGGTCTTCAGGTTGAAGATTTTTAATTTCTGTCCACTTGTGTTCCCTCGCCAGCTCTGCTCCCTGTCGCGCAAGACTTTCCAACTCTCCATTAAGTGACTTGAACTTACTCATCCACATGTCTGATGCCTTCAGGTCAGCAACTTCCAGCTCAAAGTCTCCGATAGAGACCCCGGGGATGCATGTCAGGTCGATTTTGTCCACTGCACACTCATGTGGATGAGTGATGAACTTGAAAAGACCAGTGCGCGCACGAAATTCTCCAAAACGTGCTTTGAATGACTGCAGGAGATTGAACGTAAAGCCAGCTAGCTGCTGGAGATCCAGATGTTGAGTGGAGTCACTTGCTAAGCATGCATCTCTAAATTGTTGCAGTCTTTCAAAGTGCAGAAGACGACCTGTTTCAATGTCCCTGAGAAAGACTTCCAGCTTGCTTTCAAATGCAAACACTGCTTGTTGAAGGGATGAGATTGTATTTCCAATACCTTGCATTTTCACATTGAGCTGGTTCAGATGGCCAGTTATGTCCACGAGATAGTGAAACTGCAGGAGCCAGTCAGTGTTGTCTAGCTCAGGATGCTTGACGCCTTTCATTTCAAGAAAAGTCCGGATTTCACTCAGGCAAGCTGCAAAACGGCTGAGCACCTTCCCCCTTGACAACCAACGCACGTTGCTGTGTAAAAGCAGACCGGGATAATGATTCCCAACTTTTTCTAACAGAGCTTTAAACTGGCGATCATTTAAAGCTCGGGCAACAATAAAGTTGACCACTCGAATGACCAGAGACATCACCTCGCCAAGCTCCTGGCCACACGTCTGAGCGCAAAGCGCCTCCTGGTGCAGGATGCAATGAAAACTTAGGATGGCTCTCTTTTCATGTTCACGGAGAAGCGCTACAAATCCTTTGTTCTTCCCCAACATACAGGGTGCACCATCAGTACAGACAGAAATAAGTTTATCCATCGGTAGTTTTTTTTCTTTAGCAAACTCCATGAAAGACATGAATAAATCCTCTCCTCTTGTTGTCCCTTTCATTGGCAAAACAGCCAAGCTTTCCTCACGCAGTGTGTCACCTGCAGCATACCTGGCAATGATACTGCACTGAGATAGATGGCTAACGTCTGTTGACTCATCTAACGCGAGAGAAAAGTATGTCCCGGCGTTTATGTCCTTAATTTGTGTTTCCTCGGCTTGATTTGCCATCATGATGCTACGATCGTGCACAGTTCTTGCTGACAGGGGCATGTCTTTTATTCGTTTGATTATCTTGTCTTTATTTGGGAAGTCATCAAGCAGTTCATTGGCCACATCAAGCATGAATGTTTTGGCATACTCGCCATCTGTGAATGACTTTCCATTCCTTACTATTGCCAAAGCCCCCGCAAAGCTAGCGGAATTCCCGTCACCTTGCTTGGTCCACACACGTAGTTGCTGCTGACTCGTCTGCACTCTCCGCTGTAGCTCCTCGCATACCCTTTTCCTGCTGTCCCCCGCTGGATATTTCGATGCAAATGAAGCATGGTGCGTATCGAAGTGCCGCTTTATATTTGACCGTTTCATCGATGCAATTTTATCATTGCATATTAGACATACCGCAGATCCTGCTCTCTCCACAAATGCAAATTCCTCTGTCCACGCAGCCTGGAATGCACGGTAATCATCGTCTTTTTTTCTTTTCGCCATCTTTTCCGTTACAAGGGTTGAAGCGGATAAACTAGTTGGCTATCTGATAAAATTGATTTCTTCACCTTTACAATGACCCGGACATGCTCGCGAGCCATTGGTTCCCGAACCGACCCACGGGTGACCCGTGACCCGTGAAATTTATCTTCAAAACTAATTTCTGTTTACTTTAAAATGACACAGTGTTATTAAGAAATATCACAAGTATTTTAAAATCAGTTCCAAACTGATTTTTTTGAAAAAAAAAATTTCAACTCAAAATTGTCTGGGAGCCATATGCCGTCACCGGAAGAGCCATATATGGCTCGCGAGCCATAGGTTCCCGACCGCTGAGCTACGCAATAGTCACACTCTTGCAGGCAGCTGCTGACATCCATCTCATTATCAGAGGAGTCCAGAGCTGGCAGAGGGGCGACAGCAGGACGCGCCCAGTGCTCCCACACACCTAGCCTGGGTGTGGGTTTGGAGTACTCATTCCACGCAAACAGTGTGGGGACAGCTCCTTTCTTGAGCCTCCTGTAATATTCTCTAGAATATAATAGCCCGTTTGGCCATAAGGTTGATGTGATACAAGCACTCCTATTGGCTGTTAAGTTAACTGCAAGCTGATTGGTCCATCTGACGCATGATGGCGCAGGGGAACCACATAATCGTCAGTCTATGTTTAGCCCTCAGACGAGTCACTACTGCGGAGCTAGCTACTGTATGATTGTAACCGTCACCGTTGAAATAAAGACACTGAACTATAAAGTCGTCGTCGGATCCCTCCATATAGACAGAAAGTCAGACATAGTGTCAGAAGTGGGATGAACAAGCAGATCGAGGAGATGGTTGTGTAGTGATATAATGCCATGTATATCCACTGGAACTACACTAGGTGATATGTACTACCCGGACTGTTATTATGGTTACACCACTACCATGTATGGTTATTACGTCTGCCTACTGAGCCACGATTAAACCTGAGTTCTATAAGCCGGTGTGGTCATTGATCCTCGACCAGTACTACCCCAAGTATTACTTAATGGTGGCAGCGGTAAAGTACTCTCTATGAAGAATGAAGATAGACTGATAAAATTGTCCGTGGATAATTTCTGTCATCATTCAAGCAAGAGTGCGCAGGAGCTGAGCTAGCCGCAAAGCTAACTAGCTAGCTAGCAACAGGAGACGTCATGGCATCGCATCTACCGACGATGAATTGGTCAGACTCGGACCTGGGTGAGGCAATTTCACTGTATAAACAGAAAATGACTCTGTATTTAGAAGATGAAGAAATAAATGGCGCAGCTAAACAAGCTAGGAAAATATGTCGTGGAATCGGAGATGAAGGATTAAAAAGACTGAACGCCAGTGGTCTCACCGATGATGAAAAGAAAAAGCCTGCCAAACTATGGGACTTCTTTGAAAAACAGCTAAAGTTGAACGTAAATTTCAGAATCCATAGACTGCAACTCATGCAACACAGACAGAAACCAGATGAGAATATTGATGATTTTGTGACCAGAGCCAGAACACTAGCACAGAAATGTCAGTGTTCAGACGAAGAGCTTAACGAGCGTATGATTGAGCTTATTATTGCGAGCACTCCCCATGATGCTCGGAGGAATGATCTATACAGCAAACCAAAAGGATATTCCTTAGCAGAGGTTCTGGCCGAGGGACGGAAATATGAAGCCCTGACAGCAGGCAATGAACGGTTAGACAAACTTAGCCTGTCACATAATGAGAGAATCCATGCTGTGGACAGGGACCGCATATGTCGTAACTGTGGGAGAAGCCACAAACCACGTCGATGTCCTGCATATGATGATGAATGCAATGCGTGTGGTGCAAAAGGTCACTTGGAGCGGTGCTGCAGGAAGGCCAAACGAGAGCGCCAGGAACACTCCAGCCAGAGCAGGAGCGGGGGAAGTAAGTCCCACACACCACAAGACAAACAGCACAAGCGCAAAACCTATATAGACAAAAAACAACAGAGCAGGACTCGCATACATGCTATAGAGAGTAGCAGTGAAACGGACAGTGAGAACAAAAGTACCCACCAGAAACAGTTCCACTCCATAACTATCAGTGAAAAGTGCCTGCATAGCATAGACAGCAAGCCGGCCAGAGAGGAGGCGTACACAGTCCTGAAGGTGACACCACCTGACCTACCTGGTCGTGGATACACACTACGTCTGAAGATAGACACAGGTGCATCAGGCAACACACTCACATTGCGTACCTTCAAGCAGATGTACGGTGAAAATGCATGCACCCAGAAACGACTGAAAAAAACCAACAGGAGGCTATCTGCATACAGTGGTCACGCCATCCCCTGCCTAGGCACCATTGACATTCCATGCCAGTACAAAGAATCCAAATGGATCAATGCAAAGTTCTATGTTGTAGACGTACCAGGGCCAGCCATAGTTGGGCTGCCAACAGATGAAAGATGAACTGAATAACCTAGTCGAACAAGATGTGTTAAGAAAAGTAGAACAGCACACAGACTGGTGCTCGAGTCTGGCATACAGCACAAAGAAAGACGGTTCCCTTCGCATATGCTTAGACCCCCAAAAGCTTAATGCCAGCCTTAGGAGATGCCCACACAAGATTCCTACTGTGGAGGAACTGAACCCGAAGTTTGCAAATGCAAAAATATTCAGCAAACTTGACGCAAAAGCTGGATATTGGTCAATACACCTAGAGGAAGAGTCACAACTGCTAACCACATTCCGAACTCCATTTGGTAGATACTGCTGGAAACGTTTGCCATTTGGTCTCAGTGTCTCTCAAGATCTCTTCCAGGCAAAGATGGACCAAATCCTGGAGGGGCTCGACGGTGTCGTCAGCATAGACGATGATATCGTAGTCTACGGAGCAAGCGAAGAGGAGCATGACAGGAACCTGACCAACCTGATGGAGAGAGCAGCCAAGACAGGTATTGTGTTCAACAGTGACAAGTGCACAATCAAACAGACAAGCATCCCATTCTTTGGCAACCTGTACACAGACAAAGGTATCAAACCTGACCCAGCCAAAATCAGGGACATCCAGAAAATGCCGACACCCCAGAACAAAGATGAACTGAGCAGATTCTTTGGGATGCTGACCTACCTGTCACCCTACATCCCAAAGTTCGCAGACAAAGCACACACACTGAGGGTGCTGCTGAAAAGTGACGTGCCTTGGACATGGGACACTGACCACCAAAAGAGCTTTGAGGACCTGAAATCAGTTATCAACGAACATGACTGCCTGAAGTACTATGATCCAAGCACACCTCTGACACTTGAGGTCGATGCATCACAGAAAGGACTGGGCGTGGCATTAGTGCAGAACAAAAGACCCATAGCTTTTGGCTCAAAGACACTGGACGACTGCCAATCCAGGTACAGCAACATAGAGCGAGAAATGCTGGCCATAGTCTATGGAATGCAGCGATACCATACCTACCTGTATGGGAAGTCATTCATTGCAGTTACAGACCACAAACCCCTCGTTACCATATGCACAAAGCCACTGCATGCCGCCCCGCCACGGCTTCAGCTAATGCTGATAAAAACACAAGGATACAACTACGAGGTCACGTATCGACCAGGAAACCAGATGGTCCTGGCAGACACACTCAGCCGACTACCCAACCCTGAGAACAACAGCAACATCGAGCTGGAGGAGCGCATTGACGGAATAGAGGCAGAAGTCGAGGATCCAGAGATGCTCACTGTTGCAATGATAAACTTCTCTCCCGAGAAACAGGACGCACTCCGCACGGAAACCACCAGCGACCCCAGACTCAATGTACTGAAAGAGCTGATCCACCAGGGATGGCCAGACAACATCAAAGCTCTACCAAGACAACTACGTGAGTACTGGTCATTCAGAGATGAGCTCGCAGTTGAAGCAGGAGTCATATTCAAAGGCAGACAGGTGCTCATCCCAGACTCCATGACTGATTCTATACTCGAACAGCTGCATGTAGGACACTAGGGCATCAACAAGGCACAGAGAAAGTGTCTACTGGATCAGAATGAACGATGACATCGAAAGAGTCTGCAGGTCATGTAGCATATGTGTGGAACATCAGGATGCAAATCCAAAGCAACCTCTCAACCCACACAACACACCGTCAAAACCATGGCAATCCCTAGCTTCTGATCTATTCGAGATCGATGGACATCAGTATTTACTGATTGTGGACAGATATTCTAAGTTCCCTCTAGTGGATGAAATGCCCATGCCTGTGTCCAGCCGGGCACTTGCACAAAAAATGAAAATGTACATGTCTCTTTTTGGAAGGCCTGACGAGATACTTACAGATAATGGACCCCAGTACACAGGGCACGCGTTCCAGAAATTCACAGCTGACTGGGGAATCAGGCACGTGACAAGCTCACCCCACTATCCAAAAAGCAATGGATTCATTGAGAGGCATGTGCGACACATCAAATCCATTGTGAAGAAAACCATGAGACAAGGAGGTAACATACAAGTGGCCTTACTACAGGTCAGAGCAACACCCATTGACAGTAAACTACCATCGCCAGCAGAACTGATCTTCGGAAGGCCAGTCACCACCCTGTTGCCGAGTCGAGGGGACCCAGGCAAGGAGGAAAACCGACTCCACCTGGAGCAGAGAACAGCAAACATGAAGGACCATCATGACCGCAGCAGCGGCAGAGAACTACCTCCACTCGGTCCCGGACAGCACGTATCTGTCCTAAACAAGGAAAAGGGGACTTGGTATCCAGCCACCGTCGTACAAAAGTGCGATGAGCCAAGGAGCTACATTGTGCAAACATCAAATGGTAACAAACTCAGACGTGGCAGGAGACACCTGCGGGAAATTCACCACCCCCATGCACTGAGGAGCGCAAGAACCCAATTCACAGAACCTCAACGTGACACTCATGCAGCTGGAATTTCTTTCAGACAAACCTGTGAAACACACAAGATAGTACGCACAAGATATGGAAGAGCTGTTTCCAAACCAGCTCACTACAAGGACTATGAGTAGAGACAATCGCACACAAAAGGAGGGCTCTGAATATGTTTATTGTTTTTTGAGATGGACAATTCTGAGTGTGTTGTCTAAAAAAAAAGAGAAGGCAACCTCTGTGTAATGACTGTACAATGCTGATCAATGATTGTACCACACTGGAATGTTCTAGAGTATTTTGATACTTTAAAAATTGAAAACTAAACAGGGGGGATGTAGTGATATAATGCCATGTATATCCACTGGAACTACACTAGGTGATATGTACTACCCGGACTGTTATTATGGTTACACCACTACCATGTATGGTTATTATGTCTGCCTACTGAGCCACGATTAAACCTGAATTCTATAACCCGGTGTGGTCATTGATCCTCGACCAATACTACCCCAAGTATTACTTCAGGTTGGACAGTGCCCCACCTGTCTCACCTACAGACCGTCAAACACTAAAGAGCCCACGATCAGCCACAAGATCCCAGACAGGCCATGGCAAGTAGTCGCTACTGACTTGTTCACCTGGAATCATGACAATTACATCGTCACAGTGGACTATTACAGCAGATACTTCGAACTCGACAAGCTACACAGCACAACATCCTCAGCTGTGATACACAAGCTGAAGGCAACCTTCGCCAGACACGGCATACCTGAGACTGTTATTTCGGATAATGTACCTCAGTACTCAAGTATGGAGTCTGAGACCTTTGCAAAGACTTGGGAGTTCACCCACACGACTACCAGTCCGCATTATCCCCAAAGCAACGGCCTCGCCGAAAAGGCAGTACAGATCGCCAAGTTGCTGATGGAAAAGGCCATGGCTGACCAGAGAGACCCCTACGTGAGTCTGCTTGAGTATCGGAACACACCTGTCAATAGCTTCAGATCACCAGCCCAGCTGCTCATGAGTCGTCGTCTACGCTCAATTCTACCCAACACACACCAACAGCTTCAGCCCAAGGTCGTCAGTCACAGAGACACACACGCCAGGAGAGTCCAACGTCAGCTGCAGCAGAAAAGGTACTCATGTCCGTTGTCCGATGTCCGATGTCACAGCTGCACGAAGGACAACACATCAGACTCCAGGAGCACAGCTTTTGGAAACCAGCAGTTGTCATCCAGCCAGCGGATACCAACAGATCCTACCACGTCCGCACAGCTGAAGGACAGGAGTACAGACGAAACAAACGTCACCTCCTGGACACAAAAGAAACACACACTGACATTCACACCAACACAGGCACTGACGAGAACTACGGTCAACTCACAATTCACAACACACCACACGTCTCACATGCCTCGGCTGAGACAGCCTCAGAGACTGTCCCCTACCAGACAAGGTATGGACGAGCAGTGAAGCCCAGAGAGGTTCTGGACATGTAATGTACAAGGGTGTAGGCGGATCGCTGCCCTTATCTAAAAAATGTAAAAAAAAATTATTGTAAAATGTTCTTGTGATTTGTATTACCGCTTAAGTGTTTGATTACTTACCGTAGTTTAATATGCATACAGTAATATTGAATGAATGATAAGAGTACTAGAAGAACCCCGCTACAATGTAGCGGTTTGGTTATCCACCCGTCTAAATTTCCCTCCTCTTCATCCTGCCAGCTAACCGCCTTCCCCCTGCCCCTAAACCCCCCCCCACTCCAACTCCCTCCCCCAAATGCTCAGAATCATCTGAAAATGCCGAGAAGTGGTTTACCCCCCAACTCCAACTCCCTCCCCCCAAATGCTCAGAATCATCTGAAATGCCGAGAAAAGTGGTTTTTAGCCATTTTTAGAAAATGCATATTTTGCATAATTATGCATAATTATTATAATTATTTTAATTTTCTGCTATTTTTCTGGTCCTCTCTGGAACAATACCTACCACCTCCCAAAAAAATTAGGATCATAAGTGCATTTTTGCAAAAATGCATATATTTTGCATAATGCCAAAACATTTCTAAGTCCCAGAAAATTTTTTTTATATAGGTGAAAAAAATCAAATATGCTCAGAATCATCTGAAATGCCGAGAAAAGTGGTTTTTAGCCATTTTTAGAAAAATGCATATTTTGCATATTTATGCATAGTTATGCATAATTTTAATTTTCTGGGATTTTTCCCTTACTCTCTGAGACAATACCTACCACCTCCAAAAAGAATTAGGATCATAAGTGCTTTAGTTTTCGGTCCCGCTATCTACACTAACTAACTAACTAACACACAAACACCACACACACACATTACGAAAATATGGGAGTTGATTGACTCTATCAGTGATTACTATAAAATGTGTTTTCTTTCGTCCTGATTGTTCATATGTTTGATACAGGACATGTGCTACTAATGTTGGGAGTCTAATGTTGATTTCAATTTCTTAAGAAGGGGGACGTAATATTCTGTAGAATATAATAGCCCGTTTGGCTATAAGGTTGATGTGATACAAGCACTCCTATTGGCTGTTAAGTTAGCTGCGCGCTGATTGGTCCATCTGACGCATGAGGGCGCAGGGGAACCACATAATCGTCAGTCTGTTTAGCGCTCAGACGAGTCGTTACTGCGGAGCTAGCTACTGTATGATTGTAACCGTCACCGTTGAACTAGACACTGAACTATAAAGTCGTCGTCGGATCCCTCCATATAGACAGAAAGTCAGACACCTCCCTAACACACCTGTAACTGGCACAGCGAAATCACCCAGTTCAAACTGCCGACTACACACTCTTGTACTCTTGGTGATGGTGAATGCATCCCTCTGACTCTTCGCTAGCAACTTAGCTCTTTCCTCGCAGTTACTAGGGAATGAATGGAAACTTAAGAGAATTATAGCGCGCCGAATTTGCACACTGTGGCACATAACAGTGCTCGGTGGAGCCTGCTTCACGGCGTTGATACTCGAACGCCCCTTCTTACCTTGTTTGCTTCATTGATTTTTCGGACGAAATTAAGATTTCGGACAGATAAATTAGCAGCTAACTAATGATTCAGTAGGACGTAAGCATCCGGTTGTACCGGAAGTTCTTATAAAGACACGCCCGGAAGTTCCGCAGCACGACATTAATGCATCGAGCCTAGTAGCCCATGGGCCAAGACCCAAAATATTGTCGCGGTTTTTCTATAGCCCGGGTAACTATGGATGGAGGCGGGGACTTTTAGGTGCGACAAACCGGGCTTCACCACCGTTAGCTAGATAGCTGCGCCAATGCTAGGGCTAGCCTGCTAGTTAGCTAGTTAGCCGTGTGCTAATGGGTTAGCAAGCTCACCTTGGGACCAGGGCTGGTGATGGAACAGGGCGGCTGAGCTCTAGGCGGGGCGGGAGATGGGTGGCTGCTCTCCGGGGTGCGTGTCTCTCTCTCTCTCTGTACTCTGGCTCCGGTGTGACCGGGTGAATGTCTCTCTCAGTCTCTCTGGGGAAGCTCTCGGGGGTAGTCAGCTAGCTACAGGTACCGAGGCAGTCTGCTGCTAACACTACCACTGCTAGCCACCGTATCTACTGTCTAGCCCAGGATACGCTAGGTTTCCCTGCTCTATCCCACGCTAAGGTGACAGTCTACGATATGGTTACTAAACAGTTCTGGCGCTTTGTCTCTCCCGCGGTGTCTAATATAGTTGCATCTGTGACAGCGCGAGCTAACCTGTGATTGGTCCTCTAGCTGCACGAGCCCAGTGCAACATTCCAAGTACATCCCCAGGCATTTCCCACTACACTGCCCCCCTCCAGCACTGTTGAGTCCCTTCAACATAAATGAACAACAGACTACAAAGATCAGTCTGATTAATCTAACACGATAAACGGGACAGAACACCCGCGAAATGAACTAGGCCCGGAACAAAGGGCGTCAAACAAATGTGGGTGGTCGCTATCCATACTGGACTCTTGTGACTAGCCTAGTAACCCCCAAGTCAACTAGTCACGTCCGTCAAAGTTAGTCTAGGAGCCAGGCGGGCCTCCGGACTGGCCGGCCCCGTCTGGTGGTGTACGGGAGATGGGACTCAGCGGCGTCGGCTTCGTCTCCTTCTGGGTCAGGGGCGTTGGACTGCCCGCCCGGAGCACAGGCTGCTGTCCCACGACGTTGGGTGATTGTCGACTCGCCTGAAGAGTAGCTGGCAGCAGTGTGTTGGAGCGGCTGGAACCGAGCCGGGGAGCCTGGTGTGCTGGGTCCTCCATCGTCGTTTGCGTGGAACAGGTCCTCCAGCCGGAGATCAAGGTCTTCATCGATCTCCTCCTGCTCTGTCACTCCTTCGTACTCCTCTGTTCTCTGCGCCCCCGGCTCCTCCATGTCAGCAGCGGGAGGACCTCCTTCAGGTATTTCCTGCGGCCCTATGGCTGGTGCTGGAGCAGACAACAGAGCATGGCGCCTGTCATCAGTGCCCCAGATCTTCACCAGGCAGTCATCTGAGCCCGTGAAAATGCAGTCTGAGTATGTGTGTATGTATTGTAGCGAATTCGGGGGGCAGCCCGGCCAAACCGTCACAGTCAGGCCGCGAACCCGTGGCTCCCGCACCACGGGCGACAACGTTAACCAGTTGACTAAAGGGTCCGACCCTTTCGCTGGCCAAGGGCTAACGTGTCTACTTATTCGTGTACATTACACTACCCCCCCCCCTTCGGGAAACGCTTCTGATGGCCTCACGTTCCTTCACGATCTCACCATCCCACCTCTGACACAAATGTAGTGAATTCGGGGAGCAGCCCAGCTGTGACGGTCCGGCCAGGAACGCCCTTCCCGAAGGAAGGGGGCAATGTAACGATCATGGATGAATAGGCTCGGTAGCCCTTGGCTAACGGGTCGGACCCTTTAGTCGACTGGTTAACGTTGTCGCCCGCGGTGCGGGACATCCGAGTTCGCGTCCCGTCTGTGGCGGTCCGGCCGGGCTGCTCCCCGAATTCGCTACACTGGTGTCAGAAGTGGGATGGTGAGATCGTGAAAGGCCATGAGGCCATCGGAAGTGTTTCCCGAAGGACGGGGGGTGAGTTTGCTTCCCAGCTGTGACGGTCCGTCCGGGCTGCCCCCCGAATTCGCTACATTGGTGTCAGAAGTGGGCTGGTGAGATCGTGAAGGACCGTGAGGCCATCGGAAGCGTTTCCTGAAGGAGGAGGGTAGTGTAACGACCACGAATAAGTAGACTCGCTTAGCCCTTGGCCAACGGGTCGGACCCTTTTGTCGACTGGTTAACGTTGTCGCCCATGGAACACTATGTTGCAGGTGTAGGTGCATATAAACATGGAGGCATTCCTTCCCCATTAGCCTCCGGAGCGTCGCTGCCTGCACCGGCTTCTCTGCCTTGTCGATCCCGGTCGCAAGCAAATAATCCTCAAACTCTGATCGAAAGCTGGCCCAGTTGCTGTGAAGATCCCCAGTCACACTAGCCCCCCCCTTCGGGAAACGCTTCTGATGGCCTCACGGTCCTTCACGACTCACCATCCCACTTCTGACACTAATGTAGAGGATTCGGGGGGGCAGCCCGGCCAGACCGTCACAGCCGGGACACGAACTCAGATCTCCCGCACCACGGACGACAACGTTAACCAGTCGACTAAAGGGTCCGACCCGTTGGCCAAGAGCTACCGAGCCTATTCATCCGTGATCGTTACAGTATGTATGTATGTATGTATATATGTATGTATGTATATGTAATTTTCGTATGTTTTTTTCCGTTGTTTTTGTATTGTGTTTGCATTGTCTTGTGTTGGGGAAAAAGTAGATGACTAATAAAAAAAATTGGTCACAAAAAAGAGACACCAATCATAATACATAAAATACATAGTAAAATATACAGAATTGTCATGAGTAGAGCCTAAATGTGGTCTAAAAGGAAATTTTTCTTGCAAAAAATTTAATTCTTGTGTAATTTTAGAATGTCTGGAGTCACTAGAGTTTTGTGACTTCAAAGTGGGGTCATGAGCCAAAAAAGGTTGGGAACCCCTGGTATAGGGTATGGGCAATATAATATACGAGCAATATTGCTTAATATATGGGCATAGGTTGTTGATTACGCAACCATAACAAGACTCTGTATAGTAGCGACATACCTGTTGTGCATACGTGCTTGCCTCCAATGTCCTGTTGTTGTTTCATTTTTTTTCTTTTTTGTTTTGTTTTGTTTTTCTTGTGTGAATAATGTCTGCAAGTGCTAGAAGCCGCCGTGAACCAGTCAAATTCCTCATGTGCATAGACACACTTGGCCAGTAAAGTTGATTCTGATTCGGATTCTGAACACAGCGGTTTAGTAGACTTGTAGAGCACATCCACCTGCATATGTGTACTTAGTTTTGGTCTGTGGGAATTATGGCCTATGAAACTTTTATTTTCGACCTTTAATTGTAGCGCTACCATTTGGAGTACTGTTATAACAATCATTTGCACACATCTCAACCCACTGAATGTTTGAGTTTGAATTACATTTCTGGGTGAAAATACTACCGAATTGAAGGTGACCAAGGCATGTGCAGAACAAAAGGAAGTGTAAGATAAATTATCATGGCCAGGTTGACATCTTTTTCATTTGCCTTCTGGTTCCTGTTGTCTTTAAATACATCACATAAAATATTAGCCCAGAAATTCAACTCCATCATGAATTTTCATCCCAACAACTGAGATGGGTTGGGCTTAAAGATTCATGAATTAGTAGTAGCATTTAGTGTCGTAGCATTTAGTTTAGATTGGTTATCTCACAAACTCGCTCAAAAATAGGATTAAAAGGCCACACTGACAGTGAAACTCAATGAATTCTTTTTTTATATACCCCCTCCCTTTTTTCTTTCCCAATTGTATCCAGCCAATTACCCCACTCTTCCGAGCCATCCCGGTCGTTGCTCCACCCCCTCTGCCGATCCAGGGAGGGCTGCAGACTACCACATGCCTTCTCCGATACATGTGGAGTCGCCAGCCGCTTCTTTTCACCTGACAGTGAGGAGTTTTGCCAGGGGAACATAGTGCGTGGGAGGATCACGCTATTCCCCCCACCCACCCACCCACCCCCCCGACAGCTGCCCCAACCGACCAGAGGAGGCACTAGTGCAGCAACCAGGACACACACCCACATCCAGCTTCCCACCCGCGGACACGGCCAATAGCCTGAGTGCATAAGATGGGGTTGTTCGACTTTCGACATACAAGTACTTGCACAAGAACTTCCGGTCTGATTTGTTGAGATAAGAGTTGGCTTTGTTTTACACTCGCTGTTTGCAGGACCTCCCTAAAATCACGGTCAACGATGTACATCGCATCGTGAGTGCTTCCTCTGTAGCGCAGACAAACAAAAAAAGGGGTTTAAGGTGTATATTTCGAGCTACATTGACAACTATGAGGGTGAGTAATGGCATCCTTAGAACTATGCTAGCACTAGCTAGCTAGGTAACTAACGTTAGCTGACTGCCTTGCAACTAACGTTACCTTGCTACTTTGTTTTTATTAGTCAGCTAATGTTGCTAACTTACATCTACATTCAAAATCACAAAATCAGTAACGTTACATTCTTGACTAGCTAATTTGGCAGGGACAATTAAATGAAATGATACAAATCAGACACACCTGGTGTAAACCGAATGTCCTCATCGGAACCTGCAAATCGCCTCAGGCTGAATTTGGACTGTAGCTGAACGGTCTCTAGTTGTTTCTGGAGCACTTCTATTTGTTTCCTCATTGACTCGTTGTGGGCCAGGGCATCATCCAAAGGAGACGCATCTGGCTGCAGACAAGATGGCGGACCTCCGCAAGAGGCACCTCCGCAGTTGACAGTACCATCACGTGACCTCCGCGGTTGACAGAAAACCGGACGTTGGTCTTCTTCGTGTTGTTTTTAAGATTGCGATCCGCCATAAAACGGAAAGAAGAAGTAGAAGATACTGCGACAGCGGTAAGAAGTTACTTTAAAAGGTTAGTTTTCTTTTCTAAGGTTTTATTCAATGTTGTCTATCAAACTTAATGTATCGAAGAATCCAGCGAGCGTGGGTATAACTGTTACCGATATGGAGAAAATACATTCGAAATGTCAAGTGGCTCTAAGCATTTAGCTAACGTTAGCTAGCGATGTTTCGTTGCGTAGTTGTTGCAGGTCATGTAGCTAGCTAAGCACTTATTAAAATATTTGTGTAAATGAATTAGTTTAATTGAGTTTAAAATGGATACTGTTTGAGGTTCGACGGATTACCCTTCAAAGTTGATTCCAACTGAAACGACATGCCAGCTCTGTTCAGGCAATCCCAAATTGGAGGAAATCTCGCACATCACAGACAAAGCCAGAATAGTTGGCATGAATGGTGTAATCCAAAGTAAGTTAAATGCATCCTTTAGTTTTATTTAGTTTATAAAAGAGCAGTGTGCATGTACATTAATCGTTCGATGAACCATATACAGTTGATTTAATGTCCTAATTTATATCCTTATGTCCATTACAGACATCTCTACTTACAATAGGTGTACTGAATGCCACATGATCTACCGTCATCAGGAATGGACAGATGGTCTGCTTAATTTCAATGACCATGTCATTCTGACACTGCAGCTTTGCCTTTACCTAAGGCACAATCTTCAGGTGTGTAAAACGGTGTTAATGACAGACAACACAAGGTGTTATGACCTTCATTTATTCCATATTGACCCAGAAAGATTTCATCAATTGAAAATTGTTCAACTAACTATTGTCGCAAGATTTTCCAAATTCTCTGTAGCCCCTTTTCTGCTAGTACTGTGGTTTCTGCGGCACTAATCAAAGTTAAATTGGCAGCCTCTTCCACATCTGCAATTTATTTGCCCATTTTTTAAATAAATGCACTACCAGGCACAGTGATTGCAGGGAAGGATGTTACTAGTTACAGTAGTACTGTGTTTTCAGCATATTCATACCTTCCATTTCAAACCCTTTCCTGTCTTATTTTTTACCACAGAATCATGTGTCAGTGTCTAGAGTCATCAACTCTCTGGAGGCTTTGTGTGAAGAACGGTTTCCAGCCACCAACTTAATTTTTCAAGCATACTGCCACTTTGAGGCACTTTGCAACAGAGAATACACATACTCATGTGTAAACGGTGGGTGCCGAAGGTGGGTCAGCAGTCCAGTGGCGCGCCGATGGGAGATCGGGGCGCCACAGTGTATATAGTTTGTCAAAAGAGTAAAATACACCAGGTCCCATCGGATGTGACTGCGTCTCCCCAGAATGAACTGTATTAGATATTTCAGTATTTTTGAAATTATGTTTTTGATGCAGACTCTTCACAGAATCCATTTGTTGTCCAACCGGCATATGACAATTGGGCACCATGGATTGGGAGGGAGACGAGGAAAAGCAGCAAAGTACTCAACATGGAGTATGAAAAGGTCCCATTGCAGACATCGAACTAGACATCGAACTAGAATAGGGTCTAATTGGCTTTTCAGATTTCATCTTTTCAAGGCATGGCAAGGTTTTTGCCCACTGGACAGAGCAGTCCAAAGCTCTACTGAGAGGTGACCTGCCTCCTGTCTTCAGGCTCTCAAGACTCCGGAAACGGACGTTTTCGGAAGTCGTCCAGGTCAGATTGAAATTCAATTTAACTACCGGTATAATCAGAACCATTAATAACTAATACATTCAGGTGCTTCAAACACTATCAACTAATGTTGAAAAGTGCATTGTTAAATAAATAAATTTTTCAGTCATCATCTGTCTTGTTGCTCTCTTACATTACAGGAACATAACGAGAGCTTAGAACCAGAGGGGTGTAAGTGACATTTGACAAACTTTACAGGACAGCCACAACAAAAAATGACCATACATTGTCATTGTGTGTTGTGTTTTTCCGATATTTGATGAATTACTCTGGGTTGGTTTAGAATTCACAAGTTGTCCTTTGCCACACATCCCTAGAGGTTCCTTTACATTACTTGATGACCACTACACCCACTACAGCAAAGATGGCAAAACGTGCAAGAGAAGCCCACGGGTCTGCCCATGAAAGATTGGTGGACTTCATCACGAAGCTGAAGGGGTCAGACAAACGGCTACTGGTATGATACCAATAATAATAATGCTCATACATAAAAACATTTCTAATAGCAAAAAAGATGAACAAAGCCTGATCTTCTGCAGTGCATTTATTTGACATGGTCTTTGTTTCTATAGGAAATAATCACAGGTGAAGGCAGCTCCAAGTGGCTGGTGAATTTCAGGTCTGCGAAACCAGACAGGGTCTTCACCTACCTGGAAGACGACGACCAAATTGATGAAGTTTTTAAGCACATCAACTTGGTCCTCAAAGGAGCCACAAAGTGTGCACCTTATGTCCCAACGACAGAGTTCCAGATAGTCAGCTTCGTGTTGGATGTGCTGATGCCTGAGGTGAGGTTTAACTCAACCATCTAATCTTAGTTACATTGATTTCAATAATTGTCTGTTTATCCAGTCATCAAAGCCTGTATTATAACTGTTAAAAGGGCATTCCGCGATTTAGTGAATGGGTTATGCTCGGCCCACCACTAATTTGTATTGTGTGGTAAATATGGGACCCCTTTTAACTGGAGGTTATCTATCTCTACCAGGCCATTGTCCACACTCTTGTGGCAGTGGACAACCTCTCTCTAGCTGAGGCAAAGAGAAGATTTAACGCGGGACCATTGTATGATGAAAGGTACAAATGTGTGAAATCAGTCTACCACTTTGTGCCTAACATCCCCTAGCTGTGTTAATATTCATGATATACCATGAGTTCTCATGTCCGATCGATTGTATTTCTTATCTCTCCTTTTCTCTGTCTCTTTTCTTTTCCCAATGTATTCTCTAGTGAAGTGCAAGAATTTAATGATATTATCAAGATGCAGAAGAGGCAGTAGATCGAGGCCGAGCATTAATATTTTTATTTCTATTTTATTTTATTTGTACTTTATTTATTTTGTTTTTGTTTTGATGTTTTTGTTTATTATTATTATTCGGATGATCCTCTGTGGCGACCCCTAACGGGAGCAGCCAAAAGTAGTAGTAGATTATTATTATTATTATTATTATGTAAAACCTCAACCACATTCTGTAAAATGCGGAACCCGATGATAACACTGAAAAATAATAAAATAAATTACTTTAAAAAATAAAAAAAATAAATGTGCGTCTGCCTTGGGGGCCCTCCACCCCGGGGACCCCCACCAAGCCCCTGGTTACAGATGTTTACCATGTGAAGATGTCAAATGTTGCGCACAATGTCACATTAATAAAGATTATTGTTATATTTAACCATGTTATCAAGATGCAGAAGAGGCAGTGGATCGAGGCCGAGCATAAAGGCAGGGGTAACTTACATGTGTAAATGTATTGTTTAGTGTGTTCATTTTATTCTTTGACATTAACTAGTTTAACAAGCCTGTTCCCTGACTGTTATTCGCATCACATAAGCATACGTGAACGTGCTCTTTCACACAGTAGCCTTGGTTAAGTTTAGTCTCTTTACACAATACTGAGGTGCTTTGATAACAACATGTACAAATATGTGTACTGGTTTATTTACATGGATAGACAACATGAATGTAATGGTTAGAAATGTGCGTCTGCCTCGGGGGCCCTCCATCCAGCCCTCCACCTCGGGGACCCCCACCAAGCCCCTGGTCACAGATGTTTACCATGTGAAGATGTCAAATGTTGCGCACAATGTCACATTAATAAAGATTGTTATATTTAACCCAATTTATTCTGTTTGTACATGCATGTTAACCCTTAATAGAGTGGGATATCCCACTGTTATTATGGCTAAAACAAATAGTCTCATTGTCATATTATCTTAGACTGTGTGCAAAACTGCACTGGTAATTGTAAGATTTGACTGAGAGGAAATGCCAAGTTGGGACAAATGTAGCAGATAATGTAAAGTTTTATGGGTGTGTTTAAACTGGTTAGATAGGCACCGTGTTATCAGAGCCTGTGTATTGTGCTCACAGTGTTTGCTCAAAGTGTTTGCCATTGAGTCTAGGTTATTTTGCCCTCGATGGGCTTCTGTAAATCTTACCATAATTGTTACACACTCATGCAGTGACTTTCTGTATCCGATAATAACTGATTAATGAGGGTCGAGTCGTTAGAAAAATAGCCCACATTCTAACCATCCATAGCGAACGTTAGCTGGCATTCGCTAGTGTTGTTAGACATCTAGCTAACATAACGCAATTGCTAACATTGTTAGTTAACGTTATCTAGCTAACGTAACGCAATTGTTAGCTTCGTTATCTAGCTAACTATCGAATGCGTTAGCTAGAAATCACTATTGTTGCTAGCTAGCTAATGTATCGCTATTGTTGTGCCTCTTGCGCATGCTCCTGTCAACTGCGGAGGTCACGGGATGTCCTGTCAACTGCGGTGGTGCCTCTTGCGGAGGTCCGCCATTTTGTCTGCAGCCAGCTACTCTTGATCCAAAGCGGCAGGATTAGGAGCTACGCCAGGGGTCGGGAACCTTTTTGACTGGGAGAGCCATAAAAGCCAAATATTTCTAAATATATTTCATTGAGAGCCATATAGTATTTTTAACGTATAATAAATTAAATATGTCTTACTTTTAATGCGACTTCTGGTGCTGCATGGTTTTGCTGATGGCCTTGTAGTCTGGTTCATACGTGGTGAGGTTGAGCTTCATGCAGGCGTTGAGGCTTCCATCAGTTAAACGTGAGCGTAGGTTGGTCTTAATGTTCCTCATATGCGAGAATGACTGCTCACATGCATATGTAGAGCCAAACATGGTCAATACGGCAATACTCACACGCTGCATTGTGTGGTATGTCACAGAAAGCTCGTTCCAAGTTTTAAGAATCAGCTGGTCTTCAGGTTGAAGATTTTTAATTTCTGTCCACTTGTGTTCCCTCGCCAGCTCTGCTCCCTGTCGCGCAAGACTTTCCAACTCTCCATTAAGTGACTTGAACTTACTCATCCACATGTCTGATGCCTTCAGGTCAGCAACTTCCAGCTCAAAGTCTCCGATAGAGACCCCGGGGATGCATGTCAGGTCGATTTTGTCCACTGCACACTCATGTGGATGAGTGATGAACTTGAAAAGACCAGTGCGCGCACGAAATTCTCCAAAACGTGCTTTGAATGACTGCAGGAGATTGAACGTAAAGCCAGCTAGCTGCTGGAGATCCAGATGTTGAGTGGAGTCACTTGCTAAGCATGCATCTCTAAATTGTTGCAGTCTTTCAAAGTGCAGAAGACGACCTGTTTCAATGTCCCTGAGAAAGACTTCCAGCTTGCTTTCAAATGCAAACACTGCTTGTTGAAGGGATGAGATTGTATTTCCAATACCTTGCATTTTCACATTGAGCTGGTTCAGATGGCCAGTTATGTCCACGAGATAGTGAAACTGCAGGAGCCAGTCAGTGTTGTCTAGCTCAGGATGCTTGACGCCTTTCATTTCAAGAAAAGTCCGGATTTCACTCAGGCAAGCTGCAAAACGGCTGAGCACCTTCCCCCTTGACAACCAACGCACGTTGCTGTGTAAAAGCAGACCGGGATAATGATTCCCAACTTTTTCTAACAGAGCTTTAAACTGGCGATCATTTAAAGCTCGGGCAACAATAAAGTTGACCACTCGAATGACCAGAGACATCACCTCGCCAAGCTCCTGGCCACACGTCTGAGCGCAAAGCGCCTCCTGGTGCAGGATGCAATGAAAACTTAGGATGGCTCTCTTTTCATGTTCACGGAGAAGCGCTACAAATCCTTTGTTCTTCCCCAACATACAGGGTGCACCATCAGTACAGACAGAAATAAGTTTATCCATCGGTAGTTTTTTTTCTTTAGCAAACTCCATGAAAGACATGAATAAATCCTCTCCTCTTGTTGTCCCTTTCATTGGCAAAACAGCCAAGCTTTCCTCACGCAGTGTGTCACCTGCAGCATACCTGGCAATGATACTGCACTGAGATAGATGGCTAACGTCTGTTGACTCATCTAACGCGAGAGAAAAGTATGTCCCGGCGTTTATGTCCTTAATTTGTGTTTCCTCGGCTTGATTTGCCATCATGATGCTACGATCGTGCACAGTTCTTGCTGACAGGGGCATGTCTTTTATTCGTTTGATTATCTTGTCTTTATTTGGGAAGTCATCAAGCAGTTCATTGGCCACATCAAGCATGAATGTTTTGGCATACTCGCCATCTGTGAATGACTTTCCATTCCTTACTATTGCCAAAGCCCCCGCAAAGCTAGCGGAATTCCCGTCACCTTGCTTGGTCCACACACGTAGTTGCTGCTGACTCGTCTGCACTCTCCGCTGTAGCTCCTCGCATACCCTTTTCCTGCTGTCCCCCGCTGGATATTTCGATGCAAATGAAGCATGGTGCGTATCGAAGTGCCGCTTTATATTTGACCGTTTCATCGATGCAATTTTATCATTGCATATTAGACATACCGCAGATCCTGCTCTCTCCACAAATGCAAATTCCTCTGTCCACGCAGCCTGGAATGCACGGTAATCATCGTCTTTTTTTCTTTTCGCCATCTTTTCCGTTACAAGGGTTGAAGCGGATAAACTAGTTGGCTATCTGATAAAATTGATTTCTTCACCTTTACAATGACCCGGACATGCTCGCGAGCCATTGGTTCCCGAACCGACCCACGGGTGACCCGTGACCCGTGAAATTTATCTTCAAAACTAATTTCTGTTTACTTTAAAATGACACAGTGTTATTAAGAAATATCACAAGTATTTTAAAATCAGTTCCAAACTGATTTTTTTGAAAAAAAAAATTTCAACTCAAAATTGTCTGGGAGCCATATGCCGTCACCGGAAGAGCCATATATGGCTCGCGAGCCATAGGTTCCCGACCGCTGAGCTACGCAATAGTCACACTCTTGCAGGCAGCTGCTGACATCCATCTCATTATCAGAGGAGTCCAGAGCTGGCAGAGGGGCGACAGCAGGACGCGCCCAGTGCTCCCACACACCTAGCCTGGGTGTGGGTTTGGAGTACTCATTCCACGCAAACAGTGTGGGGACAGCTCCTTTCTTGAGCCTCCTGTAATATTCTCTAGAATATAATAGCCCGTTTGGCCATAAGGTTGATGTGATACAAGCACTCCTATTGGCTGTTAAGTTAACTGCAAGCTGATTGGTCCATCTGACGCATGATGGCGCAGGGGAACCACATAATCGTCAGTCTATGTTTAGCCCTCAGACGAGTCACTACTGCGGAGCTAGCTACTGTATGATTGTAACCGTCACCGTTGAAATAAAGACACTGAACTATAAAGTCGTCGTCGGATCCCTCCATATAGACAGAAAGTCAGACATAGTGTCAGAAGTGGGATGAACAAGCAGATCGAGGAGATGGTTGTGTAGTGATATAATGCCATGTATATCCACTGGAACTACACTAGGTGATATGTACTACCCGGACTGTTATTATGGTTACACCACTACCATGTATGGTTATTACGTCTGCCTACTGAGCCACGATTAAACCTGAGTTCTATAAGCCGGTGTGGTCATTGATCCTCGACCAGTACTACCCCAAGTATTACTTAATGGTGGCAGCGGTAAAGTACTCTCTATGAAGAATGAAGATAGACTGATAAAATTGTCCGTGGATAATTTCTGTCATCATTCAAGCAAGAGTGCGCAGGAGCTGAGCTAGCCGCAAAGCTAACTAGCTAGCTAGCAACAGGAGACGTCATGGCATCGCATCTACCGACGATGAATTGGTCAGACTCGGACCTGGGTGAGGCAATTTCACTGTATAAACAGAAAATGACTCTGTATTTAGAAGATGAAGAAATAAATGGCGCAGCTAAACAAGCTAGGAAAATATGTCGTGGAATCGGAGATGAAGGATTAAAAAGACTGAACGCCAGTGGTCTCACCGATGATGAAAAGAAAAAGCCTGCCAAACTATGGGACTTCTTTGAAAAACAGCTAAAGTTGAACGTAAATTTCAGAATCCATAGACTGCAACTCATGCAACACAGACAGAAACCAGATGAGAATATTGATGATTTTGTGACCAGAGCCAGAACACTAGCACAGAAATGTCAGTGTTCAGACGAAGAGCTTAACGAGCGTATGATTGAGCTTATTATTGCGAGCACTCCCCATGATGCTCGGAGGAATGATCTATACAGCAAACCAAAAGGATATTCCTTAGCAGAGGTTCTGGCCGAGGGACGGAAATATGAAGCCCTGACAGCAGGCAATGAACGGTTAGACAAACTTAGCCTGTCACATAATGAGAGAATCCATGCTGTGGACAGGGACCGCATATGTCGTAACTGTGGGAGAAGCCACAAACCACGTCGATGTCCTGCATATGATGATGAATGCAATGCGTGTGGTGCAAAAGGTCACTTGGAGCGGTGCTGCAGGAAGGCCAAACGAGAGCGCCAGGAACACTCCAGCCAGAGCAGGAGCGGGGGAAGTAAGTCCCACACACCACAAGACAAACAGCACAAGCGCAAAACCTATATAGACAAAAAACAACAGAGCAGGACTCGCATACATGCTATAGAGAGTAGCAGTGAAACGGACAGTGAGAACAAAAGTACCCACCAGAAACAGTTCCACTCCATAACTATCAGTGAAAAGTGCCTGCATAGCATAGACAGCAAGCCGGCCAGAGAGGAGGCGTACACAGTCCTGAAGGTGACACCACCTGACCTACCTGGTCGTGGATACACACTACGTCTGAAGATAGACACAGGTGCATCAGGCAACACACTCACATTGCGTACCTTCAAGCAGATGTACGGTGAAAATGCATGCACCCAGAAACGACTGAAAAAAACCAACAGGAGGCTATCTGCATACAGTGGTCACGCCATCCCCTGCCTAGGCACCATTGACATTCCATGCCAGTACAAAGAATCCAAATGGATCAATGCAAAGTTCTATGTTGTAGACGTACCAGGGCCAGCCATAGTTGGGCTGCCAACAGATGAAAGATGAACTGAATAACCTAGTCGAACAAGATGTGTTAAGAAAAGTAGAACAGCACACAGACTGGTGCTCGAGTCTGGCATACAGCACAAAGAAAGACGGTTCCCTTCGCATATGCTTAGACCCCCAAAAGCTTAATGCCAGCCTTAGGAGATGCCCACACAAGATTCCTACTGTGGAGGAACTGAACCCGAAGTTTGCAAATGCAAAAATATTCAGCAAACTTGACGCAAAAGCTGGATATTGGTCAATACACCTAGAGGAAGAGTCACAACTGCTAACCACATTCCGAACTCCATTTGGTAGATACTGCTGGAAACGTTTGCCATTTGGTCTCAGTGTCTCTCAAGATCTCTTCCAGGCAAAGATGGACCAAATCCTGGAGGGGCTCGACGGTGTCGTCAGCATAGACGATGATATCGTAGTCTACGGAGCAAGCGAAGAGGAGCATGACAGGAACCTGACCAACCTGATGGAGAGAGCAGCCAAGACAGGTATTGTGTTCAACAGTGACAAGTGCACAATCAAACAGACAAGCATCCCATTCTTTGGCAACCTGTACACAGACAAAGGTATCAAACCTGACCCAGCCAAAATCAGGGACATCCAGAAAATGCCGACACCCCAGAACAAAGATGAACTGAGCAGATTCTTTGGGATGCTGACCTACCTGTCACCCTACATCCCAAAGTTCGCAGACAAAGCACACACACTGAGGGTGCTGCTGAAAAGTGACGTGCCTTGGACATGGGACACTGACCACCAAAAGAGCTTTGAGGACCTGAAATCAGTTATCAACGAACATGACTGCCTGAAGTACTATGATCCAAGCACACCTCTGACACTTGAGGTCGATGCATCACAGAAAGGACTGGGCGTGGCATTAGTGCAGAACAAAAGACCCATAGCTTTTGGCTCAAAGACACTGGACGACTGCCAATCCAGGTACAGCAACATAGAGCGAGAAATGCTGGCCATAGTCTATGGAATGCAGCGATACCATACCTACCTGTATGGGAAGTCATTCATTGCAGTTACAGACCACAAACCCCTCGTTACCATATGCACAAAGCCACTGCATGCCGCCCCGCCACGGCTTCAGCTAATGCTGATAAAAACACAAGGATACAACTACGAGGTCACGTATCGACCAGGAAACCAGATGGTCCTGGCAGACACACTCAGCCGACTACCCAACCCTGAGAACAACAGCAACATCGAGCTGGAGGAGCGCATTGACGGAATAGAGGCAGAAGTCGAGGATCCAGAGATGCTCACTGTTGCAATGATAAACTTCTCTCCCGAGAAACAGGACGCACTCCGCACGGAAACCACCAGCGACCCCAGACTCAATGTACTGAAAGAGCTGATCCACCAGGGATGGCCAGACAACATCAAAGCTCTACCAAGACAACTACGTGAGTACTGGTCATTCAGAGATGAGCTCGCAGTTGAAGCAGGAGTCATATTCAAAGGCAGACAGGTGCTCATCCCAGACTCCATGACTGATTCTATACTCGAACAGCTGCATGTAGGACACTAGGGCATCAACAAGGCACAGAGAAAGTGTCTACTGGATCAGAATGAACGATGACATCGAAAGAGTCTGCAGGTCATGTAGCATATGTGTGGAACATCAGGATGCAAATCCAAAGCAACCTCTCAACCCACACAACACACCGTCAAAACCATGGCAATCCCTAGCTTCTGATCTATTCGAGATCGATGGACATCAGTATTTACTGATTGTGGACAGATATTCTAAGTTCCCTCTAGTGGATGAAATGCCCATGCCTGTGTCCAGCCGGGCACTTGCACAAAAAATGAAAATGTACATGTCTCTTTTTGGAAGGCCTGACGAGATACTTACAGATAATGGACCCCAGTACACAGGGCACGCGTTCCAGAAATTCACAGCTGACTGGGGAATCAGGCACGTGACAAGCTCACCCCACTATCCAAAAAGCAATGGATTCATTGAGAGGCATGTGCGACACATCAAATCCATTGTGAAGAAAACCATGAGACAAGGAGGTAACATACAAGTGGCCTTACTACAGGTCAGAGCAACACCCATTGACAGTAAACTACCATCGCCAGCAGAACTGATCTTCGGAAGGCCAGTCACCACCCTGTTGCCGAGTCGAGGGGACCCAGGCAAGGAGGAAAACCGACTCCACCTGGAGCAGAGAACAGCAAACATGAAGGACCATCATGACCGCAGCAGCGGCAGAGAACTACCTCCACTCGGTCCCGGACAGCACGTATCTGTCCTAAACAAGGAAAAGGGGACTTGGTATCCAGCCACCGTCGTACAAAAGTGCGATGAGCCAAGGAGCTACATTGTGCAAACATCAAATGGTAACAAACTCAGACGTGGCAGGAGACACCTGCGGGAAATTCACCACCCCCATGCACTGAGGAGCGCAAGAACCCAATTCACAGAACCTCAACGTGACACTCATGCAGCTGGAATTTCTTTCAGACAAACCTGTGAAACACACAAGATAGTACGCACAAGATATGGAAGAGCTGTTTCCAAACCAGCTCACTACAAGGACTATGAGTAGAGACAATCGCACACAAAAGGAGGGCTCTGAATATGTTTATTGTTTTTTGAGATGGACAATTCTGAGTGTGTTGTCTAAAAAAAAAGAGAAGGCAACCTCTGTGTAATGACTGTACAATGCTGATCAATGATTGTACCACACTGGAATGTTCTAGAGTATTTTGATACTTTAAAAATTGAAAACTAAACAGGGGGGATGTAGTGATATAATGCCATGTATATCCACTGGAACTACACTAGGTGATATGTACTACCCGGACTGTTATTATGGTTACACCACTACCATGTATGGTTATTATGTCTGCCTACTGAGCCACGATTAAACCTGAATTCTATAACCCGGTGTGGTCATTGATCCTCGACCAATACTACCCCAAGTATTACTTCAGGTTGGACAGTGCCCCACCTGTCTCACCTACAGACCGTCAAACACTAAAGAGCCCACGATCAGCCACAAGATCCCAGACAGGCCATGGCAAGTAGTCGCTACTGACTTGTTCACCTGGAATCATGACAATTACATCGTCACAGTGGACTATTACAGCAGATACTTCGAACTCGACAAGCTACACAGCACAACATCCTCAGCTGTGATACACAAGCTGAAGGCAACCTTCGCCAGACACGGCATACCTGAGACTGTTATTTCGGATAATGTACCTCAGTACTCAAGTATGGAGTCTGAGACCTTTGCAAAGACTTGGGAGTTCACCCACACGACTACCAGTCCGCATTATCCCCAAAGCAACGGCCTCGCCGAAAAGGCAGTACAGATCGCCAAGTTGCTGATGGAAAAGGCCATGGCTGACCAGAGAGACCCCTACGTGAGTCTGCTTGAGTATCGGAACACACCTGTCAATAGCTTCAGATCACCAGCCCAGCTGCTCATGAGTCGTCGTCTACGCTCAATTCTACCCAACACACACCAACAGCTTCAGCCCAAGGTCGTCAGTCACAGAGACACACACGCCAGGAGAGTCCAACGTCAGCTGCAGCAGAAAAGGTACTCATGTCCGTTGTCCGATGTCCGATGTCACAGCTGCACGAAGGACAACACATCAGACTCCAGGAGCACAGCTTTTGGAAACCAGCAGTTGTCATCCAGCCAGCGGATACCAACAGATCCTACCACGTCCGCACAGCTGAAGGACAGGAGTACAGACGAAACAAACGTCACCTCCTGGACACAAAAGAAACACACACTGACATTCACACCAACACAGGCACTGACGAGAACTACGGTCAACTCACAATTCACAACACACCACACGTCTCACATGCCTCGGCTGAGACAGCCTCAGAGACTGTCCCCTACCAGACAAGGTATGGACGAGCAGTGAAGCCCAGAGAGGTTCTGGACATGTAATGTACAAGGGTGTAGGCGGATCGCTGCCCTTATCTAAAAAATGTAAAAAAAAATTATTGTAAAATGTTCTTGTGATTTGTATTACCGCTTAAGTGTTTGATTACTTACCGTAGTTTAATATGCATACAGTAATATTGAATGAATGATAAGAGTACTAGAAGAACCCCGCTACAATGTAGCGGTTTGGTTATCCACCCGTCTAAATTTCCCTCCTCTTCATCCTGCCAGCTAACCGCCTTCCCCCTGCCCCTAAACCCCCCCCCACTCCAACTCCCTCCCCCAAATGCTCAGAATCATCTGAAAATGCCGAGAAGTGGTTTACCCCCCAACTCCAACTCCCTCCCCCCAAATGCTCAGAATCATCTGAAATGCCGAGAAAAGTGGTTTTTAGCCATTTTTAGAAAATGCATATTTTGCATAATTATGCATAATTATTATAATTATTTTAATTTTCTGCTATTTTTCTGGTCCTCTCTGGAACAATACCTACCACCTCCCAAAAAAATTAGGATCATAAGTGCATTTTTGCAAAAATGCATATATTTTGCATAATGCCAAAACATTTCTAAGTCCCAGAAAATTTTTTTTATATAGGTGAAAAAAATCAAATATGCTCAGAATCATCTGAAATGCCGAGAAAAGTGGTTTTTAGCCATTTTTAGAAAAATGCATATTTTGCATATTTATGCATAGTTATGCATAATTTTAATTTTCTGGGATTTTTCCCTTACTCTCTGAGACAATACCTACCACCTCCAAAAAGAATTAGGATCATAAGTGCTTTAGTTTTCGGTCCCGCTATCTACACTAACTAACTAACTAACACACAAACACCACACACACACATTACGAAAATATGGGAGTTGATTGACTCTATCAGTGATTACTATAAAATGTGTTTTCTTTCGTCCTGATTGTTCATATGTTTGATACAGGACATGTGCTACTAATGTTGGGAGTCTAATGTTGATTTCAATTTCTTAAGAAGGGGGACGTAATATTCTGTAGAATATAATAGCCCGTTTGGCTATAAGGTTGATGTGATACAAGCACTCCTATTGGCTGTTAAGTTAGCTGCGCGCTGATTGGTCCATCTGACGCATGAGGGCGCAGGGGAACCACATAATCGTCAGTCTGTTTAGCGCTCAGACGAGTCGTTACTGCGGAGCTAGCTACTGTATGATTGTAACCGTCACCGTTGAACTAGACACTGAACTATAAAGTCGTCGTCGGATCCCTCCATATAGACAGAAAGTCAGACACCTCCCTAACACACCTGTAACTGGCACAGCGAAATCACCCAGTTCAAACTGCCGACTACACACTCTTGTACTCTTGGTGATGGTGAATGCATCCCTCTGACTCTTCGCTAGCAACTTAGCTCTTTCCTCGCAGTTACTAGGGAATGAATGGAAACTTAAGAGAATTATAGCGCGCCGAATTTGCACACTGTGGCACATAACAGTGCTCGGTGGAGCCTGCTTCACGGCGTTGATACTCGAACGCCCCTTCTTACCTTGTTTGCTTCATTGATTTTTCGGACGAAATTAAGATTTCGGACAGATAAATTAGCAGCTAACTAATGATTCAGTAGGACGTAAGCATCCGGTTGTACCGGAAGTTCTTATAAAGACACGCCCGGAAGTTCCGCAGCACGACATTAATGCATCGAGCCTAGTAGCCCATGGGCCAAGACCCAAAATATTGTCGCGGTTTTTCTATAGCCCGGGTAACTATGGATGGAGGCGGGGACTTTTAGGTGCGACAAACCGGGCTTCACCACCGTTAGCTAGATAGCTGCGCCAATGCTAGGGCTAGCCTGCTAGTTAGCTAGTTAGCCGTGTGCTAATGGGTTAGCAAGCTCACCTTGGGACCAGGGCTGGTGATGGAACAGGGCGGCTGAGCTCTAGGCGGGGCGGGAGATGGGTGGCTGCTCTCCGGGGTGCGTGTCTCTCTCTCTCTCTGTACTCTGGCTCCGGTGTGACCGGGTGAATGTCTCTCTCAGTCTCTCTGGGGAAGCTCTCGGGGGTAGTCAGCTAGCTACAGGTACCGAGGCAGTCTGCTGCTAACACTACCACTGCTAGCCACCGTATCTACTGTCTAGCCCAGGATACGCTAGGTTTCCCTGCTCTATCCCACGCTAAGGTGACAGTCTACGATATGGTTACTAAACAGTTCTGGCGCTTTGTCTCTCCCGCGGTGTCTAATATAGTTGCATCTGTGACAGCGCGAGCTAACCTGTGATTGGTCCTCTAGCTGCACGAGCCCAGTGCAACATTCCAAGTACATCCCCAGGCATTTCCCACTACACTGCCCCCCTCCAGCACTGTTGAGTCCCTTCAACATAAATGAACAACAGACTACAAAGATCAGTCTGATTAATCTAACACGATAAACGGGACAGAACACCCGCGAAATGAACTAGGCCCGGAACAAAGGGCGTCAAACAAATGTGGGTGGTCGCTATCCATACTGGACTCTTGTGACTAGCCTAGTAACCCCCAAGTCAACTAGTCACGTCCGTCAAAGTTAGTCTAGGAGCCAGGCGGGCCTCCGGACTGGCCGGCCCCGTCTGGTGGTGTACGGGAGATGGGACTCAGCGGCGTCGGCTTCGTCTCCTTCTGGGTCAGGGGCGTTGGACTGCCCGCCCGGAGCACAGGCTGCTGTCCCACGACGTTGGGTGATTGTCGACTCGCCTGAAGAGTAGCTGGCAGCAGTGTGTTGGAGCGGCTGGAACCGAGCCGGGGAGCCTGGTGTGCTGGGTCCTCCATCGTCGTTTGCGTGGAACAGGTCCTCCAGCCGGAGATCAAGGTCTTCATCGATCTCCTCCTGCTCTGTCACTCCTTCGTACTCCTCTGTTCTCTGCGCCCCCGGCTCCTCCATGTCAGCAGCGGGAGGACCTCCTTCAGGTATTTCCTGCGGCCCTATGGCTGGTGCTGGAGCAGACAACAGAGCATGGCGCCTGTCATCAGTGCCCCAGATCTTCACCAGGCAGTCATCTGAGCCCGTGAAAATGCGTCGCCCGGTGCGGTCGAAGGTGACACAGTAGACAGAGGAGAGATGTCCCAGAATCCTCTTGTGCATCTTCATGTGCTGGTAGACAGCTGTAGGCAGTAGCTGGCGTAGACGGTAGGAGCCATTGAGCCGACGCCCATTGCTCGTCTCCACGATATTGGGTGGACTCCCATAGATAATAGGAGGCTCTGGGGGTCGTCCACAGTGCAGAGCAGCCAGCGCTGAGCCCTTCCACACAACATGCTTGCAGCTCTTGTTGGTACGCAGGAGGTTCTGCCTGCCGGCTCCCAGGATGCTGTGGAGACCAGGCACGCTGGCAGGAACCTCTTTCTCCAGCAGTGGACATACTCTAGAACACACTTGGAGTAGGTGGTCTGGGCTGATGTGCCTGTGCAACTTCACCTTGTTAATGTTGTCGATGCCACTGGCCAGGGTCTTGAGCTCGGGGGTGCTCATGCTGTCTCCTACCGGCGGAGGACTTGGAGGGCTATCGCGACGCCGCTCGTCTTCCCATGCTACTCGCCGGATTCTCCCTTTTCCTTCAACCTCTCGCCCCAGCGTCGCTTTAAAGTCATACTCGCGTGCCTCAACCTTCCTGATTGCTTCAGCTAGTGTTTTGGGTTCTGCCCCCAGGACTTCATACGCGATGTTTTGGTTCTTCAGCCCGCGCAGAAAGGCTTCTGCAGCGTAGGCCTCCTGCAGTGTAACACCAACCTGCGGGTATGCCAGTGTGACAAGTCTCCTCACTTCCTCGCCAAACTCATAGAGGGTCATCTCTCTGGCCTGCTTAACCTCGCTGAGTTTACGGCGCGCAGTTCCCTCAGGCAGCTCTTTACCGTAGCGGCGGCGTAACTGGGTGATGAGCGCGTGGTAGTCATCTTTTATCGGAGCCGGCTGCGCGATGACAAAAGACATGGCGTTGTCCCTCAGTCGGAGATACAAGGCGTCCAAACAGGTCTCGTCGGTCCAGCCCCTCTTTCTCGCCATCCGTTCGAATGGTCCAACGAAACTATCCCAGTCGCCCTTACCATCAAAAGTGGCGAGAAGCTTGATGTCATTTTCGTGTCCTCGGTCGGGACCTTGTGAGCTTCGGTTGCCGCTCCGACTTTGAAGGTCTCCTGTCTGGCTCTGTTGACCTCTAGAGGAACCTGCCTGCCCTCCAACGCTGTCATCCAGCAGGTTTCAGCCGCCGTTGCTGTTCAGGGACATTTGGCCACCCTGCATCCCGTCGGGGGGTGGTACTGCAGTCGCTCCATTTTTTCCACCATGACCGATCAGAGTGCTGGTAAGTGGTGCGGGCTCACTGGGTCCATTTCCTGTATAGCGCAGGGCTGCTTGGGCCGCTTTGCTGCTCGGCCTGGCTGGCGTCTCCTCGTTGCGCCGGTCGCTCAAGTTAGCCACTGCGGCCATAGCTGCTGGCAACAGGTGATCAGTGCCGTCTCGCTGTCTGGCCCCTGGGTTCTCCCGGGCCGGGATGAACTGCGAGAGTAGGCTCATGTCTTGCACCGTTCTGCTAGTTCGTTCTCCGAGCACAGCCCCTGCCGACCCTACACCACTATCGCTTTGAGGGCTACTAGGAGAAACCCCTTGCTTCACTACTTGAGCGATGGGCGACAAACCGGGAGGCTCACCTTGGATATCTGAACGATGACGGGCCCAATCGGTGCGCTGAATGGGAGGTGTGGGGGGACGAGATCGCTTAGCCACCGCTTCCGCTAGTCCATCGATACGCGCTGTGAGGGCCTCCATCTGCATCTCTATCTGGCGTTGCATCTTAACCTGGGTCTGGCGTTCCATGTTTTCCATCTGGCGTTGCATCTGAACCTGGGTCTGGTTCATGGTTTCCATCTGCGCCAGGAGGAGCTTCATCCAGGCGTGCTCTCCGGGGTCTTCTGTCCCCACACCAGCACCATCCAGACTCAACTCAGACTGTTCTTTTACATTTTCTTTGTCCTGTGACATTTTTATTTTTCCACTGATTTACGTGACTACTGAAGAAATTACAGTGCTTCACAAAATGGCTGACTCACTCAGTTGCTGGCTAGCTATAGCGATGCCGCCAAAAAGCTGCTAAATGCTGCTTTGAAATGCTGCAGAATGTCAATGCTAATTAGCTAGCGCCATTGGACGTCCTTTTGTGCACTTTCAGGGTGAAACTCGGTGAAACAATATCCTCACAGTGTGAATGGCGTTGAGAAACTAATGAGTCTTTTTATTCACTTTTTCGTTTGGGTTCCACTTCATAAAGAAATTTCTTATTCACTTTTTTCGTTGGGGTTCTACTTCACGAAGAAGTTCAAAATGGCTTCTTGCTAGCTGGGTTAGCTCACAGTGTGCAGGCTGAATTATGCCGCCATGTGACCGGGGCAGGATCCTCCGGTGTTGAGATTATGGCGAATCCCAACCTTTTATCCCACTTCTGACACCACTTGTCGCGGTTTTTCTATAGCCCGGGTAACTATGGATGGAGGCGGGGACTTTTAGGTGCGACAAACCGGGCTTCACCACCGTTAGCTAGATAGCTGCGCCAATGCTAGGGCTAGCCTGCTAGTTAGCTAGTTAGCCGTGTGCTAATGGGTTAGCAAGCTCACCTTGGGACCAGGGCTGGTGATGGAACAGGACGGCTGAGCTCTAGGCGGGGCGGGAGATGGATGGCTGCTCTCCGGGGTGCGTGTCTCTCTCTCTCTCTGTACTCTGGCTCCGGTGTGACCGGGTGAATGTCTCTCTCAGTCTCTCTGGGGAAGCTCTCGGGGGTAGTCAGCTAGCTACAGGTACCGAGGCAGTCTGCTGCTAACACTACCACTGCTAGCCACCGTATCTACTGTCTAGCCCAGGATACGCTAGGTTTCCCTGCTCTATCCCACGCTAAGGTGACAGTCTACGATATGGTTACTAAACAGTTCTGGCGCTTTGTCTCTCCCGCGGTGTCTAATATAGTTGCGTCTGTGACAGCGCGAGCTAACCTGTGATTGGTCCTCTAGCTGCACGAGCCCAGTGCAACATTCCAAGTACATCCCCAGGCATTTCCCACTACAATATGACATACCGGTACCGTCTGGGTGGGCAAATTCTAGTTGTGATTTTTTTATACCTATACATCCCTAGTTTATGTTTTGATATGCTAGACCTCTCAGACTGGTAGCTTTTTTAGTGGTTATCGCCTGATGAAGTAAACCACCCCTGAAAGTAAACTGCATTTTTGTCGCTGGTACCTATCCTGGTTTAGGCTCATGGTCAAGACACTTTTCAGTGTTTTATAATATTGTGTTTGGTAACATTTTAAAGGGTGCTTTCTAAGCTTTCATTCAAGCCCACTGGTGAAGCTCTATGATAAACATAGTATAGGTCACTGGAAGGCAGAAAGTACAACAGAGCTGTCAAGCTACACAAGCTTGTTTACGAAGCACTGATGGGGCTTGCCTGGAAAGGCTTTCTTCTGTGGCTTAAAGACCAACATCCAACAGAGGTTTTCCACCTTGAAGAAGCCCTGAATAACATCGACAACTTCCATTGTGACTTCCGTCAGGCAAGACTCAAACAACTTCTTGAGAATGTTTCAATCAACCACACCATGGAACTGTTGCAGGTCTGCCTAGACTCCCTCCGAACCCAGCATGGTCCTTCAGCCTTTTGCATGTCATACGTTGATATGACAGAGATTATGTTGGGCCTCATTCGAGCTTCCAGAGAAGGCAACTGGATGTTGCATCTTGCATGCATCTGAGAGATGATCCCTTGGTGTTTTGCTTATGACAAGCTCAACTACGCTCACTAACTGTCCTACTACAATGCCAAGATAACGCAACTGCCTGTGGAACACCCTGAAGTGCATCCCCACTTTCTGCAGGGAGGCTTCTCTGTCCAAATTGGCAGCCAAAATCCTTTTGGGCGAATTCCTGTTGATCAGACCATCGAGGAGACAGTAAACAAGGACATGCAAACACCTGGAGGAACAAAAAGCTTCAGCCTCAAGCCTGCAGCTGTCTCCAAGTACTACTTAACATCATAGTACCGCAGTGCCTACCTGAGGCAACTGAGGGAGATGGTGGGTAGAGGAGATTCTCAGCTCAATCACCCGGGCTTACAACTGCCCTGGATCAAAAGAGATGAGGCTGATGTACAGTCCATTGTTGATATCCTGGAAAACTGCTGGGTGAATCTGCTGAGTCCAGACCAATATGAGTTTGTCAACTTGTCAAGTGCCACTGTTGCCCCGCCAGATGTGGCCAATGACCTGCTTGAGGCCCAAAAGATAGGAGAGGAAGCACATCAAGCCTTCAAACATGAACGTCTTGAGACAACACCACCAATTACACAGTTCCATGACAAGATGGAAAAAAAAGAAGCTGAAAACATTCTCAGAGATTCAAAAGAAACCACGCAGCAAAGGGCAAGCCAAGGAAGTAGTTCTTAAGGCAGATAGGAATCTGTTTGGCCACATGGTTCTGGTGGCCCAGAGCCGAGAGCTACATATGAGTGATGTGTTAGCTCATCCCCTGGGACCACTGCCATGGGCCCTAGCTAATGGGGATGGATCTCTCCGTAAGACTAACAAGGCAGCTCTGGCCAGAGAGTTGGAAAAGACTGTTGCCCCAGCAGAAGTCATTCCAGAACCATCAACAATTATCATCGATGGAATGAGCTTGGTGAAAAAGATGAAAGGGAATGACAAGACATTTGCACAGCTGGCAGAATCAACACTAGCTAGGGTCCTACATGAAGGTGCCAAGAGTGAACGCATTGATGTGGTCTTTGATGTTTACAAAGACATGTCAATCAAAGATGCAGAAAGGGTAAACAGAGGTGCAGACTTGGGGATCCAGTTCAGGAGTATTGTTTCTGGCCACAACATCCAGCAGTGGAGAAAACTACTCTGCAGTGCTGCCAGCAAAACCAGTCTAATCAAGTTCTTGGTTGAAGAATGGAAAGCACCCATGCACAGACAAAAGCTAAAAGACAAGACCTTAGATGTTACCTGTGAAGAGGTCTGCTTCAAAATCAGCAAGAACAAGTGGGAGGAAGTAACACAGCTCAAATCCTCTCAGGAGGAGGCTGACACCTGCATGCTATTGCATGCTCGTCAAGCGGCGGAGTCTGGCTACAAGGCTGTGATCATCACAGCTGATGACACAGATGATCTGGTGCTGACTCTAGGTTTGAGTAAAGACATCCCATGCCAAGTATACCAAAAATGTGGCACACAGAGCCGGACAAGGTTCCTGGACATCACCAAACTCTCCCAGTCACTTGGAGATAGTGTTGATGGTGCCTTGATTGGTATGCATGTATTCACCGGCTGCGACACTGTTAGCCCATTTGCAGGAGGTGGGAAAGTGAGCACCCTCAAACAGATGTCAGACAGGACATACCAAGAAGCCTTCCTTGAACTTGGCCATGCTTGGGATGTGTCTGATGAGCTCTTCAAGAAGCTGCAGGAAATCACGTGCCACATGTATGTACCCCTCCACACACACTACAGATGTCAACGTGCTTCGGTACCAACTTTTCTGCACCAAATGTGGGGAGGTAGAGTCTAGTCAACTTCCAACATGGAAGGATTGCCTATTAATGCATTCTCTTCGTGCCAACTATCAGGCTGCAATCTGGAAATGGTCTCTTCAAGCCCAGCCATCTGTACCAAGCCCCAAGGACCATGGATGGACCACAGACGATGAGGAGCCGCTTGAGATCCAGTGGATGCGTGGTTCTCCAGCACCAGATGCTGTCTTGCAGCTGATGTCCTGCAAGTGTGTGAGGTCGTGCCAGCTACCAGAGTGCACATGCCTCAACAACGGCCTGAAGTCCTGTGTAAATTACAAACTTGTTCCAACCAATGCAGTGAGTAAGTGCCTGTTGCACAGCTGACGAACTCAGATGTGGATGACAGTGATGTTGATGATGTTGAACTGTAGTCACAGATGGCATGGTGTCTCAGGAAGGGTAGATTAAATTGTCTTAATATTGTTCTGAAAGACTGGACACATTTTGAATACTGTTGTTCATATACGTACATCTTAACAAATTAAACTACTTTTGACAAACTTTACCTGGCATACTTCCCTCACATACCTGTGGAAACAAAAATAGTCATATATTGTACTTACCTACCTTATTTACCTTTTATAGCCTACCTGTGAAAACAACATGGTTATACACGTACCTACCTTACTTACCTTTTATAACCTACCTGTGGAAACAACATGGTTATACACTTACCTACCTTTCTTACCTTTTACAGCCTACCTGTGGAAACAACATAGTTATACACCTATTACCTTACTTACCTTTTATAGCCTACCTGTGGAAACAACATGGTTATACACTTACCTACCTTACTTACCTGCTATAGGTGTGGCCAAAAATGTTCATACATTTACACTTACTTGGCAAGGCATACTTAAAGAGCTATGGAAACACAATTTTACATTTACCTAACAAACCTATGAAGACAACTTGAGAAATTTCAGCCAGAGTCATCCCTCTTATTTTAGGCCTGAAATCACATCTAACAATGAAATAGTATGGATATAGTATACATTTCCTAAATCCTTGGAGTCCTGTGAGTATTCCACTTTTTGTCTTTTGTGTCTCTGATGTTCCCTGATACCACGGAGCTTAAATAAAGTGTATAGTCTAGGCGAAAATTGTAGAAAAATTTGTGTTTTTGATGGTTTGAAGAGCTCTAGTGAACTATATGTTTATCAGAGAGCTTCAGCAGTGGGCTTAAATGAAAGCTTAGAGAGCACCCTTTAAAATGATACCAAACACAATATTATAAAACATTGAAAAGTGTCTTGACCATGAGCCTAAACCAGGATATGCACCTGCGGCAAAAATGCAGTTTACTTTAGGGGGTGGTTTACTACATGAGGTGATAACCACTAAAAAGCTACCAGTCTGAGAGGTCTTTCATATCAAAACATAAACTAGGGATGTATAGGAATAAAAAAATCCCAACTAGAATTTGCCCACCCAGATGGTACCAGCATCCGGTCTGGCCCATGGACTATAGTGACGCCCAATCAAGCCGAAGGTAACAAAGGGATTCGAACCGATGATCCCCGTGTTGTTAAGCAGCGGAATAGACCGCCAAGCTACCCGGACGTCAATGAATTCTTTAAAGAAAAAAAGTCAAGCTATTCATCAAGAAACAGAAATGTGTGAGTTTCTCAAACTTTCATATACAATATCAGAGCTTGCCAGTAGTTGGAGTCATATGGTTACTCTATTTCATGGGAAGGGGCTTTTAATGTTATTTATTAAATTTTCCTGAGAAGCATAACTTGATTGAATTATGGAAAAAAAACTTTTTACATTTTCTCTGTCAGTTAAATCAGCCACCAATACATAGTGATCTGGATCTCTATTTGGCTTTATTAAAATATATTTATTAGACTCATGGCACAGTGAAGTCACTTTTGTTGGTTTCAATGCACATCTTTCGAAATATTCAAAAATACCTCAGAAAAGTAACGGTCAAACAAATGGCACATAACAAATGACTACATTCATGATCTGGAAAACACAACTGTTTTGATTGGGTTATACAAATAAAATTGACTTGACTTGATGTGGCAGGAAATAACTGAAAAGCTGAGGTAGTTAGACTTTGGAGAAGAACTAAATTTTAACTCAAACTCTTACTCCACGCAGACAGAGCTATATCTTGTAATAAAATCCAATTCTCCTTAAAAAAAGGGGGGAGGGATAAAGCATTCATTAAAAAGTACCAAATTGAATTACAACCTCCAGTCAGTGTCTTTACAGGCTCTGGAATTGAATCTTCTCTACCATTGCAAGCCACTGTGAAACATATCCTATGCTTCAGGTCATCACAGAATAATCAGGTACAAGTTTAGGGTTACTCTATGAGCCAAACACATGTTCCAGTTAAGGGCTAGGGAGAGACACAACACCAAAGTGGAGATTGGCTATTGCTAGTGCCAGGACCAGGAAATCAAGATAATGCCATGGTGTGTCTAAGTTTCAGCAGCATGGTTTGCTCCCTGTCTCCAGATCCTCACCTGGAGGTTCTGTTTGGGGAAGCAGCCCCTTTCCCTTTGCTTCAGGGCAACAGACCACTCCCTCTTCTTCCTCCTCTTCTTCCTCTTCTTGCTGCTTGGCCCTCTGTCTCCAGCGACTAATTTGCTTCTGCACCTGTAATTTGCTGGTGAAGAAGATACTCCGCCAGCCCACATCCATGGCCAGGGCTGAGACCTCAGGTGAAATGGTGTCACAGCAGCGCCGCACTGTCTGCTGCCAAAATGCCTCTGACCCACACAGCTGTCAGGATACATTATAAATCAACGTATATCACAATCATGTGAGTGTATTGTGTAATAGCAAGATGCAGGCTGCCCTCGGCAGTGTTTCCCTTCCTTGGACATGTTCTGCTGGGCTAATGCTGTTTCCACCTCCACCGCACTCACCTTCCAGAACCTTCGTGAGGTCCGTCCGAGTTGCCTCACATCCTCCAGCTCTAGGTGGGCTAATATGCGGAGCAGCAAGGGGTCGGGCAGGCGCTCCAGGTAATCATAATGGCCTTGACACAAAGCCAGGGTGTACTGCCTGATCCGGTTACCAAAGACCATACTGACCTGACCTAGGGGAAGCCAGGATGACGGAGTGTCATAATCCATCTGTTTCGTGTGTTAATTTGGAAACCCCTATCCACCATGGAGTAAAGTTTTATTAGTTAATTTAGTTTATTAGAAGTTAAACTTTTTATTGCCATGCCAATCAAAGGAATTTGTTTGTATTCACATAGATAGAAAATATACAAAACATGAGCAAAGACTTATGGTCAGGCAGCGATCTGTACATATGGTCCTAAACCTAACTGTCACCCATTAGAAATGAGAACAGCCAAATTCAGATTCAGATTCAGACAACTTTATTTATCCCAGAAGGGCAATTCAGTTTTACAATCTACCCAGACCATACACAAAACTCACAGACAAGTGGCGATCATCAGTATGTCAGAGACAATAGACAGATCAGCACATGGGCAAGAGATGCATACTGTCACCCTTGTCTAGCCTTGCATGCAGACTCACACGAGGACCAGGCGAAGGATAAACACCAACTTGTGTTTACTCAAAGCACATCTTTTTAATGGTGCTTTCACCTTGGGTAACCCCTTCTGCTTTCATTTATTAGTGCTTAATCTGTTACTTATGGGTTCTGTCTGTTTATGTTAAGTCAGTTTAATTTTGAATCATGTCATTCTATTTTATTACTGTCTTCTTTTGTTTTATCAATGTTAAATTTTTCTATATTCTTTTAATTTACTTTGTTTTATCATTATATTCTTTTCATCTGTGCACTTTCATTTAATGTAAAGCACATTGCATTCCATTTTAATGTATGAAATGTACTCTATAAATAACATTTGATTGATTTACTGGTGGATTGACATAATCTAAAGATATTATGCTACGTTTTTTAAAGTATAACATAAAAACATACATTAACATGGGGCTGCTCTAGAGAACCTATACTGCACATTACTTTTACAGCTACAATGGAGTGACCTGAAGCTTCAACTCCTTTCAAAAGGACCATGTGTTTAAAGAGGGAGTATGCCTCTGCCAATTATGAACGGAGAACCACTCATACAGTACCCTCCAGTGAAGTTGACAGATGATAGCATTTTCCATGATCCTGCTGTAATGCCCTCTGTGGAGCCACATGATAATAGACAAGCCCATGGCCACTGAGACCGCTCTGGCTATCTAGATCACAGTCATGAATGGCTGCAATGCATCTATCTATATGAGCAATATGATCCAGAAAAGGCCGGTGTGGGTGCAGGTCTTTGTTCCAGCCAAGCAGTTACACACCTGATTCTATTTGTCAACCAATAGTCTTTGCTAAGGACCTTGATTTGTAGAATCGGGTGTGTAACTGCTTGGTTGGAACAAAGACCAGCACCCACACTGGCCCTTTCTATAGCATGTTGCCCATCCCGGATCTATAATATCAGGCTCGAACTATTTGTAACTGTGAGGCTGAGAATAGGGATTAGTTACTTTGTAATTGATCGTCATCCAGGTAGTCCTGGTGGGACTGCTTCAGCTCTCCAGGCTTTGTGTTCCTGCCGTCATGCCTCAGAGATATCTTCCACCACCTCCAGGTCACCTAGAGATTCAACATCCACAGGGATGTGACAACTCATTAATAACCAACGAATGGTTAGCAAAATTTTAACAATAAGGCATTGTAAAATACAGTTTTCCTCTTCAATGCATTTTAGTTTATAGCTTAGTTATGTGACAAAAGTACTTTATTAAATTGTTCACAGATCTTCCAGATAGTTTATTTTTTGGTATGAAGAAAATGTAGGTTGCTGTAGTAAAAAGTACACACACATCTGTTTTATACTAGATTTCTACTGAATTTACTTTTGCGATGGAGGGAAATGAGATGGACAGAAGGAAACCGAGACGGACAGAAGGAAACCTTTGAATGAATTTTTTGTTTGTTTTTATCTATGTGACAAGTGACAAATTGTGCAAATGTGAGTGCCATTCAACATTACAGAAGAAATTATATACGTGTGTGTGTGTGTGTGTGTGTATATATATATATATATATATATATATAGTTAAGGTCAAAATTATGAGCCCCCTTTATGAAATCAAACAAAACCCTTAACTTTTCCATGGAAATTACCATAACCAAAAGTGTTTATAGTTTAATTGCTTCCAAAAGAACAAAGACAAAATCTCCACTAAGCTTGATTAGGATATTTTACTGATGCACTGAATTGAAACAAGAAAAAACAAAAATGACAAGGCGAAAATTACTAGCCCTCTGACAATAGTCAATAGTGTAACCTTTCTGACTCACAACTGACAACAACCTCTTATGGTAGTTCCTAACTAGGTTGGCACATGTCTCTTGAGGGATCTTAGCCCATTCTTCCATGGCAAATTGTTCCAGCTCATCCAGATTGTGTGGTTTTCAAGCATGGACATTAACCTTGAGCTCCTGCCACAGATTCTCTCAATAGGATTGAGATCTGGGCTGTGAGAGGGCCACTCCAGCACCTTGATTTTGGTGTCCTTCAAAAAGTTTTGGACCAACTTGGATGTATGCTTCAGGTCATTGTCTTGCTGGAAGACCCAGCAGCAACCTAAAGCTAGACTGGCAGCAGATTTCTTGACATTATCCTTCAAAATGTCAACATAATCTTCTCTCTTCATGATCCCATGAACCCGAACAAGGTTCCCTGTGCCTGAAGCAGCAAAACAGCCCCACAGCATTATGCTCCTACCACCAAGTTTAACTGTGGCAACTGTGTTTTTAGGGTTGAAGGCCTCTCCCTTCCTTCACCAAACAAAAGCCACATTCATGTGCCCAAACAGCTCAAGTTTAGTCTTATCAGACCAAAGGACAGACTTCCAAAACTCATGCCCATGTTTCAAATGTTCATGGGCAAACTTCAGTCTGGCTTTGATGTGCCACTGTGCGAGCAATGGAGTTTTTCTTAGATGATGACCTCGAAGCCCACCACAATGAAGAGCCCTCACAACAGTCTTCCTTGAAACATCAAGTCCAGAAGTCAGTTCAGCAACAATCATGTTGGCAGAGATCCGGGGATTGCTGTTGACATCTCTGACTATTTTCCTCACCAAACTTTTTGAAATCTTGCACTTTCGACCATGCCCAGGTTTGTTTCTAACAGAATTTGTCTCCTTGTGCTTTGCAATGATGCAATATACAGCTGTTCTAGACACTGGGAAACACTTGGAAATGGAAGTATAGCCTTCCCCCTTAAGATGAGCATCCACTATCTTCTTTCTGAGTTCCAGACTGATTTCTTTACTTTTTGGCATGATGAAATTACGTCTTACCAAGAATTTAAGAGTAGTTCCTCTCAATCAAGTGTTCAAGTGCCACTAGCCCTGTTCATTGGAGTCCCTTATGTAAAGTTCAGTGCTGATTGGTTGCTCAGGTGTGGTTTGAAAGCTGATCGACTGCTCATCTGTGTTTTGAAAGCAAAAAAATCACACGGGGGCTAATAATTTTGACCACTTCAATTTTCACTACATTTGGTATAAAGCAAACCTGAAGATTTTTTTTACATCCCAAAATGTACCAAATAGGGGCCTTAACTTTGATGAATGTTTTACTATGTAACGTTTTATGAATGATGCAAACATTGGGATGTTCCATAGTTCCTTGGGGGCTAATAATTTTGACCTTAACTGTATATATATATATATATATACGTGTGTGTGTGTGTATGTGTATATATAATCCAGTTAGTACAGCTGATGGTTGCTTATAGCATGAAACGGGCTTGGACTGTCTCATAGAGCATTTACTTGACTAACTGGTTTCTTTTATTCCTTATTTGTTGAGCACTTTCCCTACCGTTGAGTGTTTCTTTTAACAAAGTTTATATATATATATATATATATATATAAAGAGAGAGAGAGAGAGAGAGAGAGAGAGAGAGAGAGAGAGAGAGAGAGAGAGAGAGAGAGAGAGAGAGAGAGAGACAGACAGACAGACAGACAGACAGACAGACAGACAGACAGAGACAGACAGACAGACAGACAGACAGACAGACAGACAGAGACAGACAGACTTTCTCCGTCGTATCTGCAATTCAGAGATATTTACTCGCAACATTCTACAGGAAATTCTCTCGGTCTTTCGCGCTTAAGTGTGAAAGAAGAAAAGAAATAAATATGTTCACACTAATATTGCCGTAGACATGAGACAATATGTGACACGAGGCTAGGACATTTTCACAGATCGCATTTTCACATAAGTTTATCATTAGTAATAATCGTAATAAAAATGTCTACGCGATCCTCATAAAATAGCCAAATAAAAAAATGCAACCAGCCAAAGTTATCTCGCTTGGAGCGCTAACGTTATCGGTGACGTTTGCTAACCTTGTTAAGCTAACTTAACCCGGCTACTCAGTAAATGCACATTAGGTTTAAGACGACAATTAATGCAGCGTTAAATTGTATGCATTATACGAATTGTTATAAGTAACCTAAACACTTACATATGATTTGGTGATAGCTAAATGGTAAAAATCCTTATCTGGGGAAAGGCCTTGCCCACTGATTTCAAATAACACGTCTGGCAAAGGTAGCGCCATGTTGAAAAGTTTGTCCTGTGCGTCGTCATGACAACAAGCATCTCCCGCGTCACCGGACGGCCCTCTTCTCTTCACTTTGCCGTTTCGTAAGTTTTCAATCCATCCCTTATCCAAACCGCTTATCCTGCTCTCAGGGCCGCGGGGATGCTGGAGCCTATCCCAGCAGTCTGGCATAAATACAAGTAAACACTCGCATTTAAAAACATTTTGAAACCGACATGGCTACCTTGATTTAGCTCTTCATTTTTACAAATGCCAACTACAAATTGTAGTTAAAAATCTTTTATTTACACATATTTATATATGTACATGTTGACTTAGCTAATCTTGTAAAGACGAATAACACATAGTAACTGGTGGCACAAGCGAGACCCTCATTCTCCAAAATCAACCACTGGCCAAGTAAAAGGAAATGTCAGATTGAAAGTTCCAGCCTTGCCTCATTAAAGCAAGCTGCAGAAAATTAAAGTAATTTCCACCTGCCTTTCTCCTCAGAGGCGTTTCAATCGAGAAGCAAGGAGATGTGCAAGACTTGTGATTTAGACATGGGCATTACTATAAAAACAGCATTAATGTTCAAATTTTGTGCAACGGTGGGATGGATCTGGGTACTTCTTATTAACTATGGCAATGGGTCACCCATGACCAAATGAGATGTCTTTCCTTCACCTGTGGGAGTTTCAGATCACCACATTACATAAGACCCTGTGGCTGCTTCTGAACAGCTTCACCTGTAGCTACACCCTCAGAGAACACATGAAATATCATTGAGAATAGCCAAAAGCAAACAAATGCCTGTTCGCCTACCCGATCATCTGAAGAGGCAGGAAGTCTCAGGCAGTCACATTTCCACTGAGCCATCCTGAATTTCAAATGAACCCAACTGCTTTCACATTTGTGCAGAAGTACAAGAAATCGACAAGTATACATGCGATTGTATATTTGACTGTTCCACCAACAGGCCGGGAATAACTCGTCCATCTTTTCGTAGATCCAGCCACTTGTTTCAGATCTACATTCCTTTCAAAACTTGTGGGATTTAACATTTCAGAAAGAAGGCAACTGGTGACACTTCAGGATGGCACTCTGCACCTGCAAGTTCATCAATGACATTTTTGCCCCTCAATTTCAATGCTGTATTATAGCCTACCTGTATATGCTAAAATCAAGGAAAAAAATCCCTTAATCCCTTTCTCAAATTAAATACATCCATCAATAGCTTGGTAAAAACCCACGCAGATCATGGACTTGAATGGGAACCCTGTTAATACCCTTAAACTACAGACCCTTAATTAAGCAGATACAATGTAGTGGCTTTTCTAGGGGTGTCTATACTCACCCTTGTTATCTCAGTACTTTGTTATACATGACATGTACTTAACTGTGATTATAAATGATATGCACAGACCTTAGAGTCATAAACAAAAAAATAAAATATATATATATTTCATATATATAATGTATATAGTCCAAAGAGTATAATTGTTTCTTTTTTCCAGAACAGTCCCTTAGTCTTAAATATAGTCCTTTGCACTCCTTCATAGTGTTGTAAACTTTTTTCTTCAAGAAAAAAAAAATCTTTGTTTAAAAGTCTTTCTTTTAAGAAATGTACTGTCACTAGTTGTGTAAAGGAACAGACGTGTTGAATATGTGCTGCATGCTGGCCCCTTGTGGTGGGGACCCAGAGGTGTGCTACAGAAATGGGTTGGTAGAGGAGCCACTAGAGGGAAAAGATCCGGAAGGGGCTCCTGCCTGAAACACACAACAGAGGAAGGGAACAAAACCAAGTGAATGGCTTGAGTAGGCTTGCAGATAGACGAACAGAAACAGTAACATGACAGCTGTTGTAAAACTGTAATTTAATTGAAGGTAAAACCTACATTGTAGTCACCAATGATTTGTCAAATAATTTATTATTTTTAAGTAAACTGAGCCTGATCTATACAGGGCTTCATCTACCCACAGTACATGCTTTGAGGCCTTTCCTTGGTAGTCTCTCAAAAACAAAAAAAAAGAAAAAAGAATGACAATACAGGCTCACCATGAATGGGTTATTGGACATGCCAGGGCCAGCCATGGGCTGCCTAAAGGTCATGGAAGGCTTGTTTTGACTATAGGCTGGGAATGCAGGGCCTAGAGGGAAATAGTAAAGTGAGATTGGGAGGTTGAATATTTTAAAGCAAGGTGAATATTTTGTCCCCTATACTGCAGCCTATAACAATTTAAATTTTCTTAATATTTGGCTTAAATGCTGAAATCTTTAAAGGAATGCTAGGTCATAAAAGTTGCATTTAAATATTCATTTTACAGTAAGCCAGACAAAGATTTTTAAGTAATGACTAAGACTGTAAAATGAAACTCTGCCAGGTGAGCTTACACTCAGGGCATGCATTCAGAGCTCAAGGAATGATTCCAGATGTGTTCATTACATTTTTATTCGGGAAAACAAAGCTGTGGAAGGGACTGCACTAATCACCAGTAAATTTGTTACTTAGTTTGTGTGTTAAGTCCTTACTAAGTTCTTAGTATTGACTAAAAAGTTGTTAGCAAGTGACTTGCTAGTTTGGGTTGCCCTACTCAAATGTCAGAAATATCAGCTCCCATAAAGCCAGTAAAGCAAGTAATGTATAATTTGGTTACTAGGCAAACACTATAACTACCTAATTAAAAACATTTCACCTAGATTAATGTGGAAGAGCAAATCTTCCTCACAATGCAATATGGAACACAGATGACCACTGTATATATCCAGGGATCATAGCCCTTCATGTAATACCTGTTGACCTTCTAATAATTTCTTCATTTTCTAATATAGTAGTCATTCAAATACATTCTAAACTAGCCACATATGTGATGTTGCTGTGGTTACTACTGTTGTTTTCTTATTGTTATTGCTGTTGTTTGCCAATTATCAGTTTTGCTGTGAGCTAGCTAGCAACTGTCAAGGCTATGGTTTCACCTGCTACTGTAAAATATTTAGAAACAACTATAGTCTAACAACTATTAAGTGGTGCAATCTTTTTTTATTTGATATGGTGTAAATACAGACAGTAAATACTTGTATTACAACTAGACTTAGTTTGGACTTACACACAGCTGTTGAAACCGACCCCTGTACTCTAAAATGCAACCCCTGATAATTGTGCAGTAGCTGTCACCAAAAAGTTAATGCTCTCTAGGCGCAGCCAAACTTGCACTTAATTTCAAGCATAGAGTGCCATCATGTGGATAAAAGTCAAATCTATGTCAGGGCAAATGAAGCAGTTTAGTTTAAATGTCTGGTCTTTCATTCACTGGCCATCTTTGACTTTTCATTGACAGGTACTGCACAGGTAGAAACTGGCTTAGAAGAGAGGGATGTTGGGCCCACTAACCATTAGGCTGAGGGTGATAGGCCCCTGGCTGGGGGTAGGGAATAGGGGCCTGGCCGGGGAAGGGTGGCTGGAAGGTTCCACTGAAACTGGTCGGGAAGCAGTAAGAGGATGCATTCCCAAAGCCGGCAGGCATGCTCATAGAGCCAGTACCGAATGAGGCTACCACGTACACATGCACAAACATACACATAGCATGTGTGCACAGCATATGTGCGCGCGCGCGTGCGCGCACACACACACACACACACACACACACACACACACACACAAGGTAGAGTAAGATTTAGGCATAGACTTACTTGATCAAATTACTACTTTGCTTACTTGCAAACACTACTGGCTTCCATCAAATAAAAAACACCTGACACAAATGTCTAGGCAAGTGTAATTAATATTCTAAGCTTTAAACATTATATATATATATATATATATACATACACACACATACACACACACACACACACACACACACACACACACATACATACATACATACATACATACATACATACATACATACATACATACACACACACACAAAAATGTATGTAAACACACCTGCAGCTGGAGCTCTACCATTTGTCTGGAAAGGGTTGGTGGCCATCTCTGGGGCAACGGCTGCAGCAACAAAGGGATTTGTGGACGGGACGGCTGAAGGCAATACATAAGAAATTTTAAACTATCTTTCAAAATAAAAAACTTTTTAAAAAAATCATGAACGATTATAATAAAAGTTGTAACTACCACCTCCAAATCCAGGCTGCATATTGGGTAAGACTGGCTGAGTCTGGGCTGGTGAGGATCCAAGCACCGCTACAAACATGTTCCTGCAAACAAAACACTCACATGAAATGAATTCACATCCTTTACAGCCGTATGCATGACAAGCTTTCAGTTCATGGGTTGACTAAAAACGTTAGGACAGTTTAAATGTAGGCAAGTTTTCTGCACATAACTCCTTTCCAAGATTCCAGCATTTACTGAATTCCTGAGGAAGTTTATAAGTAGTGGTACTACAATACAACGTGTTCGTGTCTATCTCTCTTTCTACAAGTCTTTCACACCCTTGCACATTGCTGCCTGTGGGGGCAGAGGAGCTGAGTTCGTTGTCTAACTCAGCCAGGGCAGCATAGCGGTCCTCTCTGGAACTTTTCCTCTGGGACTGGGCAGGGACTGCACTGGACACCGAGGGGATCGGCACACCTCCCCCTAATGATAGATAGAAATGGACACTCAAAGGTCAACGGCCTGATTGAAAGGAGAAGCATGAGCCAGAAGCAGCATGTATACAGCATACACGCACTTAAATATATACACAGAAGAAAAAAAAAATCCGACATACTACTGTGATGCAGTACACTTTGACAAGAAGAAGCTCAATACAATGCGAAGCCTGTATGAGGCTTGATGTCAGGTGTCCACTGGTCACTTCTCTTTGCAGTTCTTTTGAGGCCTCTTTTTCCATGTCATTTTGAATGAAAAGGAGACACTGTTGCATGCTCAAAAACAATGCTGAGAACTTAGCACATTATCCTAGCACTCAGTGTTGAGCAATAGAGACTGAAAATGCTGACTTTTTAAAAAACAAAACAAAAGCATGCCAACATTTTTGCAAACAGTGTGCTTTACAAATAGGTTTTAAGTTGAAACAGTTGATTTGTAACAACAGTCATGACCAGAACTTCCTCAAAGTGTTACCATTTAAGAAAGCCATTTAAAAGAGGTGCCCAGTTGACTTGAGGGATGAGACCTGAATGGCAAGTGGTAGGTTTGAGGGTGAATGTGCTTATGGATGAGGTGTCCAGTGGATGGCATGGTGGTGTTTGAGGGAGGTGGAGGGGATACCTGATGAAAATGATTTTGTGGGGGGTGATGTGCCCAAATTGGATGGAATTCCTGAGTTGCCAAACACCTCGAAGTTGGCAAAGTTGGCATTTGAATTACCCTGAGTTGCTGCAGGCACAGACAAGGAAACAAAAAACAGCGACAATGAATGTGGAAATCAAAGTGGCAGAGCAGGGTATGAGAATGATGACACAAAAAAGGGTACACACTGATAAGTTATCACTATCCACATAATTAATCACTGGAACTTCTGCAGTATGCCCTGCTACACTATTCACCAGTAGCTGCCTTGCTCCGCTGGCAGTTACAACCCTTAAACAAAAAACTACAATCTCACAGCTAATGAGTCCCCATATTGACCCTTTAGGAATTAGACAATATCTTCAGCTAACTGTTGCTTCAGCACTTTCTTATTATTCATTTTGTTGCTCACATAATAAGTGGTCAAGGTCACGTGCACTACCCTAAAAAAAATAAAAAATAAAATAAAATAAATTTTCTACGACTTTAGAAAGTACTGAACTCTGGGAAAAATGAAAGCCAGGCAAAGCATTTCCCAACATGGCCACTTCTCAGCCATTTTGTGGCCATCAATTTACTTGTAAAACCGCAAACTTCAGTTAATGCAGCCTTAGCTGTTTATTTGAATATCTGTCAATGGCACTGTCTTCCAGTACCTTTGGTGGGAAGTAAACTAATTACCTGATTGGCCTTGGAATTGTGCAAAGTTGGCAAAGTTGGCAGAACTGGCGGGCTGTGAGGGGGGACCAGCAAAGATGTCTCCTCCGAGGTCTGACAGCAAGTCAAACTTCTTCTCCTGACTGACACCATGAGCCTGGGAACGACCTAATCCTGGAGACTTGCGAGTGGAAAGTGAGATTTGCAGTAGGGGACGCGGTCAGATGTTGATAAATGTTAGTTCAATCTATGTTTCTTTCTCACAACATCTGGAGACTACAGATACTTAAAGTAAATTATCTCATGGGCAAATGGAGCTCTCCATTACTGTTTACCTGGCGAGGCGGGGTTTTGTTGAGCTGCAAGGTCTTGAGGGGCTGGACTTCTGGGGTGCTGCCAGTGCTGCTAGCTGAGGAGCCAGACACAGAGGCTTGGACGCTGGCTAGTGACCTCGCCTGGTCTGGAGGAACATACCTAATCATACAGAAAGAAGTACACAGACATGAAAAACACGTAACATAAATGTATTTACCTAGGGTTAAAGAGCACCTGCAGTAATCTAAAAATAATCTCCAAAGCACCCCGGGCATCCAAGTAGTTAATATGTGTGACTTTTTCCTCACAAAAAATATTTTCAAATCATCATCTCCAACCAGCCTCAACTTCTCAGTGAAATGCTAGTCTATCATTGTGAGTATGTCAGTGTTGAAAAGCCGTGATTGGCTGACCCACCTCCCCCGCCTGCCTGCATCTAGGACAAAACCCAACTTTATGAGACACGGCACACACAGCACGCTACCAATATGTCCCGGCTGTTGCTCACCCCAGCAACAGCCTCATTAACCACTACCTTAAGCCCTATCTAAGTTATCTAATCTTTACCCTAAACTTAACCACTACTGTGCAAAGATCGACTTTTGTGTAGGCACTGCATGACATTTGCAAGTGGTGTTGTTTGTATGTCACTCACTGAGAATGTGAATCTGCAGCCCTCGCAGGTAACACCACCACAAGGAAAGTGAAACGTTTTTCGAATTACAACCATAGATCTAAAACCATCACAAAGTAACGGTTATCAAATTTTTAACATTCCATGTTTACTGACTTGTTTCAGAGATACAATGTAAAAGCTGTGGAAATCAAGATTTTGACTGCATGTGCTCTATAAAAGATAGGGAAGGATGTGTTTCACATTTTCCATATGTTTCAAGTGATCTATTAATTTAAGACTATTTTAGAAATCCTATTTCATTTTTGCATTATTGCATATAATAAACCTACATGATCTAATCATGTAGGTTTCTTTGATATCACCTATGGCCACATATTATACCAGTTTTAAAGGGAAAATTCACTGATTTTCAACCTTATCTCTGTCTATCTGCAACAGGGATAGCACATGAAAAATGCTTGCAGTTTCTGCATCTCTGGGGCAGCAGTGAAACAGAGTTTTTTTTTTTTTTTTTTTTCTGGCTGCCTAATGATGAATTGATGAACTGATTGATTGATGATGAGTTGGCATCTGGAAAAACTACAGCTTAGCAGGGTAAACTATTCTAAAAACATTGTTCAAAAAAATCCTCATTCTCTTGACTAAGCTACGTTTCCAATTGTGGAAATTAAATCCCAAAACACTAGCACAGAGGATTTTATAGATACAATACAGAGGCAATGCATTCTGGTACATGGAGGCGCTGTGGGAAAGACTGAGCAGGGCAACAACGGGTTCTCTGTCAATATAGTACACAGTGAGGACTTTATTGCTTCAATCCACTAAATTACTCATCAATACTAAATGCACATACACAAAACTATCAGTGAAATTTCTCTTTAAAAACACTCTTCAAAGAATTCAACAAAGCAATCACTACAGCGCCTCAACAGTTATTTGAAATGTTGATTATGAAATACACTGAGAGGAAAACATTATGGAGGGAATGGACATTCTGACCCAAATAGGAAAGGGACTGACTACGATCAAACAATATTTCAATAAATTATTGTTAAATGGCTCTACGAGACAACAATAATTCTTCAGACTATGGTACTTGGGCAAACCAGATGACATGCTCATCAATACTGGAAAGAATTTAAGTTAGGATGACAGTGAACCTTAGTATGAACAAATGTTTTTATGAGTGGGTAGTCTACCCTTTTTAGACTTTCTTTTGTATTTATTAACTTGACACAAGGAAAACAGAAACAGATACAACTACTGCCAGGCACCAACGACTTTTTTTTCAAAATCTTGACTAATTCAGGAAAGAAAATAAAACACATTTGACTCTTGATGAAAATATTGTTGAGTGAAAAAAGGGAAAAGGATAAAACATCACTTTACCATCTTTTCTTCTCGTATTTTTCCTGAAGAAATTCTTTCACTTTCTGTGGTTCTCGGAAGTCTGGAACAACTGAGGTTCTGTCGTCATAGAGGCCCAACCAGATGTGTTTACAGACCTACAGGGGAGCAGAGGAGGGAGAGTGAGGCAGAAGAGGGGAGGGGTGGGGGAAGGGGCGTGGGTGGGGGTTGGGGTCGGGATGTGGGGAGCAGGAAAGGGTGAAAGGACATAAAGGGAGCAAGGGAGGAAGGAGAATGAGTGGAGTCAGGGGTGACGCAGGGGGGAGGGGATGTGGAGGAAATGTGTGCGTTTGGAGGGGCAAGAGGAATGCCAATAAATTTGACTGGGCTGAACTCAGAAGTGCTCAGAGGGCGGGTGGACGGTATCTAACCATGTTCAATGGCATCAAAAGGTGATTTGAATGCCTTTGTCGTTAAGTGTGAATTATACCTCATTGCTGTGTTTCTGTAGGAACTCAATTTCCTGCTGTGTGAATGTGGTCATAGAGATGGACTTCACTCTGTGTGGGGGGTTCAGTCCGCGCCTGTGGGTGAAGGGGTTCCGGAGTTACCAAAGGAAAAAGTAAAGCGCTGACAACAACCAAAAATTCAATTCATTTGACATGAAGGAATTATGATTTAAAAAGAAAAGATTCCCCACCACGGATGCACCGTTAGGCCTACAATTTGCATGGGTACTTCATTTTGTGTACTTTCTATACAACATGTATTTCAAGTACCTAAGCATCTATATTAATAATAATAATAATAATCATTACATTTATATAGCGCTTTTCTAGACACCCGAAGCGCTTCACATTGAAGGGGGTAACTCACTTCAACCACCATTGTGGTCATTTACTATGCAGTATGAATATGATGCATATGACAGACAATTAAAATCAACATTCAAAGCATCAGTCAAAATTGCTGGTTTCAGCATTCATTTCCCATAATGACATTGGAAATTCATTCATAGTGGCATAATTAAACTTTTATAAACTACCTCACTTTAATGTAATAAAAATTCTATAAATCTGGATTTTTGCTTCCGTTTTGTAACAGTATTAGGTGAAAATAATTTCCATTTCAGCATAGTTTTCTTTCACCAACTTTGGGTAAATCACTTGTGGCCTCATAACTGTACTTGAAGTCATGAACCACCAATGCAAAAACATACCTTAATGATGGGTATTAAAAATAGACTCACTAGGCTGATCATTAATAGATAAAGCACATGATCTTGCCAGGGGCATCATCCCAGACTAGGAAGGACGACTGTTAAGGTTATATGTTTGTGCAGGTCTCATCTTACACAGAATCCTAGGCCAGCTATTTTTTTAGACAGGGCACAAAGAGGGATGCATATATTGATTACACTTGGCCTTACAAATGCTGGGAGTGGATGAGGGATACAATTCAGTACAAGGTATCAATATCTTGTAAGCCAACAGTCAGGGAAAACATGCAGCTCAGAAAAATCCATTTCTCCCATCTCCCAACTAAAGAAAACACAACATAATGACAATAAGAAGTAGTTTTGCAATAAGTGTGCAAACGTGGAGATACGGCCGACCGGAGCATAAACCGTAGCTGACCATTTCTAGTAACTCAAAATCGCTCACATGTGGTTAAGTCAGCAGTTCAATACAACCTATCGCTCAGTTTCTAAGCACCCATCCTGCACTCACGTTATCTTAAAGGTGCGTGCGTGCGTGCGTGCGTGTGTGTGTGTACACAACATGCGTTGTAGAAGAATGTAAAGATAAAGTTCAGTAAGATGAGGTTTAACCCACCTGTATGACGAAATGTTTAAAACGCACTATTCAAATATTTGTCTTTAAGCTACGGGGAACCTTGACCAAAAGGCACGCCGCTTAGACAACACCCTTCACTAACTGTTAAAAAAAACGTTGACCTTAACGATCATTCACCGTGATGAAAATTGTCAGCCAGCGTTAAAAAAAATGAAACAACGCGTCGGACTGAGCCCTGCCCTACCAAAACGGCCTCAAGCTAACCATACAGATACCTGTTCTGACTTAGCCAGCGAGCTAACGGTAGGGGGGCACACAAAATAAGATACCAGCGGCGTTAACTCGTATTGGCGACACTCCATAAATTACGGGGCGATTTATTAACGAGAAAACACTCACAAGATGCCGGAACAGGTGGTACAGACGAAGGAGCCCACTGTCATGTTGGCATAGGTCGGGCCGCGCTGGTCGCAGTCGAAGCATTTCCTATTCGGGGGCAAGCTCGTCATCTCCCGGAGCATCTTCAGATGCGTCTCCTCCTGCTTTCGTTTCGCGCTCGTCGCCATGGCCGGGAACAACGGACGACTATCGACGGGAAAAGTAAAGAGGGAGGACGCGGGAAGAAGGGGAGGGGGGGGACGACTTCGGGGGACGGTAACCGCGACAAGCCGTGGCCGGACACCTTGCTGGAAGGTCTGAGCAAAACGGGGAGGAGAAGAAGGGGGAGACTGGCGACTGACAATGTTCTTCTTCTACGCAATGGAAAAAAAGTGAGAAACCGGAAAACTTCGGGAAAGCGGTCGCCGTCTACTGGATCGGTAGGATAATGCCGCACATGTGAACGCAACACGTCTTATCTGTTACAACGCGCTAAAGAAGAATTGAATGCAATTGCTTTTTTTTTTAATTACTGGTGAAGTGATTATAGGCTACAATTATGGCGACTGACAATACATTAGGATTGCCAACGACTTGATGCGACTCCTAGCCTGGGATTTGGGGGGGGGGGCACATCTTATGCCATAGACGAGTTACTTGGAATCACAAACAAAACACGGGGCCACGGGTTAATCGTATTGCTTGAACCAATACCACACACATTTTTGAAAGCTAGAGGAGATGGTGAACACCATAATGAGAGACAAAGTGACTACCTGTACTTGAGCAGTCAACTATAAAGCCCAATGTATGGCTAACCACCTAAATTACTGCTGCGACCTGCAAAAACCAGCCACTGTTAGATTCAATTACATCCATCTATTATCTAAACCGCTTATCCTGCTGTCAGGGTCGCTCGGGGAGACACCTGGACAGGCCGCCAGGCCATCACAGCGCCCACACACGGGCCCACACACACACACACACACACACACACACACACACACACACACACACACATTCATACCTAAGGACAATTTAGTATGGCCAATTCACCTGACTTACAAGTCTTTGGATTGTGGGAGGAAACCGGAGCCCCCGGAGGAAACCCACGCAGACACGGAGAGAACATGCAAACTCCACACAGAGGATGACCCGGGATGATCCACCAAGGTTGGACTACCTCAGGCCTCGAACCCAGGGCCTTCTTGCTGTGAGGCGACAGCGCTAACCACTGCACCACCGTGCCGCCAGATTCAATTACAGCGATAATACATCTGCCATTGATGGAAAGCACTTCACCATGTCATTGTTACATAAAGCACACTGCAAGAGCAGCATGGATTCTGCACTCTTCACTATATTCACCACTCACTCTTAAATTGGTTTAAAAAAACAGATTTATTTTGCATTCCAGGAGACTTTGGTAAAATCTGTGACTCTCCCAGGCCAATCCTTGAGAAGTGAGAACCCCACCATACATATACTCACAGCTGTATACAAACTTAAATATTGGTTTAATTCAAAACACCAACAGCATTATTTACAAACCAAAATACAAAATCAATACATGATCAGCTGCTTTGTACAAAATGAAACCATGACTTATCCTCTTTAACATAAAAAGAGCCATTTTCAACAATGCGCTTTTGACAAAATACCACTTTAAGGAATGTTGTTTTAAAATTCAAGTCTTTGGTGTCTCACTTGGCACATCTACACAACAGGTGCCCATTGAATATCTTGCAGTGAGACATCCCCTGTCTCGTGGTTTGGCTGAGGAGGGGAGCATCAGGCTTCACTGACAGAGATCACACTGTTCTCTTTCACAGCTGTGTATTTGCCTCCTCTGGATTGCTTGATGGGTTTGCAGGAAGCTAAAACAGTCCTTTTGTTGGTTTCCCAATCATGTACATTGAAGAATCGAGTACTTGGTTACATAGCTGTGGGAAGAACTGTAAAGAGAAGATGGAATGATTGTATTGACAAGGGGGGTAAATACTTCCGAATACAAACTGAGGGGTAAACTTGTTGAAAGGCCCACTCTTATGTTCCAGTCAGGATGCATTACCAACAAGCTCCATGCGGTGGAAACATTATTTTAGCTCTGGTGTCTTTCTTTTGCTGCTCACAGAATCCCCAGTTTCCACTGGCTAAAAAAGGACAGACAGGGACATCTTGTCAGACATTAACAAATTTTGAGACACTGCAAGGTTAGTTCAGAGGTGACTTTTCTACCAACTAGCTTGCTTTATCTTATTTTCACTAAAGGGAGAGGTCTACTCCATAAAATATGCTCAAATGTTTCAATGGCATTTTAAAGAAGTCTTGGGTTAATTTGGTTAGTGTAATGTGGTTAGTGGAATTAAATTTTGCACTCATCTGCCCTAGATCAAGCTTTGAACCAATCTAAAATGTATTAAGTCTTAGTTGAAAGTGTGAATAAGGAAAAAGTGATTGCGAGGGGAGGTCACCTGCTGTCTCTTCCTTGTAACTCGAAAGAAATCTACTATTCTAGTCTGTCTGCTAGTTCCCGCTGCCTTGTCCTCCTCCCTGTCCATCCTGTTTTTTTCACGCATTTGACGAAACTTCTCCATTCGCCCGCGGACCCTGTGCTCCCTAGAAACAAGGCCCAGTAAACACACACACACTTACACCAGAATAGTCTAGTAAGGCAGACATACAGATAAAGTAGGTGGAGGCTGTGACTCCAATATACAAGCAAATATACAAGCTTTTCTACCTACTTAACATTTTTTATGCGGCAGAGGAACTCGACCAAGGCCTCCTCATCTGGCTCAGTCCAAACCAGGTCAGGAGCCTCAGTTTGTGGAGCATCCAAGAATAACTTTCTCGCATCTTTGTACTGCCAGAAATGTGGTACGGGATGTGTCTGTAGGGTGATAGATGTGGCTACATAATGCTGTATTTAACATTTGTAGAACTAACAACAGCACAGTTTTGAAGGACGGAAATTAAGCCATTTAGCTGTCCATTTAGTACCTGTCTGTTAACATTCAGAACCACTTTCTCTATGGTACGGTGCTGCTGGATTAGGCTCAGAGCTCTTTTCGGACCCAAACCGGCTATTTTGTCACAGTAGTCACAGCCCAAAAGAATACATAGGTCCACGAACTAGCATAGAAATTGGTAGAAAATGCATTAAGATAGTCTAATGATCTAATCTCAAAAATTAAATGCATGTTTTGCACTTTACAGAAGCTCTAAATGAATGTCATTGGACAGTATTACCTCCTCATGGGTGATCTGCAGAATTTGTAAGAGCTTGGGTAAAGAATATTCTGTGACATCACTGTGGAAAAGGGATTTGAGGGTGAGAGCTGGTGAGACACCTCTTATTCTGGCCTTGGCTAGACACTTTCACATTAATATTACCTCTATCAGATATACACTAGCCAGACAAGCCTTTAATATGCATTAGCATTCATTAATTATTTTGGCAACATTACAGTTGAATAGTTCATACCTGTCCCTCTTAGCGTTCAACTGACGGATGAGAACACTCCCTCCAAACGGCAGGGTGTCCATGTCCTCTGATGCCACAGCATCCACAGTTCCCTCTCTCACCAGCCAGGCACACAGCGCCTCACCATCCCCTGGAGCCTAGAGGGAAAGGAAAGTGAGAGGGAATCATATAAAGTAAATGCATGGACTATGGAAAGAGTGGGAAAATAGAGAAAATGAGAGGAATATGAACTAATAGGGGGTAAATTCATGAAGGAATATAGCTCCAGTCCTGAGGTCGCTACATTGGCTCCCTGTCCGTCAAAGAATTGATTTTAAAACTCTGCTCTTGGTTTATAAAGCACTGAATAGTTTAGGACCAAAATGCATTTCTGACATACTGCTACACTATGAACCGCCCAGACCGCCCAGATCATCTGGGACAGGTCTGCTTTCTATTCCCAGAGTCAAAACTAAACATGGAGAGGCAGCTTTCAGTTTTTATGCACCACAAAACTGGAACAAACTCCCTGAAAACAGCAGTCTGCTACAACTCTCAGTTCTTTTAAATCCAGGCTGTAGACTTTCTTCTTTGCCACTGCCTTTTATTAAATAAATCTTGAAGCTTTTTATTTTCATCTTACACTGCACTGTAACTTTTACTCTCCTTTTATTGTTTTTTTTTTTTGCCTTATGTTGCTTCTCTTGATACCTTTTTTTTGGGGGGGGGGGGTCCCATTTTTTCTCCCCAAATCTATCCGGCCAATTACCCTACTCTTCTGAGCTATCCCGGTCGCTGCTCCGCCCCCTCTGCCAATCCGGGGAGGGCTGCAGACTACCACATGCCTCCTCTGATACATGTGGAGTCACCAGCCACTTCTTTTCACCTGACAGAGGAGTTTCGCCAGGGGACGTAGCGCATGGGAGGATCACGCTATTCCCCCCAGTTCCCCCTCCGAACAGGCGCCCCGACCGACCAGAGGAGGCACTAGTGCAGCAACCAGGACACACCCTCATCCAGCTTCCCACCCGCAGACACGGCCAATTGTGTCTGTAGAGATGCCTGACCAAGCTGGAGGTAACACAGGGATTCGAACCGGCAATCCCCGTGGTGGTAGGCAACGGAATAGACCACTATGCTACCTAAATCCTCCCCCGATGCCTTTTGTGTTTTGTGTGGAGCACTTTGTGTGCCCCTGACTAATGCGAGGCAAATGTATTTATTCATACAGCACATCGCCACAACAAGGCAATTCAGACAGGAGTGTTGGCCCTAACATGCATGTTTTTTTTATGTCTTTTGGCTACTATGCAACAAATAGCTGGAATAAACTTCCAGAAGATTTGAGACTTGCTCCAACACTGACTACTTTTAAATCCACATTAAAAACATTCATATTTACCATTGCTTTCTGCTAAATGCAAACCTTGCACTTTGACTTTTGCAAAGTTGTAAACACTCGCACTACATTTTGATTTTATTTTTATCCTTTAATTTAAATGTCTTTTTATGAATTACTGGTGAAATCCTTTTGATTGTTTTTTTTGTTTTTTTATGTGAAGCACATTGAGTCTGCACATAAAAAAAATACAATAAAAAGGATTTAATGTGAAGCACTGTGCCCTGTGATGGCCTGGCGGCCTGTCCAGGGTGTCTCCCCGCCTGCCGCCCAATGACTGCTGGAATAGGCTCCAGCATCCCTGCGACCCTGAGAGCAGGATAAGCAGCTCAGATAATGGATGGATGGGCATTGAGTCTGCCTTGTGTATAAAATGTGCTATATAAATAAAGTTGCCTTGCCTTGCTTAGATAAACCATAATTAAATCCTGTTACAGGATTGATGTGTGTACCAGACAGCACCTGGATAACGGGCACACCCAGGAGCTTCAAGAGCTGGAGACAGTCTTTGGTCAGACAGGATTCTGCAAGAGTCACAAATCACTTATGTCTATCAACAAACTTCTTTCATTTGAGAATATTACAACATTATTTTGTCTATCCTTTAACTGTGGTTGTAGTCTTACGTATGCCTGCTTGGCTGTTTGAGCGCCAACCGACAGCCTCAGCTCTCTTCTCAAGCTGGTGGGGGGGGAGGAAAATCAGTTTCAATCAGTCTGGGTTGTCGACATCCTCCACCCACTATAGGTGACTCTCTAATAGGGCTTTGGTCCTGAAATTTCACTTTCAGTCATTGTTTGACCACGGCTTCTTCAATATATTCAATGCATGTTAGAGACAAATTGCAATCAAATCAAAACAAGCGACTCAGTCTCATGGTCCCACTTACAACAGCTTTCTTTTCCTCAGGAGGCTTTCCATCAAACACAAACACTGGCTTTATGTCATGTTCCAGAAACGTTAGTGTGCGAAAGAACAGACCTGTCAGAGGGCTATGTGAGAGGAAACAATAAAAACAGAAAGTAAATGTACAATGAGCAATTAAACACGGAATTGCATACTCAATGATAATGCAAACTTTGGTCTTTCCAAGCAGAAGTCAGATGTGCAACGAATATGTAAGACTAACATGTGCAGCAGGTAAGGGTGATCAAGGGTAGAGATGGAAACGTGCTGACAAGTGAGGAGAGTGTGATGAGAAGGTGGAAGGAGTACTTTGAGCGACTGATGAATGAATAAAATGAGAGAGAGAGAGAGAGAGAGAGAGAGAGAGAGAGAGAGAGAGAGAGAGAGAGAGAGAGAGAGAGAGAGAGAGAGAGAGAGAGAGAGAGAGAGAGAGAGAAGGTTGGATGATGTGGGGATAGCGAATCAGGAAGTGCGGTGGATTAGCAATGAGGAAGGGAGGGCAGCTATGAAGAGGATGAAGAGTGGATAGGCAGTTGGTCCAGATGACATATCTGTGGAGGCATGGAGATGTTTAGGAGAGATGGCAGTGGGGTTTTTAACTAGATTAACACAATCTTGGAAGGTGAGAGGATGCCTGAGGAGTGGAGAAGAAGTAAACTGGTACCGATTTTCAAGAACAAGGGTGATGTACAGAGCTGTAGCAACTACAGAGGTATAAAGTTGATCAGCCACAGCATGAAGATATGGGAAAGAGTAATAGAAGCTAGGTTAAGAGGAGAGGTGATGATTCGCGAGCAGCAGTATGATTTCATGCCACAAAAGAGCACCACAGATGCAATGTTTGCTTTGAAAATGTTAATTAAGAAGTATAGAGAAGGCCAGAAGGAGTTACATTGTGTCTTTGTGGACAGGGTGCCAACAGACGAAGTGTGGTATTGTATGAGGAAGTTGGGCGTTGCAGATAAGTATGTAGGAGTGGTGCAGGATATGTATGAGGGAAGTGTGACAGTGGTGAGGTGTGTGGTTAGAATGACAGATGGGTTCAAGGTGGAGGTGGGATTACATCAACGATCGGCTCTGAGCCCTTTCTTGTTTGCAATGGTGATGGACAGGTTGACGGACGAGATCAGGCAGGAGTCTCTATGGACTATGATATTTGTGGATGACATTGTGATCTGTAGTGAGAGTAGGGTGCAGGTTGAGGACAGCCTGGAGAGGTGGAGGTATGCACTTGAAAGAAGAGGAATGAAAGTCAGTAGGAGCAAGACGGAATACAAATGCGTGGATGAGAGGGAGGACAGTGGAATGGTGAGGATGCAAGCAGTAGAGGTGACAAAGGCATATGAGTTTAAATACTTGAGGTCAACTGTCCAAAGTAACGGGGAGTGCAGAAGAGGGGTGAAGAAGAGAGTGCAAGCAGGGTGGAGTGGGTGGAGAAGAGTGTCAGGAATGATTTGCGACAGAGGGGTACCAGCAAGAGTTAAAAGGGAAGGTTTACCAGATGGTTGTGAGACCAGCTATGTTATATGGTTTGGAGACAATGGCACTGACGTAAAGACAGGAGGCAGAGCTGGAGGTGGCAGAGTTGAAGATGCTAAGATTTTCACTGGGAGTGACGAAGAAGGACAGGATTAGGAATGAGTATATTAGAGGGACAGCTCAGATTGGACAGTTTGGAGACAAAACAAGAGAGGCAAAATTGAGATGGCTTGGAGTGTGAAGGAGACATACTGGTTATATTCAGAGAAGGATGCCCTCTCACAGTCCCCCTTCCCATCCACCCTTGTATGTTTGTGTTATGTTTATCTGTTGTCTTCTTTCACCGTCGTTTATTGTAGAGCAACTTTGATTGTTAGAAAAGCGCTATATAAGTTTAATTCATTATTATTATTATTGAACATGGAGCTGCCAAGGAAGAGGAAAAGAGGAAGGCCAAAGAGGGGGTTTATGGATGTGGTGAGCGAGGACATGCAGGTGGCTGGTGTGACAGAGGAAGATGCAGAGGACAGGAAGAAATGGAAACGGATGATCCGCTGTGGTGACCCCTAACGGGAGCAGCCGAAAGTAGTAGTAGTAGTAGTAGTAGTAGTAGTAGTAGTAGTAGACACTTATAATCATGAAGATGCGTGGAGGGGAAAAGCAGATCAAACCAAATGACAGGACGTCAGAGGTTGATTCACTAGTCTAGGGGTACCTCAGGAATTTAAGTGAAGGCACTGCAGCACGGAACTGGTTCAAAATAATAGATGTATCCAGCGCAATGGCCTTTCCTGTGGGATGTAAACATACAGCATAGTCAGGATCTCACGACGTCAGTCTCAATAAATAAAGAAGCTACTCGGGTTCATTTTCAGATCAAGCTGACTGTATGCTATGTCACTCGTTAAGTTAGACCTCGCATGACAAAGTTCCTCACGGATCTCGTGCTATGCTACCGCCAGCTAGCAGCCACGCCCGTCCGCAGGGCAAGACATGAAACGTCAAACTGAGCGTCGTTTGAACAAGGCTTACCTGCATAGTCGCCGATTTGCTTATGAAAAACTGAACCGGGGCTTCCGCACGAATCAGATCTGCCAGTTTAGAAATCCCCATTGTGCTCGACAAGGAAGCTTTCTGCAGCGGTTTTCTGCGTCACCGGTTTTCCCAAAAACCGTCGATAGGAGGCAGCATCGAGCAAGGAGAAGACGGCGTTGATATCAACAACATCCAGTTTATTTCTATACAGCAAAATATGTACAAACAATACATGTATTCCTATATTAAAAAGAACACAATCGATGTAAACTCAAGACCCCAGCTTTATGTGATGGGTAGCACAGAGATTAATAAATAAGAAAACATCGGTAAAATGAAATAAAACCAATAATCATTAGAACACTTCTTATATATCAACATATGTATATATCCTCTTTATTTCCGATTGTATCCTCGATATACACATTTATTGCATTATTCAAAAATAATTACATCTTTTTCTTTTTATTATACACAAACGTCAGTCACACGTAATCGTGCAAACAGCAAAGCACAAAACCTTCCATCACGCAAGATGAAAACAAAAAAACACATGCAGTTCATGCTGTTATTCTTTTGAGACAACAATATCAGATAAATATCAGAAAAATATAGCTGAAGCTATTGGAAAACGTAAATGAATCAGTACCAACCAGATTCTTAAAAAAAAAACCACTCATATCCTTCATTCTTTTCAAGTTATTTTACAAAGCCAATGATGGGTATCTAAATTTAATACTAAACACCTGGGGATGTGGTTGCCAGAGCTGTGAACACCTTTTTTAAGTCTATCCCCATCTTATACTTACTAACTCAAGTTAGTTTGATTTTCACAATGATCTATCTTTTTCCTCATACTGGACATGCAACTCCAACTTGACTTTTACAGTTCAACGCAATTAACGGGGGACAAATCAAGTCCTTATTCAATGCCAAAAAGCACTCCACAGTTTAGCCCAAGCTAACATGATGCTATAGTAGTCTATTATGACAAATCTGTGTGGCTATTTAAAAAATGACGGTCATTTTTATTGCTAAACTCCCTCTTAGTGTTTGCTTTGCTCTGATGTGGTGAAGCAACTCCTGCTAGTAACTGCCTGTAGGCTGTATTGCAGGAAGAAGCCTGGTAGGATACGGCCATAATTCCATCCATTATCCAAGCCACTTATCCCAATCGGGGTTGTGGAGATGCTGGAGCCTATCCCAGCAGTCATTGGGCAGCAGGCAGGGGACACCCTGGGACAGGCCGCCAGGCCATCACAGAGCCATTACATGTTTCAGTTACAATAAAAATTAATTTTTCTGTAAGGTGCTTTCATTACATCACATTTAATTTTTTAATTACATTTTCATTTAATTCAAGTGCCGATAACTCAATTTCAAACAATCATAACCAGAAGTAAACATAACATAATTTGGTGCGTAACTTCAGTCATCCTATGCATGACCAATTTCAATATCAGAGCGCCACTAGTGAGATACATGCAGCTAGTCCTTGCCTTTTACATGTCGGTCAATGTTAGGCTGCAGCTGACTCACTGACAGGGTGAGGATACTCTGCAAATGAATGTCAGTAAGTGAACTTCTGAGCCTAGTCTTGTTCAGGTTCATGAGGCCAAAAGTCTGCCATAATTGACTGTAAAAAAATAATCTAAATAATAATATAAACATTTCAACATTGTCTAAAAAATAAAGTTTTATTGGGCATCCGGGTAGCATAGTGGTCTATTCCGTTGCCTACCAACACAGGGACCGCCAGTTCGAATCCCCGTGTTACCCCCAGCTTGGTGGGTATGTGTCCTGGTTGTTGCACTAGCGCCTCCTCTGGTCGATCAGGGCACCTGTTCAGGGAAGAAGGGGAGCTAGGGGGAATAGCATGATCCTACCACACGCTACATCCCCCAGTGAGCCTCCTCACTGTCAGATGAAAAGAAGTTGCTGACGACTCCACATGTATCGGAGGAGGCATGTGGTAGTCTGCAGCCCTTCCCTGGTCGGCAGATGGGGTGGAGCAGTGACCGGAATGGCTCGGAAAATAGGGTAATTGGCCAAGACCAATTGGGGAGTAAACAGGGGAAAAATCCAAAAATAAAAAAATGAAATAAAGTGTTATTTTTTACTCAGTGAGGAACGTGGATTTGTCCCCCTTTAATTGCACTGAATTGTAGATGGCAAACTAGATAAGTATGTCAAGTATGAAGAAAAGGATTGATTACAGTGAAAATGAAACCTACCTATGTACTACATAAGCAGTGAGTAGAAAATAGATAGACTTCAAACATTCTGAGCTACTACTACTACTACTACTACTACTTTCGGCTGTTCCCGTTAGGGGTTGCCACAGTGGATCATCCATTTCCATCTCTTCCTGTCCTCTGCATCTTTCTCTGTCACACCAGCCACCTGCATGTCCTCCCTCACCACATCCATAAACCGCCTCTTTGGCCTTCCTCTTTTCCTCTTCCCTGGCAAACATTCTGAACTATTCCTTTAAAATTAAACTCTATCAAATGCTGGGCTTGTTCCCAATGCATTTTTTTTTGAGCTAGTCACTATTTAAAGTAACATTATGCAACTATTTTACCTTAAAATAACAGCTTCAAAATCCTTTTGATGGTCCACTGACTTGTATTGTACCCAATTTCCCCTTGGGGATGAATAAAGTATTCTGATTCTTATTGCAATAGGGAGAATGGTGCCTCTTTCATTCCCATTCTGCTCCCCCGAATGGTTGTTCTTGCACTATGTAACTTGGTTTGTGTGAGTAAAATCTCCTGTGAGAAGTTTTTTTTCCTAGGATGCCTAAGTCATGACCACTCTACTCTGCCTCTGATTGGCTGGTACTCATTGCCTTTGTTGGTTGGGTTGGTTAGGTTTTGGCATGAAGAGTGAGATTGGTTAGGGTTAGGGCAAGAATATCAGGATAAGCCAATCAGAGGCAGAGTAGGGCAGGTCATGACTTCGCCATCCTAGGGAAAAAAAACATAGTTTAGAGGGCAGGAGGTCTTACCCACTCAACCCAAGTTACACAGTGCAAGCACGCATTTGGGGCACGGAGTGGGAATCAAAGAGGCACCATTCTCCCTATTACAAGTCAGTTTACCATCAAAATGATTATGAAGCTGTTATTTTAGGGTAAAAAAAAACAGTTGCATAATGTTGCTTTAAGCCCATTACTTTGTATCCTAATTCCAACAGCAAAATGTCCTATTTACAAATGTTATTTCTTCCCACTTAGAGGATTGATAGCAAACATCGATGGAAGTAACTTCAACTTGGGGCCATGCAAATGGCTTCTCAAAATGAACGAGGAACAGCTTTGACTACCAATGTTCTGGGAGAATCAGACCTGTCTGATCTCAGCGACGGAACCAGATCCAGGTGTTGACCAGCCAGAACGCCACGGTTGCTGAGTACAGGATCACCTCCGCTTGGAGCGTTCCTTGTTCTCCTCTTCGAGCAGCTGAAGACGACGGTTCAGTTTCACAATCTAATTTTTTTTTTAAAAAAAGCACCATGAAGGAGTCCATAGCCATGTTTCTAATTACATGACTGCTATATTCAAAGGAAACTTTTAAAAAGGCAAAAAAATATGAATCCTAATCAGTTCAAACAAGCTTTCTAAGTGACTGGGGGGAAAAAACCCTCTGTGTACACAGGACTACATCATCAAAAACATAATCTAGAGGAAAATATAGGGTAAGTTGTTTAGAATTACACTTTGGAAAAATTCAGATCCTGTTTTTTGTTAGAAGCTCCTTTCAAGTGTGTTGCCCTTCCCAGCTCAAGTGAGTATAAAACTTTACACAATTTAGGCATTTTTTTTTATGTTGTCCTTTCCACTCTTCTCTTATTCACAACTTAAAAGTTTGCATAAAAAAGACTGACAGGAGCACAGCTGGCTTTTTCAAAAATAACTTATCAGCAATGCAATCCACATAATCAACCAACCTTACAAAACAAATCAACAAATCAACCAAAACAACGAATCTGCAATATTGCAATAATAATTTCATCAGAAATTAACACTGGGTCAGGTATTTTATCATCTGGACTTTACATCTTATACTGATGGACAAGAGATTACCTGCCGTCGAAGTGAGGAGGCATCCACTAAGCCTGATTCATCAGGGGTCATATCCAGGGCCAGGTCCAGTTGAGTCCTATGGAGAACAATACACTTATATTGAGCGTAACAGTTAATACAGTTGTTGAGGGCAAGGAGAGGCTTGCTTGGACCAAGTGCTGGACTTTACTTAGAAAAGAATCAAGAAAGAATTAGTTAAGGTAAAAAAAGCAGACCAAGGATTGCATATCACTCCATATAGAAATAAAGTGCTTAGCTTACCATGAAGGAGAAACTGGCTGAGTATATGTGAACATGTGTAATGCTCCACTGCAATAATTTAAGGGACCTTTCAGGGGGGGATATTATTGATATTTGAACTGGTTAACAGGTGATTTTTAAACCTGCTGTTTCCTTGTAATGGATCAAGCTGATAAACTAAGGCTACTGCAGAGGAAGAAGGTATGGGGGATATTTTATAAACATAATTATACAGCACATGTAAAGTATAACCAAAGAAAGGGTCATTTATTATATTGTCCCATGTGGATCCCTAGACTGAATTCTGAATACTTAATTGAATGCTTCCTCCTTACCACAATAGTCTAAAGTTTAAAGATGTGGACACAGAGGAGCAGAAACATGTTTAAACATATTTAAAAAGAGGGCCTTTGAGCTGTGCTGGTGCCAATGCCCAAAAACCTATTCACCTTCACTGTGTGTTGTTAAAACCCCACTCAATGTATGTCCTCCCATCTTTCTCCTATCAGTTCCTCGTCTATCTGACTGTGACTGACTTATGAGAAGATAGGCGGGGCCAAAAGAGAGACGACACCTGCGGTGGTTGTCATCCAAGACTTCAAGGATCTGCTGGTAGGCCCGGCGGGTGGTCGACTGGATGTAAGACAGGAACCCCCCTGCTGTGAACAGGTTCATGTGTGTATCCTCAGGGGTACTGAGAGGGGGACACACCCGGACTGGTGGGGCAGAGGGGGATGGGGTTACACTGGTGGAAGGGTAAATGGGAAAGAAAAGATATTTTAGGCGACTAAAGGGTAAGCCCTGGAAAGAGTGTAAGAGAGAAAGAGTGTGAGAGCGTGTATGGAGAGAGACAAGCAAGAAAGAGAAAGACAGACAGAGAAGGTAGCAGCAAAGAAGCAGTGTCATGCATAGAGAGAAAACTCAGACAGTTCAACTGTGGGTAGGTGCCGACAGTACCTTGCATCAGTTCTGTTGATTTGGCCATTGTGGCGGCCAGTCAGGTTCTCACTGGCACTTCGCTCCCGTCGAGATCGAAACTGAGTGTGGACCTGAGTGAAGTGTGGATTTGAAATGTTTTCAGATTTACATAACATCATTGTTTGTCCAATTGGTGAATTCAGAAAAATGGTGCTTCATCAAAATGACAATATAAAGGGGGAAAAAAACAGTAGGAGACCTTAAATTATGCTTACCACCTGGCTTGTGTTGGTCTGTGGAGGGGGAGTCTGGTCAGTCTCCAGCGAGTCTAGTGGCTGCTCTGTGAGGGTGAGCACACGTGGCGGAGCCTTCATATTTAGCAGGTCCAGTGGGGGCGTTGACTGGATTAGGTCCAAGTCTCGGGGCCGAGAATACTGTGGGTCCTCTTTGTCCCCTAAGGGGGAGATGAGAGGAAAAGTGAAAGAAAAATGTGTATGAGGTGAAGATAAAGTAAAGCCAATGATATAGGATGCACTATAATCGCAACAATGATAATCCTGATTATATTGCTAAATACTGTGATCACCAATATTAATCATGATTATTAGTCTGTTTCAGGAAACAAAATTTATTTTTGTAAATTTGCAACTCATCATAACATTGGGCCTAGTCTTTTCACTTTACTTGTTGCCACCTTTTCCAAAAACAACCTATGATGGGCTCCCCCCTTTCTTTCTCACCTAGTATTGCTGATTTCTTTCCTTTTGGTTACATGGGTGTTGATTGGTCAGGTATAATGGAAATGCTTGCTTTAACATGTGGGGATTTTAAGATGCATTGAAAATATAATTCAAACACCTCAACATTGTCAAATGACTTTTTTTCTTTTGGATTTTTCCCCCCTCTTTTCTCCCCCCATTGTATCCGGCCAATTACCCTACTCTTCTGAGCTATCCCGGTCCCTGCTCCACCCCCTCTGCCAATCTGGGGAGGGCTGCAGACTACCACATGCCTCCACCCATACATGTGGAGTCGCCAGCCACTTCTTTTCACCGGACAGTGAGGAGTTTTGCCAGGGGGACGTAGCGTGTGGGAGGATCACGCTATTCCCCCCAGATCCCCCTCCCCTCCGAACAAGTGCCCTGACTGACCACAGGAGGCGCTAGTGCAGTGCCCAGGACACATACTTACATACAGCTTCCCACCCGCAGACACAGCCAATTGTGTCTGTATGGACACCTAACCAAGCCAGAGCACAGGGATTCGAACTGACAATCTCCGTATTGTTAGGCCACGGAATAGACTGCCACGCCAACCGGACACCCGAGAAATTACATTATTATAAATCCCAAAATCCAATTATTTAAGATTATTTGTGCTGCTGTACAATGATTTCACAGAGAATTTGAGTAAAAACATGGAAGATGATGCAAGATAAATGGTAAAGGACAAGTTGTTGTAATCTCTTGAGGTGAAGCTCGTGTCCAGTGGTCGGTTTATTTGTGTTTTGAGTTGTTGTCAAATACAGAGTCCCTCACATGCTCATAGAGTCAGCGAACTGAACTCTTACCAAGATTTTTACTTTTGTTGGGATTCCATGGATCATGGTGGCTATATTTTCACACCATGCATGCCAGACTCGGCAACAACACTGATGCTACCGACAAGCATATTTATATGCATGTATATGTTTTATTGACATGTATATACAAAACTATATTGAATCAAGTGTACTACACTTACCAGCTATGATAATTCTCTCAGGTACCTGCATTAGAGCAGTGTGGACTGGCAACGGACACTGGGATGGTAGACCCCCTGGTTGGTTCTCTGGGGCTACCTTGAGGGTCTCCGGAATCCGCATGCGCTGGCTGATGCCCTCTGTGTACTCCAGCTCATAGTGGATGCGGTTCATTTCTGCCACCTCAGCAGAGGAGGAGGGGAAGGTTGGCCTACTCATTCAGCCTGCAGAAAGTCAAGTCAATTTTATTTGTATAGCCTAATATCACAAACTACAAATTTGCCTCAAGGGGCTTTACAGCAACACAACATCCTGTCCTTAGACCCTCGCATCGGATAAGGAACAACTCCCTAAAAAAATTCCTTTAACCGGGAGAAAAAATAGGAAGAAACCTCAGGAAGAGCAACAGAAGAGGGGTCCCTCTCCCAAGACGGGCAACGTGCAATGGATGTTGTGTTTACACAATTTACAGAATACAAAATTGAAAGAGGATAACAGAATTATAGTGGAATTATAAAATGTATGAAGAATATGATGAGCAGGATGCCAAGCAGTGTCCAGTCGCCACCAGAACAGCCCAAGACCCAAGCCACGCGACCAGCATCACCATGTAAAAAAAAACAAAAACAAGGATAACAAAAATTAGATGGATTTATAAGATATATAAAAAGAAAATGTGATGAGGGGAATGCCAAGCAGCGTCCAGGAGGTGACCACCATCACCATGGAGACCTGGGAGGAGGACCGACTGCACGTCCACTATTTAAAGTCCACTATTTAAAATGACAGGCTTATGGTGTACAAAATCAAAATATAATTGAAAAATGTTGATTGTATTTCAAAGCAGTGTGTTATTAGATATTATAAAGACAATGATTGACATGGCATCAAAGTAAACATGGGTACCTTCCCTGATTTAGTGTCATGGGCCTGCGGCGTATGTCATCCCGATTTATTGTTAACAATATATTCATGGTGATGCGTTTAAAAGAGTAAATATACCGGACTTGGGTTTCACTAATGGGCTCTGCAGCGACAAATTCTTCCAGCCAAATACAGGATGTCCCCAAAGGGATATAGATGCAAAAGCCAAAATTTTAAAAAGCTCTTAATCTACGTGGTGTGGGGGACAGTGACTTCCCGTCTGAAATATTAAATATATTTGTAAAACAAACAACTACTAGTGTATCGCTGAATGACACTGGAGGTTAGCTAATTAAAAGTTTAATTAGCATATCAAAGGGTGGCACGCTGCAAATGCCGGAGACGTGCGTCTTTAAACATCCTTCGAATGGCTACACGCTCGCTAGCTGGCTAACGTCCGATATATTTGTAATTAAAGCGTTTTTGTTTTGTTTGTTTTTTTTTCACAGATACCTACCGTTACGTAACTGCGCTGTCCGACTTAAAATGTCATTTGTAAAAAGACTGTCCTTTTGGCCCAAAACGCTGTGATGTTATTTATTTACCCACCAGCCGGAGCGGATGGCCGGTGCTCCGACGCGGTGCACAAAACCGCTAGCTAGTGCTGTTGTTGCCACGAACAACGCGTATGAGGCACAGAATTGTCCGCTGGAGTGGAGCTATTAACGTATTCTCTCACACTGGGACAGAACCGTACAACGGGCGTTACCCGGTCAACAAAACGAGTGCATCCAGTCAATTCCGTCCGCTAACCCGAACACCCGCTGCTAATCTTTCAACCAATATCAGTTAGCCTGCTCGGGATGATTATCCTGCTCAGCGTCACTTTCCTGTTTTCACACAGCTGTGCCTCAACAAAAAGAAAAGGGAAAAAAATCTGATCTGAACTAATGTTCTTAGGTTAATATCAGATAGTCTTTCTCTTAATGCTGTATGTCTCGCTTGAGGTTGCAGTGTGAGGCTTTGACTGTAGTTTGCCGGCAAAATTGCAGCTTTTGAGAGCAAAATATTGAATTGCGTTTTGAAATTTCCAGGTCATGAACCAAAGTATGAGCTCTTTTTTTAGATAAACGACGCAGGGGGCCCTCTTAATCCTATAAGCCATTCCAGTGACATTGCCACTGCAAGAAGAGTGCTATATAGCAAGGGAAGGCTGCTAAGCGATATATATTTTCATTAATGGTTTGTAGAGCCGAAGGAACGGAGAAGACCGTAGGTTCACACTTTAGCCGTGTAGGCAACTTTCTTTAATCCACGGTAAATCAGAGAGCAACCAAACCACAGCTCGACTGAGCGGAGGTGGCAAGAATAATCAGAAAACTGGCTGGACAACCATAACTTAACCCTGCGTTAACCTGCCAGGGCAACCATGACTTAACCCTTAGTTCCTGGGTTGAATTCTGTCCCCAATACGTGTCCACCACATGAGCCCCCCCAGAATTCGCCCTAGTAATCGAAGTCAGGCAGGCGCGGGGGGACAACAGGCCGTCCGCGGCGGCTCCGGATAACAGGGGCCGGAGTGTCTCTGGGAGGCATTGACGCGGGCCTGTGAAGGTCGGCCTGAGGAGCAGAAGAGGCAGCTCGGGCCTCCACGGGGGGAGGAGGCGGAGCCCGGGGACGACCGCGACGAGGAGGTTGGGCTAACTCCAACGGCTGCGTCAAGTCCAGGTGTGCGGGTTTAACTCGGTCCACTGAAACATGCTCGGCCGTGCCCCCAAAATCCACCACCAGGTGCTTAGTTCCCCGTTCCAGGACGCGGAAGGGGCCGTCATAAGGGGGTTGCAGAGGGGGGCGGTGTGCGTCGTGACGGATGAACACGTAGTCCGCTGACTGCAGACCTGGGGGCACCTGGGACACCGGCGCGCCATGTTGGGCGGTAGGGACGGGTGTGAAAGCTCTGACCCCGTCCAGCAAGGAGGCTCGTTGGTCCACAGCTGACCAGGGACGCGTTGCATTGGGCATGAAATCGCCTGGGACTCGCAGCGGCGTGCCGTACACCAGCTCCGCAGAGGAGGCTTGTAGGTCTTCCTTCGGGGCGGTCCGCAGGCCCAGCATGACCCATGGGAGCTTGTCGACCCAGTTGCAGTCCTTGAGAGTAGCCCGAAGCGCAGCCTTCATGGACCGGTGGAAGCGCTCACATAGGCCGTTCGCCTGAGGGTGGTAGGCGGTAGTGCGATGAAGCTTGACGCCCAGAGCCTCACCCACAGCACTCCATAGCTCTGAGGTAAACTGTGGCCCGCGGTCAGATGAAAGGTCGGAAGGCGTACCGAAACGTGAGACCCACGACCCAATAAAAGCCCGGGCCACATCAGCAGACGTCGTGGATGCCAGGGGAACAGCTTCAGGCCAGCGCGTAGTCCTGTCCACCACAGTGAAGAGGTAGGTGAACCCATGGGAGGGGGGTAGGGGACCAACCAGGTCGACGTGGACATGGTCAAATCGTCTCTCCGGCACTGCGAAGCGTTCCAGGGGCGCCTTAATGTGGCGGTGTATCTTAGCCCGCTGACAGGCAACACACGAGTCGGCCCACGCTTTCACGTCTCTCTTAAGTCCCTCCCACACAAACTTAGCAGAAGTCAGGCGCACGGATGGCTTACCGCCTGGATGAGAGAGGCCGTGCACAGCTTCAAATACGGGGCGTCTCCAGCTGTGCGGGACGATGGGCCTGGGCTGTCCTGTGGAGACGTCACACAGGAGGGTGGCACCTGTGTCGCTGAAAGGAACGTCCTGCAGGCGGAGCCCCGTGTCAGAGGCCCGGAGACGGAGGATGCTCGGGTCCGTGGCCTGGTCAGCGGCCATCTGTGCATAGTCAAGGCCTAGGTGGACCGCTCCAATCACTGCCCTAGAGAGGCAGTCAGCTACCTGGTTAGACTTACCAGCGACGTGCTGGATGTCGGTAGTGAATTCCGAAATGTAGGAGAGTTGTCGCTGCTGGCGAGCGGACCATGGCTCGGCCGTCTTGGACATGGCAAACGTGAGGGGCTTGTGGTCCACGTACGCAGTAAACTCGCGGCCCTCTAGCAGGAAACGGAAATGCCGGACAGCGAGCCAGAGACCGAGGAGTTCCCTGTCAAAAGTACTATACTTGCGCTCTCGGGGTGTAAGCTGGCGTCTGAAAAAGGCCAAAGGCTGCCAAGCCCCCCCCACCCACTGTTCGTGAACCGCACCAACAGCATAGTCCGATGCATCCGTGGTTATGGAAATAGGCGCTGTAGGTGAAGGATGCGCTAGCAGGGTAGCCTGGGAGAGCGCAGCTTTAGTCTCGGTGAACGCACGGTCCCGCTCTGCTGTCCAGTCGACCGCCTGGTTGGGGGACATGCCTTTCAGCGCCTCGTACAGTGGCCGGATGATAAAGGCGGCTCGGGGAATGAAGCGGTGGTAGAATGTCACCATCCCGATGAACTCCCTGAGCGCACGAGCTGTTTGGGGGCGCGGAAAGGCCGCCACCGCTTCCACCTTTGAGGGCAGGGGGACTGCCCCGTCCCCAGTGATGCGATGCCCGAGGAAATCAATGGCTGTCAGCCCGAACCGGCACTTCGCCGGGTTGACGATCAGCCCATGCTGGCTGAGGCGTGTGAAGAGGGCATGAAGATGGGACAGGTGTTCTTCCTCGGAGGCGCTGGCGATGAGTATGTCGTCCAAATAGACGAAGAGGAAAGGAAGGCCACGGAGCACTGAATCCATCAGCCGCTGAAAGGACTGGGCCGCGTTTTTGAGTCCAAATGGCATTCGTAGGAATTCAAATAGGCCGAATAGGGTAGTCACCGCTGTCTTGGGGATGTCTGAGGGGTGCACGGGAACTTGATGATAACCACGGACCAGGTCGACTTTTGAGAAGACGCATTTGCCAGACAGGTTTGCAGAAAAGTCCTGGATATGCGGGACAGGATAGCGGTCGGGCGTGGTGGCGTCATTTAGTCGGCGGTAGTCCCCGCATGGGCGCCAACCTCCATCAGGCTTAGCGACGATGTGGAGTGGGGACGCCCACGGGCTGTCAGAGCGGCGGATGATCCCCATGCGTTCCAGGTGCTCGAACTCAGACTTGGCAATGGCGAGTTTGGCGGGGTCGAGACGCCTGGCTCTGGCGTAGACCGGGGGCCCCTTCGTAGCAATGTGATGCTCCACCCCATGCTTAGCGGTGGGTGCAGAGAAGGTAGGCTGGGTGAGGTCAGGGAACTCAGCGAGGAGGCGGTTGAACTTGTCTGCCTCTGAGAGAGAGTTGGCTAGACCTGCATAGGCCGCTTCCCTCCGCGTACATGCGAAGGAGGAGAAGGTTAAGGCATCGACCAGACGGCTGTTCTGAATGTCCACTAGCAAACCGTAAGCGCACAAAAAATCAGCTCCGAGGAGGGGAAGCGTTACATTGGCCATGACGAACTCCCACGTGAAACGTTGTCCACCGAAACACAGTTCTACAGACCGCACGCCGTAGGTGTGGATAGGGCTGCCGTCAGCCGTCGCCAACTGGGGGCCCCGCTCCCCGCCCATGATGTCGACGTCAGTAGCAGGGAGCACGCTTCTCTGTGCGCCCGTGTCACAAAGAAATCGCCGACCGGAGATGGTGTCGAGGATGAAGAGTAGCCTGCTCGTATCGCCAACACTCATGGCCACTACTGAGTGTTGGCCCTCTCGTTTCCCGTCGGCCTGTAGTTGCAGGGGGAACGGCACCGTTTAGCTTTCGCACCAAATCGAGCGTGGTACATACAGAGTCCAGAGGGCTTGTAGCGGTCTGATGCTGTGGCGCCACCGTCGGGCCACGCCCGCGATGTCGGCGGGGGGCCAGTGAAGGTAGGAGCCAGCACCCCGGCATGGGAGGAACGTTGTGTAGCGACGAAGAATCGGTCAGCCTCCTTTGCCAGCTCACGGGGATCAGTGATGGTGGAGTTAGCGAGCGCAGTCTGGACGTGGGGCGGCATGTTGCGCAGAAACAGCTCCATAAACAGGAAACATGGCTTTTCTTGACCCAGTAGGTTTAACATCCTGCTCATTAGCTCCGATGGTTTGCCATCTCCCAAGCCCTGAATTGCGAAGAGGCGACGTGCTCTCTCCGTTGTTGACAGTTCAAAAGTTTCAAGGAGGAGATGTTTAAGTGCGGCGTATTTACCATCGGCCGGTGGGTTGGTTATGAAACCGCTTATCCTGGAAGCCGTAGCGCACCCCAGCGCTGCCACTACGTAGTAGTACCTGGTCTCGTCTGCTGTTATGTCTCCCAGAGACACTCCGGCCCCTGTTATCCGGAGCCGCCTGACTTCGATTACTAGGGCGAATTCTGGGGGGGCTCATGTGGTGGACACGTATTGGGGACAGAATTCAACCCAGGAACTAAGGGTTAAGTCATGGTTGCCCTGGCAGGTTAACGCAGGGTTAAGTTATGGTTGTCCAATACGTGTCCACCACAGGTTATCGTTCAGATCGTATATTGAAATATTTTTCTTCCTCCATTTAATCGTTTCAGACGATGCACTTAATCAGACAAGCCATTCAATCATTTCAGACAATGAATCATTTCAGACAATTTAATCATTTCAGACAATTTTATATACATTTTTTTAATAGCTAGAAGTTGTTAAATGGCAGAACAAGCTTGTTTCGTGCTCAGTGCACTCCATTTAACAATTTTGAGAAATATATCTTTGCTCCTGAATTGTTGAGCTCTTTTTCTACATCGAAGGTTTCATTGCAACATCCTGTGGACATACAGGTGCATCTCAAAAAATTAGAATATTGTGGAAAAGTTCATTACTTTCCGTAATTTAATTCAAAACGTGAAACTTTCATATATCCTAGATTCATTACACATAAAGTGAAATATGTCAAGCCTTTTTTGTTTTAATCTTGATGATTACGAGTCACAGCTCATGAAAATCAAAAATCCAGTATCTCAAAATATTAGAATATTACATAAGACTAATAAAAAAAGGATTTATAATACAGAAATGTCGACATTCTGAAAAGTATGTTCATTTATGCACTCAATACTTGGTTGGGGCTCCTTTTACACGAATTAATGCATCAATGCGGCGTGGCATGGAGGCAATCAGCCTTTGGCACTGCTGAGGTGTTATGGAAGCCCAGGTTGCTTTGATAGCGGCCTTCAGCTCGTCTGCATTGTTGGGTCTGGTGTCTCTCATCTTCCTCTTGACAATACCCCATAGATTCTCAGGTCAGGCGAGTTGGCTGGCCAATGAAGCATAGTAATACCATGGTAGTTGTGGCACTGTGGGCAGGTGCCAAGTCCTGCTGGAAAATTAAATCAGCATCTCCATAAAGCTTGTCAGCAGACAGAAGCATGAAGTGCTCTAAAATCTCCTTGTAGACGGCTGCGTTGACTCTGGGCTTGATGAAACACAGTGGACCAACACTAGCAGATGACATGGCACCCCAAATCATCACTGACTGTGGAAACTTCACAATAGACTTCAAGCAACTTGGATTCTGTGCCTCTCCACTCTTCCTCTAGACTCTGGGACCTTGATTTCCAAATGAAATGCAACGTTTACTTTCATCTGAAAAGAGGACTTTGGACAACTGACCAACAGTCCAGTTCTTTTTCTCCTTAGCCCAGGTAAGACGCTTCTGACGTTGTCTCTGGTTCAGGAGTGGCTTGACACTAGGAATGCGACACCTGTAGCCTAGTTCCTGGGCATGCCTGTGCATGGTGGCTCTTGATGCACTGACTCCAACCTCAGTCCACTCCTTGTGAAGCTCCCACAAGTTCTTGAATCAGTCTTGCTTGACAATCCTCTTGAGGCTGTGGTCATCCCTGTTGCTTGTGCTGCTTTTCCTACCATACTTTTCCCTTCCAGTCAACTTTTCATGGATGTGCTTTGATACAGCACTCTGCGAACAGCCAGCCCTTTCAGCAATGACCTTCTGTGGTTTATGGGGGATTAGCGAGATGAAGATGAGAGACACCAGACCCAACAATGCAGACAAGCTGAAGGCCGCTATCAAAGCAACCTGGGCTTCCGTAACACCTCAGCAGTGCCACAGGCTGATTGCCTCATTGCCACATCGCATTGATGCAGTAATTCGTGCAAAAGGAGCCCCGACCAAGTACTGAGTGCATAAATGAACATACTTTTCAGAAGGTCAACATTTCTGTATTATACATCCCTTTTTTGATTGGTCTTGTGTAATTTTCTAATATTTTGAGATACTGGATTTTTGATTTTCATGAGCTGTAAGACATAATCATCAAGATTAAAACAAAAAAGGCTTGACATATTCACTTTATGTGTAATGAATGTAGAATATATGAAAGTTTCACTTTTTGAATTAAATTATGGAAAATAATGAACTTTTCCACAATATTCAAATTTTTGAGATGCACCTGTATATAGATAGATAGATAGATAGATAGATAGATAGATAGATAGATAGATAGATAGATAGATAGATAGATAGATAGATAGATAGATAGATAGATAGATAGATAGATAGATAGATAGATAGATAGATGATGATAGATATAGATAATACACACACACACAGATGTCAGAATGAAGGCAAAGATACAAAAAAATAAATAAACAGTGTAAAGGAGGTGCATGACCTCCCATTTTGCCACTTGGAGCCAGTTTGTGAGATACTGTTTACAGACACATTGGGACCATCTTGTCAACTCAAAGTTTCTCCAAACTTACAAAGAAAGCATAGACTGAGTCAAAGAGAAGAAAAAAAGCACCAGTTTGTTTTTTTTAAAGGGCGAGAAATACATGTGACTTTCTAAAGTCTGCTTACTGCAAGGCATAGGGGAAACACAAAGGGGGAAAAAAGTCATTCATGACAACAAACATTCAGAAAACATTTTAGAAGGGTCGGCACTCCTATACTTTAGGATGAAACTGCCCAGTGGCTGCTTACCATAAAAGAGAGTAACCATTACCTCCCTAGACTATCAAGTGACTGGTTTAAGTAAGGAAGTAAGTGGACATTGGAGGTAAGCTGTGATTCAACCTGGGGGGGTAGCTCAGGTTCCCGGACCACGTTATGACAATTTCATTGAGGCCAGACATGGTGCTATCATCAGCCTCATCAAAGCAGGTACTCCTTATAGAGCAGACAGTTCCCTGAGAGGACTGGATGGATGAGGCAAATGAGTGGAAGCAATCCAAGTACCAGGAGCTGGTAGATCAGTGACGGAGGAGAGGCTGGAAGGCACGTTGTGAGCCCATTGAAGTGGGGTAAAGAGGCTTTGCTGGCCGCTCACTGTGCAAAGTCTACACTCTTCTTGGCTTTGGGACATCTAGGACTTCAGAGAAGGTCCAACATATCAGCATTTTAAATGCTATATTTAAAATCTTTCATTTAATTGTAATTCTCTCTTCTAATTGTAATTTTAGTCCTAGTTTCTATCAAGTTTGCTTCAGTAATGTAAGGGTTACTGTCCTGAAACCATGAAAATTGAGTTATCCAATTAGATTTTGTTGTTGTTGTCTCTTGGCAGAGAAAAGGTTCCTGGCTCCCTCATTGGTTAGGACTGCTAGAAGTTCTGTGCTTATGTGTTTATTTAGAAAGTGACAGGTGAATCAGTCAATCATATTTTGCTGTTGTAGTGGGTGGGACAAAAAAAAATATCAGCCTAGGACTTCTAGAAGTCCAGACCTATCCAGACGCGGGCTCACTCATATAAAAGAAACATGTGCGGTTGCTGAGGAGTCGTTATTTGTGATTGACCGACTCTTTCACATTAGCGATCCAAATGTACTGGTTCACTTAAACCAATCAAACTGCACATCACTGACATTAGTCTGTGTACCAGACGAGTGTGACAAAGTTTACAAAGCACAGCTACAGGAGGAGATGAGAGCAACATTGTAGCTAGCTTGTTAGCGTTACCCTTCTCAAGACGTGCTTTCGGGTAAGAGCAACAAGTGATTGGAAATGGAAGGCCAATTCTTCCTCTTGTCTCGCCTATGCTTCATCACCTCACCTGTCTGGCGTTGACCATCCCCGTATCCACCTCTTCAGTTGAGCGGTCTTTCTCGGCCCTGAAGCGCATCAAGACGCACACCAGAAACACAATGGGACAGGACCGACTGGGAGCTCTGGCACTGATGTCCACAGAAAAAGGCCTTCTGATGGAACTTAAATCCAGGGACAAACTGCATGATGCTGCTATTGCCCACTTCACAAAGAAGGACCGACGGATGGACTTTATATTCAAGTAGCCTAATAAAGTCAGCTGTCTAATTTTATTTTACTCCAAATCAAAGCCGGTGTATTAATCTTATGTGTTGTGATGGCACTTCATAGCTGGTTAATACCACACTTTGCTCATGTAACATTAGGCCTACTATACTAAATATTATGGTGTAAGGTTTGGTATATTTTGCATATGATTGTATTGTGACTTTGCTCATGGCATATTCTGCATGTGAAGGTTGATTTTATCGTTATTTCTATTCTTTGCTCATGAATTGCTGTAACTTGGTCTGGTCAGTTTGTAAAGAAGAGGTTGTATGATGCTGCATGCTAGTGCTGTCCATGGTAATGTTGTAGGCCAGAAGCAGAGGCCATGTCATGTGCATTTTCATTGTTTTCCAAGTATGGAGAGAGACAAAGGGTATTTGATATCCAATGGATTTTACTTTGGTGGATCTTGAGGCACTGAGTTACTGGCAGTGTGTGCGTGTGTGTGCGTGTGTGTGTGTGTAGGTGAGCTTTGTGTGTCGGAGGTTTTCACCTGTGGTGCTGCGATGGGTGCACTTTGTGTGTATGAGTTAGAGCTGTGTGTTGGAGCTGTTCATATCTTGAAAAATACTCCAAAAATTTGGTTGATTACAATATCATTGCACCGTTGAAGGCCCACTGCCAGACCCCACGGTTCGCTACTGCTTGGCATTACCGGAGCTGCAAAAAGGAACGCCATCAAGTCTACCATGGAGGCTGCAGAGAGGGCCATCTGAAGGCCCTCTCTGCAGACCTGTGGGCCAGTGTTAATAGGACACAAGCCAGGACCTGATCAACTCCTGCTGGGTCGCCTGAGCGAGGGTGTATGATGTTGAAAGACCCGAAACACCCGATGACCTCAGGAAACATCACTGATGATGTGTCCCAGCACATCTTAGGATCAGAAAATAAAAGTCTTGAATCCAAAGTTTCTTCCTTTTTTGTTTGTACTACGAAATTAAACTTCAGTAAAAAAAATTAAAATGTTGAATTCCAGGCTTTTCAACAGAAAATGACACAACGTGGAAGTCAAAAGACTGTGATGCTCTCTGGTCCAACGCTTTTAACGGAAAAACAGTTACATTTCAGGGCTCACCTATAGAGTAACTTCAGCAGCCAATCAAAATGCATCACATTAAATCTTTTCATATGTGAGCTAACTGGGAGATAGATAAAACCATTACAGCTAACCAGATAGAACTTCACCAAGTATGAAAGTGTGTGTGTGTGTGTGTGTGTGTGTGTGTGCGTGTGTGTGTGCGTGTGATTGTGTGTGTGTGTGTGTGTTTGTGTGTGTGTGAGTGTGTGTGTGATTGTGTGTGTGTGTGTGTGTGTGAGTGTGTGTGTGTGTTTGTGTGTGTGTGTGTGTGTGTGTGTGTGTGTGTGTGTGTGTGTGTGTGTGAGTGTGTGTGTGTGTTTGTTTGTGTGTGTGTGTATGTGTGTGTGTGTGTTTGTGTGTGTGTGTATGTGTTTGTGTTTGTGTATGTGTGTGTGTGTGTGTGTGTGTTTTTTTTGTGTGCGCACGCGCGTGCACACAAACATGGGTACAAGAGGTCTAACAAGAGGTCTATTTAGTCCTGGGCCTATTTGTCAGGCCTGTTGAAGCTTTTTCCAAAATTCTGTAACCAGAACATATAAAACCTTATTTAGGGTTATTGGTTTCGCCTAATGAATTGAATAATCATGCTGTAGTACTGATTATAAAACTGATGGAAGTGAAAAAGGAGTTGGGGCCCATCAGTGTAGCAAGCAGGATGCAGGAAGGTATAAAAATTACAACAACAAAAAAAAGTATAATAATGACAATGGGTGGCACGGTGGTGCAGTGGTTAGCGCAGTCGCCTCAAAGCAAGAAGGTCCTGGGTTCGAGCCCCAGGGTAGTCCAACCTTAGGCGTTGTCCCGGCTTGTCCTCTGTGTGGAGTTTATATGTTCTCCCCATGTCTGCATGGGTTTCCCCCGGGTGCTCCAGTTTCCTCCCACAGTCCAAAGACATGTAGGTCAGGTGAATCGGCTGTACTAAATTGTCCCTAGGTGTGAGTGTGGGCCCTGTCCAGGGTGTCTTCCTGCATGCTGCCCAATGACTGCTGGGATAGGCTCCAGCATCCCCGTGACGCTGAGAGTAGGATAAGTGGTTTTGATTATGGATGGATGGCCAATAATAATGAACTTTGTCTATATAGCATTTTTCATTCATGAAATGGAGCTCAGAGTGCATATATTACAAAAAAACCAAAACAAAAAACCAGCCGAAACAACCACGAGCAAAAATGAGATTCTGTAACAAGTCAGTGTAGAAGTGCTTTAGAAAGTATTGAGTCACTCGTCTGGATTGCGCTGAGAGACGAGACCATGCTGTCATCTGATGTTGAACCTTACCTGGGCAGCGCAGAGAGGGGAAACCTGAACAGCGCCGACACACAGAATGAAAATACAATTCCCACAAGCCCACCCACTTACTACGTCAGCACGCATGCGTCCTTTCTCCCTGGCCATTATTTTGTCCTCCTCAAGCTTCAACTGGAGAAGTGTCTGAGTGTTTCTCGGTATGAATTAAATATTAATCTGCGGAAGAGACTTTTCTCCCCTCGGATCATATAAACGATCGTGTACATGGAGTCGCACGATTGATAAGTTGTTCAATCGTCGGACCGCGAAGTCGGGCTGCTATTGGACTTGGAGGCCGAGAGCACTGCGCGGAGTGACAGTCCCGTTGAAGCCAGCGGACTGGGTGTTTATCTGGCTGGCTAGCTGGCTAGCCCACCCCCCCCCCCTAGCTTCCCAGACAGCTGGGAGTTTTGAGGAGGAGAAGGAGGAAACAAAGAATTTGACAGTACCGTAACACAGACGGGGGGAGAGGGTGTTGCCGTTGTCCCTTTCTCTTCAGACCTGCCCGAGGGGATGGCACACCTCCGAGACATGCAAAACCAGGTAGAGAAATGTCCGTTTCAGACCCTGTCATATCCCATCTTTTCACAGACAAGGAGCGCCCCCCCCCCATTTGATATGGATAGATGGATGGTCGTAGGTGGGTGGGGGCGTCTAAACCGTTGTATCAAAAACTCAAGGTACATGTGATTGAACTCACTATTCATGAATGCAGTCCTGCTCGATATATACCAACCACTACAGCTCTTTTAAAAAAAAGAAATTTTGTGGTCTTTTCAAGTGCCTTTTACACAGTCAAAATATTCCTCGTTTAGTGGCGTTACGGATTGAAACCACTTAACTCAGATGTCATGGCTCTTGAATTGCACATTGACGCAAAGTTCAATCTGCTGAATTTGTGGGCATTGATGCAGTCAAGAGAAGTCCAGATCTGTCAAGCATTATTTATTTATTTTAACTGTACGCAGTAAACGGCATCGTCTTCCATGTATGCACAAACCTACATGACCAGTAAACACGATCCTGATTCTGAGCATCACTGGAGTATTCTAAAGCTACTATGTACTGTTGATAGTTTGGACTCAAGGTATCAGAAAAACACACACAGATGCAGTTATACAAAAACACACACAAACCTCCATGCACAGCCATCACATCACCCACTAATATTAGTGCCATTCTCATTCCTGCCGGTGTGTCAGAATTCACGGCTGGACCCAGAGGAGTACTTCACCAAGCAGGAGCGGATTGGGAAGGGCTCCTTCGGAGAGGTCTACAAGGGCATCAACAACCGCACAAAAGAGGTCGTTGCCATTAAAATCATTGACCTGGAGGAAGCTGAAGATGAGATTGAAGATATTCAACAGGAGATCACAGTGCTGAGCCAATGTGACAGCCCCTTTGTCACAAAGTACTATGGCTCATACCTGAAGGTAAGGAAGCATATATTGGTAGAATGACACAAAAAATGTGTATCTGCCCATAAGTGTCTGCAATAAGACGGTTATTATATATCATGGTGAGCCTGGCTACAGACAGACCAATAAAAAAGCAGTGAAAAGATTTAGGTGCCATATAAAGCCTCTTTTAAACGCTGAACTTCAACAAGCTTCGACAAATTGTTTGTATGTGTTTATTGATTTTTTTTTCTTAACACAGGGGACCAAACTGTGGATTATCATGGAGTATTTAGGCGGAGGGTCCGCTCTGGATCTGGTGAGAAGACCATTTTTACATCGTTTTACATAGCTCAACTTGACACCTTCTGCTCTAAGGAGCAATGACTGACTTTGTGATTGGCTTCCATCCTTTTTCTGCTGTCATTCCCTCTCTCTCTTGAACTATTATCCACCCACACACACACGCGCACACACACACGACAGCCCTACATACCCCTATTCTCGTGTTTTTACAATTTGACTTTCTCCCCCTTCTTAACTCTCCTCCTTCTCAGCTCCGTCCAGGGCCTCTAGAAGAGACATACATTGCCACCATATTGAGGGAAATACTGAAGGGACTAGAGTACCTTCACTCTGAAAGGAAGATTCACAGAGATATCAAAGGTAATCATTGCTCACTTTACACATTGGTGGCCACTGCAAAAAGGAAACACTTTCCAGCAGGTGGTGCAGCCAGGTTGTTCCAGGTAGTTTTGGGTAATTCTGGGATGTTGTAGAAGTAGAGCAAATTAGCTAATATTGCAGCTAGTTACTATTTGCCTTTTTTAAAAAAAATCTTTTTAGATTGTTGCCAGGGACAGTAGCTGAATGTGTTTGAGCCAGCATGACTATTCACATTGAGATTACAACAAGAAAACGAAGATAATTTCTTTCTCTTAGCCCATGACAGTGACTCAGGACCAGGGTTATTGAGATGACCAAGTAGTACATCCAAAGGAGTTGAATCAAGTGCAACTGGACTTGGTATATATCCGTGGCGACGTTTCGCCTCTCATCCAAGAGGCTTCCTCAGTTCGTGCCTTTCTGACTAGACCAAGCTAGTCTGACTGGCTGGTGATGAAACTCAGATATTTATCCTCTAGGAGTCGTTGTCGGAGCTATTGATATGCGTGGCTCTTTGTGAGCCACGCATATCAATAGCTCCGAGTTTCATCACCAGCCAGTCAGACTAGCTTGGTCTAGTCAGAAAGGCACGAACTGAGGAAGCCTCTGGTATGAGAGGCGAAACGTCACCACGGATATATACCAAGTCCAGTTGCACTTGATTCAACTCCTTTGGATAACCATGACCCAGATGAATGAGAACATTCACAGACAAGTAGTACATGAAGTCATTGACACACTAGAGGGCTGTGGTCCCGACCCCTGTACACCATACCTTTATGGGTGCTGCTCTAACTGGCTATGCCTGTCCCCCTGAAACATTTACTGCAGGGAAACCCACACAGCCGATTGATAAAGTATATCAAATCGGAAAAGTCAACTCAGTGTTTACCGCCTAGATTTTGTCCTTATAGTCAAAGTCCATTCCCACTGATGCTTAACCATCACTACTGTTGAAAATAGTCAAATGCCAAGATACTTTTGTGGTAGGATCTGCATTTCAGGACCATGTCAATTATGGTATATCAGCCATTCAGGCATCTTAAAAAGCAATTTGATTGTTTATTCAAGCCAGAGAACCTCAAATTTTCCAAGCTATGTTTGTCTTGTTCACATCGATTAACATTGCAATGGGATGCAGTTATTAAGTGCATGTAAAAGAAAAGCATGAGTTTAAGATGTATTGTAAAGCAGAACACGTTTGTTTTCTGTTAGTACTTTTTGTAAACATAAAGCTGTGTTTTAGGTATATGCGATAATACAGATTCAGAAAGCTACATGCACATTGTCTACAGTCATGTTCTATCTATACTCCTTTTCACTACAGGAATCAAAGTTGATCTTATCAGTTGTTATATTGAACAAATTACCTAGAATTTACCTTGAATTTTGTAATATGTTTTTACATATTACATTTTACGTATTATATTTGAGGGTCCACTCCTCAAAGGCATCTTCTAATTAGTCAGACTGTCAAATATTGTCCAATAGCTCAGCTGATGTACATTTTATTATGTTGTCTCTATTGGCAAAATGACACAGATGATATGAAGAAATGAAAGGACAAGGTATTTTTTAGTGGGTAATCATCATGAAACCATATACCAATCAGATAAACTTTTATTTATTTATTCTTGAAGCAAAAATGACATAACGTGATCAAATTCAGATATCAGACCTCACGTAAATACTCTTTTGTTATGAGTACCTGAATGTATTGATCTTCTGTCTGTCTGTCTCTCTTTCTCTGTCTGTGATCACTCAAGCTGCCAATGTGCTGCTGTCGGAGCAGGGGGACGTGAAGCTAGCTGACTTTGGGGTGGCAGGCCAGCTGACAGACACCCAGATTAAAAGGAACACATTTGTGGGCACGCCTTTCTGGATGGCTCCAGAGGTTATCAAACAGTCTGCCTACGACTTTAAGGTGAGGCCGGAGTCCATAGACCAGAGATAACCCATTTATCTGGCTTCAGTGGATGTCTGGGGGGGGTTTTGTGCTTAGAATTACAGGCACGCTTGGAGTACATTTTGGCAGTGACCCATAGCCAACACTGGCTGACTCTTATGGAATCAGATTTGTGTCAATATAATTAATCAAATCTTCTTAAATATCAGACAAAAATACGAATTTGAGAGAGAATTAAAAACTTGTTGAAGCAAGAAAATGTCATCTCAACAGTAAAATTCGTAACTTGCGAACTAATTATTTGTGCGATCCTTAAGACTGTTGGGCTTTTACTTTTTTGATAAATTGTCCATTTGTTTACAGTTCCCTCTGCTGCTTTCTCACTGATCAGACTTTTGCCCTCACTGTCAGCTTTGCGGTTACGCTGCTAGCGCTCTCTTGTTTGTGCTGCCTGTGTTTTTGTTTGCAGCTCTGACACAAACCTCTCTCATGGGCGGTTTTATTTTCAGGGGTGTGTTCCCATTGGCTAATGAGTTTTTGAGTGACAGCTCAGTGCCCCAGTGTTATGCCATAATCTGTGACCACCGAAATGCGTGACTGCAGAGGTCGCTGTTGCACATTTCCTGTAGGCATGACGATGTCGAGAACGGGCATGAAGTCTTTCACATGCAGAAACATGCACGAGCATAAAACGTAGGCTGAGTAAACGACTAATAAACTTATTGTATCGCCATCATTCACTAGCCAACGTATTCAAACACTGATTGTTATCGCTTCTTATAGAGAAAGAAGCAATAACGGGAGATCTGTCTTCTTGTTACAAGCCCCTCTGCGATTGCTCAAACTGTAGTTACGTTTTTGTCATAATGCCCACGAGGTGAAAAATAATACTGAAAATAAAATTTTCAAAGTAAGTTTTAGAAACAACCTTTTTTTAACAATGTTTTATTAGGACAAGGGTGTAACACAAAAGCACAACCACAAAGGAATGGGTATTTTCATATTTTTACAATTTCAAACCTGCTTTCCCTCAAACCAGAGCCCGTATGAGCCCACTAGGTGAACCTTTTTTTTTATTACTGCAGTTTATAAAATAAACTATGAAGCAACATTATCTAAAAATGTGTTTATTTGTGCATGCATGTATAAGTAATATTTTCATTACCTAATTTTTAAGGCTATACAATGCTTATTAATGTTTATTAAATGGCAATACAATTTTTATTAGTAGTTTACTCAATCTGTTTTATGCTCGTGCATGTTTCCGCACGTGAAAGATGTATTCCCGTTCTTGACAACGTCGTACCTGTAGAAAATGTGCAACAGCGACCTCGTTGGTCACATGTTTGGGTGGTCACATGTTTGGGTGGTCACAGGTTACGGTGTAACGCCGGGGCACTGAGCTGTCACTCAAAAACTTACTAGCCAATGGGGCTGCACCTCTAAAAAAAAAAACATGCTAGAGGTTTGTGTCAGAACTGCAAACAAAAAGGTAGGCAGCGCGCAAACGAGAGAGCAGCGTAACCACAAAGTCGACAGTGAGGGCAGAAGTCTGATCAGCGAGAAAGAAGCAGAGGGAACTGTAAACAAAAAAAAGTAAAAGACCAATAGTTTACACGATTACACAACTAACTTTATTTTGCAAGTTATACGTTTTACTTTCGAGATGATTTTTTTTTTGCTTCAGTGAGTTATATTCACTCTCAAATTCTTATTTTTGATTGATATTTGAGAAGTTTTGCTTGATTACATTGACACAAATCTGATTTCAGAATCTCTGCCCCAGCCCTTGTTATTGCTCACTTCAAATGGACAAATGTTTTACTTGAATACTCCAGTGCAGGAAAAGTTATTCATAGATGCCACAATAATAGGGAATGAGTATTAACAAACTCGTGTTGACATAATTAACAGCAGCAATAATTTATTTGAAATGAAAAATAACTTTGCAGTGTAGGTGAATCTGGATGTAAACCCAAATGTTTGTCAGCATGGGTCCACATCTCTCTCCTCTTATTTGCCTTAACCCTTTCTTTATCCTGCCAAGGCTGATATCTGGTCCCTGGGCATCACTGCTATCGAGCTGGCCAAAGGGGAGCCTCCCAACTCGGACCTGCACCCCATGAGAGTCCTTTTCCTCATCCCTAAAAACACCCCTCCCACTCTGGAAGGCCCCTACAGCAAGCCCTTCAAAGAGTTTGTGGAGGCCTGTCTCAATAAAGATCCCCGCTTTGTGAGTAAAACCCTTTCGTGTGACACCTGGGTTCTTTGCATTCATCTGCAAGCATATTGGAACACTGTAAGAGAAACCCTGGTGGAACAGTCGTTTGGGCTAAAGGAGAGCAGACCCTTGGTGTGGTTTTGAACTAGCATTTCTGAACCAGACATACGCCAAATCACGCTCAAGTTAATACACTGTTTCAAACTTAAAAAAATGGTCACTGAAATGATATGTCTGGTTCTTGCCAAGAATTGTAACTGGAATTGTGTGTTCTCAAACATACAAACCATGTGTGCTAGACATTCATAGCTGACCACAAGCAAAAGGTCAATGTAATTTGATGGAGACTTCGTTGAAAGTGCTTTAAATTGTTAATTTTGTCTTAAAATACAATCATATGCTTACCCCGACAACAGCTGTCACATTCTTCTTCCATCTGCAAGTGCTTCTGGTCATGTTTTCCTCACTGAATGCTGATCTTTGTGCCACTTCTGTTCTCTCCTCTCCCCCTGTGTAGAGGCCAACAGCCAAAGAGCTTCTGAAGCACAAGTTCATCACGCGGTACACCAAGAAGACACCCTACCTTACGGAGCTGATCGACCGCTACCGCCGCTGGAAGTCCGAGGGGCACGGAGAGGAGTCCAGCTCTGACGACTCAGATATGTGAGTCTCAAGGGCACATATCGGCATATTACACAAACACAAAAAAGTGACTCACTAGCATCCACAGAATCAAATCGCAATTTGATTCAGTTACAAATATTTGTGTAATTTCTAATATTAGAGTTTCACATTTTTGAGAAAATTGGGATGATGACAAACATGTTGACAGAAATATGTGATTAATCTCTGGAGAAGTGTCCCAAGTAAGAGATACGAGTACATTACAAGTTACTATTAAAACACTGCTAAATGCTAACTTTATAGCCTATAATACAATAATAACAATAATATAATATGCAGGTACAAAATTGAGTCAGCCTCGAGGTACAAGTTTGTGAACATGTATAATAAGGCTGCCAAATATCTGCATGACCACTTCTGAAAAATGCATATTGATACTTTTAGCTAATGGCTGATACCTTTTTTGGCCATTATAGGGTGCAAGATAATTAATTTTAATTGCATTTAAGCCCAAGGCAGCAGCAGTTGGGTCTTCTTTGCACTAAAGTGCATGTGCTTGCTTGCTTATTATAGTCCTTAAGTCTTTCATACCCTGTGATGACCCCTCTTTCACTCTCTCTCTCTCTCTCTCTCTCTCTCTCTCTCTCTCTCTCTTGTTCTTCCTGTCTCAGGGACGCTGATGGCGATGACAACCAGTGTCCAATGTGGACCTTCCCCACAGTCAGACCCAGCTCGATGAATAAACTACAGAAAGGCTACTCACACACAGACTCAGAGGTAAGATATGTGCAGCACATACACACAATGTGTCATACAGTCTGTTTTTATCTGATTTTTGTTTTTATTTTTCCCAGACAGCAGATTCGGTGAAAAGGCAACCCAAGTCACAATGCCTGTCTGCCTTGGTCACACCTATTTTCAGAGAGGTAAAGCCTGATTGTTAGGGAGGTACAACTTTGAAGATATTTACGGTACTTATTTTGCATATTTGATAAAGGTACAACACAAAGACAGTACTCATGAGAATTTAACTTTGACTTATGTCATGGTCAGAGATTGCATAATGAATAGCACTATGTTCTTTCTGCCCCTAAATTTCATTAAGTACTAAATGCCTCCGCGTTGGTAGCGTTTGAAACTCTGTTGGGAAGTTAGATGAAAAAATCCCACTATTCAGCTGTTCATAAAGGATTATTTGAAAGTTGTTTAGTTCAGTAAAACAATGAAAATTGATATCTGTTTGCAACACATTACACCAAAAATTTGACAAATTGGCCCTTTGAGGTACTTTGTAACAATTTGGTGATTCTTGCTACTTGTTAACATGTTAGCATTGTATTTTTGGTAGACAGCACATGCTAGGTTAAAATCATTATGCACTCTTGTGTAAAAGCCAACTTCACTCTTAGCAGCTTTAATAATTAGATGTGATAACGTGCCTGATCATTAACCATGCCCTAATGATTGCCATGTCAATTCTCACTGGAAATGGAGAGCTACATAGCAATCTGTCCTGTTTTTGGCCTTTTTTTACAACCTTATAGGTAACACAGTGGACTACAAGAATTGATGCAGATGACAACAAACTAAACATTTTATTATTCTTGTTAGCATGACTTACTATGACTGTGCCACACAATGTTGCTCATGTGTCATGGTCTTAAATGAATATGTCATCTTTTTTGCTCATAAGCTTTGCATCAGCTAACGTGCAGAGACAAGCATTTGGAATCATCATATAGTAAAATCTAAACATGGTCTCATTTGATCGCTTTGGTCATATAGCACCATCAAAATTAAATTAAGGCTGATCCGTGAAAAAGTCCTCGTAGAATCTTTAATGCTGATACCATGTAGGGAAAGTTTATAGTCATATTCCTGAATGGAAATGAACTGTTGTATAACAACAAGAAGTATGTCCTTTCGTCACCACCCCCAGCTGAAGGAGAAGCGACGGGCAAGTGGCAGTGGTGTTGGGGCCATTGAGGAGCTGGAGAACGCCTTCAACCTGGCCGAGGAGTCCTGTCCTGGTATCTCCGACCGCCTTGTCACACACATGATGGAGAGAGTGCGCAGGTAAAGCCCCTCATTGACCTACCCAGACTACACTGGTAACGAGACGCATAACCGTAACCAGTGGGACAGCTGTTGGCCTGGAAAGAGGGTTTCCCCCCCTAGTGAATTTGTTCATGTCATAGTGACTGCAAACTCATTTTCAGCATAACCCAATAGGTATTTGTAACTTCCTGCTTTTTCCCCCATTCGCCCTCAGGTTTTCTTTAAATGGCAACACCACCCCATCGTCACGGTAAAACAGCAGCTGGATGTAACTCTGCCTGTCCCCCATCCCCTCTCTGCCTCAAAGACGTGCCCCAGCGGCTCAAATAAGGACCACAGAAAACACACCGTTTACTTCCTTAGTCCAGTTCCCTGTCCAGTCCCCTCAAGAGATCTTTTAATTAGTTATAATTAAATATTTTTACAGTTTTTCTTTAAAGAACGGAGAGTATTTAAGACGAGAAAGCCATGGCATTTAGAGCGTTGTGTATACCTGTTAGATTAAGAAAAAAAATCCTATAATAAAGTCTATGGAAAATCTCTTTTTTTCAGCATGTTTCTGTTGGCCTGATTTAAATGGTGTACAGAAATTAATGGTGGCAGTGGACAGTATTCAGGACTGCTTTCCTATGTAGAGATAAGCCAACAAGGTCAATTTTGGCAGATTTACTCAATAAGTGTTATATTTGCATAATTTGTTGAGGTTTCATCCAGCACTGATGTCTTTCATTGAAATGAAGCCACATATTTCAGTTTATCACTTGGGGGGGAAAAAAGTTTCTGGATAAAAATTGCACCCCAAGAATGGTTGTTATCTGTAACACACATAAGGGGATAGAGCTCAGGAATTATTAAAGCAGCTGTAATATATTAAGCAGAATTTTCATTTTCTGTAATGAAGCCAGCCAATATAAATCACAGGTACAACACTTTATAAGGTTAAAATGCTCCTCATAATTGTAGCCAAGATAGACAACATGACAAGAGAACAGCAGGATGACAGATGCAACCATAAGAACAAGGATGGGATATGATGCTAGTTTAGATGAAGGGTAACAAGGCCCCGAGTGGGAACGTCGAGTGGTATCGGTTTCCATTTTACCCTGCTCACAATCATTAATGTCAGGTTTAAAACTGGGTGGTTAAGTCTTTAGTAACCAACTTTGTCATCTATTGGAATTAGCAGCCCCCTATTATACCGCAACCCTCCTGCTACAAACAAGACTAAAATACTACAATCTCCCATGAGGCGCAGCACAATAAGCAGCATTATAATAAGAAGCATTATATACTTGAAACGGATGAGGCTAGAGGAGACATGCTAAAGATGCATCAGTAAAAGTGCTAAAAAATGTCAAATGTCAGGTGGTCATGTTGATGTAGGTACTTGAGGTTTAAAATATGAAAAAAGACAAAGTGCAGGTCACAATAAACTGCAAGTTTTAATAAAAACTTAATACAAGAGATGCATCACAAATTTAATTTGGTATTTAATTACTGGATAAAACAGCATAAACTGGAATGTTAAGAACTCCCGTCTTGGCATGTGGGGGAGATGTTAGCTACACTGACCCCCAACAGTTGACCTTTAACCTTCCTTTGTAGTCGTGGAAACCACAGTTGGGATAAAACCAAAAGTCTCTAAACTCACCAGGATCGAATAAGAGCTGCATCGCTGAAACACGGAGGCATACATGTCATTGTTTCCAGAGTTGTAATGGAACTATTTTGATAGAGCAGCCTAAAGCCAATATTACCCAGCAACAAGCATGTTTTAAAAGTAGGCAGCCGAAGCTGCTCCTGATGCAGCTCCCTGATCGGCTACAAGAAAACGGCTAGACATCTCGTATACAGTATGGGCTTCATGGCACAACCTCCACAAAACAGATTGTCATTGAAAATTCACAAAACTAGGGGAGAAATATATGTTTGTAAGATGGTGTTAACATCAGTATCACATTTAATAAACCATTTATCAGGACACTGAACCAGCATTTATCCACTCAAAAATGTAGAGGACACAAAAAGAAAAATAAACATAGTAGATTAACAGCATCCTACTGAGGCATGTTATTGTCCAAAACACCCGTTTGGCTTTCCTTCATTTGTGAGGCCTACAGGAAGACTGGAGAATGTCAAGGGTCACAGTGTATTTCCACCAATCAACTAGAAAGCTCCCAATAACAGAATAGAAGCTCACGCTGGCCTGGGATCTGTATTAGTGGTTTAGATTAAGGGGAGGAGCTGGGGGGGGGCTGGTCCCAAAATAGCTCTTGAGGGAAGCATCACCTGGGATCTTTCTGTAACACACCATCATCTCAGACAGGGTCAAAGGTTGCATGCAGGCAAGAGGGAAGACGAGGATTACAGTAAAGAGACTAAAATCTCACAAATTTAAAGGGAAACTTGCCTCCCTCGACACTTCTTACCAGCAGGAATCTTAATATTACTAATTTTGCCAATGTTACTCTAGAAAAAAAAAACAAGAGTGCCAACTTCTCATGGTAGTTAAATTCTCCATTTGAATCCCAGAATAACAGTTGGCAAATGATGGTTTTGGGGTTTTAAAGTATCCAGGATAGACAACAGCACTGAGAAAGAGCAGTGAGACTTTGGCTTTCTTAACAGCAAAAGCAAAAAAATAAAAAATAAAAAACCTAAAAAAGGTAAAACACAGCCTGGTGGCTCTGTGTTAGAAAGTGCCTCTCCTTTAGAAAAGACGGGTCACACTACTTCATTTGAGTAACTGGCAATAGTCCAATACAATGACTCAAAACTAGAAAATAAAAATATGGATTATTAGAAACAGAAATGTGTAAATATATAAACATAATACTGTTTGTATATGTGTGTATAAAAAAAGAACTCCAAATCCAAAAGAAAGGAGCAAAATAAACTAAGATAGTGGCAAGCAGTGGGAATCAAGAACCAGAGTCTTTCTGTAGCTTTTTCTCCTCTCCTGACTTCATTTGTCCCTCTGGTCAAACTCAGGCTATGGCTCCAAAACCTTCAAAGAAAGAAAAGACGTAAAACAAGTCATGTTAGAATTCTTATGTCAGGTTTTTGGTTAAGTGCAGAGGTGCCAACACTGAAAAGATGGAAACCAGAACAGCAAGGGTGAAAAACCAGAATTTGCCCATAAAAACCAGAACATGGTCATCGGTGGCTAAGTGAACTCGAAAAAAGTACCTCAGACCATTCTAAATGTATTGTCATTGATTTATTGTTATCGTTATCCATTTCACATGTGTATCTGAAAGGGTCAAAGAGAAGTCAGTGAATAAGGCTAGAACTACTACATCAAGTACTGTACGTTAAAGTACTGTATATTTGCTCCACTACAAGGCTTTGAAAAGCACAGCACTGTTCCTTTAAATTGAATGCCATTAGACAATTTTCCGAGGTAAGAGAAAAGCTTACATTTTTTTTAGGGCGGGTTAACCATCACTTTACCATAGGGAGTTCCCCATAGACTATTAGATGACACTAGATCAGTATTTACACCGATTAGCCACAACATTAAAACCACCTGCTTAAACCAGTTTTTTCAAGATTAAAAATGCTTTAAACTATAAACGTATCTATAAACACTTACTATTTCATTATATGATATGTGTACTTATATAAACAGATAATCATAAGTGAATTGCATTCTAAAGTTTTTAAATGAAAATGGAAATCGTGTAAGCTCACTGGGAAAGGGTGGGGGGGTGCATTGTTTTGTTATTTAAATATCTTGGTACGTACTGGTGTTCATGATGACGTCTATCTTAACAGGTGCTCCAGGACCTGTAGAATTTTTCATATTTAAAAAAAAAAAATAAAGACCACCCGCAATATTTAAAAATGCATAGCATCTAATCCTACGCCAGTTTCACCCTTCCCTCCATTGGAATTACACGGTACTGCATGTGGTGAAACATGTAGGAATCGACCCCATGCATTTTGAAATATCCCCGTTATGTTGTGAAAAAGACACGACAGGCGAAGCTCTACTCGGAGCGCACTCCATTTAATCAACAACACAACTAACTACCTTCACTCATGTGACTCAGGTAAAACATTTAACAGGATTGACTGGATCTCTTCACATGCAGGTAATGCAAGTTGAGTCACGACCCTACCTCCTTCTTCATTAAAATAGCGTACAACAGCTTGATATAGTTGTGTCTCTTTATTATTGCTGCCATCAGTCACAAGTGAGAACAATTTGACTTTTAACTAGTGGCCAAGTCAGCCGTCGATGTAGCTGCACAGATTTGTGTAATAGCAGTTATGTTGGTTCTTGCACACGCTTACTTTTTTTAAAAATAAATTTATTTCTGATTTTTCCCTTTTTTCTCTCAATTTAGAGGCCAATCGATCCCTATTTTTAGTTCAAACACCCACCCTCGTACTGCACGCGTTCGCCAAGGGTATCTCTCCGGCCGGCAGTCTCGAAGGAGACGCCTCGCCACTTTCGTGACAAGGCGAATCCAGGCCGAAACACTGCTTTTTCCAACACACACAGACGCATTCATGTGACGAACACAAGCCGACTCCGCTCCCCCTCTCGAAGACAGCATTGCCAATTATTGCTGCTTCGTCGAGTCCGGCCGTAGTCGGATCTGACGTCCGCAGTGGGCAACTGCATTGAGACAAAGCCGATGCTTAGACCGCTACACCACCGCGGACCCCAAGCACACGCATACTTTGAGGTGATAATGCTGTCCGGAAATGCAGCTTTAACGAGGTGACCCATGTGATCTGAATCGGCAATAGGTAAATTGTGCTCGATAATAAAACTGGTAAATAACGTCTCTGCACGGATAATTCCACACTCACTTCGATCGGTGAAAAATCTGTCAACTGATTTGTTATCTTTGATGACCTTCGCATATCTGCCATGTTTGATAGTTTTATTGTGCTCTTTTAAATCGTTCAACCCACCATGTTTGGAAATGTCGCATCTGCAGTACTCACAATACGCATAAAAATCAGAGTTTACTTGGTTTGATAAACGACAATAGTTTAGAATACTCATCTCTAAACTTTTGGTGGCAAGGCCTAAGGTTCTTTGAGGTAGACGCCGTCATCATTGGCACTGCATTTAATTTTCTCACTAAACTCACACAGGCCCCCTGCAGGTTCTTCTTGCTACGGAGAAAAAGACCGCTTACGTTGCAGCTGTTATTGAACTCTCAAGGTCGTGATTAGTCCCGCCTATTTCAGCTTCTCATTGGATGCCCAAGTTAAACTGCCATCGGACTGGTAGATAACTGGTGGTGGGGGGGGGGGATCCAGAAAAAACGTATTTATGACCTTTCTCATAGCACCGCAGCAGAGGGTCAAAAACCGTAGCTACTACGGGTAAACTGGAACAGTTAGCACCACTGTAATACCCTTTTCCCACTAGCCAAAAACCCCGCAAAAACCCGCTAATGTCCGCCTGTGGTCAATGTAAAAAGGTGGATGTTAACGGGGTTTTTGGGCAGTGGGAAAAGGGTATAAGTGGCACAACACTATTGGTTTTGGATGTAGTTTGTGGATATACTAAAGTCAAATGTAAAATAAAAGCAAGAACCCCAAAAATACCCGCATTTACGGTTTTAACCATGTGTCTGAAATGACCAAGTTGGGAAAGTAGATAATTAGGTATACCACTGTTCAGATGGGAATGTGTTTTCTATTTACGTCAGAGACAAAAGAGATGTATGCGTGTGTGTTCATAGGTTTTGCTCACCAAAGGGTTTCACACGTCTCCCTCTCCATCTCCCTGCTTCTGCATCTGGGCCTGCATCTTGGCAATCATCTCCTGCATTCGTCTCAACTGCTCAGAAAAGACACGGGGATATATTGTTAAACTTATATCTGGGATATTGTGTATATTCCCTTAGAACTACGGTACAGAATTATTGTTCTCAGGTTTTGGAGGTACTTTTCAGTGCTTTTTTTCTATCTGTTGGCGTCAATTCCACTGCTCCTACCTTTCCAAACCTGACTGGAAATTAGTTCTGACACCTTGATTTTGTGAATCATTTATAAAACATATCAGTCAACCATGGCCTTGTTTTCTTGTTTTCTGCAATAGTGTGAACACATAAAACAAGAAATAGTGAGATGCAAAAAAAAAAAATCCTTATGGTGCCTTGCAAAAGTATTCAACCCCCTTGACAGTCATCACTAATTTCTGAATTGTGAAAGATACTCACACATCTTTTCCTGAACAATGTTATTTTTGTGAACCCATAAGCTCTAACAGCATGTTCCCAAAGCCAAAGTAAGTTTTCGCTGACTTTTTATTAATAAATTAGAAACTAAAATATAGTGCTTGCATAAGTATTCAACCCCTTGTGCTCTGAAAGCTCCAAGTTTACACAAATGACAAATTATTCCTAAAACAAATTCAGGTTAACACAACTGGGCATAATTAGTGTGCGCCTGTAAGATATTAAAGTAACAGTCTCATTTATAGGTATAAAAAGCACTCCGTGTAAAGTTCATTAGCCAGGTGTGAACTCCATCAGAAAATGAAGACAAAGGAGCATAATACCGAAGTCAGAGACAAGGTGATTAAAATGCAAAAGGCGGGAAAGGGATACAAAACAATATCCAGGTGTTTGGATGTCCCACGAAACACTGGGATCAATTGTCAGAAAGTGGAAGCTGTATGTTTGTAGGTCAGGCCGTCCCTCAAAGCTAAGTGTCTGAGCAAGACATGGGCTAGTTAGGAAAGCCACAGATGATCCTGCAATCACCTTGAAGGAGCTCCAGAGGTCAGTGACTGAAACTGGAGTAAATGTGCATGAGTCAACCATATCACGGGCTCTCCATAAATCTCCCCTGTATGGGAGGGTGGCAAGAAAGAAGCTGTTGCTCAAAACTATGCATATAAAAGCACGCTTGGAATGTGCTACCAAGCATGAGAGAGACCCAGTTAGGATGTAGGTAAAAGTTTTGTGGTCAGATGAGAGGGAAGATGAGCTTTTTGGCCATAACTCAAAGCGTTTTGTGTGGCGCAAACCTAATAATGCTCATGCCCTAAAAAATACCTTCCCTACAGTGAAGCATGGTGGCGGCAGCATAATGCTATGGAGTTGCTTTTCATCTGCAAGCACTGGGAACCTTGTTCCAATTGAGGGAAGAATACATGGAGCTAAAAACAGGGAAATATTGGAAGAAAACCTGTTGCAGTCTGCCATAAAACTGAAGCTTGGGAGAAGGTTCACCTTCCAGCAGGACAATGATCCTAAGCACAAGGCTAAAACAACAATGGCATGGCTCGGCAACAAAAAGGTGAACAAAACGTTTTGGAGTGGCCAAGTCAAAGGCTGGACCCCAACCCCATTGAAAATCTGTGGCACAGACTGAAAATCGCAGTCCAGAGGTACCATCTCACCAACCTGCAAGACCTATACAAATTCTGCCAAGAAGAATGGGCAAAAATTACTCCAGAAGAATGTGCAAAGCTTGTACATACTTACCCCAAGCGAATCATAGCTGTTAATGTAGCAAAAGGGTACTCTACAAAGTGTTGATATGTGGGGGTTGAATACTTATCCATCCATCCATTATCTGAACCGCTTATCCTGCTCTCAGGGTTGTGGGGATAATGAAGCCTATTCCAACAGTCACTGCAAGTGCTATATTTTAGTTTGCAATTTATTTAAAATAAAGTCTGTGAAACATAGCTTATTTTGGCTTTGGGAACATGCTGTTGGGGCTTATGGGTTCACAAAAACAATATTGTTCAGGAACAGATATGCGAGTATCTTTTATAATCCAGAAATTAGTGATGACTGTCAAGGGGGTTGAATACTTTCGCAAGGCACTGTATCAAATGTAACTGATGCATTCCCAGACATTTTGACCCCATTAAATATTTTTAAGAGGACTTCACTTCACAATGGTGGACATGGTTGGGGGAAATAGATAAATCCAGCGAGGAGGAATCCCTTCAAAATGAAGATAAACCCCTGGAATTAAATTATTTTTAAAGCTCACCTCAGCCTCCTTCTCTTGAAGGATCATATCCTTGTCCATTTCCTCCGGCTCTGGTCCCTTCCTAGAAGAATCAGTCAGTCAGTCAAGTTGCATTTTCACACAAGTATAGTTTGTTGGAGTGCACTCAGGGCAAGACTTAATGATTCATGTTTCTAATAGAAAGAATCACAATATTACCCACGGTGAACAGTCTTATTTCAAAATGGCAGTCTAAGCAGTTTGATTACTTACAGTGTAAAGTTAAATTACATAGCAAAGATTTAAAGAATTTTAATTACAGAATCAGCACAGGGGGGCAGGGATGGAATAAGACCCTCGCCAGCTACCCGGTTTGTGTTTATTTGTGCATGTGTGATTGAGTGAGCATATGTGGCACCATTTCAAGTAACATCAAGCAGACATGACGAAAGCAAAAGAGAAAGTGAAGAGGAAGTGGGTGGGGGTTAGTGAAGGTTTCTGTGAAAGAAGACGAAACAGAGCATACGAGGAAGAGTGGGCATCTACTACACAGAACTACAAAGATGTGAAAGTTGTAAAGCTACAGAAGCAAGATTCAAGATGAAAGAAGCAAAGTGCAAAAGTCAGGGGAACAGTGATACCTCCCCCAATTGGAAAAAGGGTACCTCCATCAGTCCATTTATGGGATTGGACAAGTCAAGGCCAGGCAGCCATCATTGGATAGATGGCGCGCCAGTGGGAAGGCAGTAAAACACCTCCCTTATCCTTGGTTGGCTTTAGAGGAAAGTCTAAAAGAATCTTATTGGTCTACATTTAAGGATGAGATACAGTGGAATCCTGTTTAAAATCTAGAAAGTTACTGTGACAATACATGCCATGAAACTACCAGCTATACGTTAATCCAGAACCCACTAACACCCATAGTATGGTTCAACTCACTACCATGGCCAAATTGTTGTATGGTAAACATGCAAAATGATGAGTTAGAACTATTGGACTACACAGCTGCAATACTATCACTAGTCCAATAATATAATATGACTCAATGATGGAGAAAAAGAACACGACATTGTCTGCCACCAGTTTCAACATGAATTGCTCATACATATGGGATTACTTTTCATCCACAGGCTTCATGTTACACCTTTGTAAATAACTTGTGTTCTCAATAAGCCCATGTACCCAAAAGGCCCATGAATCTGTGTGTGTGTGTGGAAAAATGCCTAGCTGCTGCATTTTGGTATAATTGTAATACTAGTGCGTAAAGGAGGTCTACGGTTTGAGATGGGGGAGGTGCAGAAAGGCAGGCTGGCAGACAGGTACGTACGCAGGAGACAAAGGCAGAACGTAACCATGGGAGGACAACCTGCCACCCCGTTTGAGGCGCTCCGAGCGGAAGTTCTCGTAGTGCAGATCCTGGGTCACCTCCTGTAGATCCTGCATGTGGGTACTGAGGGGACAGAAAAGTCGAAATCTTTTAACTACTCACCACACAATCTTTCACCAGAATTTCAATAAAGCAACAACTTCTAAATCAATTAACAAATCAGTGTTGAACAGCTGTAAATGGACATCTGGCGGTGTTGGAGGGGTAGATAAATTGTTGTATGATTTAGCTGCTTCACATTAAGCCTTTAATTGCATGACCCAAACCAAATCAGATGGCACGGCAGGAAATATCATAAAATCATCCTATAGTCCATGGGCCAGACGATATTTCGGTACACTCAAGGTGGCAAAACTTACTTATAATTTTTGAAAGGATCCATGTCTGTAGATGATATGTTGGTATGATAACCATTCCTGAGTGGCAGCTGTATCACAGTTATCAGCTCATGAAGTTAACCACCCGCTAAACTAAATTGCATTTTAGACGCTGGTGCATATCCTGGTTTAGCCTCATGGTCAGGACATTTTTCAATGTTCTATAATATTGTCTTTGGTATCATTTTAAAGGGGACCTTCTTAGCTTTCATTCAAGCCCTGTTGTGGATATTTCTCACAAATATAGAGGTCACTTGAGCTCTTCAACCCGTCAATAACACACATCTTTCTGCAATTTTCGCCTAAACTATATACTTTCTTTTAGCCCTGTGTCATCTAGGAATATCAGGGACACAAAACACAAAAACTGGAATACTCACAGGACTGTAAAGATTCAGGAAATGTATAATATACCCATACTATTTCATTGTGTGAGGTGATTGTGAGCCTTAAATGAGAACTAGACCAAAGCCAGTTAGGTCACAAACTGGTCTCTATACATTTGTTTAAATACACAATCAAAATACATGATAAAAAGGAATACCATAGTGAGGTAATGAACTATTTTAATATTTTAAACAACATTGACATTTACATATACTTAGTCAATGATACATGTAATCCCATATCATTAGTGGGTATATGTAATGGTAATGGGTAGGGTAATGGGTATATGTGAATATGGTTACATTATTGTTATCAAGCTCTGGGTAACCAAGTCCAGAATCAACATCCTGTGCATCAATAGACTACTACCACAGTAATACCATCAGAATCATCACACTGTCATTCATCAAACTGCTCGTTTCTCTCATCATCTGACTCCCCAAGTTCAAAGTCCAGTTCTGGACCATCCTGCTGTTTTTGGTTACTGCAGGTCTGTAACCTGCACATGTCTGTGCATGGAAGTCCATTTGACAGGCACATGCAGCTTGGCATTTTGCATGAATGCACACACTTGCATGTTAGCATTTCCAAGACCACATCTGGTGCAGGTGGGGAGCGCATCCAGTAAATGGCCAGCTTGCCTTCATCGTCTGTCCATCCATACTCAGTAGGGCTTGGCACCACAGGGTTAGCCTGCAGACAGCACTTCCATATTGCTGCCTGATAGTTGGCTCGTTGAACATGCATAAAGAGACAGTCTCTACATGGTGGCAGCTGGCTGGACTCAACCTCTCCCCTTTTGGTGCAGAAGAGCTGGTAACGCAGTTTGTTCACCTCAGCAGTGCTGCTATTAGCAACATACATCCGACAGGTGAACTGCTCAATTTTCTGGAACAGCTCATCACTCACATTCCATGTCTGTCCCAGTTGACTAAAAGTCTCTTGGCAGGAAGTGTGCTTTCTCACTATCTTCAGGGCATTCAGCTTCCCTCGACCAGCGAATGCACTGACAGTGTCGCAGCCTGTGAAGGCATGTAAGCCAATTAGGCTGTCACAGATGCTGTCTCCAAGTGAACTTGCCAGTTTGGTGATGTCGACAAACCGTGTGCGGTTCTGAGTCCCACACTTCTGGTAGATGGGACAGGTGATGTCCTTCTGGAAGCCAAGACAAAGCACCATGACATCAGTGTCCTCAGCTGTGATGATAACTGACTTTGAGCCTGCATTTGCTGCATGCAATGCATGCAGGAGCAGACGGGTGTCAGCTTCTTCATGTGTGGAGTGCAGTTCTGCTGCTTCCTCACACCCATCTTCTGTCAACTTGTAGCAGGTTTCCTCACAGGTCATGTACAACACCTTGCCATGCAGCATAGCTCTGTATCGTGGGAGTTTCCACTCTTCCACCAGAAACTTGATGAGACTGGTCTTGTTGGAGGAACTGCACAGAAATTTTCTCCACTGCTGGACGTGGTGTCCCCCTGCAAGATTCTTGTACTGGAGAGTGATGTCTCCACCCCGGTTCAGTCGTTCAGCATCTTTGATCGAAGTCTGGTGATAGACATCAAAAACAACATCAATCCTCCCACTCTGTGCTCCCTCATGGAGGACCTGGGTCAAGGCTGATTCTGCCACCTGTGCAAAGGTTTTGTTGTTGCCATTCATTGTTTGGACCAGGCTCATCCCATCAATGATGGAAGTAGATGGGATTAGGATGTCTTCTGCAGGAGATACATTCTTTTCAAGCTCTCTGGCAAGTGCAGCCTTGTTTGTTTTTCGTAAGGACCATCAGCATTTGCCAGTGCCCATGGTAGTGGGCCCAATGGGTAGGCAAGGACATCCTTCAGATTCACCTTCCTGCTTTCAGCCACCAGGATCATGTGACTGAAAAGGTTTCTATCTGCCTTCAGAACCACATCCTGTGCTTTCTTTCCATGAGCTTGTTTTGTGCTGACATTGGAGAATGTTTTCAGACTTTGCTTGGTCATCTTGTCGTGGAATTTCACAGGTGGTGGGTCTGCATCTAACCTTGTTTGCTGGAATGCTTGGTAGGCCTCTTCTCCTTTCTCAAGAGCTCTCAAGAGATCTATGGTCACATCAGGTGGAGCCATGTTGCCAGTGGAGAGGCTAACCAAATCAATCTCATCAGGGGACATAGGATTGAGCCAGTTATTCTCCATAAGGTCCATGAGAGACTGGACATCTGCTTCATCTCTCTTGATCCTTGGACTCTGTAGATCTGGATGAGACCATTTGCACCTGCCTTGACCTGTCAGGTCTCTCAGCTGTCTGAGGTACATGCTTCTATACTCAGCTGTGAGATAATATTTGGTCACAGCTCTTGGCTTCAAGCTGAATCCCTTTGTCCCTCCAGCTGTTTGGGTGTCTTTGTTCACCGTTTCTTCTATAGCTTGGTCAACAGGGATTCGGCCAAAGGGATTGGTGGAGCCCAGTTGGACTGAGAAGCCTCCTTCCATGAATTCTGTGTACACATCTGGGTGTGTGATGGGCAGCTCAGACATCTGGGCGTAGTAGTAGGGGAGGTAGCGTGCATAATTCATCCTGTCATAAGCAAAGCACCATGGGATCATTGCTCGAATGCTAGCCAAGTGTAGCATCCAGTCTCCCTCTCTGGATGCTCGGATGAGCCCCAACAAGATTTCAACCATGTCCAAATAGGACATCCAGAAGTTCGAGAGGCTGCCGTTTCCACCTCTAAGGAACTCACGGTAGACTTCAAATAGATCCATGATGCGTGTACAAGAGCTGTTCTCGAGGACCTCCTTCAAAGCATGTTGTGAGACTTCTTTCCCAAGGCTGTCAATGGTCTTCAGTGTCTCATTCAGGTGAACCATGTCATTCCTGTGAGTTTCTTCCAACCAGGACAGGAAACCATTCAAGGTCAGTCGCATGAGAGCCTCATACAGGAGCTTGTGTAGTCGCACTGCCCTGTTGTACTTGCGGCCATCCATAACACCAGCAATTGAGCCTTCTGCAATCATGCCAGACTCAATGCAGAGGTCTTTGAGTCCAGCATCTTGGAAACGCTTTCCTATTATTGCCAGCAGTGTGCAGATGGTGTGGAATACCCCAAGCCTAACGATGATATCATGGCACTTGTCATGGTGTTTCCATGTGATCTCGACAGCCTTCGCATACAGGGCTTGGTCAAACACACAGACAATCTTCCTCAGGCCTAAGCACTGCATGATGCTCAGTGACTGGTTAAGCACCTCGTTGACAGTAGACATTTGTGTCGCTGGAGCATTGATGGTAGGCAGATAGCCTATATTGTCGGGGATGACCGTCATCTCTCCTCGAGTCAGGATGTTGAAGCCTGTCCAGCTGCTGACTGACTGTTCTTCTTGTTGTGACATGCGTGCTAGGACCCAAAGAAGGTTTTTCTCTCTGGCAAGCTTAGTATTGGCTGCAGTATCGGCATCTGACTTTTTGCTTTGTGGTGGCCCTACCCGTTGTCCAGCATTGTAAGTTGGTAACATTGGTGGGGGTCCATCAATGCTTCTCTTCTTTGTTTTGGGAACAGTGGGCATGGGTTGGACAGGAAGTGGGTTGACTGGCTTTGCTTGCACAGCAATCCCATTGACTCTGTGAGATGTTCCCTCACCACTGACAGTTTCTTCAAGACGGTCGATATTGTCCCAGGCTAAAGTTGTGAATATGCCAGGATGGATGTTAGCTGGAAGGGCAATGCCACTCCCTGATGATGAGTTTCTGGAGACACAGGGCAGTGTTGATCTCTTCCATCTGTGAATAGGACACACTGTGACCAAGTCGGTTGAGGATGTTTATCAACTCTACATTTCCTGTCAACGATTTGACACTGAATGGCAGAACAATGTGCTTGGAAGGTTTGGCATTTCCACATGTCACTGCATATACTATGTCATGGCCAAATGACTGCAGAAGGCACTGCACTCTGGGATGCATGATCAGGATCATTTGAGCCTGTGAGTAGAGAGTACAGGAAGATAATGAGCGACTCTGGAATGGTAGGACATTCTGCTTCTGGTTTGACTTCAGGCGGCCAGGTTTGAGGAACATCTTGACTTTTAATGTCTGCTCTCAATTTGATGGCTGCTTTGGCTATAACATCTTGTGCACTGACAATTTTCAGGGTCTGCAGCTCCCTTTTGAGAGACTGATTTTCTTTGGCAAGTTCCCTCATGGACAAGTTATCGGGATAGAGGAGGAATTTTCCTTTCTCATCAGGGAATATCTGCAAGGCTCCAGCAAACTCACTCTCCAGGTTTCGCCTTATGTGCTTCTTGGTTGATTCCTTGACTTGGGCAATGCCTTGGGAGCTCATTGAAGCTACCAGTCTAGAAGAGAGATCAGTCATTGTCATCACTTGAGGATTTCCAAAAAGCTCCATCCTGATGAAGAGGAACAGCTCATTGTATGCCTTATTCACAGCAGCTTCATACTGGGCTGCAGCATCATCATCTTCATTGCTGGCAACCTCTCCTTTGGAAACCTCTTCTTTGGTGTAAAGTCTATAGCATGACCTGTGGTAGTGCCCTTCAGCTGCTACAAGGTCTCTACTCACAATGGCAAGGATTCTGCTGTCCCTTTTCTTTGTGGCTGCACTCCTGATCTTTGCATCAGCTCGCAGTTCTCGACACTGCACCAGTACTTCTCTCGTATTCTGTCTCTTGGAATATTTGCTGTTTTTCTGACAAAATATGCACTCTGCATCATAAGTCCTAGATGTACTTGGAGCATGTCGAGCTACTCTCTTAGATTGTTTCTCTTCAGCAGAGACACAACTTTTCTTTTCTTTTGCAAGGAGGCCATCAAGAATTTGCTTCATAGTGAAGATACTGCGACACTTTCTGTGGTAGTAGATTGCTGGAATCTGTCCCTCAGGAATGTCTTTTGCCAGTTTCAAAACTGGTGCATGATTTCGTATCTGAGCTGCCCTGAGCAGAGTTCTCCATGAGTCGACACTTTGTAGTGAAACCAGCTTATCTGTATCATCAGAACAGTGGATAATGCACTCCACCCGTGGGCGCTTTGGTATTGGGTAAAAACTTGCTTGTTCACCAGTGGCCATATTCAGTCAGTTTTCACCTGCCACATACAAACAAATACATGTGTATGAACACTACTAAAACAAAGTTTACTTTGCTTCACCAGCGTCATATTACCATTATTTATCTTACATAGCCACAAATAGATACATTACCTAGTTGCTATGCAACAGCTGTATTTTGTCCACATGAGGCCGCTAAAATCAACACAAGATGAAAGTTCCTCGTAGCCACTTTAACTAATCATATTAACATATACATTAAAAGAACATGCTAACATTATGGGAAATTAGCTTACAAGCTTCTCCAGAGTGAGACAAGAAGATAGATACCAGTTTCCTCTATATGTGTTTAGTAGAAAGCTACCTGGCTGCACGTTAGCCTAGCTTAGCACAATGAATGGAAGTACAAAGTACTGGTTATCCTTGATTGTTGGCCAACTAAGAACTGTCCCAGAGTTTAAGCTAGGCTAATCAGTACCAGGGGTGTTGAAATGCTATATTTGCAAAAATCTGGGCAAATACACAATCGTGAGAGGCACAGAAACAGGTTTCCTGAAAGAAAAATGAAATAGCTGCTCATTTGGAAAGGTTATCATGTATTATTTTACTTCTGTTAGTGTACCAAATAAAATGGCACCAGTGAAGTTGTGTCACCTTGGGTGATATCGATATCTGGTCTGACCCATGGACTAACTGGCTTTGGTCTAGTTAGTTTCTTAGTAATAATGCCCTTCTAATTTAAGGTTCACAATCACCTCACACAATGAAATAGTATGGGTATATTATACATTTCCTGAATCTTTACAGTCCTGTGAGTATTCCAGTTTTTGTGTTTTGTGTCCCTGATATTCCTAGATGCCACAGGGCTAAAAGAAAGTATATAGTTTAGGCGAAAATTGCAGAAAGATGTGTGTTATTGACGGGTTGAAGAGCTCAAGTGACCTCTATATTTGTGAGAAATATCCACAACAGGGCTTGAATGAAAGCTAAGAAGGTCCCCTTTAAAATGATACCAAAGACAATATTATAGAACATTGAAAAATGTCCTGACCATGAGGCTAAACCAGGATATGCACCACCGTCTAAAATGCAATTTACTTTAGGGGGTGGTTAACTTCATGAGCTGATAACTGTGATACAGCTGCCACTCAGGAATGGTTATCATACCAAAATATCATCTACAGACATGGATCCTTTCAAAAATTATAAGTAAGTTTTGCCACCTTGAGTGTACCGAAATAGGAAATTTTGGGCTCTGGCCCATGGACTACTATGCATGAGCCAGTAACCAGCATACCAACTATCCAGTAATTCCTACAAAAAAGGCATAAAACTGTTCAATGGTGCAGTCCAACAGAGAACTACATCTATCCTTCCTGCTACTTCTTCTAAGAACCAATGCCAAGCAGATGAAGGGGACCGAGTTTAAGCCTTTGTCCCTCTGTTGAACTACTCACATCAGCATGGTGCGCAGCTTGAGGAAGTCGTTGTGTTCTGGGTTCTCCACTTCCACCACACCCCAGGGGTAAAGGCGACCCCTCACCTTCTTCCCCTTAGCCTCAATCTGCTGGTTGGACCCCACCACCGCAAACGGGATGCTAGCCTGGAAGGGAGAGGTTGTTCATGTGAAAGCTATCACAGCTCAATCTTCCGCATATATGATGACAATAAATGGTAAATTGAGAGCAATATCATAAAATGGATTCTTCATAGTTCATCCTTTATAGTTTTAAACTGTGAAGAGTTGACTTATCGTCCCAGATACAATTACCCCTCCCACAGGCAATATAACATCCACATGACTTCCATGATGAGGAATTCTCATCAGAGGTAAAAGAAAACAGTTTAGGGTTTACTTTTAGAATCCTGGTCTGCTCTTTGAAGTCCTCGTCCTCATCTGACTCAGCGTCAGGAAGATGGTAAATCTTGATACCATGTTCATCAATCTCATCCAGAATCTACATAACATGAAAATTACAAGAACCACATACTTAATGGGCTAAAAATAAATGAGTAATAATCTATTATGTTCTTTTTGTGCAACACAGAAAGAACGGTTTCATTTACATGAAACTGTCAGCAAAATTTCTAGTTTTTCTTTTAGAAGATATATCCCTATTCACTGCTAAAGTGGTGAATGTGTTTTGTTATTTTTTTGTTTTTTTGGAGATTAGTTTTGGTCAAGTTCAAGAGCAGATTGTTTTTAATCAAATACATTATCAGGGTACGGTATACATGACACAAGACACATTTGAAGTCCATAACAGGGATGAATCATCAAGTCTGAAACAAACGGAAAGAGATGACAGTGTGTTGTCCCCTCACCCTGCGCTTGAGCCTCTCCCTCTCCCTGAGGGTGAGTGTGTCAGCCTTGGCAATAACGGGAACAACGTTGACTTTGTTGTGGATGGCCTTCATAAACTGGACATCCAGGGGCTTCAGGCTTGGATGGAAAGGTGCCAGATGAATAGACGGAAGGGTGAGAAGTATGACAGGGTTAAAGTTAGAATGTTGGCAGCGGTGGAAATGGGATAAGGGAAAAAGTATTAAATTCAAGACATGCATGGGAAATTGACTGCAACTTTATTCAACTGAAACATGTACATATGTCTGTGTTGGGACTGACCCGTGTCCCAGTGGAGAGATGAAGTAGAAGCAGCAATGAACTCTGTTGTCCACAATGTGTCTGCGGTTTAGTCCACTCTCATCATGGAGGTAGCGCTCAAACTGGTCATCGATATAGCTGATAATAGTGCTGAAACTGGAGGAGAAAATATCACTTTTTAAAAAGTAAACAGTCAAACTGAAAAGCCATCTGGGCTGCAGAGTTGTTTGATAAGTAAAAGGTCCCGTTCTCTGTCCAAAAGGTATTCTGGATTTCATACCAGTCCTGGCTGTTGATGGCATCGCCATATCCTGGAGTGTCGACTACAGTGAGGCGAAGCTTTACTCCTCGCTCTTCAATCTCTACTGTGGATGCCTCAATCTGAACTGTTCGCTCTATCTTCTCTATAAGCAGAAGAACAAAACATATCAGTGTACTGACATCTTACTTAGTTATTCAAATTAAGTTAATTTGATTTAAAGCTGCTAAAAGGAGTTTGGGATTTTTGCTGACATTGCATTTCCTGTGGACAAAAGCGGTGATGTTTCACACAAGAACAACTTCACTTTGCATAAGCATTGCCAGTTGTCACAAAGATCAACATTCACCCTCTGGTAGCGCTTCAATTTTTTTTTTTAAGAGTAAGAGATGTAGTGATGTTTTGGAAAAATAAGCGTTTGCAAGATATACAGCAGGTTTTGCAGGAAATCCGTGCTGGAGAAAAGGATTTAGAATCATTATCTAGCGAACAACAATATCTAATCTTCCCACTCACGGTTTCATTTGTTTATATCAGTCACATACAAGCATCAAAATTAAATTGAGACCGACAAATAATTTGTGAAAAATGCCTCAGCAGCTTCAAGTTTACAAGACATCATTCACTAATCGAGCTACAGTTATAGCTCGATTAGGCCATGTAATTGGACTATTGTTGTTGTCCCAGTATACAAGAACCGGGGGAGAATCGATTTATTGACGCAAGTATGTCCGACCCCGGTACAGTAGGTGGTGATATGCCCCCTTTTAGCTGGTTACGATTGGACTTTTTTCCAGTTGACCTTTTGCATCACATACCAAGCAAGCAACAAACAAATTAGCAAGCGGCAGGCAGGTTCCATGTTGAGCAGTGGAAACATGGACAACTTTCATACATTTCATACATACACTGCGCTTTACTTTTGATACTGTTGAAACTATGCTGTTCGACTTCCGGGTGAAAGACCGCCGCAGGAACTATGGATCATGCACAGAACGCCTAGGCCAGTTCGGAACCGATTGAAGTGTATACATGCTATTTTATATTTTAAAATACATGTAAATCAATCCCCGACCGCATTATCTAGGTGCGTTAGTCAGACTTCGAGAAATTGGATGTAGTACAATTTCAGTCGGACGAATGTGTTTACATGTACTTTAAAAGTCCAGTTTTAGTCAGACTAACACAATAAATCCACTTTTTCTACATCATGTAAACGTACTGACTGTGGTGGAGGTCGAGTTAGGAGTTGCTCATCTGAACAACGAGGAACACCTATAGACCTTTTCACAGCAGCTATTTTGATATGAAGTAGTAGGGTAAACACAGGTGTTACCAATGATACTGATTAAGGTTCCGTTCCATTCAGATAAAATAGGGTGCTGCTATTGTGCATGTTGGCTCACTGGAAAAGCTCTGCTACACTACATGGAACCTTAATTATTAATTAAACCTGTTTACCTGCTATTTCATGTCAATATGGCTGTCGTGGAAAACGTCTATTAATATGTGTTTCAGTGGGCGGAGAGAAACCTGGGTATGCTGCATGTATATGTTTGTTGTGACAGAACCGCTAATCGATTTGATTCTGTAAAGGGGGGTTATTAAAGACAGTTGACAGCCCCTAAACATGGAATCAATTGACTTGACTCCCAGCAACTCGAAGAAGGACAGCCTTCAAGGAATACAAATTCTGACTTTTACGTTGCTTCAAGTGTGCTTCCTCCTGAAGCGCCTGCATGCGTGTGTTTGTGCATATGTTTTACCAGCAGCTCCAGGAATGACTCTCTCAGGGTAGAGGTCAGTGAGGAAAAGGCTGTTGATCAGAGTCGATTTCCCAAGTCCAGACTCCCCTAGAGACAATGGAGGGAGAATCAAAAATCACCATGCTGTCCACAAAGTAAAATGTTCCTGACCAGTCCACCTGGAAGGCTACCTGAAAAACCTTTGTGTGTTGAACTGTGTCTTACAGTCAAGAATGAGACAACAGCGGGGTGAAGTCGCTTCATATTTATGATTGTTAGCATTGTAGTGTGAGCCCAAGAGACGGTGATAAACGTTTAAACATTATCATGACAGATTAATTTCTCACTAATTCACTCATCAGTTCCCAGGCAATAACAATTTTTATCCTAAAATTTAAACTAAAGCCAAAAAGAGGCAATTCATGTTACATTCATAATGTGGTCTCAATTTCGACTGCAACTAAAGTATAAAACACACAAGAACAGATGAAATTGCCTTCTCCCCCTGTGATGTTGGCTACATCCAGTTTTCTTGTGACCGACTTAAATCTTGACACAACATGGAAAATGTACTGGATATGGTCAAATAAGTAGCTGAAGTCCCTCCTTGTTCCTGGGAGCACAGTTCTGTAAGACCTTGAAATTGTATTTGGTTACTCATCATTTTATGCAGTTATCAATCCATCACACCATTGATGACACACCCCTACAATCTTTTGAGAAAAAAAAAATACTGCTTAGTTTGTATTCGCTAAAAAAAAGGAATCAACCCTCTCTGCACGCCCATATATTTGACAGCCATCAGCTCATGAGCTTTAATTTCACCTGAAATTTATACATGCTTATTCGCTTACAATGTTAACAGTAAAATTTGTTATTAGTCTGGCCCAAAAACAAATACATTTGGGTCCAAGTCTGAAAAAAAAAAGAGTTCCATGTTGAATTTATTTTTCCGTAGGCTTAGCGATGGAAAGAATTTTGGTTCCCAAACAAGTTTACTCCTGAGGCCATTCAAAGTTCGGTTCAAGTAGCTGATGCTAATTTAGGGGTGGTAACTTCTTGGAAACATTTATTGTGAAATGTGGATAATTGTACTGTAAATGCAACTAATTATCATTACAATCATGTCAGTAAAATTTTAAAATGTTGGATAGACTGAGCCATGAGTTGTTTAACATTTGTTTGTACACAGAAGATGACTCCTTTAAAGTTTTTGCATTGGAGCAATTGTCCAGCTCTGGTGGGCACCAAACCTATATTAATTAAAGGGATGCATGGATGTAGGAACTTTGGCCATGGCCATAAATGGTTAACCAAGCATTCAAGCAGTGGATAGAGACAGAGCATGCCCAGTAAGAATCAATTCCCCATGACCCTCAGCCTACATTCCTCTCGGGTTTATTTTAAGGCAAACGGATGAAGAGTGTTTAACAGGGAGTATGTACCCTCCCCCGTATAGAGCCCAGTTGCACATGTGTGTGTGTGCTCATATTCAGAGTTTGCATAGCAGTTGACAGCAGCTGGACAAACAGGCTGAATGTGATCAAGGGCTAGTTACAGCAATTCCAGGGTTCACCACATATCTTAATGATTATAGTACTTCCGTGGCACACAGTAATACCTATACACAGATTCTAGACAACACAACCTGATCACCCACACTGTTCCACATAAATAGAAAATTATTTTATATAGTGGACAACGAAATGTAACATTAAAATGAGAGGCCATAAGTACAGAAATGACTTTTAAACAACTGAACATTCGTCCTGGTTGATGACAAAAATTGCAGCACAACTCTTATTACTACAACAAAGTCTCATGACATTCATAAATAGCATGCTCATCATAAATCTGAGTGCTACACTTAACCCTATATCTAGGATCTAGAGTAAGTGTGTTAAAAAAGTATTTTCCTAGATGTTATCCATTTCTTAAATTTAGAGAAAATTAAATACACACTAAAAGGATCATCTGGAACCCTTGCTAAGATATGGAGACCCTTTCTGGGTTTCTATGACTCTCTACAGCAACCCCTTGAAAGAGTAGGGTAGAAGCCATAAATGTCCTATTACAGAAATGAGCATTCTCCCCCATCTCGTTTTTTTCTTTTTTTTCTGTTTGTTTTCATTTTTTTCCTTTCCCCCCCTTCATCTTTTCTTCCTTTTGTTTGAATAACTAATACAATTATTTGATTATCTTATGTTTTCCCTTCTTTACCTAAATGTATTCTGTTAACCTGTGATCCTATGAATGGGTGGGTTGGTAGTGATGGGAATGGGGTTTTCAATTTGTTAATACATGTGGTTAATAATACTTTTATCCGGGGATGAGTAGCTGATTTGATGTTATACATGTTTTGTAATTCTTGTGGGATAAAACATTTGAAAATCAATAAAATATATTTACAAAAAGAAAAAGTATTTCCCTCCCCCACTCTCAAAAAAAAACTATTGTACCAAAATTCAGAGACCCAACACAAAAGTCATTCCTTAAATGTTCAGCCTTACTCTGTCACACTGCTTCAGTGTTTCTAGTTGAAGAGTTTTTGAAATTTGTTATTCTTCACAAACAATGATTGTTCAAGTTTAACATCAACAACCTGTGATTGTAAAGCAGTAAAAAAAATCAACGAGAATGTTTCTGACAGACAGTAAGCGTTCACTCACCAACCACCATGAGAGTGAACTCAAAGCCTTTCTTTACAGACTTGCGATGGACTTGATTTGGCAGGTTGGCGAATCCAACATAACCTGGGGTTTCTGGGTTGGTGAACTGGCCCTGCTGTAAAATTCATAACACAAGGAGAGAAAGAAGTGATTTATGGTGAAAAATATCATCTTGCATGTGACAACAGGCAAGTTGAGCGTATTCAAATGACATGACAGCTTTGCACATAATAGTCACTTTGAAATTTCTGTCTTGTGATAAACCTAAAATTAGAAATCTTTTGATTTCAAGAAGTGTTGGCTTTCATAACCACTGCAATAAGACAGCCTCTTATTACTGCTGGAGTAGAAACCAAAGAGACATCTGTTCACTAACAGTCAACATGTTTCTAAGCAGCAACATGTCGTCTCTGCAATTTCAAGACCTCCTGCCCAGCATTCCAAAGTTTATGACCCTTTACAATACAAAAACAGAAGAGTTTGCAGACAAGTAAAAAGGCTAATGGGTGGGTAATATGTTTTTTCAGAGTATGCAGTACCCACAATACAGTGCTGTGGCAAGTTCAAAATGTATGTACACATTGTCAATTAGTTAGCTAGCATTTAGCCTGATTACTTTGTAGGACTTGGAAATCCTCCCTCTAAACAGTAGAGGGAATGGCTGAAGGCCTGAAGTAGCAGTAAATTTTCTTCTTCTGCCCTTAGGCCTTTTTAACCTGGGCTGAGACACAACTATGTGTCATAGGGGAGGGGGAACAGCTCTGTGCATCTGCTTAAGTGGGTCAGCACTCGACTAAATATCTCTCTGTAGCACTCAAAGGACGAGTTTAGATTAGAACAGTGCAAAACTGTTGTACAGGAAGGAGTTGAAGGGAAGTGAGAACTCTGTATAAAATGAATGGATGCAGAGCCCCCAAAACATCTCAAAAACAGAGTTGCTTCCCTGTCAAAATCAAAAGATGAGGAAAAATTTAAATGTCTGCATTCATTCCTTAGGCCGCTTTCAGTGTGGGAAGATGGCAGCACAAATTCAAGTTTGCAGCGGCCTCACCCAGTACCCAAGTGAGAAGATGGTGGGGCAAATTCACGTTTGCAGCGGCCTCACCCAGTACCATCCATGCATTGTCTTTGTCCACATCTAAGTTTGTCTTCGTTTGATGGCTGGGAGAGCTGGCGCTGGATCGGCTAAGAGAACTTGGTCTGCCGCGTCCTGTGGTCCCAGGGACCACGGCCCTACCTGGAGTTGTGCCTGAAGAGGTAACACCGAGGGCGGTCTCATAGGATGCGGAAGCAGGGCAGGCTAAGCTAACTGCTAACCCATGCAGACCGGCAGTTCCGATAACACTTAGGGCAGTCTGGTGGCAGTCTCGCCTAGCCTTGACTGTGTTTTTAGTGTCGTCATGTGGAGTGCGGGGAGGTGTGTTGAAGGTGTCTGGTTGGGACAGCTGGAGTTGGATTGGCTGAGGGAGCTTGGTCTGCTGCGTCCTGTAGGCCCAAGGGCCACGTCCTTGACCAGAGCTGCAGCCAAAGAGGAAACACTGAGGGTGGTCTGACAGGATGCGGAAGCAGGGCAGGCTAAGCTAACTGCTAGCCCATGTGGACCGACAGTTCCGAGTCATCCTGGCTGGCATTAATTCTCCTGGACAGTGTTTTTTTGTTTGTTTATTTTAAGTTTAGATATATGTGTTAGTTTGGATATACAGGTGCATCTCAAAAAATTAGAATATTGTGGAAAAATTCATTATTTTCTGTAATTTAATTCAAAACGTGAAACTTTCATATATTCTAGATTCATTCCACAGAGTGAAATATGTCAGGCCTTTTTTGTTTTAATCTTGATGATTACGGCTTACAGACCCAACAATGCATACGAGCTGAAGGCCGCTATCAAAGCAACCTGGGCTTCAATAACACCTCAGCAGTGCCACAGGCTGACTGCCTCCATGCCACGCCGCATTGATGCAGTAATTCGTGCAAAAGGAGCCCCGACCAAGTATTGAGTGCATAAATGAACATACTTTTCAGAAGGTCGACATTTCTGTATTATAAATCCTTTTCTTGATTGGTCTTATTTAATATTCTAATATGTTGAGATACTGGATTTTAGATTTTCATGAGCTGTAAGCCGTAATCATCAAGATTAAAACAAAAAAGGATCGACATATTTCACTTTATGTGTAATGAACCTAGAATATATGAAAGTTTCACGTTTTGAATTAAACTACGGAAAATAATGAACTTTTCCACAATATTCTAATTTTTTAAGATACACCTGTATGTGTTCTTGTAGTTCTTGTATATGTGTTTTTGTCTGTGTTGCACTGCTGTGGGCAATAAAGTTTTGTTTCATTTCATGTGCGCAAGTGCATGAAATCAAATGACAAATAAAGTGTTTCTGATTCAAAGTGCCAAATCGACAGGAAATTAATAATTCTGGTGGTTGGTTAATCGCTTTGAGTCATTCATCGAGTAAAAATATCAAACATTTGTTGGCTGCAGTTTCATAAATACTAAGAATTGCTTGCATTCCTCTATTTACATCATTATGAAATGAATACTGTGTCACTTTTAGGCTGAAGATGTCACTTGAGTGATGAAACATATCTGTCAATAAACGTTGTATCCAGATGAACTAATTCAACCTTCTTTGACCCTCAAGTATTCCTTTCATAATGATGTAAAGCAATTCTTAGTATTTATGAAACTGCAGCCAACAAATGTTTGGTATTTTTACTCGAATGACTCAAATGATTAACCAACTACCAAAATTATTAATTTCCTGTTGATTTGGCACTTTGAATCAGAAACACTTTGTCATTTGATTTCATGCACTTGTGCACATCAAGTGACAGACTTTTAGACTGAAGATGTCACTTAGTTGAGTGATGAAACGTATCTGTCAATAAACATATCCAGATGAACTGATTCAACCTTCTTTGATTTTCTTACCTGGACTATTGAGCATGCATCAAGACAATACTTGAGGGTTTTTTCTGACTGTTGGTTAGACTAAGTAAACCGTATTAAGAAATCATTGTGGGCTCTGGAAACGTAAGTTGGACATTCATCAGTATTTTTTGGGTTTTAACAGACTCATCATCAACTGAGTGAAAAAATAATTGATTATGAAAATAATTGTTAGTTGCAGCCCTAGTCATTACTGTCATGCAAATACACTAGAAGTATAACTTCCAAAGGAGAAATACAGTATCACTGTACTGCATTGGGTCAGGTGGAGAATATTCCATTTCAGAGACTCACCTTCATTTTGTCTGCCTGAGACATGTTTCCGCGTTTTATACCTGCCAGAAAGAAGGAAGATATAATTACACAATGACACATTGGAGAATGAAGTGCTTCAACAGGACTACTCCACAAATAGTTATCTCAGCTTCAACTATGCCCACAATGGACTAAGTCTACGAAGCCTTAATAAAATGGAGGTTAGCCGTAATAGGACTGGAAACCTGCTTGTATATGAGAAACAGGAAATCTGGTTAGCGCTCTGAATGGTTTGTGACAGAGCCGTCTCATCACACAAACAAAAAACGGCAGTCATCTTTATCCTGCTGGCTGCATGAGCACACTGCAACTACAGATCTTGCACGGTTTTATTTGAGGCGTAAAAGATACCTCATCCACAAAGTACACACGGATAGTGTGCACCTGACTCACAAAAACAGTCGTTGTACATAGCTGGTATGATTTTATTTCTTAATGTAAACTAACTATTGGTATGACCCAAAAAGTTGCAGCCAGGAGCGTCATCACACTGCTGACTGTTAGGGCGCTGCCAAAGTGTCTATGGTGGACACTTAACTTTGGATGGATTGGAAAAAAAAAACTTTGGATGGACAGCCAGAAAGCTAGCGTGAGGTGACTAGATATTACCGTTAAATTTAAATTTTTTACTACAAACCCCAAAAGCGAAATCGGTGTATAAAAACGAGCAGTTGACGTTTAGCGATGTGCTAAACGCGCTCTCTAAAGTCCGTAAGTGATGGGAGAGGAGAATTTAGCGAAGCGTTAAACCAAAAACGTTGGGTCCACTCACTAACGCCAAGCTAAGTAGTGAACTGACGCGACTTGAGCTACGATAATACTACAAATTTGCTTTAAAAAGATTATCTCGCTGTACACTACCGTGTGAAAAACCGAATATGAGTTGAGCTGGCAATATTGTCGGTGAAACGACACAGATAAAAGATAGTTTGGGGTTAACCGGGACGAAATCGATTCACAAAGCTCTGTTCCGTGAAGCTAAATGCGAGCTAAGCTAGCACTTAACGACCAGCTAGTATGCAGCGACTCCGGTTACAGGATGTTGGACAGACTGTGACTTTACTCGAGGTTTCATTTAGTATCGGTGCGGTTTTGGCTAAAACGTGAAGTGAGAGACCCCCTCCGAATAAAACGGTGGATTAGTAAAACGTATAGCATTACCTCACTGATCGACCAGTCGAACAAATGAACGGGAAGGTGTGGAGCGACTGGTGTCGGACACCTCGAATTCCACAGATTCCGGTGCAGCTTCCTCTTTATGGACCACAATGCATTGGGCCAACACACCGTGATTGGCTTTGTCGCTATGGTGACGTTATCTGACTACCAGCGTCGTTAGGAGGAAGTATAATTATCTTTTTTTCATCTGTGAAAATATGGAGAATATCTGAGGTAAAGTGGATGCATTCAGAGAAAAACTACATTTATTTTCATGTTAATCCAATCACAGGAGCCAATTTATAAAAATGATTGCGTGATAATTTTTAAAGGAGTCATGAATACTCATATAGCTTGTAGTCCCCCTCCCCGAAAACAAGCTTAACTGCGGTCTTTTTATGTATAAAAGACCCTTCCGCACACCAAAACTCTGAATCAACTTGTTACACGTTTTTTTATACCTACCTATGAAAAATCACATCCAGCACCCGACGTCCCACAGGGATATGCGCTCTCCCCCCCTCTACAGAAACGACTGCACCTCAGGAGAACAGTCTGTTAAACTCCTGAAGTCTGCATATGACACAACAATCGTCAGCCTCATCCGGAACGGGGACGAGCCAGCATACAGATGGCGGGGCTGAACAACTGGCCCTCTGGTGCAGTCATAACAACCTGGAGCTGAAACACGCTCAAAACTGTAGCGATCACAGCGGACCTCAGGAGGGGGAGGACTGGGGAGGGGGCTTTTGATATGACTAAGCCTTTTTTTTAATTATTATTATTTTGTATTTCATTTCATTTTTGGCCCACATTGCATACAGTGAAGTAAGATGACAATTTGTTCGCTTGCTTGCGTTGTGTCATGCAAATTACACAATAGATAAATCAATAAATGACTGAATGTCGATTAATGTGTGTGTGTGTGTATATATATATATATATATATATATGTTTGTTTGTTTGTTTTTTTTTGTTTGTTTTTTTTACAAAAAATAGCCATGCAATGTGCTTTACAAAGCACCGAATCTTGAGCGTAAGCACAGGACGCAATGCCCCGGCTGTGTTTCGGGCGGCTACGGTTTATTCTAGTGTGGCTCAGCGAAGGCCAGGGGACAGGGAGTGGGATTAAAACAGAGCAGAAAACTTGTATTTTGAATTGGACTGAAAAACTGAACACTAAACAATTCCGTGTTTATAGGCTTACAGCCATGTTCTAAGGGAAAGAGACAATTTTTTCGTGTACCATTGAGATATGTTCTTGACCCTAACTTACTTATTCATTCGGTCCTTATTTCAACATTGTTACAAAAATGCACGTATACATAGATAAATCATAAAAAATATATCAAACAAACGAAGAAAGAAACATTATTGACCGAAAGGGTGTTGAGCATATTATGCCTACCTTTTTTATACCTCATACAAAAAAAATACAACTTTTGTAACCATGCAAGTTTATGTCAAGTTGCAAGTTTGTTTATGTTTTGCAATCATTGAAACTTCTGCTGCATGATATTTAGAATAATTCAAAATTTGTATTGTCAATAAGGTGACGCCTAAATCCAAGAAATAATATAAATTAACCTTTGCCGGTAGTGCGTGGCTCGTTGGTCTAGGGGTATGATTCTCGCTTTGGGTGCGAGAGGTCCCGGGTTCAAATCCCGGACGAGCCCAAGATTTTTTGTAAGTGTAAGGCGCTTTAGCTTTTTCTGTGTACACTTTCTAGCACATACATATGCCGAATTTTCATAACGGTTTGTTATCAAAATGTACCAAAATGTGTCATTTTGTGGAGATCACGTCTTGTTCAATACTGTAGGCGCTCTTGACTATAAAGCACGCTTTTACTGACCTCTTGTGGTCTTTCAGTACTACAACAGATTTACTACGTATGGCGTATCAGGACTGGGTTATCTCGTTAATAGGGCACGCGCTCTCCATATCATGGTAGGATTACTGACCTGGTAAGTGAGAAAAATACCATAGCCCGGGGTCCCAAAAGATTTGAGGTAATGCATTTGCACAGGCACAGCTCCAAGTGTTCATTCCAGGCTTTAGACAGAGAACACTGTCTCATTCTCTGAAGCAGCCATTACTATTGCAGGGGCTCCAAATACAGTCTTTGTTGTGTAGTTTTGGACTCCTTTCAAGCAGGAGCCAAAGCTACTGACTCTGTCAATGGGGGTGTTTGAGACACACCCAACTGACATTTAAGAGACCAGCCACAATTGCAATTGATACAATAGCCTCAGCATCAAACTTGTTGTTGCCCGCACAAGGTTGCCCCTTGCTTCATAATTCGGTGTTATTGCTAAACACAGACAAGCAAAAGTATAATTGTTGACCCATCAGAAAATTGGAAATAATGAAAAAAGGAGTACCAAAAGGAGTTTATTTTCTAGATTGTCACCTAGCTAAGTTTAGCCATATGAGCGGTCACAGGCTAGGCTTTGGAAGGTAGGTTTGGGAGCGGTGACTGGTGGGTGGTAGGGGGTGGGGTATACTTCCTCCCTCGGAAAGTCTCAGCATCAATCCAAGGTTAGGCTTGACTTTGTAGTAAGCACTGAACGCTAGGTCCTGCCAATGACCTCCCCAACACCACCACCTGCCACACCCCTGAGTCCTGACAGCATTTATATTTTTTCTAACCTACCATCATTTTTTTTACAATTGTTGTGAGGTGTATGTGTCTACCTGTTGTGTACCTGGGCTCTCTCTCTCTTACCTTCTCTTTTCAGGATGAGAACTTGTAATGCTCAGAGGCCCTGTGGAGCAGGGAGCCCTATGAATTTTTACATTTGACTGACACAGGGTTTGATCCGATCCGATCCGGAATCACTTATTTGGGCCTGAATTTGACATCACACGTTAGATATCTATTATATTTCACTTTCCCTCCCTTTTCACCCCAATTGTATCTGGCCCAGCTCTTCCGAGCCGTCCCGGTCGCTGCTGCACCCCCTCTGCCGATTCGGGGAGGGCTGCAGACTACTACATCCCTCCTCCGATACATGTGGAGTTGCCAGCCCCTTCTTTTCACCTGAGGAGTTTCGCCAAGGGGACGTAGCGCGTGAGAGGATCACGCTATTCCTCCCACTTCCCCCTGAAAAGGCATCCCGACCGACCAGAGGAGGGGCTAGTGCAACGACCAGGACACATACCCACCTCTGGCTTCCCACTTGCAGACACGGCCAATTGTGTCTGTAGGGACGACCGCCCAAGCCGGAGGTAACACGGGGATTCGAACCGGCGATCCTCGTGTTGGTAGGCAACGGAATAGACCGCCACGCCACCCGAATGCCCTTATATTTCACTTTAATTTAAGATAGTGTGGTGACCCACATCTATATAACGAGAGAAATTCACCTAAGAGGACGGTGTACCTTTAAGGGAAGAGGCGAGGGGTCAGATAATGCACTTCCGCTTCCGGTTCACAGTTCAGTTCAGTGTCGTTGTCGAATGTATGACATGCTAAGTTGGAGCTAGTAAACTACCTCGACTACGTCTACTCTCACGTCTCCTGTCTCGTTGTTTTCTAACTCCACATTGGTGACATGATCGAACTACTAATGCTGCCGCGGTACCCGCTCCCGACGCCGGTGCTAACAACATGGCTATTGCTAACGCTAGCATTAACGCCGCTACTGTGAAGCTACCCGACTTTTGGCAGCATAATCCACGGCCGTGGTTTCAACATGTGGAAGCCCAGTTCCAGCTGAGAGGGATAACGCAGGATGCAACGCAGTACTTCCACGTAGTGGCGGCGTTAGACGCATCGACAACGGCGCGAGCAATGACACTGTTGGAAGCTCCGCCAGCTGCTGGCAAGTACGATGCTATAAAGACATTCCTCCTGAAGCTATTTGAACTGTCGGAGCTGGAGAAGGCAGACCGTTTACTGTTTCTCTGAATGGCCTCGGCGACGGCAAACCGTCTGAGTTAATGGAAAAATGCTGTCTGTGCTGGGATCGGCTGATCCGGCCTTTCTTTTCACACACATTTTTCTGAGGCAGCTCCCCGCACCTGTACGCACAGCACTGGCCAGTTCTCCTCACGCCGCCTCCAAGGACTACCGTTCTCTGGCTGCTGAAGCAGACAGGGTTTTCCTGGCCAACCGGCAACAGTTTGTGCATGCCCTGCTACTCCACCAGACCGCCCCACCACCACCTGTGTACGACTATATGGACACCGCGGCTGCGGTGACAGCCCGCCGCCAACCTGACGACGGGCTCTGTTATTACCATGCCAGGTTTGGGGCAAAAGCAAAACAGTGTCGCAAACCCTGCAGTTACAGGGTTCAGGGAAACGCCAAGGCCGGCGCTCGTTAACGGCTATGGGCGCCGGCCGTGACTGCAAGCTGTTCATCAGAGACTCCTTGTCGGGCCGGCGGCTGCTGGTTGACTCTGGCGCTCAACGCAGCATACTACCAGCACAAGCTGTGGACACGATGACCGACAGTCACAGCCCCCAGATGGACGCCGCCAACGGCACGTCCATTCGGACGTACGGTATCAGACATGTGGACGTGTGTTTTGGCGGCCGACGTTTCGGCTGGGACTTTGTGATGGCTGCTGTATCCACCCCGCTCCTAGGTGCGGATTTCCTCTGTGCTTTCAACCTGCTGGTGGATGTTAAAAACTGTCGCGTGATTGATGCTGTCTCTTTTGCGTCATACCCCTGCACGCTTGGGGGGGCTGGAGCGCTGTGCCTCGCTAACACACTCTCCACCGGGGATCCATACCAACGCCTGCTCGCCAATTTCCCCGAGCTCACCACACCCACCTTCTCCTCGGCGGTGGCCAAGCACGGCGTGGAACATCATATCACCACAGTGGGCCCCCCAGTTTACGCCCGGGCCCGACGCCTCGACTCGGCCAAGCTCACAATAGCCAGGGAGGAGTTTTCGACTTTGGAGCGCCTCGGCATTGTCCGCCGTTCTGACAGCCCGTGGGCTTCCCCTCTTCACATGGTTACAAAGGCCGACGGGGGTTGGCGCCCGTGCGGGGACTACCGTCGCCTAAACAATGCCACGACCCCCGACCGGTACCCCATACCGCACATACAAGATTTCTCTACCCACCTGGCGGGCGCTGCCATCTATTCCAAAATCGACTTAGTGCGGGGGGTATCACCAAGTGCCGGTCCACCCACTGGATGTCCCAAAAACGGCTGTCATCACACCCTTTGGGCTCTTTGAGTTCTTACGTATGCCTTTCGGCCTTAAAGGGGCGGCGCAGACGTTTCAGCGCCTTATGGATTCTGTGCTCCGCGACATGCCATTTTTGTTTGTGTACTTAGACGACATCCTCGTGGCCAGCGCGTCGGCGGAGGAACACATGATGCACCTCAGACAGCTGTTCGACAGGCTCAGCGAACACGGCCTCATCATCAACCCAGCTAAGTGTCAGTTCGGGAAGTCGTCCATCACCTTCTTCGGGCACCACATCACTCCACAGGGGGCCGTTCCCCTCCCTGCCATGGTTGAGGCTGTCACCATGTTCCCCCGCCCCCGCACTGTACAGTCGCTGCAGGAATTCCTGGGCATGGTGAACTTTTATAACCGTTTCCTGCCCCGTGCCGCCCACATCATGTGTCCCCTGTATGAGGCCCTGCGGGGTAAGAAGTCTAAGGACGAGCTGGACTGGTCTTCGGGGACGCACGAGGCTTTTGTGGCCGCCAAGACCGCGCTGGCCAACGCTGCGCTGCTAGCTCACCCGTCGCCTGCCGCCCCCATAGCCCTTACAGCGGATGCCTCCGACTACGCCGTGGGGGCCGTGTGTGAGCAGTGGGTGGGGGGGGTGGCTGGCAGCCGTTGGCGTTCTTCAGTAAACAACTCCGTGAGAGCGAGCGCAAATACAGCACCTTTGATAGGGAACTACTGGGTCTCTTCCTCGCAACCAGACACTTTAGGTTCCTATTGGAGGGCCGACAGTTCACCGCTTTCGTGGACCACAAACCGCTGACGTTCTGTATGGCCAAAACCTCAGAACCGTGGTCTGGGCGTCAGCAGCGCCATCTCGCGGCGGTTTCCGAGTTTACCACGGACATACAACACGTGTCGGGCAAGGATAACTTCGTCGTCGACTGCCTTTCACGGGCGGTTGTTAACGCCGTTCACCAAGCCAAGGACGCGACCGTTCAAGACTACCGGTCGACCCCTACGGCGCTACGGCTGGAGGATGGGATGTTCGACGCGGCCAACACCACCCTCCTCTGTGACATCTCCACCGGTCAACCGCGCCCCCTGGTGCCTACTTCCTGGCGGCGCCGAGTTTTCGACACCGTCCACGGCCTTTCCCACCCGGGAGTGAAGGCCTCGACCAAGCTGGTGAGCGGCAAGTTCGTTTGGCCTGGGCTCCGTAAGGATGTTAGAGCCTGGGCCGGCTCGTGTGTGGCGTGCCGACGCGCCAAGGTGCACCGCCATACCAAGGCCCCTTTGGCGCCGTTTGTGGTTCCAGAGAGGCGGTTTGACCACGTCAATGTTGACCTGGTGGGTCCCCTGCCCCCCTCCCGTGGTTATACGTTCCTCCTCACTATTGTGGACAGGGCCACCAGGTGGCCAGAGGCTATTCCCTTGTCCTCCACGACGGCAGCAGAGGTAGCACGGGCGTTCATCGGCTGCTGGGTGGCCCGTTTCGGCACGCCTGGTGACATCACGAGCGACCGGGGCTCCCAGTTTACCTCGGAGCTCTGGGCGGCGGTCGCTGAGCACCTGGGGGTGGAGATCCACCGCACTACGGCGTACAACCCGCAGAGCAACGGACTTTGTGAGCGGTTCCATCAGGACATGAAAGCCGCTCTGCGGGCAAGCCTCACTGGCTGCAACTGGATGGACCGGCTCCCGTGGGTCATGCTCGGCCTGCGTTCGGCCCCGAAGGAAGACCTCCAGACCTCCGCTGAGCTGGTGTATGGCCAGCCCCTGCGGGTTCCGGGGGAGTTTCTTCCGGATGCTACGGCTCCCTGGTCGGCCGCCTCTCACCTCAGTGCATCCCGGAGCGCTGCCGGTGCCTTCGCTCCTGTTCCAATGTCTCAACACTGCCTTCCCCGGTCCTACGTCTGCAAAGATCTGCCATCGGCGAGGTACGTCTTCATTAGGCACGACAGCCATCGGTCCCCGCTGCAGCCCCCATACGACGGGCCCTTCCGCGTCCTGGAGGCGGGGGATAAGAACTTTGTGGTGGACATGGGGGGGCAGGCCGGAGCGGGTCACTATAGACCGTCTCAAGCCCACTCACTTGGACATTGGGGAGCCAATGCAATTGGCCCTACCCCCGCGGCAGGGGCGCCCTCCTAGGTCGGCCCCGGCACCTGCCTCTGTTCCTGCTTCGGCCCCCGCCTATGGCCCGGGTTTCAGCCCCATCTCTTTCCCCTCCTGTGAAGCGCAGCCGTTATGGCCGCAGGGTCCGCCCCCCGACTCGTCACCTGTTTTCCCCGTGACTTTGCACTATGTCATTGACTGTTCTGTTGTAGAGTCTATTTTTATGTTCATGACTTGCACTTTTGCTGTTTTGCATTGTTTTGTGTAGGTGAATTCTGGGGGGGCCTGTGTGGTGACCCACATCTATATAACGAGAGACATTCACCTAAGAGGATGGTGTACCTTTAAGGGAAGAGGCGAGGGGTCAGATAATGCACTTCCGCTTCCGGTTCACAGTTCAGTTCAGTGTCGTTGTCGAATGTATGACATGCTAAGTTGGAGCTAGTAAACTACCTCGACTACGTCTACTCTCACGTCTCCTGTCTCGTTGTTTTCTAACTCCACAATAGACACATTCAGACATTGGATGATTTTTGTATAAAGTTAGGAAAAGGAGAGATCCTCCCTCCAGGTCTACTCTTATAGACCACCGACTCCATCATCCACATCACCTGCAGAAGTGTCCCTGTTGTTTAAATTTTTCCAAAAAGTCAAAATGTGTGTTTACAAACAAACATAATCATCTCGTTGGGGTCTTAAGCCGCCTGCCAACACTTATTCCAAAAATAATCTCACTCCGGTGGCTCAGGAGGAACATCTGGGAGACTTAAAAATACACACAGTTTCATGCCTGTCTGTCCTCACCCAGCAGGGGTTATCTCAGCACACTGTTGTTAAGGCATCTCTGCTTCTTTTCCCTCCCGTCCAGCTCGGGACAGCCACCGCTTGACTCGACGTGAGCCGAGGGCCAATCTCTCAGTAAATACCAATCTCTCCTCCTTTTCTGTCGCAGTGAGCATATCATCGCCGCAGGAGGGACGCTGTTTTCATTATGCCCTAAGCCTCTTAGTGGCACCACGCTCTGTCACTTGAAGAGGGGCCTCACATTATGAACTGTATGAATGTAGCACACATTTGAAGTGCCTCTCCCTCACACCCGCCCATATAACATGGCATGTGGATCCCTGCTCTGCTCTGCTATGAATAGGAACAGCAGATAATTCCTTGCTTTCTAAATGTACACCTGGATGTAATCCCATAGTTGAGAGAGAGAGAGAGCGAGAGAGAGAGAGAGAGAGAGAGAGAGAGAGAGAGAGAGAGAGAGAGAGAGAGAGAGAGAGAGAGAGCGAGAGAGAGAGAGAGAGAGCGACCGAGAGTGAGAGAGAGAGAGAGCAAACAAGCAAGCAAGCGGGTTAGAGAAGATAGGGACGCATGATAGGAGGAAAACATCAAGCCATGAAGTGAAGTGGCCGAGTTAACCGTTGTTTAACTCGGTCAGGTTGGCTGACATCACTCTTCTCACTTATTTTAAGTCTAACTGGCTAAAAAGGCAGCATTACATTTAGTTTATTAAGGGGCCACCATATTCACATTTTATTTTCGTTAATGGACAACCAAACTGTGTGCTTGGGGACGGCATACGTAGTGCACGTGTAGGGGCCCATGGCGAGTTTGTGTCCAGGGCCCGTGGTCATCATAATCTGTTCATGTACACATACGTATAATAACTATGTGTAACCCGGTTATTATTTTGGTTTCATAACATTTATTATTTTGGTACATTGTACTATATTGTAGTATGATTAAAATATGTTCAATGTTATTTCAAATATGTATATATGATTTTATATACACTACCGTTCAAAAGTTTGGGATCACCCAAACAATTTTGTGTTTTCCATGAAAAGTCACACTTATTCACCACCATATGTTGTGAAATGAATAGAAAATAGAGTCAAGACATTGACAAGGTTAGAAATAATGATTTGTATTTGAAATAAGATTTTTTTTACATCAAACTTTGCTTTCGTCAAAGAATCCTCCATTTGCAGCAATTACAGCATTGCAGACCTTTGGCATTCTAGCTGTTAATTTGTTGAGGTAATCTGGAGAAATTGCACCCCACGCTTCCAGAAGCAGCTCCCACAAGTTGGATTGGTTGGATGGGCACTTCTTGCGTACCATACGGTCAAGCTGCTCCCACAACAGCTCAATGGGGTTCAGATCTGGTGACTGCGCTGGCCACTCCATTACCGATAGAATACCAGCTGCCTGCTTCTGCTCTAAATAGTTCTTGCACAATTTGGAGGTGTGTTTAGGGTCATTGTCCTGTTGTAGGATGAAATTGGCTCCAATCAAGCGCTGTCCACTGGGTATGGCATGGCGTTGCAAAATGGAGTGATAGCCTTCCTTATTCAGAATCCCTTTTACCCTGTACAAATTTCCCACCTTACCAGCACCAAAGCAACCCCAGACCATCACATTACCTCCACCATGCTTAACAGATGGCGTCAGGCATTCTTCCAGCATCTTTTCATTTGTTCTGCGTCTCACAAACGTTCTTCTTTGTGATCCAAACACCTCAAACTTGGATTCATCCGTCCACAACACTTTTTTCCAGTCTTCCTCTGTCCAAAGTCTTTGTTCTTTTGCCCATCTTAATCTTTTTCTTGTATTGGTCAGTCTCAGATATGGCTTTTTCTTTGCCACTCTGCCCTGAAGCCCAGAATCCCGCAGCCACCTCTTCACTGTAGATGTTGACACTGGTGTTTTGCGGGTACTATTTAATGAAGATGCCAGTTGGGGACCTGTGAGGCATCTGTTTCTCAAACTAGAGACTCTAATGTACTTATCTTCTTGCTCAGTTGTGCAACGCGGCCTCCCACTTCTTTTTCTACTCTGGTTAGAGCCTGTTTGTGCTGTCCTCTGAAGGGAGTAGTACACACCGGTGTAGGAAATCTTCAATTTCTTAGCAATTTCTCGCATGGAATAGCCTTCATTTCTAAGAACAAGAATAGACTGTCGAGTTTCAGATGAAAGTTCTCTTTTTCTGGCCATTTTGAGCGTTTAATTGACCCCACAAATGTGATGCTCCAGAAACTCAATCTGCTCAAAGGAAGGTCAGTTTTGTAGCTTCTGTAACGAGCTAAACTGTTTTCAGATGTGTGAACATGATTGCACAAGGGTTTTCTAATCATCAATTAGCCTTCTGAGCCAATGAGCAAACACATTGTACCATTAGAACACTGGAGTGATAGTTGCTTGAAATGGGCCTCTATACACCTATGTAGATATTGCACCAAAAACCAGACATTTGCAGCTAGAATAGTCATTTACCACATTAGCAATGTATAGAGTGTATTTCTTTAAAGTTAAGACTAGTTTAAAGTTATCTTCATTGAAAAGTACAGTGCTTTTCATTCAAAAATATGGACATTTCAATGTGATCCCAAACTTTTGAACGGTAGTGTATGTTTTATTTTACTTACGTCTTGTACGTAAGGCCAATCAAGAGTAAGGCGGAAGGGTCACGGTGAAGGGAGGGGCAAGCGGTTGTGAAGAAGGGAGAAGGAGGAGAAGAAGAGAGCAGGGTGCGACGGTAGATTCAAGGCTTGTGAAGAGGAGATAGTTGGAAAACGTAGCAAACGTCAGTCTTATGGTTTACAAGTTTAATCGCACATTATTCGAAGGCGTAAGCTATAAGTGTGATACTGGTGGATGTAAAGTGAACGGTCGGTTAGATGTTTCTGCGTCATTCTCCAGTTCACCGTCACTGTCGTGAGCCAGCTAGTTAGCTAAGCTAGCTGATGTAGTCGCCTTTTTGGCTAGTTCAGTGAACATACGCAGCTATTAAAAGAAGACTCGCACGGGATCAGACACACCAGATAGCGGTTTGAGCCACCACGGTTCACCACCCAACGCAAAAAGCATAAGCAATGTGTTAGCGGTCACCGACCATTTCACACGTTATGCTCAAGGCCTTCCCAACAAGAACCGAGAAGACACGTTATCACGAAGGTTCTGGTGGAGAAGTATTTTGTACATTATGGACTGTCTGCGAGTATCAATTCGGATCAAGGAAGAGATTTTGAAAGTCAGTTGATCCGAGAGCTCCTGACATTGATGGGAATTCGTAAATTGCGGACAACTCCCTACCATCTGCAGGGAGACCCTCAACCGGAGAGGTTCAACCAAACCCTACTCTCCATGCTTGGGACTCTGGGCCGAAAGAAGAAACACAACTGGAGCCAGCATGCATGTTATCTCGTTCATGCCTACAATAGTACAAAGTGTGACGCCACAGGATATTCGCCGTATCATCTTGATGTTCGGCAGAGAGGCCAGACTCCCTGCTGACTTGTGTTTCGGGACCTCTCCAGATGGCATAGAGGACGGTTGTCATTCCCGCTATGTAGCTAGGCTAAAGGAAGATCTAAAACAAGCCTACAAGCTTGCATCTGTGGCCACAGATAAAAGGCATCAGAGAAACAAGAAGGCTTGTGACCAGAGAGTTGTATTTCAGTCCTTGGAGATTGGTGACAGAGTGCTACTCAAGAACTGGGGCCTGAGAGAAAAACACAAATTGGAAAGCAGATGGAGCCCTGATCCCTATGTTTTGGTGGGGAAGATGCCCAACCTTCCAGTGTTCAAGATCAAACGCGAGGATGGAAGAGCTGGTACCAAGACTATTCAAAGAGATCATCTCCTTCCCATTGGTCAGCTTGTAAGAATCCTGAACACAGACCTGGTACGAACCACCTGTCAGACCAGGAACCAGAGCTGAGACCCATCAGAATAAGAAAAGAACCTTACCTGAGACTCAAGAAGCTTGTCAAGAGTTGCAATAAGTTTTAGATTCGTCTTCTGACCTTGAGTATTATGTACCTCAAGGTACTTTCTAGAAAGGCTGTTTTCGCAAGAGTCTGGATGCTGTTAGAGCCCCAACTGTTGTCCAAGATGAAGACGACGCTCCTTATCAAACAGATGGAAGTGGTTCTGATGACTGATTCTCGTCCGATGATGATGCTGACTCAGAGCAATATAGCTTAGGAAACCAGGAGTCTGACCAAGAGTTAGCTCCTGATGACACCAGTGATCCTAAATCTGAGCCTGACTCTTACAATGTAGGGTATGTTCCCCATAGCTACTCCCACACCCCTTAGCCTTACCATACACCAGCCAGAAGCAACTCACCTAGTGACACCTCTGACACAGACACAGGGGAGGGTCAGGGTCAGCAGCGGGCACGGGACAATAAAGGTCAGGTGATCCGGGAAGATGGGTCAGATGGGGAAAGGCAGTCGGAGGATCCAGATGAGTCTAGTACAGAGAGTGTAGAGCAGGTGCCTAGTAGGCCCCAGAGAAGCATATAGATATAAAGAAGAGACAGTTAATGTGCCCAAGGCAATGTGAAAGTCAGATCTGAGCCAAGGCCAAATAGAGCTGTAAAGCTAACAATCAGGCTTACCTATGATGAGCCAGGTAGATCCAGCGACCAACCGCTAACCATTGTGCACAGAGGTCTTGTCATTGAGATCAAACAAACTTAGAGTAAAACAGGTCATACACTCTAAGTACTCCTTTGACCAGTTTCTTAGTGTCTTATATGAGGACATACAGACATTTAGAAGGGGGAGGGTGTAACCCCGTTATTATTTTGGCTTCATAAGTTTATCATTTTGATGCAGTTTTACTATAGTGTAATATGATTAAAATATGTTGAAATGTTCACTGTTATTTCAGATATGTATATATGATTATATGTTTTATTTTACTTACCTCTGGTACGTAAAGCCAATCAGGAGTAAGGGGAAGGGTCACGGTGAGGGGAGGGGCAAGCGGTTGTGAAGAAGGAAGAAGGGAGGAGGAGGAGAAGAGAGATGGGGTGAGACGGTAGATTCAAGGCTTGTGAAGAGGAGATGGTTGGGAAATGTAGCAAACGTCAGCCTTATGGTTTACAAGTTTAATCGCACATTATTCGAAGGTGTAAGCTATAAGTGTTATACTGGTGGATGTAAAGTGAACGGTCGGTTAGATGTTACTGCGTCATTCTCCAGTTCACCGTCACTGTCGTTAGCCAGGCAGTTATAAGCTAGCTGATGTAGTAGCCTTTTTGGCTAGTTCAGTGAACATACGCAGCTATTAAAAGAAGACTCGCACGGGATCAGACACACCAGACTGCGGTTTGAGCCACCAGGGTTTGCTCAAACTTCCTCTGGCTACGTGGGATTCTCACGTTGGAACGAGTCACCAGAAGCAAGCCTTTCGTCTCGTTCTCACCCCTGCCTGGACCATTCGCGCGCACCGCCAATTCCTATCATTGTAAGAACATTCTGGAACTGCCATTCTCCTGATATGAGTGATTGCGTTTGTCCGTTTAGCTTGCAAGAGTGAAGATAACATCGGCTGGACACGTGATATCAGGTCTGCAACGAGGGTGGGTTTTTGAGAACCTCTTTATTAGTTTGATAGATGCCGGCTTTAGTTGAGTTAATGTTTAATGTGTTTGATTTGGAATATTGAAAAAGGTACCCACTTTAATTTTGTATTTGAACTGTACTTGAGTCTGATATAGTGAAAGTGCACTATTTTTGTTTTTGTTTTGTTTTTTTACAATAACTAAATATTTCGAGTTACAACTTTGTCTTGTTTGATTATTCATCAAAAGGTTATTCACTTCATGGGAATTCGTATAATTAGGGAACCCAAGCTAAGATTAATGTAAATTGGCTTATAGTGAGAGAACCTAGGGCCCTGCCCTCTATAGTCACGGGGTAAAAGGGGCTACATGTCATGCTAAAAAGCTTACCAAATAAACACCTAAAAATAATAATAATACATACATACATACATACATATATACCTAAAAAAAGCTTTTATCGGGCCTTCTTTGAAGAGAAGTCATTGATCAAATCAAGTCCAATCAGTTTTATTTGTGTAACCTACAAAAAGACTCACTGGCTGATCTCCAAGGGGTCGGCCCTTTTAGTCGAGTGGTTAGCGCAAGATCGAATCCAGCACCGGGCGAGAAAATAGCTCGATTACATTGGTGGCAGCGGTGGGATCCGGAAGTGTCCGGAAGCGTGCAGCTCCTCAGAAGTCTCTTCGCAGCGCAGGAATAACAAAGCGCGAGGGCGCACTTCCGGGAGAAGGTGACTACTGCAACCTACAAAAAGACTCACTGGACATCGACATGGGATCGTCCCCTTTAGTCGAGCGGTTAGCGATGTCGCCTTGTGATGCAGAACACCCGGGATTGAATCCCGCACCGGGGGAGAAAATTGCTCGGTTACATTTGTCTAGCCCATTATCACAAATTACAAATTTGCCTCAGGGGGCTTTACAGCAATACAACGTCCTGTCCTTAGACCCTCGCATCGAATAAGGAACAAAACAGGAAGAAATCTCGATCGAACGTTAAGCAAATCAACTAGCTGTACAAAAAAAAATACATTTGACTCACCAATGTTGTCTATTTGAAGACAAAATCCATCCTCCTTTCTTTCTGGATGAAATGGTCGATCACATGGTCATAGAACACTCCTTTGGCTTTTAAATAAGACAAGGCTGTTTTTGGAAGCCTGTGTAGTTCCATGACCCATTCTCTGACGAGAAAAGAAAGTACGCCCAGCAGTAAAGTTTTCCGCTTTGCTCGGATCCAGTGAGCCACGGGTACCTTTCGTAGACGCTTGCGTGGAAATGCCGCACATATATCTCCCCCGATTGGGTCAGAGCCGCTACCTGTGGGGTTGGTCTGCCCATCTCCACAATCCTTGGCTTTTCCCCAAACGATCGTCTTGAAAATGGTGTGACTAATAAATCTGCCACCACATCATTCACAAGTTCTCCTTGAGACATTATTCTCATTCACGGCTAGCTAACTTAGCTAACTAAATCAAAAACACAAACGCTAGCTAACATTAGCCACCAACTACCACGACGTGCTGCGGAATGCACCCACAACGGTTTCAACCACAGACCTAGGCGCTGCTGCTGATTGGCTGAACAAACGGTCACGTAGGCTGTATGCAGCGAAGGCCCTATGGCGCTGTACAAGTATAAAAGAATACGCCCATCTGCTACACATCAAAATCTGATTGGTTGAGTAATCTATCAATCCAGTATTAACACCTAACTTATTTAGATAGTGGAGACCTTCACTCGAGATGCCAAAGGCGCTGGCAGGAGGAGTCTTCTCACACAGTTACAACAGAGGGAAAAAGCTGATTGGATGATTTTTTTTTGGCCGAGAGACTGCAAGAAGAGCCTCGTATGTGTAGTCAAAATCAAAATGTAATGTGATATTAACAGATTGATTAGAAGATTGTATTATATTTATGAAAGTGTTTTCCTTTTTCTGTAGAGTCTTAGGCCTTCACCGAAGGCTTAGAAGGCCCTGACGGTTCGCCGCAGTATTTCAACCGCTTGTATCCATGATCTCACCCTTTCGGTCACTACCCAAAGCTCATGACTGTAGGTGAGGGTTGGAATAAAGATTGACTGGTAAATTGGGAGCTTTGCCTTCAGTTCCCTCTTCACCACAACGGTCCGGTTCAATGTCCGCATTACTACTGATGCTGCACCAATCCGCCTGTCAATCTCCCGCTCCAACCTACCCTCACTCTTGGGCAAGACCCCGAGATACTTGAACTCCTTCACTTGAGGCAACACAACAACTCACCCCCAACCTGGAGGGAGCAATTTCCGGTAGAGAACCATGGCCTCAGACTTGGAGGTGCTGACTCTCATCCCGGCCGTTTCACACTCAGCTGCAAACTGCCCCAGTGCACACTGGAGGTTGCATCCACACAGTCCCCTTCTTAATAACTCGGTGACTCTGTGGACACTAAAGCAGCTGTGAGGTGTGCTGCGCCAAGGTAAGTTGCATCCCCCCTTAAAATTGTGAGCACCAGCCGCCACTGGTGGGCATACCTATAAAGGGATCAAGTTTATCTTGGCAGTCTAATGTATCATAATAAATTAAAAGTAGACCAAATCTCAAAACAAGATTTTGTCTAGATTCAAGTTTGTTTTTTTGTTTTCCTTTTCATCAAATGTAACACTCATCAGTATAACAAATTGATTTCAACAAAACCTTTTAAAATCTCCAACTGATCTCACAGAAATACATGAAATGACCACAACCTCTTAACACCGCATTACATGGTGTTGGCATGTAATTTGTTAAAATTACATGTCAAAATCATTTTGCCACCATCTGTCACTCTTTCCTGGCTTCTCAAGGAAGCTTCTGGACAGGACCCTGTCCTCTCACCTCACCACCTTCACCCAGAATAACTAGCCTCACAAGGTCCCAGAGGAGCTGACTGCATTCTCTAGAGTCAACCAGGAGATCTTCTTGTTGGCAGGACACCTGTGTGGTACGCAGACCTTGCACAGTGGTCCCTAATGCTCTGCGTGCACGTGTTTTGACCATGGCCCATGAGGGCCACCTGGGCATTGTGAAGCTAAAACAGCACTGCCGGGACTGGTTGTGGTGGCCAGGGATAGAGACATTGAGGCCCTGGTCAAGGACTGCTTTGCCTGCCTCGTGAGTGGCAAGACTGGCCACCAGGCAGTTTGACCAGTCAAAACGAGCCAGGGTACCAGACTTCCCCCCCCTCAGTCCGTAGGCCCCACCGGGTCAATAAAATGGCCTCATACTGGTCCTCTCCTCTCCAAGTCCCCTGTCAGCTGGGCCCAGCCACCTACCAGCTGCCTTCAAACGGTGCCGGCTTTGCCTCACACAACTGTCGACACACCCCAAACCATACGCTCAGCATGGCAGGATGCCCCGGTGCCTTAAGCAGCCACTACACAGGCCCCAGACACTCCTTGGACTCAGGTACCCCAGCCTTCTGTCCCCCCACCTTGGCCTGCTTGGCCTCAGCCTCATGCCTCCCCGCGACCTTCTCTCACATATTCATGCCCTGGCCACTTAGAGGGCTTAGTGTCATCATTTCACGTTTATAATCCTGCTGGGGGAGGTGTTATGTCTGCACATTGAGTCATCAGTGATGCATTGAGTTATAGCATTGTTCTGTTGTGCTGCAATCATTGTGTTATGCCTGAGTGATGGGTATTCAATTGTGTTGCTGTCTGTGTCGTGAACGTGTTGATGCTACAATTGATGGTGTGATCCTTTCGAACACAATAGTCCTTTCATGTATTTCTGTGAGATCAGGAGGAAAATACCCCCCCTCGCTCGCTCGCTCTCTCTTGCACACGTGCACACACACACATACATACACCTTAACCCTGCCTTCAATAATAACTCACACCTTAACTCACACTTCAAGCAAAGGTTAATAGCCAAAAAAAAAAAAAAAAAAAAACCTATGCCTAAGGGCCTACCAACACGGGGATCACTGGTTCAAATCCCTGTGTTACCTCCGGCTTGGTCGGGAATCCCTACAGATACAATTGGCTGTGTCTGCGGGTGGGAAGCCAGATGTGGGTATGTGTCTTGGTCGCTGCACTAGCCCCTCCTCTGGTCGGCCGGGATGCCTGTTCAGGGGGTGGGGGAAGTGGGGGGAATAGCATCATCCTCCCACGTGCTACGTCCCCCTGGTGAAACTCCTCACTGTCAGGGGAAAAGATGTGGCTGGCGACGCCGCATGTATCGGATGAGACATATGGTAGTCTGCAGCCCTCCCTGGAATGGCAGAGGGGGTGCAGCAGCAACCGGGACGGCTCGGAAGAGTGTGGTTATTGGCCGGATACAATTTGGGAGAAAAAGGGGGAAATTATCACACACACAAAAAAACATACGCCTCTGTTCCTCCAGCTTAAATACAGATAACTTCACCATTTGCTCATTAGCATACAGTAACAGGCAATTTTTTAATCGAGGCCTGGTTTTAATACCTTAATGTATTAATGGATTTTTTCAGTTTTACCCTGAATCACATCAGATCATTCCTCTCCAGTGATCATCTTGGATGTCTGAGTTCCCTTAGTATCAGAGTTAGGACCTTCTGGTACCCTATTTAACCATGTAATTAATCCAACTAAAGAGGACAAATGTACACTTCATTACACACTTTTTTCTTTTAAGCTTAACTATGTCCAACCACCCCCTACCCATGCACCCCAGAAATATCCCAGGTCCTAAATCTGGTCATGGAGGCAGTTTTGTTTCATCCATCCATTATCTAAGCTGCTTATCCAAATTCGGGTCGTGGGGATGTTGTAGCCTATCCCAACAGTCATTGGGCGGCAGGCGGGGAGACACCCTGGACAGGCCGCCAGTCCATCACCAGGCAGACACATTCACACCTAGGGATAATTTTGTATGGTGATTCACCTGACCTGTACATGTCTTTGGGCTGTGGGAGGAAACTGGCGCACCTTGAGGAAACCCACGCAGACACGGGGAGAACATGCAAACGCCACACAGAGGATGACCTGGGTCGACCCCCAAGGATGGGCAACCCCAGTGTTTGAACCCAGGACCTTCTTGCTGTGAGCTTTCTTCTTGCTGGTCGCCTCACGGCAAGAAGCAAGAAGGCAGTTTTATCGATGCAAATAAGAAAAGAAGTCTTTCCAATGATCTGTCTCTCTAATAATAATCTTGTGCTTTCTGTGATTGCACCATTATTGTTTGTTAACTAATTAACATCAACCAGTATGTAGATTTTGTTTGGAGTATAGCTGATACCATTGACCTTTGAGTTGGTTCAAAGGTCAAAAGTGAGAAGATTACCATTTCACTCCTTGGTCAACTGCTTTAAGAAAATATTCTAAAAAAAAAAAAAAAGCAACCAAAAAAAAAATTGCGATGGTCCAAAAGCAGAAAAGCTTTTACTTCAGGCTTAGCTTTCCTCCTTCAAGCACTCACTTTCACCGCCACACCATCATCAACCCCTTAGCCAGGCTGCCATTTACAGTAAGCAGCATCCTGCTTAGCTGGCACCTTTCACTTTTTAAGCAGCACTTAATTTACTGCAGGACATTTTAAATCTCTTGCCTGTATGGCACTGAGTCGCTGACAAATGCCTGGTTGCAAATGTGTCTCATTGACTGCTGACTCGGTTGTATTACAAGCCGACAGATAGGGCCTGCCACAGTAATGTGGCCCTCAGGTTTATCCTCAGATGTTGGGGAAGTGTAATAATTTAGATTAGATGAGAGCATACCGGCAGGCAGGGACAAGCAGATCTTTCTCTCTCTCTCTCTCTCTCTCTCTCTCTCTCTCTCTCTCTCTCTCTCTCTCTCTCTCTCTCTCTCTCTCTCTCTCTCTCTCTCTCTCTCTCTCTCTCTCTCTCTCTCTCTCTCTCTCTCTCTCTCTCTCTCTCTCTCTCTCTCGCTCTCGCTCTCTTTCAAACCCCCCTTTGGGATTGAAGCTATCTGCCATAGCCAGAGCATATTCCCTACATCAATGTGTCAGGGGGAAAGCTATTAAAACGGCTTTACTTTTCCTAAGTATCATGAGAATAAGCACAAGATTTAGTGAAATCCCCCCCCCCCCCGAGCCTGGAAAATCTTGGGGATTTTCCCCCTGAAATGTTTCCTAATGGACTGCTCAGAAGTGTCAGAAACTCTCGTCAGACTTGAAAGGTTTTTTTTTTGATGGATGCCCAAGAGTCTTGCACGACCGGGGATTTCTATGTATTCTTGGGGGAAGCTAAAATTACAACTTGGAAGAGTGAGTGCCTCTGAACTTTTTATACACTAGGACGAGATGCGGAGCAACAACCAAACCGGTCACCAACATATGATGTCATGATTCCTGTGTAGATTAAGCTTGAGAGGAGATACTCTCTCTCCATTCAGTTGCTCCCTCACATTAAGGGTTTGATCAAAGTGGGTATTTGTGGAAAAAGGGAAGAGAAAAGGTCTTGGGATTTTTGGAATGAGAGCAAACTTCTCCCAGTCCATCATAAATGAGGTTTACCGTGATGTGCGGAAAACCACAAAACTAGAAAGTGAAGTGAACTGTGACGTGCAGATTTAAATAAGAGTCAGGCTCCAATGCATGCATTGAAAAAAAAAGAAGCATGTTGATCTTAACTGTGCGTGTCTGTTTGGAGAGTCTGGGAAGTCGTATTTGCATGTCAATAATTAATTTTCTACGTCTCCTCTACACTCTCTGTTTGACTGTGGAGCAATCCAACAGCACCTAAATGAGATGATGAGATGAATGCCCAGTCTGATCGTCAATACACATCCTCAACATGAGGGGGATCTGGGAGGCATGCAGCAAAGACCAATTTCACGTTTTAAAAGAAAAGTTAATACATACCCATGCCAAAAAAACAAAAAAAGACTACAAGGCCTAATTTAACTCTGCCTCTTAAATTAAATTGATTTAATTGATCTTTCATTTAAACCATGCATTTCAATCAAGAGAAAATTATTGTTGACAGTGGCAACCCTTGAATGGATGCTTGATATCTTAAGCAGCAGCCTAACCAGAGAACCACAAGAAGGGACTCTTAATCAAGGGCTGCAAAAGATAGTTTAGAGCATTCCATGTGAACGAAGGCCGTCGTTGTCAGGGGATTTTCCCACAGGGGAGCAGACGGTAGTAATTGCCATATCAGACATCATAAATTAAATCTACTACAGATGAATTTTGATATTGTACACACCCTGGCTGAAGCCTTTTCATGTGATGCAACCCAGGCCATCTATTAGCTGCAATCAAAAAAAGAGCAATAAAAAAAGAACAAAATCAGCCAATGGGTAAAAGGAGCAAAGGAGGGAGACTAAAAGCACGGCCAATAGGTATTCAAACAACAAATGAGGTCGACAGACACTAAACATTACTGAGGCTGTTGTTCACTATACCGTGACGGTTAATTGACAGGGTCTTGTCTATTTTTTTTGGGGGGGGGTCTGATAGAAGATGGCACTCTCCCCGGCTCCGGCTCACAACCCCTCTCTTCCTCCTCTGTCACCTTCCATTTCCTTTTCACCCCCCAGGTCTTTCTGTACCTGTCAGTTTCTTTCTGCGGTGTGACTCCTTAATCCACCTGAGTGCATGGAGGACAGTTTTGACATAAGAAGAAAAGATAGACTCCTGAGAAGAAGGCCAGTATCTTTAGAGCCCGGGGGATAACCGGATTACCACGGCCATTTTGTGCTGCTGGCAGTTTTTCTTATTACCCATTCAACCCCCCCCCTCCAGCCCCATCTTTTCTCTGGAGTTGAAATGTCGCCCTTTCTTAGAAGTCAGACCAAACATTGACTAGTACACAAACACGCTCCTCCAACACTATCGGTGTTTTACCCCCAAACAGGTTTGCACAAACCACACAAAAAAACAACCCTTACGAAAAAGTGATGTCTAACCGCTCACAACACGTGTCTTAAATCTGATCGTACAACCTCATATTCATGAAAATCCATCCGCCATCCTTTTGTATCTCAGACAGACTCCTTCCTCTCACCGTTGAAAGCCATTAAAGATATTGTTCCTCCGTGGAAGTAATCAGCGTCTCTGTGTGGCGGTGGGTGCCTCCTGCGTCTGAGGCCCGAGCCACACAGCACAGCAGATAAGGGCCCAGTGATGAGAAGAGAGATCAACCGGCTGACCCCTGCTGTCAGTCACTTCATCCCTTCAGCCCATCTGCTCCGAAGGAGACCGGCTTGTCCCCGAACACTGCGTTTTTCAAAACGCCTTATCGTCTCTGCCACCAGTGCCATGTGCACCACTGGATCTTTTATGTCCATTTATTTTGCCTTTGAAAAGGCTTGCTGTGCCATTGATTGTCAAGGTAAAATGAAATAAGGGCCTCCTCCTCCTTGCTGGTATCCTGATATATCTAACCCAGCTATATCAGCAAGGATGAAAGGAGCACCGCTGGCTCCCATTAGCTACCCCTGATATGTCTGCAGAGAAGCACATCGTCCCTCTGCCACTGTAATAATCCCTTGCAAAGGTGCCATTTTGGGTGGCCTCTGCATCCTAAAGCACAGCATTTTATCCTAATCCCCGGGAATCATCGTCCTAACTCTCATAAATAGTAAACCACTTCATAGCTGTTTGTCTTGATGCATGCTCAATAATCCAGGTAAGGAAATCACAGAAAGTTGAATCAGTTCATCTGGACACAACGTTTATTGACAGAAACATTCCGTCACTCATCTAAGTGACCTCTTCAGTCTAAACCGACTGCAGGTGTCGTGGGGATACCTGCAAGGGGGAAATCCCTCAGAATTAAGGTGCAAATAGTACACATTGCCATTGTAACTCTAGTTAATGGTCACGGTAATGTGCATATGAAACTGGTGGTTGGTTTTGGTTGTTATGCCACTGTATTGTCTATAAGGGTGGGGATACCTGCAGTCAGCTGAGACTGAAAAGAGGTCACTTAGATGAGCGATGAAACGTATCTCCCAATAAACGTTGTGTCCGGATGAACTGATTCAAATTTCTGTGATTCATAGCCTATTGTTATCATTCGTAAATACTGCACCCTCTAGACAGATTTACCACACTTTTATACAATTTGTTTCTGGGTTGTTTTGTTTTTTTCCGTTATTATGACAGCAACACATTTCTCTGTCAATGTCATTTCAATAACAGGTAAAATGTCTAAGGAAGAGTAGTTACTAAAACTAACAACCAATGAAGTAACCCATAGTGAATCTATTGATTTTTTTGTGGACTATGAGGCATTGGATGGAGTGGTGTGGAGAGGTGGTGGTGGGGAGGGGCTCCTCTGTTAAAGCTGTCGTCTCTGATTCAAAAGTTTTGAAACTGTCTGAATCTAATGGGAAAGTAGCATGATTGTGAGTCTTGGACAGATTTGAGGAACAACCTCACATGACGCACGTTTCAGCCTACCAACTCAATGGCAAAGCTGGGATTGCTTCCTCTCTTTTTTTTTGGCTGGGGGGAGGTTGGAAAAATATATTTATCATCAACATGCAATAAACTATGGCTCTTGTAACCTAGATTGGCATAAGTGTGTTTGGGTTATGTGAATGACTTGGAGTTAAACTATATTTATTTTGTTTAAATACAAATCTGGGAATCAATCTATACAATTATTGGGGTGGGCGGTCAACGAGAAATCCACCCCTGGCTACGCCCGTGCACCGACCGTGCTGGACATTGCTGTTAACTGAGAGAGGAACTTTTAAATTCATTCAACAGGCAAATTTGTATAATGCAGCAACTGGTTAAGTGCTGTTACCCATATCGTGCATGCGGTTTCTTTTATATATCAACGTTTCACTTCGGTTCACTGAAACATGTGACGGAGCTTGTTTGTGTCAACAAAAGGCACATCTTGATCATCTCCGCTGGCCTCGACAGAGATTTGGAGAGGTTAATTTTTTAAGAAGAATAAAAGGTATCTCAGAATTAAGGCACCGCTACTTCTTTTTTTTTGGAGAAGGGATTATCGTGCGCTCTCTTACTCCCATTGGCTTGGCTCGGTGCGGCGGTTGTGGTTGGTGATGGGTGGTAAGCACCATGTATAATAAGCTTCCAACTTGGCACTACTTCCATTCATGCGCCCCTCGGTTTGTGCTCCTCCGGTTTTCTCCTTCCCTCCGCTTACAGGCTACATGGTCGTGACTGCCTGTGGAATACGCGATTCTGTCTCCAAATGCACGGAATAAATATTTAAGCCGCAACTGACTCCCTCTGCGGGACGCGTCCGCCGGCGCGCCATCTTGCCTGTTACGCACGAGATCGGCATGGGCATTTAAGCACAGGTGGATGTTAATGAACCCACTTTGGGTTTGACGCCACGCGTGCTCTTGAGATGGAAAAACCTCTCGATCATATCAAGAGACCCATGAACGCTTTTATGGTGTGGTCCAGAGGCCAGCGGCGGAAAATGGCCCAGGAAAACCCCAAGATGCACAACTCGGAGATCAGCAAGAGGCTGGGCGCGGAGTGGAAGTTGCTGCCCGACGCGGACAAGCGGCCGTACATCGACGAGGCGAAGAGGCTGCGCGTGCAGCACATGAGGGAGCACCCCGACTACAAATACAGACCGCGGCGCAAACCCAGGAGCTCCGCGAAACGGGACCGCTTCGTCTTCCCCCTGCCTTTCTTCGGAGACGCGGCGGAGACTTGGAAAGGCTTTCCCGCCGACTCGTTCCTCGCGGAGAAGTCCTGCAGGGCTTTGCTACCCCTCGCGTCGTCGTCCCCGTATCCGCTTTTCGACCCGGTTGCTCAGTTCGGCTCCGGAGCCGTCCAGCGTCTCTCGGAAGTACCCATGGCGGCCGGTGCCGTGCCCTACGCGCACGCGTTCGGGTTTCAGACCGGGACGATGGGGAGCCTGGGGTGCCCCGGTCAGCATCCGCCCCCCGCTAGCCCGGGATACGTGGTGCCGTGTAACTGTAACGCCTGGCCCGCGGCCGGTCTACAACCCCACGTCGCCTATATCCTCTTCCCGGGCGGGATGAGCAAGACGGGGATGGACTCGTACACTTCACCAAGCTCCAACGCGTAACGAAGTCCACTCGGACGTGGCATTGACTTGACTGGGGGCAAAGACTGGGCGGAAGATTGCCCCTCTGTGTCCGAGTTGTAGTTGTTCATATATCATGTGTAAACGTAGCCTACTGCCAAGTGAAGAAGTGGGGCAAACTTCCTCGTGTCTCCGTGGAGTCGTTGCTGTTGGGACACAGTGATGCTCCGTGTTAGTGAAACTGGTTTAGGATCACCTCCAACACTGTTTAGTGGGGCAGCTCAGAACTTTATCAACATCCACATGGTGAGAAATCAAGAGACTGAAGCTTTAGGCTGGATTCCACCAAAGTGTATTTCTAATGGCCACAAGACGCAAGAGGAATAATTTTTTTATGTTTATCATTTCTGTTTGTATTTACTTAGATAATTTAGAAAGTGGGGGGGGGGGGCTGACACTGCTTTGTGGGCTTCATCTTGCATCGGAACGGCGGCATGTGAAAATGTTTGAATTTGACCTTTAGACTGAGAATTAAAAGAAAAAGTTTATAGAAGATTGTTTTGCCTTGTTGCTGAAGTCTGTTGTGTTGTAATAATAGCTCACACATGACCGTGTATTGCGGCAGTGGAGCGGAGATGCAAGGCAAAGTCACCTGTGTGACCGAGAACTGTGTGGTCTCCCCCCAAGCTCCACAGCCTCCAACATCTTGGTGTTGTTTTTCATCAACCTCTATCTTTTGAATTTCACATCAGACGAAATCGCCAAGATCTCCTATCCTGTCCATGGCCGATGCTGACATCCTGACCCATGCTTTTGTCTCATCCAGATTAGATTACTGCCATGTCCTTTAATTCCCCCTCCGGCCTGCCACGTGCTAGCACTAAAAACTTTCAGCTGGTCCAAAATGTTGCTGCTAGAATGTCAACTAAAACAAAAAAAAGTTTGGGCATATTTCCCTCCACTGGCCACCCATTCATGCTAGATCTGACTTTAAGGTGCTGCTGTTAACCTATAAGATACTTCATGGGCTTGCCCCCTCATATTTGTCAGATCTTATGCGGCTTTATGTAGCTTCTCAGTGTGCAGGCCTCCTCTCTGTCCCCAGAGGTAAACAGAAGTCTGCAGGCTGCAGAGCCTTCTCTTACCGCTCCTCCTTTCTTTGCCACCATCAGAGGATCTGACTCGGTAGACTCTTTCACATCTAATCTGAAAACCCATCTTTTCTCATTAGCCTTCAACTAGTTGTCTTATTTCTTTGGTAGTTTGACTTCCTTCTGAGCAGTTACAGCTATCCTCTTTAGGGAGGGTCTCGGTCTCAGTTCATTTGTAGGTCTTAGCAGTAATCTCTTGGTTTTGTCCTACCAACGAGAATGTTCCTCAACTTTCTGAATGCATTGCACCGTCCTAACCTTCTGTTTGCATCTCTGAACACGTGTGAACCCATCTTGTGCACCAGTCCCCCTCTATCTCTTTTTTCTCTATCTGTTTCTGTCTCTGTCTGTCTGTCTGTCTGTCTGTCTGTCTGTCTGTCTGTCTCTCTCTCTCTCGCACAAGCTTTTCAGGACAAATTTTCTTCCTTTATGGACTGTCTGATGATCATGGATCATCTCTCTCTCTCTCTCTCTTGCTCTGTCTCTTTCTTTCTTTCTCGCTCTCTCTCTTTCTCTCTCTCGCTCTCTCTCTGGTGCGCACTTTCCAGGATAAATTCTTCCTTTATGGACTGTTTGATGACCATGGATCATCTCTCTCTTTCGACCTCCCGATGACTTCGGAGCCTGTTTGGGATGCATCCTGTTTTCGCTTGGACACACTCCCACCCTCCTGGAGATTTATGCTATCATTTGTGCTGTTCTTGTTTAAAACTTGCTTTCATATTCTTTGTTTTAGCTGTGACAACTTCAGAATCACTCTCATCACTTCTCTCTTCTTCTTTCTCTCTCTGTGCGAATGCTGGTTGGAAGTCTGCCTCGCCTCATGTGGAGATGGTCTATTCTCTCTGCAGGGCCCCACTGAGCAGAGCGGGTTTGTGGTGCAGGGTCCCATCGGCTCTTCAGTGCATCTGACAGGATATTGGATGGACACAGATTCACTAAATTACTAAATTTGCCTTGCACTCTCTTTACAAGTTTATTACCCAGCACATTTAAATTTGCTAAATGTTATGCATTAACCGTATGTATTCTACAGCACCATGCTCTGTGTGTACTCTATGATGATACATTATAATTCTGTTATTTTTTGTGTATTCTGTGCATTCAACACCTGTATATCATGACTGTCCGTCCTGGAAGAGGGATCCCTCCTCCGTTACTCTTCCTGAGGTTTCTCCTATATTTTTTTCCTGATAAGGTTTGTCTTGGAGTTTTTATTCATTTGGGTCTAGGGTCCCAGTATAAAGGGTTCCATATATTGTCGGCAGCATGGTGGCCCAGTGGTTAGCACTGTTCCCTCACAGCAAGAAGGTCCTGGGTTCGAACCCCAGGCCATCCAGGTCCTTTCTGTGTGGAGTCTACATGTTCTGCATGGGTTTTCTCTGGGTGCTCTGGTTTCCTCTCACCATCAAAAAGACATGCATGTTAGGGTTAATACTCCTGTCTGTGCCCCTGAGCAAGGCAATGGGAAGAAGAACTGGAGTTGGTCCCCGGGTGCTGCAGCTGCCCACTGCTCCTATACAATAGGCTGGGTTAAATGCAGAAAACACATTCATTGTAAGAAGACAATGACAAAATAAAGCGGCTTTCTTTTCTGATTGTGAAGCCCTTCAGGGCTATCTTGTGAATTTGGGCTATAGCCGACACATAAACCCATAGTTTTTGATGAATCACTTGCTGTATTCTTTTGAGTGTATGAGGTTAGTGGGTGTAATGTTTTAGAGATGCTCCAATAATGCAACAAAATACAGCTCTCACTTTTTTGTATTCATTCATTTATTACGCTCACGACCAGATCACCATGATTGTTCGTGTAATAATATCGTGAAATATTGGCCCAATATGAGAAAAGTTTTTTTTTTGTTTGCCTCTGTTAGATGTCATGCGTTTGACAGTGGCAGTAATTACTTCCTTCATATTCAAATGTGAAAATGAAGGGGAGAAAAAAAACCCAATAATCTCTGTCATGGCAGGGCTTTTGTGTCCCAGCCACTTTAATTGACTTTGATTATTTGAATTCCCCAGAAGCTGCTGGCAAAATGACTGTTGGTCTTCTAATGAAAGGAAGAGTTTGGGGGGGGGGATGCAAAGGAAACAAGAACCAAAAACCGAGGGTGGAGGAGGGCATCGATGAACGGAGCTACCGGTGTGTGTTTGGTCCAAGTAGCGCGCGGGTGTTGGTCAGAGCGGGATACCTGCGATAAGAGAAGAATAGAACCTTCTCTCCTGCCCAACTGTTGACCGAGTGATAAGGGCCGAAACTTGAATCATGGAAATAGTTCGCTGGAGGCGGTGAGCCGTCACACTGAAACAACCATACCTTGTCTTCCTGTTATTCAATACGGTGCGTCATGCGTGGCGATGGCCAGGTTCATACAGTAACATGAGCTGAACACTGATCCCAGATCTGCACACCTCCATGTATAAGTGCCCAAACATTCACCTTCCGTAAAACCAAACACTGCAACACAGTCACAATTAGTTGATCCATCACTAATTAATTTTAAAGCACTTTTACCTTAACTTAACTTTAACTTAACTAAGTTAACTTAAACTTTTTTTTTTCATCAACAACTTAAAAGTTAAGCTAAGCTAAATTTTGGTTAGTTAAATTTTGGTTTTGTTTTTACTTTTTTGTACGGGGTTAATAATTAATCGATTAATTAGAGGCTTTGGACCAGAACATTTCTGGCGTAGGTCACCCCGGCCAGCAGGTTGACATAAGTTGGATGCATGTCCTTCAGCTCGAGTACCTGTTTAGCTAGCATCGACCCTGCTGAAGTGTCTTTGAGCTGCTGAGTTTCTACCAGCAGGTGCACTGCTCCGTAGCTGAACCTGTCGTCTGAACTTCTGATGAAGGCCAAGAATCAGGAGCTTGCCAACGGGGATCAAATAAAGTACTGTATAGTTCATCTGACTTGTGTCCCACTCTGCAATATACTTCTGTTATGCTGAAAACCACCTTGAGGCCTGATTTAGATCATCAGGTTTTGCTCTGAAGTGCGTCAAAACTGAGAACCTGTCTCCACAACCCAAATGAACAAAGCCGTTTAGTCACCCCTGTCTGCCTCGGTGTCTGCCCTTCTACCCGATTATGGTGTGTATGTATGTTGGCATGTCTGCACCCTGTTGGTGCATCCACATTTCTTTCACAGCTTGTTTTGTTAATCAGGGTGTTTTTCCTCATTCTAAGGATGTATGTTCCACTGCGCACACACACACACACACACACACACACACTCACACACAGGCCCAACCAACCAGGGGTCAATTTGGGCCCTATGGAGGGAGTGATTCAGGTTTCTGTATTTACATTTACACTCTCGACAGTTAGTTCTCATGAAAGGTGCCAGGTGTACCTATCGCCACTGTGTCCACACCCCTCAACACAACCGACCCAGAAGCGTGCATGTGAACGTGATGATTGCGCGCGCAGGCAGCTGTATCACCGACGGGGTGGAGGCCAGCTGACCCCACCCAAAAACCTCCATCGCGTCGTCGCTGCCACCACCAAACCTCATATACATCCTTCTCGGTTTCACCCCTTCCTCTACCAAACGCTCGCACTCCTCCTCAGCACTGGACCATCAGCTCAACTTCAGAAACTCTTCAACATTTTGAACTGGACACACACCACCTCGCACACCGGGTGTGTACACGTACTCCCTATCACACACTCTCCCTGACGCACCGAGGAGGAGACGAGCATGGGGTCTTCGGTTCTCCAGAACGCCGGATTCGTTTTAGGCATTATCGGCGCAGCCGCCCTCATCGCGGCCACCACCATGAACAACTGGAGTATCAAGGACAGGCAGCAGGATGTGGTGACATCCATTTACACTTACAAGGGCCTCTGGCGGGACTGTGAGACCGAATCCTCCGGATTCACAGAGTGCCGACCGTTTTACGGCCTCCTGGGCTTCGCAGGTAAGGAGAGAGGGCTTGGATTCACCCTTGACTGGGTTCACATGCTTATTGGCACCTTAACGTAGGCTGGTTCAGGGCTATATCATTTTTGATGTCAGCGAGAAAAACAAAAATTTTGCCGTTCCTGTGGCAATGAATTTGACACCGACTTCAGAGAGTGCGTGTACCATTCACATCCTGATTTGGTTTACTTCCTTGTTAGCCCAGTGCTTATGAACCATTACAACAAAATCAACCAGGGTGCTGCAGCTACATCCATCTAGCTGGTCAACCACTCACACATAATCCAGTGACCGCTTGGCTTTGCCTTCACAAAGACAGTTTAAGGAGAGGTTGCTTACTTTTACAGACAGATGAAGTTTCCATTTCCACAATCATACGTCATAGGAACTGAACGGGCCGATAAAATATATCTCCCGTCGTTTCTCACCGCCTTTACAGCTGCAGAACATGGGTGTCGCGTCTAGCTTCACCTTGTGTGTTGCATAAGAGGCCATCAGAGGAGCTGCATCCTCATCGCTGGGCGTCAGGGTGTGAACCCCATGCAGAGGCATCAGGACGAATCACTTCCTCTCCCTCACCCACGCCGCCGTAACATATCGAGTAACACGTAAATTGTATGAAATGCATCATACGAGGCTGTTTACTCAAGCACATAAAAGTGCAAGTCGAATGAGACGCCAGTCTTCCCCTGTTGAGTGTTCCTGACAGCGGAGCAGACAGGGGATGTATTTTACGGGGGGGGGGGTAATAAAGGACATACGAGGGGTTTGGGAATATGAATAGTGTGATACCCTGTTTACTGACCCTAGAGATGTTGTGGGATGTTTGATTTTATGACTCGCGAGGAGCTGAAGTTGTCGAATCCATTGTGTGGTTTGGGGGTTGGTGGACTTCGACCAGTGTGTTCTCACCTTGTTAGGACGCTTCCTCGTCCGTCCCTTTGACTCTAGTCTACGAAACTTGTCTCCACAATAGAAATATTTCTAATAAGGCATCCCTTAGCTGGGATATACCTTGGCCGATGCATTCATCTGAAAGACTTTGGGGGGGGGGGGACACACATGCGCAGATTAAACAACTTTGCAACAGAGGGATGAACATTTTTTTTATTAAATTTTTCTTCGACTTTATTTCCAATAGTCTGTGTATGCCACTATTATGTGCAATTTTGAAATAAATCCGCTAGTTAGTTAGGTGTGGGTTTTAGTTTGACTGCGATTTTGGGCGGAGTAAAGTTTTCCCACTGGGACATTGGCAAACACTTCAAAATTTGATAATAAATGCAATTAAGCTAGTGCAGGTGCTAAAACGTGTCATAAAACTTTATTACACGAGATAATTATCATCTCATACCAGTCTGATGTGTGTTTCTTTTCCCTTGTTCCCAGTTTCCATCCTCTTTCCTCAAACAAACTCCTGACAAGTCTCCCTCGTATCAGTGTTTGCGTTAGCGCCATAATGGCCAGCCTGCCCTAGCATTAGTCACCCCGCTTATCAGGCACAGAGCAAACAACAGGCAAAGGGCGGGTTGAAAGAGTGTACCAGGGAGAATTGACATCTCATGGCGGTATTAAATGAAGTGCATGAAAAATCATTTGTGGAAGGGTAACACCTTGTGACATAATGATGCACAGCGGCAACTTCTCTGTATAAGGATGCTTGTGTTGTGTGGCGCATGTCACTGATTGGAGGAGCTCGTCCACGTTTTTTCTTCAGTCTGGGATTTATTAAGGTTGAATAAGTAGGGCGTCCGGCTGGCATGGTGGTCTATTCCGTTGCCTAGCAATACGGGGGTCGCTGGTTCGAATCCCCATGTTACCTCCAGCTTGGTTGGATGTCTCTACAGACACAATTGGCTGTGTCTGCGGGTGAGAAGCCGGATATGGGTGTGTGTCCCGGTCGCTGTACTAGCGCCTCCTCTGGTCGTTCGGGGCGCCTGTTCAGGGGGGAGGAGGAACTGGGGGGAATAGCGTGATTCTCCCATGCACTACATCCCCCTGGTGAAACTCCACACAGTCAGGTGAAAAGAAGCAGCTAGCAACTCCACACGTATCGGAGGAGGCATGTGGTAGTCTGCAGCCCTCCCCGGATCAGCAGAGGGGGTGGAGCAGCGACCGGGGCGGCTCGGAAGAGTGGGGTAATTGGACGGATACAACTGGGGAGAAAATGGGGGGTGGGGGGTCCTATATAATAATAAAAAAAAATTGAAAAGTTGAATATCTCTCTGCAGCTTGTTCCAATTAAAGCCTATTTGTATTCTTGTCAAATCTGGCCCCATCAGAAAAGGGACCCGTGCCCCCTTTTAGTTTTGCAGTCTACCCCATTCAGTGTCCTACCAAATGTAACATGTTATTTCTCTATCATTAACATGTTTAATATGTTGCATCTGTCTTTGCACTGTCCTCCAGGCAGCTTCCAGGCGGTGCGGGCCCTCATGGTAGTAGGTGTGGTGGTGGGTGTGCTTGGGGCGTTGATATCAGCTTTCTCCCTGCAATGCCTCAAGATGAACACCATGGAAGACACCACCAAAGCCAAGATGAGCCTCACCGCTGGCATCATGTTCATTGTGGCGGGTGAGAGTCAAAACTTACAGACATAGCTTTTGAAAAGTATTCGCCGGTTAAATCAGCAGACTCTCGAGACACCCTCAGACAAGATAACATCTATGATGTTTCTAAAAAAAAATGTAAGCAACATTGTCATCAGCAGGGCACTTTTATACGAAGTCATTTGGAGTCGCTTTGCAATGGTCTTCTACTTATCCTGTTTGTAGTTATGAAAGCTTGTTTTTGGCCAAATGTGTAGTTTGCAGTTTCCTTTGTGTGTAGTTGAGAAAAAACTGGAATGGATAAAACGAACAAGAGAAAAACACTACATCCTTCTGTCCTCTTCATCTCCTGCTCGCTACTTATCTATCCTATCCTTCAGGTATTTGTGGGATTGCAGGAGCTTCTATCTATGCCAATCAGATCGTGGCCAGTTTCAGGATGTCCTCCTATCTGAACTCCGGCGGGGGTGGGATGGGAGGGATGGGAGGGGGCATGGGAGGGATGGAAGGAGGGATAGGAGGAATGGGAGGGATGCCCAGGTAGGACACGGGTTATTTTGTATATTTTTACAATCTTCTATTCTGTATAAATGGTCTTATATATATATATATATATATATATATATATATATATAAAGTTATTTTTGTTCTCGAGGCCAACCAGCAGGAAATCACACACACACACACACACACACACACACACACACACACACACAGATGACCCTTAACCAAACCAGGGTCGGTATTAACACTGTAGTTAACCCAAACAACTTCCTTCAGCCTTTACCTTAACTGTGGTTTGAATTTACACAGCACCCTCCCAACTACAGCTTTGTTTTTAACTTCTGCAGCAAACTGTTATACAAAGAGTTATTATCATTATTATTATTATTATTATTTTTATTATTTTTATTATTATTATTATTATTATTATTATTATTATCATTGCTGTTATTATTATTATTATTATGTTATTATTAGCTAAGTATTGTTATAGTATCATTGTCATTAGTGGCAGTAAAAAATGAACAGTTTTACAGTGCATTTTGCTTTCTCCTGCACATTTACGAAGTGTGGTGTTTCTGTATCTACACCAGATTCACATTTGGCCCAGCACTGTTTGTAGCTTGGATAGGAGGGGGTGTCCTGCTGGTGGGAGGCATTCTGAAATCTCTGGCTTTCAGAGGAATGGTAGAAAATGACAAATCACGGTCAGTCCCCTCACAGAACTACACTGATGACCTCTGTCGACCCCTTCCTCTAAAATGTATTCTTAATATATCTAGCGTCAGTACTGTAGTGCAGCCCGCCTCTGTGAATGTTGGGTAATATAACTTAATAGGCATTTTGTACAATAATAATCATCATCATCATGGTCAAAAATGGTATTTCTCAGTAAAACTACTCTGACATAATCTAATTATAGAGTAAATGTAGCAAAATGTGCTATTGTGTAGCAGTCATAACATGAAGTCCATGCAGTCCACAGCAACATCTGTGCGTTGACATATGTGTTTATCTAGCGCTTTATCTTACAGTCTTTGCCTCTCCGTAACACCTGTTGTTGAGGATTTGACTAGACAGGGGATACAGGAAACAGATGTGTCCCTTAAAATCGTCCACTGTCATTTCTTGACTTTCAGTTACCCAGGAGTTGCTTACAAAGCACAATCCCACAGCAAACCTGACAACGATGACCACCATTCAGAGGGAGGAAGGAGAGACCAGAAATATGTATAACTCCCGTCACACCACCACGTCTCAACAAGTTTTGCTTTCTTAGAAAATGCTGCCGTTGTCTTTTCGTGTACATTAAGTTTGGCAGGTTGAGGTCGTATGCTGTACCCAGACACAGCCATTTTCACACAACCATATTGTCTTGAAGTAGGACTGGACCCTTGCGTGGTGTGTTTTCTCTGTTTTACCACACAACACTGGTTTTAAATAGGCGTTATAAAGTTCTGTCAAGAACAAGAAAACCGCTTTCATACATTTCGTAGGTTACACGTAAATGCTCAGCTACTGTGTTTGCAGCTTGAATTGTTTACTTTTATCTGCTTTGTGTTGTTTTTATTCAATCATATTTGTACAGATTTTTGAAAATAAAAAGTTAATTTTCAAATGGGTGCGTCAAATCATTATCGCATTTCCCAACAGTGTTAAGTCTTTACCAAGAAACTCAATCACACTTCAGTCGCCTTAAAGAGCTCATCGACATTAGTAGAAAATCCAATATATTGTAGCGAATTCGAGGGGCAACCACAGAAACTGCAGGCAGCCGGGACGCGAACCCGTGTCTCCCGCTCCTCAAGCGACAACTTTAACCAGTCGGCTAAAGGGTCCGACCCGTTAGCCGAGAGCTAACGTGTCTACTTATTCGTGTACGTTATAATGTAATGCTACCACAAACGACTGCCGAGGTTATAGACCCCTGGATGCTCTGTTAATTCAATATATTTATGTTTTGTACATGTGTATTTAATATATTTATGTTTATGTCGAGCAACAAGACAAATATGCAAAGTTACTTGGCTAAAATGAACAAGTTGAAGATTAGCTTCTAGCTTCACCACGCCCTTTAGCTTCAGGTGACTGCTGATAGAAGATAGAAATGGTAACGAGCTGAGAAAGTCAAGATTCCAACTGCGAGCCGTTGTGTCATTAAATGGAAATTCTGTTATCTTTTAACCTAGGCCCTGTTTTTCCATTTTTAGAAAAAAAAACCCTGGTTTTTAAATTGATTCAGTACTGTGCAAGCTAGCAGCGGTCGATGTACTCCTCCCTTCAGGGCAATGGCGCCCGCCAAATAATGTCGCCCAAAGCAGGTGTTTTTGGCACCAACCGATTTTGAATGTTTTGAGAATTGTCCGAAATTACCTTCCTTTATGAAAACACAGCCCCAGCACAGTCAGCCGGCGCAGTGATCAACTTTTATTATTTTTTATTTTTTTTGCACTTGTGTCCACTGTTGTCTTCTAGCCACAACTCCTTGCGGGATGAGCCTTCTGCTCCGGGTTAGAACTGGGTTAATATAATTTCATGATTAACATTGTGGCTGAAGCTCTTTAGACTCTTCTCAACATCTCTTTTAGTCAACCACATTCGGCGAGGCACTATTTGCTCTCTACATTACAGCCTGCTGCTCAGCAGTTGGCTGACACGATGGCTTGCTCAATACTGAATCAATTCATAAGATTTTGTAACCCATCGCTCGGTTTGACTCCCAACAACGGGGAAAACGGGGCTCGAATTTTCCCTTTAAATACGTCAGCCGCTTGCACGGCGTTGTGCAAACTCGTTTAGTAAAGGGGGAACAGAAGGTGTGGTCGGATAATTCACCTGCTCTACCCTTCTAACAAAGCATGACGAAAGGAATAAACACAGCCCAAAGTACGAGTCATAACTACATGACTACAAAGAAAATAAAATTGCTCCAACGGCCGTAGGAGATAATTTCAAACTAGTTTACAATAAAATCTCTGTCACCTTTCACAGCAACGCCTTTTACAGGACGTCAAATGAAGGACCAGCACACCAATTGTAGGAGAGGGCACGTGGTCTAATTAAGGCTGAGTTGAATAAGTCTCTTTATTAATATCAGCTGTCAATAATGAACAGCTCTATAGGATTTTATTAACTGTTACAAATGTGTCTGTATCTGAACTTCCAACTCTCAGAACAACGAAAGCGCTCAAGTCCTACGTCATAATTTTGCTGGACTTGCGACTCCCGTTGAGTCCACTAGATGTCAGGGAAAACTACCTGTTTGACTTCAATTCAATCAGCGTGTACAAGACCAATTTATTAATGCCATGTATTCGTGCCTTACAACGAAGTATACATTTTCCATAAAATAAAGTATACCTTACTACGAACACAAGAAAAAAATATTGTTTATTGTTGCATATTTCCCCTCCCATCTCACTCGCTCAAATACACACAACAAATCCAGTTTCACTCCAAAGCGCAATGCTCCGAGGGTCACAACGTACATCAGGCCTCACATCCCAAACCTGGTTTACTGTGAGGTCTTCACTAAAGTGTGCCTCAGTACAGGACTCCGCATTTGGATGGTAACTAGGATTCACTAACTCTCACATTACAATTATCCTATCGTTGACAACGATAAGCATTCTAAAAAAAAAAATCATACACGAGGATATCTTCACAAACTAGAGGGGGGATAGAAAACATCCATAGATTAAGATTAACTGTAAAGGAAGGCTTTACAGTTCCCACTGATTCCAAAAAATTCAGAATGGCTGCCCTGCATCACACAGGTGGGTGCTAAAAAAAAACTTAGATTGTGTGGTTTTACATTCTTGAAGACATTATTTGGTGCCATCTAAACATGAAGTTTGCAATTTTCTGATACAAAAACAGTCTTTGGAGCACAGTCACCCAATTACCAACCATCAAGCCGGATCTCTTAGTACAAAGTGGTAGATATTTAACCAAAGAAATTAATAGTTTTTTTTTTAAAGGAAATTGGACACAAGCATCTATATCCGATCCAGCTTCTCGCTCAGGAATTCCTCCACACTATCTGTGTTCCACTTGAGGATGCTGAGCTCTTCAGCAATGTTCCCGTTGTCGTCCAGAAGCTTTAGCACAGGGTCGGAGCCTCTCACGTACTGATGACACATGCGAGTGGGTGAGTGGGAAAGAGAGACAGATAGAGATGGCATGAGAGGGACAGCAGGAGAGGGACTTCTGGAACAGTTGTCCCTCTAAAGTCTAAAATCTAAGCGAACATACTCGCTGCATACCAACTACTACATTGCTAAACAAAAAATATAATTATCACAGTGAGATATAATCCGGTTTATATCTGTCATCACAACATTTTCTTCATTGTCATTTTCTTCCTGAGTGACCGTCTATGTTAATGTTGAAGTTTGTCTAATTAGGAAATCTTATTAGGCCTCACACAAAGAAAATCAACAGCATAATTAACTGCCAATACCTTGATTTGAAGACCTTTGAACATCTTCGGCTTTTCGCTCCTGACAAAAGCTGAGGAGATTAAGAACACAGGCAAGACAAATGTCAACACATTATTGTGGAGGCAATTAGTCAATTAACCTTTCTATTTTGGTACTGGGGATTGTCATTAGTGACAACTGCAAGCCCTCCTGAATATATCTCGCAAATAGACATGAGACAGTTGCGAATACAGGATTGCTACAGTTAGGGTCAACAAATTACAGCCATATGGCACAAACAGCACTCCAGAGCTGAAAGAGCACACTAGGGGAGCTACATTTAACTTCATCACTGCATCCTCACAGCCAAATGGTACACCGGACAGATAAGTGGTTCATACCTGAGAGACATAGAATGTGATTTTATACAAGGATAATTAGCTATCCAGCTCTCGGCCAATTATACGGCCTAATACCTTCCAGCAGTTTAGTACAGACTTAATGGATGCATATTTTAGTTTCCAGAGAGTCCCATGTGAGTTAATTTTTCAAAGATCGAATGCTGTGCTACATGATAAAAAATTATAACATAAAAAACAGATGTAGGACTACAAAAGCACTGTATAATTTTTTTTTAAAATAAATTTATTTCTGATTTTTCCCTTTTTTCTCCCAATTTAGTGGCCAATTGATCCCTATTTTAATTCAAACACCCACCCGCGCATTGCATGCGTTCGCTAACTGCATCTCTCCGGCCGGCAGTCTCGAAGGAAAGCGCCTCCCCACTTTCGTGACAAGGCGAATCCAAGCCGAACCACTGTTTTTCCGACACACACAGAGACGCATTCACATGACGAACACAAGCCGACTCCGCCCCCCTCCCGAAGACAGCGTTGCCAATGATTGCTGCTTCTTCGAGTCCGGCCATAGTCGGATCTGACGAGACCGGGGCGCGAACCCCAGTCCCCAGTGGGCAACTGCATCGACACCAAGCCGATGCTTAGACCGCTACGCCACCGCGGACAAAGCACTGTATAATTTAACCAGTTATCCAGTTTTACCAAAAACACTCACCTTGGACTTGAGGGAACCTCCCCAATTTTCATCCACAGACCTCCAGGATGGCTCCAGGATAGAGCTATAGAGAGGAGAACAACATCATAAAAACCATAGACTTTAAGAAGTCTGCCTTTGTGGCATGATGTCTTCCTATATAACCTAAGGGTCAGAGGGGCTGCATTCCATGTGTGACCACCCATATAGATAAAGGCATCCACTAAATGGCACGTAATAAATCACGTAGTTATGTGCGAGCACAAAAAAGAGGGTGAAGAACTGATGACTTAATTACACACACCAAAAAAAAAGAAAGACAAAAAAAAAATAATGCTAAAAAGAAAAAAGATTATTTCCCTCTGATAACTTTTAAGACTTTTTACAATCATCTACTGGGGCTAGAGATTAGTGTTTGATGTATACAATATGTGGAAGGGAAAAAAGGGAAGCCACCATGACTACCCTTTGAAAATCAGAACAAACAGTTCCCTCCTGCCTTGACAGCCTTTTTCTTTTTTTTTTCAAACACAGAGTGGGGCTGTGTCCCCAGTGGTAGTGGGGAGCCAGGCTTGGAGCAGTAATTCTATATTGACAGTGTAACTCATAAACGAGTCTGGCCAGTTTCTGGTGAGCTCATTTAAGAATGAGCCTGTGCATATGGAGCAGGACTGATGCATTTGAGTATGTATGAGGTTCACTTGCAATCATCCCTCTGCCACCAATATAAAATAAGTTATTGATAACTGTAATGTCAGGGCAATATTTCAAGGCCATGATATGTCCTCTGTTGCTGTAAGGAGAGTGTGAGAGAGAAATGGCTTGGTTGGTAGCTTCAAACAGCGAATAAAATTACACTTGCAAAGCTGAGCTCGTTTTTCATCTCTTAATAATCCAGCTTTGCAGAGATTGGATCAAATGGGAACATGGGAACAAATATATCAATTAACAACACTGTTTTGCCATCAATAACCTCTAAATCAAAAGCATGCACTAAGTATGGTCTGCAATACAACTCCTCATGTTTTGAGGTCATTAGTAAGTAGCTCCTTAAACGATGTCTTGTGCGGAGCTGGTGTCCAACTACTATTAATAAGCACAAAGGCAAGGAACCTAACTTAACATTATTATTATGCCTAACCTTGAGGCTGTAGACAAAAGTTAAATTATGTAATATGGTGATATACACAACCCCCCCCCCCCCAGCTGAACCTGGTAAAACAAGTTTAAAATCAAAATCAAGCTTTCAATTTCAAGCAGGTTTATCCTATTCAAATTGTCAGGGTTATAGCAACAATCTCCAACACGGCAAGAGTTGGATACTAAAGACATCAATTTAATTTAATATTCTCCTTTTTGACCAGTTTGTTGTGATAAGTAGGAATGATTTGGGCGCATATAAGTCAAATTCCTATAGAGGTGCATTTCACAACCAGGCAAACCATTTTACAAGACTAATTTCACAGTATTTTCTATTGCTTTAAGTTTGGAATATTTCTAGGTGGAGTAACTCTTAAAACCCTTAAAAAAGGAAGCCTGTCTTATTATTGTCACCAACCGTAGAATAGCAGTCTCAGCAAGACATGGGAGGGTTTTTCTGCTCTGTAGAGGAAAAGGAAGTACCCCAGGGGTAGAGCTAGCGGTTCGCTAAGCTCAGGTGCTTTGCTGGGCAGTACAAAATAAGGAATGACTAACTTTTAAGACATCTGTGCTTATTGAGTCCCAGTAATTTCTTCAGCTGCACAATTAGTCATTTCTCAGGTCTAATGACATGGCAATGATGTCAATTGCAAAGGCAAAAAGAATTCGAATGCAGGTAATTGCTAATCGCAGTTGGAGAAAAATGTGCTTTGTCACGTCCATTTTGATTGGTGTACTAAGAGTCCATCTGAAGAGTTAATTGCTCTCCCAAATTACATTTTCACTCTGTGAGGGGGAAAATTGTCAACCCCACTTCTCAATAAGAAATCAAGGATGTCTGAGCTACAGATATAATCCAAAAGTGAAATGAGGTACGCCTTTGACTGTTCAAGGTGGCATTGCTAGGATATACTGCAAACTCTCTGGAGGCTTAATACACGAGAAAAAAAGTCAGAGTATTTTGCCTACTTACACAAGTAAATATTCTGTCAGCACACAGAGGCTGGCTCAAGCATCATTAGAGCAAGTTCAGGTAAATCCTTTGAAATTACTAAATGACCAGCACAGCAGACACAATATCAGCACTTAACTGGCAACACACAGGTTTTTACTACCAAATTTGAGATCTCATCAAATGGTAACTTGGTTGACAGACCTTAAAAGGGAAATTTCCATGGTTTCATGTATGTGTAATCAGTACTGATGAGTAATGCACTTAATTGAAGCAATTTCCATGGTTTCATGTATGTGTAATCAGTACTGATGAGTAATGCACTTAATTGAAGCAATCAAATCCTTACTGTGTACTGCATTGATGGAGAAATCTGTGTTCTCCTGCTCAGTTTTTCCCACACCACCTACATGTACTAGAATGCATTGTTGCATGCTAGCTTCTGTATCATCGTCCATAAAATCCTCTGTGCTAGTGTTACAGGACTTAATTATCACCACCGTAAACTTAGCTTAGCCAAGAGAATGACGATGTGTTTTTCAACGGTGTCTTTAGAAATAGACTAGAGTATTAGAAACCCTGATAGGCTATAGTTTTCCAGCCGCTGACATCATGATATGTCACTTTGGAGTGGCTGCTGCTCCAAAGATGCAGAAATGATCAGGGACAATGGCAGCCATTTTTTATATGCTATCTCTGTCACAGATAGACAGATAAGGTTGAAAACCAGTAAAATTTCCCCGTAAACCTAAGTCACAGAGAAAAAGAATGAGAGAGAGAGAGAGAGAAACAACTTGCCTCCGAGGCATTAAAATTATCCTTATGAGGATTCTTTTTTAATCGTTTCATTTTACCAGTTTTAATAACTGCCTTTCTAACATCCTCCTCACATATTTTCTTTGCATAATGTATCAGAAAAATGAGATTATATCATAAAGCAGGCAAAAAGAATGCATATAAATGCCAGGCGGATTATTCATTTTCCAGATAACATGTCCAGATAGAGATTACATGATAATATCAGCATCAAAGAAATAGTTAGACAATACCTAGACTCATATGAACAGCTTAAAATTGTATTACTCTGCATTAAGTACCAAGTCCTACAGTGGATGACCAACTAGAACACTTCACCTCAAATAACCCAAATTCAAAAATCTGAAAACAGGGTTCTACTATAGTGTGACTATTTCACCTGCATTTGCCTCTAAAAATAGATATGTGCGAACTGGAAAAATAATTTACGAGCACAGTGTGTGAGTAAAGATTGCAACCACCAATGGTGTACCTTCATCACTCAGTCAGTCAGTCCAGTCAGGGAGAGACGCATTTAAAAAGTATTGCAAGGACATCACTAAAAGTGAAGCTCATTAATTTTTACTTTGAGCGAAAGAGACGGGGAGAAAGAGGAATCGGTAAGGGGGATTCGCATGGTTTAAATAACGAGGCTTCGCAAGGTTCAACTGAGGCGGCTAACGGCGGCCAGTAACAACAGGGCAGCTGAGAACAATGTTAGCAAAGCTACCGCGATCCCCACTGTAACTTCAATGTCCACTGGAGATGGCGGAGGGAGAAAATATTAATTTAATCACAGAAAGTTGAATCAATTCATCTGGACACAACATTTATTGAGAGAGAAATGTTTCATCTAAGGTCACTTAGATGACTGATGAAACGTTTCTGTCTCAATAAACGCTTTGTCCAGATGAACTGATTCAACTTGCTATGATTTTCTTACCTGGATTATTGAGCATGCACAAAGACATAAATTTAATGCGAATAAAATGTGTGTGAGTGTGTGTGAGAGAACAAGCAAGAGAGAGAATCACAGAATAAGCAGCGTTTGGTCTTTGTATTTTAATGATTAGTTCTGGAATCTCATTTCTTAAATCCACTGTAACAAGCTAAAAAACAAAAAGTGGACCAGTGTTGTGTCAACAGCTGCTTTGATTGGCAGAAGAGATGGCTAAAAAACTCCCAAATGTTTTAAAAAGTTCTTGCAATATTTTAGCTGTGTTTCAACATTTCAGTGTTTTAAAAAGCTATGTCAAAGATGTTTTCATGTTTTAAGGCCAATGCCTAGCGTCTAGATACTAAGAGCTTCCACTTTCATAGTCCTCCACTGGTTTTCACATCAAAATTGCACACAAGGAGAAAGAGTACGTGCACATGCACGTGCGCGCACGCACACACACACACACACACACACACTCTCAACAGTAAACAGTAAAAATGTATGTAATCAATTGTTTATCAATAAAATCTGTGTTAGTTGAACATTTTTCACTGTGCTCCTAAATTTCTTTGTGTGTTTCTAATTTTTTTCATTTAGGAGCACATGTACAGCTCTGGGAAAAAAGTTAGCGCAGAGCCCTGGAAAAAGTTTGTTCTGCATCCTTATTTGTCTATCCTTATTTGTCAGTACTTTTTCTAATTCAAGTGAATGCTTACCCTCTGGATATTAGGTATTTAAAACTTGTTTGATTTAGGTTCAATATAGTAGTATTAGTAGATTCTACCCGGTAACCACCCACGTTATGCTTTTCAGTTCCCCTCTGTTATTTTACAATCAAGTGACCTGTTCATTCCTTCAAGAGATTGTGTTCAGTTTATCTGAGATGTGACCTATTTCCCCTGTAATGTATTCTTTCATTTAAGCAATCTAGATTCTTAAATCCAGATTTGCTAATCTTAAGAACATCAGCTAAAACTACTTTGTTATTATGCTACCTTAACACAGACTAGTTTTTACTGTAAAATGATTTTCTATCCTAAGAGAGACTCTTATTTCCACTCTAGACAAATGTCTCCCTACTGAAGTAAGTCATAAAATATCTAATTAATAATTAACTAGTTTCTACCTTTGTGCCTGGCAATGTGTCCATCTCCAGAGATTTCACTCTGTTTTCCTATTACATAAACAGTTTTTTGCCCTACCTTGCGTGCTTCCATCTGGGCCTCCTGCTGGCAGCACTGCCCGCAGACAGGGTGGAGCTTACTAAGGCTGAACTCCCCCAGTAGGTCACAGGAGCTGCACAGCAGGTTGCTGGAGAACCCCATCTCCCTGCATGCCTCTGATGACAGCTCTGCACCATAGGCAGACAGCTGGGGACGGGGGGGAGAAAAAGAAAGAGAAAGAGAGGGAGAGAGAAAGATACATTCAAATACAAAATGAGACGTAACACTGACAAAATATTTACCCACTTTTTGAAATGTGTGTGCAGCGTATTGAAAAAGAGCAACAACAAGAAATGGCATTGCGGACAAAAATGTAAAAAAAAAACCCACCAACAATTACAGTTCAAGAGGATTTGAAGTTGAAATGTAAACTAAAAATGACAGCTTGTAAAATAGAAGACTGTGAAGAGAAAAGTAACTTGATAGCATTTCAGTTTCATTTCAGGAACAGCTTATAAAATAGAAGACTGTGATGAGAAAAGTAACTTGATAGCATTTCAGTTTCATTTCAGGAACAATGAAAAACATTTTTAATAATTTAGGCCTATACAACAAAAACCATATTCCGAGTTGCCTTCCAGGAGGTGTTTAAAGGACTTGTTTAGCTAGCCTCAATTAAGCATGGGTGTCTCCATCTCCTCAACCCTAAGTAGTTGCATCCTTGTTCATTACAAGGTAGTAACTTGTAAATAAGTAAGTCTATGAATGTGAGGCATACACTGTAAAGCGCCTTGTGTGGTTGGTAGACTAGAAAAGCGCTATATAAATGCAGTGTATTTACAGACAAACTACAAAAGCTGTCCCTGTGACATGGCTTATTCTTTACATTCACAGATGCTCTCTAGTGCCTGGCAGGACTTTTGTTTTGTCATCCGTCTATCTGATTTGAACGTCATGAATGAAAACCAAACGCAGTTGACCCGTTAGGATAATAACCCTCAATTTACTTTCTTTTATCTCCACTGTTACGGCTCTATAGGGATGTTGCCAAGTTACTTAGCAGCCGGCACGACTAGCAACTTCCCACGATTGTGCATGGGTATCTTCATTTGTTTGGGGTTTTTTTCTACCAAACACAAATTTTGGTTAAAATGCCAGTTTGTAGGTATTTTATATTTGAAGCGTCTAACCCGTTGTATGATTTGGTGGGCCACGTCATTCAGACTTCCAGAGAAGCAGGATGTGGACATTAGCGCGCAAGAATAGCATACGGCTAACTAAAGAGGTGCAGTCAATAATACTTCCGCGGGGTGAAATAAATAAGAAACAGTTATTTGCGGAATGATAAGAATTATTTTATTATATGTGTCTAGAAACTCACCGTTTGTATAAGAGAAAGAAGCCAGAGGAGATACACCTCTCCCGACATTTTGCTAACCGCTTCGTTAAGGAACGACGCCGAGGACCCACTTGTATTCCAGAAGTGATGCCGTTTCCTGCCTGGCATTGATTTTAACATGGGGTTTATAACGGTACTTAACAGGGTGACAAATGGAAATGGAAAAAAGATGCTTCTCATTTAATAGTTGGAACCACAAAAATATCACTGGCAAATGTGCTATGGGTATCAACTACATTTACTTTTATGATCCGGCTGAAGCCGCGGGCGCATTTGTTGTTTTTTTCTTCCCTTCTTTGATTGTGCGTTTATTGCAAAATCGCATCCACGGAGAAACAGCGACCCCCGTTGCCGAATGAAGGGCTGTTTGTCAAAATTGTCCAATCCTGTTTCAACAAACCGTGGCTGTGGACGAATGAAAAGCCTCATCACTTTACCGGACTGTTGATACGTCCAATGGCTTGCGTGGTGCTGATAAATCCCTCAACGTGTGGCGAACACAGTGGACGGGACAGCGCTACACGGGGAGCAGGAGCTGCGGCTGTCGGTGCTCTCGCTGCACACCGAAAGGACAATTCCACACAAAAAGGGGGGAATTTTGTGTTTGTGTTTTTTGTTAAACACCATCCGTTTTCACGGAATTGGCCCGGTCTTCTGGAATACGGGATTTGGACATGAGCAAATTTCGTCAGATTTAGACAGGGATTTGAACGACAGCAAGGTACCAACACTAAAAACACGGAGGGCCATGCGCAAACGTCCCCTCGCTTTGTAATGACCGACGTTGCGCTTGTGTTTCAACTGGTTTCTAAACATGGAATGACCGGTTCCCTGTGGATTATTTGATGGGGCTGCTAAGAGTCATGATGCCGCCCAAGTTTCAGCTTCTGGCGCTGCTGGCGTTTGCCGTGGCCATGTTCTTCTTGGAGAACCAAATCCAGAAGCTGGAGGAGTCCCGTGGAAAGCTTGGTAAGCGGGCAGTCGTCAATGCCCCCCCACCCCAGCACCATACAGAAATCCATTCTGCACATATGTAAGGCTTGAATGGAACATAACCTAACTGTAGCGTGTTCTATTAGCGTTTTTCTTTTAGTTGAGGAAATCACGATGAACTGCTTTGTGATCAGCATGACAAGCAGCGTCACCGTGCACTCAGGTCAAGGTGGAAATGTTATGCCAAGAGCTTCCTTTGTAATCCATCTGTCTTGCTTTTATTGTACGAGGACAGCCTTTGCACATCGCCATTAAATGCTCAAGAATCGTTATACTGCTTTGGGAATACTACAGATACCACAATGACCAAAGTCCTCCAGAAGTTTGCTTGGCCGTGTTGCCAAATTATCTCTAACCATGGCAAGTATTAAAAGAAATGTTCTGAATATGCCACCTGATAGCAATAAACCCACGTTTGTGGGTTTAGCTCTATTAGTGGAATGGCTGAATCTGGATTTGGGTAGATGTACACTGTAGAAAGTTCTGTGGTAGGTTTAAAATTCTGATGCCGTACACTTGACATACAGTTAGGTCCAATGATGGAAAGCAAATCTGGAATATTTTTTTTTTAATGACTGAACGGGGGAAAAAAACATCATCGTAGATATTGACATCAGTCCATTTCACACAACAAAACTTAATCAGTCAATGACCCGAAAAAGGAATAAGCTGAAGCCCAGGGCTTATTATTGCCTGTCCTATACAGTCCTTAAATTAACCTAGAATATCAGAATTACACAAGGAAGAAAAAAAAGAATTTCTAATCCTTAAATTGTTTTGCATTTTAAAGATTTTCTGAAACTCAACAGCAAGTTACACAATTTCAGCTGGTCATTAAGACCATTCCATAGCTTGACTCCCAAAACTGAAATACATCTGTATTTTACATTGGTTCTCACTTTACATGTTTCAAAAATACACAACCCTCTTAAATTATAGTTTCCTTCTCTTAATTTGTAAATTTGTTGGATACAATAAAACAATGGTGGAAATCTGAAAGACCGTTGTAGGCCAGGGTGGTGCATTTGGAGGCAAAAGGGATGCGCAAACTTTCTTTGACATAAATGGGTATTTACCATTTCCTTCCGTCGAGACGTGCTCTGTGTTGTGATGAAATCTCTGCTAACTCCCAACAGGGCCATACTCCCAATAAAGATCTGGGACATTTCAGGATTATCTCTTCCATGCCTCCAGCGTGGTGGTGGGGTGTGTATAAGAAATAGCGGAGTGGGCCAGATATCCTGAAGGTACAGGATGTCTTGAAGGTTTACACCACCTCAATGGGTCATTTGAGTGATTTGACATGCTGTCCCAGGGTGGCCATTGGGCGGGAGAGAGCATCCAACTATATTTACAATGTATTTCATTTTGAACATTTCACATTTAATTTCACAGCGTTCTAGATAGACCTTTCTGTCCAGGAGCATGTCACTTTTGACAGTGTGATTTCGGAAGGGCTGCAAGAGGTACAAAAATATTGAAAACTTACTACCCCATGGATATATAGGGTGGAATTGATGCTGTTTGTGTGTTTTATGCCACATAGACTACGAGACCATCCTCAGAGATGGAAGGCACATCTAACAAACTGCCAAGACTATGAATTGAATGGTTAATGGTCAACTGGACAGAATAAGGTGCTTTGACTTGTTAGGCCTATTAAGAATCCCGAGTGGGTACTTTCTATATTGGCCAATGACTTGCAGAGAGACATTGCTGTACTTCTAATGTAATAGGTAATATACATCTCTGAATTAAAAGCCCAAAGCTCTTGGGCTGTGCACACACGCGCGCGCGCGCACACACACACACACAGACCTGTACGTCCTGTGCCTCCCCCCCCCAACTGCTCGCCACCCTAGGAATCTGTTGACTTAGCAAAACGGCTCTGATGGATGACTGGCCCGAGCAGACGTCTGTATACCCAAGCTCTGAATTATATGCTGCATAGCCGAATAATTCTCACAGAGCTTTTTCTGTTTTTGTTTTTCTTTTGTTTTTGTTTTTTTCAACAAAGCTAATGTTGATGGACAGCCAAAGGGTTAATCAAATTGGTGCCGCTGTTCTGGAAATTGCAACAATAACAACAGCATAACAATCAGTGTTGGAGTGGTATATTGCGAGCAATGGGCCTAGACATTTTTTGGTATCAGTTTAAAGTCATAGTAATGTGCTCTCAGAAGAGGTACTACCCCATAGATCAGGGTACTGATCGTATATTCAGGTATTGTGTGTGTGTGTGTGTGTGTGTGTGTGTGTGATTTGTTTGAATTACATTAACCACAATCTTAACAGTTTTGTGAGAACAAGCTACATATCCTGGGTCTGTGTTGTTCCACGTTTTTGATGAATCTTTATATGTGCAGGAATGGCCCACAGTCTCTCCTCGCAGCGTGGGTTCCCACTGCCTCACACCAAGGTTGAATCAGACACACACTCACACACCGTCTTCTTGGCAGACAACTTGTGATTTGCCTCCAAATTAATCGTCATCCCAAGGTTTCGGAGAGGACTCTTGCATTACAGCCACACCATGATACAATTGTGTGTCTTGCCGTGGGCCTAATTCCGTATTCTGACTATTTCCTTCTGGCTGCTTGTCTTTGCTGCTGCCAGCTGGGTCAACCGGGGAGCAGGCAGACTGGGAATGGATGGATATATGATTGGATGGATGGATGGAGAGAAATGTAAAGTGCTTTTCTAATGAAGAGATTCAAGGCCCCATTCTCCATCAGGGTTGGGGTCAACTTGCTTTCAATTCAAGTAATTTCAGGAAGTTGCCCAGCGCCTACCTCGAATTAGCATTTTGCCCGGCTTTATTAATTCTGTAACTGCCATTCCTGGATTAGTTCTTGGGCAATGTCAGGAAGGAGAGGGATTATCAAAATTAAATTCAACAAGGATAAAAACTTCTTGACCAGTTAAGTTTTAAATGTTAAACCAGCCATGGCTAACTCATGTTGGTTTGTCCAACCAATTACTTTTAAAATGTCTCGACTTGAACTCGGAGAAAAGCAGTAGGTGCACACAGTAGGTCAGTGTGGCAACACAGGTACCGATGTCAGTTCAGGGGCCTTGATATAAGCATGAAAAATCGTACCTTGTCCTCAATTCCAACCTTTGACAGCATTTTAAATTTGTATTGCATTTGGCAGAGGTATTCAGATGTCGAGAAGAAAGTGATTAGTTTAAGTGAATGCCGGGGAGATTTGCTGTTCAAGACACAGGATTACTCAGCAAACATAATAAAGTAAAAACAATTAGGTAATTAATTATCAAGTGCTGTTTATGGTGAGATGTCATCAGGTGCGAAGGCTCCAAGACATGTGAATAAATATACATGTACGATTGGCCAGGTTATTAAAAACAGTTAGCTGGCTAACAGCATAATCCGGCTTCATGAAATGGCCTTCCCCCTCCAGTTAGGGAGGATTGTTTTCACATTGCAAGGCTGTAAGTTTTGATTAACCAAAAGTGTATGTCCCTCGCTCAGGTCCGGGATGACTGGAATTTCTCCTTTTATTAAAGACTAAACTTTTGATACTGGTGTTCAAGCTTTACTTCGTAGCATCTGCTTCAGTAAACAAAACAGGACATTGTGAAGTGGATTTCAGCTACAGAAAGAAAATCTTTTCAGGGTCGTCCGGGTTGTGTAGCAGTCTATTCCATTGCCTACCAACACGGGGATCGCCAGTTCGAATCCCTGTGTTTTCCTCCAGCTTGGTCAGGTGTCCCTACAGACACAATTGGCCATATCTGTGGGTGGGAAGCCGGATGTGGGTACGTGTCCTGGCTGCTGCACTAGCACCTCCTCTGGTCGGTCGGGGCGCCTGTTCAGGGGGGAGGGAGGGGGAATAGCATGATCCTCCCACGCGCTATGTCCCCCTGGTGAAACTCCTCACTGTCAGGTGAAAAAAGGTGGTTGGTGACTCCACATGTATCGGAGGAGGCATGTGGTAGTCTGCAGCCCTCCCTGGATCGGCAGAGGGGGTGGAGCAGCAACCGGGACGGCTCGGAAGAGTGGGGTAATTGGCCAGATACAATTGAGGAGAAAAGGGGGGCGGGGTACAAAAAACAAAACAAAACAGGACCTTGTGAAGTAGAGTTCCGCTTCAGAAAGAAAATCTTCATTAATATGAGAACATTTTGGCCTTTTGTCTTAGGAATGTTGTATTTTTAAACTTGTTGATATTGATTTCTAAATATCAATGTTGTCGATACTAATGTAAAATGTATCGCCATCAGGTATTGTTAACACCACCCTAAGTAGTTGGACATAATGGCGTAATGTGTCGCAGGAACTAGGTAAATGGAACTGTAGTTTATAAATCTGGCCCCCCTTGGGACAACTAGAGTGGACCACCTCCTCAACCTCTCTGCCCTCTAGCTACTAGAAATGTGTTTCTCCCCAAATTAGCCGTCTTGTTTATTTGGCAAGGCAGTGTTGTGCCCTGATAAGGCAGGTTAATCCTTATCCGTATCGGCGTGATATTTGGCTCCGGACAGAATAAACATGATGATACAGTAAGCTCTCTGGCTGTGACGGTGCGAGAGTGACACTATTGAATGTGGAGGGAAGGAAGGATGCAATGTGCTACTCGGAAAGCTAATGCAAGAATGTCCTTTCGAAATGTGCGTCCACTGCCACAGCCGGCTGCTCCCAGGGTTGGATTTGAATTTGACTTCAATTGTCATGCCAGGCACTTGCGACCTCAAGGCCACCCTCCTCCCGCCACACTGCCGAGGGATCCGGTGAGGAATTTGCTCTTGAAAGGACATTGGTCAGGCATTACTGGTCCTAGTGTGCCCACCACATTGAATGCTGCAACATACGTATGTGTTTGCCATAATGCGCACAATGTGCTGCAAAAGAGTGTGTCGAGATCCACTTTTTAAGTTTTTTTAAGATCGACTGGACTAAATAATACCCATGTTTTATTCCCACATTCTCGGGTATCTACCGTTGGCTTTCTCCTGTTCAAATGTGTGACTCCCAGCAGTTGATGCTGTCACACTATTTGCCTTTTATCTGAACACCGCGCCAAAGGTTTCTTTGTACTCCGGTTGACACCGGGGAGGGTTCAAAGGGCAACCCCTCCCAAAAGAAACAGCGTTCCTCCGTTGCTCCATTTTTAGCCTCCCTGAGGGTTGTAACAGGGCCACGAGTCATTTGCTGTCATTCTGCCTGCTGGCATCTGCTACTGTAACTAGCCCGTCACGTCTACCGCCTCGAACCCACTCACCATTTTGAACAGCTAATGGAGGGGAGCTCGCTGTGAGGGTGACCACAGGTGTCGGGAGCGGATTTGTTGTGAGAGGTGTGGGTGCAGATTGCCAACGGATGTACCGGTGGTGTAGCGTTTGCATCGCGAGTGGCCTTGCCCTGATTTACGACCCCAGTTTGCACTTAGCCCAATGTGAGTGTGACGTGAGTGTGGTGTCCGCGTGAGTGTGGTGTGCAGTAGCAATGGGGATTAGAGTGCATGGCGGCCTGCTGTAGCGAGATGACAGACGAGCTAATCGAGGCGTTATGGGCTCTTTCACACCCCTGGATGTAATTGGAACCCGTGCTGAGAGAAGACTCTGTATCCATAAGTCGCCAGCACTCCCTGTGACACTTGCACACACACATACACACACACACACACACACACACTTTCACTCCTGCCATTTCCCTCCCTCTTTAGTCTCTGTGGAGGTTTTGACAAATGATGTGTCCCGTGCTAATTAGGCATGTGTGACAGCAGGTGTCAATTTCCAGGGGTCTCTTCTTCTTTTTTTACCAGCAGAGATGGAGGGGTTTCTTTTTCTTTAAACCACTATTCCACACTTTCTGTCACCAAGCAACTGATAAACCTCTGACTTGTCATCAAAATGACTCGAAATGCATTAACTAGTACTTATTACATTCATTCAGCTCATCCTGGCTCAATAGCTGCTGGCTTCCTTATAAACTCTTGCATATTTAGTCTGTTCACTTTGGAATTAAGGTGATGTTGGAGGAAAAAGAAGAAATAAAAAGCGATGATTCAATTTTATTGCTACACAAAAGTGTTTAAACCCCTGGCTGCCAAAAAAATCATAATCCCTCCACAATAAAAGGAATGAAGGGGGGGGGTCCCCCCCACCATTTTTTACAACCAATTTCATCAGAGTGCGGAGGGATCAGAAGATGAAGTGAAGTCGGTTTAGCCCGAGCTGCCCTTCTTTCACCTCAACCCGTGTTTAAATTTTCTTGCTTTTTATTTACAGATTTGGTTTCAAGCTCCCTTTATCTTGTTTTGTCATAACACAGCCAGCACCGGGTGAGCAACAGACTATCAGGTCTTCTGGGAAGAACCCTTTGTGTGGGTCCACCACACTGTTATCCACTCCATTCCTTCCTAGACATTTTCCCTTCACCAATTGCCTCTTTCCCTCTCTGTCTCCCCTTGCATGTCTTTCCCTCCTCGCTTTCAATTCAATTTGGTATGCGCTGTCGAAATAAATGGTATCTGTACAGTAGTGCTAAGTGTCTTAATACAATTTAGGAGTAGTGAAGATAGATAGATGTCATGGATAGCCTGTGTGTGGTGAGTGTGTGTTTCACTGTCTCATAATAAAGGTCCTGATTTGTTGCATATTCAGTTCACCTTTGCCAGCCCATCGCTGCAGAGCATCTACCAGTAGACCTATGTGTAAATGTCTTTCTGTCACTGTCTCACCATGACACATTCTATCTCTCTCTCTCTCTCTCTCTCTCACCCTCCCTTCCCTCTCTCCTGCCGGCAATGCCAATCTGCAGACTCCTTCAGGGCAGCTTCTTGATGCACGAGCCGTCTGAGAGGATGCCACTCTCTGTAGCAGGGGCTTTGCTTCCCAAATGGATCAGTTGCTAACGCTTCAAGTCAGGCTTAATTGACACAGCTGATTTTTTTTTTATAGATTTATTTATTCATTTGTAGATAATACTTGGATTATTTACATTTTACATTGGGCGGAGTTAGGACGATTCCAAATGCCCCTGACTGACAGGGGCCCCGTGTAAATATTAGAACGTAAGGTTAATCACTTTTTATCCATTGCTGTGATGTCTTCTCATGGGGCTGAAAATCCCTTGCGGCACCCCTGATCCAAAGCAACTTACAAGCAATTAGCAGATATATTCATGTGTCAGCCTACAGTCATCTTAGAGCAGTGGTTCCCAACTCTTTTTCCTTGGAGTCCCCCTTCTTGTACCTAAGAAAAGCTCACACACACACACACACACCAAAAGAAAGCGATTTATTTCAAATCTTTATTGGCAAAAATCCATCCATCCATCCGCTATCTTAACCGCTTATCCTGCTCTCAGGGTCACCGGGATGCTTAAAACATTTTTTTCTTTTTAACAACCCAACAGATTAGGCCTATACACACAAATCCTTACCAAAAGAATAATAATGATTCATTATCAGCGTAATAAGTGATCAGTCAGCACCTATACATATAACTCTGTCCTACACCTCCCTCAGACCAATTAACTGAAATGGGCAGTTTGTTGCATGTCCACATGCACATCATGTGAACACTTGTTTTGACACCGCTATACAGTATGTGTTAATTTGGCGCATCCTGGGGCTTTTTCCTTTGATTAGTTGTTAAATCCCTTGTTTTTACCCATTATCGCTGCAGCCCTGTCAGTGCAGCATGCAACAAGATTCTCATAGGGCAGATTGTTGGATGAGGGGTAAGAGTCCAGTGGCATAAAAATATCTTGCTCTGTTGTTGTTGAGGCTAGATTGGTAGACATAAGAATGTCTTGTTTCAAGTAGGAGTTGCACGAGTGCATAATTTTACAACTCGAGTACCCCTTTCCTGGCAAAACTCGAGTAGTCGGGGGAGGGGAGGGGGCGCTGGAGGTGTCTTGCATCAATTAAAAGACTATGCAACTATAATGGGGTTGGTCTCAGTACATAAGAGCAAAGCATGAAATTGATGATATGATATAACACTTGGTCTTACCTTACACAAAGGTAGAATATGGATGGATACCGATGATATTTTAATGTTATTGTTACCAACATTCTACTGTAGCGAAAAATAGAAAGTTAAGTCAACAAAGTGGGTTGTTTTTTTTTCCACTAAGTGTTCTTATTGTATCTAAATATAGTGGCTGGTTTGTTTTCTTTTTTTTTTAATTCGGTGAAAGCTTGAAACCTGGTCATCATTAGTAAGCCTAACCGACTCAAAAATGAAATTAGTCATATTTGCTTACATCTATTTTTTAACATTAAAGCAACATTATGTAAATTTTTATCTTACAAAAACAGCTTAAAAAACGTTTTGATGGTACACTGATTTGTAATAGAGAGAATGGTGCCTCTTTCATTCCCACTCCATGCCCCAAACGCCTGTTCTTGCACTATGTAAGATATTGAGCAGGTACAATATTGAGCAGGGCATGATCCGCCCTACTCTGCCTTTTATTGGCTTACCCGGATATTCTTACCCTAACCGATCTCACTCTTCATGCAACCAACCCAACTAACGAAGGCAACGAGTACTAGCCAGTCTGTCATTACTGGTGTCATCACCAGTAATGACACCATTATGGTAATAAGAGATTCCACATTAGTTGGGCAATGCTACAAATTGGTGTCGGAGTGTTTTGTTTGTTATGTTGCAGGGCCTTTCCCGCCTCTCTCCTCAGTGCAGGGATCTGATAGTAAATAAAAAGGACAACAGCCTGTACTGTGGCCTTGGTAAACGGACAGCCTGGAGCGATGGATGCTAAACATAACAAGATGAAAAGGGAGGCTGAGAACCCGCAGTAAGAGATGAAAGATGCAGAGATAAGCTGAGCCGTAGAGATCGAATGATAGTCACTCGACCCCATCTAGATTTATGGGGGAAAGCCAGTGTGATAATGCTGTCACACTGCGGCATGGTTCTGTTTTGGTCAACGTGGCACGAACCTGTCCCTCCAGTTTATCATTAAATCTATTAATAGCTGTCATCTGCCTGTGCCTAATAGAGTGTGGAGTTTTCCCCCTGACTCTTATAGATGCATTATTAATTAGAGAGGGGGGGTTGGGATGGGAGGCTGTGTGTGTGGTATATCTAGATTATAGTTGTCAATTCTTGGTTGTTACGTAAACACCGTTTGCTGTTTACGTAAGAATATGGTGGCTAAAGGAACCAGTGCAAAAATGAGAAAAACGAGCTTGTTATTCTGAATCCGTAGCACACAGTAAAACCATCTGTCTCTGGCCCAGCATCTCAGGGAAGCCTGCTTATCTGTCTCTGGGCCTCTCGCATTGCCCTCCAACAGAAGACTTCATCACTGTGTTGGAGAGTGGGCTCTTTGCATCATTTCTCACCTTGAAGGTCTTAACAAAGGACGCAAGTGGCTGTTATCTTAACATAAGTTACCTAGCTCACTCGCGCGTTCTCTCTCTCTCTCTCTCTCTCTCTCTCTCTCTCTCTCTCTCTCTCTCTCTCTCTCTCTCTCTCTCCCCCCCCCCCGTCTCTCTCTCAACCCCTTTTAAAGAGCAAATTCCTCTGAAAAGGTTGGCTAATTCCCTCTGCTTAGTAAGTGACACGTTGGTGTCAAGACAATATCTACTTCAATCAATCCCCACCTGACGCACATGCATACACAAAGACGCAGACATACACACACCTTGTCAGACCTGCCCTCACTTAACCAGGCAGGGGAATGATGGGATCTGCAGATGTGTAAATTGCTCCATAATCTGATCTGACTGGCTGTTTTTCTGATGAACCAGACACATTATGATCCCTTCCCTTTTTCTTTTTTCTTTCTTTCCCCCTTGACAATATTGTCTCACATATCAGACGCTGCCACAGGCTTCGATCGCCTGTAGAAATATTAGGGTGGCAAATGGGAGGCTGAGCAATGTCGGTTAGCATCTTCATCCATCTGGGATTGTTGTTCTGAGTGGCGATACATGTCCTGCATTTAAGACTGTGAATTATTGATGGAGCACATGCATGACTCGTACCACAGGCAGGTTTTAAGTTTAGTCTGTCCTACAGTTTTATTCGAACAGCTTGGATTTCATCCATAGTTCATGAACCCCAGAGAGCAAAAATACCCCATTCTGAGCATAAGCCTGCGTCCTCCTTCTCTGCTCTCAAAAAAGAAGAGGTCATTTCTGATGGATTCTGGTGCTAACATCTTCCCCTATAATGACCCTCAATGGAATAATGATGGTCATATGACCCATACCCTTAAACCACTTAAAACCTTCTGCACGCTGTTGTCTGTCGCCACTGACAAGGGAGTGTTTTGTCTCCTCCTCATGGAAGTGGAACACTTTGTCTGGGTTCACTGACAAAGCAGACTTGTTTTCTACAATGTACTGTGGTGGACGAGGAGGGGGGGGGGGAAGCAGACTTTACAAGATAGGTGACCTTTTATGTGGCGTGTTTCTCCTGAATTAGGCCTCCCGGAGGCCAGGGTGCTTGTCTTTTCACCACCGACATTGTGAGCTGAAATATGGTGCCCATCCTTAGCAGCAAAACCTCTCCATCCATCTTTACCCCTGAGTGCTGTGTGTGCCCTTCCGTCAGATTAAGAGGAAAGCTGTAAAAGTTACAAAAAAACAACAACGGAAAGTCGTCGCTCCTTAATGCATGAGGGCAAAGGACCTATGATAAACAAATGTGCTTCATTTAGTTGAATCTTTAAAGCACAGTTTGTTCCAGATAGGGTTGTGATCTTGATACACAATACTCATTCTCACGTCGGTCATCAATAGTCACAAAAATGAATAGTTAAACCCAACATTGACACCTTTTTATGATGCATATTACTCTGCTTATCGCAGTATACATTGCTATATTATTCATTCTTAAATGGTGTCCCCACCCTGAAATGCTTAATAAATACAGGGGGTGGAGCATCACAACAATGATTGGGTGTTAATGTACATATTTCCCATTATGGCTGGGCAATAATTCAATAGTACTGGTAATCGTCTCGTATTGGGATGAGGTTCGGGTAATTGCCATATCATGTTACTTAATTTTGTTGTCTAAATTAATGATAAAGATAATTTGTTAGCTAAAATTTTTCACAAAATGAGGTCTGAAATATTTGAGGAGGGATTATTTGAAAACTAGTGGTGGTTGTGTATGTAAGTGATAAACCTCAGTTGGATTCTTAAATGTGGTATTTTTGCATATGTAAACAAATTCACAATACACACCAATAAGCCAAAACATTAAAACCACTGACAGGTAAGTGAATAACATTGATTATCTTATTACAATGGTACCTGTCAAGGGTTTGGGATATATTAGGCAGCAAGTGAACAATCAGTTCATGAAGTTGATGTGCTGGAAGCGGGGAAAAATGGGCAAACATAAGGATCTGAGCGACTATGACAAGGTCCAAATTGTGATGGCTAGATGACAGGGTCAGAGCATCTCCAAAACAGCAGGTCTTGTGGAGTGTTCCCAGTATGCAGTGATCAGTACCTACCAAAAGTGGTTGAAGGAAGGACAACAGCTGAACCGGCGACAAGGTCATGGGCGTCCAAGACTCATTGATGTGCATGGGGAGCAAAGGCTAGCCCATCTGGTCAGATCCCACAGAAGAGCTACTGTAGCTCAAATTGCTGATAAAGTTGATGCTAGCTATGATAGACGGGTGTAAAGACACATAGTGCATCACAGCTTGCTGCATATGGAGCTGCATAGCCACAGACCGGTCAGAGTGCCCTTGATGACTCCTGTCCAGCGCAGAAAGCACCTACAGTGGACACGTGAGTGTCAGAACTGGACCATGGAGCAATGGAAGAAGGTCACCGGGTCTGATGGGTCACGTTTTCTTTTACATCATGCGGACGGCCGGGTGCGTGTGCGTCGTCTGGAGAAGAGATGGCACCAGAATGCACTATGGGAAGAAGGCAAATACACAGAAGCAGTGGGATACTCTGGGCAATGTTCTGCTGGGAAACCTTGGGTCCTGGCATTCGTATGTACGTTACTTTGACATGTACCACCTACCTAAACATTGTTGCAGACCAGGTACACCCCTTCATGGCAACGGTTTCCCCTGATGGTAGTGGCCTCTTTCAATAGGATAATGCTCCCTGCCACACTGCAAAAATTGTTCAGGAATGTTTTGAGGAACATGACGAAGTATTCAAGGTGTTGCCTTGGCCTCCAAGTTCGCCAGATCGAACATCTGTAGGCTGTGCTGGAAAAACAAGTCCATTCCACGCAGGCTTAAAGGATCTGCTGCTAAAGTCTTGGTGCCAGATACGAGAGGACACCTTGAGCTGTCTTTTGGAGTCCATGCCTCAATGGGTCAGAGCTGTTTTGGTGGAACAAGGGGGACCTACACAATATTAGGCAGGTGGTTTTAATGTTTTGGCTGATCAGTGAGATAGATCTATATAATCGATATTGTAAAATTCCATATGATTATCATGGTAACAATTTCCATATTGCTCAGCACCACGTCCCTCAAGCCTTAGATTGTAAAGTCTGAGCCTCGCCAGCATTCAGCTGTGCTTTGTCACCAGTCTCCTAGCATCTGCCCAGTTTGTTGAAACCAGTGAAATCTCTCTGACTGTTGTGAACCACAAGCAACACTGTCGGGTCCTGTTTCCTGCAAAGTGTCTCTTACACAGCTCTGCTCCCCCAGTCCCCTGTACTCCTCTCTCCTCTTCTCGCCCCTGCTCTCCTCTCCTCTTCACTCCCCTCCCCTCCTCTCTTCTCTTGTTCTCGCTCTCTCTCTGTTCTATATCCTCTCTCTCTCTCTCTCTCTCTCTCTCTCTCTCTCTCTCTCTCTCTCTCTCTCTCTCTCTCTCTCTGTTCTATATCCTCTCTATAACCCCCCTCTCTCCACACCAGCTGTCTAGAGCTCCGCTGTTGAGGACAGAGTAATGAATGAGATCTTTCATGGAGCATCAATGTCGCAGTTGTGTGTCAAAGCCAGGAAAAAATGCCTCAAGCTTTAGCCATTAGCCTAAGATCTAAACAGCTCACTCGAATGGTTGCATTTGAACTTATTTTGGATCTTTCATATTTTATGGAAAATATATAGTGTGCGTGCGTGCGTGTGAGAGAGTGAGAGAGAGAGAGAGAGAGAGAGAGAGAGAGAGAGAGAGAGAGAGAGAGAGAGGAAGTTTTCAACATTGCCTTGTTTTTTTTGAGAAAGTGCCATCCATGACCCAACACAAAGCTTTTTTGGGGGAGGGGTTTTTTTGGGGGGGGTTTTCCGCCAACAGTGTGCAGTTTGTGGATTTGTACGTGTGTGCATCACTTTGTGTCTGTTGTCAATTTGATTTTGTTTTGAAAGGCCTGTTGCTGGGCCGTCCGATGGAAGCTTAGGCCTAATCACAGCGTCCCGGGATTCGAACCTGCCCAGGGGACCTTTGCTGCACGTGTTCCCCTTCTCTTTTTTCACCTTGTGTTTTCAGTGTAGCTCTCTATTGTCCTACTGTCAAATAAAGGCTAGCAAGACAAAACAAAAAAACACCTGATGTTAGTGTGCATGCCGTTTGGGATGTAACTGAGCACCTGCACAGTTATTGGCAAAACGCTGCAAAATGGATCCCTCACAAAAGTGTCTTTTTCCTATTCCTTGCCACTCCTCAAATAACGATTGCAGGGCAAGAAGCTCCACATTTTATCTCTATGTTCGTTCTCAGCCAAACCTCCCCATCATCCAGATAGTCAGAAGCACATTCCTGCCCCCCCCCCACTGCGATTAGTGATTATCCACTCTCTGCTGAGCCGATCCAGCGACTGAATTAGAATAATTAGAAATGTGGAGAAAAAGAAAAAAAAACCAACAACCAGCCAGTTGTGCTTATCCAAATGTTGGTGAATGTGTGCTTATAATTGAGTGCTGCAGTGGTGACATAACTGCTCCCCATGGAAACCTGGCACGGCCCAACAACAGCGTGAATCCGAGTCTATATAGAGAGTACCGGAGGGAGAAACGGCAGCAGCAGCGCGGGCTAACTCAATTCTTTTACAGCAGCAACCTAGATCTCCTCCCCGTCATCCTTCATTGATTTTGCAATCCAGTGTCACCCAAGCAGAACCATACAAGTCGTACACCTCAGTCTGCCACTGATAGCCAATCTCTATTATGAGAGAGAGAGAGAAAGAGAGGGAAAACAGAGAGAGAGAGAGAGAGAGAGAGAGAGAGAGAGAGAGAGAGAGAGAGAAGCTGATGGATTTATGAGCTGCTTGGGGGAAAGGATCATCTTCTGCCCCCACTTTTATTCTCCCATCAGATCTGATGCGATAGCCATAATACACGACGGCCCGTCACATTTCACAGATCTGGTGGTGAATATGAATGACGATCCAGAGTGGCCACATCTAATCGGCTGCGAAATTGCTTCGGTAAATATGCTCTGGCAGCCCTCAACCGCCGCCATTCCCTCTTCCTCGCCTCTTTCTCTTTGAATGAATCTCAGAGTAATAGGCTTGTAGTTGTCACAATGTTTAAGACCTGTGTTGCCTCCACGGTTCATAATTAGCTTTTAATGCATAGAGACGGTCGGGGAGGGAGAGCAGGCGGAAATGTGGAATGAAAGGGAGGCCTGCTGTGTGGCCATAGTAATTCAGGTTTTTGTTCTCTAATTAAATGACCTCAGAGGGGAGCGCTAAGCTTAAGTGTGTGTGGCGCCCTCTGATACAGTGGTTTTGTGCCAAGCATGTTCAGTAGTGCAATGAATGAGGCGTCGACTACAAAGCCTCAGAAGCCTTCTCTTTGCCATCCTTGCCTCCTTGTCGGTTGTTGGGAAATTTGGCACTGTGCACCGTGCCTTCAACAAGTAGTCTCTGGGCCCCCTTGCACAGTTCGCCTCATTGTAGGCAAGGGACAGGGTGGCAGTCTTTTCCCTTTCTATTCCACCCTGTTGGAAAAAGAGAGAGACCGATAACCCGCTTCGCAGCCTGGGGCCGAGCAAACGGTGTGTTGAAATATGTTCACACCAGAACTAGAGGCAAAAGTGGAGGATTTACACTGATGATACTTGGAAATCCCTTCTCGGACCCTAAAGGAGTGGGTTGTACTCACAATTGAAACACGGAGGGACAGCTGATTGTCAGTCATGAGGCTTCACTCAGTCTAGTCAGGACTGAGTGAAGTAGGGCTGGGTATTGGCAAGGACCTCACGATACGATGCGTATCACGATACATTATGATATGATACATATTGCGATGCATTGCAACACTACACATAATTTACTGAAAATCTGAAAATATAGCTTAAAGTACAACTTGCTGTATACTACCTGGGTAGTCTAATATTTACATCACATATTTTGCTGAGTGGAAAATTTGAGTTAAAACTATTTAATTCAAAATTTACATCCCAATTTATTAGAACTCTATTTGCGTTGCACAGTGCACACTGTGTCACTGAACACACTGAACTGAAATGTAGATTCCATATGAAAATAAAGCAGGCATGTTGAGTATTCTTACTGTCACAGAACACACTGAACTCTACTGCCATGTAGATGCCATAACATCATAAAACAAAGCGCATATTAATTATTCTTAATCGTGTCACTGAACACATTGAACTGAAATCCATTTAAAACATGAATAATTTTTTTAATGTATCAATATGAGGGGCTGGAAAATCGATTAAAAAAATATCGCAGTACTCAGCTGTATTGGGGGGGGGGGGTTGCGTGGCCCTAGAGTGAAGGACAAAAGACTCGAGCCTCATAGCTGACCACAAGGTCTGGTGGCGGAGGGGTCATGGTGAAGCTGCAGTCTAAGACATATTTAGTGTGTCGTACTTACATTGTCTCAGGCTTTAGCCTGCTTTGCATTCAGACCCTTTGGGTCTCACACCATCCTCTCCTTTTCTCCCACAGTCCCTGTCACTCTGCGATGTTGTGTACTGTCATAAAAAAACAACAGCAAAAAAAAAAAAAACCCTAAAAAAGACATTTGATACTAGGCCCTGAAAATCGAACATAGAAACTGTCATTGCCGTTGTTTTTGGCCTCATGTCTGTTTTGGATGCGAGTGCTAGCTGAATGTCTCCATTACCGTGGAGCGCCATACTGGGCCTGACAGCGGCCACCTGGCTCGACTCGAGCTCAGTGACATTGAGGGAGCACCAGTTGCAGGCGTGAAGAGGTGGTGTGGCTCTCATAGTAACTAGATCCAGCTTTGATGAGTGGAACATTAACAGCTGCTTGGATGGGTGTAAGAAAGGGGGCAGCGAGAGAGCGCAAGAGTGTGTGTGTGTGTGTGTGTGTGTGTGTGTGTGTGTGTGTGTGTGTGTGTGTGTGTGTGTGTGTGAGTGAGAGAGAGTTGCAGGCACGGCTGCGAGGGTGGTGGGATCACAGGTGACATCTTAATTGCCACGCATTGCCAGCTGCCAGCCTCTCAACCAACAACCAGTCAGCCAGCCACTCACTCAGCCGGGTTGTAAATGTGTCTCTGTAGCCAGACAGGGCTTTAGGAGTCGACTGGCTCCACTCCGAGCTCCCACGGGTATTAGGTGCTCCAGTGTTAAGTTCCTTGCTCTCCATCCTTCCTGTGGAGAGACGCGAGGCATTGTCAACACAAGTCACTCTGAAACGGTCTAAGAAAGGGGGGGGGGGACAGACAGCGGAGAAAAACCAGGGCTTCTTTGTTGCTTTTGTTTTTTTAAAGCGTTTTGAGGTCAGGTTTTGTCAGGCTTTCATGAGATGGTTAGGTTGAGAAATTGCTGCAAAGGTGGTTTGTCGCTGTCCTTTTAAAAGTTCACCCAGCTATAGAATAAACCCCTAGCCTCACGTTTAATGCCTAACTCCTGACCTTCGAACTGTAACCTCCCACCTCTCACCCTTTCACATTTTCACCCTCCTGAGGTGTTGAATTTCTCAGAAGCAGTGGGCTCTGTTCAATAAATAAATAATTGGGGGATGCAGATAATCTAGATGCCAATGTCACGTAAGCTGGGTTTCAATTTAAGGCACAAAGACGCCTACTCCCCTTTTCTGCATAACACATTTAATCTAAAATGAGAGCGCATAGACACTATGCATTAGCAGCAGGAATGTAAAGGTGGGAGGCGAGTTTTAAAGCAACATGTAATCGGGTAACGAGTGACTTGGTGCTGTTTTGTGAACTAGATTGCTCAGAAAATGGGTGATTAAGTTATTCTTGAACCTTGCTATGAAGCAACTAAAGAAGGCCAATTTGGTAAATTGGTGTTGGTTTAGCTTGCAAATATCCAGGAATTGAAGCCTACCTAATATAAATACACAGCATGGTGTCTTCCACACCAGCGTCGCTAATGACTGGCAAAGCATATGAAATTTGTTGGGCTTAACATACCTCACAGGCTATTTATTCTAAAGCCGAGTCTCAATACGTCAGGTTGATTAGACAGTGTATGAATAGCAGCGATGTCAAGCGGTATGTGCTTATGTCCCATTAACAGTGGAGGTGTCAAACGGTATGTAAATGAATTGATGGGAACACTCTGAGCTGCATATAAATATGAACCATTTGCCATCCATCCATGTGGATTTGGAGGTGCCTTTCCCCGAGAAGGGACACTAACATTGTGACCTTCGAATTGAGTGCTGGTGCTAATTCAGATTTCCCCCTCCCCACCCCTAGCCCCACCCGAGTTGCCTGTCTACTGTGTTGGGTCTAAATAAATGAAATGCTGAATTTGGACTGTTGGCAGATATTGATTTTAGAATAACGTGATCGTAAATTGATCCTCGTTGAAATAGTCTCAATGTTTTTTTGTTTTTGTTTTTTTGTTTGGTTGGGTTTTTTTTTGTTGCTTTGCTTCACAAAGCAGTAAGAGCATAAGGGCCAAGCCAGCTACAATAAAAAGCGCCCCCTTGGAGCCAGTAGGAATTCAGTGGCGGTTGCACAAGGACACTTAAGCACGGCAAAGTGTGCCAGCACTAATCTTCATCTTCCGCAGCAATGGCAGTCTCCCTAATAACTACACGTCCCTGACTTTCCCTTTCCACTAGAAAATGGCTAAAAATACACACACACATACACACACACACACACACACACACACACACACACACACACACACACACACACACACATATGCATAGGCATGTAAAATCATTGGTTTCTATGTTGTGAAACCCCTGTGTCTTTTCCCCTTTGTGCAGAGCGAGCGATTGCCAGACACGAGGTGCGGGAAATTGAGCAACGGCACACGCAGGACGGGCAACGTGAGCGCGAGGCCCCAGCATCACTGCTGTCTGACAGCGAGGATGTGGTGATCATTTACAACCGTGTGCCCAAGACGGCCAGCACCTCTTTCACCAACATCGCCTACGACCTGTGCGGGAAGAACCGCTACCACGTCCTGCACATCAACACCACCAAGAACAACCCCGTCATGTCCATACAGGACCAGGTCAGAGCAAATTAACACTGCTTCTGTTATTGGTTAAAGGTCCAGATATGCTGCTGCATACTGCAGCACTCTGTAAAACATGAATGGGTTTGGGAGGATTTAGGGCACATGTAGCCATCATTCATTTTTGAATGCAGATTACTGTTTTCTTGATGGTCTTTCATTATTTTCTGTATTTTCTGCGTTGTTCACATCACATCAGAATCTCAAGCTACTAGGGGCGTCCGGGTAGTGTCTATTCCGTTGCCTACCAACACGGAGCTCACCGGATCGAATCCCAGTGTTACCTCCGGCTTGGTCAGGCGTCCTACAGACACAATTGGCCGTGTCTGCAGGTGGGAAGCCGGATGTGGGTGCGTGTCCTGGTTGCTGCACTAGCTCCTCCTCTGGTCGGTTGAGGTGCCTGTTTGGGGGGGAGGGGGAACTGGGGGGAATAGCGTGATCCTCCCACGCACTACGTCCCCCTGGAGAAACTCCTCACTGTCAGGTGAAAAGAAGCAGCTGGTGACTCCACATGTATCGAAGGAGGTATGTGGTAGTCTGCAGCCCTCCCGGGATCGGCAGAGGGGTTGGAGCAGTGACTGGGAAAGAGTAGGGTAATGGGCCGAATACAATTGGGAAGAAAAAGGGGGGGGATCCCAAAAAAAAAATTCTCATGCTACTCCATTCTTTCTTTATTACAATTAGGAATGCATACGAAATCTGGCCGATACCAGGATAAAATGGAGTATCGCTATCAGAGACTTTACCCAAGGCTAAAATCTCACATTATAAGCCATGGTCAAACATTTCATAGTAAAATGTCTCGATTTACTGCATTTTAGGCACACGGAAGCCTGTATTTCTTTGAAAGTGGGGGGGGGGGGGAAATCTGGTTATTTATTCTTTAATTTTTTATTTCTTTATCAATGACAACTTTGTGTAGTCCTGTATTCATGACAAATAAGCTGAGGTCAGCTGTATGAGTTGACTTGAGAGGGACTATGATAAACTGTGTGATTACAGGAGAATTTTCACCCACTGCTTCATGGATGGGGAGGGAAGAGGAATTTAATTACTGTGTGCCTTGCCCTAGGTGCGGTTTGTGAAGAATGTAACAGAATGGAGGGAAATGAAGCCAGCCTTCTACCACGGACATGTCTCCTTCCTCGATTTTACCAAGTAAATAAATAGTCCGGTGTTGTATTCATAGTGGCATGTATCACCAGCAAGTGCACCACTTTAGCTACCCTGTTGTGGCTTTGTGCTGTTGTCTCCACCCTGTGGTCACTTAGAATGATTCAGTTAACACAGCTGAGTTTAGTCTTTGACCGCAGAAAGTCTGTATGATATTTATCCATCGAGCTCTTAACATACCAATATGTAGATTAATATCTCTGTACTTTGATGTTTGTTTTACCTACAGCCCCTGTTATCCCTTAAGCATTAGAAACTGTCTTTATTCCAGTACGAGATGGATATTATCAAGTTTTGACACTAGTTGTGGTACTCTGTAATCACCATTAGGACTGATTTAAATGGGTTTATTGTGTAACTTGTCAGTTTTGAGGGCCCCTAACCCAAGTCATTGCCTCTCCCACCCAGGTTTGGAGTGAAGAGGAAGCCTATCTACATCAATGTGATCCGGGACCCCATTGAGAGACTTGTGTCCTACTATTACTTCCTACGCTTTGGAGATGACTACAGACCAGGCCTGAGGCGCAGGAAACAAGGAGACAAGAAGGTGCAAATTCTGAATGTGTTATTACATATAAATTGCCTATCTTATTTAGTTTCTAATTTAGTTTCTAATGTCTACTGGTTTATGTTTTATGTTTATTGGATAAATCACCCCTACATGCATTGCTACCAGAGACTCAAAATGCTGACATGGTCACAGTATACCGGAGGCGTTTGTTGATCTGAATTTAAAGAGAGGATGCTGTCGTCACAGGCTTGCGTTGCATTCATCAATACTTGCTGTAGGATATTTTCACATTGTGCGCTTTTTATTCAGACGTTTGATGAATGTGTGTCAGCGGGGGGCTCTGACTGCGCACCTGAGAAGCTCTGGCTGCAGATTCCCTTTTTCTGCGGTCACTACTCTGAATGCTGGTATGTATTCATTCTCCCCTATCTACTACCTGACGGCACACACAACACCATTCAGACGATACAGAGCTGTCTTTTCTACACAGGTTCATTGGGCTTCTACTGGGTTACAATGGAATATAAATATATTTTTCCAGTATTTGAAATCATACGGGTAGTGGATAATTTAGCTCATCTTCAAGTAGCGTTTCCACTTTTCTAGCCACTCAAGTGTTTGAGGGGGAAGTTGAATTAAGTGCACTGTAAGTAGTTTGGATAATTCAGTGCCGGGCAAAGACATCTACACTCAAAGAGCTTCAAGGTATGCTACATTAAGCCTTATAGCGCCGTGCTGTCACTTCTGTTCAGTTTCTCAAGGTCTCTGATGGCTCTACCAGCCTTGATATGTTCTCTCCACATAGTAATCTGTATCAGTCTATCCTACTGTTCGTCTTTGCTCCACTCCCTCCCCATCACCTTACTCCTTCCTTCTTAATCTCTCCTTGACTTCCTTTTTGAGTTTTTTTTGGGGGGGGGGGGTTTCCTCCTTTTTCTTCCCAATTGTACTTGGCCAATTATCCCACTCTTCCGGGCCGTCCCAGTTGCTGCTCCGGCCCCTCTGCCGATCCGGGGAGGGCTGCAGACTACCACATGTCTTCTCCGATATATGTGGAGTCGCCAGCCGTTTCTTTTCACCTGACAGTGAGGAGTTTCGCCAGGGGGACGTAGCGCGTGAGAGGATCACGCTATTCCCCTCAGTTCCCCCTCCCCCCTGAACAGGTGCCCCGACCGACCAGCGGAGATGCTAGTGCAGTGACCAGGACACATACTCACATCCAGCTTCCCTACCGGCAAACACTGCCAATTGTGTCTGTAGGGACGCCTGACCAAGCCGGAGGTAACATGGGGATTCGAACTGGTGATCCCTATGTTGGTAGGCAACGGGATAGACCGCTACGCTACCCAGACGTCCCCCCCCCTTTTGAGTTTTTTAACACTCTGCCCCTTTACACGCTCTTTACCCTCTTTGTGCACCGAGAAGATGTGGGCCAGTTTGCCTGCGTACTCTTTTCAGATTACACCAAATGTACAAAATGTCATTGGACTTAGACTGCTTTTAGTGTCATTGCCTCATATGCATGTCCCATACATACAGGGGCACGAGATTACGTTTCACACGGACCACAGTGCCACATAAAAACAAATAGCACACAATAAATATTAAAAACAAGAAGTGCATTAAAAGCAAAAATCACTTCATTATTAGCTCTGTTATTATTAAGAGTTATTATTAGAGCGTCAGTGTTAGCTCTATTTGGTTGTGTTTTGTTATGTTGTAAACTTAACACATTTAAATGGTGAAAAGACATCCCCGTGTTTCATCACCACCACTAACTTGAAAGAGACTGAGAAACTGGTTACTGTGCTATTCAGTTGGACTCAAACGAGATCTTTTGAGGTATTTATGAAATTAAAATTCTTTAACTATGGAATATTTAACCTGCACTATCTTGGGCTCTGCAAACTGTACTTAATGTATTAGTTTTATGTGTCTTGCCAATGCTCATTTGCAAATCAAATCAGCATTCCTGCCCAGAAGATTTGGCAGTCAACTCGATGCAGTTTGTGCTATCCGCAAAACATTCGCTGTATGCTGAAGTATTGGCCTGCACATTGTATGGCAAAGTATTAGCACGCACTGTGGCAAACTAAGTGATTGCTGAACACAGAGGTGAAACTGCTACCTGTCCTCCAGTTAGGAAATTGCAAGATGATCAAAGAGCTTTTTGGTCAGGAAGTCAATAAAATTCCCTCAAACAATTGTATCCGGCCAATTACCCAACTCTTCCAAGCCGTCTCGGTCGCTGCTCCATCCCCTCTGCCGATCCGGGAACGGCTGCAGACTACCACATGCCTCCTCTGATACATGTGGAGTCACCAGCCGCTTCTTTTCACCTGACAGTAAGGAGTTTCGTCAGGGGGTCATAGCACGTGGGAGGATCACACTATTCCCCCCAGTTCCCCCTCCCCTCTTAACAGGCGCCCCAGCCAACCAGAGGAGGTGTTGGTGCAGCAACCAGGACACATACCCACATCCAGCTTCCCACCCTCAGGCACAGCCAATTGTGTCTGTAGGGGACGCCTAACCAAGCCGGAGGTAACACGGGGATTCGAACCGGCGATCCCCATGTTGGTAGGGACGCCTGACCAAGCCGGAGGTAACATGGGAATTCGAACCGGCGATCCCCATGTTGGTAGGGACGCCTGACCAAGCCGGAGGTAAAATGGATTCAAACCGGCAATCCCCATGTTGGTAGGCAACGGAATAGACCGCTGTGCTACTTGGACGCCCCTTTTTTTTTTTTAACCCAGACTTCATTAAAATGTCTGGCATCATTTTGGATCATACAAAAGCAAACTTCACTGATCGCTTTGGTACCAAGAAACATGAACACTGCTGAATCTTCTCGCTGGGCTTCAGCAGTCTAAATGGGACAATTGTTTCAACCTCCAAAAACCATGATATATCTTCTTTCTCAAACGAGAAGCTTTAATGAATCATATCATCAATCCTCATATATTTTATGTTTATTCAGACTATGCTTTGAATGGTAGCAAAATGTGATTTGGACCTACTTTCGTACATCCCAATCATCTGTTTTATGACTATTGTGTGATGGAACATATTAAGACATGTCTGACTGTATTTTTGGCTCACAGTTTTCAAAAAAGGAGATATATCACAGTTTTTGAAGGCTTAAACGATTGCCTTGTCCCATTTGACTGTTTAGAAGCGAGAAGATTCAACAAAACGGCCAGTCTCTCAATACTGAAGCGATCAGGGAAGTTTCTGTCTATTCGATTCAGAACTTTACCCGGGTTTTAATGAGGTCTAGGTTGGGGGGAAAAACAAGGGAACCTATCATTTAACCTCCATTTCTCCTTCCTGTCTCATTACTCCTCGTTTCCACATAATTACAGTTATTAACTTTATTTATTATTTGATATAAAGTCCTGCCACCATATTATCCATACTTAACTCCATTTGATATTTTCCTTTAATTTCTCCATCCACTCTCTTCCATCGTTCGCTCCACCGCTCGTTCTGTTCTCTCCTACTTGTCTCTTCACCTTCCTCTAACCCCTTCCTCTCAATCCATCACACTCCTCACTCCCTCTCTCTATGCACCTTCTGATTCTCCCACTCCCCTTCTGTTTGCTCTCTTCAGATTCTCTCTTCCCTTCTGCGTTCTCTCCCATTCTTGATGTCTCCCTTGTATCCCTTCTTCCTATCTCCTCTGCCCATGATTCCTTGGTTCCTGTCTTTTCTTCTTCTTCATTTTCAATGGGAATTTCAGTCACCTAGCATCCAGCAGTGCTTTCGTTGATAAAACAAGACACGACAATAGGGAAAGTATCGGTATCTGCATAAAGCAATCTGAACCTTTCCACAGGAATGTGGGAAGCCACTGGGCCCTGGAGCAGGCAAAATTCAACCTGGTTAATGAGTACATGCTGGTTGGGGTGACGGAGGAGCTGGAAGACTTTGTCATGATGCTGGAGGCTGCACTACCACGCTTCTTCAAGGGAGCCACTGAGCTTTACAAAACAGGTGCTACTGTTGGGAGGGACTAAACACTGAAGATTGTTTTTTTTTTTAATCCCAACTGCCCACTCACCACGAAAAAGGAAAAAAATATGTGTAGAGGTGCTACTGTTGTCTTTATTTCCTCTCTTGAGTTGAATTCAGATAAATGTGGACTTGTGTCCTCAGTGATCAGCACAGGCTGATCACCTCAGAGCAACTTATAACAAAGAACATTGTGGCAGTCAAGTTGTATTTGTAGCAACTGTATTGCCGCATTCAAACATGTTACTTTTTGAGCTATGCTTCTCCAGAAGCTAAAAAAGTATTTAAAATGTAGTCATGCTTTTTGCCTCCTGTCACTCCTGTCTTGTTATCTAGTACAGGTGCTACAAAAAAAATTACCTGACTTCACGGGGTTTAATACTTTACCTTACGTCTTCTACCTTATTCTGCAGGGAAGAAATCCCACCTGAGGAAGACGAGTGAGAAGAAGCCCCCTACCAAGGAGTCAGTTGCCAAGTTGCAGCAGTCAGCCATATGGAAGATGGAGAACGAGTTCTATGAGTTTGCCCTAGAACAGTTCCAGTTTGTCAGGGCCCATGCCGTCAGGGAAAAGGACGGAGAGCTCTACCTGCTGGCCCAGAACTTCTTCTACGAGAAAATCTACCCTAAAAATTAGCTAAGTTGCACACACCCGCGGAAGAGTTTGGTGTGTCAGTTGAATGCTCTGTACAGTCTTGATCTCTCACACACACTGAGGAGAAACAAGAAACTGAATAGGGAAGCAGTTAGAGGCTAACTGGACAAAGACTGCTGTTGACTTTGAGGTTGCCCTCTGAGAGCTATCTGATTTGGAGCAAACGACTGAGCTAAAGAGACAACCCCCAGTTTTGAGGTACTAGGGAGATTCTGAATGTGACTGGTAAGCCTTCTACATTCATCTCTGGGCCAGCCAACTGAAACCAAGAGTCATGAGAATCAATATCCTCCTGATCAACAGTGTCAATAGGTCATGTTCCCACCAACCTGAGCCCAAGACTCCCCCTCGCTCCCATGTGAAAGGTCATTTTGTGAAGGGTTTTCCAGCCACAGGACCAGAGACAACCTGGCCGGCAACTGGTCAGACTGTAACTTTTGATTGATCACGCAACAACTATTCCATCCAAAGGAAGCATTTTTATCAGCTGTGTTCTGTTTAGTTGTTTTTTTTTTGGGGGGGGGGTTGCATTATTTTTAACCAACTTTACCATCATTGCATTTGATACATAAAGACAGGGGCATTTTAATAATGAAAAGATATCCCCATGATTCACCGCCACTACTAACATAAAGACATTAAAGTGTGAGAAACTACTGTGCTGTATTATTGGACTTGAGCAAGAGCTGTTGAGATTTTTATGACATTAAACTCCTGTGACCATAGACTATTTACTGGGGCAAGCGTATGTGGTTTATATACTGTACTTGATGTATTTGTTTTTTGAATCTTGTAAATGTACATCCTTGCCCAGGTGTTTCTTTGGTAACACAGGAAGTGTTTACACATGATGTACTTAAACTGTGGAAGAACACAATGGCAACGATGCTGCTGCTGTATATATTTACTAATTTTAGTACGTTTTATTTCCGGTAAGCTGGTGATGCGATTAACTTATTTGCACTGTGGTGACGCCTTTGATAAATTAACAGTCTGTGCATTTAACGGTGTTTAAATTTGGTCTTCTTTTTTTTTCAACAACCTGCTTTATTGCTTTCATGTCTGATATTTTTTATTTCATTGGTGATCCACAGTTAAACATGGATGCCTACAAGGATGGTACCCCGCTGCTGAACGCTCCACTCTTGTTTTTTGTGCAACCATACATACTTATTTGATAAAATGATTTGCTAATTTCATGATGGATCTACTCCAGCTTCCTTGATTTTCCTTAAGCTAGGGGCCTATTTATGGCCAATTAAAATGTAAGAAGGCACCCCTCACTAAGATGCTAACTACCACAAGCTCAGATGGAAAAGCCCTCAAAATGACATTAAGTATTGATTTCATTCAGCCAATCCAGTCATTTAGTCAACTTGTCTTCGGTCTCAGCAGAGGCTCTTGTTTGAAAGGCTCATTGATATGCTAATTGGGTGCTGCGTATTTTGTCCCATTTGTATACAGTCAATTCACTCGAGATGGGAAATCCCACATTCCAAAACTCATTATAACCGTATTTTAATTCAAAGAGGAATGGGTTCAGATCTCCAAATTAGGAAGGTGTCTAGCTGCAACGACTGGAGACTAAAATTACTATGTGCCTTCTCTACACCCAATTCTCTCCATTTGTATTGGAGATTTTTGTCTGCTGGAATGTCACCGTTTTTGTTAAAACCGTTTCCTTTTTCGCCTGCCAAAAATATACTGCTCAAGAAAATTTAATGCATGTTTTGTTTTGTTATTTTTGTACACCCGTATATGTATGTGTGCGTGTTTATGTATTAAAAATAGACCAAGATATTTTTGAATCAAAGGAATTTAAGATGGATCATTTCACGACTGGTAACCTGTAGGGGGCGATAAAGAACAGTCTGCTCCTTACGGCGCTCAATGTGTGTGTCTGTTCACATTCATTTTCTCACCCTTTGACTTAATTTTCATGGTTTGTTTTGACAAATGTATTAATTTTATGGACAAATATACCATTTTTATAAAGGTATTTCCCCTCAGTAAATTTTGCAACTGCTGAGGCATAAGGACATTTTTCACTTTTAATTCAAAATCTGTCCTTTGTTTGGTGTTTGGTGCCCTACAACATATGTTTCACATTTTCTTTAGAAGTGGCAACCGCTATCTTATTGTGGTAGCCCTCTGCTGCTGAATAAATGGGAAGCTCATCTTCAGGAACATTTTCTCTAGAGTCCACCGCAGGTCCCTGAGCCAGTCTCTGTGAAAACAGCCACGGTCAAATACCGTAATCCAGCTCTTTTCATCAGTAACTGAACTCGTTGATTAATCTCAGATCACTTTTGAGCCACGGTTTCCGGGATTTTCCCCTCTGACCCAAATAAACCAGAAGGCCTTCTGCAGACTTATGATACTCAGTTTCAGGCTTCCCTGCTAGGAACCGTGGGACTATATCTGTGAGCCTGTTTGAATTATGAGGTTGTAACGTAAACAGAGGTGGTGCCGAAAAGTGTATTTTGCACATCTAAAATTGCAGTTGCCTTGTTTTAGTGATGAGAGACAGAATATTTTGTGCCATTACAGTAGTCATCTCAGTTTGACTGCAGTTGTAATAGTTGTAATCCATGTCCATTTACAATTTGTGGTCTTGATTAGATTATCTCCTCTGACCCCTGAAGGGTGAACACAAAATACTTTGGTGCAGGTGGGGGAAAAAAAGGAGACCAAACTGGAACATCCCCGCCCACCTACTGCAATATGTTGTAGTTGTGGGTTGCAAAGCGTATTAATCGATATAGAAAAGACAGCATCAAGCATGATGTCCTGTCACAAGAACCTGCCTGCAGTCAGTTCTTGAGATCATGACTATGGAAAATGTCGCGCAAATGAGCTGACCAAAGACTTTGCATTTATTTAAAAGAGAGTGAGCAATTCATAAGTCTTCTTATAACCTGCATCTATTTTACACCGATGGACTTTTCTGAGACTGCACCGTGTGTGGTGAATACCCAGTCTGACAGACACAGTGATGCCAGGCTCCCTGTGGATTATGTAAGGCAGGTAATAAGTCCTCTCACCTGGGTGTGACATGTCATGCATAGGCCCCAATGTAACACAGACATTTCAACTGATCCCATCACTGCACCTCCTACTGATCGGTGGCATACTTATTAGTAAGTGTATAACAGGCCTTTCCCTCACACATCTAGTAGAGTCTGCGTTTACAATGCAGTGGTGCCTCAACAAATACAAACAGCTTCGTCTTGAAAAGGATCCTTCTGATTTATGTCATACTCCCTCTCAGGACTGAAGAGCAATATTAGTTCTTTGATACACCATGTGGTGCAACCTGGATACATCGTCAGTAATGAACCCGGGGTCATCAAGTGTTTCGGGTCTTAACATCAGACACCCTTGCCCGAGCGACCCAGCCGGGGGTGATCAAGCCCCGACGTGTCCAGGTAGTACAATATACCACACGTCACCCCTCTTCACCTAGAGCCAACAGGAAACCTTTTCAATGGCTTTCAAGATGTTCCTAATGGCTCTTCTTCTTTGCAGCCCACAAATCCCCAAGAGTTCCACGACCCAGTGTAGAGACTGGCCTGCAAAGCTCCTGCAGCCCACTTCAACCAGCTCACAGTGGGCCTTCCACCCATTCCTCCGATACTCAGCTACCAGATCTACACACCTGGCCCTCTTCCTTTCTTGTGCCTCCTCCATCCGATCTTCCCAGGGGACAGCTCTAGCAAAACCACTTGCTTGGTTAACACAGACATCAGCACCTTGTCTGGCCTGAGTGTGGTAGCTGTGATGGTGTCCGGGAACCTCAGTCCTCTCCCGAGGTCGACCAGGAACTGCCAGTCCCTTGCTATTGCAAGCAGCCCACCCTGGGCCTTTGGCTGGGGCTGGAGCTCCTCCCCTGCTCAAACAAAGGCTATGCTGAATTTGGTTGGGTGTTGCTGCTTGCTGTAACTGATCCCAGTGCAGATGGTGTCTGCTACTGCCCACAGAACTTGGTCATGGTGCGAATGATCCCACCCCTCTCCCAAGGCCTTTGGACAGCAGCTCAGGATGTGCTCCAATGATCCTCTTTTCTGGCAGGTGAGTCCACCAGGCCCCAGCTGAACAGGTTGGAAGGGCTCGGGGGTACATCATACACTGGACCAAAAACTTGAAGCGGTATGATTCCGCCTACCAGAGTTCTCACCAGGTGATCTTTCGGTCAGTTGTATGCTCCCATTTGGTCCAGGCCCCCTGCTTGCACATACCCACCATTCTGCTGTAGCGAGCTTCCTCTACCTCTGTGAATACCTCCTACTGGATCAGCTTTCGCCTCTCCTTTCCTCGGGCTTTACCGTAGCAAGGTCTCGAGTTGCTCCCAAGCCTGGCCCGACCAGTTGCCACAGTCCCCAAAAGGATGCTGTGCCACAACCTTGCCTCAGCCTGCTCAACTGCCACCTGTGCATGCCACTTAAAAAAACAACAAAACTTTATTTTGTCATTGTACCTTACAACAAACTGTATTCTTACTGTGAATTTGTTCTCTGTATTTAACCCATCCTATTGTTTAGGAGCAGTGGGTAGCTTCAGCGCCCGGGGACCAACTCCAGTTCTTCTTTCCATTGCCTTGGTCAGGGACACAGACAGGAGTATTAACCCTAACATGCATGTCTTTTTGATGGTGGGAGGAAACCGAAGCACCGGAGCACAGGAAACCCACGTAGACACGGGAAGAACATGCATATTCCACACAGAAAGGACCTGCCTCCTGCGTGTGCCACTTACTTCCTGTTCTGACCTTGATAACCACAGAGAAGACCTTGGTGTCAGTGAAATCCCAGTAGAGCAGGACCTCTCTGGCATGGGTGACCTTGAACTCCTGTGCCAGACTTCTAAGAGGAAGCTGTAGCTTGTGTTATGCCCGTAAAGGGCAATGCTGCTTAGGCGCTGCGGCAGGCCCAGCCATCTGTGCAGGAACTGGCTGATCTTCGTTTTGAAGCCCTCTCCATGATGGTGATTGAGACTTCACAGATTAGCAGTGGCCAGTGGAGTCAAGGCAGGATTTCATGTTGATATATCCAGGCCTTGAATTTTCAGGAAGTCCTGACTTGTCCGCTGTGGAGAGCCAAGTGTTGAGGTCATCGCTGGTTGCCTGGCATGCTGCTGTGTCCTTCAAATTGCTGGTGGAGATCTTACCCAGGCTCTTGACTGGCTTTTCAGTCACAGATGGAATTTGAGTGCCTCCCAAAGAGAAGCTGAACTGGTCGGTTATTTTTCCTTTCCTGAGGACCAGAGACCTGGATTTTGTGGGCTTGAAACTCATTCTTGTCCATATAATGAGCCATTCAAGTCCATGAAGGAGCCACCTGCAGCCGGGCACTGATGTAGTTGTTACCGTTAGTTCATCCGTGAACGCTCTGATCGGGAGTTGTCGGGTGCCAGATTTGGACCGGGGACCTCTGCACTCCACTCCACTATGTCTCCTCCCAGATGATGACTCTCTTTTATAGAAGTTTCATTGAAACAGTTTTAATGTACTGTATTGTTGCTTGGTTTGGTAATTTGACCCTGGCCGATAAAAAAAAAGGCTTGAAAGATAGGCTCCAGGATCCCCGCGACCCTGAGAGCAGGATAAGCGGTTTGGATAATGGATGGATGGATGGATGGACTCATCAAATGGGCTAGTAAGATTTCAGGGGGAAGTCAAGCCCAGCTTACCGACCTATATAATAGGAAGGTGTTTAGAAAGGCTACTTCCCTTCTGGAATGCCAAGGTCACCCCCTTCGGGTCAGAGTTTGAGCTGTTACCCCCAGGTCATCTGTTGAGGGTGCCCTGCATTAGGACTAAGAGATACAAGGCTTCCTTTGTCCCCACTGCCATTCAATTGTTAAATGGTAGATAGTATTCATCTGTTGTCTGCAGATCACTTGTGTCCATGGTCTGTATATTTGAACTCCTTTGGTTGTCCTGCCCGCTATGTCCTGTTGTTTTTTGTTGTCCATCAGTGATGTATCAATTCTGCCTTGGTGTTTGTGTTTTGTTTATGTGAGTTTTATATAAACTGGCGGCAAACGAACTTCCCTGTCTTTTGACTTGACTTCTGCAGACTTCACAAGCACATTCATGGTCAGCGTAAACAGGGACACAGGAAATATAGACAATCTTTACCTTAAACTCCCTATTGATTTGGTCGGTCGTGTAATATTAAAATGGGGATCTCTTGAGCTTGTTTGATTAAATGTATTGGCAAGGGGTTATATCGAAAGAACCTTTGATAGGGTTTAGCCTAATACGCATTTTTGTTTGAGGAAATGTGAGGAGCTGTGATTTTTACTTCCAAGTATAATTAAAGTGTACATAATCAGTTAATATACACGCTTTCTTCCCCTTTTGAATTGGGAACGTGCCTATAGTTTGGGTACCCCTGACCCATTATGCCCAAGCCTAATATGCATTTTGGTTCTATGAAATCTAAGGAGCAATAATTTCTACATTTAAGTGTATTTGAGCCATAACTAATAAATGTATATCAATTTATAATCAATATTTATTGTACTGTGTTTGGTCCATGCTACAGTGTGTCTGATCACGTGACGGCGTGTGCACAGAGTCCGGTCGCGAGGAGAGGCTCCGGTCGGGGTCGAGCGCATGCACGGCATCGGCCCCATGTGACCGCGCTCACTACCACCACCACCTCACTCCCCACGAGCGCGGCTCCACATGTACGGTTAGTGAGACCAGTCAGACCAGTACAGGTAGTGTGATGAAGACATGGCGTGGCACGCATATCCGAGATGACCGGGGGTTTGGTCAAATAAAAAGTCCCCCTTTTCTTTTGTCGCAAAGAGAGGGAAACTTGAAACAAGGCTGTTTTTTTTTTGGAGTTCCATCTCCCCTCCCCTCTCCCCCCCCTCTCTCTGCCCAGGCTGAGGATTTGATTCAAAGTCGAAAACCAAGATGGCCGCCGATTCCGTGCAGGTAGGAAAAGTTGACAACTGTTGCGAAAAGTGCGCAAACTTGTTCGGAAGAGTTTATTTTTCACTTGGTTAAAAACTCTGCGTGGTAGAAGTTATCCGCTGTGTCACAATCGGTAGATAACTGGTTCTATTTACGAGGAAAGTTGCCTGCTCTCCAAAAGGCTTGTCTGGGAATCATCCATGGATTGAGGCCTGGGAAATAATTATCTAAATATTCCAGTTGGTTACATGGATCTTTTGAGTGGAATCCAGGACGTGATGGAAAGTAACGGCACATTGATATTATGTGTGTTTGTTTGCTTGTTTTTAACGCTGATAAAAGTGCATAGTTTTACAAACTGAAAAATCCAGTAGTGCTTTTCAGCGCCACAGGTCCTCACGTTACTTTTTGAAACACAACAGGCGTCCCAACGTGTAGTTAAGGTTTTGTCCATTTCAATCGGGTGTTCGTTCACTATTGTAAATAAAGTGACAATTGTTTTCCATTTCACGCGTCCGTTGTAAACAATGGGTTTTCAAGTGCTTCTGGACTGCCTGTTGATTTTTTTCCCCCCATAACACGCTTGGCTACATGGGCTAGATGGACTGAAAGAACAATTGTCATGTTATTAAACTCGTAGGCTAAACGTTATTCTGTTATGCAGACATGTTTATAAATACACAGAAGTAATGGGAATAGAGTTTAACGCACCAATAGAAAGCGAATGCATTTCCACGACTCTCTATGAAACGTATGACTCAGGATAATGTGGTTTCGCTATGACGTCAGTTTTAAAGTAAACTTCAAACGCGAAGTTTGGAGCGTCTGTTCAGCCGTTACTGTTGACGGAACTAATACAACTTGTGACAGATGCGATCAAAGTATAATCAAGTCCCAAGTGTCGCTCCAAATGTCCCTTTCAGGAAGTCCCGCTCGTATCCATGATATGTCACCCACCTTTTATTTTGAGTTGGAGCCATTACAACTCCTTGAGTATATCTGTATGTAAAAGACAAAGCCACCAACAGCGGATGTGGGAGAAAGATTTTCTTTGACTCACGTGGCTGCACGAAACCGGTCATTGAGTCAGTATGATGACATATTGCTATGTAGTGGAGTCTTACGCTGAGAACAGGTCAGATTGCAACCATAAAATGAGTTATTTGGCTCGGTGATAAGAGATCAGTGCTCCATCCTCATAGAATGGTTTAATTACTAATTGGCCATGTACAGCTGCAATGAGATGTCTTCAGATAGCTATATGCAATATTCACCATTGGGTTAAGGAAGGAATCTTTTATGCAATCAGTTAAGTCGAATGTGGAAAAAAAACGTGTAATGGGAAAATTCAAGCTAGACCACCTGTTTCTCAAGAATAGAAATGGCAAAAATGTAAGACGGATTTGTACGTGTTGTTATCCAGTTGTATTTGCTCATATCTGACAGTTCATTTGGAATATGCAATGAAAAAAAACCTCACAGGGTTGACAGCTGTGGTCGCCATATGGCAAGAGGCTGCAATTTTTTTTCTTGGCAGAAAAGTTGCTTCGGACAGTTCCTTAAACCCGGTGTATTGCCATTGTGCTGAATCCATAGCCTAAAAACGTCATAGTCACTGTTAGAGAAAATCACGTTTTTGATTTTTAGGCTATGGATTTGATTCTGAACATGGAAAAGTTTAATTTCTTAGCTTGCCAAACATTTTTGAGCATACACTGAAAAAGTAACTGTTGATTTGTCCTTATAATCCTAATACGCTCATAACTTTTGCTATATTAAGTAAAATATTTTTTCTATGTTGGTATCATCAACTTCAGTCATAATATAACGCATTGTGTGTCAACATTATTAAATATATTGTGCCACACCAGCATATTTCTTATATCATGTCGATACTTTTAGTGTGAGTGATTAAGTAGGTAAGGAAAAGTACATTTGGCTGAGGTGCATTCACCATCAGCAGTTGTGCTTACGTCTGGCATGGTTCGACATAGGTTTAACCTTTACGCCTCACCACTGATACAGCAGTTGGACGTGGTCCTACTCAGCAAAGCAACAGGTGTTCAAATGCTCAGTTGTCGGTACACTCTCCTTGTGGCATGGTTTGGGACCATAAAAATGAACTGTGACTGGTCATATGAACTTAAAGGCGTTACTTAAATCTTGACTCGGGATTTGAATAAAGATTGTGTGAAGCTGAGGTTTGTAGAGTCCAAGTTTACTAGGCTGTGATGCTTGTTGGGGTCAGACACTAAGCACTGACCAGTGGCAGGGGGACCGGCGGTGGGCTGAGAAGACATGGTGTCAGGTTTGTAGGCTGTGAAAGGCTTGGTGTAAGAAAGGGCTTGGCCTTGAGCATGAGTCTGGATGGTGGCCTCAAACTTTTCCATTGTCCCATTGTCTAAACAGAGCTCTTGTTGTTGGACTTGCAGCTTTCAGGCTTAAACTGCCAAGTTAACCTGCTTACACTTGAGGTTCAGCCCTGATGTTTGCTCCATTTTCCAGTTGCCTTTTATGTATCAGGCACTGAAAGGCCTCCTGGAACAACGTCAATGTGTCGTGGTAACACTTAGCGCCAATTTGCCTTACATTTGTATCTATAATTCTCGACATTTAAGATTGAATAAAACCTGCTGTTACTCTTTTTCTGTGTGAGACACTATTTTATGTCTGTTAACTTAAAGCTGCAATCCTTGGCTTTTCTTCATTAAGCTGCTATTTTATCCATTCGAAACGTGACGACGATGTGTCGTTTCTGTTGGACAGGCAATCAATATTATAGTGAAAGTGTTTCGATATAGTTTGATGTAGGAGGCAGTGAGAAATAGACCCGTTTCAACTGATTTTCTTGGACTACAAACAAGGTGTAGCAGCCATTGTTGCGCGTGTGCCATCAGCTCAGCAGTAAACAGCTCTCACCCTTGTAAAAATGGGATCCTTGGACCAAAACTAATGCAGCCAATCTAATGTATTAGAAACGACCTCAAACTATATCGCAACACTGTTCTACAGTAACATTGATTGTCTGTTCAATAGAAGCATTGCCACATTGGCTTCATGTTTCAGTCGTTTTTCCTGCTGGAGTTGTTTTCAATACTAACATGTTTGTTGCATTAGTGTTCATGCAACCCAGTCTAAAAATGTCACCAGCGGTGTGTGGAGACTGGAGCCTGTCCCCAACCATGGTAAAAGATGCCAGTTGCTATTGTGTAACCTGACTCCATGGTCCAGATGGAGAAAATAACGATTTACTGATAGAGAAAAGCCACAGATGTCAGCTTTGAATTAATCAGGCCTGTATTTTATTAATTAAATGGAATCGCTCAATATTGCATCTTTCAGTGAAGAAACTGCCATTGTGTTGAGTTGGTGTGACTCATACATTTTGACTTGGGGACAGTATGGGCAGAGCAAGTAGTAGAGCTACAGTGTGCAGCAAATTTCCTCCATCCTGAAACAGATGCATTGTAGTTTGAGTCTGAACAATTGCTTACGATTCCTGCTTTACCCGTCTTTGAACCAATTTCTCCTCAGTTCCTGGTTGGGCGCCACCCTCTAAGCAGGCGGCACGCTTTAGTTGCAAGAAATGATAAGGCTTACATTCACCGAACAACCAATATTACTAAAAATAGCAACTTGAGGAATAGTGAAGCAAACATGCAGATTTTGGGCACACCTTCCGCCCTTGTGATTTGGTCCCTTTGTTGGACCGCAGATTAAATGACAGACCTTCTAGGTTACTCGTTGATTTATTTCCATTTTATCTGATTGGCCTACCATGGATTTCCTTGTATTGTTGCACTGTAAAAAAAAGGCCTTGTTCCAGTGTCTGTCTGTTATCCTCACACCTTGCTGTTCAAACATGGCTATAGCACAAGCAAGTTCTGTGGGGCAGTGAACAAGCCAAGAGAGTTTGCCCCCCCCAATCCACTTTAAGGAGTTATTACCTCCATTTTACCTATGTGTCATCCAGGAGCCTGTGGACAAGGATATGTGCAAACTATAGCTTCCTCTGAAGTCAGCGGCTATAGAGGAGAGGGAGGAGTTCCTCAGGGGCCGGTTGGTCAGGATGGCCTTATGATGACTTGTGAGTTTCAGAGGTGCAAGTAGGGCTAGTCAATAATTCAGTTTTATTGTTTACTGTCTTTCAATCTGTATTGTTTCGGGATGAAATTTGGAAGTTAACCGATCGTGAAATACAATTTTGTTGTCTGAATTAACGGTAAGAATCTAATACCTAAAATTTCTCACAAAACGAGATCGGAAATATTTGAGGGTGTATTTGCAAAGTAAATTTGGTTTGATATCATACTTTGCATTACCAGTCAGTTAAATGTGATGAGCTGCAGTCAGATTTTTACACGTTACTTTTGCTTACACTACCGTTCAAAAGTTTGGGATCACCCAAACAATTTCGTGTTTTCCATGAAAAGTCACACTTATTCACCACCATATGTTGTGAAATGAATAGAAAATAGAGTCAAGACATTGACAAGGTTAGAAATAATGATTTGTATTTGAAATAAGATTTTTTTTACATCAAACTTTGCTTTCGTCAAAGAATCCTCCATTTGCAGCAATTACAGCATTGCAGACCTTTGGCATTCTAGCTGTTAATTTGTTGAGGTAATCTGGAGAAATTGCACCCCACGCTTCCAGAAGCAGCTCCCACAAGTTGGATTGGTTGGATGGGCACTTCTTTGAGCAGATTGAGTTTCTGGAGCATCACATTTGTGGGGTCAATTAAACGCTCAAAATGGCCAGAAAAAGAGAACTTTCATCTGAAACTCGACAGTCTATTCTTGTTCTTAGAAATGAAGGCTATTCCATGCGAGAAATTGCTAAGAAATTGAAGATTTCCTACACCGGTGTGTACTACTCCCTTCAGAGGACAGCACAAGCAGGCTCTAACAGGTACTATTTAATGAAGATGCCAGTTGGGGACCTGTGAGGCGTCTGTTTCTCAAACTAGAGACTCTAATGTACTTATCTTCTTGCTCAGTTGTGCAACGCGGCCTCCCACTTCTTTTTCTACTCTGGTTAGAGCCTGTTTGTGCTGTCCTCTGAAGGGAGTAGTACACACCGGTGTAGGAAATCTTCAATTTCTTAGCAATTTCTCGCATGGAATAGCCTTCATTTCTAAGAACAAGAATAGACTGTCGAGTTTCAGATGAAAGTTCTCTTTTTCTGGCCATTTTGAGCGTTTAATTGACCCCACAAATGTGATGCTCCAGAAACTCAATCTGCTCAAAGAAGTGCCCATCCAACCAATCCAACTTGTGGGAGCTGCTTCTGGAAGCATGGGGTGCAATTTCTCCAGATTACCTCAACAAATTAACAGCTAGAATGCCAAAGGTCTGCAATGCTGTAATTGCTGCAAATGGAGGATTCTTTGACGAAAGCAAAGTTTGATGTAAAAAAAATCTTATTTCAAATACAAATCATTATTTCTAACCTTGTCAATGTCTTGACTCTATTTTCTATTCATTTCACAACATATGGTGGTGAATAAGTGTGACTTTTCATGGAAAACACAAAATTGTTTGGGTGATCCCAAACTTTTGAACGGTAGTGTATGTAAACAGATATGTATTTGATATATAGTATGTGTGTGTGTATGTGTGTGTGTGGAATGTGTGTGTGTGTGTGTGTGTATATGTGTGTATATATATATATATGATAGGCTCCAGCATCAGCATCCCTGAGAGCAGGATAAGTGGTTTGGAAAATGGATGGGTGTGTGTGTGTGTGTGTGTGTGTGTGTATATATATATATATATGTATATATGTATGTATATGTATATATGTATATGTATATATAAGAGCACTATCCCTACTGTTGAGTGTTTCTTTTAACAAAGTTTCATTTATATATATATATATATATATATATATATATATATATATATATATATATATATATATATATATATATAAGCGATTTTTTCCCGGAAACAATGGTGTAAATAAAAGTGCTCAACAAATGAGGAGCAAAATATTAAGAGCTTATATATGTACTATATATATATATATATATATATATATATCCATTATCCAAGCCGCTTATCTCAACCAGGGTTGCAGGATGCTGGAGCCTATCCCAGCAGTCATTTGCGGCAGGTGAGGAGACACCCTGTACAGGCTGCCAGTAAATATATATATATATAATATCCAAGTCTTACTAAAATGTAATATATATATATTACATTTTAGTAAGACTGGGATGATACAGTTTGTATTAAAACAAAAAGTTGTTGCAGTGAATTGTCTTTCTATTATCAGCAGCCGGTTATGACTGTATTGGTTTGACCAATGTATGGCGCTGTACTGGCTTGCCTCCGTAGGGATGTCCATAGAGTGCAGCTCTTAGCGCATTCAGAGGGGATTGGGTTCACGGGTAGGGGAGAAAAAAGAGGCACCTTTAAATTTAACTACCGACTGCATTGAGAGTTGATTGAAAGTACATATATCAAAGCTGTCTGCTATGTTTTGAATTTTATTACAGTTGTTGGGTTATTGCTTTACCAAGCTCTTCTTCCTCCTCTCTCCCACCGCACATGTTGCTCTCCGGGGGGTGGGAGGGGCATTGAACGGCCAGTGTTATGTTTTTAACCGGGGTTAATTTTAGACACCTGACACCTTCTCCTCCCTTGAGTGAGATTAGGTCCCATTCTGGGCTGCTGTGACCTCACAGAGTGAGGAGCTAAGAGGGATTTGGCTGTCCTTCCTCAGACAGTTAATCTTCCCTCGCTTATGTCAATGGTCTGTGTGTGTGTGTGTGTGTGTGTGTGTGTGTGTGTGTGTGTGTGTGTGTGTGTGTGTGTGTGTGTGTGTGTGTGTGTGTGTGTGTGTGTGAGAGAGAAAGAGAAAGAGAAAGAGAAAGAGAAAGTGTGAGAGAAACGCAGACGGATACTGAGTGATTTTGAGTGAATGACTCTAGCTTGTGACTTAGCCTGTGCCAACTATGATGTTGCATAGCAGTTGTGAGGGATAACATTGGTACTAATAAAGCAAGAGAACTTTACTGGTGTGTCTGGACAATGACACGCAAGGCACTGTAGCTGGCCAGTGGGACATGGATGGACTGGTTTGTTCAACGGATGTCATAAATATGGAAATTGATGACAGTGACAATATTATGGTAAGGCAACACCGAATCTCGCAAAAATCAGAATTTTTCTCAGACTGGATGAATCTGTCTGTTTTTGATTGCATATATCAGTTTGTCTGTAATCCACCCAATGGGCATACATTGCGGTACGTCATATCTGAAAATTGTGTGGGCTAGCTTCGCTGGATGTTTCTTTTACGTCAAAGTCCTGACAGGTTAAATGTCACAACGTACAGATTTGGCAGTGATTGCTGCATGATGATGTGCAATTAGATCAGAACTCATTCTCTCCTTTTCCTACAAATTGAGAAATAATCTTACCCCAGCAGCCTGTTGTTTAGGAGGCTTTTACAGGGCTGAGAGTTTTTGGTTCAGCTTTACATATTACACTGATGCTCTCATTCAGAGAGACTGGCCAAGTTTACCTTAAGTGAGTGCACTGTATAGTGAGAATGTCTATACCTTGTCAAAGCTTGCACCTCTGAAAACAGAAACATTTTTGTTTTAGTGTGCAAATATGCTTGCTTGATTGATTGATTGATTGGTCAATTTGCAGTCCTAATTGCCAGTCGCAGCAGGCTTAGGTCTCAATCATGCTATGTTTTGACTGGCAATACGTCACCACTGTGTATAAGATGACCTTTTTAAAGCTGAAACTGTCCAGGAAGTCACCTACTAATCCCTCTTTAGTTAAGATGCCTGTTGTGAGGATGCAGGTCATGGCTGGCCAGCAACAGCAGTAGAAATACTAAGGAAGGAGATTTGCCCATTTAAAAAAACAAACCCTTATACTGTTTACAAATGTTTGTTTGTTACACAACCCAACATGGATGAAATTGTTTGTCAATGAATATTGGTTCTATACATTTTTGATTTGTTTTCTTCTTCGGTGTGCACAGTCACTTCAAAATTTCACTCATCTGAATGGTGTCCATTGTAGAAGTTTGCATGGTCCTGCTGTACTAAATTACATTGAGAGCATTGGACAGAAGTGAAAGCTGATACCTGAGGTCATATAGATTACCATAAAATGAGATTCCAATCACAAAATTGACAATGTGATAAAAGAGAAAACTCAGAGACCCTTTACTAATGTCTTTTGCTCTGTCCATGTGACAGTTGAAGGAAACTTAATTATCTTGAAGTTGTTGCTACATTATCCCTGTCAAGGACTGGGTGTCGTGAAAAAATGGTAAAAGCCCCAAAGTTACTGCCCTTTTTAAATTTGTTTGAGCGCTATCTTAAAAAGTAACCTGAGTGCACAGATTATTTGTTTTAATTAGGGACTTCACTGCATTCTGTCCCCTCCTTCATCTCTGTCACTGTCCGTCCCGTGCTTCTCCTCCTCAAACATTGCTTTTCTTGTCCTGCTGCTCCTTTTCTTCCTCCTCCTCCTGTTCTTTCTCAGGGGGATGCCAGGGGCCAGCTGGTGTCAGAGCGGCTGGGTCTAGGCCACAACCTGGACCTGTCGGACACCATGGTTCAGCAGAAGCTGGATGAGATCAAGGAGCAGATCCGCCGCGAGATCCGCAAGGAGCTGAAGATCAAAGAAGGAGCAGAGAATCTGCGCAAGGTAATGACCTGATCTACTTATTTATTTCTCCAACAAGAAGTCCTCTAGGTAGCATGTTGGAGATTTGTGCACTTTGCTCTTACGATTAAATTTGAAACACTGGAGGAGTCCACTCTGTAGAGTGCAGTTCTCCACCAGGCGTATGTATCGCTCCTTCTCTGGTGTTTGAACTTGGTGACAAACCACCCCTTTTTTCGCCTACTGGGGAAAAAAGGGGTGGAAAAAGAAGGGAAATACACGCACACACGGACAGAAAAAACCAGTGATTTTCCTGCCACTGTAAGACTTTTGCACAGCGCCCAAGTCGATTGAATGGGAAATATGGAAAATAAAAAGTTGTTGATATACAGCACTCAAGCTAAAAAAAAAAATTACCTAATGAAAATGTTTTGCCTGTCAGTCTGTGGAGCCGCAGCCTCCCAGGTGGACCCTTGCACAAAAGCAGTCAAGGCTGACATGAAATTACACAGATCGGGTTATCATAATTTCAAAGCCCTTATTAAAAGACTTCAAGTTCAAATGTGTTAACCATTGCAGTTTTCATGATATAAAATGAATCAAGGCGAATAACTGCTCTGCTGACTGACTTTCATTCATAAAACAAAGGTAAGAAAACATAGCTCAGCCATAGGAAATGTGTTATTGTAGCTACTGAGATTGTTTCCAGTTATGACTGTAATAGCTGTAATCCTACTCTTGAAATTGTATTTTTATAGCAGAGTTTTAACAGTGGAGACTATGGCACTTCCATGTGGCGGTGAGGTGAATAAGGCGAATTATTTTTGGTTCACCCAGTGTTCCTCCAGTTCTCCTGTGCTGAGATCAGCATGAATGATTTGCTGGCTTGCGAAATACAATCACTTCTCATTTAATTTCAAGACTCCTACTCAAATAAATAAAAGTTTTGATTCAACCGTAGATGTGAGTTGCACATGTGCATGGCAACGGTAAGAAAACATAGCTCAGCCATGGGAAATGTTTGATTGTTGCTACTGAGATGATTTCCAGCTGTAATTGATTAATCCTACTCTTGAAATTGTATTTTTATAGCAGAATTTTAACATTGGAGGCCCACGGTTGCCCACGATTGACTCAGATTAGGCAGCAGCAGAAAGCAGCGTTGGTCAAGGGAGCTAGAGAGTGAATGGAGAGAGGGCGCGGCAGTAGTGAGAATGAATGTTTTTCAAAGGTTTTGAATCACCGCAACCACGAGAGGTTCTGCTAAACTGCACAAAACATTTTAGGCTGATAGGTCCAATAGTTTGCGAGATTAGCCGCGGACACACACACACACACACACACACACACACACACACACACGCGCGCGCGCAACTGAGCACATAATCCCCCCCAGGCTACTGAATGGCAGAGATAAAAATGTCCTCACCATGCCATTAGATTAACCTTAATTTGCCCCTCAAAATGTACCAAGAATCTTGGAATATATCAAACAATACTGAATTTGGAAAGTCTTTCCTTCACTTTGACATGTTCAAAGTGATTTGTTTTGTTTCAAAAGTTCCCTAATCAAGAATTGTTCACAGCTTTCCTAAAAGCCTAGTATGTCAAACAATGTGTTCTAAGATAAAAAAGTACGACATATTGAGCGGTTTTGTTATGAATATATGGTTTAGTGACTTGCAAAATGTATTTATTTGCAAGATGAGTGGCCTTCAGAACCAACAAACCAGTGTTCTCATTTGATCTTCTTTCTTTCATTCTAAGGTAACCACAGACAAAAAGAGCTTGGCCTATGTGGACAATATGCTGAAAAAATCCAACAAGAAGGTTGAAGAACTACACCAGGAGCTGCAAGAGCTCAATGCCCACATCGTTGTCAAAGACCCAGAGGAACTACTAGGTAACTAGAGGGAAGCTACGGCCAGGTATTCCCGGGGAGTGTCAGAACTAATCCAAAAAAAAAAAAAGCATTGGTATGTGATGCCTCCCAACACTGCTTTACTTCTTTACAAGTATAGCATCGGTGCTAGCATGTTCTTTAAAAATCAGACCAGTACTTGTTTTTGTATCCCATTCAGAGCGCTGGTTACTTGAGTTGTAAGGTCAGTTACATACTCAAAACACAAATGCAGTGCAAGTAGAGAGCATTACTTAAAAATTTACATTAGAGATTGCCTATGCTTGTTGTCCAAACAATACCTAATGGGTATATGCTCTCACACACACACACACACAGCATTGTCACAGTCTTGTGCGGTGACTCATTCTCCAGGGGCTGACATTGTTGCATTCCACATTCCACCAACTGTTACAATGGACCTGACGGTTGTTGCCCTCTGAGGCTGTTGAAAGCCAGCTCTTGTGAATTAATCGACAACAATGGAATATAGAGAGCGTGTACCTCAATGGGGGGTTAGGGTCTATATAGCACCATTGCAGTGGTTGCTCCATGGAGTAGCTGTCGGCAAGAGGCCTGGTAACAAAAGGAGGAAAAGGAATTATATTTGTTTGCTTGCTACTGTTGCATCTTTCCCGCTCAGTTGAGTGAGGTGTGTGTGTGTGTGTGTGTGTGTGTGTGTGTGTGTGTGTGTGTGTGTGTGTGTGTGTGTGTGTGTGTGTGTGTGTGTGTGTGTGTGTGTGTGTGTGTGTGTGTGTGTGTGTGTGTGTGTGTTTGTTTGTTTGTTTGTTTGTTTGTGTAGGTGACGGGGGTGGGCACACTCTCTGTCTCCGTAAATGGTTGTCCTAAGTGGGAACAACTTCTGCTTGACTTATTGACCCCTTATCTGATGAGAGAGGGCTTTTGTTTAGTGACGCAGCCCCAGCGGTATGCCACTGGTCATTTCGAGACGATAGAGAGGGACTGACCAGTGTTTACCTCCAAAGTCATGGGACAAGTCAAGTTCCCGAATAACATTCAGTTGTTAAATCTACAGGAGACATTTGTTGTTTATAGAACAAGGTAGAGAAACCTTTGGGCGGTTGGGGGTGTTCTGGTTATTGTCAGAGGAGTTACCGAACTGGGTTCAGACTCTGTCTGTCTGGGATTAGATTTGCTGATGTAGAGTCACCAGCAGGGATGCGAGGGAAGATAAATCCAACTAAACTTTGTTTAGCCACAATTTTATTCACAGAATAGTTCTCCCACCTTTTCACATTGACATAAATGGACAATTGTCCACACACATCACATTTCAACTTATAAAGTAGCAATCAATACCCAGTGAATTTTATAAAATGCGTTATGAAAACAGGTCCAAATAAGGATGAAAAAAATGCTTTTTGTAAAATGATTGTTGAATTTTCATTCGATTGGTAAGTATGCCTTATGATGTTTGCCGACTGGAAGGCTTTGTTTAACTTTGTAGATACACTCATTTATGAAGGGAGCTAATATTAAACTCAATGTTAAACTTGCATTGTATTCTGTGAATGCAATAACTATTCATCCCCTCTAATTCATGATATGACATTTTCAGTAACTACAAATGACCCATCTCCATGGGTGTGGGACCAGTTTACTTTCCAGTTATGATGTCATTGTTTAGAGAGCATTGCCGGCATGTTTGTTGCTGACCCCTGATGGTCACATGGAAGTTGTTTGAGGGAGGGCTCCTCTTGTCATCTGTCCAGCAGTGACATCAGCCTGCAAGTTACTGAGTAGCCCAGTAAGTTGACATCAGGCCTTGCATGGGCCAAACTGGGAGAGGGGGACTTGAATGATCATCTTGCTGTTACATCTGCCAAAATGCCACACCTCAGAGGGAGGGAAACCCCAGTGGCTAGCTAACTGACAGTACATGTGCTCTCTGCTCTGAGAGACACACTCACACACACCATATCATTATCGCACACACTGACTCTTGCGTAAGGGGGGAAGAAAGCTTTACGTTAAGCTTAAGGCATGCAAGCAACACACAAATATACAGCATTGAAGGATTCTTTTAAAGGTTACAAAATCAAGCATTTTATTGTTTTGCTCACTGATGCCTCATAAAAAAGGGGACATGTATTCCATTTGTGATTACGCATGCTTTATGTATAGTCTCATGTTGCCTTCATTTGGTGGCACATGTTGACGCTAACATCACTGTAGCATTATATAACTACTTGGCTTTAGTTCTTAGGTAAATGTATTATTTTAGTTGTGAGCACTAAGAGTTCTAATTTGCAAATCTTTAGCAGTAAATATCTACTTGGGCTCAAATATTCCAACAGATCAGCCAATTGTAGAATTATTTGAGAGCTACAGCAAATTTTCTGGCATTGCCTACCAGTCTTCATGCCGGTTAGTATAACAAAGTTACCCATTCTTACAGTTTTAAAGTCGGTTGGCAGCAGAAACAGCCAAGAGCATTCAAGATGACATGGGTAACCTCATGACCGGCTACAAAACAAAAACACATAACCAATAGTTGAAAGTTGTTTCACAGATGGCATACCAACATGCGGTTCAGGTGGGGAAACTCCAAGTGTGTAGTGAGCACACATCTCCCATGGCATGTTTTTCCCACTTGGCCCTGCCTTACCATGGGTATCAATGAGAGAAGTGTGTCCGAGGAACTTGACATCCTCCCGTCTTAGCCATTTTTAAAAAAATTATTTGAATCTTAGGATGAATCGATTAGACTTTATTAAATAAAGTTCAGTGAATCACAGCATCCCAACCTCCATTTCCCCCCAGTATACTGCTGGTGTTCAGGAGTCTTCAGACTATGTTCTCTTTCACCGAATCACTCAGAATGACTGAGTCACAATGATCCGTCTGCTGATGTTTGCCATCTGTCCCTGTTGGTGTCTCTTGTCCCATGAGAATAACCACTTTTCCATATCCCTGTCAATAATAATCACTTGAGTAGGTCCTGCAGCCATATACCAATCAGCCAAAACATTAAAACCACCTGCCTAATATTGTGTAGGTCCCCCTTGTGCCACTAAAACAGCTCTAACCCGTCAAGGCATAGACTCCACAAGACCTCTGAAGGTGTCCTCTGGTATTTGGCACCAAAACATTAGCAGCAGATCCTTTAAGTCCTGTAAGTTGCAAGGTGGGGTCTCCATGGATCGGACTTGTTTTTCCAGCACAGCCCACAGATGCTCGATTGGATTGAGATCTGGGGAATTTGGAGGCCATGGCAACACCTTGAACTCTTTTTCATGTTCCTCAAACTAGTCCTGAAGGATTTTTGCAGTTTGCAGTTTCAGAAAACCGTTGCCATGAAGGGGTGTACTTGGTCTGCAACAGTGTTTAGGTAGGTGGTATGTGTCAAAGTAACATCCACATGAATGCCCGGACCCAATGTTTCCAAGTTGAACATTGCCCAGAGCAGTGTTTCCCAACCCAATCCTCAAGGACCCCCTATCCTGCAGATTTTCATTGTAAACTTGCATAGGTAGCCCTGCTTGTACTTACTCAACCAATCATCTCATAGCACTTAATTATGCAAGGTGTGCAAAATCTGACATTCATTGCTGATTGGTTGAATAACTGCAAAAAGGTACCTATTCAGTGTTGCAAAGAAAATCTGCAGGATAGGGGGTCCTTGAGGACTGGGTTGGGAAACACTGGCCCAGGGCATCACACTGCCTCCGCCGGATTGCCTTCTCCTCATAGTGCATCCTGGTGCCATCTCTTCCCTGGGTAAAGGACACACATGCAACTGGGTAAATGAAAACTGATTCATCAGACCAGGCCACCTTCTTCCATTGCTCTATGGTCCGGTTCTGATGTTCACATGCTCATTGTAGGCACTTTCGACGTTGGACAGGGGTCAGTATGGGTACTCTGACCGGTCTGCGGCTATGCAGCTCCATACACAGCAAGCTGTGATGCACTGTGTTCTGACACCCGTCTATTATAGCTAGCATTAACTTCTTCAGCAATTTGAGCTACAGTAGCTGTTCTGTGGGATCAAACCAGATGGGCTAGCCTTTACTCCAGACAAGCATCAATGACCCTTGGGCACCCATGACCCTGTTGCCTGTTCACCGGTTGTCCTTCTTTGGACCACTTTGATAGGTACTGACCACTGCATACTGGGAACACCCCACAAGACCTGACCTTTTGGAGATGCTCTGACCCAGTCATCTAGCCATAAAAAAAAATGGGGGGGGGGGTTTCCTCCCTTTTCCTCCCAATTGTACTTGGCCAATTACCCCACTCTTCAAAGCCGTTGCAGTCGCTGCTCCACCCCCTCTGCCAATTCAGGGAGGGATGCTGACTACCACATGCCTCCTCCGATACATGTGTAATCACCAGCTGCTTCCTTTCACCTGGCAATGAGTTTCACCAGGGGGACGTAGCATGTGGGAGGATCATGCTATTCCGTCCAGTTCCCCCTCCCCTCTTAACAGGCGCCTCAACCGATGAGAGGAGGCGCTAGTGCAACGACCAGGACACATACCCACATCCGGCTTCCCACCCGCAGACACAACCAATTGTGTCTGTAGGGATGCCTGACCAAGCCGGAGGTAACACGGGTATTCGAACCGGCGATCCCCATGTTGGTAGACCACGGAATAGACTGCTATGCTACCTGGACGCCCCTAACCATTAAAATTTGGCCCTTGTCAAAGTTGCTGAGATCCTTACGCTTGCCCGTTTTTCCTGCTTCCAACACATCGACTTAAAGAACTGACTCTTTAATTGCTGCCTAATATATCCCACCCTTTGACAGGTGCCACTGTAATGAGATAATCAATGTTATTCACTTCACCTGTCAGTAGTTTTAATGTTTTGGCTGATCGCTATACATATGTAAATAATAATAATACATTTTATATGTGGGTGCCTTTCAGAGCGCTCAAGGACACCTTACTGAACACAGTTAAAAAACAAGCAGCACAGTATCAGACAAAACAAAGCAGGGTAGACAATAAAAAGTTAATACAACAGATAAGTATAAAATCATCATCTGCACAAAACTCAGTGAAGTGTGGATCAGACTGAATATGCCAGTTTGAAAAAAAAAGATGTAGGAAAAAAACTTTAATTCATAGCAGTACAAGCCTGTTATAACGCTATAAGATGCTATATATATATATATATATATATATATATATATAATATTTGTATATATATAATATAAAATGTGGGTGTGGGTGTGTGTGGTTGTCCTTCAAGGTTGGCAGGTCCCTCTGAGACAATCTGCATTATTGTTTGTTATTTAGATATTGCACCTGTTAAAATATCCTGTGAAAAAAGGACTGAATTACCACTCTTTTAATTACTTTACTGGTTGCTTGCCTTACCTAAGGATCGTTCACAAAGACAAACTCATTGACTCTGAAACAGAACTTGTGCTACAAGTTGGGAGAAGTCGGGCAGGTTTTTGCTTTCTCTCCCTACCTCATCTATGTGTGTGAAAAAGTCGGTTTTCACTCCATGCGCTGACGGTGCGCCCAGGGAAAGGTTTGCTTTGCTTTCTTCAAGTCCAGGCATGAAAAAAAAAACCCCAAAACAAACAAACCAGTGAGCTCATCCCACAGAACTGTGGTCCAGCTCAGGTGATAGAAGACCCCTTTTTTTTTCAATCTTAAATTCAGGTGTGAACCTGTGTATTCATGGCACTTGCAGGGCCTTTAACAGCAGACCCAAATGCCCTGTGGCAGCAATAGCAACCCAGAGCTGTTGGATCCAACCATCTCTGAAAACTGGGCAAAAGGAAAAAAAATCATTTGAAATATTTATATGAAGTTCCAAATATTTAAATTATAATGAGACGTTGTCAGTGATGTGTTATCATTGAACAACAGCTATAGTGTATTTGCATCAACATTAATATCAATGCAAGTCCTTACTTGTTCTTTTTTTTCTGAATGGATAATGCCTCAAGGGTTTCCCTCTGTTCTGTTACAGGTGGAACAGTTTTCCAAATGCTACAGGGCATTCTGTCAATCACTGTACCAAGGACTACAAAAAACCCTCAATTAGTAATTTTCTCTGTTTAAAAATTTCTACATATGTGGCAAGTACTATGTTTCTCTGAAAAAACACTGACAGAATTTGATTAACATAGGTGTTAAGTTAGCAAGTCAAATTTATTCTGCCCATTTTGAAAGTGACCCCATTTGAAATCACTGAAAGCTTTACACAGTATGGATTATTGTTGACACCGCCATTCAGTGTGACATTAATATTACATCCCCAGGAAGATCTATTGAGCATCCTTCGAATATGAACATATCACTTTATGGTAATTGGTCAATTGAAAAAATGTATAGCCAGGTAATCAGCAGAGGATATTGTGGCTTTTCATGTGTTTGCTCTTATTTTAATGTCATTTAATGCCAAGAGACAATAATGAATACATAGGAAAACTATTCCATAGACTGAGTCCATCCCTACAAAGTCAGACTGCATGTTAGATTTGGAGCCAACTTTTAGTCAGACTTGTAATAGACATCAGGGCCTGTGTCTTACACTCGGTGCACATCGGGACCATGCGCAACACAAGTATCTGCTAGTTTCAGGCTGACATAGTTGTAATTTTCCTGTCAAGTGCCCACATTGTTCAAATAACAAATGCACTTGCTTAAAATTAGGTGTGGTCAGGCACATTGTTTGCACATTGCTATCTTAAGACAGCAGAAAGCGATTGTGTAATTGACCAGCAAAAATCTGGTCTTAAGTCAATGGCGTAGTATTTTACTGTTATTTTAAGGGCGCATTATTAAGATGGTAATATGCGCCTACGCAGACGGGTGCACAGCTTTCCTATAATTTGGCAGATCCGCCATTATAATGACAATCTGCCAGGGTACAAGCACACCTGGCTTTTAAAGGGAACTGGAGATAACACTCTGATTGGTTTATTTCATGTTACGCCCAAAACACACCTATGATTAATTAAGAGACCAAGTACAACCCCTTTGAACCATGCACCTTACTTTGCGCTCATATTATCTGCCATTAAACTAGCAAAATTGGATTTGGATATACACTTGCACTATGTGCTTAAGACTGTGCACTCAGATCGTTAAAATATAGCCCAGCATGTCATTTACTTGCGATTCCTCTCATGTCAGTGTGAGCTATCCGGAGTAACAAGAAACAAGAAACCATCCAGTTTGTCCCTGTAACAAACGTATTTAAAGTATTACGGCTGCCTGAGTCTTCTGTGTACAGTTTCTAGCTAGTGAAAATGCTGTCTGTTGTGTTGTAGTTGGAAATGTCTTCTTGTTGAGCTGTGAACCTCCTTGGCAAGGCTAAAAATATGTCAGCTAAAAATAGTTATTTACAATCCGTTTTTGACAGACCTTTCACAACACGACACCCTATGCATATCTGAGCTTATTTTGAAAGTAATACCTTTCCTTTTTCAGATGAAAAATATTCCAAAGTGCATCTCAGACAAAACAATATCTACTTTGAGTCATTGTTAGTAGGGAAATGGCTGCACAGTAACAGTACCATTGGTTATTCTGTCAATATTCCCACTCCTAAACCTAGTAGTATAGTATAACTTTGCAATCTACTGATTCACTTGATACAGTGAATCATCAGAGTCTGCAAAATAAACTCGACTCATTTCAACTTTCCTCTTCTGTGGTAATTATGCTGTCCCCATATCCATCTAACAGGTCCCAAGTGGTTAAAATAGGTCATGTAACATAACTTGTAACATGGGAGTTCCACAAGGCAGCATTTTTGGGTCCTTTACGCTTTCTTCTGTATATCAATGACTTTCGCAATGTGTGTAAATATTCCAATTGTCTACTCTTTGCTGAAGACACTCCATTTTTCTTTCTGATTCAAACCCTGATGTCATAAACTCAACACTCTCTTCTGATCTTCACTACTTACATTACTGGTTGAAATCTATTCATGTAACTATCAATGTCAAGAAAACAAAATATATGTATTTCCATTCCTCTAAGAAATCTATATCTATCTCTGACCCTATTCATTTTGCAAGTCAAACACTAACCATCACAAAAAACTACAAATATCTTGGGAGTGTTCCTTGATTCACATAACACTTCTCAAAACCACATTCATAATTTAACGAAGTAGCTCAAATAGAAATTGTACGTTTATAACAAGGTCAGACCATATCTCAACCATACTGCCTCAGGCATACACTGATCAGCCAAAACATTCAAAACCACTGAAAAGTGAAGTGAATAACATTGATTATCTCATTACAATGACACCTGTCAAGGGGTGGGATATATTAGGCAGTAAGTGAACAGTCAGTTCTTAAAGTTGATGTGTTGGAAGCAGGAAAAATGGGCAAGCGTAAGGATCTGAGCATTTTTGACAAGGGCCAAATTGTGGTGGCTAGACGACTGGGTCAGAGCATCTTCAAAAAGTCAGGTCTTGTGGGGTGTTCCCGGTATGCAGTGGTCAGTAACTACCAAAAGTGGTCAAAGGAAGGACAACTGGTGAATTAGCAACAGGGTCATGGGCGCATATAGCTTATTGATGCGCTTGGGGAGTGAAGGCTTGCCCATCTGGTTTGATCCCACAGAATAATTACTGTAGCTCAAACTGCTGAAAATGTTAATGCTGGCTGTGACAGACAGTTGTCCGAACACAGTGCATCACAGCTTGCTGTGTATGGGGCTGAGTAGCTGCAGACCGGTCAGAGTGCCCATGCTGACCGTTGTTCACCGCCAAAAGCGCCTAAGATGGGCACATGAGCCTCAGAACCAGACCATAGAGCAATGGAAGAAGATGGCATAGTCTGATGAATTATGTTTTCTTTTACATCATGTGGACGGCCAAGTGTACGTGCATAATTTACCTGGGGAAGAAATGGCCAGCGGAGGCAGTGTGTTGCCCTGGGCAATTTTCTCCTGGGAAACCTTGGGTCCTGGCATTCATGTGGCTATTAATTTACATACCACCTACCTAAACATTGTTGCAGACCAAGTACACCCCTTCATGGCAATGGTATTCCCTGATAGCAGTGGCCTTTTTCAGAAGGATAATGTGCCCTTACACACTGCAAAAATTGCTCAGGAATGGTTCGAGGAACATGACAGAGTTCAAGGTGTTGCTTGGCCTCCAAATCCCCCAAATCACAATCGGATCGAGCATCTGTTGGATGTGCTGGGAAAAAAAGTCCTATCAATGGAGGCCCCACCTCGCAACTTACAGGACTTAAAGGATCTACTGCTCACATCTTGGTCCCAGATACCACCAGATAGACCTTCAGAGGTCTTGTGGAGTCCATGCCTCGACGGGGTCAGAGCTGTTTTGGCAGCACGAGGACTTACACAGTATTATGCAGGAGGTTATAATGTGTTGGCTGATCGATGTATATCTACATGCAGTAATTTTTTCAACAATATCCCGCTGTCTCCCAGTTTGGTCCCTCACCACAAAGGAAACCATTGAGCCAATAGCAAGACTCTACAATGGAGCTTATAAGATCCATGGCAACCTTCCCCCTTGTACCTCCCCACTGCACTGCACTTTCACATTGTAACGCCCTGACTTTTCAGAACTACATGAATAATCTAGCTATTAAATTTTACTTTCAGATCAAAAACAACAACTACCCTCTAACACTGCTCTACTACCAAGACACAACACAGGACAGGATCGCATCACTAGATCAATGTTACATGCACTTATTCCAGTTCTGCCTTACAAAAACAACTATGGTTAGAGATAATTTTTTCAAACCTACACTAAAATCTGGAATAAAACCCCATATTTGTTTTCGAGCAATATCCTTTGTTACACACATCAAGCGGCATATAAGCACTATCTCATGAAAGGACACACCTGCAACCAATGATTCAACTCACATATACCATCCTACTCACTCCACTTAAGTTCTTTCCTCTGTAGTGTCTGTTTAGTTGTTGGCTTTTTTTTCCTGTAATTTTTTTCTGTTTTTATTTTGTATTCTAGTGTGACTCTGTCTTCTCTGTGCTGTAGAACATGAACCTGCTCTAAACCAGTTCTAATTAAGTCAGGCCAGTTTAAATGTAACACATTTTAACATCTGTAATGTTGCTTTTAATATTTTCCAGTATAATGATAATAATGAATGTAAATATAATCTCTCTATTATACTTGGTAACATTGTTGTATAGATCAACTAGTAATTCAATTGGGTAAAGAAAAAATGCACTCCAGGTTATGTAGTTGCTCCAGCAGTCGCTAACCTGATCTCTCGGTCATTCTTTTCTCAGAATGCCCTCTGACCCCAGACACTCCTAACAGCGAGGCCAGAATGTGCACTAGCAGTAGCCGCCTTGCCGCCCTGAAAAAACAGAATGACATTGAGCTCAAGGTCAAACAGGGTGCAGAGAACATGATTCAGATGTACTCCAATGGATCCTCCAAGGTAAGGATATAGCAAGTAATTTTTTTTCTTTCTTTAAGATATATGAAAAAAACCTACTGTTGCCCCTCATTTTCACCTGACACCCAAGTTACAGCTAAGGCAAAAAGGGTTTTGGAGCTTTCCTTGTCAGATAGTGCTGACACATCCATGTTTGAGTGTGAAAACATGCAATAAAGTGCACCTGCCACTTTAGGAAAACTGTTTCTCAAAAAAGCCACGTGCACTGCTGAGTCAAGATGTATTTTCAACTCTACAGACGTGTGCTTGTTGAAGATGGCTTTTGCCTAACTCTCCCCCTTTGCACGTTGTTTGTTGCTTAAAAGTCACTGATTTTTTTTAAAAGTTTTTGTTTTATCACATTTCTCTTTGAATACTCTGGTAATTAAATTTCATCTCTTAAACCTTATCTGCAACTTTCTCTTCTCTAAACAAATACCTTGCTACCTAAGTCGCTCATTTCCAACAGACAGTGGACGATGAATAAAATGGACTACGTCATCTGCCACGTTGTTCTTGGAATTTACAGCCGTTTTTACATCTGGTCGACAGTACAGTGTTGTATCGTGTAAAACATGTTACAAGGGATTTCCAGGCCATTGAACGCAACTGTTAACCATGTAATACAGCATTTGCCAACACTGGAGTCTTGAATAGTACCAAGACAAGACCCAGGTACCATTACCGAGACAAGGTAATCTAGGGATGGGTATTGTTAAGATTTTAACGGTACTACTACTCTTACCAATACTGCTTATCGATCCAGTACTTTAACTGTACTCTTTTCAGCCCCCCCCCCTTTTCTCCCCAATTGTACTTGGCCAATTACCCTATTTTCCGAGCTACTCCGGTCTCTGCTCCACCCCCTCTACCGATCCGGGGAGGGCTGCAGACTACCACATGCCTCCTCCGATACATGTGGAGTCGCCAGCTGCTTCTTTTCACCTGACAGTGAGGAGTCTCACCAGGGGAGAATCACGCTATTCACCCCAGTTCCCCCTGCCCCCTGAACGGGCACCCTGACCGACCAGAGGAGATGCTAGTGGAGCGACCAGGACACATACCCACATCCGACTTCCTACACACAAACATGGCCATTTGTGTCTGTAGGGACGCCCAACCAAGCTGGAGGTAACACAGGGATTCAAACTGGCGATCCCCGTGTTGGTAGGCAACGGAATAGATCAGACGCCCCTTTTTGTTATTTTTAAGCGACAAAAAAACAAACAAATTAAGAACCGAATTAGCATTACTTTATTTTCTTGTGTCTGGGCAGGGTATTACTTTTAACCATTAACCCATGTTTGTATAATTTAGTGAGCTCTGTGTGGGCTTCAGGCTGCTAGCATGCATAACATACCTGAGGTGGATGGGACAATGAGAGATGAACTACGAGCTAGGCAGTCAAAACTGCATTTCTCCACCTGTATTTGATGTTTCAAACGATTGCTTGTGTGTCCGCTCTTACATGCAAAAGACTTGATGCACTTGTGGCAACGAGCATCATCAGCATCGTCTACTGAAGTATAACCAGACTGTGGACTGTTTAGTTCTCACCCCCATCGTCAGTAAGAGCAGGCTCTGCGCGCGCGTGTGTGTGTGCGTGTGTGTGTGTGTCTGAGCGAGAAAGAGGCAGAGAGAGCTGGCCCCGCCCCTCAGCTCGCACATACAACAGAGAGCTGAGGGGCAGAGCTTTCTCTTCTGGATTGGGAATAGCGAAAAAGCATAGAAAAATGTTTCAATTTTATTGCAAATTAGAAACAGAGTTGGTGAGATAAAAGGTGCAAGATAACGTTTTTGTAGCCTAAATAAATGGGAAATTTATTTTCTTAATTTCTCCAACACCGCTAGCAGACCTGTTAATGTCGAAACTTATCAATACTATGGTCTTTAATAATTTAGCACCGGTGCCGGTTTAATACCGGGTTTCAGTACCCATCCCTAAGGTAATCCAAAGCAAAAGAGCAGGCGATAGAGAGCTTATTCACTGACCAACAACCCTATTCCCCACAGCATTCGAATGCAGTTGGTTAAATGACTTGGGGTTCGTACGACTTTGGATTTTTTCTGACAGCTTTTTTATTGTAGAGTAAGTGAAGCAGGAGAAAGCGAGTTTTGTGCTGACTCATACAGTCACACATTGTTTGTTCAGGGAACTCCCTCTGGTAGCTGCAACTAATCCTCAGAGCTACACAAACTATATAATTCAGTCCTGTGATGCGTGTTGTTATTTGTGTGTCTCACAGTGCTAATAATAAGCCATAGCACTTAAACCAGCCTTCATATCAGCCAGTGCCAATTCAAGTAGGGATGCAGCGATACCACTTTTTTTCAGACCAAGTAGAAGTACAATTACGTGCATTTGGGTACTTGCCGATATTGAGTACCGATATGAGTACTTAATAATACCATTACAATTCTAACTTTGAAAATACGTTTTATTTTCATCAGATGTTCCTCACTTTTGGACTGTAACAAATTAAATATACTTGATGCTGTTGCTGACATTTTAACATTCACCTTTGTGTTCTCCTGAACAAACATGGCATTTAGGGCTGCACGATTATGGCCAAAATGGTAATCACAATTATTTTGATCAATATTGAGATAACGATTATTTATCACGATTATTCGTTGATTTTAGGGACAAAATATATTTTCTTTTACAATAATTCTCCTGTGTGGTCTTGTGGGAAAAATGACGTTTGCGGGCATCAGCTATTCATTTTAAAATCACAGTCGATGTAATGAAATTGTCACGCTCAAGTACGACTCCATTGTTCTGCTTGACCGTAGGCCAGTGGTAGTTGCAAAGTACTTGACAGCTTGACAGCTGTGACATACTTCTCTATTTCCCCTCGATGTTTTGCATACAGCGCAGGTAATGCCACTTTGGAAAAAATAATTGCGTGAGGCACTCACATATCTTTTGTCCAGTGTGTTGACCATTTTCCTGAAGCCTTCATTGCTCACAGTGTTTAATGGACACACATCTTTTGCCAAATGGAATGCGACTGCATTGGTTATTTCAGTCTGTCTTTGGGAGCTGGATGGATACGGTGCCTCGTTGTACAGGGTTGCTGTTATGGATGTCTGAGCTGACGTTGGACAAGGACGGGGATTCAGTGAGCTAATGTTAGCAACGTTATTCTTCTTGGCCTTCATGCATTCATCGTACTGCAGTTTGTGGTGTTTTTTTTAGGTGGTTGAAAAGATTAGTTGTGTTGCTTTGTGGCGCACACATAATTCTACGGCACTCTTTGCATATGACTTGTTCTTCGTTGACATCACTTGCCCTAAATCCACAATATTTCCAAACAAGGGATGATGATCCGTTTCGAGGGACTAGCTCTTTGCCTTCTGCTCCAGACATTTAATATGGTTTTGCCGTTACTCATCTACTCTGGACTGCAGCCGCAACAACCAGAAACTTTTTGCACAGGCTGTCGCTGCAGCGTTGGTGCTTAAAGGGAACAGCTGTGATTGGTCAGGTAGTTAGTTTAGGAAGCGCTTGATTTGATATGCAGTGGAGCGTTCCATGAGCGGAGCACGTATTTTAAATGTCAATATCGCAGTCGATCCTGTTCATTTAATTGTGGGAAGCCAAAATCGTGATCGCGATTAATATTCAATTACTTGTGCATCCCTAATGGCTCTGCCACACATTTCACTCAAATGTAACCTGAAACACATTCAGTGGATTTCAGTACAACATACAACTGTAGCAGAACAACGAAAATGATATGTTATCATATGTTGGTGGTACCTGTGAGGACTGACGCTTAAAATACACCAGATGCGGTGCGTCACGTAGGCGGGGCAGAGCATTGTTTTCTACCTACTGCACCAACTGCGTCTGTGTTGCGTGTCAGCCATGTTTTCTGCTTCACTGCATGCATATTGAGTTTTGTCAAGTGATAAAGCAGTTGATTATGCAGGGTTTGGAAGTGAAGGCTATATTAACTGGTACTGCATTAAATAACTAGATCGTTTTAACTACAGGATCAAGGATACACACTGATCTGATTGATTTATTTTAATGTGCAATGAAAAAAGAGAGCCCATAATGTTGCATCGCTGCGTCACATTGCCTCTGGTACAATGAGGTATTTATTTTAATAATTTTAAACAGTTCTGTGTAGTTTTTACCTGTTGAAGCAGAAGTGTACCAGAAAACATGGCTGGCACGCAACCTCACGCAACACAGACGCAGTTGGTGTCGCAGGTAAAAAAAAACCCACTCCACCCCACCTACATGATGCGCTGCGTCCGGGGACTGTTGGTATTCATCCAAGTTCACATGCTCGAGACTTTGTCATTTCTCGCTCCTGTTGGACAAATTATACATAGATGTGTTCATCTGCTTCTTGGCCGTCGCTTCGCGCCCTCTATCTGGCTCCATCTCCTCCTCTCCCTGTACAAATGGGGGGAAAAGGAACCAATCACTTTTCACAATTTCGGCAGGAATTGTCTAGTCGGGTATCAGGTGCGGTTGTGTCGGAGTCGTTTTACGAGTATGAGTACAAGAGGACAATATGGATCAATACCTGATACTGGCCTATTCAAGCCACTGTGTACTTGACTTGTGGTATATCGGTTACATCAACCCCACTGTTCCAGTCATGTAACATGTTTTTGGTCATGTATGTCTTTGTGGAAACATGTCGTGTCGTAGTTTGTTGTCCAAACATCCTGTGAGATTATTATTCTAATGCTGTGACTGCAAGGCAGTTTTACAGACTTGGTTTTGTAGTTTGCACTGCACTGTACAACAATAACAGGGTGTTAGGGTGGGGTAGGATTGAAAGAGGTGCTTTTGTGTACCTTGTAATACTCAATGTCATCTTGCTTTCATTCTGTTTTCTTTTGTTATTACTTTTCATGTCATTCACCTGGCTTGTCTGTATGTTATATGTATGTTATATATGATATAACTATCGCAATATCTCTTGGCTGTCTACCTGTTGCACTTGTTTGCTATTCAGTTGCTTTCTCAGCTTGCTTGTTGCTTGCTTGCATGTATGTACTTGGCACTTGCATGTCTGTTTACATATTGACTTGTTTGTGTGCATGCTGTTTTTTTGTTTGTTTTATTTTTTACTATAATTTCTGGCGGTTAACATCAGGTCACAGTGACTACAGTTGAACATTTGCCAGGTGGCTAAAACCGGCACATTACCTTTCGGGTCGATTAATGCAATTTGTCTGCGTAAAAATAATTAAATAAATGAGATGGAGTGACTAGAGTATTTCCATGGTTGGAGACAAGTCAGATGGAGAGGCAGACAGTGAGGGACACCTTCCTAGTTGGAAATAACTTGGTGCTGATGAAGTCATAGAGGAAATGCCTGTCAGATGGAGGTCTTTCCTGCTCTCACTGCCGCAGCAACAAGGACAGAAACTTCTGAGGAATTCTGGGTGGAGTTTGCATGCTCCACTGTGCATGCATGTGTATGTTTGTCTCTATGAGAGCAGCAGCTTCATTGATTCACACACAGATAGATGGCACACAATGACATTCCACATTTTTTAATGGATAAGATTTTCCATATGGTCATTCATACTTGCCTCCAATTAAGGACATAGTTTGATGGCCTGGCTGTTTGTGTAACCCATTCAAGACAAGGCAACCTATTTGTAGACTAATGAGGCATGTTTTGGATCAACATGCGTGTTTCACAAATAATCTCATTCATCAAGATCAGTGTAACACTTCAGGCACACAAACTGAAAATTCAAGTTTATCAAGCTCTATTTGATACCAATGCCTGCTAGCAGTTATTGTATTCTAAACTCAGTGGTTACATAGGTTCAGTATAGTGCCCTGTTATTTTTGCCAGTTGATGACTTCACCAATGACAGGAGTATGCTCCCCTTGTCTGATAATCTTATTTAATCATGTTTGTCAATTCTCTCCTAGGATCGTAAATTACTAGCGACAGCCCAGCAAATGCTTCAGGATAGCAAGACCAAGATCGAGTTCATCAGGATGCAGATCCTTAAGGCCAGCCAGGTCAGCGAGTTGAGCTTCGATAACAACGATGTCATGGGTGAGCTCTCATTCAGGTTTGGCGATCTGTTGGGATCCAGCTGACCTACCTTTTACATTGTAACTTTGTTGTTCACTTGAACAGCAAACTGACTGTGCAAACACAACAACATGGACACATCTGCTATCTCTACCTAAGCAAGGCCTCCACCTCCATCCCTCTCCACATGTCCACATCTTTCCTACAGCCAAGCCCATCATCAGTCCACTCGACCTGCGAGTGGAAGAGCTGTGTCACCACGCCAGAATCGAATCTGCTGTGGCTGAGGGAGCCAAGAATGTCATGAAACTCCTGGGCTCCGGCAAAGTCACAGAAAAGAGAGCACATTCAGAGGTGGATGCTTGTAGCAATGTTTGATCCATATGTTTAGGAACTTTTTAGTGAACTTTTGAGGAGAAAACAGAAAAAAATGAAAACTTTGTTTCTCCTGCCATCTTCTCCCAACCTGTCATGCAATCCTTCCTGCCCTCCAGGCCCAGGCCCGTTTTAATGAGTCCAGTCAGAAGCTGGACCTGCTGCGATACTCCTTGGAGCAGCGCCTCAGCGAGTTGCCCAAAAACCACCCTCGCAGCAGCAGCATTGTGGAGGAGCTATCACTCCTTTCCTCACCGGCCTTGAGTCCCAGGTCCAGCATCATCTCCACACAGAACCAGTACAGCACTGTGGCAAAGCCAGCCGCTCTCACAGGTAACTTGGTCACTGCTGCAGCATCCCAGCCCCCAGAGTTAGGTTGGTAACCCAAGCAATGCAAAGATGAACTTAGTTAGGTCTGGGTCTTTGAAACAACAACAAACAACACTATATAACGTGTACACTACCTATTACTATTCCTGGGAAAGTCCCACAAGACAGTAGTTATTAAAATGAGAAACTATCAAAGTGTTCATTATTAAGATATTCATTGACCAGCTATTGTCTTAGATAGTCCAGTGATAGAACGTATCTGAAAGGACATTTGTTTGCATGCGAATCCTCCTGATTGTAGCTTTCATCAGTGCATCATAACTTCACCATGCATGCTGTCCTCTGCTCCAGGCACGTTAGACGTCAGGCTCATGGGCTGTCAGGACCTCCTGGAGAATGTTCCAGGCCGTTCCAAAGCTGGTTCTATTCCGCTGCCCGGCTGGAGCCCCAGCGAGACCCGCTCCTCCTTCATCAGCCGAGCGAACCGAAACAGGGGTGCCAGCGCGCGAAATCTAACAAAGAGCGAAGAACTCTCCAGTAAGAAGATCACTTATGAGTTCCCAAAAAATATGCTGTCTGAAATGCTTTCATCAAAGTTGTGCACAAGACATACTACTACTACCACTACTACTTTTGGCTGCTCCCGTTAGGGGTCGTCACCGCGGATCATCCTTTCCCATCTCTTCCTGTCCTCTGCATCTTCCTTTGTCACACCAGCCACCTGCATGTCCTCCCTCACCGCATCCTAAAACCTCCTCATTGGCCATCCTCTTCCCTGGCAGCTCCATATTCAGCATCCTTGTCCCAATATACCCAGCATTTCTCCTCCACATAGTATGTCCAAGCCATCATAATCTTGCCTGTCTTGCTTTGTCTCCAAACCGTCCAACCTGAGCTGTCCCTCTAATATACATCTTCAACTCTGCCAAAACCAGCTCTGCCTCCTGTCTTTTCGTCAGTGCCCCAGACATACACATAAATAAATAAATAAATAAATAAATAAATAAGGCTCTCCCTAGATACCACAAGAGTGCCATAAGCAACTAAAAACAATTATCTAGCTGTGCAGCATTAGAAATATCAGTGCAATGAAAGCAGTTGCTTAACACCCACATTCAACTGAATAATATTAACCGAATCAGTCAGAAAATTTGCCAATAGGGTAGTTTTTTTTTTTTGGACCCCCCCCTCCCTTTTTCACCCCAATTGTATCTGGCCAATTACCCAATTCTTCTGAGCCATCTCAGTCGCTGCTCCACCCCCTTTGCCAATCTGGGGAGGGCTGCAGACTACCACATGCTTCTTCCGATACATGTGGAGTCGCCAACCGCTTCTTTTCACCTGACAGTGAGGAGTTTCACCAGGGGGACGTAGCACGTAGGAGGATCACGCTATTCCCCCCCCCCCCCCCCCAACAGGCACCCCGACCGACCAGAGGAGGCACTAGTGCAGCAACTAGGATACATACCGACATCTGGCTTCACAGACACAGCCAATTGTGTCTGTTGGGATGCCCAACCAGGCCGGCGGTAACATGGGGATTCGAACCGGTGATCCCCATGTTGGTAGGCAATGCTACCTGGGCGCCCAGGGTAGGTTTTTAATGTGTGTGTGTGTGTGTGTGTGTGTGTGTGTGTGTGTGTGTGTGTGTCATTTCCTCAGATGAGATCAGTGCAGTGCTGAAGCTGGACAACACAGTAGTCGGCCAGACAAGCTGGAGGCCAGTCAGCAACCAGGCCTGGGACCAGAAGTTTACATTGGAGCTTGACCGGGTAACGAGCACGAAAACACATAAACAGCCTTGCATTCAAACAAAATTTGCCCTTGACCTAGATTGGTGTTGTTGACTGGAATTTTGCCTCTGTGTGGGGCTAATGTGCTTGTTATCGTCTGTTTGTTTTGTGTGTGTGCGTGTGTTTGTGTCTGTCTGTCTGCGCGTGCACGCCCCCCCAGTCTCGAGAACTGGAGATCTCTGTGTACTGGCGTGACTGGCGCTCACTGTGTGCTGTTAAATTCCTGCGCCTGGAGGATTTCCTGGATAACCAGCGCCATGGGATGTGTCTCTACCTAGAGCCACAGGGAATGCTCTTTGCTGAGGTACACACACACACACACACACACAAACACTCACACACAGATCGATCAAGCATGCCTGTCCAACTAATACAAGCAGGAACAGGAGAGATTGGAAAAACAGTGTATAGACTCTGTTTTTCTGTGTAAACACACAAAAATACACACATGCAGTGCCCTGATGGCTCAGCAGGTAGAGCAGGTACCACATAGGTGTTGGCCTTATAGCGATGTCCCAGGTTCGAGTCCAGCTCGGGAACTTGCATGTCATCCCCTGCTCTCATTCCCTGTTCTACACTATCCTGTCAACAAAAGGCTAGAATGCCAAAAATAAAAAAATACACACTTGCACTGTATTAACACTAGAACAACCAAGATGATCATTATGACCAGATTGGATTTTCAAAGTTTAACAACTTTGTGGGGGGGGGAAAGACACAGACCTGCCGCTCCCTGAATGTACCTAAAATTGCATATATTTGCATTAAAATTCATTTTAGATCAGTTGCACAAAAAAAAGTTATAAGATCTACCTAAAATGACCATGACCTGTCAAAATGACCACACGTATTTTGCGCATGATCGTGTGTGTCATGTCACTATTTACGATGTGTGTTGGTCACATTATTTCCTTGGTGAATATCTTTGCTCTGTCCTAGAAAAAAACGTTCTCCAGTGCAGAGTGATAGTCTAAACTTGATTTTTGATTATTGCCAACATGTCTGGTTACAGACGCCGTTTCAGACGCACCATGACTACCACCGAGGCATTGCAGTATTTACAGGTGTTGGACGGCGGCCATTTTAATTTGTTTGAAAAATAGCATTCATCCATCCATCCATCCATTATCTGAACCGCTTATCCTGCTCTCAGGGTCGCGGGAATGCTGGAGCCTATTCCAGCAGTCATTGGGTGGCAGGCGGAGAGACACCCTGGACAGGCCGCCAGGCCATCACAGGGCCAACACACACACACCCATTCGTACCTAGGGACAATTTAGTACGGCCAGTTCACCTGACTGACGTCTTTGGACTGTGGGAGGAAACTGGAGCCCTCGGAGAAAACCCACACAAACACGGGGAGAACATGCAAACTCCACACAAAGGACAACCTGGGACGACTCCCAAGGTTGGACTACCCCGGGGCTCAAACCCAGGACCTTCTCGCTGTGAGGCGACTGTGCTAACCACTGCGCCACCGTGCTGCAAATAGTATTAAAGTTGTTAAAATTTTGATTTTGGTGTCAGTCGTTTCTTAACAGACATGCTAACATGCAATGCGTTAATATCTAAATTGGGTATTTATCTTGACAGAATATAGATTTCAGAAACGACCGCCATTTTGACCATCCATGGTCATTTTAGGTAGGAGTGAAATCCCAGTCGTTCTAGTGTTAAATGTTGTTCCAAAGCTTTTTTAGATGTTGCTGTGGAACAAGGTTGAACACATGGTGCTGCTCAAGGATGTAGAGGACACTGCATACACACACTAGCTGCTCAACCATGCTCTCTGTAAATTTAATAACAATTAATTTCATTCAGTTAGCATCTCGTCTCAATGCACACTGTTTACTTAGAATGTGGCATATTGGCATGATTGCAAATGCACACTTGCACAGTACCCTGCATGTAACAGCCCTTTCAGCTCTTTTTCTAGTGGTCCAAACCTTCATTATATTTCCTTTTTTTTTTTTTTCAACCCCCCCACCCCTTTTCTCCCCGATTTGTGCTTGGTCAATAACCCCACTCTTCCGAGCTGTCCTGGTCGCTGCTCCACCCCCTCTGCTGATCCGGGGAAGGCTGCAGACTCCCACATGACTCCTCCGATTACATGTGGAGTCGCCAGCTGCTTCTTTTCACCTGACAGTGAGGAGTTTCGCCTGGGAGGCATAGCGCGTGGGAGGATCACGCTATTCCCCCCAGTTCCCCCTCCTCCCTGAACAGGCGCCTCGACCGACCAGAGGAGGCACTAGTGCAGCAACCAGGACACATACCCACATCCGGCTTCCCACCCACAGACACGGCCAGTTGTGTCTGTAGGGATGTCCGACCACGCCAGAAGTAACACGGGGACTCAAAACAACAATCCCTGTGTTGGTAGGTAACGGAATAGACCACTACGGTACCCGGACGCCCTAACCTTCATTACGTTTCCTTTGTTAGGTGACATTTTTCAACCCCGTCATTGAGCGACGGCCCAAGTTGCAAAGACAAAAGAAGATTTTCTCAAAGCAGCAAGGTGAGTCAGCAATACTTTTCTTTGGGGCATTCTGATGTGACTCTTAGACAGACATGATAGACTGAAATCCATTCAAAACATTTGACTAGTATAGGTATGTGTAGGTATATGAAGCTGTGTATGCACTGTATTCGTATATAATATAGCTGGTTATATGAAACTAGCGAGTGTGTTGAGAAGATGGAAAAAGTACTTGGAGGGGCTGCTGAATTAAGAAAATGGGAGAGAGAGAAGGTTGGATGACTTGGGGATAGTGAATCAGGAAGTGTGGTTGATTAGCAAGGAGGAAGTGAGGGCAGCTATGAAGAGGATGAAGAGTGGAAAGGCAGTTGGTCCTGATGACATACCTGTGGAGGCATGGAGATGTTTAGGAGAGATGGCAGTGGAGTTTTTAACTAGATTGTTTAACACAATCTTGGAAAGTGAGAGGATGCCTGAGGAGTGGAGAAGAAGCATAATGGTACCGATTTTCAAGAATAAGGGTGATGTACAGAGCTGTAGCAACTACAGAGGTATAAAGTTGATCAGCTACAGCATGAAGATATGGGAAAGAGTAATAGAAGCTAGGTTAAGACAAGCGTTGATGATTAGCGAGAAGCAATATGGTTTCATACCACAAAAGAGCACTACAGATGCGGTTTGCTTTGAGAATGTTGATGGAGAAATATAGAGACGGTCAAGAAGGAGTTACATTGTGTCTTTGTGTATTTAGAGAAAGCATATGACAGGGTGCCAAGAGAGGAGGTGTGGTATTGTATGAGGAAGTCAGGACAGAGGTGAGATGTGCGGTTGGAATGACAGATGGGTTCAAAGTGGAGGTGGGATTACATCAAGGATCAGCTCTGAGCCCTTTCTTGTTTGCAGTGGTGATGGACAAGTTGATGGACAAGGTCAGGCAGGAGTCTCCGTGGACTACGATGATCACGGATGACATTGTGATCTGTAGCGAGAGTAGGGTGCAGGTTGAGGAGAGCCTGGAGAGGTGGAGGTATGCACTTGAAAGGAGGAATGAAAGTCAGTAGGAGCAAGAGAGAAAACATGCGTGAACAAGAGGGAGGACAGCGGAATGGTGGGGATGCAAGGAGTAGAAGTGATGAAGGCGTATGAGTTTAAATACTTGGGGTCAACTGTTCAGAGTAATGGGGAGTGCGGAAGAGAGGTGAAGAAGAGAGTGCAGGCAGGGTGGAGAAGAGTGTCAGTAGGGATTTGTGACAGAAGGGTACCAGCAAGAGTTAAAGGGAAGGTTTACAAGATGGTTGTGGGACCAGCTACTATGTTAAATGGTTTGGAGACAGTGGCACTGATGAAAATAAACGGAGATGAAGGTGGCAGAATTGAATATGCTAAGATTTTCATTGGGAGTGATGAAGAAGGACAAAATTAGGAACAAGTATATTAGAAGGACAGCTGAGGTTGGAGACAAAGCAAAAGAGGCAGGATTGAGATGGCTTGGACATGTGTGGAGGAGAGATGCTGGGTGTATTTGGAGAAGGATGCTGAATATGGAGCTGACAGGGAAGTGGAAAAGAGGAAGGCCAAAGAGGAGGTTTATGGATGTGGTGAGGGAGGACATGCAGGTGGCTGGTGTGACAGAGGAAGATGCAGAGGACAGAAGAAAGGGGAAACGTGATCCGCTGTGGCGACTCCTAACGGGAACAGCCGAAAGTAGTAATAGATATGAAAATACAACCGTCGCATGTAACTATTTCTCAACTTCACTGTATCTTCTGCAACCACCTTCTCTCCCTCACTCTACACGCTGTCTGTGCCCATCTCTCAAACCAAGCCCATTTACCATTACCACCACCCTCTGTCAACTCTTCTCTCCTTGTCCTCTTCCTCCTCAGGCAAGACCTTCCTGCGTGCCCCTCAGATGAACATCAACATCGCCACCTGGGGCCGTCTGGTGAGGAGAGCCATCCCAACAGTCAGCACCAACTCCTTCAGCCCACAGGCAGCCGAAACTGGGCACACCAGCTTGCCTGGTTCACCCACACCCTGCAGGTAGAGAACGACTTGCACACAGTCATCCAAATGCTCAACACACATAAAGCTTCATCTATAGTGCACACTAGGGATGCAACGGTTTTCGGTTTAAAACCGAACCGTACGGTCCGCCCTGTATGGTTCAATCCGCCCTTATGGACCGTGGGTTTTCGGTTTTGCAGTTAAAATGTGCGTGAATAGTTGACAGGCGTTTCTTACTGCCGGAGAATGGATTCTTCACTGTGTGCCTGTGTGCAGGCAGGCTGAGACAGCCTGCTGCAGAAAACCCCGCCCCACGAGTAAATATCCAATCACTGTTACCCCCCCACCCCCCACGTAACTGGAGCCGACAGTCGAGTTGAAAAGACGGCGGTAGCTCGCAAAAGCAGAAAAAAAAAGTCATGGCGAGTGGAGGAGTAGAGAGAAAAGTTTGAAGAAGCACCGTCTTCATACAAATCTGCGGACATTTCGGGTTTGCTGTTGAATACAACGATGAAGGAGACAAAACAGTGGACAGAAATAACACTGTGTGCTGCAAGCATTGCTTGACCCATGTCCCGTACTACGCAAGTGGAAACACTTCCAATATGAGCCAGCATCTCCGCCGTCACCACCCAGATGTCTCGCTCTCTGGAAGCAGGACAGATGCACAGGTAACCGCACCAGTGAAAAAACAACCGTCTATCGGAGATGCTTTCCAACAAACCTATAGCGCCAGCTCAGAGAAACACAAAAAAATAACCCGTGCAGCGGGGGTGTTCATTGCTAAAGACATGCAGCCCTTTTCGGTGGTTGGAGATGTGGGCTTTCGTCAGCTACTGCATACGCTCGATCTGCGCTACGTTATTCCCTCCCGAACTTATTTCACCAACAATGTAATTCGAAACCGAACCGAACCGAAACCGTGACCCAAAAACCGAGGTACGAACCGAACCGTGGGCTAACTGAACCGTTGCACCCCTAGTGCACACAGAAGAAGGAATTCATTTGTTGAATGGCTTTACGGTAGATACGCAAGTTTGATATTGGAGTGTTTCCATTTCAAATTCCCAGAACAGCAGGGGAAATTCTTCTTGCACTTAACATCATCTACTGCCGGCATGCCTTCGAGCACAGTACACTGCTGTTCCATCAAAGCTGTTCAGCAGCCAGTAATTGAACACTGATTCTTCACCAGGCAGCTCCCAGGTGTGAATGTGTTCATGTACAGGCATGCAAACCCATCGCCTTTCGGCAAAATTTACCACCACCACCCAAAATAGGTCAGCTACGTGATTCATGCAGATCCGCTGAGACATTTTTTTGGGGGGGCGGGGGGGGGGTGTGAGAGCCTGCCAACTCAAAGTGACTTCCATAGAAAGACAATGAAGCAAATATCTGATGCTGTGGATCCGCGTGTATCGACTGTCAACAAAAGGCAGCAGCCAACAAATTTGCTAGTCACAGCACAGTCCAAGCCTAGATCCTCAGTCTATGACCAGTTGTGTGGAAAAAGCCAAAACGAAGTTGCCACAGTGGCGCGTGCAAGCCACGAAACTACAGAGACGGTGTAAACTGAAAACTGAAAAATACCTGCCAGTCAGAAAGCCTGAGATAAGAGATCAAATTGGAGGAAACAAGAATTGCTAGCAAGCTAGCTATCATTGTTAAGGGGGGATGTCAGTGACGGGGAGGTGGACTGCACACTCTGTAAGAACATCCAATCAGCAGGAACCACTGACAAACACCAACGGCAGCAGAGTCTGCTAGAAAAGCGATGACAGCAGAGCAAGTATGGCTGCCAACCATCTGGCAGTGCTCAGAAGAGCAAAAGGCAGGCTGCTGAAAAGCAGAAGAGGGCAAGGCTGAAGCATAAGGCAAAACAGAAAAAGCAGGCCCTTTAAACACTTATCCGTATTAACAGATTCTCTCTCCGTCTCTCTCTCTCTCTCTCTCTCTCTCTATATATATATATACACACATACATATATATATTGTAGCGAATTCAGGGGGGCAGCCCGGGAACCGCCGCAGCTGGGACGCTAACCCAGGTCTCCCGCACCACGGGCAACTACGTTAACCAGTCGACTAAATGGTCCGACCCGTTAGCCAAGGGCTAGCGAGTCTATCAATCCGTGATCGTTACACTACCCCCCCTCCTTCAGTAAACGCGTCCCTGCGCTTCAGCATACCAGCTCCCTCATGCTTCTGGGCACACGCGCTTCCGATGGCCTCACGGTCTCACCATCTCACTTCTGACACCAATGTAGCAAACCCAGGTGGCAGCCAGGACGCCGCCACAGCCGGAACGCGAACCCGCGTCTCCCGCACCATGGGCGACTGCGTTAACCAGTCGACTAAAGCGGACCCTTTAGTCGACTGGCAGCGTCCTGGCTGCCACCTGGGTTTGCTACATTGGTGTCAGAAGTGGGATGGTGAGACCATGAGGCCATCGGGAAGTATGTGCACCGCACCCAAAGGCGTGAGGGAGCTGGTATATTGAAGTGCGGTGACACGCTTCTGGAAGGTGGGTAGTGTAACGACCATAGATAACTAGACTCGCTAGTCCTTGGCTAACGGGTTGGACCATTTAGTCGACTAGTTAACATAGTCGCCCGTAGTGCGGGACATCCGGGTTCGCGTCCCGGCTGCGGCGGTTCCTAAATGCCCCCTGAATTCGCTACAAAAAAAAAAGTATATTTATAACTTCGTTAAAAGAAACACTCAGTGGTAGGGAAAGTGCTCAACAAATAAGGGGAAAAATAATCTGCTGATGAGTGCTTATGGCATGAAACAGGTTTGTACTGTCTATTAAAGAATTTATTTGAATCACTGGAATTTTATATATATATATATATACACACACACACACATTATATATATATATGTGTGTGTGTGTGTGTATATAATGTGTATGTATATATATATATATATATATATATATATATATATATATATATATAAAATCCAGTGAGTCAAGTAAATTCTTTTTGAGACAGTATAAGCCTGTTTCATGCCATAAGCAATCATCAGCTGTCAATAAAGCTACTCGAGGAAAGGACATACCGTTACTGCCTTGTCGTGCACGTCACATGCACGATGTCCAATGGGGAAGGGAGAGGTGCAATATACAAAAATTCAAAAACACGTGCTCGCTAACGAAGGTGCGACATTCAAAATTCAAAAGCACGTGATCGCTAACGGGCCAATTGGGGGGGGGTATTTGTCTGTTGTCATGATTTATTTATAATTACAAAATAAGTGCTTATATCTATGTCTGCAACTGCTGACCAATTCATTTCTGTTATTTAATGTAGACATTTCTGGTTTGCAAATGATAAAATACTTTTCAGTTAGACATAGATTGTACATTTTACTACCAGTTGAATATCTTTTGTTTTTGAGAGAACTTTCCGGGTAGTTGAATAATTAATGTTTCTGTCCGCCAATGACCAAATATAACGGCTTAAAAATGTTACATTCTTTAAACGGTTGTTTATAAAGCTACACATGTGCTTTAAACCTCTTCTTGAATGTTCCCTCTGTTAGACCGATGTATGTCACTATTTTGCTGTTGTCATTTCTCGTCACCGTAGCTTGGTAGAGAACTCCTTTTGTCTGGCATTTTCTTTCGAGGGGGCATGAGTCGTTCACAAGGCAGTTGCAGCTGGCGTGGTCCGTTTGTGATGAAGGTGTCATTGATTTGTTCATGATTCTTGTGTTGTGGGACGATATTATTTGTTGAATGTTAGGCATGCAGCTGTAACTAATTTTGATGGTGTTCTCATTGAATATATTCCTCAGTTGATGGTCCAGGGAAAGTACTTATCCAAAAGTTAAAAAAACTGCTTACTGATGTTTGTGGCCACGGTATCACTGGAGGGTGGGTTGTAACAGGTGATGTTTATAAAATGCAACTTGATTGATTGATTGATGTTTGTCTTCTGCTACATTTGTTGATTTGCTGGCAGTCAGTATTTAATGGTGAGTTGTATTTGAGCTTAAAATTGTGGCCGCTCTTTTGTAATGCATCTTGGTATGGGGGTGTAGCTTCATTGCAGATGGACTCATTAGATGATAATTTTGAGTCCTCTGTTAATGTTTTCTGGGATGTTCTTCAAGATGGAGGGTGGGTGGTTGCATTCTCCATGGACATACTGCAGCATGTTGTTGGGCTTAATATACAGCTTATATGTGCCATTCCTAAGGTCCATTGAGATGTCCAGAAAGTCATATATATATACACTCACTGGCCCCTTTATTATGTACACCTTGCTAGTACCGGGTTGGACCCCCTTTTGCCTTCAGAACTGCCTTAATCCTTCGTGGCATAGATTCAACAAGGTACTGGAAACATTCCTCAGAGAGTTTGGTCCATATTAACATGATAGCATCACGCAGTTGCTGCAGATTTGTCGGCTGCACATCCATGATGCGAATCTCCCGGTCCACCACATCCCAAAGGTGCTCTATTGGATTGAGATCTGGCGACTGTGGAGGCCATTTGAGTACAGTGAACTCATTGTCATGTTCAAGAAACCAGTCTGAGATGATTCGAGCTTTATGACATGGCGCGTTATCCTGCTGGAAGTAGCCATCAGAAGATGGGAACACTGTGGTCATAAAGGGATGGACATGGTCAGCAACAATACTCAGGTAGGCTGTGGCGTTGACACGATGCTCAATTGGTACTAAGGGGCCCAAAGTGTGCCAAAAAAATATCCCCCACACCATTACACTACCACCACCAGCCTGAACCGTTGAGGCAGGATGGATCTATGCTTTCATGTTGTTGACGCCAAATTCTGACCCTACCATCCGAATGTCGCAGCAAAAATCGAGACTCATCAGACCAGGCAACGTTTTTCCAATCTTCTATTGTCCAATTTTAGTGAGCCTGTGTGAATTTTAGCCTCAGTTTCCTGTTCTTAGCTGACAGGAGTGGCACCCGGTGTGGTCTTCTGCTGCTGTAGCCCATCTGCCTCAAGGTTCGACGTGTTGTGCATTCAGAGATGCTCTTCTGCATACCTCGGTTGTAATGAGTGGTTATTTGAGTTACTGTTGCCTTTCTATCAGCTCGAACCAGTCTGGCCATTCTCCTCTGACCTCCGGCATCAACAAGGCATTTTCGCCCACAGAACTGCCGCTCACTGGATATTTTCTCTTTTTCGGACCATTCTCTGTAAACCCTAGAGATGGTTGTGCGTGAAAATCCCAGTAGATCAGCAGTTTCTGAAATACTCAGTCCAGCCCGTCTGGCACCAACAACCATGCCACGTTCAAAGTCACTTAAATCACCTTTCTTCCCCATTCTGATGCTCGGTTTGAACTGCAGCAGATCGTCTTGACCATGTCTACATGCCTAAATGCATTGAGTTGCTGCCATGTGATTGGCTGATTAGAAATTTGTGTTAACGAGCAGTTGGACAGGTGTGCCTAATAAAGTGGCCGGTGAGTGTATGTATGTATATATACACTACCGTTCAAAAGTTTGGGATCACATTGAAATGTCCATATTTTTGAAGGAAAAGCACTGTACTTTTCAATGAAGATAACTTTAAACTAGTCTTAACTTTAAAGAAATACACTCTATACATGGCTAATGTGGTAAATGACTATTCTAGCTGCAAATGTCTGGTTTTTGGTGCAATATCTACATAGGTGTATAGAGGCCCATTTCAAGCAACTATCACTCCAGTGTTCTAATGGTACAATGTGTTTGCTCATTGGCTCAGAAGGCTAATTGATGATTAGAAAACCCTTGTGCAATCGTGTTCACACATCTGAAAACAGTTTAGCTCGGTACAGAAGCTACAAAACTGACCTTCCTTTGAGCAGATTGAGTTTCTGGAGCATCACATTTGTGGGGTCAATTAAACGCTCAAAATGGCCAGAAAAAGAGAACTTTCATCTGAAACTCGACAGTCTATTCTTGTTCTTAGAAATGAAGGCTATTCCATGCGAGAAATTGCTAAGAAATTGAAGATTTCCTACACCGGTGTGTACTACTCCCTTCAGAGGACAGCACAAACAGGCTCTAACCAGAGTAGAAAAAGAAGTGGGAGGCCGCGTTGCACAACTGAGCAAGAAGATAAGTACATTAGAGTCTCTAGTTTGAGAAACAGACGCCTCACAGGTCCCCAACTGGCATCTTCATTAAATAGTACCCGCAAAACACCAGTGTCAACATCTACAGTGAAGAGGCGGCTGCGGGATTCTGGGCTTCAGGGCAGAGTGGCAAAGAAAAAGCCATATCTGAGACTGACCAATAAAAGAAAAAGATTAAGATGGGCAAAAGAACACAGACATTGGACAGAGGAAGACTGGAAAAAAGTGTTGTGGACGGATGAATCCAAGTTTGAGGTGTTTGGATCACAAAGAAGAACGTTTGTGAGACGCAGAACAAATGAAAAGATGCTGGAAGAATGCCTGACGCCATCTGTTAAGCATGGTGGAGGTAATGTGATGGTCTGGGGTTGCTTTGGTGCTGGTAAGGTGGGAGATTTGTACAGGGTAAAAGGGATTCTGAATAAGGAAGGCTATCACTCCATTTTGCAACGCCATGCCATACCCAGTGGACAGCGCTTGATTGGAGCCAATTTCATCCTACAACAGGACAATGACCCTAAACACACCTCCAAATTGTGCAAGAACTATTTAGAGCAGAAGCAGGCAGCTGGTATTCTATCGGTAATGGAGTGGCCAGCGCAGTCACCAGATCTGAACCCCATTGAGCTGTTGTGGGAGCAGCTTGACCGTATGGTACCCAAGAAGTGCCCATCCAACCAATCCAACTTGTGGGAGCTGCTTCTGGAAGCGTGGGGTGCAATTTCTCCAGATTACCTCAACAAATTAACAGCTAGAATGCCAAAGGTCTGCAATGCTGTAATTGCTGCAAATGGAGGATTCTTTGACGAAAGCAAAGTTTGATGTAAAAAAAATCTTATTTCAAATACAAATCATTATTTCTAACCTTGTCAATGTCTTGACTCTATTTTCTATTCATTTCACAACATATGGTGGTGAATAAGTGTGACTTTTCATGGAAAACACAAAATTGTTTGGGTGATCCCAAACTTTTGAACGGTAGTTTATATATATATATATATCTTTGGGCACAGGACAAGATTTTGGTATCGGAAGCATTCTGGTTTCTGTTTCCGTTTTAATCTGAGGTAGTATTGAACAATCACTTTTGACCATGCAACATCATGTCCTTGACCAATCACTTTTGAGTGATTGGTCAAGGACAGGATGTTGTATTGCTGTAAAGCCCAATGAAGCAAATTTGTAATTTGTGATATTGGGCTATACAACTAAAATTGACTTGAGTAGGCGGTGAATTCTCCAGGAATATGCCTTGGTTGCATGTTGGTAACAGTCCGTATGGGGAGTGAAAGAGGCAGAATGCATTGGCTGAAATGTCGTCTGGACCTAAAGCACCTACAAAAAGTATCAATATTTGTGTATTGTGTGGAGAAACGTTTGACTCGTGTCGACTACTTGTGAAACAATCCAGCCATAGACGTCGTCTCTCAACTCCAACTCCATTCTCGCATTTCAAGTTGCTAATCCGACTGTAAACAATGACTGGTGCACGGAAAAGGAAGTCTTAATAGGCAATGGAATCGAGCAGCCAGCAGCTACACCGGAAGCTCCGAAATATTGGCCATTGTCCCCACAGGCTAAGTCGTCTAACGATGTTTTAGCCTCTGGGTTCTGAGATTGTTGAGACACTGGCCTAGGCCAAGAAGAAAAAATGAGGGCAAACCCCTCTTGCCCCAAACCCCCCACCAGTCCTAAAGCATAGGATATGCTTTCATATTCACATTTGTAATTTTTCTTTTCACATTTTATCATGGTTTCTGCCACACAGCAGATATGGAGAGTAATAATTAAGAAAAAATGTGTAATTAGTTGTGTACCTGGTGGGGCTGCCCTTTGTTAATTTCCTTTGTAAATATGAGCATATCATAAGTAAAGGTACATTTGGACTTATTGAATTAATACTTTGTAACTACTTTATTTTGCTCAATCTTGTAGTTCTGTTAGCATCTGACCAGCACCAGAGTAATCCTAAAAGACATCATAAATGAGCATTTAGTAGCTGATTAAAAAAAAAAAATCTCTGGGGGAGCATACCACCGGACCCCCTAGCAGGTCCATGTTTTTCTCTGCTCATGCATCCTTCTCACCTTTTTCACCCCCAAGCAGTTTGTATGCCTGCATGTAATCACGTTTAAGAAAGAGAATGTGCACTCAGTCGACTTTCCCTAGATAGAAAAAAAAAGTTTTAAAAGAAGCACATAAGCTTCATTGTAGAATTAAATCTCACGCTTTAATGGCTGAACACATCCTAGGCAGATAATTTTATCTCATCGTGTTATTACATTTCCACAGTGACCCATTGGTGACCAAGCTGGATTTTGACAAAGAGCCCACAACAGGAGCCAAGCTCTACCAAGTGCCCGATAATATCAGAGAACCACTGGCACAGGACAAGATACCTGACAAAGAGGAAGTACAGGTATTGTTACTATGGAGATGGTTCTTGAAGAAGTATTGAACTGATGCAGTCAAAGGATCAAGGCATAGCAGGGTGGCTTGGCAGTCAGCGAAAGTGGTCTGTGGTTTAATCCTTTTAATACTCTACATTGCAGATGGGTATCACACACTCAGTTAAACATGGTGTTCTATGTTAACAAGGTTTTGAAAGTGTTTCTTTTCAGCATGGAAATCTTTGACAGCAGCTGACCATAAAGAAAAATGGATGTCATGGCTTTCAAATAAAGGACACAAAATGGTTACTGATTTTATGCAATAATCACAGGCAAATTACTTAAAAAGCAACAGTCCTAATTGTATGGAGTGTTTGATACCAAAGGCAGAATATTACTTTGTTCCACGTAACAGGTGGAAAGATCAACAGAGCAGCTAGTTTTTGTTCAGTCCCTGTCAAGCCATCCCTGGGGGAAAAAAAATAGTTAATTCTGGTGGTAGCTGCTCTGGTGATTAACATGTAATTTATGGCATCACACCTGGCACGTCACCATCTCTGCTCCCACTCTGTGATCATTCCCTCTAGGATGCCCTGGCCTCGTTTGACTTCCTGAACAAGCGGAACAGTATAGCGGTGAAGTCTGAGCTGGACGGAGTGGTGGAGCAGGGCATTCAGCCATCAGACCTGGAGCTCACCGCCATACAGAAGGACACTGAGATAAGGTAAGGGAGGCTGGAGAGATGAGTGACTCTACAGATGCTTGGTGATGCACTGTGCGCTGCGCTGCTGAAGGGGAGCACGGCTGAAAAAGTTAAAGAATTGTTGGATGTTTTGAAATACCTATGTGGGAGGAAATGCTGCCCCCTGGCGCTGAATTTTTAGACTGAGTTTTCATAATGCAAAAAAGGAATATCATTTAGAATCAGAATCAGATTTATTGCCAAGTACAAGAACGTACAAGGAATTTGTCTTGGTATGTTGGTGCAAGAGGGAAAAATTAACAGTAAATAATAAAGATAAAAGTTAAAAAGAATAATAAATAAAATACATTTACAAGATAAAATAAAAATGAAAGGTACAATCAACACTGGTTCAGAGTTGAACATGAGACCATGTGGCGGCCCCTCACCAGACAGAGGAAGGAACAGAGGAAGATGTAGAGGACAGGAAGAAATGGAAACGGATGATCCGCTGTGGCGACCCCTAACGGGAGCAGCCAAAAGTAGTAGTAGTAGTAGATTTACAGAATAAGAGTTATATGCAGAACAGTGCAGGTTTTATGCAGAGTGTCCATATACAGAGACACCGTAGGGAAGATAAAAGGGGGTGGGGGGCAGCAATGTCAAGATCTGTGGGTGTCTGGGGGCTTGTTAGAAAGGCCTACTACTGTAGGGAAGAAGCTGTTCTTTTTTCGTGAGGTTCTGGTTTGTATAGTCCTTAGCCTCTTGCCATAGAGGAGTGTTTTGAAGAGACCATGGCCTGGGTAGGAGGGGTCAGCCATGATCTTTCCTGCTTGCCTCAGTGTCCTGGAGGCATACAGGTCATGGAGGGATGGCAGGTTGCAGCCAATCACCCTCTCAGTAGAGTGAATGATATGCTGCCCTTGTCCTTGGCAGTGGTAGCAGGGTACCAGATAGTGATGGAGGAGGTAAGGTCTCAATGATGGCAGATGGCTGTGCACCATCATTGGCTTTGGCAGGTTCAACTTCTTCTACGTCCTCTGCTGTACCACTTGAGGTCCTGGGTGATGATGGTGCCCAGGAAGCGGACGGATTCCACAATGTTGACTGGGAAGCCAAACAGGGTGATTGGGGTGTGTGGGGCTGGCTTTGCAGGGGTTCTGTCTCTTGAACAGCCTGTTGACGTCCTCCAGGATGGAGAGTCATCCTTGTCGTAGGGGAGGAGGGGGCCTCTAAGGTGGGCAGTTGTGGAGAGACCCGGGCCCCTGCTGTGGTGGGAGAAGAGTAGCTGATGGTCAGGATCTGGTGGAGGGAGTCAGGGGGGATGGTGACAGGACTGTCCCATTATCTTTGAAATCAGCATTAGAATTCACTCAGATCATTGGCCAGGTGCAAATAATTTGTGGAGTGGGGGGGCTTTCAGTTTGTAGTTGATCTGTCTCAGGCCCTTCCAGAAAGAGGCTGAGTTGTTTGTTTTGTGAGAACTGCTTATGAAATCTCTGAGTAAAATCATTTAGCATCTCTCACCGCCTTGCTAAACTTGTATTTAGACTCTTTAAACCGGACCTTGTCCCCACTCCTAAACGCTTCCTTCTTTTCCAACCTAAACTGTCTGGAGTTTAGCTGTAAACCAGGGTTTGTCGTTGTTGTAACTAACCCTGGTGCATGATGGCACACAGCTGTCCTAACAAGCTAATATAAGACGTCACAGCCTCAGTGTACTCCAGACTGTGTAATCCAAGCTGTTTGTGGCAGACCTGAAAACATCCCAGTCAGTCCACCACAAGCACGCGCGAAGATCCTCCATAACTTCACTGGTCCACTTCTTAGATGGCCTAACAACAGGTTTGGAGAGTTTAATTTCTGTTTTTATCAGGTGGACCATGACATAGTCAGTGTCCCAGTGCAGCACGAGAGACTGCATGATAGGCACTGTTGATTGTGGTGTAACAGTGATCTAAAGTCTCCTCCCTGGTCGGGCATTTAATCAGCTGATGGTATTTAAGTAGTTCATGGCTGAGAATCCCTTTGTTAAAGTTGCCGAGGACAATAATGAAAGAGTCCGGGTTTGTCCAGTCCACACAGTATCTGGTCGGCAAGCATACGCTGTGCCTCCTGCATGCTGGCCTGCAGTGGAATGTAAACACAGGCCAGAATGAATGAAACAAACTCACCGGGGGGAGTAGAAGGGGTTAATGGAAAAAAATTCCAGAACAGGAGAACAGTGCTGCAGAATCACTGCCACATCTTTACACCAGCCACTGTTAATATAAAAACAAAAACTTCCAGCTTTAGTTTTGCCAGAGAGCTCTGTGTCACGATCCACTCTAAACAGCTGGAAGCCTGCCAGCTGCAACTCGAAGTCCGGTATTGAGCCATACAAACAAGTTTCCGTGAAGCACAAAATGTAAAATGAAGAAAAGTTTATTCTTCCCCACCGGTAGATTAAGTTCATCTAGTTTTTTGCACAGTGATTGCACTTCTTCTTCTTTTGGCTTGTTCCCTGTTTCTCAGGGGTTGCCACAGCAGATTTTATAATTTCCATCAGTACCCTGTGAGGGCACAGCACCAATGGTGGTCGTTGTCAGCCCGGGCCTCGACTGATCCGGTATCGAGCCTCAACTGATGCAGTATGGTCTTGTCAATCCGCATAATGATTTGGCAAAGTTTTATATCATATGCCCTTCCTGACACAACCAGTCACCCTATGGATGGGGGCACAGGTAAAGCACTGATTGCTATCCCAGTATTCTTAGACTTGCGTCCATTCCATGCCTGTTGCCTGATGATTGCACGTTAGAGAGGAATATTCCTGGAAATGGAGTGTGTAGTCCACATCTGTGGAGATTCACGAGCACGCCAGCTCATTTCCCTCTCTTCCGGTGTTTCACTGCTTGAACAAAGGTGAGCGCACCTTTGACCAAAATGTCCAGTAATTACGTAGATGGGATGAGAAAGTAGAGAAATAAATTCACAGAAGTAGTTTCCCTGATGTTCATAAGCGCTTCTCTGGTGGAGGAGCTCCAGGTATTGTAGCAAAACAAGTCAAGTTAGTTTTATTTGTATAGCCCAATATCACAAATTTGCCTCAGTGGGCTTTACAGCAACACAACATCCTGTCCTTCAACCCTTGCGTTGGATAAGGAACAACTCCCTAAAAAAAAAAACTTTTAACAGGCAGAAAAAGGGAGAAGAAACAGAAGTTAAGACTGAATATCCGTGCTTCTCCTTATGCAAACATGAATAACAGCATCACAAGGACAGCAGCATGCTCCAGTAATTTACATTATTTCCCCCCATCAGAAAAGGGGCATAACAATAAATAGTGCACCTTGACCTTTTTGTTTGGAGTGTTGACCTTTACACTTAACACTGAGTTTACGAAAAAAAACAAAAACTGCACCAACACACCAAGGCTGCCATCCGCAGCCCCATCTTGGTGTTATCAGGATTAGTTTACATCAGGGTTTTCATTCCTATGCTCCAGGAACCATGTGTCCTGCTGATTTTCTATTCTGCCATATTACATTCACCTGTTTTTCAAGGTTTAACCCCCCATAAATAAATGGCTTGAATAACTGACACAATGTAATTAACTACCTGGCAGAATAGAGAACCACCAGCACTGTGGTCCCCCAGGAATCAGTTGGAAAATTACTGACATTGAATACTGCAGCCAGTTCCACTGTATGAAAAACTAGCCACATAGAGGTCTCTGTCTTACATTGCACCATATGAAACTGATAGTAATGTAAACAAAACTCACTTTCCAGGGAAGAAGAGCATTTCCTCTTTAGCCTCCAAGATTTCAAATGTGTTGCGGTCCTTGGACGTGGTCACTTTGGAAAGGTATACCATCTACTGTCATCCAGTGCCTTTACACAAATAATCCAAATGATCCACGTGATTCTAGGAATTCACACAGGCCTTCTGAGCAGTCTTTTCTTTCTTTCATTCCCCCCAGGTGTTATTGGCAGAGTATAAAAGCACAGGGGAGATGTTTGCTATTAAAGCTCTGAAGAAAGGAGACATTGTGGCCCGGGACGAAGTGGACAGGTAAATGACTCAAGGCTGGTGTCAACGGGCACCAGAATGTGACACTCTCTCATCAGCGGGACTGGCTAATTCTTTCAAGGACTAAACTGAAAAGGATGTGGGAGCCAGATGCATATTATCAGGGACATTAGTCCGCCAGGCTGTCTGATGCATGCACATGTGTCTCGGCTGTGGAAGTGTTGAACTTCAACTCTGTGATACCACGACTAACTTCACCTTCTCCATTCCTCCTGTCCAGTTTGATGTGCGAGAAGCGAATCTTTGAGACGGTGAACAGCGTTCGCCACCCATTCCTGGTCAACCTGTTTGCATGTTTCCAGACCCAGGAGCACGTATGTTTTGTTATGGAGTACGCAGCCGGAGGTGACTTGATGATGCACATCCATGCTGATGTCTTCTCAGAGCCCAGAGCTATGTAAGTGGTCAGGTGTTGAGCTCCATTTTAGCCATCCCTGTCTGAAGAGAATAGGTTGGGGTTTACCCAGATAGGAGAGGAACCTGGGTTTGGGGTGAGGGATGAGTAAATGTTTGTTTGTGTGTGTGTGTGTGTGGGCAGGTTTCCATTGCAGTTTTGCGCAAAATAGAAACAATTTTTAAAAAAAGCTGACAAAACACAATTGCAAATAGTCTGTGTTTCCATTGAGTGACGTTATGCGATTAAAGCTGGGTTTTCTCCTCTCACAGTAGTGTCCAAGACCTGATAAGTGTTAGCATGGAGATTTCCATTGCATGCACCACAAGAGCCACGGTAGTGTTTAACCGATGGTGACGAAGGCATATGTGACGCACGCAATGAGGGAAAGGCAAACCCCTTATACCTGGCAGCGGTCGCATATCAGTTTATGTCAGGGATTTATGGGAGGTCATTGTCTGCAATAATTTTACAGAGGTTCTGTGGATCCAAATCTTCAGAATGACCCACTTAACATTTGATGAGTTACGCAATTCAATAAGACCCCTCGTGGCGCCTGCGTATCATGCCCGAGGGAGCCAGTTCCAACCGAGAAGCACATAGCCATTGCTCTTTATAAGGTGCCATCCCATATCCGATGGCCCATTATTCTGAAACCCCAATACCCCAATGCACAATACTAAAATTTCCCATTGTACCGAAAGCCCGTGTCTGACAGCCCATTGTCCCGATAAAAAAATGCCCATTGCTCTGAAAATACACACTGTTGCGCATCGTTGATCTGAACTTGCCAAGATAAATACAAGTAAGTTGATATTTCTGGTGAAGTAGAGATGGGATTCTCATGAGTGCTTTTACCATTACCCCTCCTATTCACGAGAATTACTAGTAAACAGTATCTTCGTGCTTGTGCGTCAAAATACACTTAAGATGTTAAGGGCAAAAAAGTCTGTGTGTATTTTCGGACAGATGGGCCTTCAGAGCACTGGGCTTTTGTTTTCGGAATAACCCGCTGTCAGACAAATGGGTTTTTGGTCCAAAGGGGCATTTTTCAAACTATTGGGGTTTCGAAATAATTGGCCATCAGAACAATGGACAGTCCCCATTTAGGTGTGGCTACCTTGGCGTAAATGCGAAAACTGTTTCCATTTCAGTTGTGTGAAATATTGTTATATTGCTTTGTTGAATCATCTGGAAAACCACTACATGTGCGCATATAAACCTTTTTGCGATAGTTGAGATTTTTTCAAAATTCATGTGTTTCCATTATTTGTTTTTTAGTTAGCAATTTCAAACTGCGCATTAAGCAGGTTAATGGAAATCCGTCTTGTGGAGGGATGGATAGTAGTGCTACACAATTTTGTGGAAAAAGTCACGTTGCGATTATTGTGGACAATATCACAATTTGCGATTGCGATATAATAAACACATTTATACATATACAAATTTGCTGTGTTGCCGCGACATGTAGCAACTTTCATTTTGCATGTTTTACAAAGTACCTGTTTCTGCTCAATATCGCTGAGATTGAATCCAAAATATCGCCATATTAACAGAGGCCACGTTCCCCCCCCACCACCACCAACACCATTTCATCACTGTTAACCTGCTTGTTGTCATCGGTATCAATTTTTTCCTTATTTCTGGTCTGCACACAGCACACCGGACAGTCATGTGACCATAGACTGCATACGGTTCACTGCCTAAACAGAGACTGACCAGTCATCTCTTAATTATGGGCGTAGATATACAGACTGACTGCACACAAATAGGCGTTCATGCATGCACATTTTATTATTTAATTAAATGGCAGCCTTTTGTGGTTATATAATTGCACGGGCTGACATCACGATTGCGATTAGATTAATAATGCAGTACTAGTGGAAAGTATTTCATTGTGAGATAGATGTAGGGGTCCAGTGCATGTGTTTTTTATGAATTCATCAAATGATGCCGAAATGCTATCGCACATTTGGCAGCAAACTGGTTATGTTGGGGGTTTATCGCTCAGAAATCTGGTAGAACTCTGATGAGTACACATTGCAGAAGATCTTACAGACAGTATCTAGTTCCTTAATTCCTCTAGAACAACACAGGAACTAACGAGATGGATTCTCTTTGCATTTTTCATTATTCCTCAATTAAAGCTCCCTAATCTGACTTGTCCGATTTGTGAATTTGCAGATTTTATGCAGCCTGTGTGGTACTGGGGTTGCAGTTCCTACATGACCATAAGATTGTGTACAGGTAAGCAACTATATTTGTACTGACATAGTAAATTAATTCCCATCCCTGTTTTAGAAGGACAGAGCTTACTGAAGTATGTAGTGTTGCCTGACAATAATCTAAAATGTAACTTTCAGAGATTTGAAGCTGGATAACCTGCTGTTGGACACTGAGGGCTATGTAAAGATTGCTGATTTTGGCCTTTGCAAAGAAGGTAAGATTGCAGTACTCACACATTTCAAGGGTTAAGACCTCTGCGGTCTAAATCAGTTCCAACTCATTGAAAAAGCTGCAAATGTTTTGGAGGGAAAATTTCAAAATTTGAGAGTTGCAAAAAAAAGTAATACATGCAACATCTTTCAGCTCTGGCATGTGTCAAGCGAATTACAAAGAAATGTTTTTAGGAAGCCTTCTTTAACTCTTCTGAGCAGAAACCCTGGCCTATTAATGCAGTTGCAAGTTTGAGATATCCATTTAATTTAATTTGAGCAAGCCGAAAGCATCACCCAACTCTGTCAATCCCCCTTTTTTTAGCGTTAATACGGCTATGCTGAAAAAAATATTTCAATATGAACTGTTATTTATATTGCAGTATATTGAGAAAAAACAGCTATCCAACCCTTGTATCAATACCACACAGTCCCACTAATCAAATCTATTTTATAACTGTAAACGTGGACTTCTTTGAGGATTAATTACAGATGGGTTTATCGACATTTAGCTTCTTGACAAGTAGGACTGAGTTTGGGTTGAAGATTTTTTGTCTTTTCATAAATATTCTCCTTGTGCCTGTCAGGAATGGGATTCAAGGACCGCACCAGTACATTTTGTGGCACACCAGAGTTCCTGGCCCCTGAGGTTTTGACCGATACGTCGTATACTCGTGCTGTGGACTGGTGGGGGCTGGGCGTCCTCATCTTTGAGATGCTGGTTGGAGAAGTAAGGGAGTGAACCCACCTGTCTTTGTTAACACTAGAACAACCGGGATTTCACGCCTACGTAAAACGACCATGGGCTGTCAAAATAACTGCTTGTTTTTAAACTCTATATTCTGTCAAGATAAATACCCAATTGAGATATTAATGAATGCATATGTTAGTATGTCTATTGGGAAATGACTGACACCAAAATTAACATTTTAACAACTATACTATTTTTAAACAATTTAAACTTCAGAGAGACATGGTCAAACTTGAATAGAAAAATTTTAAAAGTGAAAATATTACCTGAAAAACAAACAAAACACATATTGCTAATCTAACAAATGTAATAAGGCCTATAAAACGTGAAATATAAAAAAAAGTACCAAAAATAGATATTGAAACAGTCCCAAACAACAACAGGAACTTAAAAACTACTACAACGACCACGGTTTTTAAACTGTGTATTCTGTCAAGATAAATACCCAGTTGAGATATTAATGCATTGCATATGTTAGTATGTCTGTTAGGAAATTACTGACACCAAAATTAACATTTTAACAACTTTAATACTATTTTTCAAGCAATTTAAAATGGCCGCTGTCCAACGCCTTGGTGGTAGTCATGCTGCGTCTGAAACGGCGTCTGTAACCAGACATGTTGGCAATAGTCAAAAATCAAGTTTAGAATATTACTCTGCACTGGAGAACACTACTGTGTTTCGAGGACAGAGCAATGAACTTTGCGAAGGAAATGATGCGACCAAGACACGTCATAAATAGTGACGTGACGCACACGATCACGCGCAAAATTACGAGCCACCTTTTTGACCCCTCATGGTCGTTTTAGGTGGATCTTATAACTTTTTTTGTAAAATTGATCTAAAACTCATTTTAATGTAAATATATGCAATTTTAGGAGCACTGAGGGAGCGGCAGGTCTGTATCTTTTTCTTTTTTTTTCCACAGTTATTCAACTTTGAAAATCCAAAACGGTCTAAATGACCGGCTTGGTCGTTCTAGTGTTAAAGCAGTGACGCCGTCATACATTATGACCGTTACAAATTGCCTTCAAGTTCAACTCAACAAATTTTGCTTTAACTATCGGGCACTGTCACGTTATTTGACTTGTTTTATGTCTCAGTCAATAAAAAGTAGTGGGTATGTTTATGTGCAGACTATAGTAGCATGACCATAAACCCATGAAGGCATTACTCCCGTTTTAGAAACAAGTCATGTAAATGCCTTTAGTCAGTCGTCTCATCGGGGTAAAGTTGGAATCGGAGTTGGCAAAACAGGGTTAAGACACCTTGTTTTTTGCTCATTTATTAGTGCATGTGAAATGTCTCAGCTGGGTTTGTTTTGGCATTGTGAAACTGCATGTTAAAGGTCACCAGAGAATGAATTTGATGTTGCACAATACAAAGAAATAAAATGGTCAACTCTCGGACAAAACATCAAATAAGAAGCACTTTGGATGTTCTGTAGTATTGCATATAGAATGTGGAGGAATGCATAGACTAGCAGAGAAAATGATCCAACGTGCTCATTTGATGACCGATAAAAGCGGGTAATTTCTGTACCTGATAACTTAAAACGATATTAAAAGAATTCATACCTGGGTATGACAGAAATTGTGATTTTTTAACCCATTTAAGCACTTTAATAAGAATACTGCCTTATACTCCCAACATTCAGAGCATTGACCTGCTTGAACAAATACCCAATGAAATACCCTTTGAAGCTGGTTGCCAAGTTGTTGTCTTGATGTGTCTGACTTAGTCTCCATTCCCCGGGGATGACGAGGAGGAGGTGTTTGACAGTATCGTCAACGATGAAGTGCGCTACCCACGGTTCCTCTCGACCGAGGCCATCTCCATCATGAGGAGGGTATGTCAACAAGTTGAAAACAAAGGGATCAGTAAATTTAGAGACAAGCAAATTTGAGCCTGTCTGTATGATGTTTGTCAGGGAATTAGACATTAACACGCCCAGTGGTCTGACCGTGCCTCTCAACTCCACTACTTTTTGCAGTGAAATTGTAGTTTTTGTAGATCAGTGGTTCTTGTCTGCGACAATGGAAACCAATCTCTTTGAGCAAAAAGTGCAAACCATGGGGCGTCTGGGTAGTGTAGCAGTCTATTCCTATGCCTACCAACACGGGGATCGCTGGTTCGAATCCCCATGTTACCTCCGGCTTGGTCGAGCCTCCCTACAAACACAATTGGCCGTGTCTGCGGGTGGGAAGCCGGATGTGGGTATGTGTCCTGGTCGCTGCACTAGCACTTCCTCTGGTCGGTTGGGGCACCTGTTCAGGGAGGAATGGTGTGATCCTCCCACGTGCTGTGTCCCCCTGGCGAAACTCCTCACTGTCAGGTGAAAAGAAGGGGCTGGAAACTCCACATGTATTGGAGGAGGCATGTGGTAGTCTGCAGCCCTCCCCAGATCAGCAGAGGGGGTGGAGCAGCGACCAGGACGGCTCGGAAGAGTGGGGTAATTGACCTAGTACAATTGGGGAGAAAAAAGGGGAAAAATCCACAAAAAAAAAAGTGCAAACCATGTTCATCTGTCATTTGAAAAAGGAAGAATAAATGCTTACTTTTTACCCAGGTGTAGTCCTAGCCATGTATATTTGATAGAATCTGCTACTTGTCATATCTGATCCTTAGCTTTTAAGGAGGAGCCCAGAGCGACGGCTGGGGGCAGGAGAGAGGGATGCAGAGGAAGTCAAAAAACATTTATTCTTCAGGGTAAGCAAAGAGGACTGCATTCATTACAACCTTAATTGTGTTGAATTTTATTATCAGTGGCAGTTACGGTTTACATATCACGTTAACGATGAGCTCATAGCAAAGTTGAGTTTGCACACACTCTTTTTACTCTTCGCAGAACATGGATTGGAATGGACTGCTGGCCAAAAAGGTGAAACCGCTGTTTGTACCGACTATCCAGGGAGCCAATGACGTCAGCAACTTTGACGATGAATTTACCTCAGAGGCGCCGATCCTGACCCCACCCAGGGAACCTCGAGTGCTGAACTCCGAGGAGCAGAACATGTTCTCTGACTTTGACTACATCGCTGACTGGTGTTAGCTCCCCCTCTTATCTCACACAAGCCCATTACTCACATACACACACACACACACACACACACACACACACACACACACACACACACACACACACACACACACACACACACACACACTCACTGTGAACCAACCAACGCAGCAAAGACTGTAGCTTTTTTTTTTTTAACCTCCCACTTCCCTGCCCAAAACTTAAAAAGAGTTGAGCAGACAAGGATCGCTCCTCCAGCCTGCGGGCAACGCTCTGTGCCATTGGAAAAAAACAGTCCACAGCCAACCTCCCCAAGCCCCCTCCCCCTACTTATTTTTTAAATCAACATGAAGAACTTTTTTTAACAAAAGGAAAAAGAAAAAATGAAACTTTGTTCTCGGAGAAACTGTGTGAAGGGAAGGCCGCCGAGTCCTCCTGCGCGTCATTGCCGCCACGTCCGCTGTCTGACCACTGAGAATGTTTTTTTCATACGAACTGCGAGACGGCAACATCACAATCATGTTATTCATTGTCACTGTCTTTGGTTTTTTGTTCTGTACAGATTATATTCAATGGTATATTTTATTGTTTTATTGTTTTAATGTTCTTTTTTTTTTTTGCAAACCCTCCCCATAGCTTAAGGACTTTTCTCCAACTATAAGTTTGATATGTCTGCGATGATCATGTATGAAATCGTTAATTCAATGAATTTTAAATGCTTAAAGCATTGTCATCACTGAACTGGCACTACAGTTACCGACAGCCAACATCTTAAAAGACGACGACTACTACTACTACAACTTCTTAACTTGAAATCCAATCAAGAGAGTACTTTGCCAGCTGGAAACAAGTATTTTTATTATTTTTTTTGGCTCCACATTCTGTTTTTCAGTCACCTGAAGTTTACAGCTATCTGACTACAAAGGACCCATGCAATGATTGAGCTCTTTTGGTGTAAAACATCAGTCCGTTCAGAGATGCAAGCTAGTTAAGGTTTAATGTTACTACCCTACATCTCCTTACATGCTTACATGTGTTATCTTTCTTTTTGCTTGGAAATTGGACATAGATTGAAGAGTTCTTTGCCCCCCCCCGCCCCAAAAGCAAGTAATGTGAGAAATTTTGCCAACTGTAAACAATTTGAGGCGAAGACAAATGATGTCAAACTGCTCAGCATATTGAACTCTCCCATGCCCACTAGTGGCACCTCGAGATGGTGACACCCAGCACTGAACACTTTCACATGGTTTTGGCGTACATTTCTGAAGAAATGGTGTTTTACCTCTGGCTTGAATTGATTTTTCTCTACAGCAAAATTGGCTTCAGTTCCATTTCAATAATTGCATTTTTTTTTTTTTTTTTTTTTGGTCACTCCCAAATGGACAGTTAGCGGCTAGTTGCAGTGGAACCAACATTATTGTTCATGATACCTCAGTTATAAGTTTCAGTGTAAACACTAATCATAAGTGACTTGGGCAATTACAGCTTTACTACCAAAACTTACATTTTCCCACAGTCACTTTTCGTGGACCAGGGAAACATATCAACTAGATAAACTGACAGTGATCCCAAAGGTAGGTTTCCGAAAGCATTTTAGTGCTAAGATCTCTTGTGCTCATTTGCCAAGTACTGAGGTGTATTGGGGGAAACCAGGCCCATCTCAGTGCCAGTTATTGCATATTAGGTCTGGGTTAAAATGCTTTTCTGTGATTTGTTGATTTGTCCTGGCTGGCAGCAATGTACAAATTCTGGGCTTGTATTAGCCAGCGCGTTTTAATTATACATTGACTGATAAATGGTTTAGACCAGTTGATATGAATCACTACAGGGGAGGGGGGTTTATATAAATGTACACACAATTAAGCTGAAAGCACTAATTTTATCTTATTTTTATGTTTAGCTTAAAATGGACAATAGACTGTACAAAGCCCCCCCCCTCCTCCCCGTATTGCTTAAATGGCTGCTTCCGCATGTTGCCGAAATAGACGAGACCCTCATGGATGGTACACCAATATTGAAGTCACAATTATGTTGCAGTTCACCCCGGTGTAAAAAAAAAGCAACTTTGCAGTAATTTGTTGCCTATCATAAATGCACAAATTAAACATTTTTAATGGTGATTTTTTCTCTTTATTATTGCTGTCATCACATCAGACACTTTTGACAGTTTGAAGTTTTGTTACTCCCTCATCACAGAGAGGGTGTTTCTCTGGCCGGCATCTTACTGTGCTTGGGGGCTTCGATTTGAACTGTTGACAAGGGAAACCAAGTGGCACTAAACTTACCCTCCTACCAGGAAGTCCGAAAAGAAGAATGGCATGGTGCGGAGTAAACGGTAAGGAAAAGTGAGCATTTGGGAAAGTTACGTCCTTTGTTACTAATAGACATACATCAGCTTGTTGGAAGTGATTTTTAACTTAGTAAAAAAATACAAACTTACAATCAATGAAGTCGGGAGTTGCAGAGAAGTATGTTGGAGTGGTGCAGGATATGTATGAGGGAAGCGTGACAATGGTGAGGTGTGTGGTTGGAATGACAGATGGGTTCAAGGTGGAGGTGGGATTACATCAAGGATCAGCTCAGCCCTTTCTTGTTTGCAATGATGATGGACAAGTTGACAGACAAGATCAGGCAGGAGTCTCCATGGACAATGATGTTCGCGGATGACATTGTGATCTGTAGCGAGAGTAGGGTACAGGTTGAGGAGAGCCTGGAGAGGTGGAGGTATCCACTGGAGAGAAGAGGAATGAAAGTCAGTAGGAGCAAGACGGAATACCTATGCGTGAATGAGAGGGAGGACGATGGAATGGTTAGAATGCAAGGAGTAGAGGTGACGAAGGCATATGAGTTTAAATACTTGGGATCAACTGTCCAAAGTAACGGGGAGTGCAGGAGAGAGGTGAAGAAGAGTGCAGGCAGGGTGGAGTGGGTGGAGAAGAGTGTCAGGAGTGATTTGCAACAGAAGGGTACCAGCAAGAGTTAAAGGGAAGGTTTACAAGATGGTTGTGAGACCAGCTATGTTATATGGTTTGGAGACAGTGGCAATGACGAAAAGACAGGAGGCAGGGCTGGAAGTGGCAGAGTTGAAGATGCTAAGATTTCACTGGGAGTGACGAAGGAGGGCAGGATTAGGAATGATATTAGAGGGACTGCTGAAGTTGGACGGTTTGGACACAAAGCAAGACAGGCAAGATTGAGATGGCTTGGACATGTGTGGAGGAGAGGTGCTGGGTATATTGGCAGAATGATGCTGAATATGGAGCTGCCAGGGAAGAGGAAAAGAAGGCCAAAGAGGGGGTTTATGGATGTGGTGAGGGAAGACATGCAGGTGGCTGGTGTGACAGAGGGAAGATGCAGAAGACAGGAAGAAATGGAAACGGATGATCAGCTGTGGCGACCCCTAACGGGAGCAGCCGAAAGTAGTAGTAGTAGACAATCAATGAAAGTTTACACTTTTCCATCAGGTGTCTTCATAAACTTCAACTGGTCCAGAATTCAGCTGCCCGTATCATTACCAGAACTCCTTCCATAGAGCATATCACTCCTGTTCTTCAGCAACTCCATTGGCTCCCTGTTAAATACCGTATTGACTTCAAGCTCCTGCTCCTCTCACCTTTAAGGCCCTTAATAACTTAGCCCCTTCCTATCTTTTCGAACTCCTTCATATCCACATGCCCTTCCGCACGCTCAGATCCTCTTCTGCTCTCCAACTCACTACACCATCGGCCCGTTTGACTACCATGGGGACTAGAGCCTTTAGTCATTCTGTCCCCCGCCTATGGAACACTCTCCCACAAGAAATTCGCAACACTGACTCTCTTTCAACCTTCAAATCCCATCTCAAAACTTACCTTTTCAAACCGGCATATTCAGTCTGACACACGCGTCACTGAGTTTGTGCAGATGATGATTATACTTATCTGTTGTATCAACTTTTTATTGTCTACCCTGCTTTGTTTTGACGGGGTCCTCCCTATAGTCCCCGGGTCCTATAGCCCCCGGGTCCTATGTTCCCAGCTTTGTACGAGACTGGGGAATATCGGACCTTTTTGTATACAGAGGGCCCTATATTCCCCACTTTTCCCCAAAAGGGTCCTATGTTCCCCGTTTTGTATGTGCAGGGAAACATGGGACCTTTCTTTATAAAAAGGGTCCTATGTTCCCCTAGGGCACCCGGGGAACATAGGACCCTATTTATAAAGAAAGGTCCCATGTTCCCCGGTCAGCAGGTTTGACGCTGTTTGGCGCAAAAAGTGCATTTTCAATAATGCATTATTTAGGGCAGATTATTAAGAAGACAATGAATCATACGATTTCTATTTTTATATCACAAAAACGAATTCACAAAGTCCAGGTTGGCTAAAGTATGTGGAAACTTTCGACACTAAACCAATTTCAACTTATTAGGCTATAGCCTATATTTGGGCGCATAACCCACCCCGGTAGTTCTCTGATATTTATGCGTGAAATGTGTCACTTATCGAGGAAAATGCGCCTCGCCGAGTAGGTTAGCTGGCTCGTCTGTGTCTGAATGTAATATAGTAAGCCTATGTTCCTTGGGCAATTGTACCCGGGCATAGCTCAGTCGGTAGAGCTCTCGCCTATGGATCGCAAGGTCGTGAGTTCGATCCCGGGTGCCGCCAACTCAGCGTATGAGTAGCACATTGTGCGAGAAGTGCTGGGAGCTGAGGATAGGTGTTGTGTTCCGTCCTCAGCAGTCCATCTCCCAGAGGTCTAGCGCATTGTACCAGGGATAGACTCCTGCGTAAGCTGGCTGATACCGACAATAGGCCAATTCCGACCCACTTCTTCTATGTTCCCTAGAAAGCCGTCGTTCCCATCATAACCACACCAGCTTATTGGGAAAAGCATCTGACAGATATTAGATAGAAACCATCTGCTCAGTAAGGCCCTTTAAGCATCATAATTGTAATAATAATAATAATAATAACATAATAATAATAATAATAACCTAATAATAATAATGATGATGATGATGATGATGATGATGATGGGAACACAGGACCCTATTTATAAAGAAAGGTCCTATGTTCCCCGGTTTGTTCCTCGATTGGCAGTAGCGGGGAATATAGGACCCTTTATTTGGAAAAAGGTCCTATGTTCCCCTGGAAACAGCGGGGAATATAGGACCCCTTTTCCAAAAGAGGGTTCTATGTTCCCCGGTGTCTATTGCAACCGGGATTATAGGACCTTTTTAGGGGAAAACGGGGAATATGGGACCCTTTTTTTTCCTCGAAAGGGTCCTATGTTCCCCGATCGGGGAATATAGGACCCGGGGACTATAGGCACGGCCCCGTTTTGACTTCATGGGGCTGCTTGTTTTTTTTTTTTTTTTTAACCGTGTTCTGTAAGGTGTCCTTGAGTGCTCTGAAAGGCGCCCACAAATAAAATGTTTAATTATTATTGATGTTGTAACGTAGCTCAATCAAGTCTGCTGCGGGATTCGATCCCAGGCGCACTGCACTACAGGGGGTCGACTGGCCGGTGAGCCCCTGTAGTTTAGAGTAGTCGCCGTCTGCTAAAAGCGCACCCTCGCGTTGTGTCATTCCGCGCTCCGAAGAGACTTATGAGGCTCTGCACGCTTCCGGACCCCACCGCTGCCACCCATGTAGCGTAGCTCAATCAAGCCCGCTGCGGGATTCGTTCCGAGGCGCACTGCACCACAAGGCGACATCTCTGACCGCTCAGATAAAAGGGTCGACTCCACCAGTGAATCCCCTATAGTTTATGTTATTATCAACACAATGTTTATAAGTATAGTGCAATGTAGTCTCAGCAGAAGTACTTAGAAGCTGGCAGTTTACTTTTTTCCCCTTTTTTTTAATCTAAGCAGCTAAGTCACCCTCAGCAGAGGATACTGAGATAAATACAAGTAGCATCTCTCATTTCCTCCCTCACCGGGAAAGCTGGTAACATGGCGGGAAAGACATCGCTTTCTGGGTCACAGAGCAAAGAAGGTGATAGTGGAGAGGAAGATTGACGTCTAGAACTATGAGATACAGCCCTTTAAAATGTTGGCCTTCGGGAGAGTTCCGGTGTCATGGAATAAAGACGCGAACTCAAGCGCTCCTCACGTATGCTAATTTAATAACTTACATATTCAAATGATTTTAACCGAACACTCGCGTTTTGTTTTGTCGTTTTATGAGCTTGGTGTAAAATTTGGCTAACGCTTAAGACCGTACGTTGAGTGGTAAACCCAGTACGAGAGCAACATACCCGAGCAAACACGCGGCCTCGGCTAGCGATAATCATACCACACGGCCAGCCACAGGCAAAGCTACAGAAGCTAATGCTAGCCCTGAGCCGCAGCGGCTAACCCTCAGCAACTTACCCGTGGCGATTTGAAGGGGATGCTCGACACCATGAGGGACGAAATCCTTCCTGAGCTCCGAAGCACGGTCGCAATCCACAGTCTCTTCTCATGTGGTGAAAATCCGGGTGGAACACGGTTTGAACAACGTGGATAGCAGAGTTGCTACACTGGAGCGCTCCGATGCGGAGCTGAAGGCTGAAAACGAGAAGCTTCACACCCGTCTTGGATGATCAGGAAAACAGATCACGGAGGCAGAATATTAGAGTTGTTTGTCCCCCAGAAAAAAAAATGAAGGCAGCCATTCCTCCTCTATGGAATCCTTCCTGGTCGAGGTATTCGGCACGGACAGCTTCGCTCATAAACCAGAAGTTGACCGTGCTCATCGTGCCCTCAAACCGCCTCAGTCAAACGGGCCCCCTCGAGCCATGATTATACGCTTGCGTCGCTATCAAGGAACAGATTCTGCGCATATCCTGGGAGAGAGAGGGGCAGCTGACATATCGTGAGACAGAGATGAGCTTCTACCCGGACCTTAGCACTGACGAAGTGCATAAGAGAGCTGCGTTCAATCCGGTAAAGAAAATGCGTCGCGAAGCCGGCCTGAAATACTCCCTCGGCCTGAAACGCTCTGGGTCACATTTGAAGGGTCCAAACAAGAGTTCAAGTCGCCGTTGGATGCGTCTACCTTTGTTAAGGCTAATATCGGCAGGACTCTGGAAGCGCCGAGTGGCACAGGGAGTGAAGATATGCCCCCGCTGGAGAAATAGCCGGCTACTTGTCCTTTTGAGGTGCAGACGGTCCGTCACAATGTGCCCACGGGTAAAAAAAAAGTTTTTAAATCATTTCCTCGTGATCATCTTGACAATAATTTGTAAATTGTGCCTATTCCCTATTTCAGACAGTTGCCAATAATAGATCTGTAAGATTTGTTTGAGTCTTTGACAGCCTGTTTCAGTTCACAACTGTAATTTGTGTTTATTATCAAAGCCAGACTTGCCAACGACATGAGCCAGTCTTAGATTATGTTAATTCTCACTCGTTCATGTTTGGAGGCTGCCACTAATAGTGAAGGCTGGGTGTTCTGTTCTTTTTTTCCCCCGACGATATGAGTTTACGCCTCCATTTCTGGAATTTAGTGAGGAGTGCCAAGATGCAAGTGTTAGGTTTAAGGCTTTGAGTGGCTGTTGCAGCTAGAAAAACGATATAAAAATGCAATTTGATTGATTGATTGATTGATTGATTGAAGGCATGTTAAGCGGTTGTGTACTATGTAGGGCTTTATAGCGCTTACTTTGAGTAAGTGCTATGGGGGAGGGGGGAGTAGCCTGTTGTCTGAATTTTGTTTATCTTTTCGTAGTTTCTTGCTTTGTATTTTTTAAAGTTCACCATTACAACTTCAACCATATTCACCTACATCAATCTCTCGTTGAACAAAAGGCTTTTCCTTCCCTGGATTTAATCAATCTATATAGTCCCACTGCCCTCATTAATGAATGTTAGGAACAGAAAGCTTAATCTGATCTCTTGGAATGTGAAGGGCATAAACAACCAAGTGAAAAGAGAGTACTAGCTCACCTCTCTGTTAAACGTGATAATTTCTTCATATAATTTCTTGAAGAAACACACTTTAATAACGCTGACGTCAACAAAATCCGAAAAAGCTAGGTACCGAAGGTTTTCATTCGAAATTTAATTGAAGGGCCTGGGGAACTGCCATAATTATACACAAAGATATTTCATTTGAAACTGAAAAAGTTGTTCCTGACCCGAATGGTAGGTATGTGATAGTTACTGGCAAAGTTTTAAACAAACCATAATCCTAGCAAACATTTATGCACCGAACTGGGACGATGATTTTATTATTTCTTTTTTCTCGACTCTACCCGATGTGGACAACCATTTTTTAATTATTGGTGGAGACTTTAATTGTATCCTCAATCTCTTGTTAGATCGCTCCTCCACCAGACCACTGTCCAAGACAGCCAAAGTAATTAATAATTGCATTGAACAATATGGGTTATCTGACCCCTGGAGGTTTAGTTTTCCAACCAGAAAAGCATTTTCTTTTTTCTCGCCGGTTCACCACACCTGTTCCCGAATTGAGTGTTTTCTTCTTGACACTCGGCTTATACCAGTCACTGACCACATTAAGTATCATAGTATAATTTCTGATCATGCCAACCCCCATGCACCTTTTACTTTGCCTACCGGGTGGCACTGTTTCCTTTTGTATATTTTTCAGTTTAATTTGCGTTTTAGAAGAACGAGTTGATACTTTGTTGTGATAATGTGTGAATGAAATCTGACAGCGCGTATTGCGTTGATGAGGAGCAGAGGTGCAGAAGAGATACCGAAAATGTGTTGGGTTTGTCTTCCGAAGAGCCAATAAATGCTGAAAAACTGTCGTTGAGTTGCCTTTCTATGCCCTATCAACGTCCGTTACATTGGATTCAATTACATCCGTTACATCCGTTACATCCAATTACGTCCGTTACATTGGATACAATACAAAGGAATTAAAAAAATTCCTTTGAATTGTCTTTCCCTGAACAGCCCACGCCATGTAGAGCATGGCGCCTGAACTCTGTTCTACTCTCAGACTCTAAATTTGTTAGGTACTTTAATTCAATTCAATTTTATTGTCATTAAAAACAATGTGCAGGCACATGTTAAAAATGAAATGAGGGCTGTGGCTTCACCAATCAGTGCAAGACAGACACAGACAAACACAGCAAACACAATATAAGCACCCAGATTAAGTTTTTTATTGAAACAAACGCTACACCAGATATCTCCCATGGAACTCTGGGAAACTCTGAAAGCCTACCTGCGTGGTCAAATTATTTTCACCTCACATGATAAAAAAGAAAATATTTCGCAACTAAAGGACATCAGTGATAACATAGCCCAGTTGGATGCATAATATGCCACTTCACTTACCCCAGAACTTTACCAAAAAAGGATCTGTCTTCAGACAGAATTTGTCCTGGCTTCAACAGCTAAGGCTGAACATCTTTCAAGGGCTAAATATACTACCTATGAATTTGGGCACAAAACGGGCAGACTCTTGGCTCACCAGGCACGCCAGGCATACGTGTTGCGTCAGATTACACAAATACAGACCACTTCAGGTTCCACGGTTACAGACCATTAAAAAAAATGATACATTTACTAAGTATTATGGTAAACTATATACAGCCGAGTGTTATAACGGTCCTGATGAGGCAGATTCCTTTTTTCAAGGATTGAATTCACCTACTTAGAGATGCAGAGAAGTCCGACCTGGATAGCACTTTGACGGTGGAAGAGGTTCAGGAAGCCATCAAGTCTACGCAGTCGAGGAAAACACCTGGGCCAGACAGGTTGCCAGTGGAATTTTTTAAAAAGTTCTCAAATGAACTCTTCCCATTACTTCTGAAAATGTATAATCAAGCCCTCTCGAATGGTCAGCTACCACAAACACTGAGGCAAGCCTTAATATGTCTCATCCCCAAAAGATAAAGATCCTCTGTGCTGTGAATCCTGTCATCCAATCAGTCTCCTTAATGCGGATTTTAAAATTATTGCTAAATGTTTAGTCAAGCGCCTTGAAGGGGTTCTCTCAGCCCTTACGTCACCCGATCAATCAGGATTTATTCAGGGTAGGCACTCCTTCGATAATACTCGTAGGCTTTTTGATATAATATACACCCAGTTGAAATCTGCTTCACCTGAAGTTGTAGTTGCCTTAGACGCAGAGAACACTTTTTGATTGGGTGGGATGGGGTTTCCTTTTTAACGCACGTTCAAGATTCGGCTATGGAACCAACTTTATTTCTTGGGTTAAATTATTATACAACGACCCCTTAGCATCGGTTCGAACTAAGGTACAATCAATATATTATTTCCCTCTATCGGGGAACAAGACAGGGGTGTCCACTCTCCCCGTTGCTTTTTGATTAAGTGATCGAGCCACGTGCGGCTTCCTTACGACAGTTAAGGGCTCGAATTGAGTGGGGTCTGGACCTCCCATAAAGAACAAGGGACTTCCCATAAGAAAGGAAAAATTAAGCTATGTTATTTCTGGGGCATATTGTAGCAGTTCTTATTTGGCATGTGGCAGTAAACCAGTGAACTATGTCTGTCTTTATGTTGCACCGGTACCTCTGTTCTGCTTGCGTGGTCACAGTCAGATCGGGCTCTCTGGACCGCAAATGCTGACCAATCACAATCCTTCTAGGCAGCATAGTCACGTTACGAGCGGGTACAGGTACAGTCCTCTGCTCTGTCTCCCGCTCCACAATTACAGATAACGACTAAAGTTAGCTAACAAAACATGTGAATTGTGAAAGAAGCTCTGGTAAATAGTTTAAGTATTGATATCACATTGTAAAAATAATAATTTCGCCCCGATATTGCTGCAATGTTAACTATGAATGAAGAGTTGTGATCTTAGTCAACGTTTTTTTTTGCTCTAAACTAGCTAGTTAACGTTATCTAGCTAGCTGACGCTATTTTGACATTGGCTATAACGTTATGCTAACGTTACTTGTCAGAGAATGTTCAGAAACCTCCAGAACCGCGTTAGCTAGCTAGCTACTGCTGCTAGTGTCGTGTGTGCCTTACATTATCATAGACATTCTATTTACTAACGATACAAGAAATAATCGAGCAACTAATGATCTAATGCAGCATTTGTGTTATCAAAAACTAGAGGTATGTATCGATAACGTTAGCTAACTAGCTAGTTAACTAGCCAGGTAATGTTAACTAGCACAGTCACGTCACGAGCGGGTACCGATACAGCTGTCTCCCGCTCCACAATAAACGTTACAGATAACGTTAGCTAACAAAGAGAGTCTTTTGCAAACTGCTTTGGCAATGGCATATTTTCTGTTCATGCCAATAAAGCACTTTTGAATTTGAGAGAATGACATTCATTGCCAGTATATGCCATCTCACGGCGGTTAACCGCTGCGCACAATTGTGTGTCCATCTTTGATAGTTAATTTACTTTTCATATTTCATCTCATTAGCGACAGAGGTTCTGTATGTTAGTAATACCGCATTTTTTCTCGTATATTGGAGTATAGTCTTTAATGAATAATGTCAAATGTCCCCTCGTATAGGCTACAATTTGTTATCCGATCAGAATTAGGTAAAATCAATGGCTTTTTATAAGATTGTAAACTCGAAAATATTTATGTAAACACTTTTAAAGACTAGTGTGTAATTGGGAAAAACGATCTAACAATACCTCCCACTAAGTTTAACTTCGAAATATTCTTTTCTATTTATTTCGCAATTGAAGAGGAAGGTTTTGGATCATATGTTACAATCTGCACTTGAAACGACGGGCGCATGGCACGAAGAGGAAACACCGAGGGCGGTCTGACAGGACGCGGAAGCAGGGCAGGCTAAGCTAACCGCTAGCTCAAGCAGACCGGCAGTTCCGATAACACTGAGGGCGGTCTGGTGGAGTGCTAGGAGATGTGTCAAAAGTGTCTTGCTGGGAGAGCTGGCATTGGATCGGCCGGGGGAGCCTGGTCTGCTGTGTCCGGTGGGCCCAGAGAACAAGGTCCTGCCTGGAGCTGCGCTGCGCCCAAGGAGGAAATGGTCTCACAGGACGTGGAAGCAGGGCAGGCTGAGCTAACTGCTAACCCATGCAGATCGGCAGTTCCAACATTCATCCTGGTGTTCGCTCTATTGGACAGTGAATTTTTATTTTTGGATATGTTGGACATGTTTTTGTAGTTTGGGCATGTGTTTTTGTCCTTGTGTTGCACTGCTGTGGGCAACAATATTTCGTTTCATTTCATGTGCACGTGCATGAAATGGCATAAATGTTCCCGATTCCTGATATCAAATGTTAACGGTCTTCACATGTGGATGACCCTCCTAAGTATCCAAGAGGTTAAAACCTTTTGAGCAGAGGACTAGTTCCAGTCTAAAATATCTGCAAGAATTCAAGGTCAGTATTTAGAGCGATTTTGGTGTTTCCTTATATTCAGCTACCTTGTGTTCCAAGAGATAAAAACAGATTGAATTTGCAATTCACACAAGATTTAAGTAAACAAAAGTTTAATGTCATTCAAACCATGAGGTGATCACCATGCTTTATTGAAGAGGCTTTTTATTAATTTAGAACATGGCAAACTAACAAAATAGCCCATTTTCTACAAAACAGTATGTTTACAGTATGAAACCAAGCCTAAAATTGCAAGCACCAATTACACCGTCTCACTTGGACATATATACATGATATATACACTCAAATGAAATACTGTAAATACAGTCTGCAATCTTTTTGTTAAAGCATTGGAATGTGTCTCCTGTGTATTCCTGCAAGTGCCTTGAAAAAGGCTTAAAGTCTTAAATTAGGAGGGAAAAGATTAAGCTTCCAAATCCCACAACAAAAACCATGAGCATAAAAAAAGAATATACTCCTACAAGTGCAGCAGAGAATGCAGTCATCATTTTGTGGGTTGCATCTTCACAATTGGGGCAGTTTGTCCACGGGCGTGTCAAATTTGAAGTCTGGAGGGAAGAGGTCCACCGCACGTGGGTAGATGAGCCTATACGACTGCCTGATGGTGACGTCTGCCACGCCGGCAATGTCTCCAATCTCTGCGGGGCGAGACAGAAACAAAGTCAAGACTTATACAATCACCCAACTTGCAGGAAATAACCACCTTATCCCTGAGCAGTCGCCACCAATTCTGGTAAACATGTCTCCATGACATTAAAGAGTAAAAATCCAAGACATTTTAAAAAGTACAACTATTTAATGTTATGGCTGCAATTACATTTATTCTTGCATATTGCATTACTTTTTTTTTCCACCACCCCCCCTTTTCTCCCCAATTGTACCCAGCCAATTACCCCACTCTTCTGAGCCATCTCGGTCGCTGCTCTACCCCTTATGCCGATCCGGGGAGGGCTGCAGACTACCACATGCCTCCTCCAATACCTATGGAGTCACCAGCTGTTTCTTTTCACCTGACAGTGTGGAGTTTTCATGGGAGGATCATACTATTACCCCCAGTTCCCCTTTCTACCCAGAACAGGCGCACCGACCGACCAGAGGAGGCGCTAGTGCAGCGACCAGGACACATCTGGTTTCCCACTCGCAGACAGCCAAGTGTGTCTGTAGGGATGCCCGACCAAGCCGGTGGTAACACGGGGATTCGAACCGGCGACCCCCATGTTGGTAGGCAACGGCATAGACCGCTACACTCCCCAGACGCCCCATGGTTTGCACTTTTTGCTCAAAGCGATTGGTTTCCATTGTCGCAGACAAGAACAGCTGATCTACAAAAACTACAATTTCACTGCAAACAGTAATGGAGTTGAGAGGCACGGTCAGACCACTGGGCATTTTTGATTAATCATTTGGTCTATGAAATGTCAAAAATAATGACAAATGCCCATTATAAGTTCCTAGAGCCCCAAGCATTGTCTTAAAACTGTTAAGGCTACTACAACACTACACGATAACCAGCCTGATTTCATGTCCAACAAGACTGGGTTAAAACCTAGTATATGGCTGGACCATGGCTACATTTAGTTAACGGCTGTTTTGACATCAGTTCCGTGAACAGCTGATGACTTAATATAAAACTGTTCGTGCCCATTCATTTTGAAAGAGCAACGGCCAAAGGGGAAACTCCAACTTGGCTATCTGACCAATGTTGAAACTCCATCACTCACGGACAACCACATGTGTAGCGCTGGCCCCACTATTGCGGTCCAACCAAAAATTAGCAGGCATTGGGGTCCACTGATCTATATGTGATATGAACCTTAAGCCAATCCCCTGCCCTCATTCTCACCTTTCTGGGTTTTCTTCTCAGCCGAGGCCTGGGAGGCCATGTAGATCGCTGCGGCGGCGACAGAGATGGGACTCCTGCCGGGCACCAGGTCCAGCTCCACAGCCTTCCTGGCGATGAATGTGGCAGCCATTTGTACCTGCTTGGGCAAACCCAGGTTTGAACAGAAGCGAGACATGAAGTCTCCTGTGGTGATGAGGTCCACGCTGGTCTCCAAGGCCTTGAGGATCAGTTTGAAGCAGCGACCAATCTCCTTCTTCGAGATGCGGGAGACAGCGCAAATTTCTGTAGTATTGGAGGAGCACAGAGCAGATGAAATGTTAGCAAAAAATATGAAGTGTTCTACTTATAAATATTCACTTGTAGGGCTGTCAATGAATATTCCACGTTCGAATATGTAACGGTTTAAAAAAAACAAAAACATTTGAGTGTGAAAATTAATATTCGTTTGTGGGGAAGAAAAAAAAAAGCAGTACCACAGCTTTCTGCCTCGTGAATTCTCACGAGGGCCTTGGCCACTGCATTAAATATGCTGCATGATGGACAGGAGTCACACAACATCACTTTCATTGGTTGAAAATGAAATTTAGATCAAGCTGAAATGAGCAAATAATTCAACAACAACCGTGTGGCAAAGACGGGAGAGAGTTCACAACCCAACCACAGAGTGATTTTCACTCTGAACAATCTAAAGCGTTTTGGGAATTCTAGTGTCAAGAATTTAAGTAGCCTGCTTTTCCTTTTTATTCCTTTCTCTGTTTTTTTTGTGATTAATAGTTCATTTTTTTCATGATAAACAAAACATATATCCAAGTATTTCAATTACAAATGATATGAATATTAAACCAGAATGCGATGGAAACGAAACAAAAACCACCAGACCAAAAATAAATAAAAGATAGGAAGGACATACTGAGATAAGGAAAAAAGAAGAGAACAAAAAACAAACAAAAGAAGAAGAAAAAAACATACTGCGATATGTGGAGTGCTTAAAAGTTTACAGCATTGCTTGTCAACAGGTGTTCTAACCAAATGTATTTCTGTTATTTGCATTTTATGCGATATGTGGAAATGCCATTAAACGCTCAATATATAAGATTGATACTACCCCCATTTCAAGTGATATTCCTCCACCTTATCAAACAGCCTATATGATAACTGTTCTAGGGCAGCCAGCTGACCAAGAGAAGTGTGCCACAAAGATGACGCTGGTGCGGAGGAGGCTTTCCATTCTTTGACCACGAGTTTACGTCCTAACATAAGGGCAGTCTGGATCCAGTCAGCAAGTGGTAGAGTCAAATCACTTAATGCAGAGGGGTCACCCAAAATAAACAGACTGGAGGAGAAAGGGATGTCTTGGCCGGTAATTTATTTATTTTTAAATCGATATGTATAGCAGACCAGAACTCCTGTATTTTTGGGCAACTCCAAAGCATGTGTACTAAAGTACCATCTTTGTCAAAACACCTCCAGCACTTTGAGCTGTCCACCAAACCCACTCTACGCAGCCTAGATGGCGTCCAGTAGACTATGTTTATATTTTTGAATTGGATCAGCCTTGTTCGCAGTTCTTTTGACATTTCTTCCCGATTCCCAAGTATTCTTGCCCATTGTGCCTCTGAAAATGAAACCTTCAAATCAGTTTCCTATGTCAGTTTTAGGGTCAATATATTGGAATCTGAGGCTGTAAGGATCATAAAATAGTAGACAGAAGCCTCATGACCACATCCAAAGAAAGATCTTAAGGACCCTGTCTAGAATGTTACCACTAGATGGGGCTATTGAGAGTAAGCCGAAAATTTGTACCAGCAGGTGTCTTAACTGCAAATACTCCCAAAACAGTGTGTGGTAAGTCGAATTCCTGCCTAAGTGCCTAAAAGGATTTTAATATTTCTCCCTGATACAGGTCCCCTAGGACTGTGATACCTTTCTGAAACCAGCACTTCCAGAGGAAGGGTAATTTGTCTATACAGAGCTTGGGATTTAACCAGATCCCGGTGGACCGATGAAGAAAGGGGTCAGATTTAAGGATCTCAGCTATTCTCTTCCAAACCCACTGAATATGGGACAAAATAGGATGTGACTGATACTGTGGGGCTAGTTTGGCTGTGATATAGTTCATGGGCATAAGAGGAGTGCAAATGGTGCTCTCAAGATGGAGCCATGGCGGAGCTCTCTCCGGGGGGCAAGGACCATATGCCTTAGAGTGAAAACATAACGGTATAATAACAGGTTAGGCACTCCAAGGCCTCCTTCTGTCCACTGGCCTCTGCAGTTTTCACGGGCTTATTCTTGAGCGTTTATTGTTCCATAAGAATTTATTACAAAGTTGATCAAATTGTTTAATCAGTGTAGTGGATTCAGATCGGGAGAGCCTGCATTAGGTAGTTGAAGTTTGGAGCACAATTCATTTTAAGGATGTTTGCCTTGCCCCACATAGAGAGATACAATGGAGACCAACACTCTTATCAGCCCGCAGTTTGTCCAATATAGGGGGTCAAAGTTTATTTTAATCAAGTCAGACAGTGGGGGGGGGGAATGTTATTCCAAGGTAATTGATGCCTTTCTTAGGCCAAGCAAAAGTGCCTGATTGGAAGAGGTTTTTGGGGCAATATGGCATTAAGAGAGAGAGCCCCAGACTTTGTCCAGTTCACTTTATAACCTGAAATGGATGACAACTTGTCAATAATTTTAAATAGGGAGGAAAGAGAGCGTTCAGGATCGGACATAAACAAAAGAATGTCATCTGCATACAACATCAGTTTATGACATTTGTCACCAATTTGAATGCCTGGAAATGTAGGTTTTTTACGGCTAGCCACTGCTAATCGTTCTAGTGCAACAGGGGAAAGAGGGTCCTCCTGCCTGGTGCCTCTTCTGAGTTCAAATGAGGGAGATTATGCTGTTGGTGAGCACAGATGCCTTGGGATGGGTGTATATGAGACTAATCCAATCTATGAACTTCTTGCTGAAACCAAAACATTCCAGGGTTGAGAGCAGATATTGCCACTCCACCCTGTCAAATGCCTTTTTGGCATCCAGCAAGATGGCAGTCATAGGACAGGTGTTATCCTGAGTTAGCCCACATAATATCTACAAATCTCCTAATGCTGTCTGCTGAGGAGCGGGAGCATATGGAACTGACCTGGTCAGGATGGATCAAAGAGGTTATAACCCTGTCCAGCCGATTAGCTAAAAATTTAGATAGCATCTTACTGTCACAGGAGGTCAAACTAATGGGTCTGAAATTTTTACAATCTAAAAGGTCCTTCCCTTCTTTCGGAATAAGGGTAATAATGGACTCGTGATAGAGAGGGAGGAAGTTTTCCCTTCTCTAGAGCTTCGTTATAGGTGTCTAGGAGTAATGGTGCTAGTTCCTTGGTGTAAGCCTAGTAGAACTCAGCCGTGTAGCCATCTAAACCTTGCGCTTTACTTGAGGGTAGGTGCTTGATAACGTCAGTTATCTCAATAGTAATGGGTGACTCAAGATGTTCAAGCTGGTCCTCCGACAAACGATGGAAGATTGACAGAAATTAAGTAATGCCATTTTTGTCCACCTCTGACTCAGAGGTGTAAAGTTTTACATAAAAACTTCTAAAAGCCACATTTATCTCCTTGGGATCAGACAGAAGACGGCCATCTTCCCTCCTAATGGCTGGAATAGAGCTCATTGCTTCTTTTTGTTTAATGTATCTGGCGAGTAGTCTACCAGCCTTATCACCCTCCTCAAAATATTTCTGTCTGGCCTGAAAGAGAGAATTCTGCCCTCGGAGTCATAATTGAATTAAACTCATACTTCAGTCTACTCAACTTGGTAAGATTTCCTGGGGATGTGTTGTTGATTTAAGTTTGACTCTGCAATTCTGATCCGTTTTTCAAGCTCCTGGAGTTTTTCATAATTTTGTTTCCTTTATGAAGAGTGTTGAATTATGTGACCTCTCAAAAAGGCTTTCAGAGCCTCCCAGGCTACTCCGGTCAATGGAGCTGTTGGTAAATTGGTTTCTATGTAAAGATTAATTTGTGACCCAAGTGATTCCTTAAAGGTTTCATCTAATAAGAGGCTGGAGTTTAATCTCCATCTAGTTGATTTAACTGGCATATTAAAGGACAGTACATGAAGAAATATTGGACTATGGTCTGAAAGAATTATATTACCAATGTTGCTTGATACTATAGTGGGTATTAGCGAATGAGATACCAAAAAGAAATGTATCCTAGAGAATGAGCTATGGGGCGAAGAGAAGAATGTATAATCCCTTGATGATGGGTTTTGTAGCCGCCAAACATCTATCAAACCAGATGCCTTGGACATATCTTTGAGCGCCGCATGCACTCTGAAGGTGTGGGCTGATGGAGAGCTACGATCTAGTATTGGGTCCATTACTTCAGTAAAATCCCCACCCATGATAATTGGATAGTCTCCCAAATCGTTTAGTTTCTTTTCAAGTAGTCAAAAAAATGCAAGATCGTCTATATTTGGAGCGAACACATTTGCTAGTATGATACTATTACCCTGGATCTTACAGAGCATCAACAGAATTCTCCCTGCCTCATCTGCACTCTTTCTTATAGAATTGAATTGTACTTGCTTATTAATTAATGTTGCTACCCCTCTGCTCTTGCTACTGCCACAAGCAGCCCCCACAAAGCACCACCACGTCAGTACAAAGCTTCTGGGATTTTTGTGCTAGTAAATGGGTCTCCTGCATAAACACTATGTCACAGTTCTTGGATTTAATGAAAGTTAATACTTTTGTCTTCTTAACTCTGTTATGGAGGCCTTGGACGTTGCAGCTCGTAAACTTCAAACCGTTTTTACTACTGATTGAGATAATGTAAAGTAAGTGTTATACAAGTTTTGCTGTAACTTCCATAATAACATATTTATGCATGACATCACAAAAAAAAAGAAAAGAGACAAAACAGAAAGAAACTCTAACATACATATAATAAAAGCTACGAAAATACATCTGCAAAGCCAGACACCTGAAATACAGTCAGTTTGGTCCGTGATTCTCTAACTTGAAGCCGCGGTAAACAGTGCCCTGCCCACCCACCCCTTCTGCGCTTGTGTCCAACATCCGGGAGCACGGATAATACATCTGCCTCTCTGTCTGACACAAGCGTGACTATGCCATTAGTAACAAAGAGCGTGATATTTTGAACTTTGGCAATTATTTACACATTAGACTGGACTAGTCTATATGAAAGAAAAAAAAAATCAAACTGTTAACCCAAGATGCCCGTAGTAAGAACCAACATAATGGGCAGACTTTGTATAAATAAAACTTACTACTCCACCTCCAAAATCTGACATTATATTATGGGAATCAGTAGTGTTATTACGTCGCCCAATAAAGATTTTACTGACCTCACCGTGGTTTCTGTCCTGAAAAACAAATCAACGTCCATGAAAAGCAGGTAATTTAAAGAGTCAACTTTCAGGAGCGGTGAGGCACAAAACGCCGTTAACCCAAAGCAAAGGAACCCCAGGTTATCCCAGGGAGCGAATATAGGCCAGGCCTTTTATGGTTATCAAATCGGGGAGGACCCTGCGCTGATCTCACGGTGAGTACTGCTGGATAGTCAAGAGAAAATCCATTCATCCATCCATCCATTTTCTGAACCACTCATCCTGTTCTCAGGGTCACGGGGATTCTGGAGCCTATCCCAGCAGTCACTGGGTAGCAGGCGGGGAGACACCCTGGACAGGCCGCTAGACTATCACACAGGGCCGACATACACACATACATTCACATCTAGGGATAATTTAGTGTGGCCGATTCACCTGACCTACATGTCTTTGGACTGTGGGAGGAAACCGGAGCCCCCAGAGGAAAACCACGCAGACACGGGGAGAACATGCAAACTCCACACAGGACAACCCTGGGGCTCGAACCCAGGACCTTCTTGCTGTGAGGCGACCGCGCTAACCACTGTGCCACCCAGTCGAGAGAAAATCTCGTGTGTTTTTCATGAAGCATCTTCTTGCACTCGAACTTTATGCGCTTCTCATTAACCAACTTGGAGTACTCGGCAAAGACCATGATGCGGTGCTCCTTCCAGATAGCATTACCCAACTTGCATGCAGCCTCTGCGATGTGGTTCCGATCCTGGAATCTCAGGAACCTGGCGATGATGGGTCTCGCTGGTGAGGGTTGATTAGGAAATGGACTTTTGCGTAATGCCCCAATCCTGTGTGCTCTGTCAATTTCCAGTCTCCTTGGGAAGTCGATGCTCAAAATCTCACCTAGGAAGACAGGGCATCGCCTTCCTCGCTGCCCTCTGGAAATCCAATGAATCGTGAATTATTCCTTCCGTCCCAGTTCTCAATGTCGTCCAGCTTTTGTCGGAGGGCCTCCACTTCTGTGGCTGCGGCTGGGGGTTTAGCCTGTTGCCTTTTGTTAGCATCCTGCAGGAAGCATAGTCGGCTCTCGACTTGAGAAACACGACTGGTAATTTCAATCAATTTGCTATCTGTAGCTCTTGTTGTCACCCACATAACCTCTAGCTTCTTGTTGTGGGCCTCAGACCTTTCCAAGATTAATGCAGTGAGTTTAGCAAATTCTTTGGCCAGTTCACCGAAGCTGGAGCTAGCGACGGATGCATCAGTGTTTGGTGTGTTGCGAGGTGGCGATGCCCTCTGGTTAGCGTTAGCCACTTCATTAACCTTCACCCCGCCCGGGCCAGTTCTTGAGGGATTCATGGAATTTCTCGTAGTGTTTGACATCGTTGTATTATATTGCCAACTTTTTGCCCAACAAGTCAAAGAAAATTGCCTCTTTGTCAGTTTTCAAAGCTAATTATTTGCAGGGTGGGTTACAGCTCTTCTTCACGCAGACAATCTCATCAAACATATCACCTGACTCCTGCTTTTCCGTTTATTTCATTTTATTAATTTATTGATCCCCGTGTGGAAATTCTTCCTCTGCATTTAACCCATTCTAGTTGTGTAGCTAGGAGCAGTAGGCAGCTGCTGTGCAGTGCCCGGGAAAGAGGTTTTTAATAGCACTTTATTGTAAATTATCTCTCAGGGTAAAACTTCTTTTTCACATTTCTCGGAATTGTGTACCTTAATTTTATTTAAAACAAAAATATTACAAAAGTATAGCCTACTGTACTGACTGAACAGATATTGAATAATGAATACAGAAGCTTCATGCACTGCAGGTGCCCTATGGTTTATCATTTCCAGTTTCATGTAAAGGAAAAGATAATTGTTGTTCCATGTTTATCACAGCACAGCTCACTCAGAGCGTTGAATGTCCATTCTATATACTGTAAAACTTCTATTAATAGCATCTTTTATGCATGCTTAATAATCTAGGTAAGAAAATCAAAGAAAGTTGAATCAGTTCATCTGGATAAATTTGTCAGATATTGACCTCTTCAGTCTAAACTGACTGCAGGTATCCCCACCCTTTATAAACAATGCAGTTGTAGAACAATCAGTTTCATATGCAAATATGGGCGTGGCTATTGACTAGCCTCCACCCATCTACAGGCCAGTAGCCACTCTTTCAAGGACGAAGATGTGCACATCCTTGATAGGGAGGAACGCTGGTTTGAACGGGGAGTCAAACGGGCCATCTATGTGACGAGGGAACGACCATCCCTGAACCGGGGGAGGGGGGCAAGAGTACATCTGTCGCCATCTTACAATGCTGTGATTGCAAACGTTCCCAAATCCTCTGCGAATAGTACACATGGCCATGTAACTCTAGTTAATGGTTATATATGCATATTAAAGTGATCGCTGGTTTCGGCCGTTATGCAACTGTATTGTTTATAAGGGTGGGGATACCTGCAGTCAGTTGAGACTGAAGAGGTCACTTAAATGAGTGATATAACATATCTGTCAATGAACGTATCCTGATGAACTAATTCAACTTTCTTTGATTCAATTAATAGCCCGTACCTTTATTTACTTCTATCATTGAATACAACCAGCCTATATTTGGGACAGGAGTCAGGACCTTTAATTCCTTTCACACAAAACTTGCTCAGCAAAGAGAAAAAAATACTATCACATTATTTATTTAAACTAGTATATTACCTAATCGGTATAAAAATTAGGCTATCGAATAACACATCAATTATGAATCATTCATCTCGCGCTGAGAGACAACACGTCCTCATTTCTTACTCTAGCACCACCCACGATGCAGAGAGAGAAAGAGAGCGAGGTCTATGGTCTTTAGATGAAGTTTTATGTTATAGGACATTAATTTATTTGTTTATTTTGTAATGTGTAGGTATGTAAGTCTTTTAAAAGCCATGTTTACATTGAAATAAATATATCTATGCAATTAGTTATGTCTCTCGTATTAGTTTGCCCTCTTATGGACACAATGTGCAAAAATATATTCGAATGGGTTCGAGCCCATGTTTTTGGGTTTTTTTTAGAAGGAATAATCGAACATTTCTGGCCAATTTTGACAGCCTTATTCAACTGTGGTGCATGAGAATGTGTCTGAATATCTTATTTTAGGTAAGAAAAAGTAACCTTCAGATTTACTTTGCACAGATGAGAACATGACATGAATGAAGTGCCTCGTGTAAAAGTCGTTTAATGGCCTATTATGTCACACCATCACTTTGTATAATTGATCTGTTATACAAGGTGATAACTGCATAATTGATCATCTTGTATAACTGACCCATTATACAAAGTGATTTAAAGTAAGCAGAGGGAACTATTTTTCTTTAAAATGTCAGACCTTTAAATGTCCTAGGCACCCCTTCTTGTCTGCAGGCGATGTAGAGGCAGGCTGAGGCGATGGCATCATTAGCCCGTCCTTTGAGGCTCTTCTGTTCATACACTTGTTTGAATAAATTATTTGTTCTGTCCTGCGAAGCAAAAAAAAAAAAACGGTCATTTTTGGGTCGCATCATTTTTTATATTCCATCATATGCGTTCACATTCAAGTTTTATGGTGTTTGATAGTCAATATTAACCATTCACAAAAGCTCAAAGCAGCATACGCAGTCAATCTTTGAAAGGGGTAAAATCACACATGCAATCTTGAGAAATTTCACAGTATTATCAATTACACCACAAAAATGTTTTGGACTCATCGGTCATAACCCTTCAAAGTCGTACTGCGAAAAATCCACAGACGTGGCAGTTTTATGGAGTAACTAATTCGTAAGTGCATCTTACAATAATGTTCCTTGGTAGGTTGATGCGGTCTGCCATGGTGGTGATTTCTTTAAAGGCATTGAGCATGGCGCGGTCTGAACTGCTCATAGTCCGACGGTTCTGGTATTTGGAGTTGCCGAACTCATCAAAGCTAGCGGAGCCTGTTCCCTGTGGGGACAAAACCTCGAGTTATAGTGGCTCTCACAATGACACTTTATCTCAAGTGAGCTGTGAGAGTATACAATTGATTGACACCATTGATCACAATAGATTAATAGACAAAGTGGAAAGGTATGGTATCAGAGGGGTGGTTCAGAATTGGCTAAGAAGCTATTTAAGTAACAGGCAGCAGTTTGTAATGATAGGGGAACATAAATTGTCATGCATGGATATTACTTGTGGTGTACCCCAGGGGTCGGTTTTAGGTCCAAAACTTTTCATTCTGTACTTAAATGATATGCAAGATATCACAAATATTGAAATTTGTTTTATTTGTTGATGACACTTATATATTTTGGTCTGGTGAGACTTACAGCAGATTTTGGAGGTGACCACAATAGAAATGGAAAAATTAAAACAGTGGTTTGACAAAAACAAATTATCCTTATATCTGGACAAAACAAAGTTTATGTTGTTTGGAAATCACTTAATAAATACCAAAGTAAAAGTAGTGACAGACAATGTCCAACTAGAAAGAGTATATGAAAATAAATTTCTAGGTGTGATACTAGACCACAGAATTGCTGGAACCCTTGCATAACATATGTGCAAGCAAAGCTGGCAAGGAGCACTGCAGTCATGGGGAAAGCAAGACACATTCTGGATCATAAATTACGCCACATAAAATGGCTGCTGTGCATCACCCAGGTGGGTGCTACACATTGGTGGTGGTTGAAGCGAGTTACCCCTTTCAGTGTGAAGCGCTCTGGGTGTCTAGAAAAGCACTATACAAATTTTATTATTATCATCATAATAAATCATTGTACACTCTATTGTTCATTTATTTTATCATATCTGAACTATTGTGTGGAGGTATGGGGTAACGCCTACAAAACCAACCAACAACCATTATGTATACTACAAAAAAGAGCCATAAGGATTGTAAATAACCCAATTTATGTTTTAGTTCTAAAGAAGAGATAGTACTGTTGAACAGTCATTTTAAGCTTATAGTATTATTTCCTGTCTTGACTAGAGGGGCTATTTTGAAAACTACTCGCTGATACTTACCTAGTTCCTATCGCGAGCGAGAGAAAAGAGAAAACGGTGAAACGAAAGCATATACAAATGAAACGTTTAATGTATTAGCACCCCCTGAAGAGACACAAGGTTAGTACTCGTAATACTGTATATTAACATATGGTTTGTGTCTTAAAGTAGTTTTGAACTACAAGAACTCTCTCAGCGCTAGCTTAATGTGAGCTGGTATTAGGCTATGGTAATGCTCGCTAACATTTGTGTTTTTCTAATTAGCTCTTACATTGGTTTTGGGATTTCCGATAAATCTAAAATCATCAGTTCAAGTGTCAGACCACCTTTTAGAGGGATATGCTACAGTGAGAGCTTTAACTGCACCTGCTACACCACACAGCCTACGGAATCCATAATAAAACGGCACGGCACACAGAGCAGTGAGTTGCAGTACTTAGTGTGATGGTCAACAGAGATAGTAAGGAATACAACTACGCTCAAAATGGGTGACAAAGGAACAGATAAATAAGCTACAAACAGAAATACAACAAAGCAGAGGCTTACTACATCAAGAAGAATATGAAGGCATGTCGAGGCAAGAATTAAAGGCGATAACAATGTAAGAAAAAAACAACTAGCTGAGCCTTCAACACAAAATGGATGACGCTGATGGGTTAACATTAATAGTAACATTAGTCCTAGTATGCCCACAGAGAAAATACTGGCCTACCAAAAGGAGGAACCGAGTAAAAAGGAAAAATGACTCAGCCTGTACAATGAAAAATTCACATCAGAAGGTCCACAAATTTTTTTTTAAGAAAGACATATCAGAAACGCGTCCCACACAATCCACCGAAGACGCAAAATTGATGCATGCGAGGCTGTAACTAAAGACATTATGAAAATAGTCTATGAACACTTATCAGCAATAGATGGCGATTTTGATGCAGAGTGTGAAAGACACCATCTCTGTCAGCTACTAGCCCATGACTAAGACTCCATACATGGTACTGCCTCTCAGTCAGGTGCCAGTCACAACTCTGGATCAACGAGCATAGCTGCAAAAAGGGCTGAGGCAGCTGCAGAACTCACTGCAAAGGAGGCTCAATACAAAATAATGCAAAAAGAAAGAATACAAAAGGAAAAAGTAAGAATAGAAGAACGCCATAGGAAGGAAGTAGACATGCAGAGCTCTGAATTAGAGAGTCTACAAGCAGAAAGGGACATGGAGGCTGCTCGGGCCAGACTGAAGACAGAAATCGGACAGGAAACTGATAGTCAGCACCACACAGCAGAACAACAGACAGATCACTTCCAACCCCCCTGCATACCATCAAAACCCTCACATTGTCACACCAGTGCTCCCTACTGACGTGTCCTATCTGGCCCAAGCAATCCAGGAGAGCATAGCCATATAGAGATTCCCAATGCCCACAATTGAAAAGAAAGCTTCATTCATGTCACTTGTAGACCGAAATGGTATTTCTTGAGCTGAAAAACTTTATTACCTAAAGAAATACGTCAGTGGCCCTGCACACAAATGCCTTGAAGGCACCTTTTATCAGAATGATGATGAGGCATACAGAGATGCATGGAATAAGCTCAACCAACACTACGGTCAGCCATTTATCATCCAAACAGTTTTTAGGAACAAGCTGTCAAAATGGCCGAAAATACAGTCGAAAAATGCTGAAGAGTTAAGAACATTCTCTGACTTTCTAAATGCCTTCCTGCAAGACATGCCTCATGTGAAGGGTCAAGAAATATTAAGTGACTGAAGAAAACCAAAAGGTGATGCCGAAAGTTCCTGATTGGTTAGCATCCCATTGGAATCATCTGGTCACGGTAATCCTCATGGAAGGTAGAGTTTCCCACCTTTGAGGATATCACTAAATTTGTGTCAGTTTAGGGCGAGATGACATGCAACCCAGTCACTTCCCTACATGCTCTTCACTCATCTAACTCATCCCATGACAAAGGAAGCACAAATGAAACAAAGGAAAAAAAGGCAATGTCCTCACCACTCAAACTGCCTTAAACAGTGATAATTCAATATCAAGCAATTGAAAATCAAGACACCCCTGCATGTGGTTAAAAGATGACAAGCATCAACTCACCAAGTGCCCAGACTTCATGGAAAAGCCCCTTGAGGATCGACAAAAACACATGAACAATAAGCTGTGTTAAGAACGTGTGAAACCAGGTCATAGCGCCAAGGAATGTCGTCACCGCCACACTTGTGATGTATGCAAGGGAAGGCACCCTACCTGTCTCCATGATGACAACTACAGAAGACGTGATGGTAGAGAAAGGCCTGTATCCATTGTGAACATAGCTCAAATACGGCTAACGAAACCACAGCAGCCATGGCACTCAACGTCACTAGAGGGGGTCAGTTATACAGCACTTCCATGATCATCCCCATGTGGCTGTCCTCCGCTACAAACCCATCTAAGGGACAGCTTTTCTATGCATTATTAGATACTCAAAGTGACAGCACCTTCATCGACGCTTACCCTGAGAAACTGAAACTCACCACTATACTCAGAGAACATGATCATGAAGAGTGAAAGGGTATCTGGACTCCGTGTGAGAGGCTACAATTCATGCGTTCACGTCGACCTTCCTCCTTTATATACAAAAGACTGCATTCCTCGGAACCGTGATCATATACCCACTCATGAAACAGCAAAATGATGGCCTCACTTGACAGCAATCACCGATAAGATGCCACCTCTCCTTAGCTGTGAGATGTAGGACTCCTAATTGGGTGCAACTGTCCCAGAGCACTGATACCCAGACAAGTATTAGCAGGAAAAGACAACGACCCCAGAGCATTGTCAGCTGCTCAACACCGTGCCTTGATGAAGTGTGATAAGTGCCCTGGAGTCAGACTTTAAGGACACCAAAAGAGATGACAAGACTGTCTCACAACAGGATCTTGTTTTCCTGGGCAAACTCTAAGATGTTATAAGGAAAAATGACCTGGGACATTACAAGATGCCTCTGCTCTTTAAGCAGCGGCCACACTTACCTGATAATAAGAAACTTATTATCAGAAACTTGCTGAAATCAGGCTGTCATTTACAATGGAAGTTCTACAGGAATGAGAAAAATAAGGACTATACAACATACATGAAAGAAGTCATAGAGACAGATGATGCCGAAGAGGTACAGGAAGACGGAACTCAAGGTGAACGATGGTTCATTCCTTATCATGGCATCTACCACGCTAAAAAGATACGAGACACGAACTCACAACCTCAGGAATACCGAATGAAGGTACATCTTTTCGGTGCAGTGTCATCCCCTGGCTCTGTGAACTATAGGCTGAAATACCTTGCAAAGGAAAAGTCCCTCACAAACAGTAGGATCCCAGTTCGTCACAAGAGACTTATGTAGATGATGGAGTCACAAGTACAGACACTGTGGAAAAAGCCATTCAGTTGGCACACGAGGCAAGAGAGATATGCACTAAAGGTGGTCTCCATCTTCACAAATTTGTGTCAAACAACCACGCTGTCCTGCAGAGCATACCCTCATCAGAATGTGCCATAGACGCCAAGACAAAGGATTTCTCATTCAATGACATACCACTGCAGCGAGCATTAGGGATTCACTGGCGCATAGAGGAGGATAGCTTCAGATTTAACAACACCTTGAAAGACCAACCCGTGACACGTAAAGGCATACTGTCGCCTCCATATATGACCCTCTCGGCTTCCTCGCATTATATGTCCTCACTGGGAAGAAGATCTTACAGGAAATGTGCCACCAAGGTATTGGCTGGGATGATCCCCTGCAGAAGAGGCTAAAGCCACGGTGGAAGAGCTGGGGACGTGACTTTGCCAACCTAGAGAAGATAAACATAGCTCGATGTTACGTACCTTCCAATTTTAGAGAGGTTGTAGAAACAGAGTTGCATCACTTTTGGGATGCAAGCACCAGCGGATATGGTAAATGCTCTTATCTGAGAGTCAGGAACCAAAGAGGAGAGATTGATTGTTCTCTAGTGATAGGAAAGGCCCATGTTTTTCCCCACAAAGTTTACAGCAATACCAAGGCTTGAATTAAATGGAGCTGCCAGGGAAGAGGAAAAGAAGAAGGCCAAAGAGGTTTATGGATGTGGTGAGGGAGGACATGCAGGTGGCTAGTTTGACAGAGGAAGATGCAGAGGACAGGAAGAAATGGAAAAGGATGAGCCGCTGTGGTGACCCTTAACGGGAGCAGCCAAAAGTAGCAGTAGTAGTAGTGGTTTCAGACAACATCAGCAATATGCTCAGAGAGGAGCTTGATTATGCTGATGGGAAAGAATACTTTGGACAGACTCAAACGGTAGTCATAGGCTACATAAATAATGATGCACGGCGCTTTCATACCTTTGTCGCCAACTGAGTCCAGAAGATCCGCTATAGCACAAGCCCCCAGCAATGGCTTTATGTCCCCTCAGATGAGAATACAGCATACAGTGCATCCTGGGGAAAACTGTAAATGAACCACTTATCCAGCTGGTTCATTGGTCCCATGTTCCTCTGAGAAAAAGACATACCTACACCAAAGGATGTAGTACTAGACCTATCCATAGGAGATTCAGAAATCAAAAGGACACAAACGCTGCAAACAAAGACTATAATACCAATGAGTCTTGCCGACCGTCTGCCCCAAGTTCTCATCATGGTCCCGAGCCACCAAGACTGTGGCCCACCTTTTGCGATGGGCTAAGCTAAGAAAATCAAATCACATGCTCCTTCTACAGTGAGTGAACAAGAAAGCACTGAACATGTCATAATCCAAGACCTGAAAAGTCAAGCATATGAGAAAAAAAAATCAAGTTGTTAAACAAAGGAAGTCAACTACCACATTGCAACAAACTGCACTACCTTGATGCTTTTGTAGACACAGACAGTACCCTCAAGGTGGGAGGAAGACTCCACCTCTCATTGCTGACTCATTTAAGCACCCGATTGTCATCCCCAAAGAGCATCATGTGATGAAGTTGATAATAGCCTCACAACCATGAAAAGACAAAGCATCAGGGGAAAGGCTTCACCACAAACGAAATCAGATCCAATGCCTATTGGATTCCTGGAATGAGCTGAGCAGTTGCCTCATACATGTGCCAGTGTGTGACTTGTTGTAGACTCAGGAGACCTACAGAGAGCCAAAAAATGAGTGACCTACCAACAGAATGCATAGAACCCACCCCACCATTCACATATTGCGGTATGGACTGCTTCGGTCCTTTCGTCACTACGGAGGGAAGGAAACAACGTAAACGATATGGCCTGCTCTTTACCTGCTTTTGCTCATTGGCTGTTCCCATTGAGATGCTAGAGAATATGTCCACAGATGCCTTCATCAATGGCCTGCAATGCTTCCTTGCTGTTCGAGGTGCAGTCCGTCAAATCCAGTGAGACCAAGGCACTATGTTGGTGCAAAGAATGAATTCAAGGCAGCCCTACAACATCTTAACACAGAGACTCCGTATATTTCTGTCACAAAAGCAGTGTGACTTTGTCATGAACGCGCCCCACTCGTCATGCAGGTGGCATGTGAGAGCACCAGATAAAGACCATCAGGCATGTTCTGAACTCCACCCTATCACTTTCCCATGGCAGACTCAACGACGCTTCACTATGGACTTTACTCTATGAAGCCATGGCAATAATCAACAGTCGATCCCTCACAGTAGATAACTTAAAACAGTCCTGACAGCCTGGAACCACTCACCCCGAATCATCTGATCAACATGAAATCCAACACAGCACTGCCTCCAACTGGCATATTCCCTAGAGAGAACTTTTATGGAGCGAAAAGATGGCGCCGCATACAGTAGCTGGTAGCGCAGTTCTGGAGTCACTGGAAACAGGAGTATCTTCACAACATCACCGCAAGGTAGTGTTGGCACTCGCCAATGAGAAATGTACAAGTGGGTGATATAGTGATGGACACAGATGAACTGTCACCCAGAGGTGAATGGAGACTCACAAGGGTCTTACTGTCAGTGGTAAGGATGGACTTGTAAGGAGAGTGAAAATCTCAGTAGGAGATGAGAGACTGAACAAGAAGGGTGAGCGCATTGGTAAACTTTCCACGTTGGAGCGTCCAGACAAGAAGTTAGTTCTGTTGTTAGAGGCTTCTTGAGCTTATGACTGTAAAAGAACATTGTCACTCTTAATGTGAAAATTATTTATAGTTTGTGTCATTTAATATGAAACATTCATAATTTTGGTGGGAGTGTAAATAACCTAATTCATGTTTAGCACCAAAGAAGAGATAGTCCTGTTGAACAGTCATTTTAAGCTTATAGTGTCTTATTTCCCGTTTTGACTAGAGGGGCTTTTACTTTGAAAACTACTTGCTGATACTTACCAAGTTCCTACCGCGAGCGAGAAAAAAAAGATAAAAGGTGAAATGAAAGCATATACAATGAAACGTTTAATGTATTAGCACCCCCGGAGAGGCAAAAAGTTGGTATTCGTTGTAGTACTTTAATATTAACATATGGTTTGTGTCTTAAAGTAGTTTTGAACTATAAGAACTCTTTCTTACCATTCGTTTAATTGAGTTAGCGTTAGCTTAATGTGAGCTAGTGTTAGGCTATGGTAATGCTCACTAACATATTTGTTGTTTGTGTTACAAACAACAAACAAGTTATTTTTAAACAAGTCATTTTCAAAGCAAAGTGCCTTCAAGTTCGGGGTTTTAACAGAATTTAACAGCACAAATAATGTTCAAAGCAAGAAACAATCTACTACAGAGTAATATACAAAATATATTGTCAGAGAAGGGGAATATAATTTGACAGGGAAATTAAACTTCAAGAAATTATGTGTTGAACAACTTTGAAGAGCACGGGCATTTCAATCTGTGGGGTAAATTTGTGGAACAGTTTGAGCATGAACTCAAATAATATACAAACGTTACGTAATTCAAGAACAAGTACAAAGGTCTGATTTTCAAGTGATATAGGGATGATGAAAAGTTGTGTCAACAGTTAAAAGTTTTATTTATTTTCGCCATTTACGTTCCAGTCTCCTGCAGACCCACTTAAGAGCACGTGTCTCGTCGTTAAACCAGGATGTATTTACAATTTCATTTAGTATACAGTTTTATCCAAAAAGACGTACATCCGAGAGTTAGTACAACACAAGCAAGGATCCAATCAGGAGGCGACAATGCAAGTAAGTCAAATAAACTAGGTTATACAGTAAATCCGGAAGTATTCACACCCCTTCACTTTCCCCACATTTTTTTATGTTACAGCCTTATTCCAAAATGGATTAAATTCCTTTTTTTTCTCATTAATCTACATACAATACCCCATAATGACAAAGTGAAAAAGGTTTTGTAGAAATTTTTGCAAATTTATTAAAAATAAAAAACTGAAACATTGCATGTACATAAGTATTCACACCCTTTACTCAGTACTTGGTTGAGGCACCCTTGGCAGCAATTACAGCCTCAAGTCTTCTTGGGTATGAAGCTACAAGCCTGGCACACCTATATTTGGGGTATTTCTCCCATTCTTCTCTGCAGATCCTCTCGAGCTATGTAAGGTTAGATGGGGAGCATCGCTGCACAGCTATTTTCAGGTCTTTCCAGAGATGTTCAATGGGGTTCAAGTCTGGGCTCTGGCTGGGCCACTCAAGGACATTCACAGACTTGTCCCAAAGCCACTCCTTCGTTGTCTTGGCTGTGTGCTTAGGGTCGTTGTTGTGTTGAAAGGTAAACCTTCGCCCCAGTCTGAGGTCCTGAGCGCTCTGGAGCAGGTTGTCATCAAGGATCTCGCTGTACTTTGCTCCATTCATCTTTCCCTCGATCCCGACTAGTCTCCCAGTTCCTGCCACTGAAAAACATCCCCACAGCATGATGCTGCCACCACCATGCTTCACTGTAGGGATGGTATTAGCAAGGTGATGAGAGGTGCCTGGTTTCCTCCAGAAGTGATGTTTGGCATTCAGGCCAAAGAGTTCAATCTTGGTTTCATCAGACCAGAGAATCTTGTTTCTCATGGTCTGAGAGTCCTTTAGGTGCTTTCTGGCAAACTCCAAGCGGGCTGTCATGTGCCTTTTATTGAGCAGAGGCTTCCATCTGGCCACTCTACCATAAAGGCCTGATTGGTAGAGTGCTGGAGAGATGGTTGTCCTTCTGGAAGGTTCTCCCATCTCCACAGAAGAACGCTGGAGCTCTGTCAGAGTGACCATCGGGTTCTTGGTCACCTCCCTGACCAAGGCTCTTCTCCCCCGATTGCTCAGTTTGGTTGGGCGGCCAGCTCTAGGAAGAGTCCTGGTGGATCCAAACTTCTTCCATTTACAAATAATGGAGACCACTGTGCTCTTCGGGACCGTCAAAGCTGTAGAAATTTTTTTTGTACCCTTCCCCAGATCTGTGCCTCGATACAATCCTGTCTCGGAGGTCCACAGACAATTCCTTTGAGTTCATGGCTTGGTTTCTGCTCTGACATGCACTGTCAACAGTGGGACCTTATATAGACAGGTGTGTGCCTTTCCAAATCATGTCCAATCAATTGAATTTACTAGAGGTGAACTCCAATCAAGATGTAGAAACATCTCAAGGATGATCGGTGGAAACAGGATGAACCTGAGCTCAATTTTGAGTGTCATAGCAAAGGGTGTGAATACTTATGTACATGCAATATTTCAGTTTTTTATTTTTAATAAATTTGCAAAAATTTCTACAAAACCTTTTTCACTTTGTCATTATGGGGTTTTGTATGTAGATTGATGAGAAAAAAAAAGGAATTTAATCCATTTTGGAATAAGGCCGTAACATAACAAAATGTGGGGAAAGTGAAGGGGTGTGAATACTTTCCGGATGCACTGTATGTCTGTTGACATAGGTGTCAACAGGTAGTGCAACAAAGGCAAACAGAAGCGGGTTTTTTTGGGTTTTTTTTTTTTAATACCATCAGGTGTGGAGGTGTTCAAGAAAGAGCTGGGTCTTTAGCTTCTTCTTAAAGATGGAGAGGATGGGTCCGCGGTGGTGTAGCGGTGTAAGCATCAGCTTTGTGTCGATGCAGTTGCCCACTGGGGACCGGGGTTCGCGCCTCGGTCACATCAGATCTGGCTATGGCCGGACTCAATGAAGGAGCAATAATTGGCAATGCCGTCTTCGGGAGGGGGGGCGGAGTCGGCTTGTGTTCGTCACATGAATGCGCCTCTGGGTGTGTTGGAAAAAGCAGTGTTTCAGCCTGGATTCACTTCGTCATGAAAGTGGCGAGGCGTCTCCTTCGAGACTGCCGGCCAGAGAGATGCATTTGGTGAACCCATGTAGTACGAGGGTGGGTGTTTGAACTAAAATAGGGATCGATTGGCCACTAAATTGGGAGAAAAAGGGAAAAATCAGAAATAAATAATAATAAAAAAAAAGATGGAGAGGGACTCAGCAGATTGAATGGAGTTTGGTAACTCATTCCACCACCGGGGAACTACAGAAGAGTCTGGCTAGTGACTTGGGGCCCATTGTGGTGGAAGTGCCAGATGTCTTTCATTGGCAGAGCGTAGTGAGCGAGACTGAGTGTAGACCTGAAAGCGGGAGTTCAGGTAGGTGGGAGCAGTTTTAGTTGCTGTTTTGTAAGCGAACATTAAGGTTTTGAATTTAATGCAGGCAGCAACTAGGAGCCAGTGGAGGAATATGAACAGCCGAGTGACATTTGCTTTTTTGGGTTGGATGAAGACCAGACGTGCCGCCGCGTTCTGGGTCATTTGCAGAGGTTTGAAAGTGCATACAGGGAGACCTGCCAGTAAGGAGTTGCAGTAGTCAATGCGTGAAATTACAAGAGCCCATACTAGGAGTTGTGCTGCATGCTCAGACAGGTAGGGTCTAATTTTCCTGATGTTGTACAGGGCAAATCAGCACAACTGAGCAATCGAGGCCATGTGAACCTTAAATGTTAGTTGGTCATCAGTCATGACACCCAGATTTCGGGCAGACTGTGGGCATGAGTTGGGTTGATCCCAGCCAGATATTGATCGGTTGTTGTAAGAATGGACTGGCTGGGATGACAAGGAGCTCAGTCTTAGATAGGTTAAGCTGAAACGTTTAGCTGAAGGTGGCGTTCTTTCATCCATGCAGAGATAACAGCAAGGCATGACGATATCCGTGCCGAGACTGAGGTCATTGGGGCATTCAAGCCCCATTATTGAAGAAAAGTATTTCCAGTGACAAATTTTTTCTGCAGAATAAATTTTCAAGCATTTCTTTACCAACTACACAGATAGGAGCCACACAAATGTTATGAAACTTGGACATATTCAGGAAGTTTTCAGATGCCAAGCTGAGATCAATATTTAGTGGCGAGTTGGTAAACCAACTACTTTTGTAAAAATTCAGTGTTTGGTAAAAAGCATCTGTGTAATGATCCCGTGCTTGGACTTTATAAATGCCACACTCTCCATTATCTATGGTAATAGTGTAAAATATTCCAAATATTTAAAAAAGAAGCAAATAGTACTTGTTCTTCAAGGATCTTCAAGGGTCCTAACTGTTCATTTTAGACATCATTAGGTTTCCTTTATTAATCCCCTTCGGAAAATTCAGTTACTGCAAATTAACCCATCCTAGCTGTGATCTGTGTAGCTAGGAGCAGTGGGCTGCCACCTTCATGCTGAGCCTGGGGACTGACTCCAGTTCTTTTCCCATTGCCTTCGTCAGGGGCACAGACAGGAGTATAAACCCTAACATGCATGTTTCTTTTGATGGTGGGGGAAACCGGAACACCCAGAGAAAACCAAACCACAGACACGGGGGAGAACGTGCAAACTCCACACAGGATGACCTGGAATGGGATTGGGAAACCATGGTTGGACAACCCCGGGGTTCGAACCCAGGACTTTCTTGCTGTGAGGCCACAGCGCTAACCACTGGGCCACCATGCCGTCCAAATCCCTTTGAAATTTACATTTCATTTTAACTCATTTCATAACACCTATAATAATGTCTTGGCACCAACAGCAGGTCAAAAAGCAAAACCTATATGAATATAAGAAGAATTTTACCCACCCTCTACAACTCTCTGCCTGGGTTAAAGCCCACCTACCACTGTGACAGTGAAAAGGAGGCACCCAGTAGACCCAAGACTAACTACAGACATGGCTGCCTCTCACCTTGCTGATCATGGTGGTTAGGTCTCCTCCATTGAGCAGTGGGTTTTGGGCGTCTCCAACTCTGGATGGATCTTTGGTAGCTTTCTCATTGGTAAACGTCCTCCACTCAGAGCCCACATCGATTACCCGGTCACCTGGTGGAAAATAATTTAACAATTTAAAAAAATAAACTGGGGCGTACAGGTAGTGTAGAGGTCTATTCCATTGCCTACCATACTAACACAGGGATCGCCAGTTCGAATCCCCGTGTTACCTCTAGCTTGGTTGGGCGTCCCTACAGACACAATTGGCCTTGTCCCCGGGTGGGAAATTGGATGTGGGTTTGTGTCCTGCTTGCTGCACTAGCGCCTCCTCTGGTCGGTCGGGGCACCTGTTCAGGGGGAGGGGGAACTGGAGGGAATAGCATGATCCTCCCACGCACTACGTCACCCTGGCGAATCTCCTCACTGTCAGGTGAAAAGAAGCGGCTGGCGACTCCACATGTATCGGAGGAGACATGGTAGTCTGCAGCCCTCCCCAGATCGGCAGAGGGGGTAGAGCAGTGACCGGGATGGCTCGGAAGAGTGAGGCAATTAGCCGCATACAATTGGGGAGAAAGGGGAAAATTACAAAAAAATAAATAAAACTTCCATAGCCCTCAGTCAGGCCTGATGGAGGCCAGAAAGACAAAATGACATTCTCCTGCCTTTTACACAAGTCTCCTTTTAAATAGATTAATTCTTGTTTACCTTCCCTGATAAGGAGCAACCAGTTGATGCAAGGTTTTGAATCTTTTCCAATGTCAAAGTGATCTTTTAATCTTAAACTACCCCATTCCTTTGGCTTGGTTGACAGCAACAAAAAGATAGGAAATATGATGCCAGAAATGTGGAAACGAGTTTAACGGAGCAGACTGTCTGATGATGTATTCTGTGTTTGTCAGCAATAATTTGACACTACACAAATTACTGTTGCCTGCTTAACACTAGAATGACTGGGATTTCACGCCTACCTAAAATGACCATGGGTCAGTCGTTTCCTAACAGACATACTAACATATGCAATGCATTAATGTCTCAATTGGGTATTTATCTTGAACTCTGAATATAGAGTTTCATAACCGACGGCCATTTTGATCGTCGATGGTCGTTTTAGGTAGGTAGATCTTCTAACTTTTTTTGTGTGATTGATCTAAAACTCATTTTAATACAAATATATGCAATTTTCGGAGCATTTAGGGAGCGGCAGGTCTGCATCTTTTTTTTCTTTCACAAAGTTATTAAACTTTGAAAAGCTAAAACGTTCATAATGACCATTTTGGTCGTTCTAGTGTTAATGGTTCTTACAAACACAATCAGAAAATGCAAGTGGGAAGTGGTTATGTCTGCCACCTCTGATGTCGCCTGTTAACCTCTGCTGACCTAGGATTGAATCCCACCAGAGTTTTTCTCCCATGTCTACCCTACTCCATCTCCCATTTACCTTTCCAACTGACTAAGCAAATACAAAAGAAATACCAAAATGAGTTGTCTCTCAACTCTCCATAAAAAAGAAATGCCTGCAGTCAAGAATAAAATTGGATACCCAACTCTTTTTAGTTCTTGTCAACTCCATGATGTCCTTATAGTAGTCAACCACGAGTTAGTACCATAATTAGAGGAATCAACTCATTGCACCACTTTCGTTCAAATATTTAGAATGTGTAAACACTCCTTGACCTTCAGTTCCCGTTACTGGACGTGGTGTTGGCACTCTTGCAGTTAAAAAGAAAATTTCTTTAGGGGTGTGCAGAGACAGCACAAACATTACACTCTGTAATATGGATTTAAATTTGGCTGAAAGCTTTAGAAGAATGCCATCCGCCCTTGCTTTCTCTCCCCATTGATCACTCTTTCTTGGAACAGTAAAGAACCGATGTAGATTTTAAAAAAAACACTGAAGAGAAAACATGTTAACAGCCGTTCCACTTATAAAAAGAAAGTGAGCAGTAGAGAGTGGTTACATCATCACAGCTAATATCCGACTTGAGACTAATATTTTCCTCCACTTATGATGGCTGGATCCTAAACTGTAAGGATTAGATTTCTTAAAATATTCTAATCCTATTAGCCTTTTTTAATCATCTATCAATCCCAGACGCAATTTGCAGACCAACAGCTATTGGATAGAGACTACAGAGGACACGCATACTCTTTACATCCCATATGGACCGGTTTGTTCCTCAATGGGCTCATTATAGGGAATGACTGATCCACTAGCCACTGCAGCCCCCAAGTGCTGTCTGCTACGAGTGTAAATGGCTTTTTACTGTCTGTGGTGTCTGTGCATGCTGCAACGCATGTGCCTAGCCCACAAAAAGACTGAAAGCATCATGCAAGATGAGACGAGTCTGAATATCATTCAACTGTGTGTAAGGAACAACAACCAGGAAGTAGTTGATTTTATGTTTAATGTGATCATAGTGTTGTGTACATCCAGTCATGTTATTTTACATTGTAATGCTCAGTCCTTGATAGGTGAAGAGGGGACAGTATTAATCTACCAGGAAAAACTGTTGATTTGCAAGGAGCAGAATAAAGTCAGGAGTGGGCTGGCAACTCTCCAATAAGTAGACTAAATGACTGACAGTATGCATGGATGACTTAACAGTAGGTTCAATGAGTAAGATTATTGGTTTTACGTTTACAGCATTATCATCTATACTGTGAACTGAAAAATGCATCCTTATTTTAAGAGCCACATCAATCATCTCACAAGATCAGCCTTCTACCATCTTAAAAACATCAAAACTAAGGGGCTTTCTATCAAAATCAGACTGTGAGAAAATAATCCATGCATTTATAACAAGTAGACTAGACTACTGTAATGGACTATTCACCAGCCTCCCAAAATCAGTTGTGCGTCAACTACAGTTAATTCAAAATGCGGCAGCACGTGTTCTCACCGGAACTAAAAAATATGAACATGGTACACCTGTTCTTAGATCTCTGCACTGGCTCCCCGTCAAAACTAGAACCAATTTTAAAATTCTGTTAATTGTATACAAAGCGCTAAATGGCCTTGCACCACACTATATAAAAGACATGCTAACTACTTACAAACCAGCAAGGACTCTCGGGTCCAATGGCAGTGGTTTTTTAACCATCCCTCATGCTAGGTCTAGAGCAGGGGAATCTGCATTTTGTATTTACGCCCCAAGTGGATGGAACGCCCTGCCTGAGGACCTGAGAGAGGCCCCCCACTTTGGACACATTTAAAAACCTTCCTTTTTAAAACAGCCTACGGCTAAGTTTTTGGTGTGTGTGTTTGTTTTGTATATTTTGATATTTGTATATTCTGCACTAACACCTATTGATATGCATATTTATTTTCTGTATTTGCACTTTTATGATTGAGTTGCAATTGTATTGTCATTTTATGTAAAGCACATTGTGTTGCCCTGTGTATGAAATGTGCTATATAAATAAAGTTTGACTTGACTTATGTTGGTTTGAGCTGACTGCAGACCTATGATTAAAAGATTGTCAATTAAGAGTCCCAGCTGGTACCCCAGAATATTGCGTGTAATGCCAAGCCATTACATCTGTGAATGACAAATTAGTTAAGCTGATTGACAGCATACCATGTTGTTGACATTTGACAAATTCATATATTTCCTGGTGCATGTTCATATTATCTGTACGTGTATAACAGCAGTTCAATAAGAGCCAAAAGTGAAGTGAAATAAAGTGCATGTTAGCCCACAAAAGCCATATACCATGCAAGCAGTGTGACTATGTGTATGTATGTATATATATATATATATATATATATATATATATATAAGTAACTGCTCACCCACAACAAGACCACATTCAGGGCAAATCATGTCCCCTGCTCTGTAATCCTCCACCAGCAGAGCATCAGGGTGGTTCGGGCATTGCACTCTGGGAAGGGCCAGTGCCTCTCCGCTACAAAAAAGAAAGAAAAAAAAAACAGCACAGGCATCAGTATGGTTAACAAAAACCCCTACAGGTTTTAACGATGGTGTTGGCGGTGGGGACACAAAACACAATGAACACCTACAAAGTCTGGAACAGAGGAAAAAAATAAAGTCAGCAAACAGACTTCCATCCCCTCTGGCCTTGTCTTATGAAAATTCACCCACAGGCAGACACAGACTACATACTACAAAAAAAAAACTCAAGAGGAAAGGAAGAGTAAAGCCCAGTGAAAGGCGAGTGTCCCGCGAATTTCTCCTTATTTTTTAGACTTTAAGGCCAAATTATCAAGCCTGGATGCACATTCTTATGCCACAAATTTTACAGATTGACTGCTTGAGGTAGACTACAGCGAGTTCACCTGTGGTGTCAAGCAAATAAATTGAAATCTCAAAACTGATCAAAGCTGTGTCCACATGCGATTCCAGACAGTCAAAGGAAAGAAAAAAAAAATCACAACAGGTCACAAAGTTGCATTATCCACCGTTAATAGAATCAGCAAAAGCACGGGAGCAACATCTCAGAAGCGCATCCCAAAAGTGATTCGATGACGACGATGATCACGATGACGTAGAGAAACCACAAAAATAATTCGCTCTCCGTCTCCTTTATTTACAACCATGTTAAATACCGATTCAGTCCCAGAATTGAGAAAAACGTTTCCTGGACGCGCCTATAAGAGAGGAAAGGTGTCCAAAAAGATTAAATTTGAATTGAACATTATTTTTAAAGATGCGACGTCACTGTTTTAATGAAACAATCAAGCTGGACGATAATTATTTTAACTGCTGGCGAGACTTAACAATAAAGTTGGTTGAACGCTTCGCGTCCTGATAAACAAGAAACGACGAGCTAATGGCTCAGCTAGCTTCGACAATCTACCATATCCTTCCGTGTAGCTTATATTACAGCAGGACAGCTACTACCATTTCTGACATGAAAAAGATAGTCATATAAATGCAACGACGGACAGATGTGATGCGACACTGTGAATGAGCAATGTCTTAGTATAACAGATTCTGATCGTGACAGCCAACACCGTGGTAGCCAACTAGCCAGCCCAACGCAAAGTATTACAGCAAAGCTCAAGGACGATGCTGTAAAGTCATCATGTTACTGTAGGTGTTTACCATATGCGTACGTATTAAACAAACGCAACGTATTTCTGATATCAAGTTCCGTGTGCTAAAACACGAACTAAGAATGACCTAACGCTAAGTTGCTAAACAGTTGGTACGCACCGGCTTGTCGACGCCATGTCAGCACTCGCTTCCCGAGCCACCGAAGAGTTTCGAACAATGGATCCGTTTACTTATATTTATAGCTAATTTTATACCACGTGTCCGTGTGGTGACGGATGGACAGAAGGCTCAAAATAAGGCAACCGAATTCCGAAAGCGAAAACAGAAAGTCATCGGGGAATTTCTTGTAGACATTTGTAGTTAAATACACCAAAACACTATCGATCATAAATTGAAACACATGTGCAGTTAAAATTTGCTTTAAGTGTAACAACCAAATTTCATGTCTTGCCCTCATGTCTTACACAAGGCAAAGACGGGCCTGTTTTGAAACAAGCTGGTCATGTCACCGCGCCTGGTTTTTTTTTAAATTACTGGAACACATTTATTAAACACAATACAACACATTATACAGAGAAATTCACATTTCAACACGTTATACAAAGATACATTTCAAGACATTCAAAAGAAATACACATTTCAACACAAAATACAGAAAAATACATCAGTCAACTTAACATATAGAGAACTGGTCAACTTTAACGTCTTGTGTTTATACATAAGACATCAACACAAATATATTAAAAGAAAGAAAAAAGAACGAAAAAATAAAAAGTAAAACAAAAAACATTACTGTCAACATCAGAATGTATTAGGGAGAGGCAAGCTCAAGTATATATTATGCAATTTATATATTTGTATTACCAAATGTTTTCCCTATTATTTGAGAGATCTTAATAGCTTTTATGTTCGTTGTTATCTCAGAAACAGAGTCAAAGAGATATTGTAGCTCAGCACAAAACAGCCGGATATTAGGTGTGATCTGAAGCACTTTAAACTTATGGATGTGACATTTGCCGACAAGACAGATAAACTTGAGACCGTTAGTGGATTGTGAGTTACAGTTCAGAAATAAGACCATGTCTTCTAAAATTGGTGTCAACCTGTTAAAGCTTAGAAAAATCAACATAGCAACTTCAAGCCAGAACTCTTGAGAGTAAGTACATTCGCAGAATAAATGGGAACAAATGGCGCCTAGGTGCCAGTCTCTACTAACAGGTTAACAAAATGTCAGTTTAACGAAAGCTGCTGCTGCTGCTGCTGCTGCTGCTGCTGCTGCTGCTGCTGCTGCTGCTGCTGCTGCTGCTGCTGCTGCTGCTGCTGCTGCTGCTTCTCTCAGTTTACTTGCGGATCGCAAACAACTTTAAGGTGCATACCGCCACCTACAGTATAAGAAGAGTGCGTAACTTCATGTCATTTTACCCTAATAAATTCTACCATCAACCTTGCGTCACTTAAAAAAGGAAAGAGTGCCTTCCTGGTGATTTTAATCCCCTCTCTCTCTCCCTCTCCATCTGTTCCCTGTATCCCCATCAGATTCCACTCCCGTCCCGCCTCTCGGACTTTATCCTGTAACCTTTCTCTTTCCACGTCATACATGTTACAATGTAATATCACATGTTCGGCGTTTTCTTTTAACTCCACAGTTCTCACACTTATCACTGTCCGTTTCCCCCATTATAAACAAAGTGCCATTTAATCCTGTGTGATCCAATTTTAGTTGTGTTACTATGATTTCCTTTCTTCTGTTTCTTTCTTTATACCTCTTTGTTATGACAGCTTTTTATATTTTGTAATACCCCCTTCTTTTCTGGTCTTCCTCCCACCTTTTCTGCCATATCTCTATTCCTTTCCTCTAAGTCACTACTTTTCCTTCTCCTTTTCCAAGTGGAACTGATACTGTTTTTTTTTTTGCAGTGCCGTTTTTGCTAGTTTATCTGCACACTCATTCCGTTTCAGTCTCTTCAGTTTCAGTACCCAACAGAACTGTACATCTATACCACATGTGTGTAGTCTTAGCAAATTATGGTAAATTTCAATGATCTTCTCTGGCAGTTTTTGTTGACTGTACTTTCCAAGACTGCTATTGAGTCTGTACATATCACCACCCTATCAGGTCTGATCTCTTCAACCCACTGTAATCCAATAATGACTGCCACTATTTCGGCTGTATATACTGATAACTGGTCAGATATTCTTTTGGAAATAGATATTTTAAATTCAGGGACATACACACCAATTCCAATACATTCCTGTTTGCTTTTGGAACAATCTGTGTAAATTTTGATATAACCGTGATAACTATTACTCATGTATACAGTTTAACAAAATGACACTCAAGCCTAATTTAAATGCGCCGTCAATTAGTGACATCTGTATGTCATTACTGTCAAATTATGATGCCATACAAAATATTGAAGTGCTCTTAAAGAAATAAACCATCCCACTGTTATGGTCTGAGTGTTTTCCCCCTCCTCTCTCTGAGTACCTGCAGGATGGGCTGTGACATGGAGGCGTGGCTGACCTACTTCTGGGCTGAGTGCAGCAAGGCACACCTGATCCCCATGTGCAATTACCCACCTCTCCTCCATAAAAGCCTGGTTCAGTCTTCACCAACTTGCCAGATAATTCCGTTTCATCGGTAGTGCCTGCGTACCCTATCCGGAAGAAGTTTCCAGAGAAGGCGGTCTCGCCGTTTGTTTCTTGACCAAACTCTCCCCCTTGCCATTTCCAGATCCAGGACCTCGTTGCTTCAGCCCAGATCCCGGAAAGGCGCCAGCCTGCCTTCAGTCACCGCCTCCTGCCTTTCCTGTCTTTCTGTTGCCGACCTTTTGGCTAGGACGAATAAACCCGTTTTAGCACCACAGCACTCTCCTGCCCCCTTGAGTCCGCGCGTTCGCCTAGGCCCTAACAGAATTATCTGGCCAAAATGGACCCAGCAGTAACGGAACATCTGAGAAGAGCCCTGGAGACCCAAGGCGCAGTGGTGGGTCAGCATGATTCCACCCTTCGACAAATCATGGACAATCTGCAGCGATTAATCACCAGTGTGACACAGCTCACCAGCAGATTGGATACCGTCGCCAGCCAAGTCTCCACCGTCTCCGCAGCCACCAATTCCCCACCCACAACTGGACCGGCACCTACCCCGACCCCCCGGGAGCCCTACATTCCCATTTCTGCGAGGTATTCAGGTAACCTAGGGACATGTGCCCAGTTTCTCCACCAGTGTTCGTTAGTTTTTAGTCAGGAACCAGCCACCTATTCAACCGATCAGTCAAGAATTGAATTCATTATGAGCCTCCTGTCTGACCAAGCTGCAGCTTCGTCTCTAGCCGTATCCACTCACTCACCCAGTATCTGTTCAGACTATAACACCTTCACTCAGGAAATTAAGGTTTTTGACCACCCGGTTAAAGGCAGAGGCCACAACACGAATGCTAACGCTAAAGCAAGGATCACAGCCAGCCTCACAATACGCCATCGAATTTCGCATTCTAGCTGTAGAAAGCGGCTGGAATGACATCGCCCTACAGGCTATTTTTCTCAAAGGCTTAGCAGAAGAGTTAAAAGATGAGCTGGCCTCTAGAGACGAACCCACTAGCCTAGAGGACTTGATAAGATTAGCCATCCGACTAGATGACAGGATGAGGGAAAGGCGTAGGGAAAGAGCCCTGGGACAGAGATCACCTACACGCTACACAACCTGTTTGAATTCCCCTCATCTGCCCACACCCCTTCACCTGGCCCTCTGGACTCATGTGCCAACCCTCCAAGTCCTCTGGCAGCAGAGGAACCCATGCAGCTGGGACAGGCCAAGCTGACACCTGAGGAAAGACAGCGACGACTCAGGAGCCACCTCTGAGTCTACTGTGGAAGAAAGGGACACTTCCTTGCCTAGTGTCCGCAACGACCAAAAGGCCAGGCTCATCAGCAGGAGGGAGGACGCTGGTGAGCCGAACCTCCTCCCATAACCGAGTCCAAGTAAAAGGTATGCTACACTGCCCTTCTCAGACACTCCCAGTCCAGCTGTTACTTGACTCGGGAGCTGATGACAACTTCATAGACGTTGACTTTAAGTACCACAAGCTCCCAGTTTGACATGGACACCCCCAAGAAGGTACTGGCCATTGACGGGAAAATTATTGAGAACGTCACCCAGAAAACTCAGGCAATCAAACTAACATTGTCTGGCAACCATCACGAGTACATTGAACTCTTTGTCATATCGTCACCTCTCACTCAAGTGGTTCTTAGCCTGCCCTGGCTAAAGATGCACAACCCACACATAGACTGGCTCACCACGTCCATTTGCAATTGGAGTAACCACTGCCTGCTGTCAGCCACTCCTGAACAGCCCCCTCACACCGCAGAACCCATTGAGGACATAGACTTATCCAACGTCCCCCATGAATACCATGACCTAAAAGAGGCTTTTGGTAAGGACCGTGCTCTCCCCCCACACTGACCATATGACTGTGCTATTGACCTGCTCACCGTTACCCACCAAAAGACTATACAACCTCTCCAAACCAGAGAAAGAGGCTATGGAGAAATGCATAAACGACTCCCTCGCTGCAGGCCTCATCTGTCCCTCTTTCCCAGTGGGAGCCGGGTTTTTCTTTGTAGAGAAAAGGGACAAATCTTTGCGACCCTGCATCGATTACACGGATCTAAACAGCATCAGTCAAAAATAAGTATCCACTCCTAGATTCAGCATTCACACCACTTCACGAAGCAGTCATTTTTTCCAAGCTGGACTTAAGAAACACATACCTGGTCAGAATCCGAGAAGGAGACTAATGGAAAACTGCATTCAACACACATCTGGGACATTTCGAATATCGAGTAATGCCTTTTGTTTTGACTAATGCTCCTGCTATTTTTCAGGCCCTAGTCAACAATGTACTCGGAGACATGCTGAACAGGTTTGTTTTCGTGTATCTTGATGATATCCTGATTTTTCTCCCGCAGCCATGAAGAACACCTTAACCACGTGAGACAGGTGTTAAGTAGACTACTTGAAAACAAACTGTTTGTCAAAGCTGAAAAATGTGACTTCCATACTACCACAGTAAGCTTTTTGGGGTATCTGGTTGAGAAGGGGCAGCTCAGACCAGACCCAGACAAGATCAGGGCTGTTGTAGAATGGACAGTTCCAGCCACTCGCAAGCACCTCCAGAGATTCCTGGGCTTTGCAAATTTTTACAGGAGATTTATCCGTAACTATAGCAGCATTGCTGCCCCTCTTACCCAGCTAACCTCTGTCAAAAAGTCCGTTTGTTTGGTCGCCTGCTGCCCAGTCTGCGTTTGACAAACTGAGAAGCAGGTTCACAAGTGCTCCTGTATTAACTCATCCAGACCTTCAATTTATCATTGAGGTTGATGCCTTTGATTCAGGAGTCGGGGCCGTCCTCTCCCAGCGCTCCCCTGCAGACCACAAACTTCACCCATGTGCGTTCTTCTCCCGCCGCCTAACCCCAGCAGAAGGAAACTACGATGTGGGTAACCGAAGAGTTGCAAGCGGTGGGTTTGGCCCTCCAGGAATGGCGGCACTGGCTAGAGGGAGTGGCTCACCATTCATCGTCTGGACGGACCATAAGAACCTATCCTACCTCCGAACTGCTCGCCGACTCACCTCACGCCAGGCCAGGTGGGCCCTCTTCCTCGCCAGGTTCAATTTTACCCTCACATACCGACCTGGTTCACGAAATGTCAAACCAGATGCCCTCTCCAGGCAGTTCACCCCAGAGGGAGAGGGAACCCCCAATGAGACAATCCTTCCGTCAGCCTGCGTGGTCTGAGCGGCCAGGTGGGAAGTGGAGGAACGTGTCCAGGAGGCTCAGCAAGGACAAGCCGTGCCGGGAGAGTGTCCGCCTGGACGACTATGTTCCATCGTCCGTGAAATCCCCTGCGCTCCAGTGGGCCCACGCATCCAAGGTGGCATGTCATCCCGGGGTCCGTCGGACCATCTTCCTGCTTCAACAGCGCTTCTGGTGGCCGACCATGGCAGCTGACACCCGGGAGTTCATTGCTGCCTGCTCAGTGTGCTCGCAACAAGCCTTCTCACCAAGCACCAGCTGGACTCCTTCAACCCTTACCCATCGCCCCTGGTCACACATAGCGGTGGACTTTGTCACTGGCCTGCCCCCGTCAGAAGAGAATACCACTATCCTAATAGTTGACTGTTTTTCTAAGTCTGTACTCTTGGTCCCTTTGCCCAAACTCCCATCAGCCTTAGAAACTGCTGACCTTCTCATGCAGCATGTTTTCCACTTGTGTGGCATTCCCCAAACCATCGTCTCAGACGGGCCCTCAGTTCACCTCCCAGGTATGGAAATCTTTTTGCCAAACTTTAGGTATCACTGCCAGCCTGACGTCGGGGTACCATCCACAATCCAACGGCCAATCAGAGCCTGGAGTCCTCCCTGCGGTGCGTGGCATCACGTCTCCTGGTCCATGCACCTGCCATGGGTGGGGTATTCCCACAACTCCCTGATCAGCTCCGCAACCGGTATGTCGCCATTCATGGTCACTAATGGCTTCCAACCTCCACTATTCCCCAGCCAGGAAACGGAGGTGGCAGTTCCATCAGTCCAGGCCCACTTCCGCCGAGCTCATCGGTCCGCTCTAGTCAGAACCGCTGCCCGTAACCAACTGATCGCTGACCGACACCGAACCCCTGCCCCGGAGTACAAGGTGGGCCAACAGGTCTGGCTTGCCTCTCGGGACCGCCCCCTCCAGACGGAATCTCGAAAGATGGCTCCAAGTACATTGGCCCTTACACCGTGGAGCGCATCGTGAACCCCAGTGCCGTCAAACTGAAGCTCCCCGCAGCACTCAAGGTACACCCCGTCTTCCATGTTTCTCTCTTGAAACCGGTTACCGACAGTCCTGTGAACCCTCCGGCCGACCTCCCCCATCTCATCGATGGCCACCCGGCCTTCACTGTCAACTGCATCCTGGATGTCCGCAGGCGGGGCCGCGGCTACCAATATCTGGTAGATTGGGAGGGGTACGGCCCCGAGGAGCGCTCTTGGATCTCACGCTCCCTGATTCTGGATCCTGACCTTTTGACTTTTTTTAAAACATTTTTATAATAGATTCCCAGACAATCCTGGTAGGACGCCAGGAGGCGTCCATGGGGGGGGTGTACTGTTATGGTCTGAGTATTTTCCCCCTCCTCTCTGGGTACCTGCAGGATGGGCTGTGACATGGAGGCGTGGCTGACCTACTTCTGGGCTGAATGCAACAAGGCACACCTGATCCTCATGTGCAATTACCCACCTCTCCATAAAAGCCTGGTTCAGTCTTCACCACCTTGCCAGATAATTGACCTTTCGCTAAGTCCCGCCCCCCTTACTTGCTGCCCGTCAGGAATTTCAGAACTATCCAGGAAGTAGCTGGAAAACACCAAAACATGAAGGAAGAAATCAGCGCATTGTGTGGGTAAAAGTAACTAATAATACGTTAGCTGTATTAGCTATCAATAATGGCTAGTAGCAAGCTTAGCTTGGAGCAGACAGGTATTTTTGGATGGATTAAGCTGGCCATGGGGTCTGCTATACTGCGAAATCTATTGCCGACATTGCGCTTCTTGCGTTCTGGGTTTCGGGAAGGGGAAGAAAATCACACCCCCTCCAAACTTTTCAGATATCTAGTATCCGATTTGCAGATCCCATAGGCACACCGTTTCAGCATTTTGTTTGAAAGCTTGACGGACCGTTGCTAAGGTAGGATTGGATAAGCACCGTTCTGGGGCGGTACTTTGCGAAAGGTCAATTCCGTCTCATCGGTAGTGCCTGCGTACCCTATCCGGAAGAAGTTTAGAGAAAGCATTCTCGCCGTTTGTTTCTTGACCAAACTCTCCCCCTTGCCATTTCCAGATCCAGGACCTTGTTGCTTCAGCCCAGATCCCGGGAGGGCGCCAGCCTGCCTTCAGTCACCGCCTCCTGCCTTTTTCTGTTGCCGACCTTTTGGCTAAGACGAATAAACCCGTTTTTAGCACCACAGCACTGTCTCCTGCCTCCTTGGGTCCGCGCGTTCGCCTAGGCCCTAACACCCATATCCCAACTGCACCTTTTATTTCCATTCCGCTTTGTTGTGAAGCACAACAGATTTTTTTTTAAATGCTGTGTAAATAAGCGTTATTATTGTGATGATGACGTAGAGCTGTTGCAGCTAGAAAGGCGCTATATAAAATGCAACATGACTGATTGGTCTGTCTAGGAGCCTTCAAACCCCTGACCTGACATATTGCATTTAAGAAGTCTATATTAGGTAAACAGTTTCACATTATTACAATGGCATGGACGCAGCAAATGCATGTCACGCCAGATGGAGACAAATCTGAGGAAAATTAACTGAGTGAATCAGAAGCATCAGGCTCCAATTGTTAGCCTTATTTCATTTTGTGCTCAAAATACACAGCAAAAGTTGGAAACTTGTAACGGACTGGTGCCAGTGTCTAATCGAGAAACAGTTCAACGCGTTTCCACCGAGGGAGGGGGGAGAGACTGGTGCCGGTACCGCAAAATTACTAAACCAGAAGTTGGAACCTGACGTCAGTGGCTATGGAAGAGGCTTCCGCAAGAAATTCGCCGCCCTTAGTTTCGCAGTAAAAATAAGAAATTCGCCGCCATTTTGAGAAAACGAGTGAAAGCAGCAGCAGTGGAAGAAAGTCGAGCCAAACGCTTTCTTGGCACTCTGGGTATCCATAGAAGCGCAAAAGAAACTGGCAGGAACTGTGAGGTAGAACAGGGTATATAAGAGCAGAGCTCGAGATGGCTGGCTTCAGTAGAGCAACGGAGCAAATCGCAAACTAAAGAGGAATTAGAGATCATAAACTGTCAAAGTGGTGCCTGTCACGTACTGAATGGTGTGCTATACCTTTAAGAGGAACTCTGATAGAGACAGTGAACTAGGAGAAGACATTTTATGTAACACACATCCGCAGTTGAGACAGTAAGAGAGTTGAACAGGTGTCCGTGATTTGATTCCGACAAACCTTGTTGAGCTGGGGTGCGCAATCTTCTTTGCGTATGGAGGATAAGCAACGCTTGTCTGTTTTGTCTTTAGCCTTTAACGTTATATTTATTTAGCCAAATACAGCAGGTCTTAGCTCTTTACTATCGACTCTTAGAACACACTGTCGCACACTGAGAACGTGGCGACGTCACATCCGAATGTACCGTAATACAATGCGTAAGGGCGCCATCAAATAACAGTACTTAACACCCCCACTCGCTCTTACTTCATTGGATTACCTGGAAAACAAAACAAAAATAAGGCTTCTTCTTTACTTTGACAATGAGAGCACACTCTTTGCACTTCTAAGTGCCAAACATGTCTTGAGCAAACCTCTTTAGCTTGGTGGCTGGCTTTGTCATTACATCAGCGATCATTTGCTCAGAACAGGATTCCAAGATTACCTTTCCATTATTTACAGTTTCCCTTATGAAGTGGTACTTAAGATCAATGTGCTTGCACCTCTGCCTGTTTACTGGGTTTCTGGCTAGGGCTATAGTACCTTGGTTGTCTTCGTACACCTTTGTTTGTGCATACTGGTATTTGTCTATACTTCTGAGTAGCTGTTCTAGGTAGATACATTCCTGTATGGCTGATGCTAAGGACATGTACTCTGCTTCGCAAGTAGATAGTGCTACTGTCAGTTGTTTTCTTGTCTTCCATGAGATCAAAGAGCCTCCTTCACTTAGACTGACACAATAGCCTGATGTACTATGTCTGTCTGTTACATCTGATGCCCAGTCAGCATCACTATACACTCTTGCCTAGACTCTGTGTTATTTCTCTTGAAGCATAACTCCTGTTCTGCTGTACCTTTGAGGTGTCTGAACACGTATTTTACAGTGTTCCAGTGTTCTTCTGTTGGTTCAGCAAACTGCTGAGATAGTTTACTGACCACGAAACTTATATCTGGTCGAGTGCATGTGGACAAGTAAATTAAACTTCCTACTGCCTCTGTACTTTCTTGGCTCTTTCATTTTTTCAGCATTTTCTGAATATTCACGTTTTGGTTCGCATGGAGTCTCTCTGGACCTGCAATCGTGCATTTCAAATCTCTCCAGTATTTTGCTCACATATCTCTTCTGTGACAATTTAACTTGATCTTCTGCTTGCTCAAAATCTATCCCTAAGAAATGTTTCAATTTTCCCAGGTCTTTCATTTTGAACCATTCGGTCAGTATCCCTTTACACTTTTCAGTACACCCTTGTCGAACGCTGCTATGATCAGATCGTCAACCCATATTATCAAGATTACCTTTTCGTTATGTTTTTCTCTTGTATACACACAGTGATCAGCGGGATTCTGTACAAAACCATTTTCACTCAAACATGTAACATAGCGTTCCAGTTTCTGCCCGACTGCTTTAGACCATGAGAGTTATGCAACTTGCATACTAGCTTTTCACACGTTTCTGAAATTTTCTCATAACTTTCTGGTTGCTCTATATAGATTTCACAGTCAATTGGTGCATGCAAATAGGCTGTTTTAACGTCAATCTGGTGTAAGACTAGGTTCTCCTGCGCTGCCTTCTGCATGACCACTCTTACACTTGTCATATCAGCTGTGGGTGAGAATATCTCCTCGTAGTCAGTTCCTGGTTTCTGACTGTAGCCTTTTGCTACGAATCTCTCCTTGTACTTATCAGATCCATCAATGTCACACTTGAGTGTGTAGACCCATCTACCCCCCATGCTTATTTTGTACCACGAGTATACAACTTTTGCGCGGCAGTCATTTCATACACTTAAACAAAAACAAGGAGAGACAGTACAACAATTTGCAACTAGACTCAGGCAAGCAGCTAGAGACTGTGCATTTAATGCTGACGCTAACAATCAAATTCGTGACGCAGTAGTCGCACAATGTTCATCACATTTCTGGAAGAAGGGCATGATCTCACTCTCGCCCGTGTGTTGGAGGTCGCATCGCTCTGTGAGAGGATTGAGGAGCAGATGTCAGCGCCATCGGGGGAATAGATTGCAAAGACGGAATTAAAGCATGAATCGCATAGGGCAAAACGCAACAAAACAAAATTCGAAAGACTGCAATACCCACAGAAAATAAGTCGGAACAATGTTATTACAGATGTGGAAATACAGATCACTTTAGCATGGATCCGAAATGCCCAGCTAGAGGTCAGAAGTGCTATAAATGTAATGGTAACGTAACCGGTTATTTTCTTGCCCGGTGCGGGATTCGATACGGGGTGTACTGCACCACAAGGCTACATCACTAACCGCTCGGTATAGGGAAACAAATAGTCAATAATGTGGAAGAGCATCAGATTATGCTTTTGTGGTGAGTGATGACTCGGTGCTAAATAGACTGGCTGTTTGCTTGGGTGGAGTAACCTTAAAGATGCTCGTAGACTCTGGTGCAACCTGCAATATAATGACGACAAACCCTGAGGGAAACTGAAGTCAGAACACATAAAATGCCATTCCTGTATCCTAGAGGCAGAGAGAAAATTTTATGCTTATACATGTAGCCAGCGATTAGCAACAAAAGGATTTTTCAAATGTGAAACAAAGATCGGAGATTCCACTGAATATGTTGAGTTCATTGTCGTCAAAGGAGATGGTGAATCACTATTGGGAAAGGATACAGCAGTAAAGCTGGGAGTATTGAGAATTGGCACAAACATTGCAGCAGTTCTAGATCTGAAAGTCATTACATGTACAGTACCCAGATGTGTTCCAGGGTGTGGGAAAACTAAAAACCAAGCAAATCAGTCTTTACATCAATCCTGACATTCAGCCGGTAGTGCAGCCCTTAAGGTGGATACCATTTAATCTGAAGGGAACTGTAGAGGAAAAAAAATAAAAGAACTGTTAGACATGGACTTCACTGAAACAGTGAATGGACCTACACCATGGGTTAATCCAGTAGTAATCGTGCCAAAAGACAACTCTGAAATTAGACTTTGTCTTGATATGTGTCAAGCAAACTGTGCTATCGTCAGGGAACGATACCCCATACCTACAGTAGATTAAATCCTGCAAGGCATGAACGGGTCCATGGTGTTCAGCGAACTGGATCTTAAGAGGGGTTACCACCAACTGGAGTTGACACCATCATCACGCCAGATAACAGCATTTGCCGTCCACAACGGAGTCTATAGATACAAACGGTTGATCTTGGGAGTGTCTTCAACCAGCAAGCAATATTAACGTGAACTAGCTTCTGCACTAGCTGGAACAGAGGGAGTTGAAAACATTTCAGACAATGTCATCATTCATGCACCAGACCAAAAGACACATGACCAACAGCTTCATGCTGTCATGAAACGTGTGCAGGAGTGTGGACTTACCTTGAATCACGCAAAATGTCAATTCAATATGGATCGCTTGATCTTCATGAGAATTTTGCTGACAGCCAGTATCAGCAAGTCTGAGATGAACCAGACGCTGAGTGAGAAAGAGCAGAAAGTCAGTGCACTTACCTTAATGCTTGAGAGCTGCAATGATCGACTTGGTGAGCTTCAGGATCAGTTGGCTTTAAAGACAAAGGAGTGCGAGCAACTCACAGCTGACCTATAACAGCAGCACACCATCAGGGAAGATGAGAAGAGAGAGTTCACTGAGCAGCTGCAGCAAACGCAGAAGCAGTTCACTCAGAATTATAATGTGGTTCGCGAGACTGAGGAAAAACTGCACTCCTTGGAGGAAGAAACCAAACTTGTAAATTAGAGCTTAAAAGTCACGGGGAGGAATTTGAAAAGATGAAAAATTGAATTCTAAAGAGCAAGGAGGAGAGTGTGAAGCCATCAGAGGAGAGGCTGTCAACAGAAAGCGCCAGGAAAGTATCAGAATTTAAAAAGAAAGAGCTTAGCTGATATGTCACAGTGTACAGAGGAATTACACACAATACAACAGGCAAAAGCCCAGCAGAGCTCTTGTTCAACAGGAAAATGAAAGGCAAGTTACCGGAAATCACATCTGCAGACATGGATTTGGATGTATGTGATAAAGATGCAGAACAGAAAGGGAAATACAAGCTGTATGCTGATGAGCAGCAAAAAGCAGAATATTCAGATTTGGATGTTGGAGATCATGTTGTTAGAAGACTAGACTAATACTTTATGTCTATCTCTGCGCAGATGAAGTGGATTATTAAACCGTTATAAAGAATCGTACTGACTACCGAACTTCGGCTGGAGGGAAAAATGCAGCCTCCGTTTATTCGGTCGTTTTGGGAGAAGAAGAAAATGAACAGCGTCTCAGTGACGTAATCAATCCGCGCATGCAAGCGCAACACCGCCCACTTGTGGACAAACAAAGTCGTAAACAAAATAATAGTACACAGTAACACATAGTCATACAAATACACTGGTGTCATATCTCAACACTCCCATTTATTTTATTTTTTTTTATAAATTTATTTCTGATTTTTCCCTTTTTTCTCCCAATTTAGTGGCCAATTGATCCCTATTTTAATTCAAACACCCACCCTCGTATTGCATGCGTTCGCCAACTGCATCTCTCCGGCCGGCAGTCTCGAAGGAAAGCGCCTCCCCACTTTCGTGACAAGGCGAATCCAAGCCGAACCACTGTTTTTCCGACACACACAGAGACGCATTCACATGACGACTCCGCCCCCCTCCCGAAGACAGCGTTGCCAATGATTGCTGCTTCATCGAGTCCGGCCATAGTCGGATCTGACGAGACCGGGGCGCGAACCCCAGTCCCCAGTGGGCAACTGCATCGACACCAAGCCGATGCTAACACTCCCATTTATGAATCATGAGCTTACTGTATACCTTTTCATATTCATAGAACAAAATGAAAAGAAACTTGGTATAACCCATACCACTCACATTTCACACACCAAACATTGCCTTAGCAAATGTCTTCAGTTTTACCTTGGATGCGGGCTTCGTCATTACATCCGCAACCATTTCGTCTGTAGGGCAATACACCAATGACATCCTTTCCTTTGACTCCTTGGAGTACACACAATGGTCTGATTGGTTTTGTGTAAAACCATCACCTGTCAAACGCTCGTGTAACAGTAAGTTCCAATTGCGGCCAGACTGCTTGAGGCCGTAGATTGACTTCTCTAGTTTACACACTAGTTTTTCTCCCTTCTCAATATAACCCTCAGGTTGTTCCATGTATATGTCATAGTCTATGGGGGCATGAAGATAGGCCGTCTTTACATCCATCTGGTATAAAATAAAGTCATATTGAGCCGCCTTCTGTAGAAGCACTCGAACACTTGTTAGGTTGGCTGTCGGCAAAAATGTCTTCCCATAATTCACCTCAGCTCTCTGGCAATATCCCTTTGCTACAAATCTAGCCTTGTACTTGTCGTGTCCGTCTATATCTGTCTTTATCGAATACACCCACCTTCCTCCCACTGTTTTCTTGCCCTCTGGCAATTTCCTAAGGGTGAATGTTTTGTTGTCTCTTAGAGACTCCATTTCCTCGTCCATTGCCCTGGACCACTTTTCTGATTCTGGCGATTCCATGGCCTCTTTAAAGGTCAGAGGGACACCGCACACTGCCCTGTATGCATAATCTATAGTAGTGAGTGAGCTGTCATCACTGTCGCCCTGACTATAGTCAATCAGGTATCTCGGAGGGTTGCGTTCCCTTTGGGGGTACCTCCCACTGGCTGAGGCTTGTGACGTCACCCTTGGGTGCTCCTCGTCATCATCCTCGGGTGCTGACTGTGTACCGTCAGTCTGTACATTTTTCTGTACTCTAGGCTGAGTTGCAGCTGTCTCAACAGACTTTCTCTCTCTTACCCAGTCTTCTGGGTGCAGACCTGGTGTCTGAGTCTCATTTTCACTAGTTGCCTTGTGTACAAATTTAACTAGTCTGTGTTTCTGTACTTTCTCTTGGTCAGGGTAGTAGACTAGGTAGGCCGGGCTGTTCTTGTCGTGTCCTACAAAACGCCCCCTCTCACATCTAGAATCTAATTTTCCCTCGTCCTGCTGGTAAGCATAGCATTCTGTCCCGAACTTTTGCATTCTAGACATGTTGCACTTTTTTCCTGTCATTGCCGTGTATGGCATAGTGCCTGTGTGCTTGTTGAAGCATCTGTTTCTGGTGTGGGCTGCCTCCTGTACAGCATAATGCCAGAGGCTCTTTGGTAGACCACTATCTACTAGCATACACCTTGCCATCTGGAATAGTGAGGGTCCTTCTCTCTCTGCAATGCCATTTTGATGGGGAGAGTATGGGCAGGACGTCTCATGTCTTATTTTGTTCCGTCTCAACAGGGTTTGAAACTCCTTGCCTGTAAACTCAGTTCCATTATCCGACCTTATGCATTTCACTGTCCCATAGGGAGCTACATCTGCCAGAAATTTCTCAGTCGCTTGCACTGTGTCACTCTTTGTTTTTAAGAAATAAACACACACAGCCCCTGTGCACACATCTGTAAATGATTGCATGTACCTGAAACCATTAATGGACTCGTTTGCCACAGGACCGGCTAAATCAGTGTTTACCAACTCCAGTGGTGTCTTGGCTTTGTCTGTAGATTTCCTGTTCCTGTTTTGGGTAAACTTCCCTTCTATGCATACTGCACACTCTTTGTCAGGTTTACACACTTTACCCTTTATATGCATACCATCAGTGATATCCTGTAGCTTTATGATATCGTCATAGTTGCAGTGGCCCATTATCTCATGCCAAGTTTCTATATCATGGCTCACATGGCACTTTTCAACAACACATTCAGTTTGCAAATAGTACATTTTCCCCTGTACAAAAATGTCAAACCTGGTACCATCCGGTGACATCAGGGCATCTCTGCCCTCTTCGAAGAACACACTGGCTCCGTGTGCTGTCGCAGACTTCACAGAGAAGAGCTCTTGGGGGTACGATGGAATATATAGTGCGTTCCGCAGTGTCACTCTACACCGTCGCCCCTCACTGTCGAGCAGACATACCGTAGCATCTCCCCTGCCCTGCACCACACCAAAGGTGCGCTTACCGTCCGCCAGCTCCACGCAGTGTTTCTCTGGCTCGAACGAGCTGTCAAAGCTCTTGAACTTCTTCTTATCATTGACTATGTGGGAAGAAGCCCCACAGTCCACAATCAATCCTGGTTTGAACTGTTGCCGTTGTCCTGGTCCTGCTGAGCTGGTCTCTCCAGCTTGCACTCTGAAGATGTAGTTCTCTTCTTCCGCAGCATTCCCCGGTCCCTGACCTCGACCTGCTCCGTGACCACCACCGCCGCCGCCACCTTGCTCGCGTGCACACCTGGCTCCATCAGCGTGGTCCTTCTTCTTGCACACTTTGTCCGTGTGACCCTTGACCCGGCAGAAGCTGCACCACACGCTGCGTGAACAGTCCGATTTCCGATGGCCTTTGTCACCACATCGCCAGCACACCGTTTGTTCATCATCTCCCTCACAGCGTTTCACTGGCTTTTTCTTAGGCGCTGCGTGGGCCTTCATCACCCTCTCGGACGTCTCGTCCGATGCTGTAGCATTATCTACATCTTCAGCCGCCTCAAAGTTTCTCAATTTGGCCTTAAATTGTCCCAATGTCAACTCACTGTCGCCATGTGTCACCATTAGAGTGAATGGCTTATATCTCTCGGGTAACCCCCTCATCACCATGGCCATCATTAGTCCCTCACTCGGTGCTTCTCCCGCCCCTTTGAGAGCCGTAATGATTTGTTCAGCTCGGATAATGTATTCGGTTATCGTCTCATTATCAGCTTTCTTTAGCCCAGTCAATGTTACATACAGAGTGACAATCCGGGGTCTGCCCTTACCAATGTAATGTTCCCGCATGTTCAGCTGATCATGGGCTCAAAAGAAGCAGAAGCACCACATTTATATAAGCATTATGAACAAACATATACCCCAAACCTTTACTTTTTCAGGTATTTACAAAAAACTAATTTTCACTGGTCACATACATGGCCACGCCCACTTTTTAGCCCTGGGACTATATCTCAGGCTCAGCTCTCGGAGGTTGCCCCGAGTTGATATTGGGCTCAAAAGATGTGGAAATAACTATTTATATTAGTGCTCTGAACAAATATACTGTATGCCCTAAAACCTTCACGTTTTGAGCTATTCATGAACATGTTCTTTTTTCCATTGAATTGATCAGCAGCATGCAATCAACTTTAGCCAAATCTGTGCAAGAAGGCTATACAGTTTGTTTGAGTAAAAGTGTTACATCTACTCATGGAGTGCTAGTATTCAAGTTGACTCTTTGTTATAAGAGGGGGAACCCAGTAACCACCAAAGAAACAAAGCAAACCATGTGAGGTCCAAAAAAATCTTTATTTTAACCTCACACATCCCATCAGACTGGATTCAAACACTTGCTGAGGCACTTGCAATAAATGAGACATTTCATCCCTCTGCCAGCACAAGAACATGAGGTACACTTATTAGATCTGCAACTACACACCCCTGTTACTTGAGACAATGTATCTCTTGTGGAAACTGTGCTCCACTTGACGAAGAGTTCCTCTCCTTCGGTAGTCCAACCCCATTCAATGACAGGGGGACAAGGGAGTTGTAGCAGGCTGTTTCCCCACAGCCATCCTGCCTGGAATGTAGCTCTCAACAGATGCTGTAGAAGCGCATCCTGACTTGGGGGTAGGTCTCTCAGCTCATCATTAACTGAGTGCTTGAACAGCTGGAATCTGAGCTCATCTATACTGACACAGTTGTACAGTCCAGTCTTGTTGTACCAGCTCATTACCCAGGGCTCAATAACTTCCATGCTTTCCTTAACTGTCTCGATACTAGGGCAGCAACTTAGTCCTCTCAAAGCAGCAGTGAGTTCTGTGGACTTACTGTGGTTTATCCAGGCTTTGTATTGAGCAGTCTTTGAGTGGCCAAAGAAGGCGCTCACAGAATCACAGCCACTAAAAGAATGGAACACAGGCATGGCATCGGCCACATCTCCACCAAGCTTCTTGTGTGCTTCTGTGATTGAGTAGAATTGGCGTTTGCCAGGAACTGCAAAGTCAACTATAAGTTGCAAGTCATTACATACTGATAGGAACTGTGTAGTGAACCCTAGTAGGATGACTACCACATCGGAGTCGACTGTTCTAACTGTAACTGACTTGATCCCCTTGTTTAGCATGTGCATCACATGGCAAACGATGCGGTTGTCAGCCTCCTCAAGCATATCTATGCTGTCATAAAGCTGGATCTCGAAGCTTTCGCCGAAGTTTGCAAGCACCTTTCTGCCGTAGGTGATGCTGAACTCCTTGTCCCAGTTCCACGCTTGTGCCTTAGCAATCCTGGCGAACATTAGATTCAGGGCTACTTTGTTGTCTACATTAGACAGAAAAGCTTCAAAGAATTGCTTAGATTCTGGCATGGTGTCATTCTCACTGAAAGCCATCTGTGAACTACCTGCTGATCCCCGGTTCTTCCTAGTCGCAGTCTTGATACTCATATTCTGGTAGAGGTCAGCCACAATGTCAATACGATTGGCTTTCTTCTCATGACCGATCCTGGCAATGCTGTTCAACACTTTGATTACAAAGTCTTGGAATGTCATGCCTTTGGTGAGAGACTTTGCCATGATTCGTACTTGCACAGACAAATCTATCACAAGTCCTTCTGAGGATGTAGATTGAACTTGTACACCGATGTCCTTAAGAATTTGAGACTTTTGGCTATGATAAATATCTCCATCCTTTGTTGACAAGGCGTCGGGTAAACCTGAAATTGAAATGAATAGTTAAGCTAAGTGTAACTCTTGGGCTTACTGTCAAATCAATTAACTTGAATGTGAAATTGAATCAATGAATATCACTGTATTAAAAATCTGGTAAGACTTAAGTAACATCTAAAATATTTGAATAACTGACTTTATATCAATTAGTTTCACCTGTGAATTCACCACCAAATAACTTCCTTGTCTCTTCTTCTCTTGATCTGCAGGCCTCCTTCAGCTTTGCAAAGGTTCCTTTGGGTGGCTTGATTGCAGGGCTAGCGAGTTGGACTTTTGCACATGAACTTGGGAGTTTCAGGGCATTTCGTGAGATGGTTGCATTGACATCCTTCTTACTTAATACAATTCGCTCCTGCACAAACTGGTCATGCTGAGTTTTGCCGACTGTAAAGACAAAACTGGAGTCTTTACTTATGACATCTGGGAAGGGAATGGATGAGTTCAACCTCATGAACTGAGCTTCATCGAACGGGTTGGTAAGGATACCCTGGTACACCTTGAGTGTGTGGCTTGAAAATGTTTCCTTGAAGGAATCCAGCATTTCTTTGTGCCCGTGTGATGGATCTTGACCTTCGACCTCATCTAGGTAGCGCTGGATTTCGGGTAGCGCAAGTTCGAGTTTCCTGAAGAACTCTTGATCTTCCCGATTGATGATATCGACATATCCAGTGTCAGACTTGATGACCTTTATGTTATGTTCCTGCTTTTGATCACATGCAATCTTTGAGAATGGGTTGTCTCTGGTGTTTACTGTGAAAGAGCCTGAAAGAAATTCCTTGAACAAGTATGGGTGTCTCCATTTGAGCTCTTTGAGATCCTGAAGAAACACTGATGCCCATCTGGCATAGTGTGTATGATCAAGTGCAAAGAAAAGAGGAATGAGCTGCTCAAGTGCACTGATCATCATGATGAAGTTTGCCTCTCGAAAGGATCTTATGAAGATAAGAACCTTCTTGATTGTGTCAACAACATTGTTCCAGTAGTGAAACATGGGGCTGTTTTCATTGGCCACCCAGTTACTCCAAGTCAAACTGTTGTCCTCTAGACGTTTTGCCTGAAATGCTTCATCTCTCTTCTTGGCCAGCACCACAGCCAGGAGTTGAATACAGTATCTAGCCTTCTTTATGGAATTCACATCGCAGACAGCAGTTGTCAGACCTGTGATATTCAGATTAGCTGAGGTTAAGATGGTATCAAGGCCAGTTCCTTTTATCAACTGCCCAACACAGACAAGAGAAACCTTCTCAAGGTGCAGCCCACCCATGAACGCGAAGTATGAATGAGAAAACTCTTCCCCCATGGCCCACTGTATCATCTTCTTGATGGCATAAAGGGGCTGATCGGATCCACCCACTGCAACCTGGCCTGGGTTAAGATATCTTGTGTATGATACTGCTATTCTCATGACATGGAGCTGAAGACAACTAAGATATTTTCTAAACTCATGATTCGTGTGTGTATTGTGCTTCATGCTTTATAACATAGGCAGCGAATGAGATTCATGTCAAATATAGCTTTTTACAACCTTCAGGAGCTGATACGTGAAACGTGACCAGTAAAAATTAGTTTTCTTAAAATATCTGAAAAAGTAAAGGTTTTGAGGTATATGTTTGTTCATAATGCTTATATAAATGTGGTGCTTCTGCTTCTTTTGAGCCCATGATCAGCTCTCTGCGACATTCAGGAGCCGAGATACTGATTTCCAGGCCTTAAAAGTGGGCGTGGCCATTTCAGAGACTTCCCCCACCTAAAATTTTGGGCTCCTTGCGTTTTTTTCTTTATTGGACTCTAAATTAACAGAAAAACATAGGCTCAAATGTGAATGACTTTTTGCAGCCATTTTGCCTTAACTGACTAGACTAGGTCCCAAGCTTGTGTTGTCCAATAAAGGCGCCAATGCGCAGTAGGCGTCCGCGTTCCGCTCCTCGTCTAGGGCCTGCTCTTCCACTGTCAAAGGTCCCACGGGCTCGGTAAGAATGGTGGTTTTCAGCCCCACACCATGCATGCAACAGAGCATTCGCTCTTCCCACAGTTCATACTCATCGGCCTGTCCGTTGAATGTGGGCCACCTGCTCTTCTTCCGCTCCATCTCCCTAGGTAGCGTTAGCTTAGCTTAGCGTTCCGTTAGCTTCCCGGTAGCCTCTCTCGATGCTAACTAGCGTCACACTTGCTAACTTGCTACTCCGTGCTAACCTGCGCGCATCCCGCCATCCGAGGTTATCACACTTCGTGTACTTCTTTTATCAAACTACTAAATAATCCAACGTTATCTGGGCCCATAACCTGTTAGAAGACTAGACTAATACTTTATGTCTATCTCTGCGCAGATGAAGTGAATTATTAAACCGTTATAAAGAATCGTACTGACTACCGAACTTCGGCTGGAGGGAAAAATGCAGCCTCCGTTTATTCGGTCGTTTTGGGAGAAGAAGAAAATGAACAGCGTCTCAGTGACGTAATCAATCCGCGCATGCAAGCGCAACACCGCCCACTTGTGGACAAACAAAGTCGTAAACAAAATAATAGTACACAGTAACACATAGTCATACAAATACACTGGTGTCATATCTCAACACATGTCCTGGTGAGACAAGAGAAGGTGGACAAGTTCAGTACAACTTTTGGCAAGATACCATATAAAGTAATCAATAAAAAATGGAAACAAAGTAACCACTGAATCACCTACCAGAGCTCAGTACAGCAGAAACACAACCTGTGTTAAGAAGTACATCACAGAGGAAACAGGAGACCAACATGGGACAGAAAATTTGGAAGATGGGAATGCTGGTTTGAACCCAGGGCAACGATCAGGTATAGACTCTTCCAGATGTCCTGCCACGTGGGCTCTGTGCCTTCTGGGCAGCGGCTGCTTGGCATCTGACTCACTGGTCTTTGGGTCTGTCCCTCTCCCGATCAGACTGGAGGGCCAGTTTTCATGCTGAGGGTGATGGTTGCCCCTGGCACATTAACAAGGGCCCCCCCAGCGGGTCAGCAGGTCCAGGCCGATGATGCATGTGTTCCAAATGTTGGTGAACCAGAACTCGTACGCCAGCTCCTGGTCTCCACCCCAGACTCGCAGCAACTTCCTCTCTCTCATCCCAGCCTTTTCCCCAGTCACTGTCATCAGCTGGGTGTTGGTTGGGGACAATGCCAGTGAGAGTGGGCCGGTGGTGCCCGGGAGGATGCCAGGCCGCACCAAGGAAATGGGAGCGCCCCTGTCTACCAGGGCCCTGCAAGATCAACTGTCGAGTTGGCAGTCCAAATATAATCCCTTGGTGTGACCTAGGTGGCCAACCAGCATGCATCAGCCTTGAAGGGGGGCTAGAGACTGGAGTGGCGGTCTCTTCACTAGACCACTCAAGTTTTATTTATCGCTAAACATTTATTAGATTTCTAATTTTTCTTTCTACGACAATGAGTGGATATTTGGGTTGTACGTAGCATTGAGATCTGTCTATTTTTGGTACATGACATTAGGGTGTATTTGTCTTCTTTTTTCTTTCTCTTGTGCGTTTTTGAAAAACATTTTTCTTATTATTCGCAGTAGTCGAGTTTGTATTGTGCTGCACAACTTGCATATAGATTGAACCATACAGTACAGTGGGAATTGAGTTTGAAATGTATAGTACCTGAATTAACTTAAGAGTAGGTGAGAAGGGATAAGAACAAATAAGTGTATACTTCCTCCTATACTCCTTTTCCAACATGTAACAAATAATCTGATGCATACGGAGATTTGTTTTTCACTGAGTTTGATCAGATGGTTGGCAATGGCTTATCTGTATGATTCTTACACAGTCACACGAGTGGCTTCACTTTTTTGTAGCTTCTATTATTACTTGTGGTCAACACTGCAACATGATTGCAACATGATTGCAGTTGCAAAATACAGCGCAAGCACAACGTAATTTAGCAATGACACAAAGCTGTTGTAAAGTCAACAGCAGGTGGCGCTGCCCTCACAAGTCAGGGTAGGTCCTGCTTGAGCTGTTGTGTAAAGGCGCTTGCATTCATTGACCTGAAAGTTAAACGATCACAAAAATTAGTCTATATGAAGCGCTTATCCACAATACAGGAAACCCTTGCTGTAAGACAGTCTGTCCATTTTCCAGTTTTAAAATGAGGCCCCGCCTGCCTTTGAGAGTAGACACAGAGTCACACATTGTTGATTATGTGTCGTCTGGTGTGAATTACATTCAATAGTTTGCCACTGCTAGCAGCTCTTAATCCCTGAGTCCCATTTTAGGGATCATCTTGGTTTGACCCTATGGTACAGCAGCAGCTCAAGTGGCGCACATGTCATCAGCACAGATAAACAACACTCTGTTGTGCAAAAAACAATCAACTATAATAATTACACTGCTGATTCAGACACTATATGTACATCACTTGATTGTTTAATACTTAATTGCAATTGCTTTTATCTGTTTTTCAGCTGATTTTTTTTATTGTTGTCTTGGTAGCATTGTAAATGAAGTTCTCTCCCTCGACGTATTTCCAATGATTTAAAGAGATTATAAATATCAGTCGTTTAAAAAAACCCAAAAAACAACCCCCCCTTTACTTACGCATGCAAACCCACACTTTTCCTGTGAGGAGCTGACAGTCATTTCTTTTGTTTCCTACTGTCTGCACTTTAGTTCGTACTGTCTGTACGTGAAACAAAAACACGATCCAGACACGAAACAAATGCACCATGAGGGCGGCATGGTGTTAAGGAGGCAGTCACCTCGCATCTGTCTGCAATTTAGCGACTGTATATGCACACACTCCTCCGTACACGCGCGCGCGCACACACACACACACACACGCAGGATTACAGATCATTAATTACCATGGATACAAGTGTGTTCTGGTTTGTTTTGGTGTGTGAGGGTTCGTGTAAATTTGATTTGCTGTTTGGTTTCGGAGAGCTCCTGACAAGAAGCACACACTAGAATATTCTTATTTTTGGGGGAGAATAATCATGATAATGATAGTAACGGGCGTTTATACTGAGCGCAATTAAATTCGTAATTCAACTGTTTTGTGTGTACATAAATTCAGATATTTTAGTTTTGAATTCAGAGGAAGATCCATAGTGAATCATTTATACAGCATTCAGCCGTTTGTCATCACGTTGATCAGGTGACGTGGGCATGCGGGTTCGTTTTCTGTTGGTCCTAAATACTCTTTTGCTCCGCCCACCTGGGCGGGGAACCCCCACGCCGTCTCTCGATCATTTCCATCCCCGGTGAGGATAATCCTGCCTCCTGCACCTCCCCACCCACCACAACTTTGTCCCGCTGATCACCAAACGCGCCATATGTCTCACCGCGGCGAGCAAGCTATCTGTGGCTCTGACACCATCTGCAAGGTCGGAATCAGGACAGCTTGTTAGAAAATCAAGTGTCATCAGTGCCCCTTAGACAGGAGTTTAGACTGGGTCACCACGAAAAGTGTGTGCCAGTATTTGTCTTTGAATCAAAAGCACCATTTGCGCTTAGGGAAGGTGCAGCTTGGCTAACAAATCAATCGGTATTATACGTACTTGCAGTAAGACATTAGGAGAATCACCTGTTAACTCACCCATCTATCTATCCACGTATCTATCTAATCTGAGTAATCAATATTGGGACTCAAATAGGACACCTTACGTTTAAACGTAAGATACCATTTGTGTCTACAGCGAAAATCCAGGCTAAATGTGTTTAATCTCTTGAAATAAATTTGTCAAAATCCTGTTAACAGTAACTGTCACTAACAGTAGCCCTGTGTGTGTGTGTGTGTGTGTGTGTGTGTGCGTGCGTGTGTGTCCGTCCGTCGCAGACAGAGAGGGAGAAAGAGAATTATTGGGGAGGCGGAGTGACTGCCCATAGCCTGTGAGTTCAAGTGTGGGTTTATCAACCTGGCAAAGCATCACACAACACTCTTGCATGACTGCTTTTCTTTTTCTTTTTTTCTCTCCCCAACTTCCTCTATAAGAGTACAAGGGTGAGAGAGTGAACCGGGAATACCAGCAGCCGGCAGCCCTGGACCGGTTGAAACCTGTATTGGCTGAAACGCAAGACACTTCCTCCACGCTGTGCATCAGCAACCAAATCCAGACGTAGCTGGAAATGGGGAATGACTTGTGAACACAGGGTCCTAAATTCCTCTTGGCTTTCTTATTATAAGTATTTTACTAATCAGACGGACAGGCTGGTAAACAGACAGACAGACAGACAGACAGACAGACAGACAGACAGACAGATAGATAGATAGATAGATAGATAGATAGATAGATAGATAGATAGATAGATAGATAGATAGATAGATAGATAGATAGATGGCTATACAGACAGATGGCTTTAGTTGGACCAACATAAGGTGCATGGGCTGCACGGTTAGCGCAGTGACGGCAAAGCGCTATTCTTTCGTATTCAACAGTTTGTCGTCACGTCGGACGATTCGTGTGTCCTCGCAGGAAGCGATGATTAATTTCTTTAAAAAAATGTGAAATGTGCATAAGACGACGACAAACAAACAAGACGCCTTAACTAGCTCGTCGAATTTAGTACACGGCCCGTTCGTCCATGACAAGACCGCGTCGCGTCCAGAGCCTTTGGGAGTAATAGTTGTAAATGTCGATAAGCGAGCACGTTGTGCTTTCCGACGTCACCAGGCTGTCCACCGCCAATGAGAGGCGCCGATAGCGCAGCACGGCCCGCCACGGGTTCCATGTTGGACCACCCTTTTCTCAGAATCGCGTCGGAGCGGTCGAACGATCTGCGCACAGCTCGTCGACCCGCCACAGAGCGGGTTTTCTGTGTCCCAGGTACGAGGAGGAGGCGGAGGAGGTGGGGGGGGGGGGACGTCGTCGTCCGTTGTCCGTGGTGATGTTACGAACATAATTGTCTAGGTCCATCCACGACGCGGGCGTTTATTTCCACCCGTTATGATATGGATTAGGTTGGACTGCGCATCCGAAGGACGGGACGAAATTTGAATCGCACACCGAGGAAAGTGTGTTTGTGTCGAGATAACGTCGCTGAATCAGTGAGTATGTGGTGTTTTCTTAGTTTAACCCGCTAATTTGTCTAATGGTGGGGTGGGGTGGGGGAGTAAAATTAGTCCACCGGCGGTTTAGTCGTGTTCGCACAGAGGAAATTACCGAAAGCAGATAGGAGATAGGTTTAACACCGGGTGCATGCTGAAGCTCACTTTGCCCATGGTACAAGTCACCTGACCCAGTCCTGCAACAGATAAGTTTGTGCGTGAGAACTGAACTCCACATGGAGGCAGAGGCCGTGCAAACTTTTCATTTTGCAATTCAGGAAGTGTCTATTGTTTGTTGTTGAGATGAATTTGTAGAGCCAAGGATTAAGAAAAAAAAGCCGTTGGTCTTCCACACGGTCAGTCTGCGACCCATTTCTTTGTTTAGCTGACTCAGTGTTGTCTCTGGCCATAATCAAATATAGGACCCATGTTCCTCCGCTCCATACTAGTTCTCGGTCCTCCGTTTTTTGTTTTGTTTAGAAAGTCTCTAAAATGGGACATCATAGGTATTACTTTGCGATAGGGAAAAATAATCTGATAAAAAAAATTAACCTCTTGACCTTTTGCTCATTTGTTTGTTCGACAACCTTAGTTCACATTACTTGTGTGAAACCTACGCAAATGGTTAGGCTTGTCTTTTTTTATCCAAGTTGGGAAAAAAATGAAACTTAATCCAAAACTGAAATTCAAATTATTTGGACAGATTAAATGTCTTTTTTCTTACCTTTTTTTTTTTAGCAAATCAACTACTTTCCAGATGTTCAAGTGTGATTATAGGGTGTGGGGTGCAGGACCACAGGGTGGAATATGTGTGTCACTTAGATGACATTCCTGCCAGGCTTCTGGGTTTTTAAAGAGAGGGAAATTCTCACAGTGGAAAGATGTAAGGCTTTAATAAACGTCAGAAATATGTTTTCGGTTATCAAATTATTATTTTTTTATTTAGAGTCAACAAACAACAACATCAAAGCATGGAAGAGGAACATATACAACAGTCAAGCACATGCAACACCCAAAACACAGAAGGGCCACATGCAAGAAAAGGGGAAGAAGAAAAAAAAGCACTTTGCTTTGCTTCATTAAGACACTGGTGCCAAACTTCTTAGTGAGTCACAACAGTCGGTAGATTTAGACTTCCATCAAAAGTCTTTCCATGATTCTATGTCCCCACATGTTGTAACAAGCCTGGATCATTGTGCTTTAGCAGAGCCTTGGCTCAGGTTTTTTTTTAATGTAATTAAATAAGACTGTTGATAGATAGCGAGGCATGGAGGCAGTGAGAAGAATTTAAGATTACATTCTCTATGTAAGGTTAAGTTGATTGAGCTAATTCTTTAATAACTATTGCCCTCTGTGCACCCAAAGAGTTACACATTTACACTAACAGCAACTGCCCATCTGAGACACACAGTTGGTGTGGTTGATGGTTAAGTGTTTTACTTGACACTTTGTAACATTAAGAAAAGTGCAATATAAATAAAGTTTATTATTATTATTATTATTATTATTGAGGGCCCTGCAAGGATAATTTTACAGGGAGTGAAGAGCTGCACTTATTCACTCTCCCTGTGCAGATTCCCCAACCTGCAAGAACTTTAAACCTAAGAACAATTGGTCACATCTACACAAACTTTATTTTCTGGCCTTTGGGCTGTGGGAAAAAAAATCACTGAACAATAGCCAGCTTTTGTTGATCAACGGTTCTTGGGCGTCGAAAGGTATTAAAGGAAGGAAAAATCTAATATTTCAATTTGGGAGCTATAAGGCAGTCTCATGTTGGTGCAATTTGAATTTAAAGTACAGTGTTTTATGCATATTAACACAGATTAAAAGGGCCTTTGGAATATACCTTGTATTATTAACTAAAAATATATAAATTCTTGTTCATTGCAGTGATGTTCACTCTCACTGAAGTTGCATCCCTGAATGACATCCAACCGACATACCGTATCCTGAAGCCATGGTGGGATGTCTTCATGGACTACCTAGGGCTGGTCATGCTTATGCTGGCCATCTTTGCCATGACCATGCAAATCACCAAGGACCAAGTGGCGTGCCTGCCCTGTCTGGAGGAAACAGAGGACTTGCCAACAGCGGGACCCAACTCTTGCACAGGACAAAGTCCACAGGAAGCCACTAGCTCACCTGCAATCACCAGGCCCATATTGGTTGCCACTGCCCCATTAGCCTCTAAAGACTTACCAGATAGAGCTGTCCATGAGATCCACACCACATACCAACACACGAGTGCTGTGAAGGCAGAGAAATATACTGGACAGCCTCAGCCGACAGGGCTCAGCACTAACCTGGACTTTCAGCAGTATGTATTTGTCAACCAGATGTGTTACCATGTTGCCTTGCCCTGGTACTCTAAGTACTTCCCATACCTTACCCTCATCCATACGCTTGTACTCATGGTCAGTAGTAATTTCTGGTTCAAATACCCCAAAACAAGCTCAAAGATTGAACACTTTGTGTCTATTCTGGGTCGATGTTTTGAGTCTCCTTGGACTACAAAGGCTTTGTCTGAAACTGCCTGTGAGGACTCCGAGGAGAACAAACAGAGGTTGACTGGTACGTCCTCAGCACCAAAACAGGTATCGCTAGAGGGGAAGGAGGATGGCACCAATGCAAACTCTTCCACTCCCATGCTAGGAAATACTGGGGTGAAGTTCTCAGCTGATAAGCCAATTACTGAGGTCCCAAGTATGACAATACTTGACAAAAAAGATGGAGAGCAAGCGAAAGCCTTATTTGAAAAGGTGAGGAAATTTCGAGCTCATGTGGAGGACAGTGATTTTATTTATAAGCTTTATGTTGCCCAGACTGTTGTAAAAACTCTCAAGTTCATTTTGATATTGTCTTACACTTCAACCTTCATGGCTGCCATCAAATTTGAGCACCTCTGTAAGCCTGACATAAAACATTTAACAGGGTACAGACAATTCTTCTGTACTCACAACATGGCTTTTATGCTGAAAAAACTTCTCCTGAGTTACATGGCTTTGATATTGATTTATGGGATTGTGTGCTTGTACTCTCTCTTTTGGCTATTCCGACGACCCCTTAAAGAGTACTCATTTGAGAAGGTCAGAGAAGAAAGCAGCTTCAGTGATATTCCTGATGTAAAGAATGATTTTGCATTCCTCTTACACATGGTTGACCAATATGACCAACTCTACTCCAAGCGGTTTGGTGTCTTCTTGTCCGAGGTCAGTGAGAACAAACTAAGGGAGATCAGCCTCAACCACGAGTGGACCTTTGAAAAACTTAGACAGCTGGTGACTCGAAATGCACAGGATCAACAGGAGCTGCACCTCTTCATGATCTCTGGCCTCCCTAATGCAGTGTTCGATCTCACCGACCTGGAGGTTCTAAAACTGGAACTGATTCCAGAGGTAAGGTTCTCAGCAAAGGTCTCCCAAATGACCAGCCTGCAGGAGTTGCATCTTTGCCACTCCCCTGCCAAAGTAGAGCAGACAGCCTTTGCCTTCCTGCGGGACCATTTACGCTGCCTTCATGTCAAGTTCACTGATGTTGCAGAGATATCACCTTGGGTTTACCTGCTGAGAAGTTTGAGGGAGCTTAACTTAGTCGGGAATCTGAGCTCAGAAAATAACAAAATGATAGGTCTAGAGTCCATGCGTGATTTGAGGCACTTAAAGACGCTGTGCCTAAAGAGCAACCTTACAAAAATGCCCACAAATATCACAGAGCTGTCACCACATCTAATAAAACTAGTGGTGCACAACGATGGTACAAAACTAGTGGTACTTAACAGTCTGAAAAAGATGACAAACTTGGCAGAACTGGAGCTGCACAGCTGTGAGCTGGAGAGGATTCCACATGCTATTTTCAGTTTGACCAACCTTCAGGAGCTTGACCTCAAATTGAACAACATTCGAACCATTGAGGAGATCATCAGCTTTCAGCACCTTAAAAGGCTCACATGCCTTAAACTGTGGCACAACAAAATCATAACCATTCCATCCTCCATCGGCCAGGTTAAGTCACTGGAGTCACTCCACCTCTCGCACAATAAACTGGAGTCCCTGCCACCAGCCCTGTTCACCTTACTGAAACTCCGACACCTGGATGTGGGCCACAATTCCATTACAGTGCTTCCATCAGACATAAGTTTTCTCCACAACCTCCAGCACTTTGCCATCAATTCCAATAAGGTGGAAACACTTCCCAAGAATCTCTTCAAGTGCACCAAGCTCAAGGTGCTTTGTCTGGGGAACAATGGGCTCACCGTACTGCCAGAGACTGTGGGCCAACTGGTCCAGCTCACTCAGCTGGAGCTGAGAGGGAACTGTCTGGACCGACTTCCTGCCCAGCTGGGCAACTGCCGCCTGCTACGTAAAAACTGCCTGGTTGTGGAGGACCACCTGTTTGACACTCTGCCTGTGGAAGTGAGAGAGAGCATCAGTCAAGAGACCAATGTGTCTTTTACCAGTGGCTTATAGCACAAAGGTTTTAATGACAGAAACAAAGGCAGGCTGTCAGTTAGTTCTATGAGGGTTTATTGTTAACCTCACACAGTGTTGGAAATGTTGAACATTTTACTATTTTTTTTATTATTATATTCACTGAAAAAATAACTTATTTTGTTGATTATTTTGATAGTCTTAGTCTGTTGTAGTTGCACTAAATATGGATTATTTCTAGAAAGAAAGAGTGCGTTCTTTATTGTTGAGTGTATGATTTGATGCAACAATTCATTTATTGGCACTTAGCATTTCCTTGCCTCGTGTTAAAATAAGAAAGAAAATATTTTAAACAAAAACGTTTTAGCTTCTTAGTGTAATCTCACATTGACCAAAACTGTTCGTTGTAATGACATGTAGACTTTAACATAATTGTATTGTCCTAGGTACTCAGGTAATAATTGTAACTATGGGGAACAGTCTTTTGCCTTAACTGCTGCTATTTTTTTACAGCCAGGGCTTTCAAAACAAAAGCCAAAATGTTATTTTGTGTTTTCCTGTCAATCTACATTAATAGATTGTCCACAGAGCATCTAGTATACCTGGTGTATACTATGATTGAAACAGAGAGGCCACAATACACTCTCTTTCTCAACATTTCAATATTGTTAAAACCATTTCAAATCGTCACTGTGTTGTAGGTAACAGATTGAATTTGGATTAAAATGTGACGGCAGTAGTTCAGAGACTAGATGGGGCTAATGGTTGGAAAGGGAGAGCCAGAAATGAACTTTTGCCCTCATGTGGTAAATATTGTATACTGACTGAGCCCTATAGGAATTCTATCGCACAATGAAAATCCAATGTTTATTCAACGATTGCTGAATGCTATTTGTAACAATTGCTTTAGAAACATTATGCTTAATCAAACCTCTTTAAAAGACAAAAACAACTCTAGAGAGAGAGCATGGGAGACATGTTTTAAAGCTTTTATTGTTATTTTGTTCAATGGAATTTGTGTCATAATTGGTTTGATTAGGACTGCTTATCCTAAAAGTGTAACATTCAGAATTGTTTAAAGACGATGAACATGCCTGCCTTCATTGTTCCAAATGTATGTTAGTGTTCATAAGTGTTCTTCACTGATACAACTGGCGCTGTATCACCCTGATAATCACGTGTTTGAAGTTCACAACTTTACGGCACAATAAACCAAGATGATTTAGAGAAATTGTTTTGTTATTTGATTTTCTTGTCCTTCAAGTCAATGACTCTTTTGCATTCATAAGTGTAAACTCCTGCGGTGTTGCAAACTAGAATGCACTCAGCTTTAAGGAGAAATCAGTTCTTATTCTCACATAAGGCAAATTTAGACCAGCTTTAAAAGTTAAAAGCAAGAGCATATGATAAAATTTTGAAAGGAATATTAAAATTTAATCATACATTTAATTCCTTTATATTGATTTTTGACCATCCTGTCATGATTTGTAAACAAACACTCTGCCAAGGCTTTCTTAATGATATGGAGAAACAGTGGGGCAAGTCCCTACTCGCCTCAGTAACATTTTCACTGGAGATGACAGCAGTGATTTATTGAGGATGTAAACATGATACACATCAGTTAAAATCTACACTGAAGTTTAACTGGATGTAAAAAAAAATGACGCAGACATGAATGCACATAATGTCAAGATTTATTTTGGTTTCAAGTTTATCTCTGGATTTATCAATCTCGATAATTTTTGGTTTTGAATCTAGTTTTCTCATGTCAGTCACGCCGATCACTGCGACAATTGCTTTTGGTTGTTGGTTTATCAAAATGTTTTGCACATAAGGAACAACCGTACTCAACCAACAGGGGGCGACTTAACGGACTCCAACGTGTCAGGGGATGCCGCCGCCATCTGTTGTTGGAATTGAGTATCCGCCGGAAGAGGTGTTTTTTTTTCTTGTAAAGTTTTTATTTTATTTGTGTAGCACTTAAACAGTCATTAAACGCTTCACAGGTTAAAAAAAAAAGTAAGAAAATAAAGAAAAAAGATACGGCCAAATGATGCTGTAAAAGGAGCGCAGATTCAAACATTTGATTTTACACGCCGGAGTTATTGTCATTTAAACGGATTAAAAGCATAGTTATCGATCAGTAACGGGAGCGTAACGGTGTTTGAATATCCCATACCGATCTGATTTCTAATCTCCCAAAAGCTCTGTTGTAGAAAGAAGGTCTGAAACACACAGACCGGACCGGTGGAGGAGGTCGGGGAACCCCGGTCACGTGTTCTGGGCGTTGACGAGACGATGTACTATTTTTTGTATATTATACAAAATTTGAATACAAACCTCTGTGGCATATTCCAATAATCAAATACGTATATTGGTTTTGAAACACTACTAAAGACAAAAACAGAAGAAAAAAGCCCCTCCACACGAGAAGGGTCCTATTCCATCAGGGGGGAAAAGCACAATAAAGAAAAAAGGGAAAGTTTCAGGGCATTTCTGTCCCTCGTGTATTGAGGAGATTTTACAGATATCTTGAGATCATTCCCCCTCCGCTGATATGGGGCTTGACCTTTAAATATTTACATCTATGAAGAAAGCATTCGCCCAACAAAACCAAGTTATTTACCAGAAAATCCACGTTTTTCTCCTTCATAAGTACTCCAGCTTTAACCGACATCACGTTCAGAGGGAGCAACAATATGTTATGGAGGAATGACTCGAGAGGCAAAGATCTGTTTTTAATTGCAAGTGCTCTTTTATTTACGCAACCTTTTATACACACTCCTTTTTTTGCCATGTACAACTGTCATTTTAACTAGTACATATACACAACAGTGGCGTAACCAGGAATATTTTTTTAGGTGGGCCTGAGTGAAAATGGGTGGGCCAAAATTTTCCAGCAATAATCCTTCAAACAAGACGCAAATTCGAACACATTACAGCAGTAAACACATAACACAGGTTTTTAGTACGTGACCAAGATACATACTAAAACTTTAATAAAAACCCACTTAAACAAATACCACGCCAGTCATTCTCGCCAGGCTCTGCACAACCATTTAAACATCACTGAGGAAAACAGTCCGACTCGGTCTAAAAGATCATGATACAACATGTAAGCTATAGGCCTATAGTACACGTTTTACAGCAAAATGTGTAGACGCCGAGGGCGAGCGTTGAAGATCGAGATTATTTCATCATAGTCCAAAGAGTCAGTAAATTCCCTTTCAAAGGACAACAGGGATAGATTGTTGAGGCGTGCAATTAGCATGGAAGATCTTAGACATGTTTGATACGGCCTGTAGTGGAGTCTTTCAACAGTACATGAAGTCAGGGGAATGGTGATCATTGCCCTTAACAGTCTGTTAATGTTTGGGAAAACGTCAGAGTTGCAGCTGTCCAGCACTTCAATGAGGGATGGGTAACACTGACCCCTCTCCACTTTACGACGCAGTGCCTGAATGAAAACGGTCCATTCCGCGTCCTCAATAGATATCCGGTAATGATCACACGAATGCTGCAATGATTCTTTCTGGGCAAACGTAACTGATCCTGGTAAACAAGCAGCGGCTGCTCGCATGATGCCATACTGATCTTGCTGAAAGCGACTGTCCAGCTCAGTAATCTGCCTGTCCAGAATGTTAATCCATAGCTGCTTCAGGTCAGCGTTGTTCCTCACGTTTGTAGTTTTGCCCAAACTAGTGGTAACCACCGACTCATTGAATCTCGCGGGCAGCTTTCTCTCCCGAGCGCCGGTGACATCCCAGCTGGAGACGTCATTCTTTTCCATCAGTTCCTCTGTTAGTTTTAACACTTTGTTGAAATCACCTTGTGAATTATCTCTAAACTGTGCAAAACTGTCTTTGAGGCCTTGAATTAGATCTATGCAGTCAGTGACAGTCAATGAGCCACTCAGTAAACCTTTTGTTGCAAAATCACTGCTCTCGAATAATTTCCCGAATGTAACCAGCAAAAACAAAAAATTCTTCGTCTGAATTTGTTGCAAAAGTGATTCGGCTTCAACTTTAGTGTGACCACTAGTTTCGGAAAATTGTGCTATCGTTTCCAAGATAACGTCAAGTAACACCAAAACCTTGCTCACTGATCCTGACTTCGAGTTCCACCTTGTGTCTGTTGAGCGCTCTAACTCCAGGCATCGTCTGTTAGGATGAAGCTTTCTGTATTTCGAGGAGTTTAGCGTGTCTGTGCGCACCTGTCATGAAACTGTATAGAGAGTTCAGTGTCTCGAAAAAAGTGCTGACGTGTCCCGACACTTTCGATGCGGCGCAAAGAACTAAATTAAGACGGTGGGAATTACAGTGGACGTATACCGCGTCTGGAAAAGTGCGTTTTAAAATAACATGCACACCCCCTCTGTTCCCTGACATTACGGAAGCCCCGTCAAAGCTTAAACCCACGCACAGAGAGGGATCAAGTTCCGGTGGTTGCAGCACTTCTAAAATCTTCTCAGATATCGCGTTTGCACTCATATCACCGGTGTCTACAAATCCAATTGCTCTTTCTTTTATTGTCCCTGCATGAATGTACCTAATACACACAGCGACCAGTTCACGCTTTGACATATCCTTATATTCGTCCGCTAATATGGCATAGTAGGTGGCGGGTGATTCACGCAGCTCATCTTTTATCTTGCGCAACAGTAATGAGGCAGCAGATTCTGGCAATTCGTTCTGAATTTTTGCACTCATGAGCGTTGCATTTTTAGGCATTTGTTGAAGGCGACTTTGAATTTCTGGGTCGTATTTGGAAATGAATGTAAACAATTCTAAAAAATTTCCCTTGTTTAGTGCTTCTGCTTCCTCGCTTTCTTTGTGTCCACGTAATGACAGTTCTTGTTTTGCACAGAACATAACAATGTCCACAACCACCTTTACGTGATCACGATTTCTTTCCACAAATGAGCGGTCCATTGCCTCGGGGTTTAGTTGGTCTAGAACAGTCCCCCGACCTTGCAGGCTTGCTCTGTAACCCTCAAATTTACCAAGTGCAATACAATGGGGTTTGCCAGCCTGATGTTTCGAGCATGCCTGGCGGAGGTGCTTCCAATCTACAAACCCGCTTCGAAAAAACGTGTTTTCCATATGGGGCTCGGGGAAATGCCTACACATTTTACAGAAAACAGCGTTTCTTGCTGAGCTGTATTCAAGCCACTTAAATTCTTCATACCACTTATGGGAAAAAGAACGTAATTTTCCTGAAATGTTGGTTGCGGGGAACACTAATTTAGGCTGCGTGGGTGGCTCATCCACAGCAGACAAATCTGACGGTGGCATGGTCAAGGGAATCGTCTCACCGTCGTCAGAGGGGGGAGGAGAAGCTGCCTGCAACGGAGAAGCTGTAGCCTCCTCTGTCGTTCTCTCCGGCGGTATCTCACTCTCATTGGGCGGCTCAGTCGGTGCTGGAGCAGGTGTGCTTTCCTCCTCCTCCATCCGTGGCTTTTTAAAAAAGCGGAAGACTGAACTTTGTTTCGCCATTCCATAAGTTATGGCTAACTATTGGCTATTGGCTAGTTAGCAGCAGTGAAAAATACAGAGCGTGATGGTATGCGCGCTCAGATTTTGCAGTTCTACGTACGTAAAAGGGGCCGGCCTACATGCTTGTAAGCCAGCGTGATTGGGTGGGCCTGGGCTTGAAATGGGTGGGCCTGTGACAGGCCAGGCCCACCCGTGGTTACGCCCCTGATACACAAGCTCATTTATGACCCTCCTGATCTGAAATTGTCCTCGTCAACCCCGTCACTCGCAACTCTCCTGCTGTGCGACAGTTTGGCGGAGGTGGATTTTCACAAGCTGGAGACAGGCTCAAGGGTTTCCTGAAGGAGATGGGATGCTTCCTCTATCCAGTAGGCAAATCTCTGTCCATGCCTTAATACCACTGTATCATTTGGACAACAGTGACTTAATATAGCCAAGATACTGAAATTTTATCTGTAGTGTTAGTCATACCCTTCTATGCAATTATAGAAAGCAGTTGATTACAGTTAAAGCTGCTATGTGTAACATGCATTATCTGTGATTTTCTGATTTTTTTTGATTATCTGTGAACTGTTGTGCAATAAACTAAGACACTAAACACACTCACATTAGATTCCATGCACGGACTTAAACCCAGGCTCCTAAAGTCTTCTTGTGTGAGGCAGATTTGGCCTTGCTTCACAATCAGCTGTCCTGATGGCCGATTTTTGTTCAACACATACTTCAACTAAAAGTAAAGAACATTTGACATGATTAAAGAACAGAAAAAAAATACAAAATATACAAAGGTGTCACTGGAAGGAAAGAATGCTTATTAGATCATCCTGAAGAGGACTCAAGTCTTTCTCCCACTTTGCACCTGATGAAGCATATGGATGCTCCATGTGCCATTTAAATGTTGAATAACAGTGGTCCCGGAGAAACTTGCTCTCTGTTGGTGCATCTGATGATACACAAATATGTGACAATTACTGACAACAGGAATTTCAAACATGTATCCAATATTTTTGGACCCAGCATTTAATTGTTAAGAGTTATACTATATACACAGTGTATCTAACACCCTTACTTTTCAATCCATGGTGCTGACTTGTTAAAGTGTCTCCAGTCCATTTTTTTTGGGGTCCTGTGGAGATGAGAATATCATCACCAGCCTTAACTGAACATACTCTCACATACTTGTGCTTGAGATCTCTGAAGGTCTTTTGTTGCATGCTCTGTGCTCTCTCTATGTTGCAAAGAACCCACAAAAAGAACAGGACCCAATAATTAATATTTACATCAAATGAATATAGCATTTTCTGGTGTCTTCTCTTCAGTAAAAACCGTTTCATTGAGAAGTTTCATCTCATTGACTTTGGTGTCGATGTCATCTTCTGGGTCAGCAACTTCCAAATCATCTCCCATGGGACAGGCATTCATCACTTCTGGCAGACGTGGCTGTTGATGGAAAAGTTGGAAGTAGGGACTGTGCTTTGTGGAGTTCTGATCACAAGGAAGCTCCCCATTAATAACTAAATCTAATATCTACTACTGCTACTTTCGGATGCTCCCATTAGGGGTCGCCACAGCGGATCGTCCGTTTCCATTTCTTCCTGTCTTCTGTATCTTCCTCTGTCTAATATATATATATATATATATATATATATATATATATATATATATATATATATATATATATATATATATATATATATATATATATATATATAAAATCACCCTTGACACTGAACATTAATAATCACAAATTCATCAACTCAGTTTTAACATTGTAAAAATAAACTAAAATTTACATTATTAGTTGGGGATATGAAACAGTGGATCACTACTATGTCTCTTTCAAGTAATAAAATTGTAGATATTATATATATAAAATGTAGATGTGTTCAGACACAACCTGCTTTCCAGCTTTAATTCCATACACCACAGCAGGAAGGTGGAAGTCCCAGTCGTTGTGGTTGTCAATTCACATACTTTCTGATAGCATGCTTGATGTTCTGGTTGGTCCTTTCATTCTGTACCTGTCAATGTATTTGTGAAGTTGATGAATAAGCATAAGTGATTTAACAACAACAGATCTTATAGGACAGACATCCAAAGAACTACCTGTCCATTGGTCTGGGGATGGTAAGCACTGGAGACCATGTGCTTAATTTTCAGCATACTGAAAATGCTGGCATTGAGCTGCAGAGGAATGATCAGTTAAATTTGCAAGACTGAACTACTTGCAGACAACATATACAGTGTGCACCATAATTCATTGGACGGTGACACATTTTTTGTTATTTTGGTCCTGTGCTATAGCACTTTGAGTTTGAAAGGATACAAACTGTACTCTCGCCTTCCTGTTCTTCAGGCTTATCAGCAGTTTGCATCTTGTAATGTACCCTCTGTAGTCCTGCTGGTGTAGTCTTGTACGTATGGTAGAGTTTGACGCAGCTACACCTGCATCCAGGAGAGTGTTTGTGATTTGTTGGGCTGTTGTCAGGGGGGTTTTCGTCACCATAGAGTATTCTCCGGTCATCCACTACAGTGGTCTTCCTCGGTCTACTGGGTCTTTTTACATAATTGAGTTCACCAGTTGTTGTTTTCCCCCCCATTAGTGATAAACCAAACAGCTGACTTGGGCATGCCCAGGGTTTTTGCGATGTTCCTGATTGATTGATTGATTTTAATTTCTGAGCCTTATAGAGATGTCCTGATACCACTTTTTCACTTCCGATACTGATGCCGACACCAGAGCTTTGGCTATCTGCCGATATCGATATCAATCCAATATTTTGTTTTACTCTTGTACCACTACTACTACTACAACTACTACTACTACTTTCAGCTGCTCCCGTTAGGGGTCGCCACTGCAGATCATGTTTCCATCTCTTCCTGTCCTCTGCATCTTCCTCTGTCACGCCAGCCACCTGGATGCACAAATAATAATAATAATAATAATAATAATAGCAATAATAGTAATAATAATAATAATAATAATAACAACAAAATACACGGAAACACTTTGCTTATGATAGCCAATTACCAACCTAAAAACATCTCACTCAAATGGAGAACAAACAAATACTTCCCCAGTATATATTTCACAAAAGTTGGTTATGAAAGACTGCCACCCTTTATTCACACACACACACACACACACACACACACACACACACACACACACACACACACACACACACACACACACACACACACACACACACACACACACAACCCAAAAACACCCAAACAAACAAAAACCCAGGTACTGCAGTACTTAAAGCGAACAGGTTTAAAGTCAAAACAATCAGCATTCAGCATTGTAAAAAAAAAAACACAAAACTATCCCTTACAGTGAAGATATGTGCAAATGGCACTGTAAAACACAACTTAAATATCGTCACCGTCTTAAAATAATGGCCGAAGTCATATTTTAAAGTTTTTCAAAAATCAGAATAAACTGACAAATTTTGTTTCAGTTTCAGTTTATTCTGTTTTTTAAAAAACTTGGAAATATGACATAGGTCATTATTTTAAGAAGGTGACGATATGTATAACATTCCAAATAAATAACATAACATTGACAAACACAGTTTAAACTGACTTTACTGACCTAGCTGCCTTATTTTTAAATTTTGCATTCGGCTGTTGGATTTTTTTCCACTCTAAGATACCTCCACACCACTTACATGACAATTGCACATGTAGTTAACGTTCATACTCTTGCGACTAATTCCACTACTGTTGTTATCACTTCACACGCGCGGCGCGGGACGTGCTAATATGAAGAAGCCAGAAAGAGGATGTTACACATTCTTGTACAGGGGGCGGTGGGACTCAGGTGGCGGTATGCAACTTAAAGTTGTTTGAGATCCGCCAGTAAACTGAGGGAAGAAGAATAAGCGACGACGAAGAAGAAAAAAATGAATTCGACGAAGAAGAAATAATATTGTAACGTGCACGGATAAATAGACTCGCTAGCCCTTGGCTAACGGGTCTGACCCTTTAGTCGACTGGTTAACGTTGTCGCCTGTGGTGTGGGAGCCACGGGTTCGCGTCCCGGTTGTGGCGGTCCCCTCTATCGGAAGCGCTTCCCGAAGGAGGGTGGTAGTGTAACGTCCATCCATCCATTATCCAACCCGCTTATCCTGCTCTCAGGGTCGCTGGAGCCCATCCCAGCAGTCATTGGGCGGCAAGCAGGGACACCCTAGACAGACCGCCAGGCCATCACAGGGCCGGCCGACACACGCACGCAAGCGCACGCGCGCGTGCACACGCCTAGGGGAAATTTAGCACGGCTGATTCATCTGACCTACATGTCTCTGGACTGTGGGAGGAAACCGGAGTCCCCGGAGGAAACCCACGCAGACACGGGGAGAACATGCAAACTCCACACAGAGGGCAACCCGGGACAACCCCCAAGGTTGGACTACCCCGGGGCTGGAACCCAGAACCCTCTTGCTGTGAGGCGACCGCACTAACCACTGTACCATCGTGCCGCCCGGTTGGGTAATGTGCACGGATAAATAGGCTCGCTAGACCTTGGCTAACGGGTCCGACCTTTTAGTCAACTGGTTAACGTAGTCACCCATGGGGCGGGAGACCCTGGTTCACGTCCCGGCTGCGGTGATTCCTGGCTGCCACCCCCCCCCCCGAATTCGCTACAATATATAAGCATTTAGGCGATGGTTAAAGCTAGATTTCGACCCGATGCCGTGGATTGGATCGGGACATCCCTAAATGACGGCCAGTTTAATTAATATGCATCGACACTGCTGCCTTCCTCATGTTGTCACACCCCAACAACAATCTCCAAAGGCAACTGCGAAGTGTAGAATCAAGGGTAGACAGCAACAGTTTTCTTCTGTATTCACTAACGACACAAATGAATACACCTACCAAACGAAACCCATATGTGATGCCAATTCAACAAATACTTGTAACTTATAACGGGGGGAACAAATACAAAAGGTGCTGTCATTTCTAAACGGTTCATTTGATATGGATGAAAAGACCTTCAAATTAAAGCCGACAATCTGCACTTCAACCTCATTGTCATCGTATCCTTTCAAACTCAGTGCTAGAGCACAGAACCAAAATGACAAAAAATGTGTCACTGTCTAATGAATTATGGTGCTCACTATATGTGGAGAGTGAGGTAGGAAAAAAACATTATTAAAGAGACTTTCACAAAATTTCACCTCATTGACACACTCCTTCCCTTGGTCTGTGTGATTTTCCTGACCATGCCAAACATGTATAACTTCGAAATTATTGTTGCAGACACCTCAGTTGCTGTCTTAGATTGCAGAGGCTCTGGAATCACCCACTTTGTGTGAAGGTCTGTCACGGTAAGGACATAGTATCTGTTGTTGCGTGTTGTTTATGGCAGTGGTCCAATCGAATCCAAATGTAGCGCTATCTATCCCTTTAACGAGTTCTCTATACAACTCGGTATCCAATAAACTATTGAAGTATGTTAACTTCGCTTCTTATGTGTTTAAAGTATGTTCTAAAGGCTCTAAATGTCTTACAGTGTCATCTGGTAACTCCAACTAAAAAGTTTGACTACCCCTTTAAGGCGCTTAAATATGGCATATGACCCCTTTAAGGCACTCTAACATGGTCTAGACACCTCAATGTGTAACCGATTAACTTATATTAAAACGGTGGACTAGCCCTTTAAGGTTCTAAAATATGGTGTATTAGCCCTTTAAGGTTATATACTATGGTCTACACCTCTCTGGGTGTCACTAGGTTACTTCCAGTAAAAAGGTGGACTAGCCCTTTAAGGTTGTCTCAACATGTCACTTACCATAGCCTAGACACCACAGGAATAAACACACATGAATAATCCACACTCACACAGGTACATAGAATTATACATACAAATGTATTATGAGTAATAATTATTAGAATGAATGAAAGTAATAAGCCTCAATGGCTAACAAGCATCTGCATTCATATACACACAAATGAATCAGACCAACACATTAGCATACAGCTCAACAACTCTATAACTAAGCCGGCCTTAAAAATAAAAGAAAGTCAACCCCCAGTTGCAGGCCTGTTTCTTTATCGGGTACGTTGGGACCCTAACCAGCCCTCTTCGCTCCCCTTGGAAGCCCGCACATCCAGCTTGTACTCACAAAGAATGAATGCTCCTCATCGTCTCGCGCTTCCCCCCGCAGCGCAGCAGCGAACGTCAGGCAGGCAGCCATCCTAGCTAACTGGCTAGTTAGCCGTTAGCACCATCTCACGGTCGAACCGTGCGCTCGCCTCGGCAGCACAACACGGCAACAGACGACTCCTTCTGCGTTCCTCGATGGTCGCATGAACACAACACTACACTGTAACTGATAACGTTACTTCGCTAAACTAGAAGACGGCCCGACTCACTGTGGGGCAAGCCCCTTACCGCATCCAGTCCATTCGCGCGTCTTGCTGTGCTAGCAACGAACACCGACTCCGTAACGTCGCTGGGTCCACATATGGGACTGACGAGTTGTCAGTTTGTCTCCCCAGTCCGCACAAACACTTCCCGGGATGGGTCTCGGTCAGACACCCGCACACATCACTGTTCAATAAACTTCAATTACATTTCTCTCACCGCAAAATAGCATATAACGACTCGACATCAAACTGCTCCGTTTTGCTCACACAAGGGGCGAGTGACCTCCCTGCTCTCCCAGTTCAGTCTGCTCACGCTGACGTTCCCCGCTGCCCTCTCAACCAATCACATTCAAGGTAAGTTATTCTCTCCACAGCCAACCAATCACAACAATGGTAAGTTTTCAACAATAAAAGTAAAGGCATTTCACATTGGTAAACAACTGTTTTGCGGAACAATATCAACAATATAATATATTCATATTCAAAAGGTAAACAAAATAACGAACATAGGCCAAACTCTTATCTAATAGTGCAATATAATATATCTAAGGCCTATAATTTAACCACAGGGTTACACAAACCAAGTGCCTCCCAAGCTTCTCTTACCTGTAGTACACAAACTTGTGAATAGCATGTTAATCCACATTAGTCTTCACTCAAGTAAAACATCGTAAGCAGTACCTTGATGGAATTTAACACTGGCGCAACAGTCTTGATGGGAATCATTCAACTGGCAGCAGTGACAACATCTGACCTGAAAGACAAGTTAATACAAATGAATACATTTTTAAAACAAAATTGATGTCTAACATATTGAAAGGCCAGTTGATACAAGTTGATGAGGGCAATAAAAAAAACTTCTAAATCAAGTAGGTATCTAACAAGGTATCTAACAATATCCCACCCTACAAATGTTCTACCTGTAAAACACCAATTACAAATTGGGAAATCGTGTGGCCGTTTCATTTTATGCAACACCACAAAAAGCCAAAAAATCATGTCCAAGTCTAAACGAATCAGCAGATGTGTCAAGTAACAGGCATATATCATTACCCAATCTTTAACATCCTGTATCAGTTTAGGCCAGTAGTAGCCAGCCATAACCCCGTTTCTGGTGACTCTGATGCCATTGTGATTTCCAGTACCAGGGTTATTGTGGCACTCCGTCAGAACAGATCTCTTTTGTTCCTCTGATAGCACAACTAGCCACATGTACTGCCTGCTGGGGCCAGTGTAGAAGAGTATGTTGTCTGTTTTAAGAGGAAAAAAAGAAAGACTGAGAAAGTTGCAGTTCAAATTAAAAGGAAATGACTATATACCTAATTGAGATTTAACTACATTAAACATAAAGTCAATTGTGAACTGCTTCTACTACTCAGGTACAGGAGTTGAACAAGTACAGTTAGTTTTTAAACAGAGGCGGTACTGGGGGGGGGCTTAAGCTCCCCAAGAAAGGCTATAGCACCCCCAAGAAATTTTGTAACTTCAACCAATAAAATCAATTGTTCGACTGTGTGACATTATCTGGTCGTCACACAGTCGAACAATTCATTTTATTCAGTGATAAAAATGAAATGTGTGAAGAAGTTTACAAAATAAATTAATAAATCAGTGTACAATATAAATTAATTGTAAATTAAATCATGAAATGAATTGTTCGATTGTGACATTATCTGGTCATTATTGGTCATCTATTAATAGTCTGATCCTATTAATAGATGACCGATAATACATTATTTACAGTACGTTCGCTAGCACCGCCAAGCATTTTAGTGATAGCGCTTAAAATAGCAGGTGTGGTTGGCTAATGGCTGGTTGGGCTTGTATTAAACAAGCCCAACCAGCCATTAGCTGGTGCATTCTCAACACAGAAGTCAATGACCAATATCGTCCAAAATGGATTGTTTCCTGGTTTCCAAACGGCCACGTTTTGTGGATGATCAACCTGCAACAATTGATAGCAAGTCTCCTGAAACAAGTTTAGAGACGGGAGATCAGCTAGAGCAGGAGGAGAATCAAGAAGAGGCTTGACTGTACCTGGCTAGAAAAGGCTGAGGTCCAGAACAATCTCCGCCTCTCTCTGGCTGAAAACCTGGAAGACATTGAGCTTCTCTTGAGCACAGATGATTCCATTGATAGGAAATGTCTTCTGTGAGCTCCAGACTCTATGAGGCAGCATCCCTATCCATCGGTTACAAGAGCAGAAAGCACCAGGACTGGTTCAATGACAACACAGGCACAATAACTACCATACTCAAAGCCATGCACAAAGCACACAGTGCTGTCCTCAACTATCCCACATCAGCTGCACTCTGGCAACAATGGCAAGCATCCAGGAGAGAGGTGCAGTCAAAATTGCGTGCCCTGCAGAATGAGTGGTGGATATCGAACGCAAATGAAATACAAACCCATGCCGATAGAAATGATATGCACAACTTTTATGAAGCAGTGAAAACCATCTACAGCCCAAGAAACTGCTCTGTCTCCCCCCTGAAGTCTGATGATGGTACCACCCTCATAAAGGATCAGAAACTCATCACAAAAAGATGGGCAGAACATTTTGAGACTCTTTTTAACCAGCCCTCCCCAACAGATCCCTCAATCTTGGATGAACTACCTGTCCGCCCCACCATCCAAGACCTTGACCTTCCACCAACCTTTGAAGAGGTTCATTGGGCAGTTAGGTCGCTGAAAAATAACAAGACCCCTGGCCCTGACAGTATCCCTGCAGAGAATTTTAAACAGGGAGGCTACCCCTGCACCTGTGCACTTTTCCTGTTCATCTCACACATATGGAAGAATGAAACCATCCCTCAGCAGTGGAGGGATGCTAACATCATCTCCATATATAAAGGCAAAGGAGACAAGTCCCTCTGTGGCAACAGCCATGGCATTTCACTACTGGCTGTTGCTGGAAAAGTCCTGGCCAAACTCAGGCTGGTAAAAAACATCTCAGAGGAGCTGTTGCTTGAGTCACAGTGTAGGTTCAGGAGGAATAGGAGTACTGTGGACATGGTGTTCACAGCACAGCAACTCCAGGACAAGTGTAGGGAGCAACACCAGGACCTCTTCATAAACTTCATCAATCTGTCAAAGGCTTTCGACACAGTCAACAGGGACATCCTATGGAACATCCTCCTGAAGTTTGGCTGCCCACGAAAGTTTGTGAACATCCTTCAAAGATTTCATGTGGGGATAATGGCACATGTGACCATTGGAGGCCAGGAATCCAAGCCCTTCATGGTGTGCACCAGGGTATGTCAGGGGTGCATCCTTGCTCCAGTTCTCTATAACATCTTCCTCCTGTGTGTGACATTGCTGCTCCACGAGGAAATCAGGAAGGACGGTGGGGTTACTGTGGACTTCAGACTAGATGGAAACCTATTTAACATCCGTAGGCTCCAAGCGGTCACAAAAATGACATCTGAGTACATCATCAAGTTACAGTACGCAGATGATTGCGCAGTTGTGGCCCACACATCGGAAGCCCTGCAAGCTACCCTTGCAGCTGCTGCAAGGGCGTATGGTAGGCTGGGGCTCTCTATAAACGTGGCAAAGACTGAAGTAGTATGCCAGTGGGCATCTACTCCTCCATCTCATTCACCAACCTTCACCATCTCTGACAAACCACTTGCAACAGTGGAATCCTTCAAATACCTGGGCAGCTTCCTCTCTGACGACTGCAGCATCGACAGGGAGATACAAAACTGGATTAAACAAGTGTCATCCTCTTTTGGCAGACTTAGGAGAAGGGTCTTTCAAAACAAAGACCTCAACCCCCGCACAAAAATATCTGTCTACTTGGCAGTTGTCATCACGACTCTCCTCTACAGCTGTGAGGCGTGGACCCTGTACAGTCACCACCTCAGGATGCTTGAGGCCTTCCACATCAGATCCCTACAATGCATCCTGAGGATAACTTGGCGTGACCAAGTGCCCCATACTGAAATACTCCACAAGACCAACTGCATCAGCATGGAGGCTACTGTCACCCAGTACCAACTTTGCTGGCTCAGTCATGTCATCAGGATGCCAAAGGAGCACTTACCGCGTTAAGTGCTGTATGGCCAGCTACATCTTGGCCGCTGATTGGCAGGGGGCCAGAAAAACGGTACAAAGACCAACTGAAGACCATCATAAAAAAGTGGGGCCTGAACCCGAGCCAGCAGGAGGACACTGCCGCCCAACGCTCCATCTGGCGGCAGCTCTGTAAACAAGGGGTGCAAAAGCTCGAGAAGGACCGAGGTGATCGATGGACCAGGAGATGTCTGAAGAGACATGAAGCCAGTACCGCACCTACACCCCCAGTCAGTGATCTCACCTGTTCTGTCTGTGGCAGACAGTGTGGATCGCGGATTGGGCTTTACAGCCATAAGAAAACTCACAAGTGACAGAGGCAGGATTGTCATCATTGGACATGACGGACAACCTTAAGCAAGTAAGCAAGTGTGTGGGTGTAATTTCATCACCAATGGCCAACACTGTGTGTGTGTGTGTGTGTGTGTGTGTGTGTGTGTGTGTGTGTGTGTGTGTGTGTGGGCCCTGTGATGGCCTGGCAGCCTGTCCAGGGTATCTCCCCACCTGCTGCCCAACGACTGCTTAGATAGGCTCTAGCATCCCCGCAACCCTGAGAGCAGGATAAGTGGTTTGGATAATGGATGGATGGAAGTTATTCTTTAGTCTATGAGCTGTGCACTCATTGCTTAATAGGGAACCAGCAGCATTGTTATATACCTGGAGATGTATGTTATGCTAGATGTCTAGCAGTTTGTTATGGTTTTTGGGATACTGGAGAGAAATGAACCCAGCCACTGAGGATGCAAAAGCCAGTGCATTCTTAGTGCTGGTCACAAGCCCGGATAAATGGGGAGGGTTGTGTCAGGAAGGGCATCTGGCTTAAAATCTTTGCCAAATCAAATATGCGGATCATAAGTCAGATTTCCATACTGGATCGGTCGAGGCCCGGGTTACCAACGACCACCACTGGTACTGTTGGCAAGCAGGGTGCCGATGGAAACTATGCTACTGTTGGGCAAATGAGAGGGGGAAGGCATGTCCAGGGGCAGCTGGAGAGGAGGAAGGGTAGGAGTGTGGAAGTGAGAGTCGGAACCTTGAATGTTGGTACTATGACTGATAAAGGGAGAGAGCTGGCTGATATGATGGAAAGAAGAAAGGTTGGTATACTGTGTGTGTAAGAGACCAGGTGGAAGGGGAGTAAGGCCAGGAGTATCGGAGGTGGGTTCAAACTCTTCTACCATGGTGTAAATGGGAGGAGAAATGGGGTAGGGGTAATTCTGAAGGAAGAGTATGTCAAGAGCGTGCTGGAGGTGAAGAGAGTGTCAGACAGAGTGATGAGTATGAAGCTGGAAATTGAAGGTGTATTAATGAATGTTAACAGCACATATGCCCCGCAAGTTGGGTGTGAGATGTAAGAGAAAGAAGAATTCTGGAGTGAGATGGATGAATTGGTGGAGAGTGTACCCAAGGGGGAGAGAGTGGTGATTGGAGCAGACTTCAATGGGCATGTTAGTGAAGGAAACAGGTGATGTGGAGGTGATGGGCAGGTATGGTGTCAAGGAGAGAAATGCAGAAGGACAGATGGTGGTGGATTTTGCGAAAAGGATGGAAATGGCTGTGGTGAGTACATATTTCAAGAAGAGGGAGGAACACAGGGTGACATATAAGAGTGGAGGAAAGTGTACACAGGTGGACTACATCTTATGTAGAAGGTGCAATCTGAAAGGGATTGGAGACTGCAAGGTGGTGACAGGGGAGAACGTAGGTAGGCAGCATCCGATGGTGGTCTGTTGGATGACTTTGGAGACCAAGAAGAGGAAGACAGTGAAGGCAGAGCCAAGGATCAAATGGTGGAAGTTGAAGAAGGAAGACTGTTGCGTGGAGAGTTACCAGATGGCTGAGCAACCACTGCAGAAATGGTGAAGGAGAAAGCTAGGAAGGTACTTGGTGTATCATCCGGACAGAGGAAGGAAGACAAGGAGACTTGGTGGTGGAACAAGGAAGTACAGCAAAGTATACAAAGGAAGAGGTTGGCAAAGAAGAAGTGGGATAGTCAAGAGAGATGAAGAACGTAGACAGGAGTACAAGGAGATGCAGCGTAAAGCGAAGAGAGAGGTGGCAAAGGAAAAGGCGTATCGTGAGTTGTATGAGAGGTTAGATACTAAGGAAGGCAAAAAGGACTTGTACTGATTGGCTAAACAGAGGGACCAAGCTGAGAAGGATGTGCAGCAGGTAAGGGCGTGCAAAGATAGAGATGGAAATGTGCTGACAAGTGAGGAGAGCATGTTGAGAAGTTGGAACGAGTACTTTGAAGGGTTGATGAATGAAGAAAATGAGAGACAGCGAGAAGGTTGGATGATGTGGGGATAGTGAATCAGGAAGTGCGGTGGATTAGCAAGAAGGAAGTGAGGGCAGCTCATTTCCTTCTTAATAATTTAAGAGGATGAAGAGTGGAAAGGCAGTTGGTCCAGATGACATACCTGTGGAGGCATGGAGATGTTTAGGAGAGATGGCAATCGAGTTTTTAACTAGATTGTTTAACACAATCTTAGAAAGTTAGAGATGCCTTAGGAGTGGAGAAGAAATATACTGGTACTGATTTTCAAGAATAAGAGCAATGTGCAGAACTGTAGCAACTACAGAGGTATAAAGTTGATCAGCCACAGCATGAAGATATGGGAGAGAGTCATAGAAGCTAGGTTAAGAGAAGAGGTGACAATCAGCGAGCATCAGTACGATTTCATGCCACAAAAGAGCACTACAGATGCGATGTTTGCTTTGAGAATGTTGATTGAGAAGTATAGAGAAGGCCAGAAGGAGTTACATTGTGTCTTTGTGGATTTAGAGAAAGCATAACAGGGTGCTGAGAGAGGAGGTGTGGTATTTTATGAGTAAGTCGGGGGTTGCAGAGAAGTATGTAGGAGTGGTGGACCTACTACCAGTGGTGCTAGTCTTGCCACTGGTAATAGGTGGTCTCGGACGAGAGAGTGGGGTTGATGATGCACAACTCTTCCTCACTTTAATCATCACGCAAGCCATCTGTCATCCATCACAGGATGACTAGATGGTCCTCGTCGCTGCGACAGATGAATAACAGGAGTGGTGCAGGATATGTATGAGGGAAGTGTGACAGTGGTGAGGTGCGTGGTTGGAAAGACTGATGGGTTCAATGTGGAGGTGGGATTACATCAACGATCGGCTCTGAGCCCTTTCTTGTTTGCAATGGTGATGGACAGGTTGACGGACGAGATCAGGCAGGAGTCTCCGTGGACTATGATGTTTGCATATGACATTGTGATCTGTAGCAAGAGTACGTTGCAGGTTGAGGAGAACCTGGAGAGGTGGAGGTATGCACTGGAGAGAAGAGGAATGAAAGTCAGTAGGAACAAGATGGACTACATATGCGTGAATGAGAGGGAGGACAGTGGAATGGTGAGGATGCAAGGAGTAGAGGTGACAAAGGCATATGAATTTAAATACTTGGGGTCAACTGTACAAAGTAACGGGGAGTGCAGAAGAGAGGTGAAGAAGAGAGTGCAGGCAGGGTGGAGAAGAGTGTCAGGAGTGCTTTGCGATAGAAGGGTACCAGCAAGAGTGAAAGGGAAGGTTTACAAAATGGTTGTGAGACCAGCTATGTTATATGGTTTGGAGACAGCGGCACAGACGAAAAGACCGGAGGCAAAGTTAAGATGCTAAGATTTTCATTGGGAGTGATGAAGAAGGACAGGATTGGGAACGAGTATGTTAGAGGGGCAGCTTTGGAGACAAAGCAAGAGAGAGAGGCAAGATTGAGATGGCTTGGACATGTGTGGAGGAGAGATGCTGGGTATACTGGGAGAAGGATGTTGAATATGGAGCTGCCAGGGAAGAGGAAAAGAGGAAGGCCAAAGAGGAGTGTACTGCCCTCGCAGTGCATACTCTTGTGCAGAGCTAGCCAGCCAGTTAACATCCAAAAGTCCTCCAATAAACATACAAGGCTTGACTTTTCTTGTATTTTACTGAAGTCTTGTTTCCTCTTTTGGTTTTTTGCTTTTGTTTTTGTAAAAGTGAAACATAACAGAAATAAGAAAATAAATCGGTATACAGACATCAACATAGTCATATTGACAGTAAGTATTATACACATAAGTACATAAATGCACATTTCCTACCAAAATATAAAGCAGCAATGTACTGTATAGAAACACAGCTCAACTACCACAACTACAAATAAAAAAATCATTAGTGAACAGAGCTAACTACTGCTGTTGCTGCTAACTAGCAGAGCACATGCTAACTAGCAGAGCGCATGTTTACCAAAATGATAAAAAAGTTTCGAACATGATAATCCTTAAGAAATTGTGTTGATAATTATTTACATGTACGTAACTTACAGACAAATGGTCTCCAAAGCAGAAGCGTATCGAAATACATTCAGAAAAAACATGTATTCACCACTGTTGTGGTGTATTAGATCGAGCACTCGGTGCTCGATTGTGTTGGACTGTCACCACTACTGAGTTCTGTAATACACTGGTCGAGCCTAGTAGTGTGTGATGTCTCCGTCAGTAAAGATCAGACTTGTGCCGCATCCTCGTCTCTGTGTACTTATATATATTAGTGATTAAGTTAGTAACCCACGAATAGTAACACTACAATAGTGTACATAAGAGAAGCCACAACATGGTGTCAGAAGACGGAGTACGGTATAATTCGAGGGCGGTACTTCAACGAGTTCGCTGGTAGTTGAGGCAGCTAGCTAACACGTGCTAGCCTGAGCACAAATATGGAACAGTTCAAGCCGCCACCACCGCTGATACTTACCGGGAATGTCGCAGAAAACTGGAGAAGATGGGAGCAGCGTTTCCAGCTGTACATGACCGCTTCAGGTGCGTTGGATAAGGAAGAGACGGTAAAAATAGCCATTCTGCTTCACACCATCGGCAAGGAGGCGCTAGAAGTGTATAACACACTCACCATCATCCCAGAAGGAGACGACGAATCGATGGAGGACGTTCTGAAAGCCTTCAAGGACTACTGCAGCCCTCGGAAGAACGTCGTGTTCGAACGCCATCAATTCTGGTCGCACACGATGTCAGCAGGAATATCGGTGGACAGATTCATCACAGAGCTGCGCCAGAAGAGCAAAGACTGTGAGTTTGGCAGACATGAAAATGACATGATAAGGGATAAATTAGTGTTCAGCATAAATGATGCCCGTTTGAAAGAAAGACTGTTACGTGATAATGAGCTTACTTTGCGCAGGGCCGTAGAGATATGTAGATCAGCCGAGCTCGCTAAGTCACAAATACAAGCGATGCAGACGTCACATGTTGTCCAAGACGCCTCAGTGGAGGCATTGAAGAAAGCAACAGGGCAAACGCGCACGGGCAGCTGGAACAAGAACAAAACGAGCAGCAAGAGGTATGTAGCAACAACTCTGCCACAAGTGTGGAAATAAACATGAGCCCCGTCAATGCCCAGCTTATGGTGCAGTGTGCCACAAATGTGGTAAGAACAATCATTTTTCCAAGGTGTGTAAATCAAGCACTGAAAAAAGCGGCAATTACAAGACAAAGACAGTGCATAATCTAGAAAGTGAAATTGATTCCTTATATATAGGCATGATTGGAAAACACAAAAACAAAGCAGCCCACCAAGCTAAAGGCACTGTATGGCGTGAAACAGCCACGGTCAGAGGCGTAGCAATTAACTTCAAGTTGGACACAGGCGCCGATGCAAATGTGCTTCCTATACGCGTATTCCGGCAGCTACCAGGTCCCGTTCAGTTACGGCCCACAAAGACTGTGCTGATTGCTTTTGGTGGTGCACGACTACCCTCAGATGGTGTTGCATCTCTAGATTGCCGCACATCTAAGCATACGGCTATATTGGACTTCCATGTGTCTAGCTGAGCTGACAAGCCAATCCTGGGTGGAGATGCGTGTGAAGAGCTGCAGCTGGTCAGAAGAGTCGAGGCGCTTGCAGTGGAGTCCCCACAACCAGCAAAACCTCCGGCCACCAAAGAGGAGCTGCTGCAGAGGTATGCAGAGGTCTTCACAGGATTAGGCGAATTTCCTGGAGTTCATCACATACACATTGACCCCAGCGTCACGCCTGTGATTCACGCGTGCAGGAACGTACCACTCTCCATCATGGACTCACTAAGAGAGACACTCACAGACTTGCAGAACAGGAAAGTCATAACTCCTGTCAATGAACCTACAGAATGGGTGAACAGTCTTGTTGCCACAAAGAAAAAAAATGGTGCGCTAAGGGTATGTTTGGATCCTTGCAACCTGAATGAGGCAGTCAAGCGTCAACACTACTCCATTCCTACACCGGAAGACGTGCGCAGCAGGCTAACAGGAAAATCCATCTTCTCCATCCTAGATGAAAAGGATGGATACTGGCAGATAGAGCTAGATGAGCCGTCGTCTAAGCTATGCACCTTCAACACGCCGTGGGGCCGGTTCCGCTTCCTCAGACTCCCATTCGGGATCAAATCGGCCAGCGAAGTGTTTCAACAAAAGAACTGTGAGACCTTCGGCGATATCCCAGGTGTGTACATTATAGCAGACGACAGATCATCGCAGCGTCATCAGAACGGGAACACGATGACATCCTGCAGAAAGTAATGGAGAGAGCCAAGACCACACACGTGAAATTTAACAGGGACAAGATCCAGTTTAAAGTTGATACTGTAAAGTACATGGGACACGTCATCACGGCAGCAGGACAGAGAGCTGACGACACAAAGATCAAAGCGATTGTCGACATGCCAACCCCGGAAGACAAACAAAGTCTCCAACGTCTGCTGGGAATGACAAAATTCCTAGCGCAATACATACCAAACGAAGCCTCACTCACGGCACCCCTCAGACAGTTGCTCAAGAAGGATGTAGCGTGGCAATGGTGCCCGCACCACAGCTCAGCGCTAAAGGCACTAAAGACCATCCTCACACAAGCCCCTGTGCTGAGATACTACGATCACAAGCAGCCTCTCACTCTACAAGCAGACTCCTCAAAGGATGGACTGGGAGCCTGTCTGATGCAGGACGACCGCCCAGTGTGCTATGCCTCACGAGCGCTCACCGACACAGAAAAGAGGTACGCACAGATAGAGAAAGAGTTGCTCGCTATAGTGTTTGCTGCTAAGAGATTCCACCAGTATGTCTACGGCAGACCAGTAACTGTCCAGTATGACTGTCCAGTCATAAGGCTCTGGAGGTCATCATGCGCAAGCCGCTGAGCAAAGCACCTGCGCGGCTGCAAGGTATGCTTTTACAACTGCAGAGGTATGATCTGAGTGTAACATACACACCAGGCAAGCACATGTACATTGCCGACACACTCTCACGCGCTACAGCTAGCAGAGAAGGTGACCATATTGATGAAAACCCTTGTGATGAGAGAGTTGTGTATGCCTTGGATGCCACAGATGCCTTGAACGAGGAAACACTCAGCCAATTAAAGAAAGCAACGGCAGCAGATAGCGTGCTGCAAGCTGTGTGTGAGAAACACAAGAAAGGCTGGCCCATGAAAAAGAAAAGTTTGGACAGAAAACTACACACCTACTGGGCAGTAAAGGACATTATAAGCATGGAAGATGACATTGTCTTGGTCGGAGACAAAATCATCATACCCCAGAGCTTCAGGAGCACGATTTTGGGGAAGCTGCATCTTGCACACCAAGGAGTGCAGCGCACAAAAGCCAGAGCAAGAAAGTCTCTCTACTGGCCTGGCATGGCACGAGATATAGAGGCAATGGTGGAAAAGTGCGTGCAATGCCAGTAGCTACAGCCCAAACAGCAGGCTGAGCCACTTATGCCGCATCAGGTCCCAGAACTGCCATGGATGAAAGTTGGAGCTGACATCTTCGAGCTACACGGTCAGTCATACCTGTTGTTAGTTGATTACCTAACCAAATATCCTGAAGTGCTCAACATATCTGACAAAACAGCATACACAGTAATCCAGAAGATGAAGTCTGTGTTTGCCAGACACGGGATTCCTAGGGAGATAGTGAGTGACCATGTCCCATTTGCCAGCTATGAGATGAAGTCATTTGCAGCTTCATGGGAGTTCAAGCTCACACACTCCAGCCCAGGTTTTCCCTCTTCAAATGGCATGGCTGAGAGAGCCATAAAGACAGTGAAACATGCGCTGAAGAAGGCAATGCAGACCGGCACTGACCCACATCTGGTGCTGCTGTCACTGAGGAACACACCGGTGACAGGACTGGACGTATCACCTGCACAAATGTTGATGGGGAGAGTTCTACGAAGCACACTTCCGTGCTCCAGTGCTGTGCTGACACAATCAGTCCCACAGCACATTCACAGCAAGATCCGGAACCTGCAGTTCCGCCAAAAACAACGTTACGACCGGCGTGCAAAGCCCCTGCCAGTGTTGACCCCAGGAGACACCGTACACATGCAAACACGGCGCGGCTGGGAGCCTGCCGTTGTCATCCGACAGCGAGATGAACCACGGTCCTACACTGTGCAGACACCGGCTGGGAGGATGCAAAGAAGGAACAGGCGACATCTGAGGAAGATACATCCGAGCCTATTCAGAGACACGGACAGTGAGGAACATTTTGACCCAGAGGTACAACCCTCACCCTCACAAGCGCCTGTGCCAGTCGACTCACCACCACATGACCTGCCACCACACGACCCTCCTCCGGTGACTACAGGCAGTACACCCACATGCTACACAAAGTGCGGCAGAGCAGTTAGGCGCCCTGCTAGATACAATGACTAACCTCAAGGTTCTTTTGTGTGATCATTCAAGTGTTTATTAAGAAAAAAAAAAGAAAAAAAGAAGGTGAAACAAAGAGTACAAGGTGTGTTTAACCTGAAATGTTGCAAGATTCCTGAATGTTCAAAATGTTTACATGCTAACCACCAGAATGTGAAAAGGAAATGGTTTATGTTGTTTAATGAGAGTCATCTGTCATTTAAAAAAAATGCTGTATTAATCATTGAAGTATGCAAGTAGAAAAGACTTGTTCAGTGTTAATGCCATAGTGTTAATGGTTCGGTAAAGGGTCTACTGTTGAAGCAACTGATGAGTAGGCCACATCTCAGTTGGAAAAGAGGGATGTGGTGTATTGGATCGAGCACTCGGTGCTCGATTGTGTTGGACTGTCACCACTACTGAGTTCTGTAATACACTGGTCGAGCCTAGTAGTGTGTGATGTCTCCGTCAGTAAAGATCAGACTTGTGCCGCATCCTCGTCTCTGTGTACTTATATATATTAGTGATTAAGTTAGTAACCCACGAATAGTAACACTACAATAGTGTACATAAGAGAAGCCACAACAACTGTCCGTCTTGCCTGTGTGTGTTCGACTAAAGAAAGGCTAAGCTAACGGAAGATAAGGAGAGTAGCAACACATTCCCAAAAGCTCCTGCGCCGTAGGTGTCAAAATAGTCCGTCCATAGTGTCCGCCAAACCGACCGGTTCTTTAACTAACTTATTTATCTAATTTATTTAAATCACTAACTTAACTTTAAAGGCAGCACAAGAATGTGGTGAGAGAGGACATGCAGGTGGCGGGTGTGACAGAGGAAGGTGCAGAGAACAGGAAGAGATGGAAACAGATGATCCGCTTTGGCGACCCCCAACGGAAGCAGCCGAAAGCAGTAGGAGGAGGAAGAGGAGGAGAAGGAGAGAAATGGCAGACGCCTTGTGTTATATCGCGTCCGTCCAATTTTGGTTTTGATCTGGATCGAGGTCTGATATGCTATTTTCAGACCAAAAGCGGTGCATGAGGTTTCTGCCGCTGATCCGCTCTGTGTCTTTGTGTGTGCGTATAGTGTGCGTGCGCACTGTTTTGAGCTTGAGTCTGATTCTGTCGTACTTTTGTATTGCTCAGTGTGTGTATTAGCCGCTCTTAACACATGCAATTGCGGTTGGTTGTGCGTGCGTATACTGGTATATCCACAGTTCCGTAGCACCCCTAATTAATAGACAAGCTCCGCCTGAGCACCCCTAATAAAAATCCGCTGGCGCCGCCAATGCTTGAAAATGCTGTTGGACAGCATTATATTTTAAACAAATTGCATTTGTGCATTAAGCACATGACCAAAATTGTTATTAACCAGAAAGTCCCAGTTTTTAAGACTCCATACTTAATAATTTGTAAACTAAATAATAATAATAATAATAATAATAATTACATTTCCTTTTTGAGAACTTTACACTTATACATTAAATGTGTAAAAATTATTTTTTTACAGAAAGTCAGGCATATCTGGATAACTAGCGTTACTTTTCAATGTTTCTTTTTAAAATCTCCTTGTAGTTACCTTTAAGGATACAAGTTGAAGTTGAATAACGTTGTACAACGTTGCTGAACGATTGTAGGTAGACGATCGGTATACCCTGGACGATCCGTATACCCTTAGGGTTAGGGTTAGGGTTTCTGTCCTATTGTGTCTTCACGTTATTAATAGCATTACACGACTATTATTATTGTTATTATTAGTATTATACTATTAATGTGCCGTTGGCTACTACTACTACTGCTACTACTCTGCCGCCAACGTGACAGTTTAAACACAGGCAACAACCATTCAAAGTAAGCTGGAAGGACTCTTTAACCGACTGACCAATAGAATTGCTTCGTGCTCGGGCAACGGCTCTGGTCTAGGAGCGGTGACAGAAGTAGACGCATTTCGCGCATGCGTTGACCAAATCGTGTTTCCGGAACGGATCGGGCAAGGACAGTATCCGCCGAACCGCCTCCGAAAAGAGCCGATGTTATTTGTTGATAGAAAGCAGCTCTCTGCCCGTGTGGACGAAAAAATGAATTATCCGAATAAGGCTCCCTTTAACAATCCCGGAGCACCTAAAGGAGCGATTTCAGCGTACCAAAATCAAACGGGGAGGTAACAATTTTTTGGCAAGTTTTGGTAATTGCAAATGCGGTGTTGAGACGGTTCATTTGAGAAAGTTTGAGGCCTCCCAACATCGCGAGATTCATCCAGGTCCTAATTAAGCAGTTGATAGTTAAGTTGAGTAATTCTAAGAAGCGCGTCTGCATCAAAACTGGGTAATACGCGTAAACATCATTTACAGCGGCTTTACATTCAACGGTGTTAACAGCAGAGAATAACACTTGAGACTAACCCCGCTAAGCTAAACTGGCTAGTTTGATCGAAATCCGTTGTTAAATTGCCCATTGCGACTGTGTCTGCCAGACCCCAGCCGTGTTTCTAAAATGTCCAGGATCTATCGTGGCACCGCCTTACGATGCTCGGTCATTTTCTGATATTGATATTAATTTTTGATTCACTCCGTTTGGTCCCCCCCCCCTTTGGGTTAAAGAGTAACCCAAGGCTTCAACGAAAGTGCTCCTTCGTTCACACCAATGAAGGCAAATACAGAATCAAGTAATCAGCCATCCGTCACTCCGAATAGACAATTTACAGCACCAGCAGCCCGACGAAGTAAGTATAGCGTCAATCTGATCGTCTTTTCTAGTGTTCGGTTTCATTTTATCACTCTTTGATATTTGGGGACCCACCAGAGTTTTCTTTAAGACTCGTTGATCTAAGAGAACCATGGTCACCGCATATTAAAAAACTAGGTTGGGGCCTCAAGCCCAAAAAGCTTAACCAATCAGGTGAACTGATGTTGCAAATGCATTTACACAAAACATACAGCCCTCATAGCCTCAGCAACCCACCTTAATAACAGCATTCATCATTTTATCTGTATTTTAGAAAATTGCCTGGTCTTTCAGTACACCCTGACTTGTCATATTTGCATCTAACCCATGTAATCCACAGCATCATCTATTGCCTTTAAATGGAAGTCTTCAGTCACATCATCTGGAGATTCTTGTCTTTCTCAGGATGGTAATTCTCAGGACAGAAAATCCAGCTTTACAGAGAAGTAAGATGATCGATGATATTTTATAACATAATGCATGTAAATTAGACCAACAGAAAATTATCCTTGATAACATCATCCCGATGTCATCACAGAAAGTTGAATCAGTTCATCGGGACATGTTTATTGAGAGAAACGTTTCTCCCAATAAATGTTGTGTCCAGATGAACTGATTCAACTTTCTGTGATTCGCTTACCTGGATTATTGAGCACACATCAAGACATCCTAATGTCAGGTTTCATATGATATTGGCAGAATTTGCTAAAATAAAGCAAAATTTTACATTGGAGATACACGCACACACATATTAACACTCAGAATCTATCACTTCTCTCTCAGGTTTGAGCTGTATGACCCTTATGATCCGGGATCATCAGACTCTGAGTCAGAGATCCCACAGAGACAAGGGGGCACCCGTTGCAGGTCCAGCGAGAACTACTTTGGACATAGTGGACGTAAACGTTCCTCCTCTGATATAGGTCCTCAAGACAGCCATCACTGGGAGTCAGCCTACTCTGGGTCAGGGAACATATCCCATGAGGTACCCCATGAGGGGTGGGATCTTGGTTGTGACACCAGACACCCCAAGAGGCCAAGTCCAAGGGATAGACTGGCTGAACGAGAGACCTACAGCACCGACACTAAATCCTCTGAAACATCCAGTTATGGCTTCATAAGTAGGCCTCCTGATCAGAAAGGGTTCGAAAGTCAGGCGTTGCCTGATTCGGTGATGTCTGTGCTCTTTCCAGCATCATCGTACAGAGGACAGCGGACAAATGTGGAAGAAAGAATAACAGCACCAGAACCAAGAAGAGAGGTATGCTGATATGTACTAAATAACGCTAGCTGTACACAGTGGCGTTTGGGATGAGTTAGGCTTTGAGTTTGGCTCTTGCCGTAAATGGACTGCATTTTATTTGGCACTTTTCTCATTTCAAGTCACTCAAAGCGCTTTACAATTAGTTAATGCCTCGTTCACCCATGCACACACACTCACTCATACACTAATGGTGGTGTCAACCATGCAAGGTAACAACCAGCTCATGGAGAGCAGTTTTGGGTTAAGTGTCTTGCTCAGAGACACCTCGACATGTTTGCCAGGAGGAGCTGAGGTTTGAACCGGTAACCCTCTATTTACCAGATGACCTGCTCTACCTCTGAGCTGCTGCCTCCCCCTGTGGTTGAGCTGCGTACAGTTATTTGGACTTACATGTTGTACATGTGACTTACATGTTATACATAGATGTATCTTGTTGAAAAGAGGCTTTTGTTTCTGTTAATTTTTTGCTACAAATCTTGGAACCAATAGTGTCCCGTCTGTCCTCTGCAGATGACTACTACTGCTAAATTATCTCCAGGATTTCAAGTGGGCTACAACTCCCAGTCAGGATATAGTGGAACAGGTAAGGTCTTGTCATGCAAACCATCCTCTATAAAATAAAATAAAAAAAATTTGGATTGTGAAATGACTTTTTTTTCCTGTAAATGATGATTATATAGTGTCACAGAAATTTACATTAAACCACTTGACAAGGTCCCAGGATTTTAAGGGCTTTCTCCAATCAATGCTTTTGTAACATAAAAAAAAAATTCAACCATACCTGATAGTAGAACCCCACCTATGAGACAGTGACATATGTTAAGAGCGAATACTGCATGTATTTTACCCCCTCGCATAGTGCACTAATCGTAGCATAACGCTGCCATAGTCAGAGCTTAAGCTCTAACAGAGGCCTCTAATGCTTAAAAAGAATGCATGTGAAACACTTTGGATAGAAATGTATTCACTAGGCTGTCTGTTAAATTAAATCCGCAAAAATTAAATGTATACGCTTTTAAGGGTGCATACATTTTGCAATTCCCCCATCCATCTATCCATCCATTATCCAAACTGCTTGTACTGCTCTCAGAGTTGTGGGGATGCTGGAGCCTATCCCAGCAGTCATTGGGCAGCAGGCATGGAGACACCCTGGACAGGCCATCACAGGGCCAACAGACACACACATTCACATGCAATTTGCCTGTTCTATGAAATTCAAAGTTGTTAGAAATTACACTCAATGGCCACTGTATTAGCTTGGACAACTGTCTAGCATGAGATAGAAACCCCTTTGGTTTCCAAAACAACCTGAATTCTTTGAGGTATGAATTCAGCTAGGTTCATTTTACAGGGATATTGGACCTTGCTGACTCAATAGCATCACACATTTCCTGCAGATTTTTTGGCCACACATTCATATTATTAAGCTCCCATTTCCTGATGGTATTCTAGTGACTCAAGATCTGAGGACTGTGCAGGCCAGTGGAGTAAACTAAAGGCACTGCCATGTTCCTGGAAGCATACTGAAATTATGTGAGCTCTCTGACATGGTGTATTGTCCTTCTGCAAGCACCCATTTGGAAAAAGCTAGACTGTGGTCATGAAAGGATACTCCTGGTCAGTGACAAAAGTTAGGTATGCTGTGGCTTTCAAATGAGCTCGTTTGATATTAAGAGGCCTAATGTGGGTCAAGAAAACATTCCCCACACCATTACATTAACACTAGCAGTGTGTACCGCTCACTTCAGACAGGATGGATCTATCATCACCCTAAAGAGTGTCTGTCCAATTGTCCAGTTTTGGTGATCACTGTAGTCTCATCTTCTCATACTTAATGTCAGGAATGGAACTCGGAATGGTCTTCTATTGTTGTGGCCCATCTTCTTCAATTAGTAGTACATTCAGAACTTCCCTTCGGCATACCGCTGTTGTATTAAGATGTGTTATTTGCGTGCTTGTGGCTTTCCTTCTAACATCTGACCTCTCTCAAAGAATTGTCGCCATGAGATTTAGTGCTGACTGGTGCAATGAACAAAACACATCCAATCGCATTAAACTCTGTACTGTAATGCATATCTCAGTAAACTCAATGTGCCATAATGCATGGAAATTCTAACAGGGCAACTGTATTAGAAATACGGGCGCCACCACAAGGCACCAACAATCACACCATGTTCAAGGTAGCTTAGATCACTCATCTTGCCAATCCTAACATTTGTTTGAACAGTAATGGAACCTTTAGACCCTGTCTGTGTAATTTATATATCGAGTTGTTGTGATGCAATTCTCTGTATGGAGGGGCAGGCTGTTTGCTTTGACAGGCAGCTTTCATGAAGTGGCCACAGAGTGTATATTAGATTGTATTGCAGAATGTGTGCATGCATGGTGGTATTTACTCCTGTTTTTGTATTTGTGTCGGTTTTGGGCTTGCACATTCTTCTGTGCCAAAGATAAAGCTAAACATGAATATCTAAATTGTGAATGCTTTCGTAGTTCTAAATTTTAATTGCTACTGTCTGGTTGGACTTTCTTTTCTGATACTGCACATAGATAGTGTTTTACATCGTCTCCATACCAGTTAAATGTGGAAGAAGAAGGTAAGTAGCAGGGAGTTTGAAGAATATGCAGTTGTTTTGGCTAACAACAGAGTAGACTTAGAGGTTCTAGGTTCATCTGTGCTTTTCGTACTATTGCTGATGACTTTCTCAACTTGAATTGATCTCTGGGATTTGGCGTGGTGAAACACCAATGCATTTACCAATATCACCGAAGGTGTTATGGCAGTAGGTCGAACATAATAATCTTCAATATTTTAACTTTAAAGTCTAAAGAATAGAGTTTGAATACTTACCTGGCAGGGGAGATACCATGATCAATAAAAGACTTTGAAGGCAGAAATTCTGGACCACAAATCCAACATTGCCATGGGTTTAACGTTGATGAGGTTACACTTTTATGTATGAATCATCTGCTGTGTGTAATTTTTTCTTCAGGTGGTCCTAAAACTATAATTTTAGTGACTGTAGTGTATAATTTCTGCTTTACAGGGGTGGACCAAATCACGCCTTCCTCAGAGGTTTCAAGAACATGGAACATAAGTCCAAAAAGCAAAATGGAAAAGTAGGCACTTTGTCTGTTATTAATTTGTCTGTTATTGTATTATTGTATACTGTAACAACGTTGCCAAGAAAATTTTAAAATATTTTTCTTCAAGACAATGTCATCTAATGTTAAAAGAAAGTTAAATTAGTTCATCTGGATACAGTGTTTATTGATAGATACGTTTCATCACTCATCTAAGTGACCTCTTCAGTCTCAGTCCCCACCCTTATAAACAATACAGTGGCATAACGACCAACACCAACGACCAGTTTCATATGCAAATATGGGCGTGACCATTAACTACTACTACTAACTACGATCTGAAACATTTAAGTGTGACAAACATGCAAAAAAATAAGAAATCAGGAAGGGGGCAAACACTTTTTCACACCACTGTAGATGGCCTCTTTGACTCCCCGTTCAAACCAGTGTGTCCTGGCCTGATGTGTTAGCTCTTCTGTGTTGTGCCGTCCTCTTGGCCCTCATCTGTTTGGTTTCCCTGATGTACAAGTCACAGCAATCCTCCTGGCACTTAACAGCGTACACTATATTGCTCTGTTTGTTCTGGGGGACCTGATCCTTGGGGTGGACCAACGTCTGGCGCAGCATGTTTTGAGGTTTGAAAACAACTGAGATGCGGTGTTTGGAAAACATGTCTCAACTGTTCCGACACTGCTGCCACATATGGAATCACCACTGGTTTACGCTTGACAGGTGTTGTCCTTCTGCTCCAGCTGCCTAAGAGTACATCTGTCGCTGTCTTACAATGCTGTGATTGCAAACATTCCCAAATCCTCTGTGAGTAGTACGCGTGGCCATTGAAACTCTAGTTAATGGTCACACCCATATTTGCACATGAAACTGGCCGTTGGTTTCAGGCATTATGTAACTGTATTGTTTGTAAGGGTGGGGATACCTGCTGTCAGTTTAGACTGAAGATGTCACTTAGTTGAGTGATGAAATGTATCTGTCAATAAACGTGTCAAGATGAACTGATTTAACCTTCTTTTTTTTTCTTACCTGGATTATTGAGCATGCATAAAGTCAGCTAATATTCGGTGTGATTTGTAGTCAGTGGAATGGTGTTCTTTAAAGGATAAGTCCCCTTTTAAAAAAACATTTAATACATAAAATGTATTAAATGTTTTTTTTTAACCCAGACCTTATTAAAACATTGTCAGGCATCTGATCACTTAAGTACTGAAAAACTTTGCACTTCACTTAATCTTCTCCCTGGGCTTCAACATGGTCCAAGTAGGGCAAATATTTAAGCCTTCAAAAATCAATATGTAGCTTCTTTTCAACTAGGTCATAACCTAGTATATGGCTGGACCGTGTATGGTCAATGTTCGAAATTGGGGCCAATTTGTTAGAGGGATAGTCAGTATGTCTATAATGTGAATTCCTGGACATTAAATGTTAATCTGCAATATATATATATACATATATATTTTTTTGTTAAAGTGTACTAAAGTAGCATGTCACGATATGGTCAAAGTGCATTTGAGTAAGAAAAAGGTTATAAATGCAGTTGCAAGAACAATAATTTCCGCTCATATCTTGGGATGTTTGACGTCCTTCTCTGATGCCATTAACTCTTTTTTTTTCCAAAATCGTGTCGGACAACTGTTCAGCCTGTCTTAGCAGCTTATTGCTTAGCAAAGATCTCAAGGTGGATTTATTTTGTTTAACTGAAGAGGAGTAGCCTATAGGCTGTAATGTTTCAGTAAAATTAAAATTTCACATTAATACTTGTGCAATTGGTAGTGCACTACTCATTTGCAAAGACAGCAAATTACTTCATTTAGGTCCTTCAGCTTGCTGGTAGCGTCTGGTTTAAAACCAAAATATTCCCAAATAGGGGATTTTGTATTCTTTTTCGGAACGAGCCCTTCCACGATTGCATTCACTGAAAATGGCCGGCAGGGGGGATATATTAGACAATCGCCGATTGTTGGCCTGACGGTGGCCGGTAGGAAAATTTTGACATATCACCCAGCCCTGGTAGACAAAGTGGCATGTTATCAAGAACAATTACATAATTTGGGCAGTAAGTTTAGCTAGTTTCTCATTAGAGGATTACCTGAATTTATTTCGTATGTTCGCAGTTTTGTAACCAGAAATCAAAGCTTGGGACGTGACATGTAATGCAAGCGAAGAAAACCTGGAAGTTAAAAGGACACTCTATGACCAATAACAAACTATCAAAAACTTACTGCTAAAAGCTGAGCAAACATGCAGTAGCAGTTTTTTTTTTTCAAAACCAGTCATTACTCAATCATTCTTAAGTAAGACAATTACAACCTGTCTAGGGAAAGAATTTACTGGGCTGGTTCCGCGGTGGTGTAGCGGTCTAAGCATCGGCTTTGTGTCGATGTAGTTGTCCACTGGGGACCGGGGTTCGCGCCTCGGTCTCATCAGATCCGACTATGGCCGGATTTGATGAAGCGGCAATAATTGGCAACGTGGAGTCGGCTTGTGTTCACACATAAATGCCTCTCTGGGTTTTTTGGAAAAAGCAGTGGTTTGGCCTGGATTCGTCTTGTCATGACAGTGACAAGGCGTCTCCTTCGAGACTGCCAGCCGGAGAGATGCAGTTGGCCTACGCATGCAGTACGAGGGTGTGTTTGAACTAGAATAGGGAGCGATTGGCCACTAAATTGGGAGAAAAAGGGAAAAATCAGAAATAAATAATAATAATTAAGAAAATAATTTACTGGGCTGGCATCTTTTGTCACATTCTCTCAAAACAGTCTTGTCAGAATAGCCAGAGCTTGCATAATCCAGATTTTTCAGTTTTGATGCAACTTCATAAACCACATCTTCACATAGGGTGTTTGATAATCAAGGCCCAAATAAAAACTGTTGTTTTAGGTTGACTGTGTAACAGATGAGTTAGCCAAAAGGCTTCTCATCTTGTGTCAAAACTAAATTTATTTGTAGATTAATTACTGGTTCAGGGTTTGCAAAATTAAATGACATTATGTTTTGCTCTTTAGAAGCCCCTTCATCTGTGAACTGTGTGATGTTGAGCTGGCCAAGATGAGGGATCTGGATGATCATCTAGAGAGCAAGAGCCACTGGGAAACTCTGGAGCACATCCAGCAGCACTATAATTACAATGACTTGACTATTGCCTTCCTTCAGGTATGGTATGTTGTAAGGATAGACACAACCTCCTTGAACTCAAGCTGCCTTTAGAGTCTAGCGAGTTGCATCGGGGCCACTGAGGCAGGTTACTGACTTTAAGAATTCAATTTTGAATCTCCAGAGAAGCTTGGGGAAATCTGTTTTGGAGAATGGGCAGAGTAGGAATCTCCATCCCTCATTAACTAATTGTTGAAACACCATTCAATAGAAGTCATTTGCCAGCTGCTCTTGCAGAACTACTCAGCAACCAGCACATAGAAGATGATGGTTGTGCTGGGCTACTCCAAAGGTCATTTGGTTTGATTGTAAGACTTGTTATTATTTTGACTCTTTGTTTTCATGTCTCCAGGAGGTCATGTACAAGTTCCGGCAATGCAGTAAAGCCATGGAAGAAAGCGCAATTGAAGGTGAATAACTGACAACAGTAATAAGTCGTGAAGGACATATATTGTCTCAGACATCTTCAATTTGGGGTAAATGAAGGACCCAGACTTCAAAATACAATGTGATCCTTGTTTTATCAGCATTGCAAGAGAAAGACTACATGACAAAGGTGGAAATGCTCCACTGTGCTGCCTGCAAAGTCCTCGTCTCCACATCAGTGTCATCGGTACAGAATCACCTTAACTCTCAGGAACACCTTCAGAACAAAAAGGTAGTATTGGCAGCTGTTTTGGACATTTAACAACCATATATCGGCAATGGAAAGTTTGGCTGTATTGAAAAAAGTTAGCAATAAATATTATATATTATATATTTGATATTTGATAAATAAAATTCAAAATCAAAATATTTGATATATTTGATAGATACTATTGTATATCTATTAATTTTATTTTTAAAATGAAATTAATTTCTTGTAAAATTCAAAGTTGGTCCTAAATACAATAAGATTCAAGTGTTGATTTTTTTTCTTCCTTTTTTGAAGGAGTATGGAATTCAAAAGAGAAGTTTATGCCTTGACAAAACAGAGGCCATGATGAAGGAGCTGAAGCCTCAGTTCGAAAAATTTCTGAAGGTACCCAGAATAAGTGAACATGGAACATTAATGTCTTTATGCATGCTCAATAATCCAGGTAAGAAAATCACAAAAAGGTGAATCAGTTCATCAGGTCACAACATTTAGTGGGAGAAACCTTTCGTCACTCATCCAAGTGACCTTGTCAGCCTCAGTGACCCATAAAAACATCGTGGAGCTGAAAGCACAGCAACTGCGGACGATAGTTTCAGCCTGCCTCAGCATTACCAAGGCGCCACCGTCCCAACATCAGCAGAGATGAGAGGAAAGCACTCACGACTCTCAGTAAGGACGAAAACATCATCATCCTTCCAGCAGACAAAGGTAGATGCACTGTTGTATTAAACCAGACAGACTATCATGAGAAAGTTATGATGTTACTCAGTGACATACATACTTGTAAGCCCCTGAAACGAGATCCAGGCAGTGGTTACAAGAAAAAGGGGAAAGATTGTCTGAAGCTGTTAGAACACGACACTGCTATTGACAGAATTTTGTACCACAGATGATACCCAGGGGAAGTTACACCTAGTCTGTATGGTTTACCTAACATACATAAACACGATGTGCCGTTATGGCCTATTGTTTGTATGATTAACTCAGTGACCTACAACATCTCTTAAGTTTCTGGCATCTATAAGTAACTCGTTGGTAGGCAGTAATGAACATCACATTCAAAACACTATGGATTTTGTGGATAAGGTGAAGGATATCATTATGGAGACGGATGAAACAATGATTGGCGGCACAGTGGCGCAGTGGTTAGCGCGATTGCCTCATAGCAAGAAGGTTCTGGGTTTGAGCCCCAGAGTAGTCCATCCTTGGGGGTCGTCCTCTGTGTGGAGTTTGCATGTTCTCCCCGTGTCTGCATGGGTTTCCTCCAGGTGCCCCGGTTTCCTCCCACAGTCCAAAGAGACATGTTGGTCAGGTGAATCGGCCTACTAGGTATGTGTGTGTGTGTGTGTGTGTGTGTGTGTATATTGGCCCTGTGTGATGGCCTGGCGGCCTGTCCAGGGTGTCTCCCTGCCTGCCGCCCAATGACTGCTGGGATAGGCTCCAGCATCCCCGTGACCCTGAGAGCAGGATAAGCGGTTCAGATAATGGATGGATGGATGGATGAAACAATGATCTCATATGATGTTACGTCTCTCTTTACGTGCGTTCCTGTTGATGAAGCAGTGGAGGTGGTCCATATGAAATTACAGGACGACCCCACCCTTAACAATAGGACCACCCTTAACACTGACCAAGTGTATCTGCTCCTGAAGCTGTGTCTTCAGTCCAATACTTCACATACAGGGGGCAGTACTATAGGCAGAAGCATAGGTGTGCTATGGTTTCTCCAGTTACATGTGTAGTGGCCAATTTGTATATGGAGGAAGTGGAAAAGAGGACTCTGATGTCCTATCCAGGAACACCACCCAGCCATTGGTTCAGATTTGTGGACGACACCTAGGTTAAAATTAAATCTCAGGACGTACCACATTTCACCAGCTACATTAACTCAGTGGACAACCACATCAAGTTCACCAGGGAGGATGTGAAAAATGACAATTAGACTTCTGACACGGTGAAATTGGTGATGGGGACATTTGATTGTTGATATTTACCGTAAATCTACACATACTGATCAGTACTTAAGGTGTGACTCTTGTGACACTGGAGCACAAACTAGAAGTCATCATGACGCTGTACCACTGAGCTGACAACGTCCCCACTGACACAGTGGCCCGGGAAGGGGAGGAATCCCACATTAAACAAGCCCTGATGGGCGTCCGGGTAGCGTAGCGGTCTATTCCGTTGTCTACCAACACAGGAATCTCTGGTTCGAATCCCTGTGTTACCTCCGGCTTGGTCAGGCATCCCTACAGACACAATTGGCTGTGTCTGCGGGTGGGAAGCCGGATGTGGGTATGTGTCATGGTCGTTGCACTAGCACCGCCTCTGGTTGGTCAGTCGGGGCACCTGTTAAGGGGAAAGGGGGAACTGGGGGGAATAGCTTGATCCTCCCATGCACTACGTCCCCCCGGCGAAACTCCTCACTGTCAGGTAAAAAGAAGTGGCTGGCGACTCCACATGTATTGGAGGAAGCATGTGGTAGCCTGCAGCCTTCCCCAGATCAGCAGGGGGGTGCAGCAGTGACTGGGATGGCTCAGAAGAATGGGGTAATTGGCCAAGTACAATTGGGGAGAAAAGGCGGAGGGAAAATCCCCCCCCCCAAAAAAAAAACAGACCCTGGTTAAGTGTGGTTATCTAAGTGGGCATTTTTCAAAGCCAGGAAGACACACAAACACTGCACAAGCCAATCGAAGAGAGGAGAACAACAGCTGCCTAAGTGTAAACCAGTGGTGATTCCGTATGTGGCGGGAGTGTTGGAGCAGTTGAGATGTGTATTTTACAAATACCGCATCTCAGTTGCTTTCAAACCCCAAAACATGCTGTGACAGACATTGGTTCGCCCCAAGGATTGGGTCCCCCGGCACAAACAGAGCAATATAATGTACACTGTTAAGTGGCAGGAGGATTGCCATGACTTGTACATCGGGGAAACTAAACAGACACTGCCCAAGAGAATGGCACAACACAGGAGAGCAAACACATCAGGCAAGGACTCCACAGTGTACACCCATCTACAGGCCAGTGGCCACTCTTTCAAGGATGAGGATGTGCACATCCTTGATAGGGAGGAACGCTGGTTTGAACGGGGAGTCAAAGAGGCCATCTATGTGACGCAGGAACGACCATCCCTGAACCAAGGGGGGGCCTAAGAGTACATCTGTCACCATCTTACAATGCTGTGATTGCGACTATTCCCCAGTCCTCTGTGAATAGTACACATGGCCATCTAAACTCTAGTTGGTGGTCACATCTTGTTTGCTTATGAAACCAGTTGTTGGTTTCAATCGTTATGCAGTTGTGCTGTTTATAAGGGTGGGGATACCTGCAGTCAGTTGAGACTGATGAAACGTTTCTCTCAATAAATGTTGTGTCCAGATGAACTGATTCAACTTTCTGTGATAGAGCATTAATATTCACAAACTGTTTAGCAATGACAATCCAACTCTAGTGATTTCATTAGCTGTGGGTTTAAATAATACCTTCGATTCTTTTTTGGTTCTGACCCAGAAAGTCAAGTTACTGGTGTACAAGTAAAGCACTTGAGTGATACATACTATCAGTTCTGCAGATAAGTGAAACAAATTTGCTGTCATTACTAATTAGAAATTATTCTCCTCTCTAGGGTGTTGATCCATTTGAATAAATGAGTTCACGGAAAGGCTTTCGAGTCCGGTTCACGCCAAGATGCTGTTCTTGACCCATCGAGGAGAATGGATTGTAATCATAAGTTGTCTCTCCCCCAAAATGAAACTTAAGACATAACAGATAAAAGTTCTAATCAGAGCGCAATTCATGTCCATTGTTAATTTAATGCTGAGAGGATATTTTAACATAAAGCATTTCCTAGGATATATTTCACATCTTCATACCGATTTAATTAATGGTGGTTTAAAGAGGAAGTACTTGTTTTAAGCCCTTCTCTGCCCACCTGCATTTTTTAAAAAGGGAGAAAAAAAGGGGTGATGTAGGGAGGGCTGAAGGTGGCAGCCCCACCGTTGAACAACACGCCTCAGCTACCCAGTCTACCCAGCGCGATTAGTTGACTAACACCAGCATGTTGCTGTTTTACTCAGCTCATATTCTATTGGTCTAATGCACATGGGTCTCGGCGTCTTTGATGCCACACATATTAAAAGGTATCCAGTGGAGTTTTTGACCCACTAGTGTCGCTATAGAACACAGCAAGTGGTTTCTCATACTCCTTGTATCACGTGTTCTTCCAAGGACACATGAGCATGGGGGTGATGTATTACATGTTTATGCAGACATAAAACAAAAGCAGACATGTCAACCGGAGGAAGCAAAGAAGCTGCAAAGAAATCCAAGACTGATAATAATATATAATTGGGAAAGCAAAATAACGATGTTTTATACTTGTTTCACTTTCTTTCACACAAGGTGATATGCCATTTCCGCCAATGAAGAGAGTAAGATTGCAATCTGCTGTTAATGGTGAAACTTTCAAAAAATATTCCTAAAAAAGGCTTTGGAAATGTTTGAGTTGGAAATATTTTCAACATGTTTGTTAGGCTTCAAGGACACAGTATGTTTTGGTAAGAAACTGAAGGCAAACAAAATGGCTCTTTACAAGGAAAACTCCTTTGGATAGCTTAAAACAGGCAATTTGAACAAGGTCCATCTTGTCCTTCTCACTTGAAGCAAGATAAAGCGTGACTTATTTTCTCCATGGGCGCTGCTGTGTCATGCAGTTTGTTGTTTGTTAAATCTATCAGTTAGTTCTACCATCCTAGGCCCATACCAACACATTTTCAGCTCAAAAAAACAGAGTTCACTACCTCTTTAAAAGTCATGACTAGTTAACAATGCTTCTTAGTTAATTCCCCCTTCGCCTATGCCATTTCACCTACACTCCATCAGAACAAAGTTTGAAAAATGTTTGGTTATCGAATGAGTTTGTAAAAATAAATACAAAAGGTTGAAAATTGTCAGGTGACTTGGGTCCAAGATGGTGCATTGATAAAGTTGAAATGCTTGTAATTAAAAGGTTTACTCCGAGGGAATTAAAAACCTAGTCCTTGTTCTTTCACCCTTTTTTATTTAGAACATCACAAAATTGTTTTAAGCATTGTATCTGTGTGATATAGTACATTTAAAATTAAATTATCTTAAAAACAGCATATTTTTTGCAACATTTGTTTAAAACATTAAATATAGGTGACAGTTACTCATGAAGGACAGCAATCATCAGCACTTAGGCTGCACAAGTTAGCGCTTGTGTTTTTTTTTTTTTTTTTTTTTTTTTTTTTTTTTTTACCACTCAGTTCAAGTGTTTGTATTAGAAATCAACGCAGTGGCTGAAATATAAACCGTTTTCTATGCATTAACGAGTTGGCATACACAGTTGTTCCTTTTGTTCTCATACTCCACTTAATTTCATAATATCATACTGTAGTAGCTTTCAGCTGCTATCACTTTTAATTGTTTCTATGAGTAACTCTTATGCCCTGAAAACGGATTATGCGGTCTGGGTCTGAAACATGTCACAATACAAAAAAAAAAAAAAAGGAAAGAAAAGACTGTCGTATCATGATTTTATGTATATTATAAATGTGAATATTGATACAAGAATAACAGTGCTCCCAAACTGGACATAAAATGGACTTAAAACTGTGAGAAGTCTTGAGGTAAAAGTTGTCTTCATTAGAAATGGGTTCCACACTACATTACTGCATAAAAAAAAAGTGTCCATTTGGAATTGTATTCCTAAAAAAATGGACCATGTAAAAGCAGAAACAACATTATCCAAAATAATTCAATTTTTGTTGTCTCAAACGTCCAAACGTGTAAAATATATCCAATGTTGGGTGATGCTGTACTTTTGGCTGATATTTCTTTGACTGGAAAAAAATGAACATCCAATGTACACTGATGAGCCAAAACATTATGAGCACTCACAGCACTCAACGTTGATCATCTCCAAACAAGGGCACATGTCAAGGTCTGGGTAGATTAGACGGTAAGTGAACAACCAGTTCTCGTCAACGTGTTGGATGCAGGAGTAAAGACCTGAGCGACTTTCACACGGGCCAAATTGTTATGGCCAGACGACTGGGTCAGAGCATCTCTGAAACGGCAAGGCTTGTGGGGTGCTCCCGGTCAGCAGTGGTGAGTACCTACCGACAGTGGTCCAAGGAGGGACAAACCACAAACCGGCAACAGGGTGTTGTGAGCTCAAGGCTCATCAATGCGCAAGGGCAACAAAGGCTATCCTGTCTGGTCCGAACTGACAGAAGACAAGTCAGAAAATTTTAATGACGGTTATGGGAGGAATGTGTGACAATACAGTGCATCACTGCATAGCCGCAGACCGGTCATAGTGCCCTTGAGGACCCCTGTCCACTGTCGAAAGCGCATACAATGGGCACACGAGCATCAGAACTGGACCTTGGAGCAGTGGAAGAAGGTCAACTGGTCCGATGAGTCCTGTTTTCTTTTCAATCACGTGGATAGCCATGTACGTGTGCACCGTTTAACTGGGGAAGTAATGGCACCAGGATGCACTGTGGGAAGATAAGCCAGTGGAGGGAGCGTGATACTCTGGGCAATGTTTTGCTGGGAAATGACGGGTCTGGCCGTTCATGTGGACGTCAATTGGACACATGCCACCTACCTAAACATCATTGCAGACCAGGTACACCCCTTCATGGCAATGGTATTCCCTGATGGCAGTGGCCTCTTTCATCAGGATACTGCCACACTGCACACATTGTTCAGGAATGGTTTGAGGAACATGATTAAGTGTCCAAGGTGTTGCCCTGGCCTCCAAGTGCTCCAGCTCTCAGTCCCATTGAGCATCTGTGGGATGTGCTGGACAGACAAGTCTGATTCACGGCGGCTCCACCTCGCAACTTTCAGGACTTGAAAGATCTGCTCATGTTTGGGTGCCAGATACCTCAAGACACCTTCAGGGGTCTTGTAGAGTCCATGCCTCAGCGGGTCAGTGCTATTTTGGCAGCACATGGAGGACCAACAGCCTATTAGGCAGGTGGTCATTATGTTTTGGCTCGTCACTGTACCTACACATACAGCCTAGTGAAGTTTAAAACGGTCTCTGCTGGCCTCATGAGGCCGCATGTGTTGCTGTCAGAGAGCTGTCTTGGTCAGTCTTGGGGGTAGGTGCATCCTTGGGCAGTAAAGTCACGTCAACCATGCCTAGCCCAGTGTGGGGGACACCAGTGTTCATAATGTGTCTCTGTAAATGTTTAATCCAGTCCTCCTGGACTGACAACGGCCCCTGGAAGACGAGATCACAGAACCTGGAAGGCAATAGATGCAGTAACAATCAGTGTATTCAAGGTACATGGCAATATCAAGTTTATTAACGAATACAAACGGTAGATGGTGCATAAAAAAAAAATATTGGATTTTTACTCTTTGCTAACAAAAACCCATGCAGGCTTGTGTCCTGGTTATGAGAAACCCCAGAGAGATAGCCCTAATTCACAGACATTAAGGCATGAACGGGCAGGGGTGGTATACAGTCAGAGCCTCGAAGAAACAAAAAGTTATGTAAATTCATAGAGTTAATAATAAAGTGTCCACAAAAATATAATGTAAGAATGTATTGATAAACTCCAGATGACTTCTTTGGATTAGATTAATAGGAGGCTCCTTTCAACATATCAAGTTCTTCAAAAATTTTAAATGGCATTTCAGGCTGCAATTTGACTCATGAAATATATGTACAACGCGAATTACATAATGAATCGCTGGCATCTTTTAATTCTTCTGCATTCAGAATAAAAATCAAAAAGCAACTAGACAGAACTCTTTTGAGTTACAACATGCACTTTTCAGCATTGACTTGTGAAATCGGAGAAGGCAAAGGACCTGTGTTTCCAAACAGGAAGTGAATACAAATTCTGAAGCATGCACCATAAAATTCGTTTGACATCCAGGAGGTGGCTGCTGTGAGATTTTTCCAATACAAAGAAGTAAAATCCAAAATCCAAAAAGAAATTAAAATATCTAACTACAGATAAAGATCAAGTGATAAGATTTAAAGAGAAATGCAGCACTAGTTTTTGACCTTTCTCTCACTCACATGTTGAAAAAGGAAAAGGATAAAAAAGGATATGGATGAAGGTGTGACAAAGAACCAGTGGTGCTGGCCCTGTCTGTCAATACTGGTAGGAATGTTGGTACATCTAAATCAAACAGATCCATTAACAATGTAATTACATTAATAACAGATCTGTTTGATTTCGGTGTACCAACACGCTGCAGCTGTGTTTATCCTGCTATGTTAACATCACAAGAGTACCAAGACCAGCCTGCCATGTTTTTAAACTTTAGATCCTTTTTAACCTGTAAATGTCAGCAAACTCACTAAAATGATCAAAGGTTATGCTACTCTTTAAATAAAGTCCTCTGGTGGAATATGGGCTTCATAAGAATATCAAATGACATACAAATTAATGGATGCTAATAATGACATGCAAGTCCACAAAAGGTCAACAGAATTTTAAAAATGTAATTTTCTCAAGATTTTGGTACAAATCGCTTCATGCTAAGCAAACAGCACAGATCCCTCATCTCCATCTTAAACTAATTTTAAGTATTAAATACAAAAGCGGATTGGTAAAGCCAAAACCTATAATATTAGCATGTGTAATATATAGACAAATACATTTACATATAAAGATTCTGAAGAAAATTTAATGATTATCTCGTCAAACCTTGAAGAGCCCACCAATACTAATATCACAATATGTAATTTTTTCTTAATTGCTTCACTATTTCCAACACTGATTAACACAAAAACAATCTATTTGGGGTAGGAAATACATTTAAAACACTACAGTTCATGGATGAACAAAATAGTCAAGTAGTTAAAAGAAAAAACCTCAGTGCGATAACTTAAACAGCAACACAAAGTGGTCCATGTCAGTTCCAACTGGACTGTCAACAATATATCATCACGAAAAAAAGTGAATTCAAAATGAAATTCAGCATTACCTGCAAGTGAGTCTGTAAATTTCCTCTGGAGTTTGTGGTACCGGCAGTGTCTTCTTCTTTGAGCCAGGCCTCGAACGTTGCCTCCTTGCTTTACAGTCATATGCTAAAAGGTGGAATTGACTTGGATCAGTTAAAATACAATTACAGCACTGTCTGAGATTGCATCAAGGCTTTGCTTATACATGCTCTTATGATCCTCAGAAGCCACTTTAAAAAAAATCAGATGACAGAGTTTCTTTATTACCTGAAACCATGTTATAATTTAGCTGCTTCTCAACATGAACAACAGTATGCAAGAATCGTACACAACCATCAACAACTATTTATATCAAATGCTTTTGCACAGATAAATTTTGTTTACTGAGCCATATTTAGTAAACTTATAGGCACTTAAATGTCACTCATCCATTTATAGTGAGAGCAACAGTAGAGTAACCTTAACATATCAAATTAATACATAAAATAGTGAGGAGTGCTAAAGCCAGGCCATATTACACTGACAACCTTACCAACACAACAAATGGATGATTTTTTCCCCCCCTGTTGGCAAACCCATAAGTTAGCTCCACCATCACCTTCAGCTCTTTGTCTATGAGAATAATTAATTTGGTCAGCAAATCTTAGGAGATTTGGATATTTTTTTATGAGATAAAAGGTGGAAAGACATGTTGCCTTTACAAAGTTTTGAAGCAAAAACTGCCACTGATATGCTTAAAAAACTAAGAACAGTGCTCGTTTGTGCCGGCTAGATGCTTCTTGGCAACTTGTTTTCCTTTTTTTTTTTTAAAGTTTCCTTTATTAATCCCCTTGGGGAAATTCAGTTACTGCAAACTAACCCATCCTAACAGTGATCTGTGTAGCTAGGAGCAGTGGGCGGACACTTTCATGCTGCGCCCGGGGACCAACTCCAGTTCTTTTCCCATTGCCTTGGCCAGGGGCACAGACAGGAGTATAAACCCTAATATACATGTTTCTTTTGACAGTGGAGGAGACCGGAGCATCCCGAGAAAACCCACTGCAGACACGAGGAGAACATGCAAACTCCACACAGAGGATGACCTGGGATGACCCCCAAGGTTGGACACCCCGGGGTTCGAACCCAGGACCTTCTTGCTGTGAGGCAACAGCGCTAACCACTGGGCCACCGTGCCACCCCATTCTAGATGAATGCTTCAAGATTTACAAAATAAAAGTGGCGACAGCAGACCTCATTTGACATGTTTAGAGAAATACCTATTCATTCGAGACAGAGCCAGGGGAACCACTGGTTGACAAACTTTCACTTCAGGATTTTAGGACTAAAACCGAATTACTCATTAGATTTACCACGAAAAGAGAAAAGTACTAAAAATAACCAAGAAGTCATTAACACTATACTTAAAATGTCTAATTTTAAAGATTAAGTGGAACCTGAATCATACGTTTGCTTACATAATGTTAAATGTGAAAATACAATTGTATTTACACCCTACTAAAATAGGGTCACAATGCATCCCTTATCACCTACATGGTGGTTTAAGTTGATCAGATCACAATCCATCTTCATCTTGGGTGCATTCACACTTGAATTTTTATGTTTAACCCCTGTCAGGTTATAATCAAATCACCAGAGATACCGCTATGTCGGGTGTAAACAAAGTCTTAGTTATTACCTTTAGCAGGGGTAGTAACTTAAAAATGCAAAGAATTTCTCTTCCTTTGACAAACAGGTCTTCTAAAATTTTTAACTTTTTTTTAACCTTAATTAGACAGCGACAGTGAAGAGGCAGACTTAAATGGGAGAGAGGGGTATGACATGCAACAAAGGTCACTGGCTGGAATCGAACCAGTGATGGTTGCAGCCATGTGATATGTGCTGTAACCATTCGGCTATGTTGGCGCCCCTCAAACGGGTCTTTTAATGATTTAAATTATACACTCTGAAATTTATTTATTTATTTGTGGGGCATCCTCTACTAAATCTAACCGTTTCCGCTACACATGTCCAAGTACTTTGTCAATTATCAACATCTCCCTGGCACCATCTCTCCCTGGCATCATCAGTTTGCCTTGAATTTTTAAGCTGTTCCTAACTGCCAATTGGCTATAACTGGTTGAAAAATAAGAAATAAAAAAGATCCTACATCCTGTGGATCCCAGAAGCAACAGGTCCATCTTTAAATTCCATTTTTAGCTAAATTTAAGGGACTCTCATACCCCCTTAGTACATACCTCTTGTGTGTCAAAATGACATCTTTGAGAAATTTCCCTTCAGTTTTGTAATAATAGTGTAACAATCAGCCCATTTTCCAAAGCCTAGTTACCAAGAGTTCAGGATACTGCTGTTATTTTTACTGTCAGTGTTGGGGTAAAATACTAAATTGTACATTCACTCCCAAAAACTCAAACACAACAACTCGCTACCCATAAACAGATTCATTAAATCTACTATATCAACTGCTCACTTAACCTTAAATGTCCTCTTAAATGTCCATATGAAACTCAAAACGTCAATGAAAAACTCAAAAATCCTTTTGATCAAAATTCAGACAAATGTCCCCCTTCAAAATGCAAAAATGGAACTCAAAAACAGCAATGCATTGCAAAAAGAAAAATCCGGAAAGACTGTGTCTCACCGGCAGACAACCAGGAAATGGTGAAGAAAAGTCCATCTGGATGCTGTATTCACAGTCTTTGGTCAATATTTGTGGTGTTTTTAGTTCACTGAAACATTCTTTCAATTATGAATTAAATCTGCAACAAAAAGCCAGTATTTTGCCTTCACAGGTAACAAAACAAAGCTTTCCCTGCTCCCTGGTTTCTAACTCTCTGCCCCAAACATTCCTTCTGATTTTAAACTTCCCTTCCTTTGTTCTCTGGCCCCACCCCTTCTAGCAACAACAGATAGCCTCTTGACCTGACCAGTACTGAACATTGGGTATTTAATCATTATGGCCTAGGGTATGATTGAAAATATACAAGGTAGGGGCGTCCGGGTAGCGTAGCAGTCTATTCCATTGCCTACCAACACAGGGATCTTCAGTTCAAATACTCGTGTTACCTCCGGCTTGGTCGGGCATCTCTAAAGACACAATTGGCTGTGTCTGCGGGAGGGAAGCCAGATGTGTGTATGTGTCCTGGTTGCTGCACTAGCACCTCCTCTGGTTGGACAGTCGGGGCACCTGTTCAGGGGAAAGGCGGAACTGGGGGAAATAGCTTGATCCTCCCATGCACTTCGTCCCCCTGGCGAAACTCCTCACTGCCATGTGAAAAGAAGCGGCTGGCGACTCCACATGTATCGGAGGAAGCATGTAGTAGTGTGCAACAGCGACAGGGATGACTTGGAGAGTGGGGTAATTGGCCAAGTGCAATTGGGGAGAAAAAGGGGGGTAAAAAAGTTTCCCTGTACAATGTTCCTTTGTCTTCCACTCTTAATGCTGTTATCAAAAAACAAAACAAAAATAGAAAGAAATAATATAAAATAATGAAAATAAATAAATGAATATCAGCAGAACTAAAAAGAGAAAATAAACTATCCAAAAAATACTACGTACAATACACAATATACAATATATGGCGGTGATATATTGTATTTGTGCAAAAACTGTATCTGTGCAAAATTCTATGTACAGACAGTATATAAACAGACAGTGGGAGTGTGCAGGGTGAATTGTGTGTGCACCTCCACGCATGTATGTATGTATGTGCTTGTGTGTGGAAGGGGTTGGGTGGGGGGGATGACTGAAGCTACCTGTATTGTGAGGTGGGTTAGGGTGGGGGCAGGGACAATAGATTGGATCTGTTGATCAGCCTGATGGCCTGATGGCCTGAGGATAAAAGCTGTCCTTCAGCTTAGAAGTTCTACGTTTCAAACTTCTGTACCTCCAGCCAGAGGGCATAAGTGTGAAAAAGGTGGGTGGAGTCTTTGATGATGCTGCAGGCTCTTCTATGGGCCTTCCAATGGTAGATATCCTGCAGAGATGGAAAGGGCACCCTGATGACCTTCTCAGCAGTTTTACCACTCTCTCCAGGTATTTGCGGCACATGGCAGTGCTATTCCCATACCACACAGTGATGCAGCTGGTCAAGATGCTTTCTAGCATGCAACTGTGGAAGCTGCTGAGAATCTTCGGTGACATGCCGAATTTCCTCAGTCTCCTTAGAAAGTACAGCCACTGTTGTGCTTTTTTGACTAGCTGGGTGATGTTACATGACCAAGTGAGGTCATCACTGATGTGGACGCCCAAGAATTTAGGGCTGCTGACCCTCTCCACCTCAGGCTCACAGGTTGTCAGCAGCTGATGAGGTATCCTCTCCTTCCTCATGTCCACTATCATCTCCTTGGTCTTATCTATGTTGAGAGAGAAGTTGTGGTTGTCACACCATGTCACAGACTTGCCACCTCTCTCCTGTATGCCGTTTCTTCACCTCCAGTGATCACACCAATGATTGTGGTGTTGTCAGCAAATTTCAGGATAGTGTTGTCCTTGTCTGAGACGATGCAGTCTTAGGTCAATAGTGTGTAGACCATGGGGCTAAAGACACATCCTTGTTAGGTGCCAGTGTTCACCACCACATTGTTTGAGGTTAAATTTCAAATTCGGACAGACTGCGAACAGCCAGTTACATAGTATAGGGTTCAGGCCAAGGTTGTACAATTCGTTTGTGAGTTTGTGGAGGTGGACTGTATTAAAGGCCAAGCTATAATCAATGAAGAGCATTCTGATTAAGAAACTGTTTTTCAGGTGGGAGAGGGCTATGTGCAGTGCTGCATAGATAGTGTCCTCAGTGGATCTGTTGGGGCAGTACGCATACTGCAGGGGGTCCAGTGACTCAGGTGTATTAATCTGGATGTGAGCCAGAACCACTCTGTCAAAGCACTTCATTATGATTGGAATGAGGGCAACTGGCCTGTTGTTACAGCCACGTGTGTCTGTGTCCGTATAGTTGTTTTGTGTTGCCTTCTGTATTTAACCCTCACTCTCATTCTACATTCAGGTATCCACCAGGTGCTCCTCATCTCCTAATCAACCAGTCAACTAATCAACCAATTTCCATCAGCTGTGCAGTCCACTATTTAAACCCCTACATGTGTTAATTAGTTTAGTTTGTGTGTGATTTTAGTTAGTGTTCTGTAGCTACTTTGTGTTTGTAAAGTCTGGCCAGTTTCCAGTTAAGTTTTGCGTTGTTTCAGACTTGAGTATTTTGAGTTATATTTAGCCTTTACATAGTTTGTTTAGTTCTTTTGGGCAAGGGGATCAAGGTAAGATGCCCATGGGCATACACCCCATCACGTAGCTTACCTCCTATTATACACACTAGGTTAAGAGCGGTTGCCACCTTCTGTATGTAAGCTTGGTGCTTTTGAGCACTGTCGAGGAGGGGGTTTACTTTTATTAGTAGTTGTTTTGGCAACGGTTCTGTTGTCCTGTTCTGGTGTTTAAGTTAATAAAAAATGTATATTTTTATGTTTACCGGTCTCACTGTGTTGCACCCTCACCTCACTGTTACCCAGTGCACTAGATGTTGTCCCTCACCAGACCGAGGGATGTAACACCTGTAGTCATTCAGACAAGTGTGACTGGGCTCCTCTTAGGGACTGGGATGATGATGGTGGTGGTTTTAATGGAGGTGAAAACATCAAGTTATGTAGCACAGGTCTTGATCTGCCCTGGGATGTTATCTGGGCCTGCTGCCTTGTGGGGGGATTGATTCTCCTCAGGACTTTGTGTACATCAGCTGATGGGACAGTCAGTGGGGGGGTCTTGCATGTTCTGAGAGTGTGAGAACCTTCTGTGTCTCACTATTGGAGGTCTCAAAGTGGGAATAGAATAGAGCTGTTCAGGTAGGGAGATGGTGTTTATTTCTGTGGTAGTTAGTGCCTTTATGGTCTGTGATCTGTTGTAGGCCATGCTCCTGGCATCAGCAGTAGAGTAGTAGCCTTCCAGCTTCTGTTTGTATTGCTGCTTTGTCTCTCTAGTTGTTTTCCGCAATTCGTACTTTTCTGTTTTTTACTCCTCCCTATTGCCTGATCTAAATGCAAGACGGCAAGCACACAGCATGTGTTGTACTTTAACTTTTCATCCAGGGCTTCTGGTTTGAATGTTTTCTGACCTCTATGGTGGGTACTGTAGTATCAGTGCAAGTACTGATGTAACAATTCACACATTTAGCATACTCCTCTGTTTTATAAAATAAACTTCTTGTGTGGCTGCAGCTTTAAACACCTTGTTTCTGTGTGTAAAACAGTCGTGCATAATGCTCTCAGTATCTGTGGACAAGTTTGACTTCTTTAATCACGGGGGTAATCTGCTTGCGTCTTTGTCTGTAGGCTGGGAACAGGAACAAAGATGTGGTCTGGGGGGAAAAAAAGTCCAAAGTAGGGGTGGGGGCAGTTTTGAAGGCATGCTGGATGTTACTGTACACATGACCCAGGGTCTTCTGGTCTCTTGTGGGGTATTCACATGCTGGTAATATTTTGGTAGCACAGCCTGTAAATTGCAGAGCTTGAAGTCTCCCGCGATGATAAACGGCATCAGGGTGTGCGGTTTCCTGAGTGTCGGTGACATCATGAAGTAAACCGAATGCTACTGATGAGTTAGCGTGTGGTGGGATCTTAACGGCGGCTAAAAACGCAGGACTGATTTCCCTTGGTAGGTAGAAGAGTTTATATTTCAACATTAGCAGTTCCACATCTTGTGAACAAAGCCTGTGTACAGTCTGTATGTCGACACACCATGCATTGTTTAAAAAAAACATGCGCACCCCCCCCCCCTTTATCCTTACCAGAGGCAACATTGCAGTCTCTTCAGTGAACAGAGTGGGTCTGTAGCTGCACTGCTGAGTCTAGTACACTAGCTGAAACCCATGTCTCCATGAATATTAGGGCGCAGCAGTCTCTTATTTCACATTGTGTTATCCTGGTTCTATTTTCCAGTGACTGAACATTAGCTAGCAGGAGGCTCAGTAGCGGTGGTTGATTAGCACAAGCTTTTAGCCTAGCATGAAAGCCCCTCTCCTGTGCCTCAGCAGGGGTCTCTTCCAGTTGCCTTCCTCACTCAAGTGCAGTGCTTGAGGGCCTTCTCGGAGGCAGGGGTAGCTTGGTGTTTAGCAAACGATGTAGTCTAGGTCCAGAGGTATAAAGCCAGTGAATACTGTGTTGTGCTGCAGCCTGACGATGTCCAACAGTGCCTGCTTGTCATAAACCAGCAGTGCAGGAAATTTCCCACGGTTACTAAAAACTAAATAAATAAAAATACAAGCAAAAACTCAGCATAGCAGAGCAAGCAAAGATGTTCACCATGGAGGGCCCCATCATCCCATCCCTTTCATTGTGCTGCAGGCTTAGTGTTGCTTGGTTTGTGCTGTTGACATATACTACACATTGGGACATGCTCCCATACATCTCTCCTCAGATGGCCACCAGGCCACTTCCAATATATCCTATAGAGTGCCTTCACTCTTCCAAGCTGTGCATCCATTCGGTTGTCATGGAAGTAATGAAGAAACTGACCCACAAGTGCCTTAGGCACTACAAGCTGATGCTTCATCCCTTCTCCTTTGCTGGGATTCTTAAGTACAAGACACCATGTTTTATTTCCCATCCAATTCTTTCAGCCTGTTGCTCTTTCGGTAATTCTTCACTTCACCATTTGCACATACTTATCAAGGCATTGGGCTTGTACAATCTCTGCAAGCAATGTTGGTGTATCTGTAGCGTAAGATGGCTTATGTGCCATATACGAAGCCAACATCCCTCCAGTTAAAGAATTTGTGGTCCTGGAAAGAGCATCTGGTACTACAGTCATACATCTGTGTCAATGATGAACACAGAAGTGGAATAATTGTAGTTTGAGTCCACTGAGTTAACCTGAAGGTGGTTCTCGGGAAGTTAAAATCCCAGGTTGAAGCAGCATCATCCGTTTACACATCAAAAGGAGCTCCCTCCAGATAATCTCACCATTTTTTTCTACCGGCCATACCACTAGTTGGCACTCCTTCTTGGATGTGGAGAAATTGTACTGTGCTCCTTTAAGACCTCTGGAAGCATAGACAATGACTTTTTCTCCTTCTGAGGTTGACTGGGTCAGCACCCCTTCTAAACCAATGGAGCTGGCATCAGTGTGGAGCTGGAATGGAGGGCAAAAATCTGGCCGTGATAGAACAGGAGGAGATGGGAGGGCAGATTTCAGTGCCTCCATACTCTGTCGACACTCTTCTGTCCACTCCTATTTTACACTATGTTGCAGTTGTTTAAGGGTGCTGCCAGATCTGCAAAGTGGGGAATGAATTTGTGATACCAGCCCACAAGCCCCAAGAATCTCTTTAGGGAAGTCATATACAGACGTCTTTTCGGGGTTAACCTCCACTCCCTTTTCGGAGACTATATGGCCCAAGAAATGTATCTGAGACTTTGAGAAATCTGAAAAATTTAATATTGAAAAATTGGAAGAATTCAGGTTCAAGGTCAGATGAGCATCAAGTTTGCTGAAAACTGCATCCAGGTCTTTGAGATGTTGCTGGTGACTAGAGGAGTACGCTATGATGTCATCAATGTACACGAAATAGATATAACCTCACTGATCAGTATGTACTCTCTCCATCAGCCTTTGGAATGTCACTCCAGCATTTTTTAGACCAAATGGCCCAGCTTTGAACCAAAACAGTCTAAATGGTGTGATGACAGCTCTCTTGTCCCTGCTGCTCTCTTCCACTTCCACTTGTCAATAACCCGACTGAAGGTCCAAGATGCTGAAACATGCTGCCCAATGCAAGGATTCTAGGATATCTGGGACATGATTCTTGGGGGGTTGGGCATTCAAACCCTTGAAATCCACACAAAATCTTGGCAGACCATCAGACTTACCTGTGAGGATATCCCCATGATGACTGACATGGTTCAATGACATCTTTTAGCATTTTTTTCCACAAGCTCTGTAATGATTTCCCTTTTAAACAGGGAGACCCTGTAAACTTTGGAGTGCACCAGGTTGCTTTCCACAGTCGGTATGGTGTGCTGGATGACAGTGGTTCTACCAATCTTCTCTGAACACACTTGTAGATGAGGGGCTGTACCTCCTCAGGCAGGCTTTTGAGCAGTTCAGTGGGTGGTGAATGGTGCCTGGGTGAGCTTGCTGATTGGTGTTGAGGACATAGCTACATACAGGTTGACATTGGATACCAGGCCTTTTCTGCCTCTAATCCATGTCAGCTGGTCGGGAGGTCAGTTAAGGAAGGGGAAGAATGACCACTTCCCACTCAGCTTCAATCCATAAATCCATTCAGCCACATTAATCTATACCCCTGTCTTTTCCATGAAGTCCAGACCAAGGATCAGGGGAAAAGCCAAATGGTTGTCAGCCATGATGTGTGTCTCCAAGCTCCATATTGTTCTGTGCCCCACATAGTTCCGCTTCACCATCCCTTCGGTGGGATTTCCCATCAGCCAATGCAAATGGCCGTTTGTCCCCTACAACTATTTGTTCCCTAGGGCTGGCTAATTTCCTCCATAGGCTCCTCTGCATCAAGGTGTAGGAGCATCCTGTATCCACCACAGCTTCACCCATGAATCCACCAGTCTCCATGGGAACCACCAGTAGGCTAGGCTGTTCCATCTCAACCAAAATCATGTGATGGGTAGGAATGGTGTCATGGCCGTTTTTAAGCTTTTGGGTTTGCTTTTTCCTTGTTTTCTCAGGAGCATTTTTGCCTTGTTCAGACTGCAGGAAAATTTGTATTTGTTTCATAAATCAGATCTTTAAGACAGACTCTCCGCACTGTTATTTACAAGTGATCAAATCGGATTTGTGTATCCAGACATCACCAACCTATCTGCATGGGTTGCTGTGGTAATGACATAGGTGTGAGTAACTACCTACGCTGGTGACGCAGTTTACCAACGCAGAAGCATGAGAAATGGAGTTCATCATCTCCCTCTCCGAACAATCATGCTGTCAAGTCATGGTGCAGAACTCCTCTATTGCACCAGATAAACTCAGCAACAAAGGAGGCTGGTATACATTGCGATGTTCAGTGCAACAGACATGTCAGGCTCCACCGTTATCATGGATTTGACGTTGGCATTGTGTGTCGCGTTGCGAGTGATGCAAAAGACAGTTTGAAATCCAATTTGGGCGGCTAGAGCATCCAGACTTAGAAGCAGCTGTAGAAATCTGATTGGAATCACATTTCAAACCACCTCCAAATGTGGTTGAGATCCAATTTGCAAAAATTGCATTGCATGCAGCTTTTTGTTTTCCAGACTTTGTAAAATCAATCTGGATACAATCTGGATATACCAAAAAAAATGGATTTGGGCTGGCAGTTTGAACAAGGCCTTAGACCAGGGATGGGCAAACTACGGCCTGCAGGCCACATAGGGGTTGGGCTGTTTAATCCGGCCCGTCGGGCATTTAAATTAATACTATAATTAATTTAAATGACTGGTATTCGCTATTTTTTTCCCTACAGTACGTTATGGTTGGTTTATAGATTTCCACAGTTCTCTTAAATCCTAGTCTGCTCTTTTAAATTTCTTCACATTGTCTGAGTAGATAACTTTACAAAGCCTTCTTCTCACAATGAATCTCTTTAACACCAAAAGAAATTTCTCAGTTGTCTGATCCAATACTAATTCTCAATGCACTGCTCTAGTAATGACACACATGAAAAGCACAATATATGCCTTTTTTTGACAGACCATCTGCTTTTACATACAATGGCCCTGCAAAGTCTACTCTGGTAACTTCAAATGGCAGAGCTTCAGTGATTCTGTCTCTTGGTAAGGGTGCAGTAACTTGCTGAGCTGGCTTCACCTTCAATCTTTTACAGACTAGACAATGTACTAAAATCTGTTTAACCAGCTGCCTGCCTGTGAGAATCCAACATGTCTCTTTTATCTCAACTAGTGTATCCCTTACTCCAGAATGCATGACCTTTTCATGGTAATACTGAACTAATAATTCTGAGTACCTGCCCTTTGTGGGCAGCACACAAGGGTGTCACTCTCTGAAATGCAAATTGGCTTGTTGAAGCCTCCCTCCTACACAAAACGAGGCTATTCACATCTAAGAACGGTTTCATTTCTTTGATTTTTGAATCTCAGTTTACATCACATCTGAATTTTAGCAGATTACTTTCTTTGCTAAAGCTATGTTCCTGAGTTACTTTTACCCGATACATTTCAGCTGCAATAAGCCCCTCAGCGGTAAGCTCTCCCAGAGTTTTTGGACCCGAGCGTGCATTAGCTACAAACCTCTTAACCCATGCAGTTACTCTAAACACTGTTTTTAGCCTACTGTACCTGTCTAGGTCTAACAGTGGTTCAACTGGCTCAGTGCTATAAGCTGTACTGCAACCTGGAACTTAGTCCTAAGCTCAGTGTCAATGTTGTCCATGTCAGTATTTTCTATGGAGTCTGCAGTCAATAGAAAGGTAGGTCCATTCCACCACAGCTGATTCTGCAGCACACTTCTCTTTTGTGTTTTGTTTTCCTTTTAAAATTTCCAACAGTCCCTTTAAATCAAACACAAAGTCATCCTTTTCTGGACCCCACACTAGTCCCGATACTTTCAATACATCCCCACTTGAGTCTGGCTCTGTTATACATTGCATTGCATTCTCCTCCTGTTTTGCTCTTAGATCTGGCGAGTTTGTCATCCATTTGCACAGATTCATGCCAGCAGCCGACAATGTCCCTTGCACCAGTGGTGACTGAGTGGGCTTCTTCCACATCACATGAGCTTGCAATGAGATCATCCACATACAATGATTCCCACAACGCCTTTACAGTTTTAGGTTGCTCTGTCTTGTACTGTTGGAGGTGCTTCCTAATAGTTGCTGCTAGAAAGAACTGGCTAGGCAAGACTCCAAATACGACTCTGTGCATTCTCATAATGCGCAACTCATTATCACAGTCATTAATTGTAGGCCCATGCAACCACAGGAACCTAACAGCATATTTGTCTCCATCAGCTAGTGCGCTCTGCAGAAAAGCCTTACTGATATCAGCTGTGTAGGCTATCTTGTGTAGTTTGAACTTAATTAGCACATTCATCAGGTCCAGGTTTTGGTTTGGCCTGGTCAGTGAGCAGTCTGTTAGGGATGGGCAACAGTTCTCATGTGATGATGCATCAAACATGATTCTTAGTTTGGTGGTTGCCTTATCTTCTCAGAGAACTGCATGATGATAAAGATAATATTTCCGTCTCCATTTTCTCTGGTGTTGTGTCATTTACAGGAATATCCTCACAAATTCCCTCCTGCAGATATTCTTGAATCACCTTATTTTACCCTTCATGAAGAGTTACATCAGCCTTTAGAATTTTGTTTAAAATTTCAAACCTTTTCTTGGCGACCCTGAAGTTTTCAGGTAGATCTGATTTGTCTCGTCGCCATAGTAGCTTAACTTGGTAGCATGCATTTTTAAAGGTTACAGTCTACTTTAAGTTCCCAATAGCCTCTGTCTCCTCTGGGCTTTCAGTTTTTTCATTAACAATGCCTAGGGACTCAATTTCCCAGAAAGCGTGCAACTCCTTTGAGACTTCAGTTTCCTCCTCTAAACTAATGTGCATGCATGTGGTTTCTGGCATGCTAGACACAGAGTCTGGTCCATGCACAACCCATCCAAATATGCTTTCTAAAGCTACCAGGGATCATCTCAGCTGTTCCCCATCTGCAGTCACTTCAAACCCTACAAGAACCTGGTCTTCACTCAACTCATTGCCAGATCTTCCCATAACATTCCTGTGACCTGTTGTGCAGAGCCGGCTTGCCTGCCAACCAACCTTCTCGAACTATACTTTGGCTTTTGAACTCGGACTACTCCTCGATTCCCTTTTGTCTACGGACTTGGTACTTTTGCTGGTTCACGCACACTTACACAACACCCAACGCTCCATTCACATATTACACACACTCAGGATAATTTACACTAACACATAGCTAGACACATTACCTCCTGTCACTACACATAGCATATTCACACACCCCACAAACAAAACAACCTGAGCACCATACACATCCCACATTTCTCTCTCCCTTATTATTTTCTGTCTTTACTTTAATTTTTCAATAAACGTTAGTAAGAGTCCTCCGCCTCCCGAGTGGTCGTCTGGATCCTCCTGTACAACCCGTAACACAAAGTTCAAAGTAATTCCTTTTCCCGGGTTTTGACACCCAAAAATGTAGTGGAAGATATTAATAACTGCATGTACAAGTGTTGAACGTTCCAAAAGCACTTTACTGACTCTTCAGTTTTAAATAAAACAGGTTTTGACACAAACTCTTCAACCTACTTCGCTTTTTCTTCTTTAACCGCGCCGTCAGAAATCACTCACGCCATCCGCGGAGGTGTAGCGGTCTAAGCATCGGCTTTGTGTCAACGCAGTTGCTCACTGGGGACCAGGGTTCGCACCTCGGTTTTGTCAGATCCGACTATGGGCGGATGCGATAACGCAGCAATAATTGGCAACACTGTCTTCGGGAGGGGGGCGGAGTCGGCTTGCGTTCGTCACATGAATGCCTCTGTGTGTGTGTGTCAGAAAAAGCAGTGGTTCGGCCTGGATTCGCCTTGTCACGGAAGTGGCGAGGCGTCTCCTTCGAGACTGCCGGCCGGAGAAATGCAGTTGGCGAACTCATACAGTATGAGGGTGGGTGTTTGAACTAGAATAGGGATCGACTGGCCACTAAATTGGGAGAAAAAGGGAAAATCAGAGAGAAAAAAAAGAAAGAAATCACTCACTCTAGGCGCCAATCAGGAAGGAAGTATTCTGGCAGAGATGCACCTCAAAATAAAAGTCTGTATCATAAAATAATAATACAGCAAGGATTTCTCATGTAAACATGCTTGTCAAACACAAGCATACTTCAATCAGCCGTATTTACTAGGAGCTATAGGTGGCCGCCGATTTTTGGCAAACTTTTAAATTTCGTATTATATCTCAACAGTAATCGATAATACTCAAAAAATAAGACGTTTGACACCGAAATGAAAAAGAAAAAAAACCTGTCATTCCTGTAAGGGGCAGGAGCCAAAACAACGATATCCAATCAAACGAACGACCAAGTCAAATGATTGGAACAAGCGAGCTGTCTATCAAACCCTCAGTGACACGCACATAACAGTTGCATGTACACAAAGGCCAGTTGCTAACACATAGCTGCTTGCTAGCTACCTAGCTTGACAGCAGTGAGTGCTAACAACAGACATGTTCGTTGTTTATGTTTATTATAATAATAAAGTTAGTTTTCTCTTTCATGTGTGACATCCATTGGGTACAGCTAATTCGGCTCCACTCAGAATGATGCTTGTCTCAGGTGAAATGCTTTCGCTTCAATCAGCTGGTGTGTCCGGCGCGTGCATGTGTTTTCGGGGCGTGGCTTTGGAGGCATCCTGATGCTTTCTGACTGGGAAGGGCGGTGTCGAATTTGGTTTAAGGATTTGAAAATATTTCTAAGTTCTGCCCAAAATCAACGGCCGCCTATTGCTCCTTTAATATTAACTTATTCACAATTTTAATTCACAACAGTCACTAATCTAAGGTGAAAACTGGTCAAATGCTTGAGATGACCAGGGTGTGCTAGAGAATGTATTTACTCAGTTCCTTTTTCAATTTCTAATCACTCCTCGGCATACACTCTACCACAGCCTGCTCAATCTACCTGAAGGATTTTCTTATGGTGTCCTCCAAAGCCTCCAACCTCTGGTCCACATACTCGCTAAGGCTCTCCTCTGCTGATTGCACTTTCCATTAAAGTCATTCTCTAACTCACTGACTTTACCCTGGAGAAAACTGTACAGCATGGTTAATTTCCTCAACATCAACAGACAGGATAACAGAATCAGTGTGGTTACTATCATCCTGTTCATCAGATTCCTCCTCTAAATACAGCTCACTCAAGAGAGAAGACATCTCATCAACAGGTTCTCTAAAGGTAAAAAATTGGCCTGGTCTTAAGGGAGAAGTTGAAGATCCCTAGCTAGCCTCACCCTGCATAGGCTGAGCTGTCCATTCCTCAACTTCATCCAGTTCTACATCTCCCATCTCAAAACCAATTCACACCTAAACAACTAACAAAGCAACAATGTAGACACCCATATGGGCCAACATCTGTAACAATCAGCCCATTTTCCAAAGGCTAGGTACCAAAAGAGTTCTGGATACTATTGTTATTTTTGCTATCAGCGTTAGGGTAAAATACTAAATTGTAAGTTTACTCTCCAAAACTCATCCATCCATTATCCGAACTGCTTATCCCACTCTCAGGGTCATGGGGATGCTGGAACCTATCCCAGCAGTCATTGGGCGGCAGGTGGGAAGACACCCTGGATAGGCCGCCAGACCATCACAGAGGGCTGACACACACACACACACACACACACACACACACACACATTCATACCCAGGGGCCATTTAGTATGGCCGATTCACCTGACCTACATGTCTTTGGACTGTGGGAGGAAACCGGAGCACCTGGAGGAAACCCACGCAGATATGAGGAAAACATGCAAACTCCATACAGAGGACGACCTGGTACGACCCCCAAGGTTGGACTACCCCGCAGCTTGAAACCAGGACCTTCTTGCTGTGAGGCGACTGAGCTAACCACTGCGCTACTGTGCCGCCCTCTCCAAAACTCAATAAACAAAAACTTGCTTTCCATTATCAATGCAAACTTCTTCTTTAGGCTGCTCCTGTTAAGGGTTGCTACAGCGGATCATCAATTTCCATCTCTTCCTGTTCTCTGTCACGCCAACAACCTGCATGTCCTCCCTTACCATATCCATAAACCTCCTCTTTGGCCTTCCTCTTTTCTTCTTGCCTGGCAGCTTCATCTTCAGCATCCTTCTCCCAATATACCCAGCATCTCCTCTCCGCACATGTCCAAACCATCTCAATCCTTCCTCTCTTGCTTTGTTTCCAAACTGTCCAACATGAGCTGTTCCTCTAATATACTCATTTTTAATCCTGTCCACCTTTGTCACTCTCAACGAAAATCTTAGCATCTTCAACTCTGCCATCTCAAGCTCCGTCTCTAGTCTTTTCGTCAGTGCCACTGTCTCCAAACCATACAACATAACTGGTCTCACTAACATCTTGAAAACCTTCCCTTTCACTCTTGCTGGTACCCTTCTGTTGCAAGTCACTCCTGACACTTATCTACCCACTCCACCCTGCCTGCACTTTCTTCTTCACCTCTCTTCCGCACTCCCCATTACTTTGAACAGTTGACCCCAGGTATTTAAACTCATCCACCTTCACCACCTCTACTCCTTGCATCCTCGCCATTCCATGGTCCTCCCTCTCATTCACACATATGTATTTCCTCTTGTTCCTACTGACTTTCATTCCTCTTCTCTCCAGTATATACCTCCACTTCTCCAGGCTCTCCTCAACCTGCTCCCTACTCTCACTACAGATCACAAGTCATGTGTGAACATCATAGTTCACAGAAACTCAAGCCTGATTTCATCTGTCAACTTGTCTTATCACCATTGCAAACAAGAAAGGGCTCAGAGCCGATCCTTGATGGCATCCAGTCACTCCAGTCACATCCAGGCATCAGTCACTCATACTGCACATCTCATCACTGTCACACTGCCCTCGTACATATCCTGCATGACTCTTGCATACTTCTCTGCCACTTCCGACTTCCTCACACATTACCACACCTCCTCTCTCGGCAACCTGTCTTATGCTTTCGCTAAATCTAAAAAGACACAATGTAACTCTTTCTGACTTTCTCTATACTTATCCGTCAACACTCTGAAAGCTACTACTACCACTACTTTCGGCTGCTCCCGTTAGGGGTCGCCACAGTGGATCATCCGTTTCCATTTCTTCCTGTCTTCTGCGTCTTCCTCTGTCACACCAGCCACCTGCATGTCTTCCCTCACCACATCCATAAACCTCCTCTTTGGCCTTCCTCTTCTCCTCTTCCCTGGCAGCTCCATATTCAGCATCCTTCTCCCAATATACTCAGCATCTCTCCTCCACACATGTCCAAGCCATCTCAATCTTGCCTCTTGCTTTGTCTCCAAACCGTCCAACCTGAGCGGTCCCTCTAAGATAATCGTTCCTAATCCCGTCCTTCTTCGTTACTCCCAGTGAAAATCTTAGCATCTTCAACTCTGCCACCTCCAGCTCCGCCTCCTGTCTTTTCGTCAGTGCCACTGTCTCCAAACCATATAACATAGCTGGTCTCACAACCATCTTGTAAACTTTCCCTTTAACTCTTGCTGATACCCTTCTGTCGCAAATCACTCCTGACACACTTCTCCACCCACTCCAACCTGCCTGCACTCTCTTTTTCACCTCTCTACTGCACTCCCCGTTACTTTGGACAGTTGACCCCAAGTATTTAAACTCAAATGCCTTTGTCACCTCCACTCCTTGCATCCTGACCATTCCACTGTCCTCTCTCTCATTCACGCATGAGTATTCCGTCTTGCTCCTACTGACTTTCATTCCTCTTCTCTCCAGTGCATACCTCCACCTCTCCAGGCTCTCCTCAACCTGCACCCTACTCTCGCTACAGATCACAATGTCATCCGCGAACATCATCGTCCATGGAGACTCCTGCCTGATCTTGTCCGTCAACCTGTCCATCACCATTGCAAACAAGAAAGGGCTCAGAGCCGATCCTTGATGTAATCCCACCTCCACCTTGAACCCATCTGTCATTCCAACCGCACACCTCACCATTGTCACACTTCCCTCATACGTATCCTGCACCACTCCTACATACTTCTCTGCAACTCCTGACTTCCTCATACAATACCACACCTCCTCTCTCGGCACTCTGTCATAAGCTTTCTCTAAATCTACAAAGACACAATGCAACTCTTTCTGGCCTTCTCTATACTTCTCAATCAACATTCTCAAAGCAAACATCGTATCTGTGGTGCTCTTTCGTGGCATGAAACCATACTGCTGCTCGCTGATCGTCACCTCTCCTCTTAACCTAGCTTCTATTACTCTTTCCCTAATCTTCATGCTGTGGCTGATCAACTTTATACCTCTGTAGTTGTTACAGTTCTGCACATCGCCCTTGTTCTTGAAAATCGGTACCAGTATGCTTCTTCTCCACTCCTCAGGCATCCTCTCACTTTCCAGGATTGTGTTAAACAATCTAGTTAAAAACTCCACTGCCATCTCTCCTAAACATCTCCATGCCTCCACAGGTATGTCATCGGGACCAACTGCCTTTCCATTCTTCATCCTCTTCATAGCTGCCCTCACTTCCTCCTTGCTAATCCGCTGAACTTCCTGATTCACTATCCCTACATCATCCAACCTTCTCTCTCTCTCATTTTCTTCATTCACCAGCCCCTCAAAGTATTCCTTCCACCTTCTTAGCACACTCTCCTCGCTTGTCAGCACATTTCCATCTCTATCCTTGATCGCCCTAACTTGCTGCACATCCTTTGCAGCTTGGTCCCTCTGTCTAGCCAATCGGTACAAGTCCTTTTCTCCTTCCTTAGTGTCTAATCTGTCATACAACTCACCATACGCCTTTTCCTTTTCCTTTGCCACCTCTCTCTTTGCTTTACGCTGCATCTCCTTGTACTCCTGTCTACTTCCTTCATCTCTCTTACTATCCCACTTCTTCTTTGCCAACCTTTTCCTCTGTATAATTTGCTGTACTTCCTCATTCCACCACCAAGTCTCCTTGTCTTCCTTCCTCTGTCCTGATGACACACCAAGTACCTTCCTAGCTGTCTCCCTCACTATTTCTACAGTGGTTGTCCAGCCATCTGGCAACTCTTCACTACCATCCAGTGCCTGTCTTAACTCCTGCCTGAACTCCACAAAACAGTCTTCCTTCTTCAACGTCCACCATCAACACTCTCAAAGCAAACATTGTATTTGTAGTGCTCTTTCCTGACATGAAGCCATACTGCTGCTCACTAGTCATCACCTCTCTTAACCTAGCTTCCACTACTTTTTCCCATAACCTCATGCTGTGGCTGATAAACTTTATGCCTCTGTAGTTACTACAGCTCTGCACATCACCCTTGTTTCTGAAAATTGGTACCAGTACACTTCCTTCTCCACTCCTCAGGCATCTTCTCACTTTCCAAGATTGTGTTAAACAATCCAGTTAAAATCTCCACCGCCATCTCCCCTAAACATCTCCATGCCTCCATAGGTATGTCAACTGGACCAATGGCCTTTCCACTCTTCATCTTCTTCCTAGCTGCCCTCACTTCATCCTTGCTAATCCACCACACTTCCTGATTCACTATCCCCACATCATCCGACCTTCTCTCTCTCTCCCATTTTCTTCATTCATCACCCCCTCAAAGTACTCCTTCCACCTTCTCAACACACTCTCCTCACTTGTCAGCACATTTCCATCTCTATCTTTCATCACCCTAACCTGCTGCACATCCTTCCCAGCTTGGCTCCTCTGTCTAGCCAATAAGTACAAGTCCTTTTCTCCTTCCTTAGTGTCTAACCTCTTATACAACTTGCCATACACCTTTTCCTTTGCCTTTGTGACCTCTCTCTTCACCTTACACCACATCTCCTTGTACTCCTGTCTACTTTCTTCATGTCTCTGACTATTCCACTTCTTCTTTGTCAACCTCTTCCTCTGTATACTTTGCTGTACGTCCTCATTCCACCACCAAGTCTCCTTGTCTTCCTTCCTCTGTCCTGATGACACACCAAGTACCTTCCTAACTACCTCCCTCACTATTCCTGCAGTGCTTACTCAGCCATCCGACAACTCTTCACCACCACCCAGTGCCTGTCTTATCTCCTCCCTGAACTCCACACAACAGTCTTCCTTCTTCAACGTCCACCATTTGATCCATGGCTCTGCCTTCACTGTCTTCCTCTTCTTGGCCACCAAAATCATCCTACAGACCACCATCCGATGCTGCCTAGCTACATTTTCCCCTGTCACCACCACCTTGCATTCTCCAATCCCTTTCAGATCACGCCTTCTACATAAGATATAGTCCACCTGTGTGCACTTTCCTCCACTCTTGTACGTCACCCCATGTTCCTCCCTCTTCTTGAAATATGTATTCACCACAGCCATGCCCATCCTTTTCACAAAATCCACCACCATCTGTCCTTCCACATTCCTTTCCTTGACACCAAACCTACCCGTCACCTCCATTCCCTTCACCAACATGTCCACTGAAGTCTGCGCCAATCACCACTCTCCCCCTTGGGTACACTCTCCACCACCTCATCCAACTCACTCCAGAATTCTTCTTTCTTTCATCTTATACCCAATTTGCAGGGCATATGCGCTTACAACATTCATCATCACACCTTCCATTTCCAGCTTCATACTCATCACTCTGTCCAACACTCTCTTCATCTCTAACACACTCTCAACATACTCTTCCTTCAGGATTACCCCTACCTCATTTCTCCTCCCATTCACACCATGGTAGAACAGTTTGAACCCACCTCCAATGCTCCTGGCCTCACTCCCCTTCCACACGGTCTCTTGTACACACAGTATATCTACCTTGCTTCTCTCCATCATCTGTCATAGACCCTCTCGCAGGGAGTTTTCCCAATACAGACTATTATTAGGCACCGTGCCTCTCATCCACACGACGTATCTAATAGTAGAAACAACAACAACTGAATATCTGGAGTAATATCTGCAATTTGCATCCTATTTGTTGTACTCCCATTGGTTTTGATTCTGATTTGACACCAAGCAATTCTGGCCTCTTGAATGTGAGATCTCTGGGTAGTATGTCCTTTATCATTAATGATTTTATTGTTTCTAATAATCTTGACTTTTTTATGATTACTGAGGCATGGCTGTCCCCCGGGGACACTGTTCCTCTGATTGAGGCTAGCCCCCCTGATTTTGCATATTTTCATATTCCCAGGCCCTCTGGCAGAGGGGGTGGCCTAGCTGCTTTTTGTAAGTTAGGTCTTAAGTGCCATCCTGTTACTTTTGGTAATTTTATCTCATTTGAGGTTGTATGTTTTTTAATCACTGGCCCTCCCCCTTTAATCTGCATCTTAATCTATAGGCCCCCTAATTCAGTTAGAGAGTTTTCTGACCTTTTATCTATTGTCATGTCAAAATATGACAGGGTGCTTATTCTTGGCTATTTTAATATTCATGTTTGTTGTCCTTCCCATTCCCTCACCTCACATTATTTGGATCTTATAGATTCTTTTAACCTCATTCAATCTGTTAAAGGGGCCACACATTCCAAAGGCCATATTTTATACCTTATAATCTCATCTGATTTCTCTCTTGAATGTATCTGTATCTGACCATAAAGCTGTCATTTTCAAAGTCCCACTACAACTCGCTATTCCTAGTCACTATCCTAAAACACGCTCTCGCATTCTCAATGGTGGCCCTGCAGTTAAATTCTGTGATGCTTTTAATTCATCATCCTTTAATCCCTCTTTATCCTCCTCAATCCAGATGCACTATTAAATTCATTCAATGATCAGTGCCTATCCATCCTCGACCAAACTGCACCGTTTAAAACTAGGAAACAAAAATCGAATAACCTCCCCTGGCTGAATGATCATATTCATGCCCTTAGAAGACTCTAGAAAATCAGAACGACAATGGAAGGTCAACAAGTCCGAATTAGCACATAACACCCTTCAAAACCAAATGTTAATTTATCAGAAGGCAGTTAAGGATGCAAGATCAACATACTGGTCTGAACTAATACCAAGAAATAACCACAATCCTCAACCTCTCTTCAGGGTAATTGATTCTGTTATTAATGGCCCCTCCACTTCTCTTTTTGAGCCCGATTTTGTCCAAAAAAATTCTCATTCATTTTGTAAATAAGGTGGAGTATTATTTGGTCCCAAATCCAGCCAGGCTCTTGCATTCGTTCCTTTCCCCATGTTAATTCTGCCTCTTTCACCCAGTTTCAACCATTACAATTTCAGTTTTAGAGAGTACAGTGTCCAATATGAACTCCTCCTCCTGCATCTTAGACATTATTCCCACTAAGCTGCTCAAAGAGGTATTTTCAACTATCAGCCCTGTTATTCTGCAAAATCTTAATAATCCTCTGGCCTCTGGTTCTTCTCCAGACAGTTTTAAGCATGCCATTGTTCACCCATTGCTGAAGAAACCTAATTTAGATCACCTGTCCCTAAGTAACTACAGACCAGTCTCCAAATTTTCTTTTCTATCCAAGGTTCTGGAGAGGATAATTTCTTCTCAATTGATTTCTTTTATGAACACTAATACTGTTTTTAATAGTTTCCAGTCTGGTTTTAGAGCACTTCCTAGTACCGAGACAGCTCTAGTTAAGGTCACTAATGACCTACTACTAACTGCAGACAGAGGTGACTGCTCAATTTTAGTTCTTTTAGATTTAAGTGCTGCCTTTGACATAGTCGATCACAACATCCTCTTACATCACTTAGAGATGTGGGTTGGCATCAAGGGCTTAGCTCTTAGCTTATTACGCTCTTACCTCACCAACCGAACTTTTTCTCTTGTTCTGGGTAACTCTACCTCCTCGGTGGCTCAGTTGAGTTGTGGTGTCCACAAGGCTCAGTTCTTGGCCCCCTTCTCTTTTCTTTAAACATGCTGCCCCTTGGCCAGGTTATTCAAAATCCTGATGTGCACTACCATTTTTATACTCAGTTATACATACCACTAAAACCAACAGATCGCCCTAGTGCCCTAGCAAATCTCACAACTTGCCTCTCTGACATTAAATCCTGGATGTCCCAAATTTTTCTCAACATTAAAGATGGTAAGTCTGAGGTCATTCTGTTCGGTTCCAAAAATTCCATCAGCCCTTTTGTTACTAATCTTGGTAGTCTGTCAGGTAGTCTTAAGCAGGCTGCTGGCAATGTTGGGGTAATATTTGATGCTAACCTCATTTTTAATAATCAAATCAAACATGCTGTTCAGTCATGCCTTCTCCAGCTCAAGCTTATCTCCAAAATTAGGTCATTTTTGTCAATTGCCGATCTGCAGTTGTACATGCTTTTATCTATTCTTGGCTTGACTATTGTAATGCACTTAATTCTGGTATCAGCAAGGGCTCCCTCCACCGTATGTAGTTGGTACAAAATGCCGCTACTCGGCTCATTACCGGGACAAAGAGGCATGGAACATATCACTCCTGTGCCTCCCTCCCTACACTGGCTCCCTGTTATGTTTTGAATTGACTTTTAACATTTTATTGCTCACGTTTAAGGCTTTAAATGGTATTGCTCCTGTGCTAGCTCCTACACACATTTGTGATTTATTGACCTGGGATATGCCCCATTGACCAATAAGATGTGCAGATGAGGCCTTGCTGGTTATTCCCAGGTTTCCGTTTGTTACAAAGGGTGATCAGGCTTTAGCGTTAAGAGCTCCCACACTATGGAACTCTCTTACTGTTGAACTAAGACAAACCAAGTCTCTAGCTTCTTTTAAACCTTGTCTTAAAACTTTTCTTTTTATGAAAGCTTTTACAAATGTTTGATGTTTGTTTTTATTTTTACTCTTACTTATTTGGTCTTACTCTTATTTTTGCCTTGTCTGGTTTTATTTTTTTGTAAAGCACTTTGTAACACTGTTTTATAAAAGTACTATACAAATAAAGTTATTATTATATTATTATATCAGCCAGCTCTCGCTCTCTCAGGATATGATTGACAATATACAAGGTAGATCTAACCCTTCAGGGCTTTAACACTTTAGATCAACCATTTAAACATATATATGCTTTTATGCTTGTGGCAATGCCACAATAGCATGGATGAGGATAACAAATTCTGTTCTAATTGCAGTGGGTATTGCTGAAAATATAAATCCTTACTGCAGCATTTGATACTATAGACCATAGAATCCCAAATGTTTGAATTATCATAATGGCATCAAGGACAATGCATTGCACTGGTTCAGCTAATTTTTTTTTTCCTTTATGCTTTTCTGTTCACACTGGAAACTCATTTTCAAAAGACAGCATATGTGGGTTCCTCATGGTTCAATATTTGGTTCCCCTTTTTTCTTATGGCATCTTTTTAAGAATGTTTTGCTGACATTAACTATTACATATAATTTTTTTAATTAAATAAGGAAAAACATTAAATATGACTGGCCCCCATTAAATACATTTGATTGAGTAAGACTTCAATGGACTTAGCCCTATCTGCTAAAAATGCTAGAAGCTTAGCAAACAAATGATTCTTACTTTGCTTGTGCTAAGCTTAAAAAATGTAAAGCTCTTTTTTAAACGTACCCTCTCAAAAATCAGTTTGAATTAACTGTCTCTTCAGCTCCTCAAACGTATACAACATACAGCAGCTAGGATTTTAACATGTGCCAACACACAAAAAAAACTAATCAAAAATAAAATCACATCAGACCTCAAACATGATCTCACTGATTACCCGTTTGTTCAGAACTAATGTCAAGATCAAGATAGGTCTTTACTCTATTTATATCTCTTATGTCTTAATCACTTATGCATACAAATATAGTTTTTGAATTCTGGGCAAAGGCATTGTTGTCATTCTTACATAAAGACAAAAAAGACTGGGTCTTTGCCATCAGGGTCTGTTGGGTTCTGGAATCCATTTGAGCAGCTCAGAATGGTTGACTTTGCATCTTAGAAACCACTTCTTGAGACATTTTACAAAAGAAATGCTTTAATGTAATATTTCTTCCAAGTCAATGTTTCATTTTGAGGCAATAGTGTGAGTTGTTGAGGCACTTACTTGTTCCTTCGAGTAAAGCAGTCCTTTTTCGTTTTGCATAAGCCCTCAGGTGATTGGACAGGCTAACTCCACTGTGGAAAGTAGCATTACAGTGGATACAAACCTTCCTGTTGAATTCACCTTTCTCTGTTAAAAGACAGATGAAGAAGTCAAGCATTTTTGTTTGTAGTACCACTAAGGTATACTTTTGAGTTGGAGGACATGGCATCAAAAAGTTTGCTTTTACTGCCACATTTTCTGTCATAATCCCAGAAAATCCCCCGTTAGGTGCAGCATAACAAATGTAAATCAAACTTTCTCCTATCTCTGCAATGAATCTCAGCAGGTACTTGCATTAGGTCGTGATGGCCTATTTGTAAGGATAGCCCTCAAAAAACCAGGACTAACATGATATTATTTGATGGTCTGGTTAGTTTACTCAGCAGTGTGACATGATGAAATTGAAAAATATGGTTATTTAAACATATATTTTATTTTATTTATTTTTTTGTAACTGTCAAATTGCAGGATGCTCTCATATAATGCAAGCAGTATTAATGTTTTGCTTGAGGTGCATCATTGGGGAGTAATGGATTACATCTCCAATTAATGGTGAGGACAGAGTTTAATATTCTGGTATTCTAGACCTTAATTTGCTTTAACATTTCCATGACACTTTCTCTTTTTGCAGGGTTAGTGACATATTTTTAAATTTTAGACCCTGCTCAGAGTACACTGGATAAATCACTATGTGTATATGCTCCCCATATTCTTGTGTCGCAGTAACCTGAAAGTTAACAACAGGATTTGGCTATATGGCTATGGAATGTGAATGCAAAAGCTATTTAATTTTTTCCTTCCACTATGTTCCCTCGTAGCTTCCTCACTATTTGGCCACATCATTCAAATACATGTAACAGTTTTGCTGATGACACCAGACGTAACAAGAACAACAATTGTTCATTTTTTTTAAGGATTCCTCAGTGGCTTAGTTAACTTTAAAAACAATAGTATGTCAGAGTTTGACCGCTACAAAAATTATACTTACCTGATATTGAGTTTGGCAATGAAGTGGCAACTCTTGATCCTGTACTGTGCTCACTGTTTGAAGAAACTGCTAAGGTGTTTTTTGAAATATGAGAGGAACCCTTTAATTTGGAATCCTCTTGACACTTCCTCTTTTTTAGAATTCCTATCAAGGCACTCGCACTCAGGTTTGCCCCTTTAACTTCCAGCTTAGTCTCTAGTTTTTTTTCTGATGCCACTCCTGCTAATGAAAACTTGGGCACCTGTGGTTTGGCATCACTGTAGACAATTGGAATACTGTTCTTTTTCGAGATTTCAATGGGTGAGGGTGTTAAACCATCAGTGCTGGCCAGCTTGGCGGAAGCACCAAGCTGAAAATGATTCCGTTTTTTGCCCAGAATTTGAAGTGCTCTATGGACCTCTTTCTTGTCACGCATCAGCTCCCGGAGTAAGCACAATGGAGACTTTGTCTTTGTTGAAATGTTTTTACCAAGTCGTTTCAGGTGGCCTCGTATGTGGTTTGACTGTCCAGTCTTGTTATCAAATGTGTCCCCACATAACGGACAAGCATGGGTGCTCTTAATGACTTCTGAACTAGACTCCATTTGTAATGCTGTAAATATAACAGGAAATTAAAAATTAAAAAGATATCAAGTTCAAACTACAAATTTTACACTTCTGATTAGTGCACTATACTTGACTAAATTGTGCATTTTTCACAAATGTAACCAAATTCAATGGATCATGCTATAAAAGTTGGGAGCAACAGGATGACAGTACCTCTTTCCAATCGCCTGATAGCTGACATCTTACGTCGAATTCGTGGCCTCTTGTCTTGAGAAGCCACCTGTTCAGGAGACACTACATGGCGTGCATTGTAACTCAGTCCAACTCTATGAAGATGCCCTCTCACATGATTAGACAACCCAACACCAGACTCAAAAACTGCAGGACAATATGGACAGGTTTTGCGATCCAGGTCTAACATAGTCAAATCTTCTGAGAAAGGTTCTTCTGTAGACAATGGTTGGGACTCAAAGCTTTCTCTAAAGACCTCCGTTTCTATGCACTCTTCCTTAATATCTGCATCATTCAGAGCATGCCCTTCAGTATTAATTTTTTCGAACAGCCTCTTAGATGCCTGCAGTGCCCCTCGCATTGACATTCTTCTGCTATAAGTATAAATGTGTGTGTTTTCTTTCTTGATGCTACTGTCAAAAAGAGTAGTGTTGTCATCTGTGTCCTTGAAATGAAAAATGTCTTTGTCTTCACAGTCATCCATTTCCTCTATGTTTAGCCTCTTTGGACTAGGTAAATGTTTTGGTAATTTGAAGCACGAGTCCAGGTCTGTGGTGTTGCGATATGGAGTAGACATTTTTCTCTTAGAGGGTGACTTTTTCATGGCTGACTGTTCAAAGATTGACTTGGGTACATTGTTGCTGCTAAGGTCTTTTTCAGCTGCACTGGCATCAAACTCACAATTTGAGTCAGGATTGGATACTGAGGGCTGTCTACGACACTTTGTGGATGAAATGGTATCTTCAGCCTTGAGGGACAATATTGGCAACTGATTACTGTCACTTTTGTCGCTGTTGGAGTCCAGAGCAGATGCAATGCAATTACTGTTCACTTTTTTCTGTTGCTCCTCAGGTTTCTTGCCATATCTTTGTCTGGACAATAGGACATTAATGGATTTGTCAAGCTTTGATTCTGATAGCTGAGACTTCAAACCTTTGTTGCCAATCTTGTCATTTTTGAAGAGGTCTGAAATATCATTAGAAACACTGGGTGAATGAGCTCTTTTTGTGTTGACCTGACTTTTTATTGAGATTTTAGATGTTAACTCTGAATCCTCAACTGGACTTTTAGAAGTAGGCACCTGCTGCTTCACAGGTGGTTGTGCCATTTTATCACTGTTCTGTGCAGCTTTGTGTTCCTCATAAGACTGGCGGTGACGACGCTGAAGGTGATTTTTAAAAACATTTTTACTAAAGGCTTTATAAGAACAATTGTAACAGGAGAAAACACCCGATTCATCATTGTCAACTTGGTCTTTCTGTTTAACTGGAATAACAGTGTGCTGCCTAATCTCATGTTTCCTAAGGTCCTTCTCAGATGCTGCCTTGAAGTTACATATGCCACAGTCAAAATATCGCTTGGTCTTGTTGTGTGTTTTGGCATGTTGAACAAACATGTTTGGGCTGTTTGTACCAAATGGGCACTGAGGGCAACACAGTTTAGCATTTCCATTCTCCTCCTTCATATCATTCATACCTTTCTCTTCAACAAGTCTCTCACTCTTCTCTGGATGAACCGACATATGCTTAATGAGCGAGCAGCTCTGTTTAAATGACTGTCCACATTCCCGACATATGAAAGGCTTTAGTAACATATTGGGAGTATCCACGTGAGACTTCATATGGCGTTGCAAATGCTGTTCTTTTTTGAAAGAGAGATTGCATTTTGAACAAGGGTAACATGATGGCTTTTCCTCTGAGCAAGAATTAATTGAAAGTCTTCCCTTTAATGGAGAAAGCTTGTGACCTATACTGTTCTCATGCAAATTTCTTGTTGGTGTATTGTATAGAATTTTCTTGATGGCCTTGACAGTTCCATTGGGATACTGTGATACCTTCCCTGTTGCTGAAGATTGTGGGTTGGAATGCTTCCTTAGGTTTCGCACCTTGCTGACGGGAATGGAGTGTGCTTGGTCTTTGTCATCAGATGACTCCTCAGATGATTTGTGGCTCAGATCAGGGTAAAGGTTGTCAGAGGGATCCACCATGACTACCATGTCCATTTTCCGTTTCCTCCTCCTTTGGCTGACAGGAGGAGAAACCTCCTCCGGTGGCTCCTCACCAGGGGATTCATCATTATTCTCCCACAGAAACTGCATGAACTCTTTATGAGGGTCCCAATGAACGTCACCAGCACTGCTAAAATTGTCCAATGAGTTCTCAGGTGACTCCACATCAAATCCCCATATTCCAGCAGTGTCTATTTCTTGCACCGTTTTCAACGGGGTAATGCTTTTTTCCTCCTCCTTCTCAGTGCACAAGCTATTGAGATCATGGGCCTGTGTCGCATGGTGTGAAGAAGGTCCATTTCCCAAGCCAACCGGGGACAACATCTCTGTGTCTGACAGAACATCAAGTACACCATTGTTTTGCTTCAGAGGAGAAGGCTTGCCAAAAGAGTCACTGTAAGAGATTGGCTCCTGCGCCATTCTCACTGGCTCTTGAAGGAAAGTCAGAGCATTCATCTCAGAATCTGCATCTTTGTCATCTTCATCAACACCTGCCAAGCATGACATTTCTGCAGCCGCAACCTGAAAAAGAAAATTGAGTTTTCTTAGAAAATCTTCAACCAAAGGTGGTAGCCTGCATACCAGTGGAAATTTAAGATTTAAGATTCTTTCACAGATATGTGTCTTAGGTAAAACTAATTTAAACTGAGTTTATTGCCCATCCCTATAGAACAGTATTGTTCATAAGCCTGACTCATAGTGGTAATATGTTTTGGTGACAGTCTTTGGCCTTAAAACCTTGGCACAATGCAGTTTAAATTGGGTCTCAAAACTGGGCTATGGCTGACAAAACAAGAAATGACCTATTTTCTAGCCTGGGAACCAGATGAATCTGTGAGCTCATGTTTTACATTTGCTATGGCATATACATTTGGCCACCCTCCCATTCAGACAGACTTCCAGCCGACCTGGTCCGGGTCGGGCCAATCACAACTGTTAATCTATCTAATATGGGGTGGATTTAATAAGATGACGTACAGCCTTATTTTTTCCCCCACCCACATTCCAGGAACTCGTCTCTGATTGGCTAGCACTTGCTGCCTCTGTTGGTTAAGGTTAGGGTGGGGTTAGGGATAGGGTTAGCCAATCAGAGGCAGAGTAGGGCTGGGTCTTCCTGGAGTGCGGGTGGGAAAAAAATAATGCTGACGTACAGAGGAGCACCGTTGGCTGCTGCTGATGTGTAATGATCTGTTGAATCTGCCATCGCGATAGCATTAAATGAGCTGGATGGTATATTTTCTCTAAAAGAACAACAATCAACTGCACTTAAAGCTTTTGTTTTTAAGAAAGACATGTTTGCCGTACTTCCGACAGGATTTGGTAAAAGTTTAAGTGCTACGTCACACATTTTGTTGCTCTGATTGGTTGTAGGTCTATCCAATTGTGTCCATAGGCATTTTGGTGTGCGCCGGTTGATAATGCCCCTTGGAAATCAAAAATGAACTGAGAGGAGCCAGACTAATTAGAATTTGTGAATTCCTCTGGTTCCCAGGCCACCTATTTTCTGAAAACAGCTTTGCTGTAATTTTGTCATGCAACACCATTAAGAGCTACGATAAACTTTTGTGCCAGTCTGAAAAGGTGCTCTTAGCAGTCAAAAATAAACAGTCTGCATCAGTGATTTTTATTGTAATTGAAGCCATTTCTCTTCAAATTTATGTAGCACTAACCATATTTGTTAACATTAAACCAGATCATGCACAGATTATCAGTATTTTCAATTTTCAAATTTGGTTTTCAGATTGTTAGTCATCAAAAGAAAGCTTTGGCAGTATTATCCAGAAATGTGAAATACTCTTCACAGTAACACTATTGAAGCAATAAATGGTGGATCACATTTATGACAAAAAGAAGTGGACCCTAAAAGATTTGGAAAAAGCATGGAGTAATGTTCGACAAGGTATGTATATATCAATAAGCAAGGAAACAAAAACTGATGAGACCAGATGTTGCCAAGTAAATCACTGGGCCAAACTGAATACAAAGTGGTTGTTTTGCAATGTTGAGGATGTGTATTATAGTTGAGGATACTATGTGGGGTACTTTGATAAGATTGCTGACAATGAGTGACAGAGCTGTTAATATCACTGTGGTATTTAGCCTTGTTTTGAGCAAAATGTTGCCTGTGGATCACAACATCTGGGTTACTCCAAGACCCCAAAATGGGCTGTGTCGCCAACAACTAGTTGTCCAGCATGGTTATGGGAGTCAGTGATTGCAGCTGTAGAACAAAGTTGTCAGACACTCATAACCTAACCAGGAGTCAATTTTAAGGAAGCTTTCTAGTTGTGCATGAGGCAACAAAAAGCTCATTTTATGGCTGTCCCTCTAGAGTTGAGGTTGTCCCACACAAAATTGAGCCAACCACCACAGTCAGTCCTCATTCTTTGATTTACAGCAGTAAAAGGTATATTGAATGTTCTTTGTGTTGCTCAGGTGTTTTGTAATGGAATCAAGCAGCAAAGTAAAGGATGGTACATGATATAAAGTGGCTTCCGACCCCTTATTTGCACACTATTGTGTTGCGGATTTAATTTTAAATGGATAAAATTGCCATTTTGCCCATCAATCTACACGCAATAACCCATAATGACAAGGTGAAAACATTTTTAAATTTTTTTGAAAATTTCTTAAAACTCAAAAACTGAAATCTCTCATAAGTATACAGACCCTTTGCTGTGGCACTCCAAATTGTGGTCAGGTGCATCCTGTTACAGACCCTTTGCTGTGGCACTCCAAATTGTGGTCAGGTGTATCCCGTTTACTTTAATTATCCTTGAGATGTGTCTAGAACTTGATTGGAGTCCACCTGTGGCAAATTGAATTGATTGGACATAGTTTAGCAAGGCGCACACCTGTGTATATAAGGTCTCACAATTCACACTGCATATCAGGCCAAAAACCAAGCCATGAAGTCCAAGGAACTCTGTATAACCCCATGACAAATTTATGGCAAGGCATAGATCAGGTCAAGAGTATAAAACCATTTCTAAAGCTCTGCATATTCCCAGGAGCTCAGTGGCCTCAACAATTGTGAAATGGAAAAAGTTTGGAACCACCAGGACTCTTCCTACAATTGGCCGTCCGGCCAAACTGAGTAACCAGGAGAAGGGCCTTGGTCAGGGAGATGACCTATAACCCAATGTTAACTCTAACAGTTTCAGAAGTCCTCTGCAGAGATGAGAGGACCTGCCGGAAGGACGACCATCTCAGCAGCACTCCAACAATCAGCTCTTTATGGTAGAGTGGTTAGACCGAAGGCGCTCTTGAGTGAAAGGCATATGCAGAAGTGTCAGCCCTCATTGTGTTAAGACTGAATTGGGTAAAGACCTGCGAGTCCACCAAGCAAGGACACTGACCGGTAATCCCCTTTTCTACTATTTTCTGTCTTTGCCTGCCTCACCCACAATGTGCTACGAAGACATCCCTGTTATTGAATAAATAACAGGGATGTCTTTGTAGCAGGGTTATTGAATAAATCACATCTGTCATAGACAATGCAACCCTGAAAGCATGTAGTCACTCAGGAAAGTCTCCTCTACTTACTCCTCCTTTACTTTTGGCTTATGGAATTGCCAATCTGCTGTAAATAAAACAGAATTTATCCAAGCACTTGCTAATCTGTCAGACATTCAGGTACTAGCCCTGACCGAAACCTTGATACATCCAGAAAACAGTGCCACACCGGCCACACTGTTGATTCTTCTTTCTCCCACACACCCTTCTGTTGGGTGTGGAGGCAGTACGGGTGTCCTCATTTCCAAAGACTGGAAATTCACTTAGCTTTCTCCGCTAAGCAACAACTCTCCCTTTGAATACCATGCAATCATGGTTACTACTTCTATTAAGCTAATTGTGGTCTATGACTATCAGTGTCTCCTAGCAGCATTCTCCTCCAGCTTAGAAACAGCTAAGACCACTTACTATCAGAACAAGATCTCCACTGATGCTCGAAAAAAAAATTTTGCTTTTAACTCACTCCTCAATCCACCTCCTCCTCTGACTTCCACTCTGCTCACTCCTGACATGTTTGCCTCGTACTTTACTGATAAGGTTTCTGCCATCAGTAACCAGTTCTCTGAGCCTGACTGTCTGCCACTGCCAGCTACCAGTGCCTCACTCACTCATTCTCCCCCCTGACCAAGGAGGAAATCTCCAAGCTTCTGCTGGACTCTCATCCCACTACCTGTTTGCTGGACCCAATACCATCCAATCTCCTACAGACAATTTCCCCCGCACGTAATCCTGCAGTCACACATAATCAACTCCTCGCTTACAACAGTTGTGTTCCCATTGCATTTAAGCAAGCTCAGGTCACTCCACTGCTCAAAAAAATCTACGCTCAACCCAGCCCAGGTTGAAAACTACAGACCGGTTTCACTCCTACCCTTTCTATCAAAAATACTTGAGCGCACGGTCTTTAACCAAGTCTCTGAATTCCTTTCTGAGAACAATCTGTACGATCTGAATCCATCTGGCTTTAAGCGGGGTCACTCTATGGAGACTGAACTCCTGTCGGTAATAGAATCCCTGCATTTTGCTAGAGCTGCTGGTCAGTCTTCAGCTTTATTGCTGCTAAATCTGTCAGCTGCCTTTGACACAGTTAACCACAAAATCCTCCTCTCTACACTCACTGAGCTTGCTATCTCAGGATCTGCCCTCTGCTTGTTCATGTCCTACCTCTTGGGGAGATCTTTTAGAGTATCTTGGAGGGGAGAAGTGTCCAAACCGCACGGCTTATCCACAGGGGTGCCTCAAGGGTCAGCACTTAGTCTCCTTCTCTCCTCAATATACACCACCTCACTTGGCGCAATCATCCGCTCCCATGGTTTCTTATACCATTGCTATGCTGACGATACTCTTCCTATCATTCCCACCAGACGACCTCACAGTCTCGGCACAGATATCGTCATGCCTTGCTTATATCTCTGCATGGATGAAAGAATGCCATCTTCAGCTTAACCTATCTAAGACTGAGCTCTTTGTCATCCAAGCCAGTACATCGTTACAGCAACAGATCAATATCCAGCTCGGCTCAACCCAACTCATGCCCACAAATTCTTCCCAATACCTTGGTGTCATGACTGATGACCAACAAACCTTTAAGATTAAAGTAGCCTCGATTGCTCGGTCAATCAATCAATCAATCAATCAATCAATCAGTCGGTCATGCAGATTTGCCCCGTACAACATCAGGAAAATTAGATCCTACTTGTCTGAGCAGCCAGCACAACTCCTTGTACAGGCTTTTTTAATATCACGCACTGACTACTGCAACTCTTTACTGGCAGGTATCCCTGCATACACTTTCAAACCTCTGCAAATGATCCAGAATGCAGAGGCGTGTTTGGTCTTCAACCAACCCAAAACAGCATGTCATTCCGCTGTTCATATCCCTACAACACCGTGTAGCAAAAAAGCATGCGAAGAGGCATGCTCGCAAAGCTACCCCTGCCCCCTCAAGCACCACTTTTATGGGCCCGGTCTGCAACTGCAACTGTGCATCCAGGATTGGAATATTCAGCCACCAAAGGACTCACAAATAGGAGAAGATGGTCATCATCGGACACGATGGACAACCAGCAAGCAAGCAAGCATATCCCTCCACTGGATCCCAGTAGCTGCCCGCATCAAATTCAAGACCTTGCTGCTCACTTACAAAACAGCAACTAAAACAGCTCCCACCTACCTGAACTCCCTCATTCAGGTCTACACTCAGTCCCGCTCACTACGCTCTGTCAATGAAAGGTGCCTGGCACTTCCACCACAACGGTGCCCTAAGTCACTAGCCAGACTCTTCTCTTCTGTAGTTCCCTGGTGGTGGAACGAGTTACCAAACTCCATTCAATCTGCTGAGTCCCTATCCATCTTAAGAAGATGCTAAAGACCCAGCTCTTTCACAAACACCTCCACACCTGCTGGTGTTAAAAAAAAACAACAAAAAAAACGCTTCTATGCATTCTATGCATTGCCTTTGTGCAATGCCTGTTGACACCTATATGTCCTATCGGATTTGAACCTAGTTTTTTGGCACTAGATCCTTGTATTGTATTAACTCTCAGATGTAAATCGCTTTGTATAAAAGCGTCTACTAAATGAAACTGTAATATTGTAACATATGACAGTCCAGTTGGATTTTGTCAAACGGCATTTAAAGGACTCTGACAGCACGAGGAAAATGATTCTCTGTTCTGGTGAGACAAATATTGAATTTTTTATTTCTTTTGGATTTTTCCACCCTTTTCTCCCCAATTGTACCTGGCCAATTACCCCACTCTTCCGAGCCGTCCCCTCTGCTGATCCGGGGAGGGCTGAAGACTATCACGTGCCTCCTCCGATACATGGAGTCGCCAGCCGCTTCTTTTCACCTGACAGTGAGGCATTTTGCCAGGGGGGCATAGCGAATGGGAGGATCACGCTGTTCCCCCTCCCCCGAACAGGCACCCCGACCGACAGGAGGAGATGCTAATGCAGTGACCAGGACACATACCCACATCCGGCTTCCCACCTGCAGACATGGCCAATTGTGTCTGTAGGGACGCTCGACCAAGCCGGAGGTAACGTAGATTCAAAGCGGAGATCTCTGTGTTGGTAGGCAACGCAATAGACCGATATACTTCCCAGATGCCCTGATTGCATTCTTTGAGTAGAACTCCAAGGACTATGTCTGGCAAACACAAGGCACTGCTCATCACCTGGCTAATACCATCCCTACAGTGAGGCATGGTGGTGGCAGCATCATGCTATGGGGGTGCTTCTTAAAGGAGACAGATCAAAATTAAGGGAATGATGAATTCAGACAAATACAAGAGAGGTCCTTGAAGAAAATCTGCTCCAGAGTGCATGTGACCTCAGAATGGAGCGACCATTTACCTTTCAGCACAATGACCCAAAGCATACAGCTAAGACAACACTTGAGTGACTTTGGGACAAGTCTCTAACTGTTCTTGAGGGGCCCAGCCAAAGCTCTCCCCATAGAACATCTGGGGAGAGACTAAGATGGCAGTTCACAGATGCTTCCCATCCAATCTGATGGTGCTTGAGAGGATCTGCCAGGAACAATGTGATAAACTGCTCCAAATCCAGGTGTGCAAAGCTTGTAGAGACTTAACCAACAAGACTCAACGCTGTAATTGCTGCCAAAGGAGTTTCTACAAAGTACTGAATTAAGGGTCTGAATACTTACATATATAAATGAGAGATTTCAGTTTTTCATTTTTGATAAATTTGCAAAAATTTCTAAAAGCACGTTTTCACTTTGTCATTATGGGTTATTGAATGTAGATTGATGGGCAAAAATGGTAATTTTATCCATTTAGAATTAAATCTACAACACATTAAATGGTGTAAAAAGAGAAGGGGTCAGAATGCTTTCTGAAGCCACTGTATATGAGAAGTATATGACCACAAACACTAGTTGAATGACTCTAGTTGAAGGAACAAGTGGCTTGATGTTATTTCAAATCAAAAACAGTGCAGACTCCAAGTTGTATCCAGAAGTACAACTCAAACGTTATTCTGCGTGTTTGGTAGACAATGGGCTTGGTCGACTAAACAAATATATTGGCGATTGGCTGAGTCCAATCGGCAGTTTGTTATACTGGGCGATTTTTTATTTTTGTGTGTGTGCAATTTTGATCCTTTTATTTTGCTAATTTAATGGTCTGCCTCCTCGAGAATTCAACTCGGTAAATAATTAGATCAGGCAACAGGAACACTAGAGCCCTGTTTTCCATGGTAAACAATATTTTACACTCACCGGACACTCTTGCACCTCACCTGTATTCAATTGCTCAATATAACATCTTCATGACCTTTTTTAATGCCAAAATTGAAAATATTCATCAGCAATTGATCTTGTCAAACAATACTGCATACAATCCCTCTTATTCACCCGTCTATGTTCCCCTCTCTTCCTTGCCATGTAGTTTTAAACTCCCAACTGTTGCTGAAATATCTGGTCTTATTTGCAAATCCAAATCATCTACCTGTCAGCTAGACCCCTTCCTACTCATTTAGTAAAAGCCTGTCTACTTTCTCTATCCTCTTTAACAACTGATATCATACATTCCTCCCTTACCTCTGGTCTTGTTCCCTCATCTCTCAAAACAGCTGCAATGACTCCAATACTCAAGAAACCTGGTGCAGACCCCAACAATTTGAATAATTTTCGCCCAAGCTCAAATTTACCATTTCTTTCTAAAATACTTGAAAGTACAGTCGCATCTCAGGTATACACTCACTTGATGCACAACAATCTGGTTGAACAATTCCAGTCTGGTTTTCGTTCCATGCACAGTACGGAGACAGCCTTGGTGAAAATCACTAATAATTCGTTGATAGCAGCTGACTCTGGGCTCTTAACCATACTTGTCGTCCTTAACCTGAGTGCAGCCTTTGATACCATCTCACATAACATCCTCCTAGAGAGATTAGCTTCCATTGGAACAACTGGCACCTCCCTTGACTGGTTTAGATCATATCTCTCTGGCCATACTCAGTTTGTCCAACTTAAAATTTTGAGATCAAAGTCCTTTCCTGTTACTTCCGGTGTTCCTCAGGGCTCTGTATTGGGACCCCTCCTATTTATTATTTACCTATTACTTCTTGGCCACATTTTCAGGAAATTTGACATTAAATTTCACTGCTACGTGGATGACACCCAGCTTTATCTATCCACCAAGCCTACCTCCACTCTTCCACCCGCTTCCCTTTCTGACTGCTAAGTAGAAATTAAATCCTAGTTTTCATACCACCTCCTCAAACTTAACAGTGATAAAACCAAGGTCCTCTTAGTAGGTACTAAATCTACTTTGGCTAAACCTGATAGTTTTTCCCTAATCATTGACAATTCTATAGTTCCTCCATTGCCTCGGGTTAAGAGTCTGGGTGTCATCTTGGACAGCACATTATCTTTTGACGTTCACATCAACAATGTTACCTGGTCTGCATACTTCTTCCTACGCAATATTAATCATCTTCGCCCGTCACTTACACCTAACAGCACTGCCACACTCATTCACACCCTGGATACATCCCGTAATGACTACTGCAGTTCTATCCTCTTTGGTCTTCCCCTCAGTGTCTTCATAAACTTCAATTGGTCCAGAATTCAGCTGTCCATATCATTACCAGAACTCCTTCCATAGATCACATCACTCCTTTTCTTCAGCAACTCCACTGGCTCCCTGTTAAATACCGTATTGACTTCAAGATACTGCTTCTCACCTTTAAGGCCCTTAATAACCTAGCTCCTTCATATCTTTCTGAACTCCTTCATATCCACATGCCCTCCCGCACTCTCAGCAGATCCTCTTCTGCTCTCCAAATCACTACACCATTGGCCTGCTTGACTATCATGGGTTCTAGACCCTTCAGTCATTCTGCCCCCCGCCTATGGAACTCTCTCCCACAAGACATTCGCAACATTGACTCTCTTTCAACCATCAAATCCCATCTCAAAACGTACCTTTTCAAACTGGCATATTCAGTCTGATCCATGCTTAATTAAGTTTTGTGCAGATGATGATTTAATACTTGTCTGTTGTATTAACTTTTTATTGTCTACCCTGCTTTGTTTCGATTTTGTGCTGTCTGATACAGTGCTGTTTTTTAACTGTGTTCTGTAAGGTGTCCTTGAGTGCTCTGAAAGGCGCCCACAAATAAAGTGTATTACTATTATTATTATTAACCTGTAAAGTGCACTGGCAGTTGGAGTTGGGTCATATACACGTTCTTGTTGCACTGATTTCTGACGAGTCTTTCACAAAACAGGGAAGTGACTTAATGACAATTAAGCCATCTTTAGTGGATGCTGTCCGATCGATTGGTGCTGAAAAGCAACATCAACTTTAATGCAATATCTGAGACGCAATATTTGAGAACTAGACCAAAAACTGCATCTGCAGTTGTGCACCCTGATCATTTAATAACATAGTTATGTTATTACCACCTGTTTGTTCATTTGGAGGCTGCAAGCAGAGGCGTCCTTCTCTGACACCATGGACTTTTTTTTTTAAATCATGTCGGACAACTGTTCAGCGTGTCTTTACAGTTTATTGCTTAGCAACGTTCTCAAGGTGGATTTACTTTGTTTAACTGAAGAGGAGTAGCCTAAGTCTGTAATGTTTCAGTAAAATTAAAATTTCTCATTAATGCTCATGCAAGTTGGTAGTGCACTACTCATTTGCAAAGACGACAAATTATTTTGTTTAGGTCCTTTTACTTGATGGTAGTGTCCGGTTTAAAACAAAAATACGCGATTTTGTATTCTTTTTTGGAATGAGCTCTTACATGATTACATTCATTGAAAATGGCCGGCAAGGGGGGGCGGGGGCGGGGATATATATCGGTAATCGCCAATTGTTGGGCTGATGGTGGCCAGTAGAAAAATTTTGACATATTTACCCAACCCTGGTAGACAAAGTGGCATGTTATCGAGAACAATTACAGTAAGGTCAAAATTATTAGCCCCCAAGGAACTATGGAAAATTTCCCTAAAATTCTGCCAAATGTTTGCATCATTCATAAAACTTTACATAGTAAAACATTCATCAATGTTAAGGCCCCTATTTGGTAAATTTTGGAATGTAAAAGAAATTATCAGGTTTGCTTTATACTAAATGTAGTGAAAATTGAGGTGGTCAAAATTATTAGCCCCTGTGTGATTTTTTTTTTTTTTTGCTTTCAAAACACACCTGAGCAATCAATCAGCTTTCAAACCACACCTAAGCAATCAATCAGCATTGAACTATACTTAAGGGACTCCAATGAACAAAGCTAGTGGCATTTGAACGCTTGATTGAGAGGGACTACTCATAAATTCTTGGTAAGAAGTAATTTCATCATGCCAAAAAGTAAAGAAATCAGTCTGGAACTCAGAAAGAAGATAGTGGATGCTCATCTTAAGGGGGAAGGCTATACTGCCATTTCCAAGTGTTTCACAGTGTCTAGAACAGCTGTATGTTGCATCATTGCCAAGCACAAGGAGACAAATTCTGTTAGAAACAAACCTGGATGTGGTTTAAAGTGCCAGATTTCAAAAACTTTGGAGAGGAAAATAGTCAGAGATGTCAACAGCAATCCCCGGATTTCTGCCAAGATGATTGTTGCTGAACTGGCCTCTTCTGGACGTGATGTTTCAAGGAAGACTGTTGTGAGGGCTCTTCATCGTGGTGGGCTTCGAGGTCATCGTCCAAGAAAAACTCCATTGCTCACACAGCGGCACATCAAAGCCAGACTGAAGTTTGCCCGTGAACATTTGAAACATGGGCATGAGTTTGTCCTTTGGTCTCTGTTCTTTGGTCTGATGAGACTAAACTTGAGCTGTTTGAGCGCATGGATGTTGCTTTTGTTTGGTGAAGGAAGGGAGAGGCCTTCAACCCTAAAAATACAGTTGCCACAGTTAAACATGGTGGTGGGAGCATCATGCTATGGGTCTGTTTTGCTGCTTCAGGCGCACGGAACCTTGGGATGGGTGCATGGGATCATGAAGAAAGATGATGATGTTGACATTTTGAAGGATAATGTAAAGAAATCTGCTGCCAGTCTAGCTTTAGGTCACTGCTGGGTCTTCCAGCAAGACAATGACCCGAAGCATACATCCAAGTTGGTCCAAAACATTTTGAAGGACACCAAAGTCAAGGTCCTGGAGTGGCCCTCTCAGAGCCCAGATCTCAATTCTATTGAGAATCTGTGGCGGGAGCTCAAGGTTCATGTCCATGCTCGAAAACCATGTAAACTGGATGAGCTGGAACAATTTGCCATGGAAGAATGGGCTAAGATCCCTCAAGAGACATGTGCCAATCTAGTTAGGAACTACCATAAGAGGTTGTTGTCAGTTGTGAGTCAGGTTACACTATTGACTATTAATTGTCAGAGGGCTAGTAATTTTGGCCTTGTCATTTTTGTTTTTTCTCGTTTCAATTCAGCGCATCAGTAAAATATCTTAATCAAGCTTAGTGGAGATTTTGTCTTTGTTCTTATGGAAGCAATTAAACTATAAACACTTTTTCATTGTGGTCATTTCCATGGAAAAGTTGAGGGTTTTGTTTGATTTCATAAAGGGGGCTAATAATTTTGACCTTAACTGTACATAATTTGGGCACTAAGTTTAGTTTCTCATCAGAGGACTGCCTGAATTTATTTCATACGCTCACATTTTTTTTAACCAGTAATCGAAGCTTGGGATGTGACATGTAATGCAAGCGAAGAAAAACCTGGAAGTTCAAATGACACGCTATGGTCAATAACAATCTTTCGAAACCTTACTGCTAAAAGCTGAGCAAACATGCAGTAGCAGCCATTTTTTAAGACACTGAGCAAATATGTTACCTGAAAAAAATGTTACCTGAAAAGCTTATGAACACTTTTTTTTAATAACTCGCAGATATAAAGCAGAGCTAACGCTGAATATTATTTTGCTAATATTACTGTGTGTCAACAGCTTGTTTTTAGTTGTCCAAAGGATGCCTAAAGTTTTCCACCTTGGTTGCCCCATGGAAATTGCAGTAATCCGAGACAACGTTACAACTCTAATAAAAGCTGAGCCCTGCTAACTTTGCCTGAGCTTGACCTTATTAAAGAGCAACTAATTCCTATATCACTTTTATGAATTTGCTACCATCTAAAGGTGAAAAACCATCAATAAATGCTGGGCTGATCTTGGGATCAAGTGATGTAAGCACAGCAGGATAAACATAGCTACAGCTAATAAAATTAGCGATGGGCTTGATTTAGGTGTGGCAACGAGTAAGCGCTGACAACAGTTAAGTTTTATGACTCAAACAGGGTGAGAAGCCAGCTTTAGCTGAACTGTTCACCTTGGTGCAGGCTTTGTTCCCACCCCAATGTGATGTAAAACTGGTCTAAAACAACACATTAGTGCATTGTTACATTACAATTGACAATTCAATTGCACTATATTTTGCTTATATACATATTCAATAAGGCTTGTTTCAAGTTTTTGAAATCTGTATAGTCATAATGAATAACTTCCTGTTCAGCAGTCCGACTAATTTGATATGCACATTGTCTCTTACCATAATTCCAAGTAGAGATGCACCGAATTGATCAGCCGGTGACCGGAATCGTCCGATTTTCAGCTTGATCGGCATTACCGGTGACTGGCTGGTCAGACTCAAATATAGCCAATTTTGTGCTGGTCAAATTTACACGCATTCACTGCACGATGGTTCATGTCGCGCACACAGCAGCACAAACGTCACAGCCACACACATGCTAAAACATGTCGTCAAAAACCGCCGTTTACTTTGGGAAAGTAAAACATATTAGATAAAGTGGGATATACTGCAATTCATTTTCAGTTAGATTTTATTTGTACAAAAAGGCTCTGTCTAGTAACCTGGAGCCCTTTTTATTCTGAGATTTGTTTGAGTGAGAGTGAGAGAAGGTCCTGTAACCTGGTGCAGTTTTGGGGAAAACGTAAAAGTTATTTAATACTTAATGTTTTCTTATGAACATACAATTTAAATTTCCAATAAAGAAAAAGTTAGAAAAATATGTGTATGCTGTCAGTTAGCTGTCAGTTATAGTTCTTAGCAGAAAGCAAATCGGAATCAGCAGAAATCGGAATCAGCAGATCAGACTTTAAAAAAAAACAGAAACAGAATCGGCCACGAAAATTGCAATCGGTGCATCTCTAATTCCAAGATTTCTATTTGGAAATCATTTCTATGGGTCAAAGATACAACTCAGCGTTGTTGTCATACTTGTGCAAATGGACAGATGGGAAGAGAAAAGAACAGAATTAGATGCTGTGGTTTACAGTTAAGTGTGTTAATTTTGAGGATGAAACTGTTTTTGAACATCAGAATAAATTTGTTTTTCATAATGGCCTATTAGAACTTGTTTTTAGTTGAGCAACTCTGTGTGGTTGCTTTTTATTGTAACATAGTAGCCTCATAAATTTGAAATTGTGCACATTTACATGGAAACAAAACTGGTAGTATTTTAATTTTAAAGGTTTACATGGTTTGAAATAATTTTAGGTACACACTGGAGGACTTTTAAAATCCTAAGCGATTTTGAAAACTTAGTAGACCGCACACATAATGACAGATGAAACCTGTTTTTCAGTGTTTGACAAACGGCCAACACCATGGCAGCAAGAAGTTCAGTGCCAGTACCAGAGCATAGCTATGAAGCTGAGCTGAGGTCGACTTTACGCAAATGACTTATGATGTACTAAATCAGCAGCCAACTGCAGACAGGGATTGCTTACTGCTGTAACATCTGTACTACAAACTTAACATGTGATGTCTACAGCACAGGTTAAATGACCTGCCCCTAGGTGATGGCTGGCAGCAGCTAGCTGTCACAGTGACCATTGGGGTTCATTATACTTTTGGTCTGAACACAAGGGTAAGAATCAATAAGTAAACACTTCACACTATAGGCTAGTCTGGGTCCACAACCAGTTGTGGCAGCCTCAGATCAAGACTATCCCCCTGATAGTCAGAGGGGGATTTGGGCCTAAAATCTGCCCAAATTTTCTCTAGCATGTAGCCAGCCTAGCCTGATTTCTCTAAAAACCAGAGAATATACTTCTTCTCGGAATAATTAGTCTATGGTACATCATTTCTTCTGTTGTCATTGCTCAATCATGGCTGTGACAGTCCTCAAGCAAGCATGCACAATCATTTTTTAAATAGCTTATTACACATAATTGCAGAACACCATAACATGAGCATTCATACTTGCCATCATGTCTGTAAGTTAACTGTCAGTCAGCTAGCTAGATCCATATATGTGGTGGCAGATGGTAAACCATCGCAAAATTCTGAAAATCAGCAATTTTTGTCAATAGTGTAGCGAATTCGGGGGACAACGCAACCACAGGAACTGCCGCGGCCGGGAAGCGAACCTGTATCGCCCGCACCGCAGGAGGCATCGCTAACCGCTCGACTAAAGGATCAGACCCGCCAGCCAGCGGCCAGCGTGTCTTCTTATCCATGCACGTTACACTACCCCCCTCCTTCGGGAAGCGCGTCCCCGCGCTTAAGCATATCAGCTCCTTCACGCCTCAGGGCGCATACGCTTCCGATGGCCTTACGGTCGCTCCATCCCACTTCTGACACCAATGTAGCGAATTCGGGGGACAACGCAACCACAGGAACTGCCGCGGCCGGGAAGCGAACCCGTGTCACCCGCGCCGCAGGAGACATCGCTAACCGCTAGACTAAAGGGTCAGACCCGCCTGTCAGCGTGTCTTCTTATCCATGCACGTTACAATAGTGTTCAACCTCCACAATTCAAACAGTAAACACGAATGACTTCATAAACGTTTAAGTGCATTAGCAAGATGCCATCATTTTAACGTGCAACGTGGCAACATTTTTTTTTTGTGGAAACGGTGTAAGTGTAATCGGCATCATGCTAAGTCGTCTTCAAAAAATGTACAAGCTTGACTTACATGCTCATTACCTAAACTATCGAGCAAAGGCCCACCTCTCTTAAATCGTGTCTTTTCCATTATCTACCGGTATAAAAGGTGAAAATGAATTAATTCGCCTTTGTACGGTTCAGATCGCCGACATGCCACGTCATGGTGAAACTGTACAACGCTTTATTCAGTTTGCGACGGTACATGGATCAAATTCGATAATTACCGTTTTGTATTTCAGGTCTCACTAAAAACATGGCATTTCGCTGTGTACGGTATACGTTGTCAAAACAATGTTTACTGTTTTTGTGTCCTTCCGCATGCAGTTTCAAAAGGGATTGTAAACAGATTAGGCTGTTTATGTGACTTGATCAACCAAACGAAGGGGCAAAAAAAACCTGGGTGCCATGATTGGGTTACGCTTACCCCAATTTGAGCTTACCCTGATAACGATTACCCCCCAAAAAATTAGTCGACTGTTTCTAAAGTCGGAGTAACGCCTTTACCAGTTCGAGGGGCATGTAAACTCGCTAGCAATCGCGTCGGACTCGCGATGAACGGAAAAAGAACACGACGAACAGCGACATCTTGAGGCCTATCGTAGTATTCAATTATAAACGGCTGTGTTGTAGAACGTTTCCATGTTTATATGTAGAACAGCAAACAGCCTTCTAATACCTACAACTCCTGGTTTAGAGTCATGGTTTCACTGACGTCCATTGGCTACAGAAAGCAAGATTAACAATGATAACTACAAAATACACATTTTTTTAATGTATTAGTTTGGCATAGGTGCAAGGTCGGTCGAGTGACTTGTCGCGAGGCAATAAAAGTGTCAGATCAAGCCAGCCTTGTCGTGGCAACGCAAGGCTTTTGATATGATCGAAACAGCTGCACAGATATGCTATTATTTTCGTAAATGGCTTCTGATGAGCGATTATGGATCGTATTCTCAAGATGAAACTTTCAGCACAGTAGTTCACTTGCATGCCAGCCGAAAATAAAGTCAATGTGTGCTTTCTGAGGCACGGTCACAGCGATGAAACACTGGTTTTCTAAATGTTACGTGAGGGTATCGTTTTGCATTTTCTCGCGTTTATACCACGCCGTGTTGTTGGATGCTGCTTGCAGGAGCTGCAGCCCGTTCCATTTAGGCTCTGTTCCACACCAAAACCAAATCCTCAGGCTAACTACAGCTAATGGTAATCGGGCCTCACTACTCACTGTACAGTCGTCCGTAAATCACTGAAAAACAAACAAACCTTACCTCCGAACGATATAAATGGAGAAAGGGTGCACTTTATACACTGCATTGAATTATTTCTTACTTTCGTCTTCCATCCATTTCACAGTCGCCATTTTCCGTGGTGGTCTGGTGTAGGCCAGGTTATTTCTTTTGAAAGGGTTAACGTGGACACATTGACAGTATTGTAACATAAAATTCCAATTAATCGTCAAATATACATATACGCTTATTGGGTATACCTGTATTTATTTTGCTGTTAACAAGATAATCAGCCAATTTCCTTTATTTTGGAGATGAAAAGTAAGCGCGCAGTACCGTGTTCCCCCGAACTATAAAATGGTTTATTCCAGACAAGAGGCATAAAAAACCTGAGTTAATGATCATCTCTTTAGAGGTAGCAGATTTTTTTTTTAGGTTTGGAAACCTTTAATCACATTTTGATTGATATGAAAAGTCGAGACGTGCTGTATCACCATTTGGCTGATTCGTATGAAAATAAATATTTTGCATAAGGAGTCTGATTCTTGAAACACTGTCTAAAATGTTACACCAACCAAACAAAGATGTTCACAATCCCTTTGATGGTTGTCATTTTCTGATAGGTCTGTTGCCTCCGTAGCAGGTGATTAATTCAATTATTTATCTCATAACGTATATTTTTTTAATAGTCTGTTATTTATGGAAGGTGAGAAAACTACCACCACGTCATTTTGATTTATAAATGTCAATGATGATTTAAAGCGACATAAATTAGAAAATATATTCTGATCACGGAACGATATACACCCGTCTGCGTGCACGTGTGCGGGCGCGCCGCGTTGGAGATCTGTCAAACAGACGGGGGTCATCCTTTCCCTTAACGGTTGTCGTTGGAGTCACTGGGTGGGTGGGTATACAAAGATAAAAAAAACGAATTCAAATGTTTAGATTGACAATTTTAAGTGTGTGGAAGGTTATGTTAAGTTACGGTAGTCAACTAACTCGTAAACTTTGTTGGTCACTAAACGCTAGCTTGTTTTTTTCCCGTAAATGCGTTAGCTAGCTAGCTAGCAGAACTAGCTTGCTCACGGGGAAACAACGCTGCCAATCGTTGACGGGTATATTACCCGTTTTAACTATTAATATATGTAAAGACTATTAATATATGATTTGAATCCTCAGTGTTTAACCGAAACTCGTTATCTGTAGTGCCTAACGTTTTTTGGGGGGGTTCACATTCACATTTATATGTGTGCGTGTCTAGGTCATCTGTTGAGATGTTGGATTCTGACGACTTCACCTTCCCCCTGGACGGTCTATTTTTTGAGAGGCCTGTTGTCCTCAAAGCGTGAGTGGTGGTGGGGTGCCCATCATTAACCATTATACATCTCAGTCCTCTTGACCCCCCCCCACTTGGCAGGACCCCCACCCATAATTTCAGTGGATGTTTTATATTTCCCCCATCTGTGTCTTACTTGACAGAAAGCCACCGTGCCAAGAGCCCAGTCCATGGAAGCTCGATGTCCCTCCATCTCTGTCTCAGATCCCTACCACTCAGGATATCCAGAATGAGGCAGAAACCTTTGCATCCTCGAATAGTATGTAGTAGTCAGTTCATTCCTTTTCGCATGATTCGTGTACAACTCAGAATGTGGCCCATCAAAGTCTTACTAAATTTAAGTGTGTGACTCACTGGCATGGATGCTTGAATAGACTGGAATGCCTACACAATTTTATTTGAGTTGAACTAGTAAATCAGTGGCAGGCATGCTAAACTTTTGTCAAATATCCACTCAATTGTCAGTGTAAATGGAATGGTAGATTCCTTGCTCATGATCTTTAAGAAAAAAGAAAGAAAGAAAGCCATTTTATTTTTGTCTTTTTTTTATCTTATCAGTTTAATCTTAATGTCCTTCCAAACTCCATTTTGTTTTGAGTAGGTTGAAGAAGCCAACACCAATTTCCATAGCCAGAATGTAACAACAAACACAAAAATCACAGTTCCTAAAAACTCAAATTCATCACATCCTTTTTTTCCATTTCAATCTTTCTCACAGGTTTCTCACAAAAGTCCAAGAAATACCTTCCTCCTTTTAAATTGTCTGCTGGCTCAACAGTCTTCACTACAAAAATCTCTGGTTCTCAGAGCTTTGATAGGATAGAGGAAGAGGTAGAGGGGAGCCCAGGCAGCACCAGTGGGTGTGGTAACCTTGGGGGGGATGAGGGGTTTGTGGATTCCTCCAAGGGTCGTGCTGAAACCCCACTGTACTCTGGTCATGCGGTTGTAAGCAGGAGATGTTTGGCTCTGGACTTTAGCCAAAGTCCACCTCTACGGAGAAGGCAAGAGCCAGTGATTTACTGGGATAAATCTGCTGCTACTTAAGGCCAGTGTTATGTGGATTCATTATACTTAGTTAAGATGTTAATACAACTACTTTTGTCTTGATGTGTAAGTCATTAGAGAGCAGGGCATGAAAGGAGGTAAACCTTAACACATGGTTTCATTCTCTTTTAATCTGTAGTGTACTCTCATATAAATGAATGTGCACATTCATTCTCCGGTTCTCAGTGTCCGTAATACTTAGCCATCCATAGAAGCCTTAAAGCTTATGAATTGTTTTCTCTCCCAAGATCCTTCTTCTAATGTTTCTATTTTCTATGGTAGTTTGTTCAAAGCCTCGAGGGGTCAGGTGTTGATTGGCAAAGGCGACTCGTCAAACACAAATGACCTCAGCAACATTGGCAGTGGCAGCATTCAGGCAACATCCAGATCTAAAACTTTACCCAGTCAGGTTACCATGGTGACAGTGCCTCCTCCTTCTCTTCAGCCACCACCGCCAGCGACGGCTAGCCAGTCAACCCTCCCCCCCCCCCCAAAGCCCCACTTCTCCCTCCCCTGTGTGGGCTCATCTGCAGCGAGTGGTCGACCCTCGCAGCAGGCAGCACAGGCGGAAATGCAAGACAAGGGCACAAAGAGAGCCCATGTTCTCCCCATGACGCCTCAGCCACTCCATTTACAAGGTGGTCCACAGCACTGACACAGTCACACACAACCATTATGTCCACAGCTGTATTACTGATTTACGAAGTACAAACACAGAATAGCTAATATGATGTGGTTTGGTTAATGACTTTGCCCATGTACAGCCATGGCAGCAGCTGCCATAGTGTGTTAGGATGTGATGAGGTGAAACAAGGTGAGCTCTCTCCAATGACCACTTTATTGTAATGAAATATGGAGGCCACTAGGTGGTGAACATTACCAGCACTGATGAAATCAACAGACGTTTGATCTGAAAGGAATATACATATTGTATCAAGTGTCTGACTAAAATCCATGACATTTCTCCGTCTGGAACATTGTTAGGTTCTTCTAGGTCTGGAATATTGAGACCAGTCTCTGAAATCTGTATCCTTTTTGCTTTGGGTATTAACAAAACTACAGATGAAAATGCTGTTAAATATGTTAGAATTCTTGGAATACAACTGTACTTTGGATGTGGTTTTTATTCCTGACCCTAGCACAGCAGCTAAATTCAGATCCATCTTCAGAGAGTTTCCTTTTTTCAACTATGTTCAGTCCAAAGCCTTGGATGATGTAAGTAAACAGACTGTCATCATATTTAACTTTTGGTTCACAGATAAACATATGCAGGCACACACACACACACACACACACACACATATATATATATAAAGGCTATGATGGACAGAATATTGAAGGTTACATCTAAAACCATATTCACAAATGCATGATGAATTTTGAAAAGCAAAGCATCACTGAATTATTCAGTATTACTACATTATTAAAATTATTCTCAATATATATTTGGTATCTTCACAGGTTCTTTACACTGGCAAGAATTTTGTGGCCTGTGCCCCCACTGGATCTGGCAAAACAGTGCTGTTTGAGTTAGCGATCGTTCGCCTACTGATGGAGACCTCAGAGCCCTGGAGAGACATAAAGACTATCTATAGTGAGATTGTTAATGGATAGGATATTTAAAAATACAAGTAAAGCCTAAACCCCCAGGTATTGGGCTTTTTATTAGAGCTGAATTATACTAATAGAGATTAAGGAGGACTTGTGACATTGAAATCAAAGATTGTGTTTTCCAGACCTGGAACGGTTATTGGCATCAACATTTTCCAAAAGGTTTTTTGAAATATCAAAGCAGGTTGAATCAGTTCATCTGAATACGTTTACTGACAGATGCGTTTCATCCCTCAACTAAGTTACCTCTTCAGTCTAAACTGACTGCAGGTATCCCCGCCCCTTATAAACAAAAGAGCTGCACACCCATATTTGCATATGAAACTGGTCGTTGGTTTTGGTCGTTATGCAACTGTATTGTTTATAAGGGGGGGTATCTGCAGTCAGTTTAGACTGAAGAGGTCACTAAGTTTAGTTTAGTTTAGTTCAAATGTTTATTTGGGAAGGGACAATGTACATTAATCAACATTCTAAACAAATATAAATGTAACCGAGTTAGCTAATGGGCTAGTTTCCATTGGCTGTCCCTTTGCCTGATGTTGTTAGACATCCTAGGATAATGAAATAATACAAAAAAACATGCAACATAGTTAATATACAATATTAGAACAACAAGAGCAAACAAACAAGAAAATATATACAAAATATACAAGTAATTTAGAAAAACAATATAGAGCAGTGACCGGGAAGGCTCGGAAGAGTGGGGTAATCGGCCAAGTACAATTGGGGAGAAAAAATCCACAAAAAAAAAAAAAAGATTAAGGTCTCAACATCCAGTTTTATGTTGTTTTTTTTCCCTGTGGAATTTCAACTTCTGACTTGCTCACAGCTAACACTCAGTGTTTACATTCATGATTCAGTCACACTTTTACCTATTTAATACTGTTTTGGGTATATGTGAGATCTTGAATCTAAAAGACAGTATAAGAAAGAGATTCACTGATTTTGGCAGTGGCACCCATCAAAGCCCTATGTAGCCAACGCCTTGAGAACTGGAAGCAGAAGTTTGGTCCCCTGGGGCTGAGATGTAAGGAGCTGACCGGGGACACAGAGATTGATGACTTCTTCGAGATTATCAATGCCCACATAATCATGACAACACCAGTGAGTGAGAATAGGTTGCTTCTAAACCAGAAAAGTGATAGAAATGTTGAGGGATGGGGGGAAACCAATAACAGTGCTGATCAAAGTTATTTGGAAAGAAAAATTGTTGCAAAAAAATAACTTTTTATGTAAGTATTTGATATTTCTTTCAGGAAAAATGGGACAGCATCACAAGGAAATGGAAAAGTCTGCTACAGCAAGTCAGGCTGTTCCTCATTGACGAGGTAGCACATAATTTCACGGGCCTGATGTCTGCCGTCAAATGTTTATAGCAGTGGTCCTCAAACATATGCCATGGAGGGCCCTGTGTCTATAGATTTAGATTTTCTTTCCAACCCAACATGACAACAGCTGATTTCACTGATTAGATCTCTGCTGTCTGGTGGAAGATGAAATCAGTTGGTATAGAGTTGGGTTGGGGAGGAAATCTGCATACATATTGTCCACCATGGCACAAGATGGACCACTGGGTTATAGTATCTCATATGAGACTTTTAATACTGCACACTTAACAGTGTACTGAATAGTTCTGTTGTGTGTGAACTGACAATATACTGCTTCTGGTGTGTTTTTATTATGCCATGTTACATTATTGTCAGTCAGGGAACATTTAATCTTGGGCCTCAGCAGTTTATTTTAACTTGAGGATTGGCTTTAAGGCAGTCAAAGATTATGGCACACCAATAATGACCTGGTGATGCAGGTTTGATGTGATAGTGGATGTAACCTCTCATTTTTGCACCAAATGAACCCGTGGCTTGATATTAGAATACAAGTGAAAGGAGGGGAAATGGGCTTTACCTGCTTGCAGTACTTGGTGAGATGTTTTTGATACCCACTGGTTGCTGATACATCCTTCCACACTTGTCTCCAGATACATGTAGTGAGAGATACAACCCGTGGTGCAACCCTGGAAGTGGTGGTCAGCAGAATGAAGGCAGTGCAGAACCACAGGATGGCAGAAAACCTACAGACAGACCCATCCATGAGGGTTTTGGCTGTGTCAGCCACCATACCCAACGTTGCTGATGTAAGTGAAGGGGCCTGTAGAAATTGGTTGCATAACAATATTCTGATTCCATTTAGACAATTGGCTGTGAGGATTTAGGTTTCTTAAAAGTATGCTGCAATAAATGACTTTCACAGTCTCCATCTCAACCACATATTCTGTTCTAATGTTCCTTCATTTGTAGCTGTTTTTGGTTGCTGGGTTATCAAGAGTTAAAAACGGTGTTGCTGTATTCTTCTGGCTGAGTTCTTAGTTATGCATGAACTACATTTCATGCTAAGGTGTTCTTATGCTGTTAGCAGATTTGTACATCTTTCATTAGTTTAAACCATAACCCTTGCTTAATAGTCACTCTGCTTGTCTATGCCTAGATTGCAGACTGGCTTTGCAATGAGAGCGGTCCAGCCACATATGTGGATATGGATGAGAGCTATCGCCCAGTGACACTGAGGAAAGTAGTGCTGGGATTCCCCCATAGTCCAAACCAGACGGAGTTTAAGTTTGACTTATCTCTCAACTACAAGATGGCCAACATCATACAGACCTACTCTGACCAGAGGCCTACGCTAGTGGTGGGAAGGAATACTGTGATAAACTGTCTTCTCTAATTTTTGTTTGCTGACGTGGAGGGCCACAATTATGTCTGTTTGTCTTTTAAATATCTTTTTAAGGATTTGACCTTTAGAATTTCCAATGTTCCTGAAAGGGGAAAAAAAGTCTAGTTTTAAATTATTGATTTCTGGATTGAAAACAGCAAACCTAATGGTAATTTAGTGATGATTATTACGTGTTTCGTTAGTTGATTATTACGTGTTTCGGTAGTTTTGCTCCACAAGGAAAGGAGTTCAACAGTCAGCCACTGTTCTGGCTAAGGAAGCAAGTTTCATTATGAGCATTGAACACAAACAGAGGTAGGTTGTTTCCCTACCCTTAACAAAAACAATTGTATGCATACACAACCATTCACTGGCAGCATAATTTTGCTGATTGTTTTTTTTCCTCTCTTCTACAATCCTGTGCAGGTTGATGAAATATGCAAACTCTATCCTGGATTCAAAACTGAGAGGTTAATCCATTCAGATAACTTCCAGTACCACATATACTTTTTATTACACTCTCAAGGGCTGTCACTTACTTCAAATATTATGGGTTAATTCGCATGAGGTAGCAAAAACTCTCTTCATGACCTGCTGCAACCCAAATTGAGTAGATTTACATCAGGCTAACCCCAATACCCAAGCTTATTACAACACACTGATGCTCTTTTTATGTTGGAAAAACCAGAGATGGACTTGAAATTGGCCCATTAAGTAACAAAAACTGATATAAATGCAAAAGCAGTCATATTTGATCACATCTCATGTTTGATTATATAAAAGTCAGATGTTTTTTCCTATATGTTTTGTTTGTGTTCCAGAGCTGGTGATGCATGGTGTTGGTTATCATCATGCAGGAGTTGATATGTCAGACAGAAAGATGGTAGAAGAGGCCTTCACTTTGGGAGACTTACCTGTCCTCTGTGAGCATGCTAGGTGGTGCCTGTGTATCAGTGTGTAGAGATTAGACAAAAATGTAATTAACCAAGAAATGCTTTCAACATTGGTGGAGAACAATCAGCCATTTCCTACAAACACACTTGCTAATATTGTTGAAATGCTGTTTTGTTTGTTTATAAGTATTTGTTTTAATTCTGTTTTGGCCGAACCAAATATATTTTCATACAAAGACACTTTTCCTTTTCCAGCTGTATCTATACATTCTTCACATTGACTTTCAAATATTAAGTAGACAAACAACGAAAAAGATCCACTCCAAAGTAAGGTAATAGCCACATAAACAAGGGATATGTTATAAACCAGAGAAACAAATGAAAGTGGAAAGTGAGAGAAGAGAATAAAAAAAAAGAGAAAAAAAAAGACCTGACTGTATTAGTAAAGCCACGACAGGGCCCCACCGCTTAGTAAATATACATTTTTGGAGCCTTAACAAATATGTTATTTGCTCCATATGGTAGACATCCCACACCTTTTGGACCCATAAGTTATATATGTGTGTGGGGGGGGGGGCGTAGGGTGTAGTTTCATCCATTTAATCGTAATACGCTTCAGGGCTGCTGTAAGTAGTATTCCTAGGAAATATTTCTTAGACCTCCTCTCTAGATATACCATCAGGTATTACTCCCAGTAGTGCCACCATAGGATCTTGTGGAATATTCTGCTGTAACAATTCTTTAAGAGCATCAAATACCTCTTTCCAAAAGACATGTAACTTAGGACATAACCAAAATATGTGAGTATGGTTTCCAATTTGTGCTACACAGTTTTTCCGACATGAGCTGGTGTGTGTAGGACCCATCTTTGACACTATCTCTGGTGTTTAAAAATATCTAGTGATTACTTTCCATTTAAATTCCCTCCATGTGTTTGAATTTGTCACTAGGTTTGCTTCTATGCATATTTCCTTCCAGGTATCCTATGTTATACCCATGTTTAATTCTGATTCCCATCTCTGCTTTATATTTAAAGAGCTATCTTGGTTCATAGTCAAAAATATTTGATATAGTTTACAAATTACTCTCCTTTCTCCATCTCCCGTTTGCAATTCAGTGAGATAATTTTCTATTGGGGTAGATTTTATGAGTTTTCCCCCATTCTTTGTGTGTAGTAAGAAAATGTCCTAGTAACAACTATCTGAAGAAGTCTGCCCTAGGGAGATTGAGTTCCTTTTTTAACTGTTCAGATGTCTTAAGATTGACTGTTCGATATCTGATGCAATTTAGCTAAACCATGTTTGACCATTTATTTAAACCCTGTATCTAAATTCTTAGGCATAAAGGTCTTCATTCATCCAATGCTTGTTAGTGGCGAGATTGTTTTTGGTAGTCCATATGCTGATTGTATTTTTTTCCCCATACTTTTAAGGTAATTGCAGTCCATTGTCCCATTTCTTTTATAGGGGCATCCAGAAATGGTAGAATGTGCAGGGGCTGTGAACACGTGCTTTTTTTAATATTAAGCCAGCGTGTTTATGTGCTGCCCTGGGTCCACATTAGCAAAGGCTTCATCTCTGTGGCCCAAAAGTAATATCTTAATTTAGGAAGTTTAAGCTCCCGATGTGGCTTAGATAGCTGTAATGTTTTAAGCCCAATTCTTGAGTGCTTTCTTTGCCATATGAACCAAGAAATCAATTTATCCAGATTATCAAAAGTAGATTTCGGGACTTCAGTAGGTAAAATCTGAAATAAATAAAGGAGCTGGGCAAAACATTTATACGTATGCTTTCAGTACGGCCTAGTACGGACAGAGGGAGTATAGACCATCGGTCCAAATTATTACTAATACACCGAATTATTTTCTTATAATTGGCATCATAAAGGTTTTGTGCGGAATTGGGGATGTATATACCGAGATACTTAATACCATCTTTCGAACATGTAAACCCACTCTGGAGTTTTATAATTTGTGGTGTTTGGCCATTAATATCCATAACTTCTGTTTTTCCCACATTGATTTTGTATCCTGAATAATATCCATATTGAGAAATACGTTTTTTTTAGGTGTGGTATTGTTGTTGTTGTTTCTGTCAAATATACCCTTTATATTTTTAACGGGGCAGTGAACTATGATGCTCTGGTTTTATTTCCATGTCTCAGTTACTACTAGCACACTAGCCATAGGGGTGAACCTGCCTGCTCACCTGGTGGTGGTCAAGTCTACCATGCACTACGTCGCAGGCTCCTGTGAGGAGTACAGCGAAGCTGACATACTGCAGATGATAGGTCGAGCTGGAAGACCACAGGTATGTGGAGCCATCAAGGCAAAGGGTTTGAAGCCAAATACAAAAACTGATACAAACGACGTAGAGCAAGAAAATTAATGTCACGATAATAGAAATTGGTACTTGATACTTAAAAGAAAGAGAAAAAAATATATATATAAGAAAATTATTTTGTTTTTGCTTTCTAAAAGGAATGTCTTTATGCATGCTCAATAATCCAGGTAATGAAATCACAGAAAGTTGAATTGGTTCATCTGGACATAACACTTATTGAGAGAAACATTTCATCACTTATCTAAGTGACCTCTTCAGTCTCAACTGACTGAAGGTATCCCCACCCTTATACAATACAGTTGCATATTGACCAAAAACAACGTTCGGTTTCATATGCAATTGCTGTTACCATTGCACTTTAATGCCTCTTATTTCGCCTGTATATAGTCAATGCTTGTGTATATATCTGAAGATTATTGTGTTGTAGTGTTGTTATTCTATGTTAAGTACACTGAGAGAGCCACAGACCCAGAGTAAAATTCCATGTATGTGCATACCTACATGGCCAATAAACATGACTCTGATTCTGATTCTGGTTCTGATTAACTAGAGTTACAATGGCCATATGTACTATTCATAGAGGATTGGGGAATAGCTGCAATCACAGCATTGTAAGATAGTGACAGATGTACTCTTAGCCCCCCCGGTTCAGAGATGGTTGTTCCCTCTTCACATCGATGGCCTCTTCGACTCCCCATTCAAACTAGCGTTCCTCCCTAACAAGGATGTGCACATCCTCATCCTTGAAAGAGTGTAGATGGGTGTAGACCGCAGAGTCCTGGCCTGATGCTTTAGCTCTTCTGTGTTGTGCCATCCTCTTGGCCAGCGTCTCTCTGGTTTCCCCGATGTACAAGTCACAGCAATCCTCCTGGCACTTATCAGCATACACTATATTGCTCTGTTTGTGCTGGGGGACTCCGCCATCTACACCCATACAGGTCAGTGGCCACTCTTTCAAGGATGAGGATGTTGGCCTTCTTTCTGGGGCCACCCTTACCTGCAGAAAGCGGACAACATTTACCCTACTGGGGACGGTGCCACTCTTTTGTCGAGCGATAGGGACTTACCATTCAGCAGGTTGCAGGTGATTAGAAAACCTGATATGTTTAAAACTAGTGCGGCTGTGGAGTCAACTAGTTTAATATGTTTAGTCAGCGAGTTTTTCATAGCATAGATTATCAGACTGACAGCTTGGTCTATAACATGGAGACTGTCTCCCTACTCTGTTGTATTGCTCTCAAGTGCTACTCTCCTAAATGTGTGAATCACAATAATCTAATAATCATTCCTACCACTGCTGGTGGTGCAATGTGCAACAAAGTATCTAATAAACTACAGAATCAAACATCTAATGTTATCAAAAGTGTGATCACAAATCATCCCAAGCGTAGGTTGTCAAAATTGTCAACTAATAATACAAGGCGTCTAATTCTAATTAATATTTCACCTATTGGTAGCGCTGAAGTTCTGCCTACTACTGATCACTTCAGTAAGATGCTTAAATTTGGTGTCATAACGATCAGATCATTGTCTACCAAAACCTTACTAATAAATGATCTGATCTTGAACATAGTTTTGATATGACTGGGTTATGTGAAACATGGCTGAAACCAAATGTTTTCCTTCCCATAAATCAGTGGTACTCACCAGTGGCGTAACCAGGAATATTTTTTTAGGTGGGCCTGAGTGAAAATGGGTGGGCCAAAATTTTCCAGCAATAATCCTTCAAACAAGACGCAAATTCGAACACATTACAGCAGTAAACACATAACACAGGTTTTTAGTACGTGACCAAGAAACATACTAAAACTTTAATAAAAACCCACTTAAACAAATACCACGCCAGTCATTCTCGCCAGGCTCTGCACAACCATTTAAACATCACTGAGGAAAACAGCCCGACTCGGTCTAAAAGATCATGATACAACATGTAAGCTATAGGCCTATAGTACACGTTTTACAGCACAATGTGTAGACACCGAGGGCGAGCGTTGAAGATCGAGATTATTTCATCATAGTCCAAAGAGTCAGTAAATTCCCTTTCAAAGGACAACAAGGATAGATTGTTGAGGCGTGCAGTTAGCATGGAAGATCTTAGACATGTTTTGATATGGCCTGTAGTGGAGAAGAGTCTTTCAACAGTACATGAAGTCAGGGGAATGGTGATCATTGCCCTTAACAGTCTGTTAATGTTTGGGAAAACGTCAGAGTTGCAGCTGTCCAGCACTTCAATGAGGGATGGGTAACACTGACCCCTCTCCACTTTACGACGCAGTGCCTGAATGAAAACGGTCCATTCCGAACCCTCAATAGATATCCGGTAATGATCACACGAATGCTGCAATGATTCTTTCTGGGAAAACGTAACTGATCCTGGTAAACAAGCAGCGGCTGCTCGCATGACGCCATACTGATCTTGCTGAAAGCGACTGTCCAGCTCAGTAATCGGCCTGTCCAGAATGTTAATCCATAGGCTGCTTCAGGTCAGCGTTGTTCCTCACGTTTGTAGTTTTGCCCAAACTAGTGGTAACCACCGACTCATTGAATCTCGCGGGCAGCTTTCTCTCCCGAGCGCCGGTGACATCCCAGCTGGAGACGTCATTCTTTTCCATCAGTTCCTCTGTTAGTTTTAACACTTTGTTGAAATCACCTTGTGAATTATCTCTAAACTGTGCAAAACTGTCTTTGAGGCCTTGAATTAGATCTATGCAGTCAGTGACAGTCAATGAGCCACTCTGTAAACCTTTTGTTGCAAAATCGCTGCTCTCGAATAATTTCCCGAATGTAACCAGCAAAAACAAAAAATTCTTCGTCTGAATTTGCTGCAAAAGTGATTCGGCTTCAACTTTAGTGTGACCACTAGTTTCGGAAAATTGTGCTAGCGTTTCCAAGATAACGTCAAGTAACACCAAAACCTTGCTCACTGATCCTGACTTCGAGTTCCACCTTGTGTCTGTTGAGCGCTCTAACTCCAGGCATCGTCTGTTAGGATGAAACTCTTTCTGTATTTCGAGGAGTTTAGCGTGTCTGTGCGCACCTGTCATGAAACTGTATAGAGAGTTCAGTGTCTCGAAAAAAGTGCTGACGTGTCCCGACACTTTCGATGCGGTGCAAAGTACTAAATTAAGACGTTGGGAATTGGCTAGTTAGCAGCAGTGAAAAATACAGAGCGTGATGGTATGCGCGCTCAGATTTTGCAGTTCTACGTACGTAAAAGGGGCCGGCCTACGTGCTTGTAAGCCAGCGTGATTGGGTGGGCCTGGGCTTGAAATGGGTGGGCCTGGGTTACGCCCCTGGTACTCACTAATTTTCTTAGGAGAGCCACTTATGAGTAAGACGATTGTTATGGCTCGCTCACCCCGCGCCGTGGCCCGCCCACCCCGCGCTGGCAGCCAATCGGCTCGTCAGGGCCGGGCTTTGTCGTCAGGGCTGGGCTTAGTTTGGTGGCCTCCCCCGTGCCCGTTGTCAGTTCGTGTTGTAACCTCCCCGCACCCGCGGTAGCGGCTACTCTCCTCCCACGGTCCTTTTCTCTACGAACTCATCCCATCCCTTGGTTCATGTTTTTCCCTTGCAAAGTTTCCCCGTGGAATTATCCTGCCGTGTTCCCGTTTGGATTACCCGCGAGTTTTTTTCCCCCTTGGACTTTCCGTTTTTTCCTTGTCGCTCATTGCCTTCCGATGTTTAACTATTTGTACGCGTAAGGAATAAAGTACGCCAGTTTTCGGCTAACCCTATCTCTGTCTGGTGTCGTGCGCTTGGGGTCTTCCACAAACCCTAACAGTACGAACTGACCATGACGACCCCAGCCGACACAGAGAGCGTACCGGCCAGCCCGCTTCGAGCGGCTCTCATCGAACAGATCCAACTGACTAACTCCCACACCCAGCAGCTAGAGGCGGCCTCCGCCGCGGTGAGAGATCTTCAGATCGGGTCCCGCCCCTCCAGGCCTGTGTGGGTAACCTAACGAGGCAGCAGGCGGCGTTGGCGAGCCAACAAGCAGAGATCCTGCGGCAGTTGCAAACCATCACGGCGGCTCTCACCATCCAGCCGCCGGGCCAGCCTGCCCCTGGAGTCGTGGGTAACCCACCCCCTGGGCCCGCTGCCCCGATTAACCCTGTGGGGCTCAACCCAGTTCCCCGGGAGCCCTGCCTCTCCAGCCCACGACCGTTTGATGGCGACTTTGAGACCTGTGCCACGTTCATCATGCAGTGTGAGCTGGTCTTCCTGCACCAACCCAGCATGTTCACGTCTGATGCTGCCCGGGTCGCTTACGTGACCAACCTGCTCACAGGCTGAGCAGCTCAGTGGGCCACTGCTTCCTGGACCATGAAGGCCAGTTTCTTCCTCACCTATGAGGCCTTTGAGGCGGAACTACGGAAGGTTTTCCACCATCCAGTCGGTGGCCAGGACCCTGGTGCTCGGCTGAGCAGTATCCAGCAGGGCAGTGGCAGTGTCACAGACTACTCGGTGGAGTTCAGGCTGGCCGCAGCTGAGAGCGGCTGGAACGACCGGTCACTTCGGGTCACCTTCCGGAGAGGTCTCAGCGAGGCTGTCAAGGACCAGCTAGCCACCCGGGAGGAGCCCACCTCCCTCGAGGACCTGATCAAGCTCGCCATCCGCATCAACGGACGCCTCCGGGAGAGGAGGCGCGAGCAAGCCCTGTGTGGATCCCCGTCCATTCCCCAGTCGTCCAGCACTCCTAACAGGATCCCTACTCCTGTTCGCCCCACTTTCCCTGTGGCCGTTTCTCCCCCCGCGCTCCAGACCACGACGGGGGAGGAACCTATGCAGCTGGGGCGCACGCGCCTTAGCCCGGCCGAACGGGAGGCCCGGTTCAAGGCGGGTCAGTGCCTCTACTGTGGCCAGAAGGGACATCTGATCAGCGGCTGCCCCACTCGGCCAAAAGACTAGGCTCACTGGGGCCCTGGGAGATCCTAGTGAGCCGACTTTCCTGTTCCCGCCGTCGTGCCCCACAGAACCATCTAGTTAGCGTTACCCTGGCCTGGGCTGACCAGCGGCTCACGGTGGGTGCACTCCTCGACTCGGGGGCTGATGAGTGTTTCCTGGACTCGGAGTTTGCTGCCCAGGCTAACATCCCGCTGGAGATGCTGGAGAAGCCCATGGAGGCCTTCGCGCTGGACGAGCGCTGCCTGGCCAGCGTCACCCAACGCACCCACCCTGTCTCTCTTACCATAGCAGGTAACCATGTGGAGAGACTTCGGTTCTACATCATCCAGTCCCCGTTAGTCCCTGTGATCCTAGGGCGCCCCTGGTTTGTGCTGCATGAGCCACACATCGCCTGGGCCTCCGGTACCATCATGGAGTGGAGCTCCTCCTGTCATGCCCAATGTCTCCAGGCTGCTCCCGCCCCATCCCCCCGACGTGCCCCTAGTACCCCGCCTCCCGACCTCTCCTCTGTTCCCCCTGAGTACCATGAGTTAGGTGAGGTTTTCAGCAAGACCCGGGCCCAATCTCTTCCTCCTCATCGGCCTTATGACTGTGCTATCGACCTCCACTCTGGGGCACCCCTTCCCAGCAGTCGTCTGTACAGTCTGACCATCCCCGAGAAAGCGGCGATGGACGAGTACATCTCCGAGTCCTTGGCAGCGGGGCTCATTCGGCCCTCGTCCTCCCAGGTGGCAGCTGGATTCTTTTTCGTGAAGAAGAAGGACGGGGGCCTCCGACCCTGCATTGACTATCGCCAACTCAATGAGATAACCGTCAAGAACAAGTACCCCCTTCCTCTCATGAGTTCCACCCTTGAGCCCCTCACCCAGGCTACAGTCTTCAGTAAGCTGGACCTCCGGTGTGCCTATCATCTGGTCCGGATCCGGAAGGGGGACGAGTGGAAGACAGCCTTTAAGACGCTCCGGGGTCATTATGAGTACCTGGTCATGCCGTTCGGCCTCACCAACGCCCCGGCGGTATTCCAGGCTCTCATGAATGACATTCTCCGCGACATGCTCGACGAGTTTGTGGTGGTGTACCTCGATGACATCCTCATCTTCTCCAGGACCCTCGAGGAACATGTCCAGCATGTCCGCCGGGTACTCGAACGTCTCCTCTGGAACCGGCTCTTCGTCAAGGAAGAGAAGTGCCGGTTCCATTCCCCTTCTGTTGACTACCTGGGCTTTGTCGTTGAGAGGGGACAGACCCGGGCCGACCCCCGCAAGATCCAGGCTGTGGTGGACTGGCCCGATCCCACATCACGGAAGGAATTACAGAGCTTCCTCGGGTTTGCGAACTTCTATCAGAGGTTCACCCGGAACTACAGCTGCGTGGCAGAACCTCTCACCAGACTGACCTCCCCCTCCCAGCCGTTCATCTGGTCCCCGGCTGCCCGCTCTGCGTTCCAGTCCCTCAAGGAGAGGTTCACCAGTGCCCCGGTCCTGCTCCACCCCGACCCCAAGAGGCAGTTCATCGTAGAGGTGGACGCTTCGGACACCGGGTTGGGGGCTGTCCTCTCCCAGCGGTCAGCGTCTGACCAGAAGGTCCACCCATGCGCCTTCTTCTCTCGCCGGTTCCTCCACGCCGAGGAGAACTACAATGTCGGGAACCGGGAGCTGCTGGCAGTGGTGGCTGCTCTGGAGGAGCGGCGCCATTGGCTGGAGGGGGCGGAACAGCCGTTCACCATCTGGACGGATCATAAGAATTTGACGTTCATCTGGGCAACCAAGCGCCTCAATGGTCGGCAGGCACGGTGGGCCAGCTTCCTCAGTCGGTTTGACTTCACGCTGACTTATCGCCCCGGGTCCCGCAACACGAAGGCAGACTCCCTGTCTCGACAACACCCGAGGAGGGAGCCAGCTACAGAGGAGCCGACTCCCATCCTTCCTGAGGCCAGGGTGGTTGGCGTGGTTACCTGGGGCATCGAGACCGTGGTCAGGCAGGCGTTGCGCTCCCATCCCGCCCCGAGCCACGTCCCTCCACGCCGCCTATTCGTCCCGGACGCAGTCCGGCCCCGGGTTCTCCAGTGGGGCCTTGCCAGTCAGTTTGCTTGCCACCCGGGTGTCCACCGCACCTTCACCTTTCTGGCTCGGCGTTTCTGGTGGCCCACCATGAGGAACGACGTCAGGGACTTCGTAGGGGCCTGCTCCGTCTGTGCTCGCAGCAAGGCCTCTCACCAGGCACCCGCGGGTCTGCTGCAGCCCCTCCCAACTCCAAGCCGGCCCTGGTCCCATGTGGCGTTGGATTTTGTCTCTGGACTGCCTCCCTCCCAGGGTAACACTGTGATCCTGACAGTGGTGGACCGCTTCAGTAAGGGAGTGCACCTGGTGGCCCTCCCCAGACTCCCATCGGCTTCTGAGACGGCGGACCTCCTGACGAGCCACGTGTTCCGTCTCCACGGCCTTCCCCTGGACGTCATCTCGGACCGAGGGCCCCAGTTCGTCTCCCAGGTATGGCGGGCCTTTTGTAAGGGGTTGGGTGCCTCTGTTAGTCTCTCCTCTGGCTATCACCCACAGACTAACGGACAGACAGAGAGGATGAACCAGAGCGTGGAGTCTCTCCTCCGGTGCGTGGCCGCCAAGAAGCCCAGCTCCTGGAGCCGGTTCCTCCCCTGGGTCGAGTATGCCATCAACTCCCTGGTCAGCTCTGCCACCGGCCTCTCACCTTTTGAGGTGTCCCTGGGCTACCAGCCGCCTCTCTTTGCTGCGCAGGAGTCGGAAGTGGCGGTTCCCTCCGTGCAGGCCCATCTGAACCGGTGTCGTCGCGTCTGGGAGGTGACCAGAGCTGCTCTGCTCCGGGCAGTTGAGCGCGCCAGTCGGGGAGCCAACCAACGCCGGTCCCCAGCACCTACGTACCAACCAGGCCAAAGGGTGTGGCTGTCCTCGAAGGATCTCCCGCTTCAGTCCACCGCGAAGAAGCTGAACCCCCGGTTTGTCGGGCCCTTTGAGATCAGGAAGGTTCTCAGCCCCGCGGCGGTGAGTCTTAAGCTTCCGGCTTCCTTGAAGACCCATCCCGTGTTTCTGTGTCTCGGGTTAAGCCTGTCTCCCACAGTCCTCTGATGCCTCCGGCCCCGGCTCCGCCTCCCCCTGAGATCGTGGATGGGCTCCCCCAGTGGAAGGTCCGCCGGCTGCTGGACGTCCGGCGCCGAGGACGAGGGCTCCAGTATTTGGTAGACTGGGAGGGCTACGGTCTGGAGGAACGTAGCTGGGTCTTCCGCCAGTTCATCCTGGACCCTGGGCTGCTCACTGAGTTCCATCATTCCCATCCCGACAAGCCGGGCAAGTCGCCTGGTGGCTCCCGTGGAGGGCGGGGTACTGTTATGGCTCGCTCACCCCGCGCCGTGGCCCGCCCACCCCGCGCCGGCAGCCAATCGGCTCGTCAGGGCCGGGCTTAGTCATCAGGGCTGGGCTTAAGTTTGGTGGCCTCCCACGTGCCCGTTGTCAGTTCGTGTTGTAACCTCCCCGCACCCGCGGTAGCGGCTACTCTCCTCCCACGGTCCTTTTCTCTACGAACTCATCCCAGCCCTTGGTTCATGTTTTTCCCTTGCAAAGTTTCCCCATGCAAGTATCCTGACATGTTCCCGTTTGGATTACCCGCGAGTTTTTTTCCCCCCTTGGACTTTCCGTTTTTTCCTTGTCGCTCATTGCCTTCCGATGTTTAACTATTTGTACGCGTAAGGAATAAAGTACGCCAGTTTTCGGCTAACCCCATCTCTGTCTGGTGTCGTGCGCTTGGGGTCTTCCACAAACCCTAACAACGATTCCTCAAAGAGCCGCAGATATAGCTCGGGTGTTTTTTTTTGTTTTTGTTTTTTTATGTCATCACTCTCAAGATATTTACCATCTTTGTGTATGTTTAAAAAAAATATATAGTACCATGCTTTCCATCCTTACATCTCTTTTGATTCTAATAATAAATCTGTCCATTTTGAGAGGGGTGGAGGTCGAGACAATATTTGATATGACCTTATGTGCTAAACTTGCAAAACATTTCACAAATACAAAGCTACATACATAGGCTATACGTCTACCCATGGTCCCACGCTGTTACTTAGCCTACGTTTTGACTTATCTTCAGTATGCTGCCATCTGCTGGATAATTAATTTCAATGTGCTAAAACAGGACACAAACGGAACGTATAAGAAGTAAGTTATAGCTATGTTCTTATTGTTATCAGTGGATCTATATGAGGCGCAAAACAAAGTCTCGCGAGCCGCGTTAAGAGTAACACTGCCATAAATGAAGCTTCCCCACCTGACTATACTTATGTCCATGCAGCTCGGGCAAATAAACAAGGTGGGGGGTGTCGCCTTAATATATTGTAGCGAATTCGGGGGGACAACGCAACCACAGGAACTGCCGCGGCCGGGAAGCGAACCCGTATCGCCCGCACCGCAGGAGGCATCGCTAACCGCTCGACCAAAGGGTCAGACCCACCAGCCAGCGTGTCTTCTTATCCATGCACGTTACACTACTCCCCTCCTTCGGGAAGCGCGTCCCCGCGCTTAAGCATATCAGCTCCTTCACGCCTCAGGGCGCATACGCTTCCGATGGCCTTACGGTCGCTTCATCCCATTTCTGACACCAATGTAGCGAATTCGGGGGACAACGCAACCACAGGAACTGCCGCGGCCGGGAAGCGAACCCGTGTCACCCGCGCCGCAGGAGGCATCGCTAACCGCTCGACCAAAGGGTCAGACCCACCAGCCAGCGTGTCTTCTTATCCATGCACGTTGCACTACTCCCCTCCTTCGGGAAGCGCATCCCCGCGCTTAAGCATATCAGCTCCTTCACGCCTCAGGGCGCATACGCTTCCGATGGCCTTACGGTCGCTTCATCCCATTTCTGACACCAATGTAGCGAATTCGGGGGACAACGCAACCACAGGAACTGCCGCGGCCGGGAAGCGAAAAAGCAACTGTCTATTAGAATCAGGGACAGTTCATTTCATTTCATGTACTTCTTGAGATGAAATTAAATGAAATGTCGTTTCCCCAGCCCACAGCAGTGCAACACATATCCAAAAACTACAAGAACTTCAAGAACACACATATCCAAATGTATACATATATCCAAACTAACGCATATATCTAAACTAAAAAAAGAAAAGAAAAAGAAAACATTACTGTCCAAGGGAATGAACGCTGGCCAGGATGACTGTCGGAACTGCTGGTCTGCATGGGCTAGCAGTTAGTTTAGCCTGCCCCACTTCCGCGTCCTGTCAGACTGCCCTTGGTGTTTCCTCCTCTGGTGCAGCTCCAGGCAGGGGCCATGGCCCTTGGGCCCACCGGATGCAACAGACCATGCTCCCCCAGCCAATCCAACACCAGCTCTCCCAGCCAGACACCCTCGACACACCACCTTGCACTCCACACGACAACACCAAAAACACTTCAGTCAACGCCAGGCAAGGTGCCAGACTGCCATCGGTGTTATCAGAACTGCCGGTCTGCATGGGCAAGCAGTTAGCTTAGCCTGCCCCGCTTTCACGCCCTGTCAAGACAGCCCTTGGTGTTACCTCCTCAGTCGCAGCTCCAGGCAGGGCCGTGGTCCCCGGGCCCACAGGATGCAGCAGACCAAGCTCTCCCAGCCAATCCAGCGCCAGCTCTCCCAGCCATCAAACGAAGACAAAACTTAAACGCAGACGTGGACAAAGACACTGCATGGATGGTACTGGGTGAGGCTCATGCAAACATGAATTCGCGCCGCCATCTTCCCACACCGGTACTGGGTGAGGCCACTGCAAATGTGAATTCGCGCTGCCATCTCGAGTGGCTGTTGCAGCTAGAAAAGCACTATATAAAATGCAACTTCATTGACTAATTGATCTTCCCACACCGGAAGCGGGAAACTGCTATTAACTACAAACGTTTGTATTAACTATTAGCTGCTCACCATTCATGGCCCATGAGTTTCTAGACTTTTTCTGCAATAAGGTTGATGAGCTCATAAACAAAATTAGTTCTTAAACTCCAATGACTTCTGCAGATCATGTCTTACCAAATTCAATTATATACAATGAGTCACAGCTTTTAAGACTATCTCTCTTGATACTTTGACTAAGCTCGTGTCAGCTTCTAAACCAACTATTTGCCTACTTGACCCTTTACCAAGATTCAAGATTCTTTATTTGTTATGTCTCAATAAACAAGTACAAGAGAGTAAAATTCTTGTGTTTCGGCTCCTCAACACTGCAGCAACAATAGTAATAAATAACAACAAAACAGAACAAAAAAGTAGTAATAACAATAAATAGTGTGTGTAGGATGCTGTGTGTGTGTGTGTGTGTGTGTGTGTGTGTATGTGTATGTGTAGGCCCGACCTTAATAAATGTGCATACGTGTATGTAGTTGTTTGTATGTTTGTGTGTGTTTGTGTATGCCAAGCTACGTGTGTGTTTGTGTGTAAACTGATGAGCTGCTGAAGACCATAGGTCAGTACCAGTCAGTCCGGCACCAGGCTTAGTGTCCTTAATGTTCTTTGTTCAAATGCCTGGTTGCTTGGTGGAAAAAACTGTTCCGGAGCCTACTGGTCTGAGCTTTGAGGCTGTGGTACCGCTTGCCTGACGGTAGCAGCTGGAACAGTCCATAGTTGGGGTGGCTGGGGTCTTTGATAATCCTACAGGCTTTGCTGACACTGCGTCCATTGTATATGTCCTGGATGGAGGGAAGCTCGCATCCACTGATGTCCTGGGCTGTCTGCACAACCCTCTGCAGTGTTTTGTGGTTGTGGACAGTACAGTTCCCATGCCAGGCGGTGATGCATCCAGTCAGGATGTTCTTGGCCTCTGTAGAAGGCTCGTAGAATCCTGGGCCCCATGCCGAACTTCTTCAGTCGCCTGAGGTGAAAGAGGCGTTGCTGAGCCTTTTTCACCACATGGCTGGTGTGTTCATCCCAGGTGAGGTCCTCGGTAATGTGGATACCGAGGAACTGGAAGCTCTTGATCCTCTCTACAGCAGACCTGTTGATGGTGATGGGGTCCAGCCTCCCCCCTCTCTTCCTGTAGTCCACAATCAGCTGCTTGGTTTTGTCAACGTTGAGCGAGAGGTTATTTTCCTGGCACCACTTTGTTAGGTCGTTGGCCTCTCTCTTGTATGCCGTCTTGTCATCGTCGGTAATCAGGCCCACCACCATTGTGTCATCAGCAAACTTTATCACCAAGTTGGAGCTCTGTGTGGCCACGCAGTCATGGGTGTACATGGAGTAGTGGAGGGGACTCAGGACGCAGCCCTGGAGGGCTCCTGTGTTGAGGGTCAGAGGTGCAGAGGGGGCCTTTCCTGGGACCTACAATGCTAGACATTGTTAATTTATATTACTGGCACTGTTCCCAGCACTTTTACGACAGCTGTGGTCAAACCTCTACTTAAAAAACTGTACCTCGATCCAGGATTTCTTGATAACTGTTGACCAGTCTCTAATATTCTATTCATTTCTAAAGTATAAGAGTTGTGTATCATCAACTTTCGACCGATATACAAAAAAAAAACTATCTATACAAACGTTTTCAATCAGTTTTCAGGGCCTGTCACTTGAAATTGCTCTGACCAGAGTGGTGAATGATCTTCTACTTGCTATGGACTCTGATTCCACTTCTGTGCTTCTACTACTGGACCTCAGTGCAGCCTTTGACACCATTGATCACTGTATACTATTAGAATAAATTTTAATTTTGGTGTCCCTGGCTTAGCTCTGTCTTGGCTTAAGTCCTACTTATCTGGAAGAAAACATTTTGTCTGCTATAATATTACATCAAAATTCGCTGACGTCAAATGTGGCACACCTCAGGGCTCAGTTCTTGGCCCTCTACTTTTCTCTCTATATTTCACCTCTTGACCAAATTATATGCAGTCATGGAATACATTTCCATTGCTATGCGGCTGATACTTAGCTGTATGTGCATATAAGGGCTGACGATCGTACTCAATAACTAATTTAGAGGCCTGCTTGGCTGCTATGAAAAATTGAATGTCACTAAATTTCCTGCTTTTAGATTTGAATAAAACTGAGATGCTGTTCCTTGGCTCTGCTAGACACAGACACCAATTTGATCAAGTAACAATAACAATCAACAACTCTGATTTCACAAAGTGTGGCAGCCAAAAATCTTGGCGTTACCTTTGATCCCATCCTTTCCTTTGATAAGCACATTAAAGAAATCATCAAGACTGCCTTTTTTCACTTATGTAACATAGCTAAAATTCGGTCTTTCCTGTCTATGGCTGATGCAGAGACACTCCTTCTTTCAGCTTTTTCCCTGTTTTTCAGGGGTCGCCACAGTGGATTTTAGAGTTTCCATCAAGACCCTGTGAGGGCACAGCACCAATGCTGGCCGTTGTTAATGCGGGCCTCTACCGATCCGGTATGGTCTTGTCATTCCTCATACTGATTTGGCAAAATTTTACATCGGATGCCCTTCCTAACACAACCACTAACCACTAACCCTATGCAGAGACTCTAATACATGCATTTTTTTCATTCAGACTTGATTACTGTAATATTATTTTCAGGTGTGCCACATGCTGACACTAAAAGTCTTCAGATGGTTCAAAATGCTAGAGCTAGAATACTAACTAAAACTAGAAAATGTGACCATATTACACCAATTCTTTCTTCCCTTCATTGGCTTCCTATCATGTTAGATCAGACTTCAAGGTGCTTCTGCTGACTTATAAAATCCTAAATGGGCTTGCCCCATCATACCTATCTGATCTCCTTAAATCATACATTCCATCCGACTATGGCCGGACTCGACGAAGCATCAATAATTGGCAGCGCTGTCTTCAGGAGGGGTGCAGAGTCAGCTTGTGTTCGTCACATGAATGCGTCTGTGTGTGTGTCGGGGAAAAGCAGTGGTTCGGCCTGGATTCGCCTTATCACGAAAGTGGGGAGGTGGCTCCTTCGAGACTTCCGGCCGGAGAGATACAGTTGGCGAACGCATGCAGTACGAGGGTGGGTGTTTGAACTACAAAAAATAGGGATTGATTGGCCTCTAAATTGGGAGAAAAATCAGAAATAATTTTTTTTTTTAAATCATACATCCCATCTCAAGCTCTCCACTCTCAAAATACAGGGTTCCTGTGTGTACCCAAAAATTAAAAAGAAGTCAGCTGATGGCAGGGCCTTTTCCTGTTGGGCTCTCTTTTTGTAGAATAATCTACTTGCTTCTATCAGACAATCATTCTGTTGAGTCCTTTAAATCCAAACTTAAAATTCATCTTTTTGCCTTAGCCTACTATTATTAATTTATTCATTCATTATCCAAGCCACTTATCCTAATTAGGGTCGTGGGATGCTGGAGCCTATCCCAGCAATCATTGGGTGACAGGCAGACACCCTGGACAGTTCGCCAGTCCATCACAGAGCTACAATTAGTTGCCTTTAAATTGAGTGCTTCACAACCTGTACTGCATGGCGGGTCAGTTTCTGTCTCAATGAATTCACCAAGCATTGTTCTTCCAATGAGATTATAGAGTACAGATTATTGACTACTGCAAACTGTTCTTTTTTCTCACATGCCTTTTGTCTCTCTCTGAATGATGCCTTCCCCTTTCTCTTCTGTGTATGTGAATGGTGTTATGTGAGTGTCCCCTGTGTGCACGTATAGTCTCCTATTCCCAGGTTTCCGTGGTGATGGTGGTCACCACCGGGACACTACTTGGCATCCCCTCATCACATTTTCTTTTTGTTAAATCTGTTAAATCCATATAATTTTGTTATCCAGTGCCAATGTAATATCCTTCTCTCGCTCCGATATGTAAGTAATGTTTTTTTTCTTGACTTTTCTCCTGCGTATGTGAATGGTGTGATGCGAGTCTCTCTTGTGTGCGTGTGTAGTCTGTCCTCCTGTCAGGTCTACATGGCTTGGGTCCTGGGCTGTTCCGGTGGCATCTGGACACTGCTTGACATCTTCCTCATCATATTCTTCATATATCTTATAATTCCATTATAATTCTGTTATCCTTTTTCAATGTTGTATTCTGTAAATTGCGTACACACAACATCCATTACATGTCTGTCCGTCTTGGGAGAGACATCTCTGCTCTATTGCACTCCCTGAGGTTTATTCCTATTATTTCTCCCTGTTAAAGGTGTTTTTTAGGGGGTTGATCCTTATCCAATTTGAGGGTCTTAAGGACAGGAAGTTGTATTGCTGTAAAGCCCACTGAGGCAAATTTGTGATTTGTGATAATAGGCTATACAAATAAAATTGACTTGACTTGATGTGCACATCCTTGATAGGGAGGAACGCTGGTTTGAACCGGAGTCAAAGAGGCCATCTTTGACTTTCTTTGACATCAAAGAGGGAACGACCATCCCTGAACTGAAGGGGGGGGGGGCAAGAGTACATCTATCGCCATCACAGTGCTGTGATTGCAACTATTCCCCAATCCTCTATGAATGGTACACATGGCCATTGTAACTCTACTTAATGGTCACAGCAATTTTCAATGAAACTGATCTTTGTTTTTGATCATTATGCAACTGTATTGTTTATAAGGATGGGGATAACTGCAGTCAGTTGAGACTGACGAGGTCACTTAGATGAGTGATGAAACGTTTCTCTCAATAAACGTTGTGTCCAGATAAACTGATTCAACCTTCTGTGATTTCTAAAAGGAAACTACATTCAGTTGGTATCAATTGATTTCTGCTGAGGTAGCTGAGCGTTGAAGCAATGGGCAAGCAAATGAATGGCTAAGTTCAACTGTGATCTTTTTCATAGAGAAAGTATACAGCTTCAGGTTTTAAACATTATCTTTGTGTTTTTGATTTTCTTCTTCCAGTTTGATACTTCAGCCACTGCTGTGATCATGACCAAGGTCCAGACCAAAGACAAGTACATGAAGCTCATGAATGGGATGGAAATTATTGAGAGCAGGTCCTTTCTCTCTCTTTCTCATTCCCCCTCTTTCTTTCTCTCTCAGTGTGAGTGTCTGCATGCAGGGTTGGTGGTTGGTGTGTGAGTTGGTGAAGTTTTTTTAAGATTTTCAAGTTTGTTTTTCAGATATTTCTCTCTGTCAGTCTCACTCACTAACACAAATATATAAACCCTTTAACAATATCCTCCTTTTTCCAGCTTACATGGTCATCTGGTAGAGCACCTAAATGCTGAGATTGTCCTTCAAACCATCAGCAATGTCAACATGGCTGTGGACTGGATACGCTCCACCTTCCTCTATATCAGAGCTCTGAAGAACCCCAAACACTATGGTTAGAATTCATTGCAGGGATCCAAGAAAGTACCTCTGTCTGCAGTGGGGTCCACACTTAATGATACTTAAGAAGCCATGTTTCTTCTGATATACTCCAATTTTGAAGCATTTAAAAGGCAGTGATAAAGATTATTCCCATTGCAGGTTTCCCCATTGACTTGGACAGATGTGGAATCGAAGCAAAACTACAAGGTGTTCTTTTATTTCTATTTGATCCTATTAAAGTACCTTCTAAATACCTTACTGTTAGGCGTTGCCTATAAATACATTAGAACAACAGGCATTGCGAATAGGTTTGATTGCCTTGGCCTGACATGTTAGGCCTGTTGAGGTCTTTGTCAATTCTGTATCGGTCATTGAGGACTGATGTGTCTTTCTGATTGTACCTGTGCAAACAAAAAACATCATCCCATCGACTGTAATAGGAAGTGATTGATGTTTGTCTCCTGTCCTGCTTCAGAACTGTGTCTGAAGAACCTCAATTCTCTGTCCTCAATTGGTCTGATCACCATGGACGAGGATGTCAACATCAAACCTACAGGTTCTTCGCCAGGCCATTTGTGTAAATGTTGTGGTTGACATCAATGTCAAGTGTATACTTATGTGTAGTACACACCTGTTGTTGATTAATTTTAGAAAGTGGTGGAGCTGCAGTTCTTATCTTCATCTGTGTTCTTTTTAAATGAGTGTTTCAACTGAATCCTATGTATTATTCAGCTTCAGTTGTTAAGTTACTTAGGTTCTGTTCCATCCAGAGGCGGGCAGGTTGATGGCGAGGTACTGTGTTGCCTTTGACACCATGAAACAGTTCAGGACCCTTACTGGCTCTGAGACATTAACAGACCTGGTAGGTGTCCCAAGGAAACCTGTGAAATACATTTTCCCCCCAGATTTAGGTGCAAAATTCAGATCTTTAAATTCATATGGGACTAGATCCCTTTAATGGTGACTAATTCCTTAATTTAAATGTGGTGTCTGGCATTGGAAAGAGGACCCAGATAAAAAGTGATTCTATGTACAGGTTGAGCTGGTCTCGAAAAGCAAAGAATTCAGTGATGTGCATTTGAGAATGAATGAGAAGAGAACCCTGAATACCTTGAACAAGGACAAGAATAGGATCACTATCAGGTCAGATAATGTAGAGAATCGTTTGAGAACTTACCGGTCCTGCAACAAGACTAAGCCTTATACAATAGCAAGAACAGTAAAAGTATACTGGAAGAAAATTCTTTCATTTTTTTTTAAGAATTATTAAAAAATAAAATTCAGTTCTTTTTAGTAAGTTATTTCTGTACATTATTTTGCAGCAGTAATGTAGGCCTAATGTCTCGCCCAGTGACCATTAGGTTTAATTAGATAATTTAGTCGGGGACTGGAGTGGCAAAGTTGCATAAGGGAGAACAAATGAAACAAAATGAGCATATTGATGTGGTTCCCCAGGTTTCCCATGGAGGGAAAGATCAGAAACAAAGAGATGAAAGTTAACTGGTATGTACAAAAAGGACAGCACACCCGTGTATTATTGTTGATTTCAACAGTGGGGTTAGCTTTGAGGCGACACGGTGGTGCAATGGTTAGCATGGTCGCCTAACAGCAAGAAGGTTCTGGGTTTGAGCCCTGGGGTAGTCCAACCTTGGGGGTCGTCCCAGATCGTCCTCTGTGTGGAGTTTGCATGTTCTCCCCGTGTCTGTGTGGGTTTCCTCCGGTTGCTCCGGTTTCCTCCCACAGTCCAAAGACATGTAGGTCAGGTGAATCAGCTGTACTAAATTGCCCCTAGGTATGAGAGAGAGAGTGTGTGTGTGTGTGGGGGGGCCTGTGTTACGGCCTGGCGGCCTGCCCAGGGTGTCTCCCCACCTGCCGCCCAATGACTTCCGCGATAGGCTCCAGCATCCCCGCGACCCTGCAAGCAGGATAAGCGGTTCGGATAATGGATGGATGGATGGTTAGATTTGAAAATGAGTAATCTCTGTATAAATAACAATGTTGAAAAAAGACTGTAGGAGTTATACATTCATTATGCAATTTACATTCTTGTGGGATTTTTATTCACTATATTACAATACATATGCTTGCCTTGTTCTTAGCTTGATTCAAACTCAGCTTGGTTCCATCCCGATTCAAGAGTTTGGACTCATACAGGACACTGCAAAAATCTTCACGATTTTAACACGCATCAGCAAATGTATGTATGTATGTATGTATGTATGTATGTATGTGTGTGTGTGTGTGTGTGATAGAACAATCCAAGATTTTTAAAGTGAACTGAATCAAAAGCTTTCAGCAATTAGTGTCTTCACAGTTATTGTTGGTCACATAACTTACACCATGGAATTGACCTTGTTATCACATGTTTTAAAAATGTGTGTGAATTATTTTATTTTGAACCTAATCAGGCTTGTCAGAGTTTCTGGGCCAGTGTTCCAAGACAGGCTTCACTGCTATACTCAGCTCTCTGATTCTGGCTAAGTGCGTCAGGGCCAAACTGTGGGAGAACTCACCATATGTATCTAAACAACTGGAGAAGATAGGTGGGGATGTTAGGCTGTCAATATGCTACAGACACAATGTACATACATTTAAAAGGAATTTTTAATACGCACAATATAATTCTGTGTCAATACAAAAATTGTAATGTATTTTTTGATTGTAATATTATTTATTGACAGAGATTTATTCAAATGTTGGAGTAGTGATCCTTTGACCCATATTTCATTTGAAAATGTCGATGCTACAGTCAACACTGAATGAATCAGTAGAACAAACTGTCTTTATCTTAGATTTATCTCATGGTGACTGGAATTTTCGAAAGATTTAAAAGAATGAACACATAACCACTTTGTGTCCTAGGCCTGACCCTATCAACTGCTATGGTGAATGCTGGGCTTACCACTTTCAACAAGATCGAGGAGATCAATGCAAGGGAGCTTGAGCTGGTCAGTTTGAATAACAGGAATTGAATATAATCACTTTTACATCAATACACAATGCAGTTTCACCATTCCTGGTTCTCAGTTGCCGAGTGCTAAGGTAGGATGTTTTCTTGGACCTTAGAGGAAAGAAGGGTAGGTGAGAGCAGTTTAGTCACTGGGATTGTCAAGTAGGCATCACTTGTCACAAATGGCTTATCCATTTTGACCCATAACACCTCCAAAGGGCTTCACTGTAACAGATCTAGTGTCTTAGTTTCCCCTTTCTCAGTGCTAAAAAGATTTTGATTATCTAAAAATATCTCTTCTATGCAAAAAACAAAAGAACAACAGTTAAATGGAAAATTTTGACTCTGCACGTCATGCATAGTCATAAAGGATGGAGTTGCCCATTTCAAGGTTGTTGGTGTAATAAATGATGAGTGTATGCTTTCAAATGTTGCCCACCTCTTTTTGCAGATTGTCAACAGACACCCGCCATTTGGAAATCAAATCAAAGAATCTGTAATCAACCTCCCAAAGTATGAAGTTAGTTTGGAGCAGGTAAAAGTAGTTTTGTGGTCACAATCTGGTCATTAATGGAACAAGTTAAACACCACTTCTCTTGTCATATTTGGGAGTATTAAGGAATACCTTAGAACAGATCAGCTCCTGATTGTCAGTCTTTTTATGCTCTCGATTTATGGGGAAAATTTGTGGCATGTAGAATTAATTATTGCTCTTTAAAAACTCTGAAGTGTTATATATGGTATGACCAAGCTCCCAAGGTACAGCTGTGCAACAGCAGAGATTGTGTTGACGGTGAACCTGAAAAACCAGGAGCAGTTGCTGTCCAAGAGGACAGCACCCGACCACCACTATGTTACAATCATTGTTGGAGACTCGGACAATAACGTGGTCTTCCTACAGAAGCTCACGTAAGGAAATAAGCTTACAGGGATTCACATTTTCTCTCTCTAGTGCTCACACATAAAATTATGCAACATGCTGGACTGTCCTTGTTATTTAAAAAGCTTCAAAGTAGCTAGAGTGAGTATATGGATGGTGTCTAGAAAGATTACAGGAGATTTCAGGAATTGGTTTCCTTTCCCATATCATCAGTCCTGCCTTTGATGCCTCAACCTGTTTTCTTTACTTCAACCACTTCAGGGGAAATAACCTAAACCTGACCTCTTCAGGAGAGATACCTAAACTTAACCTTTTGGAAGATAACTAAACTTAAACCTCTTCAGGGGAGAAACTTAAATTGAATCTCTTCTCAACTATCTAATCGGGGAACTGCATCCTAGCATAGAAGGCAGGATTTTAAATCTCCTTTGTGAAGAGTTGTGTGGGTGTTTCCAGGTGGAGTTCTGTGTTTTGTTTTAAAGGGACATGGTGCTGTTGAAGTCTGGCAGTTGGTCGAAGAAGATTGAAGTGGCTAGGGCCTTAAAGGGAGAAGAGATCAGTGTCAATCTGATCAGCTCAGAATACGGTGAGCCAGTAAACCATGCAGTTATCCATTCCTTTGACTTGAACATGTCCCGCTGATGCTTCAACCACCTTGTATACTATATTAGAAATTATTGAACAAATAGCTATTTGTTTTTCTTTGAAGTAACAACATAGCAATTCATTTGTTTTTTTCTGTAAAGGAAGACAAAGGATGAGGTGTCAGTAAACACCTGTTCAGTTCAATAAACATTGTGACACACTTGTCTCTATCCCAAGTGTATTACAGTCAGATAAAACCTAGACTCTCCCCTGCTATAGTGGGCTTGGACATCCAGCAGATGTTCAACGTGTATTACTCTGGACTAAGGAAATTTGGGGCTGAGTCCATGGGCCCAACACAACAAACTGATTGGGATAAAATCCCATACAATCCTAGTGGACAGAGAAACCAGCCATCGACAACAAAATCTCAGTCCACGCAAAAGACTGTCCCACAGAAGAGGAATGCCACTTCCATTACTGTACAAGGTGATGTTCATTGTTGTGAAATAGGTGAATGTATTTTATGTTTTTACACTGTAATGATTCCTATAGTCAGATGAATATTTAACCCCTTTTTACTGAATGTGGGTTCTTCAATCAGATAAAAGACAGTGCAACCATTTTTGCAAGAATAAGGAGCTGTGCGCCCATGACTGTTGTGAGTATAACTACACATTATTCACTGTAGATGCTGAGGTGTCATAATAAGAAAAGAGGATCATATAAGAGGGACCATTTATCTCAGACAAATTGGAGTATACATAACAACAAAAAACATGTTGCAGTGTGTGTTTGTGTTTTTGTGTGCCTGTGTATGAACATCTTTTTTAAATGACTACCTCGAGTTGATTAAAGTAGTTCAACCTGAATCGGTTTGTGTGTGTGTATTTAAATGTACACTTTTATTAATGTCAATCTTGAGATTCTTGAGATGAAAACGGTGATCATGTCTTTGTGTCTGTGTTCCTTCAAGGCAAATTAGGTGTACAAGTGGTTCTGAAGAGGCCAGTGTACCAGGACTCTGCTTTTTCCTCACACCTCAGGGATCTGAAGAGCAGACGTGACACACTGTTGGAGACTCCTGTCAAACGCCTCAAGGTGAAAACAGACGGGCAGTCGGTTGATGTCTGAAATCTTTCGGAACCCACGAATAATGTTCTCTAACCAAGCAGCCAGCATGCAGACTTGTGGACTTCTTAAAGTAGTTGAGCATTATGGGATGTAAACTCTCAAACTGGGGTTTCCAAAACCATCCTTGCAAATCCTTGACACAGAGCACCAATAAAATGGTGGCTAAATGAAGAAAGATGTGTGATCTAATGGATAATGTTTTCCGACTTCAAATTAGAGAATTGAACGTTTGCGTCCTGATCTGGTTGCTGCTTTTCATCAGGGTGATCAGGCAGTTACTGAGGTCAATTGGAAGGCCCGAGCTCTGCAACCCATGTACTGTAGTTGTACTTGTCAAAGTATCCTTGAATGAAAAAATAAATACTTATTTCCAGTTAGCTAAACCCCGTACCCTCGCCACAGGGTGAATAAAGAATTACCCCCATTTGGAAATCGATCACGTATATCAAATAAACTCTTTGTGCTTCAGCTATGATTTTGATGCAGCCGGAGTGCATTTGGTGGCATATTTTAATTTTTTTCTATTTTGCTCATTTGTTTTTTAACTTAATCAAGGTTATGCTGCCAAAACAATGGGGAATGGAGAGAAACATATTTGTAAAAAAGTAATGGAAAACCAAGCTCGGATATCTAATATGTTACTTGTTATACTCGCACTAAGAGAAGTTTTGTCCATAGACCTAATACGGAGCATGGATATTGACAGCAAGAAACTGTTGAGAACCCACTCCTATAGACGTGCCCTCATTCAAACAGTTCATTTTATGTCCCTAGATGAAGATAAATGGGGAGCCGGTGTCTATGAACTTGCAACAGTTTTCTTACAAATCCAAAGAGGGGCTCCCTGTACTTTTCAGGTAAACAATTACAGTGACATTCAAAGGGTTTATTTGATGACTATCTATAAGTGCAAACAGTGGTTTGCACTTATTTTCATTAACTACAAACACAATATCTTGATGCATGCTCAATAATCCAGGTAAGAAAATTAAAGAAGGTTGAATCATTTCATCTGGGTATAACGTTGTATCCAGATAAACCGATTCAACCTTCTTTGATCACTAACACAATAGGATTATTAAAAACATAATAGAACAAAAACTTACTTTGATGTAAATCTGGCAGCTTGAAGCTTAAAATTATCGACCTGTTCTTGTATATAATTTACAGAGATGGAGGAAATCAGTATATGTCTTCAGTTAGACCTCATACTGAGAGTGTGGATCTGATTGGCGATGACTGTGCAGTATTACAACATATAGCTGATCAGGAGGAACTTGACTATGGTAAGGAAGGTGTGTAAAGAGGATTATTCTAAAGCTAATGAGAACATTCACAGATATACTAAAGCTACAATCCTGAAGGTTGTCATTTTTGTTTAACTTACTGACATCTGTGTAGATACTGGTAACTACAGTGTTTGACCACTCTAAATCCCAGGGATTCATTTCATATTCTTTCCCATTAAGTTTCCATGGTGAAGATGGAGAATGCGATGCATCCAATCATTATTCCTTGTGAAGTCTTGACTGATATTAGCTATTAAAATGAGTAACTACAGAAACATTCATGATTTGGATATTTGTGGATTAACTGTTGGCTTGACGAAGGCAACAATAGGAAGTATGCGAATGGCATTTGTTTGCATGTAAATCCTGATGACTGTCGTTTTAAAAACGTCTCTGTAACAGTGTATTTGAATCTTGAAAACTCCCTTTGTCTGTTCTGCATTTACTCTCTTCTATCTCTTGGAGATCATCACAATTGTCTGGAGGACTTGTATGAAATACCAGAAGAAGGGATTGCTCCACCACCGGCACAAACTGCCTGCACGCCTTCTTCTGATCTTCAAAGTATGAGTGGCTACAGTATTCATAATTATCTTTAACATCTAAATTTTATTACCAAAACTAATGCAATTTAATATCTTCAACAAATTGGAAGGGTCTCATGAACTATACTGTGCAGAAATATATATGACCAAGTATATGATAAAGTTCATATTTGATTTCAGGCTCCTCAGTGTGTAGGAGACCAGGTGCCAGAGGTTGTGAGAGTCTGAAACCTAGACCCCATGTAATACAGAGAGAGAGAGCTTATTCAGAAAACTCATGGGGATCTATACCAGTGCCTCATGAGACAACCGTCAACAGCAATAATGTCTCTACCTCACAAATACCAAGTGTCAACTTTGACCTTGGAAATGAATGGGATGATTGGGACGATTTTGATGAGAACTTGGTGCATGCCAGTGAGACATCAATGTCCTCCTGTGCACCGAAAGCTAAGGTCCAACAATCTGATGATTACAGCATGCTAGAAGGTAGACTGCATTTTGTGTTACATTAAAACTGAAAATTTTAGTAAACCACTTAATTAAAATGTCTTGGATGTGCCTCATTTTGTGAGTGATGGATTGCTTATTTTTTTCACATTGCCTTGTGTCAGCATTTAAAAAGCCATCCAAATTGGCCAAGGCTGTGTCTGTTAGAAGTAAGAATTCACATCCCTTGTGTTTACATGGGTGTTTACCAAGCATACCTTATATCTGCAGGTAACACCACTCAGTCACCACCACTTGGCCTCAGTCATGTACAGTCTGAACCCTGTTTCTCGATGGCCAATACGTCACAGAGGTAAGGTTTATAGCTGTGCACACTGTAACAGTGCATTTTAAACCCTCTAGAGTCAAACAGTGTTTGAAATCATTCTTCAGAAATTATTCATGCTTCGACTGAGGTTTGATAACTAATTGTCATAACAGTTTCACATTTTCTGTATTTTATGTTTGTCCCGTCAACTGTCACACCTGTGTCCAGAGAAGTGGGAGACTACACCCTCACAATGCAGCTACCGAATAGACTTACCACGCCCTTGAATAACAAGGTGTGTGTGTGTGTATGGGGGGGGATTTTACCTGCAATTACAAAGGCAAAGTGAATGATGTTAATAAATGATAAATCAAACTTAATATAGCGCTTTTCTAACACTCAAAGTTGCTTTACAATAAACGGTGGTGAAACAAGACAACAGATAAACATAACACAGACATACAGGGGTGGATGGGAAAGGGGGGCTACGAGAGGGAGAAGCGGCAGCCACACACAATGCCAGCAGTAGTCTCTGACTTAAACAGATACAAAAGGGCAAGAAAAACAAAAAGCAGCACTGTAGACGTTGATTTTCTGTAGGGGTTTACTCCCGTAATCTATTCCTCTCCTGAGGTATCCACTAGGCAGAGGCACTATTTAACCCATAGCTGGGGGCTGGTTCGTGGAATGACTCTTGCCTCTTCCTCACATGCAGAGACAGAGCATATTCAGTCGGTTCATGATGAAGGAACCAGAATCACTCTTGGAGAACACGGAGACAAGCACAGCCCCACTAACAGGAAGATTTGATTTCTTTTCAAAGCAGAGCATACCAACCAGTGACAGATTGTCTGGCAACAGCAGGTACAGGGAAATACTACTATACCTAGGTTTATGTTTTGACACTTGAAAATATTTTTTAGTTTTTTTAAGAATCAAAATAATGGCATTTCTGAAATACACTTTTAGATATACCCTCAATTATTTGACTTTCTCCCTTCTTTCTATCTTACTTTACAGCAACACCAAAGAAGAAGCGGCATTCATTGGCATTTTTGATGGAATATTTTAGAAATGTGTCTCTTGTCATAGCTATGCCTTGAGTATAATGTGTTTTCTGTGTGTTTAATATACTCATGGATTTGTAGTAAATAGTAGCATATGTTGAATTGTTATATTTCATATATTTCATATATTTTCAATTCAGTGCATCTGATTTTTCCCCCTTTAAAAGTGTTGGCTTTGAGTTGCATTTTTGCTGTAATGATAACTGAATTTTGATTTATCTGAAAATTTCTTGAGACACTGTTGCCATATAGCTCAAATAAAGTTAAGAAATGCATGTAAAATCCTGGGATTATTATTTCAGGCAGAGTACTCTGTGAATAATTTTCTGCCGTTTAGCTGTTCAGAGCAGGAAAGACAGACTGGAGTACTGTATTGTAACGTGCATGGATAACAAGACACGCTGGCCGCTGGCTGGCGGATCTGACCCTTAAGTCGAGCGGTTAGCGATGTCTCCTGCGGTGCGGGCGATACGGGTTCGCTTCCCGGCTGCGGCAGTTCCTGTGGTTGCGTTGTCCCCCGAATTCGCTACAGTATTTTGCTAGAGTTAATGTTAAATGAGTCTAGACAAACTAAACTAGAAGTCAATGCAGTGAAGGTTTGCCAAGGTAGCAGTACACCAGTCGTTCCTAGGAGATGTTTGGAGTGTAAGTGTTAGGGAGGCTATGTATTTACTGCCCACTACTTTGGCCAAGCTGGACCATCAGCCTCTTAGCTAATTTATGAGCTGGGACAGTTGAGATGCTTCCTATGGTGACAGGCATGGGCACAAAGTCCGTGAATACTGGGGTGGCATCCAGCGCTTGACCTGTGCCCCCCGTCCATAGGGTTAGTGGTTGTGTCAGGAAGGGCATCCGACGTAAAATTTTGCCAAATCATTATTGACAAGACCATACCGGATCGGTCAAGGCCCGGGTGCGAACTACGGGGGAGCCAGGGGGAGCCTTAATTAATAAGATGCGCTCCCCTGAAAACATGATTTGTGAAATTTTGGGGGGTCTCTGAAATATTGACAATGTGCTATGCATTTCCATTTTTCTGTGTCTTCATCACCATAGATCATGCGTAAAATTGGGCTATTACTGATGCATGATTCATACATGAGGATCCGATCACTAATTCACTTTTAATAGATACCGGCATGCATGCAATTCTTGCCATCACCATCGAGGCGTGGCGGCGCAATCAGAAATAAAAACAAACTTCATGGATAAAAACAAACTCTCTTAGTCCCACTCAAGTTTGCGCGCCGAATCGCCGTTATTCATTTCATTTTGTAGTAAGCACACAGACAGCTGCGTCAAAAAGAAAAGGGAGTTTAGTCGCAAATTTTGGATTTCCTAAAAAAAATCGAAGAGCAGCCAGAGCAAGAGGCGTCTTCTACAACCGACGCTGATGCTACACCTGCTCGGATTGCTGTCAGCGTAAACCCGCCAACGCCCGGTGTGACAACGCAGGACAAGCCGACAGAAGAAGCTGGAGATGGGGGGGTAACAGCTCGAAAGGGGAAGAGGCTGATGATGATGCCAACTCCACCTGCCCCTCTCTCCCGCCTAACTGGCCCAGCCAGCAGTGGAGGGAATGGAAGACTCGTAACACATACTCGATAAGGGTGGAAGCTTGGGATGCACAGCAGAGACGCAAAAACCCTTCTGCTTTATGAAAAGGTCATTGGCATGCACTTATCGGAAGAGTGGCTTAACGGGGATGTAAGCAGCCGTGCATAGAATCAGTTAAGCAAAAAAAGTCTACAAACATCATGATAGCATAGCACACAAAAGGGCCGTTGAAGTCGCAGCAACCAAGCAAACGGAGATACTGCCAAACAAGGCACTCGAGATTTATCCCAAGTTAATGGAAGAAACAGCAACTTCATTCAGATCCGCCTATATGGTGGCCAAGGAAAGGCTGGCTTATAAAAAGCTCCCTCCTTTGATGAAGCGTCGGCGCAAAAGTAAGTAAGCAAGCAAAATTTTATACTACGTGATCCTCGCATTTGATGTCTTAATTGTACCGAGAAATTATTGTGCTCATCTGTATGTGATGGCTAACTTTAACTGTTGTTGATGAGGACTCAACCCCTTGTAGGGATTGAGTGATGCTCTGCTCAGTTACAAAGCATCACCTCTCCAGTGCGGCCTATCACCTGCTGAGCTGCTGATGAAGAGGAAGCTCCGCACTACCCTGCCGAGCCACCCAAACAACAAATTAAGACAAAAGAAACCCTCAAAGCTGGAACACAAGCTGCGGTAGGAGAAAATGAGGCAAAAGTCATTCGACGACATAACAGCCAAGCATCTTCCTCCAGTGTCCAGCAAACGACACAGTCAGGATGGGGGATGCTGATGAATGGAAGACAAAAGCGACGGTTCTGTAGGTAGCTCCACGATCGTTCACGGTGAGAACTGAGGACGGCCAAATCCTCAGACGCAATCATCACAGTCTGTTAAAGACTCCACCAGAGACAGCCGGTGAGCTCAGTGAAGTCCACAGTGAATCTCAATCCATCCACATACCTCCTATGGACTGTAACACTGACACTGACACCAACACAAACACTCCAAGTGAACCTGGGGTGAGAAGATCCACAAGAGAAATCAGAAAGCCTGATAGACTGAACTTATGAATAAAAGGAAATGCAAGCAAATCAGAAAAAAATAAATAAATAAATGTGAAGAATTGTATATTGGTCAATGTTGTTAATGTGAAGAATTGCATATTAGTCAATGTTGCTAATGTGTTCTTGCAGGCCTTGGTGTTGGCCTAGATTTGTGTTTATGCAGGTTAATTCATGATACGTATACTGCGTATGTGCTTTGAGGTTATGTTAAATGAAAAATGGTTGCGATAACTGACTAGTGATTTGATCGTTTACCTCTGTTGCATTTTGCCTCAAAGAAAGGAGGATGTGATGATGGGATGTTGTTACACATTCTGTCCACTGGGTAACACTAGCTGTTAGTACTTACCTGAGAGATCTAGGTGAACTAGATTAGATGAAGAAAACACTCTACGAATGCACATGGATGTAACTGAATGAGTTGATTAATAAATAAGTTGAGAGTAGAATAAAACAAGCCTCATCCTTCTAAACCCGAACATAACAGGTGCGTGCGCAGTCAGGGGGCAAAACCGCTTTGGTAGCTCTCAAAAGATTATAATCAACAGTTGTAATCAACTAGATTTCGCATTGTTTATAAGTTCTTGTTCATTTAATAATAAAATATCAGAGATGGCTCTGCCTGTTTGTTTGTCTTTTATTTGTATATTAATATAATTTGCAAAATGTTAGCTAGCAATAGTTAGGCTATCTAGAGCTAGTTATCGGTCTCTGAATGAAATTACCCCACTAAGTTAATCAAATAATTTGTTTGCTAAAAAGAGCCATTCGAATCACAGAAACCTTTATGGGTTGCTGACAATTATGAATTTTGCTCATCTTAACTGATTGGTTATTGAGCCTATTTATCCTCTTGCTATTTGATCATATCAGAATGTTGAACATTTTCCACCCATCCTTTTGGTGGTTATTGCACAACAACTGCGCGTCATCTCTGCTGTATCTGAGCTCTATCTTGGTTAAAATCCCTGCGCTGTAGCTGCGTTCTGCCCCCTAGTTGCGCACGCATCCCTGTGATGGCGTTGCACGGAAACCCTCCCATATTGAATGTGTCGTCACTTTATATTTACTCAGACTGAAAATGTTATATATAATGTCTGTGTTGATTTATTCTTGATTCTGTTCACTGTTTAACTGAAATTCATTTTGTCATTTGAAGGTGGTGGCAGTGGTATTAACGTAATAAAACAATCGTTTACTATGGCTGAGCATTCATTGCAGTAAGTGCTGAGGTCTGAGGACAGATTCACGGGCTGTGATTTGACCAGTGACCCGATGTTGTTCGCTAACGAGTTCAGGTATGCTATGCATTTTCTGCTTAGATATAATACACTTTATTTGTGGGTTTTAACGATCATATCCACAACTCTGATCCCATTTAACATGTGACCCATTTCGCTGACGCGCCGACGGTGACGTCACTTTTAGCGCGGAGTTTGTTGGCGGAAAAAAGGCACAAGAGGGAACAGGGAAGAGTAGTCTCACGTCAACAGCGTTCACTTGCCTTGTTTTTTACGGCTTTGTGACTAACTCTGGGATACCCATATAGGTTTTTATTTTAGTTTGAGCTTTTAGTGTTTTGCTGTGAAAACGCGCATAAGAAAGACGGTCAGACGTAACGAGCCCATAGGGGTTTGTTTCTTTTGGTTTTGTCTAGCAAAGTTTTAGTTAGCTTGTTTGCTGGGTTAGCCCCCGACACCGGCACGGTAGTATGTTACTTATAGTAGAAAGGACAAACGGAACTGATATATAAAAAAAAATCGACTGACTCAGTTTGCAAACAAGCTTGTTTTCAGGTTAGCCATTTTATTTTGGATATTAATCGGATGCTTTAACAAGTAGAGTTAGCCCTGCGTGCCATGTACAACAGCAAAGCTTATACCTCAGTGTGTTTTTTCAGTGACGCTAGCGGCATGCTGACGTTTTAAGTGCTTCGCGGAAATGAAACAAAGCCTTGTTTGATTTATGTGCTGTCTTGACCACATCGTTAACTGAGCACTTTTTGCTGTCGTATTAAACATCCATTTGCTCTCTGCCTAGATACCACCACCACCACCCCCACTCGTCAAGATGGAGCTGTTACCTGTCTGCAATGACGGCATCAGCACAGAGGGATGCGTCAACAAAGTGAACAGGGTTCACAGGAGAGGCAATACGTCAAGTGAGCTAAACTGAATATAACTGTTGGCGAAAGTACAGATATCAGTACATTTTGAAATGGAGATGATAGAACGATTTCAGCGGTTACTTCTCTTCCTGCAGGGGACGTGGAGATGAAAATTGAGTACCTCTATGAAGCTGTCCCTCAGCTCGCCAAGGTTTTTCGAGTCGTCGACAAAATAGGAGAAGGTACATGCTTTGCATACCTTCAAACAACAGTGTAGTCTTGGAAGGCATTGTCTCCAAAGTCAAAGCATTATTGAAAGTAATAAAGATTATGTATTTGCTGATTAACAACTATAGAATAATATTCCAAAACCAGCAAATAAGAGGACATTTTTCAGTTGAACTTGTATTTGTGTATTAGGTACATTTAGCGCAGTGTTCCTGGGAGAGGCTCAGATGCTGGATGGAAGGAGAGAGAGGTTTGCCCTTAAGCACCTCATCCCAACCAGCCACCCTGTTCGCATTGCTGCTGAGCTTCAGTGTCTCACTGTAGCTGGGTAAGGCCCAGGTTACCTTGTCTTAATGATGTAGTTGTAAGAGATGCAGAAAAGAGTGTCCTGTATTCTCAAAGTGTGTCTTCTCCATAGAGGCACTGAGAATGTCATTGGTGTAACCTACTGCTTCAGGAAGGAGGATAATGTGGTGATTGTCATGCCCTATATGGAGCATCAGGCCATTGTGGTAAGTCAAAGATGTTTTATTTGACAAATATCATTACCCTGTGTCACCAAGTTTCTATCAGTAGTGAAGTTGCTGTGAGTCAGTGATAAGATCTGATTTACATAGTCAAAAGTGAGCTACTGTGTAAAGCCCCTCAGCAGTGAAATCTCTTGTTGTAGATTTTTTGAGGATATATTTTTCTTCTGTAAAGCTACAGTCGAATATGTTTCGGACCACTTAACACTAATCAGAATTTATCTTAGGACGTTATTGGGTTGCTCAGCTTTGACGAGGTACGTCAGTACATCTACCACCTGCTGAAGGCCCTAAAACACATACACCAGTTTGGCATCATCCACAGAGACATCAAGCCCAACAATTTTCTTTATAATCGTAAGGATAAAAAGTGAGTATTGACACACCTTTGTCTCATCTGTATCTGCGAGGGCTACACAATAATTGTTAAAATCAGGAGAAGCCAACCATGTACCATCAAGGGTCATGGGTTCATTCCAACTAAATTCTCCACAAATTAGCAAAATTTCAACAGGAGACTTTGGAGTAATTTGTGAAAGCTGCTGTTGTTGTAGTCGGTTGGAAAAAGTTTAACCCCTTGAGGTAGCCGCCACTTGCCGTAGGTTATAATGACCACATATTTTCGCATAAGTAGTGTTAATCAGGGTAACCGCTTTTGATGATTTAAAGAACATGTATTTTTTCTTGCTTTTTGACAATTCATATCTACATCTTGAATGTTTTACCACAGCAGATGTTTTTAAGTGAAATAAATGTCACAGTGCTGCCTATATACCTGTAGTCTATGCATTTTCTTTGGGGAAACTAAAATCATGCAGTGCTAATATTGTCTGATTGTCAATTAATTTCTGCTTCCATTTCTGGGGAAAACACCTGGTATTCACACTGAGTCATTGGCAAATCGGAGCTATCCCAGATATAACAATCATTTTACATTTCAAGCTCCAATGATTATCTTTTCTGTTCATGTTTAACTAAATATCTGTTGATTCAGATAATCGAATTTACATTTTTAACAATGGGGAAAAAAAACCAAAGTGTTGCTGCCATTATTTTTCTTTACTTAGAAGTTGTGTATTTGACTAGATATGCCCTGGTGGATTTTGGCCTGGCTCAGGGTACAGCAGACACAAAGATTGAGCTACTGAAGGTAGTGAAGCAGAAGGCCTCCCAGAAAGGTGGAGGGTCCACAGGGAAAAGAGACACCATACTAGGGAAGAAGGCTTCACCTAAACCCCCACCCACCACCTCACTTCCTTTGCACCGACAGCACACTGCAGCCCCACCATCCTCCTCTTCCACCTCTTCCTCCACTACCACAACCTCCTCAGCCTCAGGGAAACCAACTAAGAGAAGTCCTTCTGTCACTGCCACCATTCCCACTTCTCGGACCAAATACACAAAGGTGTCTGCACTGAGTTGATATTTTTACCTGAATTCAGCAACACTGGTGTTATGGAGTGTTATCAAATTTTTAAGCCCTTTCTGTCCCGTGAGCATTGGGACCAGAATAGATCCATAGCAACATATTTTTTATTTTGTACTCTATAAATGTAAAAAAAAATTGCTATTTAATCCACACTGGTGATGAATGAAGTTTCCCCTGTCTTGATTTGTCTATTTTTTTCTGTTGTCTGTACTAATACGTGTTTTGTTTTGGGCAAAATTTCTTGTCATTCATGTTTTCTTTATTTAGGAGTTGGCAAAACAAAGCAAAGCCCCACGGCCTGTGTTTGGAGAGAGGAATCTCAATAGTGTCACTCAAGCTCCCTCCACCACCAAACCAACTGCTGCCAAGATGGAAGTAAGTAACTTGGCCCATCAGTGCTTTGCAGCAATAACTGAATGTTGTCCTCCTGTTGTTGTTGAAGTTAAAGATCCCATTATTAATTTAATTTTATCCTAAGTATGCCAAAGATACTAACAGAAAATCATCAAATAGCAGAAAAGTGGCCATTCCCTTGTTATACTGTGCAGCATTCCAACTGTCTTCATTTATCTAATTATTCCTTAATTAAACCTCTCAAGTTCAATTTATACAATTTGAATTGCTTTATTTTTCAAGTTAGTGAAGCCAAGTAAAACTATGGACCCAGCCAATCGACGGCATGTCTCATCGAGTCAGCGTCACCTGTCGGTCAAGACTCAGAGTAACAGTCAGAAACTCCAGAAGACTGCTGCTGTCAACTTGGGCCTCACATGTGACTGCTTCCTAACCAACCATGTCTGCAATGTCTGCATGTCCAGGTTAAAAAACAAAACAAAAATAAAGCACAGAAGTGCTGTTTTTTAAGCTGATACTTTCTTAGAAGGCAGCCTCACTTGCAATATGTAAATCTTAAAAACAAATCCTTGCACTCCCTAGGCAAAGTGTTTTTACTCATTTCCAATGTTGGCATGTGTTATGTGATCATTTAACGGTCACTGGCTTTGTCAGGGTACCATGTGTCTGATACTTGTATTCCCCCACTATTGTTTGTGTGACATAGATGTCCTTCCTTTATGAGGTGCCTGAAAAATATAAGAACCAATAGAAAAACAGTTTGCTGTTTAAAGTGAGATTAACACTCTAAATGGTTTCATGTCGTCACTCTTTGACCTCAGGAAGCAGCAGGTGGCTCCCAGGGCTGGAACACCAGGTTTCAGAGCACCAGAGGTTCTCCTCAAGTGCCCTGACCAAGGGACAGGTGGGTGTTTGCAACTATGATTAACTTCCAGGCAGGTAGAAAATATACAATTTTCAACACTCATCTGGTCATGTGTATATCTAACGCTCCAACTACTTCTCATGTATACGTGTCCAAATTCTTTATTTTATTTTATTTATTTATTTTCCCCAGAAATGTATGACCATACATGTCGTATACTGTCGTATATTGTACTGATTGTAAAGCCTCTCGGGGCTACCTTTTTGATTTTGGGCTATACAAATAAACCTGACTTGACCATGCATTTCTCACATTATACAGTTTTCTGTGGCTTTTTACAATCTTAAGTAAAAACTGTGTAAAGTCAAACTAATGTCCAGGAAAAAATGTTAAACTGGGCTTGGGGGTCTGTGCAATAGTGAAAGTGTTTTCTTTTCTTTTTTTGCCCTCTCCTGCTTTGACAAATGTTCTCTTGCACTTTCCCCTATCTTCCTCTCTTGCAGCTATAGATATGTGGTCAGCCGGAGTGATCCTGCTCTCTCTGCTCAGTGGTCGCTACCCATTCTTTAAAGCCAACGATGACCTGATTGCTCTCACTCAGATCATGACCATACGAGGCTCCAGAGAGACTATCCATGCTGCTAAAGCATTTGGTTTGTATTATTGGTCTTAATCTGGGAATCAAAAGCCTTGAATTTTCTATTTCACAGTTATCCAAAAATAAAGCCCAGAATATGGACCTTTTGTAGTTTATTAAAACTGACATTGGGGTTTAATCTCAGGTAAAGCCGTGGTGTGTAGTAGGGAGCTGCCTCGTCAGGACCTCAGGACCCTGTGTGAGACTCTGAGGGGACACAGGTCATTACCAGAAGATGAAGCGACTCCACACTATCAAACCAAGAGGGATTCTATCATCTCAAGCCATCACACCAAGATCCGAGAGGACACGCCCACACATGGTCAACCTGGAAAGACTTCCCAACAACATAATCTGCCCAATAATCAACCCCAAGAAGCCCCTGTTCACCTCACTGCCAGGCCCTCTAAAAGCAGTGACACCCAAGGCAGCCAGGGCCATTCCAGAGACCCCGAGAACCTGTGCAGTGTGGGGCCAGAAACAGACTGCAGGGTCCACGGGGATGAGAGGGGCTGGGATAGCGTTCCTGATGAGGCCTACGACCTGCTGGACAGACTGCTAGACCTGAATCCTGCCACCAGGATTACAGCTGCTCAGGCCCTACAGCATCCACTGTTTAAAGACCTGGTAGACCAGTAACTGACTGAACCAGGGGTTTACTCAGTAACACCATCATTGGGTCCCTGGGGCATTGTTCATGTTTTACAAGGGAGGATGCGTGGTTAGTATGTAAATGGAAATTTGACATGTGGTTAGTACATAAATGGAAGTTATGCTTAATTTAGTGCCAGTAAATAAGTTTTAACAGTGGAAGGTAATGTTTCACCTTCATCCTTCGTCAAATTGCAACCCTGCTGTAAGTTTTTTTTTTTTAACTTTATTTTCAGACCTTCAAGTCACTGGAATAGGTGTGCAGTATACACAAACAATCAACCAAATAAAAAAAAAAAGGAACGTATGTAGAAATCTCACCTCCTCCCAAGGCTCAAGAAAAAAAAAAGACTGCAGGCACTTCTTATTCCAATGACTCATGATAACTATGTTTTTGAAGACAACAGTATACATATACATCTGGGTAAACATTGTAGTTAAAACCAGGTAAAAAGTACATTCAGTGAAAGGGAAAACCTTCAATAACGTCCATGAAAGAACTCCGGGTCAAAGCGAAGTTTGTGAGTTTTACATATTTCATATCAGAGGTAAACAGTAGAAAGGACAGCACCCCCCTTAACCACTGCAAAAAAGGATGGGGCTTTATTTGACTTCGAGTTAAAAAGAATAAGTCTGCAAGCTAACAATGAAGCTAATGCTAGAGCATTTGCCTGCGAAGTTGTGACCTTACAGTGAGGGGGTGGTATGCTAAAGATGGCTACGTGAAAATCAGGGGTTATGGTCTGTTTACAGATATGTGAGAATACATTAAATATATGTCCCCAGTAACTTGAGAAAGGGGCATGCCCACAACGTGTCCCACCAAGGCTGGACTATGGCTGCAACTCAGACAGCCAGGGTCTGTGGTGGGAAAGATTCTGGCAAGCTTGTCCCCCGAGTAGTGAAGACGGTGAAGCACCTTAAATTGAATTAACCCATGTCGTATACACAATGAATAAGTGTGTATATGAGTTAAGCTGTCCCACCACACCTCTTCAGAAAGCTCTACACCCAAATCCCTCCCCCATGCAGTTTTTGTTTTGTCCCAGCACATCTGGTTTAATCCCTGTATTAGTGTGTAGATTATAGAGACATCTTTCTTCCTAAAGGGATCTAGCTCCAGAATCATGTCTAATTGGCTCCTGGGTGGCAGATAAGGAAAGGAGGGGAACACTTTCTTGGCAAAACTATGGATTTGAAGTTAACTCAAAAGATGGGATCTGGGTATGCTATGGTCTTTGGTAAGCGTCTCAAATGAGGTGAACGTTCTGTCTGTAAATAGATCACAGAGAAACACCAGTCGATTTCTGTGCCAATGTTAAAATGGGTTATCTAACACAGATGAGAAGAATTGATTATTTGCTACTGGAAAAAGCCCACTAGCATGCTTTAATCCAAAATGCCTCCTAAACTGTAGCCATATCCTAAGTGAAGCTTTAACCACCGGGTTCGTTATTTGTATGTTAAGATTATATGGTAGTGGAAAGGTGAGTATCGGTAAAGGATTGGATAAGAGTTTCTTATGAGCCCAACCTATGCCCTGTTTATTCTTAAATGTAAATGCCCAACGTAAAAGTTTTACAATGTTCGAAGCCCAGTAGTAACATAAAGTTAGGCCAGCCTAACCCCCCTGTCTCCTTAAGGACCTCCACGTATATTTTCTTCATGCTGGGGTTTGAATTGTTCCAAATGAATGATGAAATTAACCTATCTAGTTGTTGAAGCGTTGTCTTAGGTATGAATATGGGCATCATTTGAAAAATATAGAGAAATCTAGGTAAGACTGCCATTTTAACTATATTAATGCAGCCTGCTAATGAAATTGTTAATGTTGACCATTTTTTAAAATCTTGTTTTGTTTGTTCTAATAGTGTTTTAAAGTTATGGTTATATAACCTCTCAGCTATTCCTATTCACCTCTGCTGCAGTAGCAATCTTTTTTTTTTTTTTTTTTTGGTGGATTTTTTTCTCCCTTTTCTCTTCCGAGCTGTCCCGGTTGCTGCTCCACCCCCTCTGCCGATCCGGGGAGGGCTGCAGACTACTGCATGCCTCCTCCGATAAATGTGGAGTCGCCAGCCGCTTCTTTTCACCTGACAGTGAGGAGTTTCGCCAAGGGGACGAAGCACGTGGGAGGATCACGCTATTCCCCCCAGTTCCCCCTTCCTCCTGAACAGGCACCCCAACCAACCAGAGGAGGCGCTAGTGCAGCGACCAGGACACATACCCACATCTGGTTTCCCACCCACAGACACGGCCAATTGTATCTGTAGGGATGCCCGACCAAGCTGGAGGTAACACGGGGATTCGAACTGCTGATCCCTGTGTTGGTGGGCAACGCAATAGACTGCTATGCTACCCGGACGCCCAACAATATATATTTAACCCATGCTGCTAGGAATGATGAATCGAAGCCAAACCTTTCTAGAACAGTGAATAGACTGCTGTAAGTATTTTCACCAAAGACGTGCCACCCTGCCGAAAAGTCTGGCGCCAAATGGGCTCTTACCAGCCATTGTCAAGGACGCCGCTGTGCCCCGAGGTCCATTTAAGGTTACGCCATCCCTTTCGGTAGCAGGTGAGGAACTGGGGTTTTCTCATTCAGTTTACTGTGTTTGGATACTAAAATGATCAACTGCATGAAATAAATAAATCTTAATGCCTCCTAAATTTGTTCTGTGTGAGCAATGGGCCATGACAGTTCATTCACGTTAAGTCTGGATGTGCCATGGGTAAAAATGTTGCTTTAAACCACCCCTGTGCTTTCTTTACCTAATAAACAAACCATCTACAACAAGACCCTAACCCATCTACACCAGTAGCAATTTTTTACTTGATTTGTGTTGCTGTTACTGGAAAACTTAGGGGCTGCCCTGTACACAATGGTTTTTGCATTCTATTTTTGTGGGCTGCGGGTACAAATGTCCAGACGAAGAAAATTACTGGAGTGTCACTTTTGTGTTAAACAATCACGCTAAGATGTTGGTCACTGTGATCAACTTGCAAGGTTGGTCTAGCTGGCGATGCTAGTTTTTAGTGCTTTTTAAATGATGCAAGAGATAAATCACTGAATGGTGGGGAGGGGGGCAATAAATTATGACAAAACGTCTGGTTATGTAGAAAAATTATAACTATCTTCTTTACCATCTGTACAAATTCTTAAATGGTAAGTTATACAGAGCCTAACATGCTGAACAATATCAGTCAGCATTACATATTGCATGTTCAGGCTTTTTGCAATTAACCAAGTGTGAGTAGAGTTCTGCATTAGCTTGGTAAGTAGAAACAAATAGTCCAAGAAAGTTTACTTGACAGCCTTTCTTCAGTTTGAAGTGTGTTTTGGAGCAGCGGTTCTCAATCCCACCTCTCTACAGTTGTGTCAGTGTTCTATACAGAGTTTCAGGCCCTTTGCCTCATGGGTTTCTATCAGAGAGAAGAGGTTACAATGTTACAATTTCTTTTAGCAGACGCTTCCATCCAAAGCGACGTACATCTGAGAGTTATTACAACACAGAGGTAAAAAGGTCCTCTGACTCATTCATAACAGTGCCTGGAGAGGGGAGGGCAGGTAACACACATACACACTACTTGATGCATATTCGTTAATGAGGACAAAATTATTATGGCTAAAACAGTATTTTGAATAATGTATTTTTTCAATGATACATCAAGTCCAAAGACATGTAGGTCAGGTAAATCAGCCATACTAAATTGTCCCTAGGTGTGAATGTGTTGGCCCTGTGATGGACTGGCGGCCTATCCAGGGTGTCTCCCCGCTTGCTGCCCAATGACTGCTGGGATAGGCTCCAGCATCCCATGACCTAACTTCGGATAAGCGGCTTGGATAATGGATGGATGAGTTCTCGATCTGAGGGTGAGGAGCTCGGACATCTGGAGGGAGCTTGGGAGTAGAGCCGCTGCTCCTTCGCATCGAAAGGAGCCAGTTGAGATGGTTCGGGCATCTGATTAGATGCCTCCTGGGCGCCTTCCTTTGGAGGTTTACTGAGCACGGCCAACTGGAAGGAGACCCCGGACTAGACCCAGAACTCGCTGGAGGGACTACATGTCCAATCTGGCCTGGGAACGCCTTGGGATCCCCCAGGAGGAGCTGAAGGGTGTTGCTGGGGAGAGAGACGTCTGGAGTGCCCTACTTAGCTTGCTGCCACTGCGACCCGACCCCAGAAAAAGCGGCTGAAGATGAGATGAGTTCTCAATCCTCAACTGATTTGAAAACCACTTTTTTTCTTTTTTTTTAAGATTCTTTTTTGGTATTGTTATACCTTTATTGGATAACAACAGTGGAGGGAGACAGGAAATGGGGGCAAGAGAGATAGGGATATGACCCGCAACAAAGGTTGCCGACCAAACTTGAACCGGCAAAAACCACTATTTTGAAATTACGCACAAAGTGCTTGTTCACTAATTCAATCTTTTATCTCCAACTGATGTAGTGGAATTTGTCTTATTTACAGTAACAGTTAAGGTTTGATGACCTGTAGTCCTGGCCATAATAACTCAAATGGTTAAATGCTTAATTGAATAACAAGCACTTGCTATGCCATTTTTTCCAAGTGATCCATCCATATTTCACACTGTCCCAAGTATCCTGTAAGGTAAATGAAGTGCTCCTCATGTACCAAGAACAACTGAGGTATTTTCTCTCTTTATTTTTTGTCAATATTGACGACAAGGCTCAGGGATAGAGGTTTATGGTTGGTACTGAAATTTAACAGTTCAAGGATTGTCCTTTCCCTCGGTGATTTCCTCTATTCGCACCAACACACTCTCAATCATGTCAAATGTGTGTAGAGCTGAGTGCAAAGCCTAGAGAGGGAAGAGTAAAGTTCAGTGTGTTTGAATACATACATGATATATAAAATACAACAAGCATTAAATATTTGCCAAAAAATACTCATTTTATTAAAGGAGCCAATTACCTGCATCTGTGATTCTGGTGTCATGTTTGGCAAATTCTCATTATCAACAGTCACAGAAAGCACCGACTCCTCTGTGGAAAGGACCAATAAATGAAGTCACAACACTTCTACATAAAAAGAATGTGGCATTTTTATTTTTTGTCTCATGACTGGTCTGTTAAGGAAAAACTAGGGAAAAAACCTAGGTAACCACCCAGTATCCTATTTTATAGGCCATGTTTTTCTAAATGAATGTTAGGTATTGTCTCTTGGTCATTTTAGCTGTTGGGGGAATGCTAATGTGCATCATATGCCTGAGAAATTAAAAAGTCCATCATGTTTTCTGGGCTCACATCGTGATTTAGTCATGGATTCCAACTAATTTTCCATTTCAAACATCCTAATTTTGTCCATGCCTTAATCTCTTGAAGATTTTAGTCAATTTTTGATATGCTGTTGATGTGATGGTGTCTGACAACTATCTTATCTAATCCATCAATCAAATTTATACACCACATCTCATACATTTAAAATGCAATGTAATGTGCTTTGCATTAAGCGAAAGTGCATAACAGATAAAAGGAAAATGGCTCCCTTTATCTTGAAAAAAAAGAGAGTGGGTCTACAACTACAATATGTGTAGTCAATGTATAGCAATGATCAAATTAATATTTTTCCTGATCTACACAGGAACCCTGTTGGTCTTTGGGGAAACTTTCGGGAGATGTGTTTCGTCCCGAGAGGGCCGGAAAACAGAAAGAAGGGTCCATTGAGTTTGTGAATTCAGCTACTGACCTTTGACCTTGCTCTTCTTGTTCTCCACGGTGTTCTTCAGCTCCATCTCATAGTGAGCTCTGGACATGTTCACTCCAATACGCAGAGGCTGCAAGAACTTGTCCTCTATCTTATACAGCTCCGTCCAGATCCCTGTCTGGGAACACCAGACATACGGTATGAGCGACAGACAGTTATCAAAGTGTATCTGTTTGGGCCTATTACCCTAAAGCAGTGGTCTCTCAACCTGGGGGTCTGGGCCCCCATGGGGATAACAAGATGATTTCTGGGGGTCATACGATGTAATATGGGATGTGGAAAAACAATATCTCCTATGTAGAAATATGAGAGATGTCTCCAATCTTTGCAATAAACATTTTTCTCTCATGAAACAAATTTTCATGAGAAGGGTCATCCTCTGTGTAGAATTTGCATGTTCTCCCTGTGTCTGTGTGGGTTTCCTCCGGGTGCTCCGGTTTCCTTCCACAGTCCAAAGACATGTAGGTCAGGTGAATCGGCCATACTAAATTGTCCCGAGGTGTGAATGTGTGTGTGTGTGTGTGTGTGTGTGTGTCTGAGGCCCTGTGATGGACTAGCGGCCTGTCCAGGGTGTCTTCCCGCCTGCTGCCCAGGGACTGCTGGTATAGGCTCCAGCATCCCGTGACCCTGAGAGCAGGATAAACGGTTTGGATAAAGGATGGAAACAAATTTTTGGTATTTAATGCCAGTTTACTGCTCCATGCATGCATGCATGCATGCATGCATGCTTGTCTGGCAGTCACCAGTAGCCATCACAGTGTTTATAGATGCCGGGAGCCAAACTGGTTGAGAAACTTTGCTGTGTAGTGCAGAAACCAGTGGGGGGGGGTCACATCAGAGCCAAATGAACCCAAATGACACCCCCGCAAATAAACTGTTAGCTTTTGATTTCACCGGCTTGGGAAGTTTTTGCTTGGATACGTTCATATTATTGATACAGTCAAAAAGAAAATCCATTATACACAAAGCAAACAACTTCCATTTGTATTTTCTGTTAATATACTTCCCATTATGATTCACTGAGCTTTTCCTCGGCTGCCTTTCATGACACATAATGTGTGTCTGTCACAAATTCTGTGACCTTACTTGACAAATTATTTACATTTTGCACCTGAGAAGGGTACGACAAATGATACACATTACTTGGCAAGGACTCAGATCGTATCACAGTAGAACGGGTAAGATCCAGGTACCTGGTTCTCCGTCACTTTGTCTCTAATGAGCAGGTAGCGCAGGAGGTTCAGAGACTCCATGACTCTGAGGACAAAAATAAATCACAGTAAGAGTTCCAGATGATTTTTTTTCCTCAAAAATGGAATCGGAAAGACTTTTGTCTTCCTTTTTCTGTTTGTTTTGCTTCAGTATCTCTTTCACATGATTGCAAGATCCAATTACAATAGTAAGAATACTTCTCAAATGACTTATTGTCCTCTCTCTTATAAAGGGGTACCGAGACATTTCTCCTCACCGAGAACCTTCCACTTTGGGAAACAAATTAGCTGAAGTTTCACTTTTGTTGACATTCCCATGCAAGCAAACATCTTTTTTGACACATTCCATCATTGCCACATTTTAGCCAAGCAAAGCATGAGAGCGATATCACCAAGACTACTTTTCCCCCTCATATCCCAAGGTGCAGGCCTCCTCTATATTCCCAGTCTTTCTTCTGACACCAGAGAGGCAAATTCTGTAGTGTCCTTTTGATTCAAAATGAGAAACCTACTTATTCGAATTATTATTTGACAAGCAGTTACCCCTAAGCTGGTCACTTTTTTTTTGATGGTTGCCCTGAATACCTCCTTCCTGGGAGGGTGTCAATGCACGATCAGATTAGTCTCTCTAGTTACCACTAAAAACTCGAGGAAACATGGCAGGGCCCAATTTCTCAGCAATGCAGCTATCACCTTAAGCGTTACTATGCTAAACAAAAAAAAAATCTTCAGGATTGTAGCTTTAAAGATAAAAACTGCAAATCTAGTATGTGTGTGTACGGACCTGTCTAAATACTGTAGGAGATCAGTCTCAGGACCATCTGGGAGACAAAACACCTGGCACAGTAGAGGGAGTAAGTGGACCCCCTCGAACCACTCATTACCATTCCCTGGCTGAGAGAGAGACAAAAAGAGAGAGAGAGAGAGAGAGAGAGAGAGAGAGAGAGAGAGAGAGAGAGAGAGAGAGAGAGAGAGAGAGAGCAATCAGAGCGGTAAACATTACCTACCCTTGTTTTTTCTTGTGTATATATGTGTGTAAAACATATATACAATAGTATGATCTTTTAATTCAGAGTTCCTGTGTTATGTGGTTAAACATCCATCTCTACCTTCAGAGAAAAGTCAATCTGGTTTTTGATGTTTTTGATGATGTAGCCTTCCACACCCGAGTGATTGACAACTTTAAAAAGACACCTGAAACAAGAAAGCCAGGAAATCTCCTATACGGTAGCACCTGAACAGAGGAACTCCTTTGATTTGAATGAAGGAGAAATGGAACTTACTGGAAAAATTTGTACTTGGCCTCGGTGTCCAACTTATCTATGCTCAGCTGAAGCACCTTAAGTCCTTTTCTTCTCTATTGCCACAAAGAAAGAGAGAGAGAAAAAAAAACATCAATTTGCATTTAAAATTTAATCAAGGGCGACTAAGTTCATATAAATGCACATAGTCACAAGCCGAAGATATGCCGATTACAGCAACAGAAAAAGTCAGTGTCTGAATTTTATTACCACAGACGTTACAATGTGTTACCATCAAAACAACAAATCCTTGAGATCCAGCCATTGTTAACACGAGTCAACACACAAGTCCAGCACACTTAATAAGGCAAAAGTGTAAAACCTTACCAAATGAAGTTCTGGACATAAAGTCATGACATGAACCAAGTTCTGAAAAAAATAAAGAGAGATTTTACCCAAAAAAACAATAATCATTATCACTATTATTTTACTAGTTACATTTGCACAACAAATATCCATCTATTATCCAAGCCGCTTGTCCTTACTCAGGGTCACGGGGATGCTGGAGCCGATCCCAGCAGTCAGTGGGCGGCAGGCGGGGAGACACCCTGGACAGGTCGCCAGTCCATCACAGGGCCGACACACACACACACACACACATTCACACCTAGGGACAATTTAGTACGGCCGATTCCCCTGACCTACATGTCTTTGGACTGCGGGAGGAAACCAGAGCACCCGGAGGAAACCCACGCAGACACGGGCAGAACATTCAAACTCCACACAGAGGATGACCCGGGATGACCCCCAAGGTTGGACTACCCTGGGGCTCAAACCCAGGACCTTCTTTCTGTGAGGTGACTTCGCTAACCACTGTGCCACCCCAAATACAACCAGTAGAATAATAATATCAGTAATATATACATAACATCAGGGAGATATGACAGGATATGTACTTCAATAATGACTTGTGTAATACTAAATTTTAAAAAAGCATTTAATCAAAAAATTACCAACTTGCTTAACAGCAATACATTTAACAACATCGAAATAAAAACAACCATGTATGATACGGAAGATGGCAACGGTTCAATATAAAAAAAAAACAACTAAACAAGCAAAACATGTGAATGTATATTTGTGTTTACCTGGGGGACACTGATAAAGACTTTAATTTCCAGCAAGTAAACAGAGAGACTGCCATCCTCCGTCCTCAGCAGACTCTTCTCATACAGCTCCTGGTGACAGAGAAACAAACACGTACAGCATTAAAAGTAAACAATTACCAATTAACATTTATGAAACCTTACGCAACTTTTTCCTAGTCAAATTAATAAAGGGGAAAAAAGTGTTTTGACGCTGGTATCACAACACTTGGCTCCACACACATGCCTCCAAAAGTGTTTTCCACAATATATTTTTCAGTTTGTTGCAAGTGTCTGTTTTTACACTCATTCTCAGCTATTCCTATTCACCTCTCTGCTGCAGTAGCAATCTTTTTTTTTTCGGGATTTTTTTTTCTCCCTAATTGTACTTGGCCAGTTATCCCACTCTTCCGAGCCATCCCGGTCGCTGCCCCACCCCCTCTGCCATTCCAGGGAGGGCTGCAGACTACCACATGCCTCCTCTGATACATGTGGAGTTGCCAGCCGCTTCTTTTCACCTGACAGTGAGGAGTTTCGCCAGGGGGACGTAGCACGTGGGAGGATCCCACTATTCCCCCCAGTCCCCCCCCCAAACAGGCACCCCGACCGACCAGAGGGGGCGCTAGTGCAGCGACCAGGACACATACCCACATCCGGCTTCCCACCCGCAGACAAGGCCAATTGTGTCTGTAGGGATGCCCGACCAAGCCGGAGATAACACGGGGATTCAATCTGGTGATCTCCGTGTTGGTAGGCAACGGAATAGACCACCATGTTACTCGGACGCCCCTGCAGTAGCAATCTTAATGTCAATGTTTACACCTTGAAATTAATCTTATTCTTTCCAGTCACCAGAAAATCCATCCATTATCCATGCAGCTTATGGCTATGTAAATATGAAGCATACTATGACGAGTGTCGAAAGCCTTTGCTTAGATTTAGATTTAGACTTACCAGTCCTTTCTGAATCCACAATTCCTCGGTTCTACCAACAAAACATCAGACATATGGTAAGAAAGAGGATGTAAAGGGGGAAACTGCTGATGAGAATAAACCCTTTCTGGAAGAAGTGTTCACTGTAGAAGTGACTAATAGTGACCGACTCATTAGATTGAGGGGGAAAAAAAGTCTTAAGGCCAAATCAATAAATCCAGTGATTGCTTGAGTGAGGAAATGACAGACTAATGCCACCTCAATTCTTACTTTGGCCTTAAAAGTAGCAGCATGAAAGTTGGCCAAGATCAGAAAGGTCACAGTGGTAGTACAACAGCAACAGCATGGCAGGTAACATCAGAAAATGACAGCATGTAATTACCTTGATAATAGCAGGTTGACGTGTTCCATATTACACCGAAGAACAAACACAGGACTACAAATACACAGACAGATATTTAGTGGTGCCGACGTCATTAATAACATCATTTTTATGTTTTATAAGAAGAACACAATTCTAATAATTGCTCAGTAAGCGAATGGTGGAAAGGACCTGAGATTGTTGCTTGTGAAGCGCATGAATGAACTGCTTTTCACTGCCTACACAAGTCTACAGAGGTGCTCGAACAAAATGTGGTTCCAAATATAAGAAAACTGGCCATGTGCCTTTGTACCTGGACATTAAAGTCCTTGAAATTCACACACGTTTACCTGAAAACAGCAGGGAAGTTGTCCATGGCCAGGTGATGGACGAACAAAAGGTGAGCCAGGCTGGCTAGAGCGTGTTTAGGATAGCGTACCTCCTCCTCTAGGAAGCCTGGTACCTCCTTCCTCTTTGACAGTGGGTGGAACACAAGGTTTGGGAGGGACTCCCCGATAGCAGTTAGAGTGCTCTGTAAAATGTACACAAGGACACGAGTAAGCCTGTGTGCACGCATGCACACACACACGCACACACACACACACACACACAGAGGAAAACAGACCAACAACTATCATTTGACGATGACAAACACTTCAGCTTCCATAACAGATATGAAGCCCTTTGTGAAGAATTTAAATGATAACAGAATGTGATTAACTACCAAACAAAACCATCTGATGAAAGCTGATAAATAAATACAACCAATGTACTCAGCTGCGATATCAATCAATCAATCAATCAAACAAGCAGCATGTGTCAACCTGCATCACCCTGATCACCAACTTGTGTACATTTCTGTACATATTGCCATTTTCGGACTTCCGTTCCTTTATGATGGATACAAAAAAACTTAGATTGACTGCATGAATAGCTGTGCATCTGGACACTGCAGTGAGTTTGGGTTTCAACCTGGATGGTTTGGAAAAAACAACATCAATACCTGTGGGCAGAATGATCTTTTTAGTGTGCCATAGTTATTGGCATCATGCTGATGTAACGTTCCCAACTCAAACACATTTTTCAAACTGTTGTTTTCCCACTCGGCTTTTTAAAAAGAGCATAACTTTGGCACACAACATTATTCTTTACAATTTTTTACTTCATCCATCCACAGTTTTAGAGGCAGTTTCTCCACTGCTCTTCACATTTAATTGCCCAATTACCCAAAATGTCTATCAGCAGCAACTGATTTCATATTATTTGAGCAAATTGCACTTTGGAAAACAGATGCAGTATTACCAAGTGTTAGTTAGACAGTTAAAACTGATCTAATGTTCATATTAATGGCAACGTATGGGTAGCAATTGTTACTTCTTACCAAATGACAAAATTCTTACCGCCATCAATGTATGAATGTGTGTGTGAATGGGTGAATGTGAGGCATACACTCTAAAGCACTCTGAGTGGCCAGTAGTCCAGAAAAGCACTATATAAATGCAGTCCATTTATCATTTACATCACATAGCAATTTTTCAGCTCTGGGGTTTATACAGATAACTTACCAAAATCTCTGTGGCAAAGGTCCTGAGAGGAGACACAGGCAGGATGTCAGGCTCACTCAGCTGGACCTTCAACAGAGGCTCAAAGAGACTCTTCATACAGCTATGGAGGAAAAGAGACAGATACACAGAATTCACCCTGAAGGACCTCTCGTCCTGTGACAGAGGCTTACAGGTTAACTATCATATCTGCATTAAATATTCTCAGGGGTTGTTGGTAATTAGAGGTCTATCACTAATGCACATAACACACTGTTATGATTTTTTTTTAAAGATTATTTTCTGGCATTTTCCGCATTTTTTATTAGATATCAATAGTTGAGAGAGACAGGAAAGGCAGGGGATGACATGCAGCAAAGGGCTCGGGATGTATTCGAATCCGCTGTTATGATTTTTAGCAATGTGAATAGCCAGTTAATACAATCATGAAACAGAGACACAGTGCCAAAGTCAATGCTTATTTGAGTGTTATAAAAATGTATTACATATTACTCAATGTGACTCAAAATGCAATTGCTAGGGCTGCTCTGATTTAATTGTGATTATTTCTGTTGTTGCTAAATTGTGTTAGGTGAAAAAAAGTAGAGGAGAGAGAGAGAGATGGTAAGGCATGCGTTAATGGGTTAAGTTGGAAATAAAACAAGACACGTTTTGGACACATAGTTGATGGGGATTTTCCATAAAGGCAATGCTTCAAGGAGACTCTCTCAGACTCAAGAGTGAGGGCAAATGTGTTAACATGCGAAGAATAGAATGTACATTTTTAATTAAAAAATGTTGGAGTACACAGACCAAAAAACACAGCAAATCATATGACTTACAACTTGAGTAGTTCCGTCCTCAGTTCATCTTCCTTGTCCGATAATGTTCTGTCTCCACTTTTCCCTATCTGGTGTGGGCTCTCCTCCTCAGCCTTGCTGCACACTAAGTTCTGTTTGGCCTCGTGGACAAAGGGCCTGACAAAGTTCATCAGCAGGAGACAACAGCGGCACAAGGGGGAGACCTCCTTGGTCTGGGGCACCGGCAGTTTGGCGACCTGCTCCAGCAGCGTGGACAGAACCATACCCAGCGATGAGGCCTTACGGCTCCCCAGCCGAAGCAGCACTGGGTGGAGCGGTTGGAAGGAAAGGGAGGAGAAAGGAGTTGAATTGACAGAGGTAGATCAAAAGGCAGGGGGGAAAAGGGAAGAGCAGAGAGAAGTCAGAAAGGAATAGAGGCGTTTCAGATCAAGAAAGTTAAAAATGATAGGCAAGAGCAATGAGAATGTGAGAGGAAGGGTAAAAGGGGAAGGGGTCTGTGTATCTAAGGTAATGTTGGTGAACCCATGTTAAAATACACAATTTACTCCTCTGACCTATGTCAGAACAGAGACATTAAGTCAGCAAGATAATGTGCAGGTGTTTTCTTTCTTGCAGAGTACCAAGGCCTCTCCACTTCAGTTGTCACCAACAGTAATATTTTCTAACAAAACCTTTTTATTCGGTGTTTGTGACTCTGTGTGTATGTGTGATGTGAAATGACATTGGATACCTTTCTGTAGAGGGTTCAGTAGAAGCTGGAAAGTCTCCTCTATGGTATCAAGGTGCACCTCCTCCACCTGCTCCAGCAAACCAACCAGCAGCTCTTTTGGACTACAGGCCTGGCCAATAACAGATTACCAATGAGGGAAAATTCTACAGTAAAACAATCGCACACAGTTAAAAGACAAAAGTATCTTCAAAAGTTTCTTTATGTTGCATTAATGCACATTATTTTGTCTCTCAACAAAACCAGGTCTAATTGCAGCAGCGGTAGTGATAGTAGTAGCAGTAATAGCAGTAGTGATAACAGTAATAGAGTAGTACTGGTGCATAAACATGGGTGGCCACAGGGAAAACTAGGATCATTTGCTGGGTCAGTGTCATAGCCAGCCCATGAGCGGGACAGGACACACCATAGCCTTCATCTCATTCTGTGTTAAGAGTATATTTGTTCTGTCTGCCCTCAGTCCAGTGTAAGATACAGCCTAGTAACATTCAGATCATTCTGGTTTAAGCAGGTGAGCAGACCTCTAGGAGGTACTGGAGAATGGCCAAGCAGTGAGAAAGATTCTTGTCCTCCTTCTTCAGCAGAATCTGAATCAGGGGAGGCAGTAGGTTCCAACCCATACATCTCACTAAGTCCTAGAGAAAGAGGAGCAGAGGAGCACGTGTTACACAGTACAATATTAAAGTAATGCAACACAACAACAAGGCAGAGGACAGCAACCACACACACACACACACACACACACACACACACACACACACACACACACACACACACACACACACACACACACACACATATGTGCACACACTCACCTTGTTTTTCTCATCCACAACAATACTGAGGACCTGTGCACTATTTCCCTCTTCTATGCAGGCCCGTCCAGCAATCGTGAAGACATCATAATCCTCGGCAGTGTAGCTGTCATCTTGAACTGCTTGCTGTGTGACAGAGAGGAAGAGATGAACGATTATTTAAGGGTTATTTATTAGTGACCTCATATAACATCATATATATCATGCGAGAAGGAAAAGGGAACGATGCATGGATAGACGGATGGAATACATGATATGATTTAGCTACTTCACCAAGTAAACAATGTTTACTAAACCCACTCCAGTTCCATAAATGAAAAATCCTGTCTTACACATTTCTGGACCACATCACTGAGCTGCTCGAGGGCCATTCCTGCTTCTCTGATATCTGAAGGTGGGGTCCGCCTTTACACAGCAGTCCTAAATTAAAAAAGAAAAAAAATAAGAAAAAAAGAAAGCCTCAGGTTAACTGACATTAACATCCTTGTGAATACTGGAATACCTGGAATACTCCAGCTAATCGATACCTCTCAGTGAAATTAACAGCACTCATGACATATCTACAACGAGCAGGTGTACATGTGCTTAGCTGCGAGAGAACATAAGATTGCACATCTTAAAATCATGTAGCTAGAATTTAAAACAGATCCGCAAAGTCTGGTACACTGGGAGGGAGCGCGCATGTTCTTACTTGTTTGTTTTTGAACTAGCTCGGCTGTTGGCGGTGGAACAACGTAAATGCATTCTCAGTTTGGAAAAACCGGTTAACAAATTTTGACAACAGTCGATGTTGAGCAGCACAACGTTTACTTACATGTTGGAGGAAAAAGAAACGCGCGAAACTAGGAAGTGCCCTGTGCTGAAATGGTTGATGGGACTTGCCGTAGGGTGTTTACGTCATGAGTCAAAGTTGAAACCGCTGAAATAGAAGAGACATGGAAATTGAACGGAAGAGATCGGGTGGCCGCTGTAAAACCTCCAAAAAGGGTCGGTTTCACTGAGAAATGTCTGACTCCGGTTGTGTTGGCTTTGATAGACTATTTGTTGTCTAATATTTTCGTAGGAAAAGGGTGCCAAGGGTTTTTGTGAGCTTTACACGATGGGGATAACACACACTGTAGGGTAACTGTCACTGTGTTTACAATTGTGTTTCTATAATGCACGTTAAGAACCGCAGATTTTTTTTCAATAGCATGGTAGTGTTCTTTCGCTCGCAAAGCGTTTCTCATGCTTTCTGCTTGCTATTAGTAAGCAAACTTATGTTGTTTTGGCAGGGGGCAAAACTGTCAAGACACGTAATGCCGAAGAGGAAGCAAAAAGGTGCGTGTGTGTCTGTGTGTGGGGGGGGGGGGGTAACCATGTCAAGTCGTCAGTTGTATTTGTATAGCCCAATATCATTCCTTGATATTTAAATTCTTGAAATAACTGATGATACATTCCTTAATTTCCTAGGGTCAGCGTCATCCATTCAGTTTTTGTTTTTTTAACGCTAATTCATTTTTTTCCAGGAGAGAAGCCCTAAAGCAGACCCTGAGGGAGAAGCTTGAGCTGGAGAAGAGAGCCCTGCAGGTGGTTGAACGTCTCTTGGAGGAAAGTGTGGCCGAAGACTTCTTGATTGACTGTGTATGTATAGTCAAAGATTTTGCCTGCTGCTATTGCAACATTATCTCGTTTACTCACATATAAAACTAAAGATTTGTCAGCCGTGTCAAGGAGCCATGTTTCAAACAAGTCACAAGCTCTGAGTCTGTCATCAGTTTGAACTGAATTATAGTATCCTTAAAATCCAAAGAGGGACATATCTTGTTCGGCCCTGTGTGACGGCCTGGCGGCCTGTCCAGGGTGTCTCCCCGCCTGCCGCCCAATGACTGCTGGGATAGGCTCCAGCATCCCCGCGACCCTGAGAGCAGGATAAGCGGTTTGGATAATGGATGGATGGATGGATGGATGTATCTTGCTTGCTATTTATCACAAGTGCAATCCAGAGTGGATTTAAATCCAGGCCTCCATGCACAAAACACCAACTAAGCCGACAAAACATAAACCTCAATGCTACATGCAATTCTGCTAACAAATAATCGTTGTGTTACATTCCTAAAGATCCTGGACAGCCTTTTCCCAATGAAACCTTTACCAGTGCTGATCCATTAGCACCTTCCTCACTGTAAGAAAAATTTTGGCTGCTATTATGAAGCAGCCAAATGCAGACATAAAATGCTATATCGTCACCTTCTTAAATAATGGCCTAAGTCATATTTTCAAGTTTTTCAAAAAACAGAATAAACTGACAGATTTTGTTTCAGTTTACTCTATGTCTAGTTGGTACCGCTCCACCTCTCGCACCAGCTCAGGCTCCTTCCCTGCCAGAATAAACTGACAAATTTTGTTTCAGTTTCAGCATATTCTGTTCTTTGAAAAACTTGAAAATATGACTTAGGCCATTATTTTAAGAAGGTGACGATATGCTGTATAATTGTCCTGGGAAAGTCCCACCAGACACTAGTAAATGAAACTAAAATGTCCAACTACAAATGTGTTTTACGATTTTAATATAAATTGATTAGCTATTGTCTTAAATATTCTGGTGATGGAAAGTATCAAAAATGACATTTGATTGCTTGGAAATCTTAAGGATTGTAAACCTCTTTAAGAAAACAAATTAATTACCTCTGTTATACTGTGAAAATACTATGTACTGAGCATATTAACACTTATGTACATGAGTTAAGATGCCTCTTTTATGGGTGTTTTTCAATAAGAAGTTGTCCGTATGTAAGGTAATGTAACATGCATTTGGTATGGTGTAACGTCTGTTCAAACTTCTCTCTTCAAAGGCGAAGTTGATCACATCGGCCAATTACAAAGACACTATAGAGGAGAGATCCATCATTAAACTCTGTGGATATCCTGTATGTTCAAATAAACTAGGCAAGGTAAGATCCTGTCAGAATGTATCGGATAGATGCTCACTATCCTTTTTACTGCTCCCATTAGGAGTTGCCACAGCAGATCATCCGTTTCCATTTCTTCCTGTCCTCTGCATCTTCCTCTGTCACACCAGCCACCTGCATGTCCTCTCTCACCACTTCCATAAACCTCCTCTTTGGCCTTCCTCTTTTCCTCTTCCCTGGCAGCTCCATATTCAGCATCCTTCTCCCAATATACCCAGCATCTCTCCTCCACACATGTCCAAGCCATCTCAATCTTGCCTCTCTTGCTTTGTCTCCAAACCGTCCAACCTGAGCTGTCTCTCTAATAGACTCATTCCTAATCCTGTCCTTCTTCGTCATGCCCAGTGAAAATCTTAGCATCTTCAACTCTGCCACCTCCAGCTCCGCCTCCTGTCTTTTCGTCAGTGCCACTGTCTCCAAACCATATAACATAGCTGGTCTCACAACCGTCTTGTAAACCTTCCTGTTAACTCTTGCTATTACCCTTCTGTCGCAATTCACTCCTGACACTCTTCTCCACCCATTCCACCCTGCCTGCACTCTCTTCTTCACCTCTCTTTTGCACTCCTTGTTACTTTGGACATTTGACCCCCAAGTATTTGAACTCATACAACTTCGTCACCTCTGCTCCTTGCATCCTCACCATTCCACTGTCCTCCCTCTCATTCACATGTATGTGTTCCGTCTTGCTCCTACTGACTTTGATTCCTCTTCTCTCTCTAGTGCATACCTCCACCTCTCCAGGCTCTCCTCAACCTGCACCCTACTCTCACCACAGATCACAATGTCATCTGCAAACATCATAGTCCACGGAGACTGTCTTTCAACCATGTCCATCACCATTGCAAACAAGAAAGGGCTCAGAGCCGATCCTTGATGTAATCCCACCTTTATGTTGAACCCATCTGCCATTCCAACCGCACACCTCACCACTGTCACACTTCCCTCATACATATCCTGCACCACTCCTACATACTTCTCTGCAACTCCCGACTTCCTCATACAATACCACACCTCCTCTCTCAGCACCCTGTCATATGCTTTCTCTAAATCTACAAAGACAGGCCTTCTCTATACTTCTCAATCAACATTCTCAAAGCAAACATCGCATCTTATTGCTCTTTCGTGGCATGAAACCATACTCCTGCTTGCTAATCATCAACTCTCCTCTTAACCTAGCTTCTATTATTCTTTCCCATATTTTGATGCTGTGGCTGATCAACTTTATACCTCTGTAGTTGCTACAGTTCTGCACATCGCCCTTATTCCTGAAAATCAGCACCAGTATGCTCCCTTCCCACTCCCCAGGCATCCTTTCACTTTCCAAGATTGTGTTAAACAATGTAGTTGAAAACTCCACTGCCATCTCTCCTAAACATCTCCATGCCTCCACAGGTATGTCATCAGGACCAACTGCCTTTCCACTCTTCATCCTCTTCATAGCTGCCCTCACTTCCTCCTAGCTAATCCACCGCACTTCCTGATTCACTATCCTCATGTCATCCAACCTTCTCTCTCTCTCATTTTCTTCATTCATCAGCTCCTCAAAGACCTCCTTCCACCTTCTCAACACACTCTCCTCACTTGTCAGCACATTTCCATCTCTATCCTTGATCGCCCTAACCCGCTGCACATCTTTCCCAGCTCGGTCCCTCTGTCTAGCTAATTGGTACATGTCCTTTTCTCCTTCCTTAGTGTCTAACGTCTCATACAACTTACCATATGCCTTTGCCATGTCTCTCTTCGCTTTATGCTGCATCTCCTTGTACTCCTGTCTACTTTCTTCATCTCTCTTACCATCCCACTTCTTCTTTGCCAACCTTTTCCTCTGTATACTTTGCTGTACTTCCTCATTCCACCATCAAGTCTGCTTGTCTTCCTTCCTCTGTCCTGATGACACACCAAGTACCTTCCTAGCTGTCCCCCTCATTATTTCTGCAGTGGTTGCTGAGCTATCCGGCAACTCTTCACTACCACCCAGTGCCTGTTTTAACTCCTCCCTGAACTCGACACAACAATCTTCCTTCTTCAACTTCCACTATTTGATCCTTGGCACTGCCTTCACTCTCTTCCTCTTCTTGGTCTCCAAAGTCATCCTACAGACCACCATCCAATGCTGCCTACCTACGTTCTCCCTTGTCACCACCTTGCAGTCTCCAATCCCTTTCAGATTGTGCCTCCTACATAAGATATAGTCCACCTTTGTGCACCTTCCTCCACTCTTATACGTCACCCTGTGTTCCTCCTACTCTTGAAAAATTTATTTACCACAGCGATTTGCATCCTTTTCACAAAATCCACCACCATCTGTCCTTCTACATTTCTTTCCTTGACACCATACCTACCCATCACCTCCTTATCACCTCTGTTCACTTCACCAACATGCCCATTGAAGTCCGCTCCAATTACCACTCTGTCCTCCTTGGGTACACTCTTTACCACTTCATCCAACTCACTCCAGAATTCTTCTTTCTGTTCCATCTCACACCCAGCTTGCAGGGCATATGCGCTGATAACATTCATCAATACACCTTCAATTTCCAGCTTCATACTCATCACTCTGCCTGACACTCTTCACCTCTAGCACACTCTTGATATACTCTTCTTTCAGAATTACCCCTACACCATTTCTCCTCCCATTCGCACCATGGTAGAAGAGTTTGAACCCACCTCCGATGCTCCTGGCCTTACTCCCCTTCCTCTTGGTCTCTTGCACACATAGTATACCTACCTTTCTCCTTTCCATCATATCAGCCAGCTCTCTGCCTTTACCAGTGATAGTGCCAACAGTCATAGTGCCAACATTCAAAGTTCCGACTCTCACCTCCACACTCCTACCCTTCCTCCTCTCCCACAGCCTCTAGACATGCCTTCCCCCTCTCCTTCTCCTTCGTCCAACAGTATCATAGTTTCCAATGGCACCCTGCTGGCCAACAGCACCGGTGGCGGTCGTTGGTAACCCAGGCCTCGACCGATCCGGTATGAAAATCTGATTTATGATCTGCATATTTGATTTGGCAAAGGTTTTACACCGGGTGCCCTTCCTGACGCAACCCTCCCCATTTATCTGGGCTTGGGACCGGCACTAAGAATGCACTGGCTTGTGCATCCTCAGTGGCTGGGTTGGCACCAACAATGAATACTTGGTGATATTGAAATGGTGTGTGGATGTGTGCGTGTGTGTGTCATTGTGTGTGTGTGTGCGCGCGCATGTGTGTGTGTTTGTGTGTATGTATATATGTGGTTTTAGAAAGTATTCAGACCCCTTCACATTTTGCACACTTTAATATGTTGTAGATTTCATTTTAAATGGATAAAATTGCCATTTTTTGCTCAACCTACATTCAATAACCCATGATGACAAAGTGAAAACATATTTTTAGAAATGTTTGCAAATCCATTATCCATATTATAAGTATTCAGACCCGTAATTCAGTACTTTGTAGAAGTTCCTTTGGCTTTGGCAGCAGTTACAGCTTCGAGTCTTCTTGGGTAGGGCTCAATCTCATTCTTCATATTCGGACTTTGCGGCATGTTCCTGCTAAGTCCATGAGGGCTTTGGGCTGTCCCACTGTCAAATCATCAAGTGCATAAGGGCTGTGTTGCAGACATTTTGAGCCCTTTATTGCACTTTTTAAATTTTTGATTTTTTTTTTTTTTTGGCATTTTTCGCCTTTTATTTGATAGCGATAGTCGAGAGAGAGACAGGAAAAGCAGATGAGAGAGAGGAGATGACATGCAGCAAAGGCCCGGGCTGGATTCGAACACAGGCCGCTGCGGTAAGAACTCAGCCTGATGTGGTACATGCTGTACCAGGTGAGCCACCGGGGCACCCCTGTATGCACTCTTTCTTTTAGTCCGCATGTCTACAGACTTTGCCTGAGGGAATTACCCGCAGTTCATAGTGTTGTGATGTTAAACACGGGATTACCAGAGCAGTGGTTCTCAAACTTTTTCTGTCATGCCCCACTTTGGAGAAAGAAAAATTTTCATGTCCCCCGACCCAACAAAATGGTGACAAAATGGGCCAAGTTTCACTTTAAAATAACATGAAGGTCATGAACATTCCTTTCACTTTTCTTTCAGTAATTTCTGTTGTGCAAATAACAAACGCAAGTTCCACTTCGACTTTATCAAACCTCTTTTTGTGACATTTGTCACTAGATTGCTCCATCAGTCTGTGTTCTTTTGCAAAAATGGAGAAAAACGAAATAAAATTTTAAAATCACTTTGCTAGAACACTAACATTAAGGTGCAATCTGTGCAACAAAAAAAAACCCAAATGTAGATATTTGGGAAAAACAATGAGCAAGTCAATTTGTGAGAGCTCAAGTCTTCTCACTGCATTAGTGGCTGCAATGAGCTTGTTTTGCACTGCAAATCTTTTCAAAACAGTGTTGCAGGGTTGATACTGCCACTCTCAAGTCATGCTCAATGTTGACCTTAGATCTTTACTTTGTTTTAAGTGAGGCAACAGCAGAAAAGCCCATCTCACCAAGATAGGATGTGGTGAAGGGAAGCTGAATGCACACAGCCCTTTGTCCTATGAGTGGATACTCCCTCTCCACAGCAAGCCAGAATTCACTCAGCCTCAGGGTGGAGTCAGATGTCATCTTGATGAACTGGTCCTCTTCAGCAAAACTGAAATCAGCAGGTGCTGCTGCATTGAATGGGTCTGTCACCCAGTCATACTGGGCACTGTTATTTGGGAATCCTTTCAGGGAAGAAATGTGCTCCTTAAGACGTGAAATCACTGTGGTGGCTTCAGAATCACTGGTTTCAACAAATTCTCTTAGATTCTCATCTCAAGCTTTCGATTGAATGCACTGATCTTGTCTGCCAGGTGAGGAAGGTCCTCCCACCCCCCTCCAAAATGTCCATAATGAGAAAAAAAATTTTTTTGTAAGTACAAGAGATAGACATAATAACAGGTTAATGCATGCAGAATATTATTCTCTTACATAATGTTGCAGTGTTCTTGGCCCTTTGATGGCTTACCCAAACTTAGAGTAGTTTACAGAACCAAACAAAAGCCCTAGGCACCCACCAGGGCCAGCAAACGCCTCGGACCACCCGGGTCAAAAGAAGCAGAGAGCGTGGCCACCCCCCAAAGCCCAACCCCAGAGACACCTACAGGGACAAATCCAGTCCCATCCCCACAGATGCCCTCAAAATGTGGCCCCAGAGAACAGCCGCGCCCCCACCCCCAACAACCCGAGCCTTCCCAAGTGCAGCCAGCAGCCCCAGGGAGCACCCAAGACCCCCACAGAGCACTGCAGTGTAGCTTTAAGTCTGACCATGGACATCATAATTAAGAGAAGTTCTATTTTGTAAAAAGGTTACAAAGCCTCCCCAGCATTTATCAAAAAGATAAGATTAAACATAATCTTTTCTGAAGGTAAGTATGATGAAAGCTCTTTAAGCCACAAAGATACACTGGGGGGCTCCTCACTTCTCCAACGAATGGCTATACATTTATTAGCTGCAATTAGGGCTAGTCTGATAAAGTGAATATTGCCCCTCATATTGAGTGGTAAAACTGTGAAGTCCTCCAGTAGTGTCAGTCTCGAGTTGGTTGGGATCTCCACTCCCACAATTCTTTTTATGATGTCCAAGATGGATCGCCAGTATTGCTCCAGACATCTACATGTCCAGAACATATGTAAAAGAGTCCCTGTTTCAGTCTTACATCTAGGACAATATTTTGAGTAGTTATTACTTATTTTATGGAAACGTTGAGGTATCCAGTAAACCCTGTGTATAAGATTAAACTGTAGGAGTTTGTGTCGACTGTTATGGGAAAATGATTGAGAAATATCACAAATCGGCTTCCATTCAGAGTCCTCGAAAGTATAGTCAGTGTCCATTTCCCATTTAATCTTTGCATTAAGAACTTTCTGTAAGGCTCATGAGTCTGTTAGATATTATGATGCAAGAAAAACATATCTGTAGATCCTCTAAAGGGGTAAGTTTCCCATCCTGCTGTACTCTAATATAATCTCTAACTTGTAGGTATTTAAAAAAGTGTGCTGAAGGAAGCCCATAATAGGATCTCAATTGTTCAAATGATTTCAGATTGTTATGCTCATATAGATGTCCAAATGTACATATATGTTATACCAGTCTCTAGTAGTGCCATCTCTCAATGGCCCAGGTAAAACGGGATTAAAATAGAATGGGGTAGTTCTGTATATTGTGCCGACACTTAAAAACTTTACTCTGATTTCATTCCATATTTTAGATATATGTTTTATCATTGGATTTTGAGTTACGCTTTTCTGATTGTGATAGGAGTAAATAAATGGAATACTTGACAGCACTTCTGCTGTATGCGACTGTTCAATTTGTTTCCATGCTGGAGGGTGTTCTAAGTTTTTAATCCATGTCCAAATAGCTCTGAATGAGCAGCCAAATAGTATAACTGAAAGTCAGGTAGGTTTAGCCCCTCTTTGTTTAGTGGGACAGCAGAGGGTTTTGAGCTTGACTCTAGGAACTTTACCATTCTACAGGAATCTGGAAATCCGTCTATCTAAATCTTTAAAGAAGGCTTTTGGGATTGGTGTTGGAAGGGCTAGAAACAAATAAAGAAATTTGGGTAGGATATTAATTTTTATAAAGTTTATTCGTCCAATTAGGGATATATGTAGAGACTTCCATCGTTCCAGATCTACTTCCACCATTTTAAGCAGGGGGTCGTTGTTGAGGGGAAAATGTTGATCTAATTGATTGGGTATTTGTAGACCAAGATAACAAAGCTTATAAGATTCCCAGCGAAAAGGAACATTTTCCCTTGATATTTCTTGGGCAGCTGAATTGAGAGGCATTATCATATTTTTATGTGTGTTTATTTTGTAGCCATCCGGTCCTTGTATAACCAAAGTGAGAGCTGTGTCCACATTCTCAGCACAAAGTCAAACATGTTTTCGGTGGGTGTCGGACTCCGCCAAGGTTGTCCCTTGTCGCCAATTCTGTTTGTGATATTCATGGACAAGCTCTCAAGGCGCAGCCAAGGTGAGGAGTGTGTCCGTTTTGGGAACCTCAGAATTGCATCTCTGCTCTTTGCAGATGATGTAGTTTTGTTGGCTTCATCAGAACGTGACCTCCAGCATGCACTGGGGTGGTTTGTGGCTGACTGTGAAATGGCCGGGATGGCAATCAGCTACTCCAAGTCTGAGGCCATGGTTCTTTACCAGAAAATGGTGGATTGCTCCCTTCATGTTGGGGATGAGTTGTTGCCTCAAGTGAAGGAGTTCAAGTATCTCGGGGTCTTCTTCACGAGTGAGAGTAGGATGGAGCAGGAGATTGCAGACGGATTGGTGCAGCATCAGCAGTAATGCAGATGTTGTACCGGACCATTGTGGTGAAGAAGGAGCTGAGCCAGAAGGCAAAGCTCTCAGTTTACCGGTTAATCTTCATTCCAACCCTCACCTATGGTCATGAGCTTTGGGTAGTGACCAAAAGGGTGAGATTGCGGATACAAGTGGCTGAAAGGAGTTTCCTCCGTAGGGTGTCTGGGCTCAGCCTTGGAGATAGGGTGAGGAGCTCGAACATCCGGACGGAGCTCAGAGTAGAGCCGCTGCTTCTTCACATCGAAAGGAGCCAGTTGAGATGGTTCGGGCATCTGATTAGGATGCTTCCTGGGCATCTTCCTTTGGAAGTTTTCCGGGTGAGACCCCGGGATAGACCCAGAACTCGCTGGAGAGACTAGGAAAGCATTGGGATCCCCCAGGAGGAGCTGGAGGGTGTTGCTGGGGAGAGGGACGTCTGGAGTGCCCTACTTAGCTTGCTGCCACTGCGACCCTGCCCCAGAGAAGCGGCTGAAAATGAATAAATGGATGAATATTTTGTATCCAGAGATGCTATATTCATCTAATAGGGTGCAAAGGGCAGGGAGTGATGACACCACATTGGTCATGTGCAACATAATATCATCAACATATAGCGAAATGACAGGTTTTTCCTGTTCAACCATAACATCCTCTAAAACAGGGTGAGCTCTTGTAGCAATTGCGAGAGGTTCAGTTGCCAATGAGAAGAGAAGCAGGAACAAGGGACAACCCTGGCATGTACCACGTGACAAGGAGAAAAGAGATGAGACATTAGTATTTGTTCAAATCATTACTAATGGCTTGAGATAGAGTATCTGTATCATTCGTATCAAATTTGGACCAAAATTCATTTTTTGTAAAACTGCAAAAAGAAAGGACTATTCTAAATGATCAAATGCCTTTTTGGCATCTAATGAAAGGGCAGCTACAGGGGTATTAATTTTTTTAGCACAATGAATTATGTTGAGGAACCTTCAAATATTATCAGAGGAAAAGCGATTTTGAATAAGCTGGTCTGATCTTTATTTATAGGGCTAGGTATTACATTGTCCAGTCTAGTGGCTATAACCTTGGTAAACACCTTATATTCTGATGATAGGAGGGCAATGGCTCTATAGGATCCATAGAGTTTTGGGTCTTGACCTGGTTTTAGCAGAACTGTAATCAGAGCCTGTTCTAAAGTTTTAGGTAGCTGGTAGAGCTCAATTGCTTGCTTAAACATATCAATTAGTGGTGTAATCAGACTAGATGCAAAAGCTTTGTAGTAGTCCATAGGGAACCCATCTGGCCCTGACAATCTTCCTCCTGAAAGCTTTCCTATTGCATCTAGAACTTCCTGTTTAGTAATGTCAGCCTCTAGATTGTCCCGTTTCTCCGCAGTCATCCCCAGAATGGCGAGTCCTTCTGAGAAGTTGTTCATTTTATGAGTATCTACACCCTGAGAAGAGTATAAGTCCCAATAAAATTCATTAAAGGTCTTATTGATAAGTTTAGGATTATGAACTACAGTGGCACTACCTTTTGATCTTGACTGAAGAGATACTTCTTGAGCGATCCTCTTTTCGGATCTGCCAAGCTAATAATTTACCACTTTTATCCCCATGTTCATAATACTGTTGTTTAGTTCTAGCCATGGCATTTTCAATTACCCGAGTGGTTAGCATGTCATATTCAATGCTTTTTTTTGTTTAGAAAATCAAAAGTCATCTCATTTTGTGTTTGAAAATGTTCCCTTTCAAGATACCTAATCTCTGATACAAGTATTTTGGTTTTCAACAGATACTGCCCTTTTTTTTTCCATGATGCATAACATAGTCTCACCTCTCAAATAAGCCTTTAAGGATTCCCATATAATTGTTGGTGAGGCAGTCCCTTTGTTAATGCCAAGAAAACTGTCAGTGTTGTTTCTGATAAGTTTAACCTGCATCATTGAGCAGGTGTATGAGGAATCGCCATAGTCTATTACTACTAGCAATGTTCTTCTGAGCCAGTGGTTCCCAACCTTTTTTCCTTGGAGCCCCCCCTACTTGTAAGAAAAGCTGAGCCCCCCCTGGCCCGTGCACATACGCCAAATCAAATCAAATCAATTTTATTTGTATAGCCCAATATCACAAATTACAAATTTGCCTCAGTGGACTTAACAGCAATGCAACATCCTGTCCTTAGATCCTCTCATCGGATGAGGAAAAACTCCCTAAAAAACCCCTTTAACAGGGAGAAAAAATAGGAAGAAACCTCAGGGAGAGCAACAGAGGAGGGATCTCTCTCCCAAGACGGACAGCGTGCAATGGATGTTGTGTTCACGCAATTTACATAATACAACATTGAAAGAGGATAACAGAATTATAATGGACATAAAATTTATGAAGAACATGATGCACAGGATGCCAAGCAGTGTCCACGTGCCAACGGAGCAGTCCAGGACCCACGCCAAGAGAAAAGTGATTCATTCCAAATATTTATTTGCAAAAATTAACATCAATTATAGTTTTTTTCCACCTTTATCTTCAAGAAATGTCTCGTTTCCATCCTCAGAACATCTGTGTTTAAATATCTTGTCTTGTGTAAGCGTAACTTCTTTTTTTCTTCCTTTTAACAACCCAACAGAGTTAGGCCTGTTGTCATCTGACTCAGGCTCATTGAAACATCAACATAGTACTAGTTTTCATCTGACTCAGGCTCATTGAAATAACAATATATTAGTACTGTTGTCATCTGACATCCACATGCACATCATGTAAAGTTGTGAACACTGTTTTTTTTTTTGATAGACAGTAGGCCTATGTGTTATTTTGGCTCTAACAGTAACGTTTTTATTGAGTCTGTACCATCCTGTCCATTCATAAACTAATAACACTGTTTTTTTTTTGGGGGGGGGGGGTTGACAGGCAGTTTGTGTTATTTGGCTCACACAGTCACAATAACAATAACTTCTTCCTTACATTTTTTACTGAGTCTGTACCATCCTGTTCATTCATAAACCAATAACACTGTTTGTTTGGGGGGGTTTTGACAGGCAGTGTGTGTTATTTTGGCACACACAATAACAATAACTTCCTGCTTACATTTTTTTTTACTGAGTCTGTGCCATCCTGTTCATTCAGAAACTAATGGCCACCTTGGGCTTGCATACCTTTGACCAGGGATGGAATATCAGGTGCGGTGCTTGTGATAGCCAGCCTAAAGTCCTGGTGTACATCGAGTCTGTTGCAGGCTTTTGTTTTTATTGTTACAAGGGTACTGAAGGCTGTCTCAGACACATACTATGTAGTGCTGAATGGGAGAATAACCCTTGTAACTGCATGTTTGGCCAGTCTGGGTGCAACAGCGTGTCCTTTGACTATCCAAAACTTTTTATATCCGTTCTCCTGGAAATATTTCGTTGACACCGAGTCGGCTTGAAGGTCAGCAAGCTCATCATAGCTGCAGCCCCACCTGTGCAGCATGCAACAAGGTTCTTGTAGGGCAGATTGTTGGATGAGAGCTAGGAGTCCACAGCCATAAAAATATCCTGGCCTGCTGGCGTTTTGGTTAGATTGGTAGACAGAATGTCTTGTTTTAAGTCATCACTGTCAACATATTGCACATAAACGATGAGCATGGACTCGTCTGACACTGTTGTTGTTTCATCCAACTGAATGGCAAAGGGAACATTCCTAAGCTTCTCGTGCAGCTGGTTCAGACAATCTCCAGCCATTTTATCAATTCTGTCTTTGACGGTGTTGTCAGAGAGTGGGACGATTTTCACTTTATCAACCGCGTGTGGACCTCACAGCCTCTTTACAATTTTCAGACAGACGGGTTTGATAAGCTTCTCTCCAGTAGTGTGTGGCTTTTTAGCCTTGGCAATTAATAGCGAACACTCAAATGATGTCTCCGTGGCTCTGTGCAAATCACTGCCTGCTCATTCAAATGCTTTTCTGATGTCGACAGAGCTTCTTGATAGCGCCACTTGCTTTTTCCTCTCAAAAAATTCCTCACTTTCACCAATAGTCTCTTGATGTTTTGTCTCTTGGTGTCGTCTAATTTTGCTTGGCTTCATGCTGTCGTTAGCTAGTTTCTCACCACACATGACACATTCTGGCCGAGACTTGTCCTGTCCTTCCATAAAACCAAAGTTAAGGTAGCTCTCAAAATAAAGCCTTACTTTCTTGACACTGGTTCGCTGCCATCATAGCTAGCCTTCGATGAGGATATTTGCCTACTTTTCTCGTCCTTTGTTTTTGTAGCTTCATTCTTTTTCAGCAACATAATCCCACTTTCAGTATTTTCACTTATGAGAGCAAAAATGGTATCAAATTATTTCAGTTAAGAATTGACAGAAGGCTAATTTTAGCAGAGGTTGGTACCACACATCTGTTCTCTATGCCTCCATAACCAGAAGTCTGGTGGTACCAAATTTATTCCTTTTCACAATTATTGAGGCCACTGTGCTTATGGGAACACTCGGCGCTTTAGAAATGGTCTTATACCCACCCTTGCCCTGATCTATGCATCATCACAATTTTTTTTTTCAAAGATTATTTTTTAGCATTTTACGCCTTTTATTAGATAGCGATAGTCGAGAGAGACAGGAAAAGCAGGGGGGAGAGTGAGTGGATGACATACAGAAAAGGGCCCAGGCTGGATTCGAACCCAGGATGCTGTGGTAAGGACTCGGTCTTATGTGGTACGCGCTGTATCAGGTGAGCCGCTAGGGCGCCCCCGCCTTATCACAATTTTATTATGGAGGTCTACAAGAGAGGTCCTTGGACTTCATGGCTCAGTTTTTGGCCTGACATGCAGTGTGAATTGTGGGACCTTATATACACAGGTGTGTGCCTTTCTAAACTATGTCCAGTCAGTTCAGTTGGCCAGAGGTGGACTCCAATCAGTTCTAGACACATCTCAAGGATAATTAAAGCAAACAGGGTGCGCCTGACCACAATTTAGAGTACAACAACAGCAAGGGGTCTGAATACTTATGGGAGATTTCAGTTTTTGATATTTGATCAATTTGCAAAAATTTCTAAAGACATGTTTTCACTTCGTCATTATGAGTTATTGAGTGTGGATTGATGGGCAAAAATGGCAATTTTATCCATGTAAAATCAAATCTACAGCACAAAGTGTGCAAAAAGTGAAGGGGTCTGAATACTTCCTGAAGCCACTGTGTCGTCAGTTTACTAATGGATGTTGAGCAAGTAATACTAGATGTCCGCTGTCGATGTTAATGTGGTCTGAAGAAACTCTTAATGGCAATAACGGAAGTCTCATAAAGCTGTCTTTTCATTAACCATTTTATGTAAAATGCCCTCTGCCGCTGTTTTCAAGTGTGAAAAATGTCCAAAGACCAACACAGTTTCCATTTGGCTTTTTGTCTTCCTCCAGGATGTGATTATTAAGATAATAACTAGTCTGCACTAAAATCTGTTAATTGCAATGATAAAAATCAGTTTGTTTTAAATGTTTTTATGACACATTGGTAAGTTGTCTGTGTAATCTGCTTAAATCACAATTTGTAAATAGTCTGGATATGAGATGCAAGTTCACACCAGATATAAAGGTGGCTATCATGTCCTGTGCCCTATCAACCTGTCTCACTGTATTGACATTACATATTTGATATTGTAGATCCCCACTCAACAATACAAAATTTCCACCAAGACCAATAAGGTATATGACATCACTGAACGCAAGGTGAGTTCTGTGTACGAATAAGAAATTAGCTAGTTAATGTGTATTTTTAACAGAGATGAAGTGATGGTTCTTTTTGTCTTTCTCTATCTCTGTTTCTCTCTTTTGCAAAGTATTTTTGCAGCAACTTCTGTTACAAAGCCTCCAAGGAGTTTGAGCTGCAGATATCAAAAACCCCTCTATGGCTCAGGCAGAATGAGAGGTATGTATTGTTTCCTATTACACCACTGAATCATGATAAAACGCTCAGATGTGGCATTGAAGTGAATAGTCTGACAAGAGCGCGTTTATCAAGATTAAAATAAAGCCTCATACACACTCTAAAGATCATATTTCTACTCTCCTTCACACTGGCAGTCCTCCAGAAATTACTTTGATGAAGAAAGGAGATGGGTATGTAACTGTTGCACTTATATTTTTTTCCAGTCAAAGTGGATGGATGAAATATCGGGATATGTAATATCCTTTAAAGAGATGGTCCAAATAGTGATCTGGTGTGATGGATGGATTAAATTAGGCTTAAAAAGAAATAGAGACTAATTAATTCGCTATCCCTGTCTGTGTTTAGGGGTTGTTCCGGTGAGGAGGTGACGCTGACTGAGAGGTGCCTCCAAGAGGAGGATATAGAGAACCCTCCAGCTGTTGACCTCAACAGTTCTAAAGGCAGTTCGCAGGAATACTCCTCTGCTGCCCTCTCAGACAGTGATAGTAGTGATGGTGAACAGGACTTTGTCTCCAGTGTCGTTTCCCAGAAACAGGTACCCAGAGTACACTGGGGCAATCTGCCAAAACGCACAGATGAGGGTGGGCAAAGACAGTGCGTAAAGGAGGAGGGGCAGTCCATACAGAGGAGAGAGAGGGACAAAGAAAATGAAGTGCATCTACACAAAGAGATCCAACGTGAAAGTGTTATGAGGCGAAGAACAGAGGGAGAAGAAAATAGACGAGAGTTGCTTGGATCCAAAAGAGAGATGGGCGCTGATGCTGAAAGTGCCAAAAGACCTCACATGGGAGATGTTGACCAGCCCAGCGGACCGGAGTTGCTCCCGGGGGAAAGAGAGTTGCTTGAGGGACAGTCTGTGGATGAAGCTATAGCCAGGTTCGGTTTGTGCACCATGACTGAGTCAGTCACAGAAACCAATCCCCTACTGACTGACACAACCCTGAGACAGGGCAGACGGCAGGCAAAGCACATGACTAACGTCACCTCTCCTTTATGTACAGACTCAAACCCACCAGATAGCAGATCTCAATCCAATCTGCCATCTCCAACTCCCACCCCCATCGCTAAAGGCAGCACCAACTTTGCACAGCCCAGTCAACTCAACCTCAACATCAGCCAGGTGGGTATGAGTAAGAGAGGGGCAGCTGGGCTGAGGGACCTGCTCAAGCAGCACACGACCACAACCAAATGCGATTCTGTACGACAGAACCTTCTTGAGGGCCTGAGAAAAACTCTGAAGCAATGGAGAACTGAGGAGACGCTGAAATTTCTGTATGGCACCGACAATCCTTCAGGCCTTCTCCCCTCTGAGAGAAAAGAAGAAAAGGAGGAAGATGTTGTGGAGGAGTTGGATGAAGATGACCTGGAAGAGGAGGAGATAGAGGAGGGAAGGGGAAGAGCCATGGCTCGTCACCTGTCCTTTCAGGACAGGCCGTTAGCTCCAGCTCCATGCTACATGATGCTGCAGAAGGAGGCACAATACATGGAGCGCAGGGTCAAGGAGTTCTTCAAAGGAACCTGGGTTGTGCCTGAGGAGGACAGTCCGCCACCTGGACACTCAAAGGTGAGAAAGGAGTAGATTAAAAAGGGGGGAGCGAGTGTACAAGGAAGGGTGGGAAGGAATCAGGGAATACAATGTGAGTTGAGTGTTGTTGTAAGTGTCAAGGGCCACTGGGGGGCACTATATGGAAAACAAACCGGAGAAACTTGATAGGTACACGTGCATTTAGTTAATGAGCCCAATACACCCACATCCCTGTTTACTTATCCTTTGTTCCCCCTGTTAGCTGACAGCCCAGGACCAAAGTGGGACAGACCCAGTTCTTCCTGTTGTTGACTCTCATGCTCAACAACTTATCCAGAAACGCATCACAGTGGAGAAGCTCATCAGAAGGTGTGTGTGTGTGTGTGTGTGTGTGTGTGTGTACACGGACATGCTTGCATGCATGCACATGGTGTTCTTGACCATAAGAGCTTTTCTGCATAAATTTGACTTTAGCGCACAACTTTATCCATGTATAAATTAATAATAAATTGCAGTGTCAGTTCCATCCTGTAACCTTTGGGGTATACGGAAAAGTCAAGTCAAAGTCAAGTCAAGTCCATTTTATTTGTATAGCCCAATGAATATAAAACTTAAGTATGTCACTGCAAAAACTACAGATGCTCTTAAGTGATTAGTTGTTGTTTGTCAATTGATAAATCAAAAGAAATCTTTTAAAAATGGTTAATTGATTTTCAATTGAGCCAATAATAAAACTTTATACAACCAAAGAAATTACAATTAAGAGTCAACTTGTAGTTCCACTTAAAAATTCTGTCTTAAATGCTTGGATCTCTGAATTCATTAATTGATTTGCAAAAGGATTTTCTTTTTAACTTGTGTTACCCTGACAACTAGAATAGCTTGTCTTTTTATGAATACTGTTACTTCAGACATTTGTTAACACATTTTGTGTTGTTTCTCTGTGGTATGTAGTCTTAGAGACATTGTGAGGCCATTAAGACTTAACATGAGTGACATCTCTACTGACCTCAACAACTTAGTGCGGACATTCAGGTAGGTGTAATGCCAGCATTTCCTTCAGGCCTGCCTAGCTGAGGGCACACAGACACACTTGCTTTGTCCCGTGGCTCTCCATTTATTTTGTTTATTGAACAATATGTACAAAATGCATGCATAGCACCAATGCATGCCTTTGCTTATGCAAAATTTAGAACCTGTATTCTCATTCTATATTCGCTTTCATCCTTCGCTATGATGCTGGGAAAGGGACAATAGAGCTATTTAGTAGTCAGATTTACCACAGTGTCCCTCCTACTTAGTATAAAATGTCATGAGATAACAACCAAGAAAATAAGTGCCCGACTTGAACTCATTTCCTGCCATACAGATTCTCAATGTACTGATTGGCTGGTAAGGATGTGGTCAACAGGAAGTGGTAATTGGCAGAATTCCTTTGTCAGTGATTTAATAGCAGTAGAGGCAACAGGGTAACACGTCCAAAGGCCTGCTTCCAGGAATTCTCTTTTTGCAGTTCAGAGGCCCTGCTCAATGGCCTCTGCAGTTTAAACCAAAGAATATACACAACGCTGTCAGAGAAACATACATCATCCCTCTATTGAAGGGTGTGTTTTTGATGGTTGGTCAGGCCCTTTTCTTACCAATCTCCTAGCATACTTAATGTCCAAATCAGATAGCTGTAATATCTATGACCAGCTCCTATCGCAGATTAATTTTAATAGCCAGAAAGGCTTCTTTGATTATACTGTGAAGAATATTTATATTGAATATAAATATCAAAGCTGAGGGTGAAAGTAGTTTCTTCCATGGCTTTTTTTTTTAATGTCTCTCATAACACACTATAACATTGTGTGATTCTTGAACTTTTTTCAGAAAAAGGTTGGGACTAGGGGAGGGGGGGTAATGTATCCTCCCACCTCAGGACCCAGGCACATAATTTTGCTGCTCTTGTAATGTGGGAACCTACTGAGCTGTAAGCCCACTGCTGACCCTGATTGAAGAAACACTCTTATGTAAAAACAGATGCTGTTTAACACGGGCTTCTGTAATTTACTTACACCTTCAATCTCTCTGTCTGTCTCTGCTGCAGGTTCACCAACTGCAATATCATCCACAGAACTCCAGAGTGGACACTCATAGCAGTGGTCATCCTCCATCTGTAAGTTTCTAGTGCATTTCTGTGTCTGAATGTATATGTGTATGGCTAATTCCACATGTACAAACAGTTTAACTGTATGCTCCTTAGCAGGGTTTATCTTGCAGAGAAAGGGAGATGAAGAGAGTCAGAGACAGAAAATATGGCTCAAGCATTATTTTCTTAGAGTAACACTAACGGGAGCAGCCAAAGGTAGTAGTAGTAGTAGAATACTATTTGAGCTTGAGCCAACTCGTAGCTACAGCTGGAAGTGGAGAATTTTCCTTCCTATGGATGCATGCACTCATCTGATTTATGGGACTAAAATTTGTTTGCTTTGCATCAGTTGGTGCTTTAAAATAAACAGAAAACATCCTCTCTTACGGTTTCTACCATGCGAGTCTGCAGCCATCCACAAATTTCAAATTCATGGGAACGTCCGGGTAGTGTAGCGGTCTATTCCATTGCCTACCAACATGGGTATCGCCGGTTCGAATCCCCGTGTTACCTCCGGCTTGGTTAGGCGTCCCTACAGACACAATTGGCCGTGTTTGCGGGCAGGAAGCTGGATGTAGGTGTGTGTCCTGGTCGCTGCACTAACGCCTCCTCTGGTCGGTCGGGGTGCCTGTTTGGGGGGGAGGGGGAACTGGGGGAAATAGCGTGATCCTCCCACGCGCTATGTCCCCTGGCAACACTCCTCACTGTCAGGGGAAAAGAAGTGGCTGGCTACTCCACATGTATCAGAGGACGCATGTGGTAGTCTGCAGCCCTCCCCGGATCGGCAGAGGGGGTCGAGCAACAACCGGGACAGCTCGGAAGAGTGGGGTAATTGGCCGGGTACAATTGGGGAGAAAAGGGGGGCAATCCCCCCCTCAAAAAAAATTTTTTTTCAAATTCATTTGTATTTAAGTGCATGTTTTGAATGGAAAAATACATGGCACTACCCCAGACACTACCAAAATCAGGCTGTCCTACCAAACTGAGAAATCAGACTCCAGGTTTACTCTTTTTGTATATGTCACGGGGGTGCGCCGGTGCCTCACCTGGTGAGTAATGGCTAGAGTTTGCTAGAAATCGTGTGATAAAATATGAGACGTTCTGGTTGAAGATTTTATGGGCAGATGATTCTTGAAGACCAACTAGACCCAAATACCACTTTTCTGAGTTTGCATCCATCTAAAGGTGAAAAGCCATCCGTAAGCGCTGGGCTGCTCTTTGGACCAGGTGATGTAAGCGTAGCAGGAAACACAGCTGCAGATAATAAAATGAGTAATGGCTCTGCTATATTTAGGTGTGGTGATGAGCAACTATTAGCAATGACAATAGTCTATAGTTTTTGTTAAGGTTGGGGTTAATTTTGTTGAATGGCCCATCCAAAGCGCAGAGTGAAATTCCATTTAAAATGTGGCTTGACCTACAAGTTGCTGTCCGCCAATGGTCTCTATCTAATTTGGCAGAGTTAGAATAAATTTACATAAAGGAATGAGCACAGATTCCAAAATCAAACTATAAAGCTCATACAGAAGCAAGTAACATAACATGTATAATTGCTGTCAAAGGGTATTAATTATAGGCAGTTGAATACGTGATGGCGGTCTTTAACTTTTGAAAAACAAATGTTTATCATCAACAAAAGTTTTGGCTTCTTTTTGCATGAAGGAAGGAAAACTTCGTTCAATGCAACAAAATTTGGAAGTGCAACAGGAACAAAATGTGAAAAAGTTGAAGCATGTTGAGTCCGCAGTGTATGTGTATTTTGTAAAGCTCTCAAGGCTACGTGACATTGCTAAGGCCGTTGTCCTGAATTGTGTGTGTGTGTGTGTGTGTGTGTGTGTGTGTGTGTGTGTTTGCATGCGTGTGTGTGTGTGTGTGTGTGTGTGTGTGATTTGTATGATTATAGACCTGGCAATTCTTGAGCAGTTCCGTGCTGCTCCTGTCTGAGTACACACAAATGGCTCATGGCCTTATCTCCACCTGATTGCTTCTCTCTGTGTCCATGATATAGTATGAAAGGCACACACGGCACTCGTAAACTTTTAAACTAAAAACAAACACACACACATGCACTTGTTACGTACACACTTAAATTCAATGCACACATAAATTACCCAGGGAACGGTCTCATCTGATGCTTAACAGAGCCTTAACAAGTAGAGAGAGCTCAAATATGACTGATTCATTTACACCCGTAAGAATCAATGGCATACTTTCAGATAATTGTCGATTGCAATCAACTATATTTGGTGATTTGCTTCAGTTCGAAGATTTTATTTAGAACTTGGGTGAAGTCACACGGTTTTGTTTTGTTTTTTTCCAGTTTTGAAACAAATAAATGACTGCAAACTGTTCTTTTGGTGCTACATTTTTATAGTCTGTGTTGGACTCAGATGAATCAGGAAAAAGCAGACCCTTGAGAAATCGAGAAAAAATCTCAAAGGTTTTAGGCTATGCCATCAGTCCATTCATTCATTTGTGTCGTCCTCCATCCGAAGGTTGACTTTCTCTTGAGTTGTTCATATCTTCTCTTCTCCGCTCCATCTCTTTATGTCATCTAGCCACATTATGCATTGTCTTCCCACTACCTCCCTTCCAAAAGCCTCGTCATCAGCCTTCCACTGGACCCTCTCAGAATGTGCCCCGCAAACTCAAATTTTCTCTTTGCAGTTTTCTTCATGATATACCTGTCTTCTCCTACCGGGTCCAGAACCTTATCATTCTTCTCCGGCTGATCTCAAGCATTCTCCTGTAGCACCATATTTCAACTGCATTTACCCTTTTTGCTTCCTCTGTCAATGTCCACGTCTCATATCCATATGTAAGAACAGAAAAGATATCGGTTTCGATGATCTTTTTCTTTACTGCAATGTTGATGTTGCTTCTCCGAGGTTCTTTACTCTCCAAAAAAAAAAAAAAATTTTGCTTGTCCAGTTCTGCATTTAATTTCCTCCATACATCTTCCATTTTCATAGATCCAACTTTCCAGGTATTTGTATTTGTGCACTTGCTCTAATTCTGAATTCTCCAGTTTAATTTTGATCTTATCAATTTTCCCATAATCACTACTTTGGTCTTTTTGCTGTTCAATGTCATTCTGTATCTCTTGCAAGCCTGATTTACATCTTTTAATATTTCTAACATGACATCAAATTGTTACAAAATCCCTGAAAAGTCAATTAGGCAACTGAATGTTGGAGTTAATTATGCCTGATTATTTAGCTTTAGTTTGGTTCATTAGGGAAAAAAAATCATTGCAAAGGTTGCAACGAAAACTAATTTAACACGGGGGGGGGGGCTTTCTTCCTGGCTACTGCTTTTATACATGGTACTTCTCTAACATAAATATATACTCCAAGGGCACATGAATATTATTACCTCTACCTTTTCCATGTGTTGGCTTTGATCAAACCCTCACTTGTAGTTTCTTTTCTCATTGACAGTCATGGACTTTAAGTCTATTATAATGCTGTGCTCAGCCAAGATACATTTAAATTCTACTTTGATTGATGAACTTTGTGATGACTTTCTACCATATTGGGCTTATGTTAGCATGTTGCACATGGTCGCAGCGGCATAGATACATCAGGCCAATATTGATATTCACTTTGAAAGCCTTTTTTCTTTTTTTCCTCAATCAGCTTTGATAATAATCCCCTCTGGCTGCACTCTCGTTTGCCTTTGTCTTGTCACATGTCCGGCCGGTATTCTATGATTTCTTTAGTACCCCGGTTAACTCCTCCACTCCCTCCATCTTTCCATCCCTCCGTCATGAATAATTTGGTTGAGCCGTCTTATCTGTCTGCTGCATGGCAGCTGTGTTGTTAGTCTGAGCTCTATTGTTCAGGCCAGCTGAATAATGGATGGTCCCACTGCAACACTAGACCCCGGGGGGGAACTGGAGATTAGCCAACAGTACACCTACACAGGTAGATGGGACGGGGGTGGGTGGGTGAGACGGGGGGGGGTGGAGATCAACAGCTTGCCAAAAGACAGGTGGAGGTGTACACACAGGTAGAGGTGTGCCCAGCTAGCGACATACACACAGCAGGAACATTCACGGCAAAAAGTATGCGTACAGTGAAGGAAGGCATGTTCAAGTCTCATATCTTCACTTGACCCAGTTGGTGATGGCTTTCGCAGCAGGTATAGCACAAGAGTAAAATGATATAAAATAGTCACCAGTGCAAGCTACCTGCGTAGATTTTGCTCAGGCAGTTAGGCAGGTGGGACAAGGCGAAATAACTTCTAATAGTTGTTCGGCAGGAGTACAAGTTATGAGTTTTACCGCCCCTCTATCATAGCAGAGGGTTCGCTCAGTGATTGTCGTCGGAGTATATTTGGCTGTGTCTATGTTGGTCTGTACAAAAGAGGTTGATGTTTATAAATAGATTTCCCTCACAAAACTGCCCTCTTCTCAGATGGTCAGAGACGTATCGGAGAATTTTTAGTCTTCCCTCATCGCTTCCTGTCTGCTATGCACATGTATGCTGTAGTTATTGTCTAAAATTCAGTCATTTTTACATGTGTATTTGTGTCACAAATGCACTAGTATGTGTCTCATCTTCTCATCTGTTGTGTATGCACAACAACCTGTATTGTGTGCGTTTATGTTTTAGGTTGTCAGATGTGTCGTCAGTGGTGCGGGAGGCGCTGCAGTGCCCGGCATCAGAGGAATACCTGGACACACTGATGCAGCAGCTCGGTCTACAGCAACAAGATCTGCTGAGTTTAGTCCATCTGATCAAAACACCAGGCCCTTGAGACACACACACACATACACACACACACACACACACACACACACTATGACTGACTAAAATATATGGAAAATAAAATCACAACAGCTATTGTCATAATTTATTTCACGTATTTTATATGTATTTTCTTCTGTCTATGAATTTTCGGAAGGGAAAAGTGAGTATATATCACACATTCTGAAGTAATATAAGAAAAATCATAGCGTATAGCTTGGAATACCATCCTCCCTTGATTAGGTTGCTTTTTTCGGGCTAAAAATTGCTTCTGAAATAATACACCCAAAAAGGCAACATGATGTACCAAACTCATTGTAATTTGTTTACGCTAATGCACGGTACCAAACTAAGTACAGGTTTTAACTCGGGTGAGGTCAATATCTTCTACTATTACTGCTAGACTGGGTTCGGGTGAGGTCAATATGTTTATATAGATATATATAAAACAGTCCGCTCCCTGTGCACGTCTAAATCAGTTCAAAGGCGCGTTAAAGACCCCTGAATGTTTAACTTTTAAAGCTTCTGTCATGTGAAATAAATCACACCCATGTCTTCTTCATCCGTCGCGTGAAAACGCCATGTGGCCGCGCTGCGCCGCAGGAGCGCGCGGAGCAATAAACGTGACGCTATTTCTCCCGGCTGCCTTCACACGAGGCTTTATGGGGCCATAAGCTCATTTGCCGAGGCTGGATGTTAACACAACATGGATGTGGAAATGTTTGGTTATGGCCAGGTGGTTCGCGCTAGAAGACGTTGTTCATTTCCATCCGGGAGGTTTTATTTTGACCTGCCATGGAAACTGGGACGTGATTGATGGCCTCGGTTAACTTCCGTCGACTCGGCCTATGTAAATGAAATGAACGAGCGTTTATCAGAACGGACGAGTGTAATCGTGAAAATCGAAATAGTCTTATACCTGAAATGATTGTGCCTACGGTTTTTTTTTGTTTTTTTTAATTTAGGTTATTTCGTTTTAAATTTGCCTCGCATAGTAAACCGTCGTCGTTTTTAAATTAAAAATGTCAAATTTTAAAATGCAATACTGCTGCTTTAATAAGGTGCATTATCAGCAACTAATTAGCATAACGGTGTGGTTTAAAACGTGCCGTTGGTACCGCAGGCCCATTTGCTGTGGCGAATTTGAGAAATGAGCTACAGGGGTGACAAACTCGTTTATTCCTATATCAGCCAATATGAAAGCCTAAATGATTAGCTGGACAGTGTGGACTATATGCTAAATATGTTACAGCAAACACCAATAACAGCCTATTATGACATGCGTTACAGCCACGGGGGGGGGGGGTCCTGTTTGAATCGAAGCACGTCTCCTCATTTCAGTCCGTGCTGCGTTTCCTTGTGTCTCCTCAGGTCCACCTTCCTCTGAAAGCCTTTGGCGCACAGCTCGCAGCCGAAGGGTTTGAAGCCCGTGTGTTTCCTACTGTGTGTGATCAGGTTGGAGCTCTGGCTGAAGGCCTTGCCGCACACCTGGCACTTGTGCGGCTTCTCACCTGCAATAAGCAACGAAATCACAAACCGGTTGGAAATGTGGCAGAGTCAGCCGACGTATAACTACATGTACATATGTGCGTGTAGGCCGCAGAGGCGGCGAGTGAACCTTCGCACCGGTGTGTATGAAAGTGTGTTTTTTCATGTCCGACTTCTGGTGGAACCGCTTGCCGCAGTACTGGCACGGGTAAGGCCGGGTGTCCGAGTGGATGAGCAGGTGCGTGGACAGCGTGGAGGAGCGCTTGAAGCTTTTGCCGCAGATTTTACAGCTGAAGCTCCTCTCCTGTGATGGGATTGCGCAAACGGGAGGGTCGAGCGTAAGTCCGTGGTGTTCGTGCCTATTCACATGTGATGCCCATTTTATTTTTTTACGTGTGTAAAACGCTCGACCTCGTCGTACACGTACCTGCGAGTGCACCGCCCGGTGTTGCTCCAGGCTCACGGCGTGTCCGAACGTTTTACCGCACACGTCGCACTCGAAGGGCCGCGTGCCGCTGTGGGAGCGTCGTACGTGGACCTCCAGTCCGTGTGGCGTCGAGAAGACCTAATGAAGGAAGGAAGGGGGGGGGGGTGAAAAGATGGAAAGAAAGACGAGAGAAAATGTTTCCGCATATAACGCACGAAGACGCCGGCAGCATGTCACTCATTGCCATGAAAACAAGACGTAGCCTACCTTGCGGCACTTGACACACATATAGGAACCGTTGGAATCGAGTTTAGGACGGATGGCATTGTTCTCGGTCTTAATGTTAGAGACGTAGGACTCCCCCTTCACATCCATGTACAACCCCGCGTCCCGCGTCCTGCAGGTTTGGTGGGTGGAAGGATAATCCGTGTAGCGTCCAGTGACGGAGACCTGTTGCGCGTAAACGGCGTCGGGGCCATCGTCTTCTGCCCCGTAGATGCTGACGGGCGAGTCTGGATCCTTGGGCCTCGACAGGTGGTGGTGGTGATGGTGGTGGTAAGTTCTCTGAATCAGATGCCGGAGCTCCGGGTCTGAAAATCGTGTCCATGCGTACGGAAGAAATGGCATGTTGAGGTGGCGACCCTCCCCTGCTGCTGGGGTGGGACATGTCTCTGCATCTGGAAATGAGATGTCAATTGTGAGCAGTGGTATTGTTATGAATACAAGTCCTGCGATGTGTGACGTTTTAATAGCTACATTTTCAAAATTCGGAGTTGACGCGCAACGAATGGCCTATACGACGCCTGTAACACTACCAAATACCAAGAAGAAGAAGAAAAAAAAACTTGGAAAAGAGAATCGAGAATCGATAAAGAGAATGGTTACCAGACCTGGAGATGAAGAAGGAGATGGAGGGCGCCAGAAGTCACAGCCTGCAGAGCGGTCACACACGCTGCCTTCGCAGCTCAGCGGAGAGCTGGAGGAGAGGCCAGCTGTGCGTACCAGCTGGGACTCCGGAGACAGTCTATGGTGAATGTCACTGGCATCCTCCAAGTTCCCCTCGAACACCAACGGAGCTTTGGCCTCTAGGGGAAGACAGAAACCCTGGTCTGAGATGCGTAAACCGCGCAACTGGTGGGTGTCTTGGGAGGAAGGGTTGAAAAGTTGTAATTCTTTTGTTTTTATTACACAACAAAAACATTTGATTAAAAAAAAACACGACAAATAATACCCCACTGAAGGCGTAATTACTCTTTAACATTAGGTCACACTTTGGAGGTATAATTACGTACAAAAAAAATCCTACCTGCGCCGCATACATGGGCCAGAACAGGGTCCAGTCTGGCGTGGTCATCGTGCAGGTACCGTGGCTGGTGGTAGCTGTGGGCCCTCTTGCTCTTCACCAGAAAGGACCTCGGCATAGTCGGTCTCTTTGGGACCAGTCCGAGTCTCGATGCGCTGCGTCAGTAGCGTTCTGTGATGAAATCCTCTCCCACCACACTGCCCTGACCTTATCTCTAGAAAGATTTTGAACACCATTGGTCGATAAGAGATCCTGGATTTTTGGCAGTCGATTACGCATGCGCAAAGCAAATGTATCGTTTACCAGGTGTCGCTGGGCAGGTGGCCAAAAAAAAAAAGACCACCGTGGCCGAAGGGTCTCTCGGTGGGTATATTATTTAAAACGGAAAAAACCCTAACCTTTCATTTATAGAAGAGGTGTCTAAATGAAATGTAGACCACTTTCTAACAGGACGCCTTCGCCTTAAATTTGGTGAATTCACCGAGATTAGACTCGCGCGCAGAGCCGCCCGGTTAAGATCGATGATGGGACTTAAATTAAAGTTTGTAAGTCATCTATCGGAAGAAACCTACGTCTAAGCCTATCTTAATAGGTATAAGTTAATACTTTTTACCAAAAAAAACACGTTCGAAACTCTACATACGTCTAAACCCGTCTAATCTGAGTGTGATTGGGAATTTGCACAATCAACGCAAATTCCCAGTTTCCACGGAGCAGCACGGTGCTGGTGGGAATAACGACCCGGCTGTCCCAGTAAGCGGATCCCTGCTGAGCCGGCGGGGGCTCCGCTACGTCGGCTCACCCCGGCTATTTAAACCGTGTTGTCGTGTATCATCAGAGCGGCTCCGTCGTGTAGCGCACCGGGGGGGAAACAAAACAAAACAAAAAAAAAGTTTTCACTTTCGCCCAGAAATCAGTAAACTCCAAATGAAAATCATTGCTAAGCTTGGAGGGGGTGTTCAAGGTTGGGCGAAAGCAAAGCGATATCGAGCCTTTTTTTTTTTTTGCTTATGTGAGAAAAGGTGTTGTTTGATGCACCTGTAACCGGTCCTGCAGGTGGAGATAGCCGCAGCAAGGCGGAACACATGGTCCATACTCACACTGTAGTTATCCGGGCTCTCGCTGAGCACGAGCACAAGCCTCGGCTTTCAAACTCGCATCCTGCTGAAATGTCGTTGTAGTAAAAGACCGATATGCGCACTTATTCTCATTAGCCATTTAGGTGCGCGCTCTCTCTCTCTCTCCCTCTCTGTCTGTCTGTCTGTCTCTACTTATGTAGCGTCTATAATAAAGCGGGGATTTTCAAAAATGAATGTTTTGTCACGTTACCAAGCCTAGTAAAAGAAAAAAAAGAAAAGAAGATAGTCCCCCACCCCACCTCCAGGCATCCTGTTACTGTCATGACACACAGAACCATCATTTGCTATGAGTAAACATTTTTTTTTTTTTTTTAAATTGAGCCGCACAACACTGTCATGTGAAATGTCCCTTTACAAGATGGTCAGATCCCCCCCCTAAAATAATCTCTGTACCCACCGACTCATCTGAGGCACGTACGAAATAAGTGATTCGTGCAGTCACGTGGCGAGATCATACCGAACTTTCCCTGTCCTGTCTGTGACATGTGTCTTTCTGACGTCATTTCAAGACGTACAGTCACCGCGAAAGAGAGCGCGCGCGAGAGAGAGAGAGAGAAGGGAGAGAGAGAGAGAGATCTGTGCTTTTTTTTATAGCTGACATGAAAATCCAATGTGGTCCTGTCTGACATAAGTCGAGGGGTCACAGAAGCCCTGTTTGATACTCACATCACATTTGACCTCAGATGATCCTGTTTCCATATGAGTACATGTATGCGTCAGTACCTGCTCTATTCTTCTCCGTTGTATGACAGTAACTGCAGTAATTCGGCGGGCTGTGTGGGTTATTTTGTTGTTGCTATCTGCAAAATAAGCTCGGTCCTGCCATGTGACATGGGGCAGAGGGGGAGAGCCACGCCGAAAAGCAGAACAAGCGTGACAATGCAGAAAAGCCCTGCGAGGTAACTCGCAACAGGAAATCAACCAGAGAATTGAGGAGACACTTTTATCAGTGCTGTGATAGTTACACCCCCCCCACACACACACACACGCGCACCCGGCCTTGATTCTCACTCTTCAGTCCTCACATCAAGTATGTGATTGAAATAGAAGCCAAGTCCCCTTGATACAGCGCATGAGGTTTCCCCGGTCTTCATCTTCTCGGAGGTGCAGGGGGCAGTTATGGAAATAAACACACACCTGGGCCTCTGACCGTGCAGCGCGGCCCTCGCTTCCGAGGCCCACGCCGCTGCAATGAGCCGGGGAGAACGTGAGTGTGTGAGTGACTGTCATGAGATTTATTTTTAACTGAGGTTATGGGTTTCACACCACATGCATGTGAAAGCTGAGTGTTCAAAGGTTCCAGCGAGTCTTATAATCGTCCTTCATTTAGCTGTTTTGATTAAATGTTGTTTTTTTGGGTTTTGTTTTTTTTCCAAATCCCTGATTGTTGCAAAATGACGCTGATGTCCCGTTGTTGAATTCTACAGTTAAGGATCGAGTCGATACCCATGATGTGAGGTAAACTCGAAGGTGTAGATAAAACTCTCAGCTGCAGTGTGTACAGATAAGGCAAACACTGGCCAGGATGGAAATGCATGTATTGATTTCTGCTGCGTTTTCTTGGGTGGGTGGGGGGGTGTCAAAAGTGAAGCGCATTTCACACGCTTTGCTGTTTGCTGTGAATTCAGATGACAAAGGCATGCGAATACAAAAATGGAAAAAGGCTGGGGAAGAAAAAAAAACGAGTTTTCACTGAGATTAATCCCACACCGTGATCCCATGTGAAAACCATGCAGTTGGTCAGCGAGCCGGGCCAGTACGTCTGCATCCTCCACATGTTGTGACAGCCCATCGAAAAACCACATACTGCTAGCTTATCCTCTCACAGGTTCCTCTGGCCCCAAAACTACACCCACACTGTGTGACACACACACACACACACACACACACACACACACACACACACACACACACACACACACACACACACACACACACACACACACACACAGTCTGGTTTCACTATCCTTGTGCGGACCCCTTATTGACTACATTTCCTAGCCCTTAACCCTAACACTACATGCCTAACCCTAACCTTAACCTAACCCTAATTCTAACCGTAACCCTAAAACCAAGTCCTAACCCTAAGATAGACGCTTTTCCTTGTGAGGACCTCTGAAATGTTCACACAAAGTAGGTGCTGTCAGGATTTGCTGTCCTAATGAGGACATTTGGTCCACACAAGGATAGCTAAACATGCACACACACACACACACACACACACACACACACACACACACACACACACACACACTCTCTCTCTCTCGCTCTCACACACACACATACATCCTCTCACTGTGTCTCACCCGGCTCTCTTTCTCTTTCTCTTTCTGTTAGTGGGATTTTAGTCGTGCATCCGTGTTCAACCACAGCCCCCTGGGAGCGACCAGCCCAGTCTGACCCACTCCTCAGCCGGCCCGACTGCAGCCACCAGATAGGGACTGAGTGGGAACATGAAGAATGATTTATTGAACACCCCTTAACCACAAGGCAGTTCTTCTTTCTTTCACACAGGAGGTTTATAACACCTTGTTTTTTCCCCTCTCTCTCTCTCTCTCTCTCTCTCTCTCTCTCTCTCTCTCTCTCTCTCTCTCTCTCTCTCTCTCTCTCTCTCTCTCTCTCTCTCAGCTATTCTCACTTCAAATCTTTCGTTCGGGGTCAGTAAAAAAAAAGGGGGGGTGTGGGGTTGCAGTATTTTGCACCAGTCAGTTTATTCATGCTCATTTTGTCTATCTAGTGAGTCCAAAGGATTTTTTTTTTAAATCATGTTCCCGGCTTGATGTAGGTTCTGTTATCTCTGACCTGGTTGGATTCTGAATGAAAGAAACCTTTTCCCTTCACTCCGGGACGCCGGGGCGTAATGTTTCATTCGGTTGCGTTTAAAAGACGTGCATTTAAGTCAGGATAAAGCGGCCGGTGGGAGCCGGCTTGTCTTTTGGTTGAGGATCGCAAGTGTAGTACCGCTCCCCAAAAATGAACCAAACGCCAAGCTGATTCTGAAGTGGTGCTTAGGCCACGGTGAAATGGTGTGATTTCCAGGAATGACGGCGAAAACCCTGACGGGAGCACATTGCTAAGGCCCACCGAACAACTCCTTGGGTATATGCCATAAACAGTCCATATATCACTGGTGTGGAGGCCCTCATCCATCACAGTGATCAACAGCTCAATCCTTGTTCACCAACTAGTCTGTTTCTGGTTGTAAATTTCACACACACCCCCTCCCCTCCTCTCCAAATACTCCAAATCTAGCAGGAGACATTGCTCTGCAGACGTGCAGAAACCCGCTCACTTGCTTCCTGGTCATTGTGTCTTTGTGCATTTCTGGGGGACCGGGACAGCCATTTGAACGGTTAAAGGTCAGCAGCCATATAGTTCAGCCTAAGTTTCCCCCCGAGTTTGCGGGACATAGGAGTGGTAAGTCGGTGCAGATTGTGTGTGATAGATTACCCCCCCTATGCGGACCTACAATATTTCCTGTTACAGAAATGACCTGATGTTAGAGACGTGTCCTCTGCCCTACTCTTGTTCCACGTTAGCATAAAATGTCATAACGACCTCCGTCCAGATTTCATCATCAGACTTTTTGTCTTCTGTGTATAAATACCTGTTGCTAAAAACGTTTCCTCACCTTGTAATGAAATGTTCCTCCACCTCAGTCCATGGTGAGCTGTTTGGCTTGGATTTCCACACCATGACAAGTGGGAGTTTCCTTTAATGATGTGCTGAAATCTGTTGTCTGGCATGACAAGATTTTCTTTTCTTTTTCTTTTATCTCACACTGTTGGCCGACTTCTTTCTGTTTCTGCATGAGGTGTAAAGGCGTCTCAGTTTTGGTGAAGATGAAAACGCATTCCCCTCTTCGTCTCAGTGTCATTCAGTGCTGTTTCTGATTTCTGTTTATCGTATATCTCCCTGTGTATTTTCACAGTTATCATTGCAGAGTTTCGTTTCAATCTTCTTTTGGTTTCACAGCACGGTGGCCCAGTGGTTAGCACTGTAGCCTCACAGCAAGAAGGTCCTGGGTTCGAACCCCAGGCCGCCCGGGGTCCTTTCTGTGTGGAGTTTGCATGTTCTCCCCATGTCTGTGTAGATTTCCTCCAGATGCTCCAGTTTCCTCCCACCATCAAAAAGACATGCATGTTAGGGTTAATACTCCTGTCTGTGCCCATGAGCAAGGCAATGGACAGAAGAACTGGAGTTGGTCTCCAGGTGCTGCAGCTGCCCACTGCTCCTAGCTACACAACTAGGATGGGTTAAATGCAGAGAACAAATTTCATCTGTATGCATGTACAAAATGACTAATAAAGAGTATTCTATTCCTATTCTATTCTATTCTATTCTATTAACTCAGCAGACATGTCATCTGCTCAGCCTGTTCACCCCCCCCCCCGTAAAACCCTATTGGGTAGACTCCAGTATCATATCAGTATTGTTTTAATAAAGAATTGATAACGCTGCAGTGTAGTGTTACCACAGACTTTCCTGCCATCAAGAGTGACTTTGCCGTTCTTATCGAGCATCAAAAACACCAGGGAGGGTTATTCTCTGTCCTGCTTCGACAAAAAGCGGATTTTGTCGGGAGCCTTTCATGCATTTCACTAAATTTACTGAACTGAAAGTACACGCGTTTTGCTTTTGGTTTTTTCTTGGAGGACAACGCATTTAAATGGTAATGTGATGCAACACTGAATGATACATACTGACGCCTTTTGATTGGGTTCATTTCTTTTGCATGAAGATCTTTCCCAGCATCTTGCTCTGAGTGCAAAAAAAATAAGTTCTTCGACACAGATACCATGCATGTAATATTGGCCTGACGGAGGATGCCGATATTACAATCAGTGCTTCTGAACTCATTCCTGACCCCCGTGACCTCTATGAATGACAGTGACCGCTCTGTATGGCATCATGCGAATGACGCTTACCGCTCATGTTAATCACAGCAGAGGAGTGTTTCACGATGCCCGTCAGCAGCATCCTTCTCTGGGAAAAGGAGGATCCACGTTGCGAGAGGGGTGTTGCCTCTTACTGACTGTAGCTGGTGTGCTAGGCTGTCAGACTACAGCATGATGACACTGAGCGAGGCCTGAGTAATGCTACTGACTTATAATCTGATTTATCCTATATAGGCATGTTCACAGTGATGAAATCCTAAGACGCTTCGCTCAGGGAACCGACCATGACCATTTTGGAGGTCTGGTCACCTCAGGAAGAAGAGAGAGTTTTTGCAGATTCTGATTCAGACTAGTGTGTGTAATTTTAAAAGAGGACCCACCTCATTTGTCAACTTCCCTTGGGTTGAAAAACTAAAAATCTGAGATTTGTTCATTATGACATCTTTAGCCCAACCCAAAAGCATTCTTTGGAACCGCTGAATTTTGTAACACAGAGGGATGACTTATCACTGCAGAGTTGAGGAAGCCCGCATGCCTGCAATGCTCGAACCACCCAAGAGTTGCAGAATAAGTGACTAACAGGAAGATAATACTGGCCGAGTGGTGTAACATGACTAAAATAGTATGTGAGGCAGCTGAACTGATTCTCTTCACATCGGGTATAATATTATCTATAGCCCATAAACCATGTTAAACTGTGCAGTAACAGGATGGGTAGCAGGAGAGAACTCTCCCCAGATGTGATATGTTACATATTGATGGCGAGGGGGCACACCGGTGATAAAGAAAAAAGACTCCTCTCCAACAATTTGGGCTCAGGCCTCAAGCATGGCAAGCATCTGTGGCTGCTGTTCCTTGTTGCTTACCCTGCCCGGTGAGGGTGGTAAAAATAAAAGGAAACTTTCTCCCAGGGATCTCAATAAAGTAGCCGAGGCCAGGAGACTCCTCTTTCTCCTTTGACTCTATTTGAGACATGGTTTACTGGTTGCATTAGATGCACTTGTCCAGCTGACGAGAAGGCCTGTCGGTTAAACCCTCCTGACCTGCACAGGAAAAAATATGCTAGGAAAAGTTGAAGAGTAGCACTCTTCGTTCCTTCCCCTGGGACTAGAGCAAGGTAACTAAAACCGCAATTGCTCTGGCCATGTTTGTTTTTGTTTTTTTGCAAATATTCACTCATTTTGAATTTGATGCCTGCAACACGTTCCAAAGAAGCTGGGACAGGGGCATGTTTACCACTGTGTTAAATCACCTTTCCTTTTAACAACACTCAAGAATCGTTTGGGAACTGAGGACACTAATTGTTGAAGCTTTGTAGGTGGAATTCTTTCCCATTCTTGCTTGATGTACGACTTCAGTTGCTCAACAGTTCGGGGTCTCCATTGTCGTATTTTGCGCTTCATATTGCGCCACACATTTTCAATGGGAGACAGGTCTGGACTGCAGGCAGGCCAGTCTAGTACCCGCACTCTTACTATGAAGCCACGCTGGTGTAACACGTGCAGAATGTGGCTTGGCGTTGTCTTGCTGAAATAAGCAGGGATGTCCCTGAAAAAGACGTTGCTTGGATGGCAGCATATGTTGCTCCAAAACCTGTATGTACCTTTCAGCATTAATGGTGCCTTCACAGATGTGCAAGTTACCCAAGTTACCATCACAGATGCTGGCTTTTGGACTTTGCGCTGATAATAATCTGGATGGTCCTCTTCCTCTTTAGCCCGGAGGACACGACGTCCATGATTTCCAAAAACAATTTTAAATGTGGACTCGTCAGACCACAGCACACTGACTTTTCCACTTTGTGTCAGTCCATCTCAGATGAGCTCTGGCTCAGAGAAGCCGGCGGCGTTTCTGGGTGTTGTTGATATCTGGCTTTCGCTTTGCATGGGAGAGTTTTAATTTGCACTTGTAGATGTAGCGAAGAACTGTGTTAACTGACGATGGTTTTCCCAAGTGTTCCTGAGCCCACGTGGTAATATCCTTTACAGAATGGTGTCGGTTTTTAATGCAGTGCCGCCTGAGGGGTCGAAGGTCACGGGCATTCAATGTTGGTTTTCGGCCTTGCTGCTTACGTGTAGAGATTTCTCCGGATGCTCTGAATCTTTTGATGATATTATGGACTGGAGATGATGAAATCCCTAAATTCCTTGCAATTGTATGTTGAGAAACGTTGTTCTTAAACTGTTGGATTATTTGCTCACGCAGTTGTTCACAAAGTAGTGAACCGCGCCCCATCCTTGCTTGTGAACGACTGACCCTTTTGGGGGGGGGGATGCTCCTTTTATACCCAATCATGACACTCACCTGTTTCCAATTAACCTGTTCACCTGTGGAATGTTTCAAACAGGTGTTTTTTCAGCATTCCTCAACTTTCCCAGTCTTTTGTTGCCCCTGTCCCAGCTTCTTTGGAACGTGTTGCAGGCATCAAATTCAAAATGAATGAATATTTGCAAAAAACAATAAAGTTTATCAGTTTGAACATTAAATATCTTGTCTTTGTAGTGTATTCAATTGAATATAGGTCGAAAAGGATTTGCAAATCATTGTATTCTGTTTTTATTCACGTTTTACACAACGTCGCAACTTCATTGGAATTGGGGTTTGTATTCTACATTACTGTGCTCTGTGTGTAATCTATGATGTTACATTATAATTCTGTTGCTTTCGTGTATTCTGTGCATTCAACATCTATATCGCATGTCTATCCATCCTGAAAGAGGGATCCCTCCTCTGTTACTCTTCCTGAGGTTTCTCCCATATTTTTCCTGATAAGGTTTTTCATATGGAGTTTTTCCTCATTTGTGTCTAGAGTCCAAGGATAGAGAGTGTTGTTTATTGTCACATATTGTATCGATTGTGAAGCCATTCGGGACTACCTTGTGATTTTGGGATATACAAATAAACTTGATTTGACTTGACGTGTTATAAGCCAAGAAATAAGCACAAACACATTTTCGGTCTGGGCCGGCTCAGTAATTTGTCGGGTGCTCCTTCCCAAACACCTCCTCTGTCTGGCTACACATGTCGTACAGCATCTGGTAACATCCATGAGAGATTTAAGTATAATGAAATAACACTTAAGCGGACTGCTTTCCCTAAGGACAAATCAATATCCAACGCAAGACTCGGGACAATTGGTGCACTTGGTCATTGCTGCCCCCTCTTGGTTTTCACGGCAGCTCGTTCCTCCGCCCCAGTAGAGGGCGCTACTCAGGCCCATTGGGAGACAGCAAACTATATTGCAGCGTCAGGATTCCGGTGAAGAGAACTTCTGAATCGGCAGGGAAGAAAGGGAGATTTACCGTCAAAATGGTCAGTTATTCAAGAAATATGCATTTTATTCAGCTTAGACACTACCTTACCGGTGTATGTTGGTAGCACAAAAGCGTCTGTAGCGGTTCTATTGTCAGATGATGTCGGATTTTGGTAGCATTTCGTTTCGCCGGTATGGCCGAAAGACTACGTTCCAGCGTGGCGCTATGGCGGATGAAACTGCTCCTGCCATCATGTCTGCAACTTGAGAGTGATTTACTGTTTTCAGAAACAAAGTAATACGACAGCAAACCGTCATGTCACTCAAGTTCCAACAACAGTGAGCTTTTGAAATGTGATTGTTTCGTGAATTAGTCTCTGGTAGGATAACGGTGGTATTAGGCCCTATTTTCTTCACAGAGGATGTAAAGATACTCTTGTCTTTCGCAGGGTTTTGTCAAAGTAGTGAAGAGTAAAGCCTACTTCAAGAGGTACCAGGTGAAATTCAGGAGGAGGAGAGGTAAATGGACACATAAATGCCTCTCCAGATGGGAACTTTATTGCAGATGCACGATTCTTCTTTCTTTTTTTCAATTTGTCTCTGAAATGTTCCAAGTGCTTGAAACCATAGCTAGTGTCATTTGCATTCAATCGAATGTATTTTGTTTTTGACAGAGGGGAAAACTGACTACTTTGCACGCAAGCGCCTGGTCATCCAAGACAAGAACAAGTATAACACACCCAAGTACCGGATGATTGTCAGGTTCTCCAACAGGGATATATGTTGCCAGGTTAGTGACTGATTGAATTGGTAAATGAGTGAGTTTCACTGTGATCACATTGAAAGGTTTGGAAAAGCTGTACTCATCATCTTCTGTGTCTTTGTTCCAGATTGCCTATGCAAAGATTGAGGGAGACCACATAGTGTGTGCTGCTTATTCCCACGAGTTGCCAAAGTATGGTATTGCTGTAGGCCTAACAAACTACGCGGCGGCCTACTGCACAGGCTTGCTACTGGCACGCAGGGTGAGAGTTCACACATGAAAACAGCAAATTCTAGCACTTACCTGCCCTTTGACATGCCAGCCACCATGTACATATTACCCTTATGAACTGGGATGATCAACATTATGGTGATTGCAGTGCAGATATTAACGCTAAGCATTTGCAAATGTTTCAGTAAGAATACAATAAAGTTTGGCAATCACAAAATTAAAAATCAGATTTTTTTCTAATGGTAATATGTATGTACAATTCAAACATACTGTTAAGTTGTATTCAGTGAAAATGCATTTTTTCAAGGTAGATACTTGAATTGGTATAGTTATGAAAAAATGTCTATTTAGATATTAACATTCACAGCTATTGAACAAAGAAGTGTACAATCCAAATTCGATCTGTAAATGGTGGCTGGTCAAAAAATTGAATCTATATATTCCTACATTAAGACTGATGAGACTTTTTTTTTATTATTTCAATCTATTCAGTCTGTTAAAGAGTTTATAATTCACTTTTGTACTAATCACAATCCCACATAATAAGGAAGAGTACCACGTTTTTGCTTTTTTTTGGGGGGGAAATAATGCACAATGTTGATTTTTAAGGTATTTCTCAGGTCATCCATCTATCTAAACCACTCCTCTGTTTCTCCTCTCCTGCTCTATTTGTAGCTGCTGAATAAGTTTGGTCTGGACCAGGTGTATGAGGGCCAGGTGGAGGTGACTGGGGATGAGTTCAATGTAGAAAGTATTGATGGGCAGCCAGGGGCCTTCACCTGTTACCTTGATGCAGGCCTGGCCAGAACCACCACAGGAAACAAGGTGTTTGGAGCACTGAAGGGGGCAGTTGACGGGGGTCTCGCAATTCCTCATAGGTTTGTAATAAATCGTGTAGAAGCCATACAAGATTTTATCTGAATATCTAATAGTCAAAGAACGTGAGAATCGGCAACAGTGTGTGCTGTGTCCTGCTGCCCATGTGAGCTATGCTTTGCTTTCCGTTTACATTTTCCTGTTATGACTATTTTATGAAGTCGAAAACTCAATAACATGAATCCAAACTTTTTTCTTTTCAGGGATGCAAACTTGTCACCCTTCAGGGAAAATCAAAATAGGTCATTTGTGTAGATCCGATGGGTTTTTGAAAATGTGGGGGGGGGATCTGTGAGGACAGTCAAGGAGAATGAAATAAGAATCATGCCTTCTGAGTTGTCAAAAAAAAAAATCCTGGCTTGGTACGTGCAATGCGGGGGGGGGGGTCAATTTTTGACTGTTTGCATGCCTTAAAGTAAGATCTCATACAGTTTTGATAACCTTAATTGGCTTACATGATGATAACATCAGACTTGGGACTGTTTGTTAAGCTGATAAGGTTGCGTTGTTTTAACAAACACTAGCCATCACAATTGGGATGTAGCGTTAGGTGTTAACATTATTTGCTTGGAGTCTAACGTTAACTAGTGTACTTGTTACTCCAAATTCCACTTGTAAAACGTTACTGCCGTTCAGGCTCAGGGACTACTCGTTTAATGTTACGGTTACCATTTTGCTGGCGATTACGACATAGTTTGAGCTCCTCAGCCAAAGTGCCAACTTAACGCTAACGTTAGCCCCTGACGATTCCATTTTCTTTATGCTAAGATAATATTAGAGAGGCTAATGCTGTCATAACCATGACATAATTAAACATTTTGCTTTTGGCCTTGTTTTGGAACATGACACTTAATTCATGAGACAACGGTGTAGACATTTAGCTAAAATGGACCCATGTTACTTAGGATATATTTAAAAGGAATGCTTGTTACAGTAGCCTAATTATGTTGCCTGAGAAGGGGGCAAATGCAAAACTCACTAAAAATGACAGAAGCCGAATTGAAATTACCCTGATCGTTTTTCTTTTAGTTGTATTGGTTGTGAAATCAATTTCTAAACGTCATATCTAAGCCCTGTCTTTTAATTGACTAAACAGCAGTTGCAATAGCTGCAAAGAGCAAAATCCACAGTAATTTTTACTAGCTACCTCCCACCACACACACACACAACATTCAGTTTATATAGCAATGTCATAATGGCAAAATTGTGAATAAATGCAAGATGGGTGGAAACGGTTGTAACAATTTACTTTAACTGCGGTATGTGAATTGAATGTTCATTATCTGGATCCATTTCAGAATGAGAGAATTAGGGGGGAGCGAGGGACTGCTGGTAAAGCAGATTGAGGCAGGTGTGAGATGCAAGTGGAGCTGAAGCTGGCTGAAGCTTGAGGCAGCTATGGACATTAAGGATGCAGCACACGCGTTTCCATTGTCAGATTTTTTTAGGAAGTTTGCACACCAGGACAAATTTAGTGTTAAAGCTATCAACTACGGTAGTGAGGGCTCACATGCCCTTTTGGCTCACTGTCAAACAGAGTGCCCTGAACTGATGTCCCCCTTACATTACTTTCATAGCAGTAAGATTACATTGATTCTAGGGTGAGTTTTTCCCTATATTCTCATGCTGAAATCGACTGTAAATCCACATTTTAAAGCTGATATTTAAAAAAGAAAAATTGACATCTTTGATAACTTCTCACCCCTGATAACTTTGCATCCCTGCTTTTATTCAGTTTGTGCCTTACTAATTCACTTTAGACAAACAAGGGGCAAAGATGGCACTATGGGGAAAAAGTAAATGTCTGATGTGCTGGATGTAAAGGGAAGCTCATAGGAGTGTTACTGAGGATATTTTCTTTCTCACAATTGACTGCACTTCAGCTTTTGAGCAAAATAACGCTTTGAAGTTGTGCAATGTGCATGCTTGGCGCTTTGTCTATCAAACTACCTAATGAAATGTCACATTATCTCAGAAATCGGAACACTGCTGAAAAGTACATTTATTTATCTTTGTATTGCTATTGCTTAATCTTTAACCAGTTTCTTAAGTCTGTTAATTTTTTTTGTTGGATCTTTGCTTCTTTATGATGTTACCAAACTTGCTGAGCAAAATGTTGTTGGTCCTTCATTTGCAACGGCTGATGTTTACTGTCCTTTCAAGACGGGGCTGAGGGAAGCAAAGCAAACCAAAGTATACTTTTTAAGTGCTTTTCCTGTGTGCTTAAAGCCAGTCTTGATATATAGTTGGCGTCACATTCAGTACCCCATGTTTCCCATACATCATTATCTGTGACTGCCAACTACAACATCAGGACACCACACCACAAAATACACATAATAGCCCCTATTGCTCTCACACCACATTACTGGCGTGTGACCTGCTTGACTGTGTCATCCGTTCACCCAACCCTGCCCAGATGCCAAATAACTTTTAAGTTTTTTACAGTAAATGTGACAACAGAACAAGCTTTAATTTCCAGTTCACCAAACTTTCAGGTAGCCATTACCACAATGGTCAAAACTTTGATGCTCTCCTGTATTTGTGACTATAGAACAACTTTGTAAGGGATAAAGGGCTTGAAATGGTGTAGGAGCTAATGAAAGGGAGAGAGATGGAGACCGGGAATGTTTCCGAAATTCCACATCTGGCATATTGGCACTCGCTGTTCTCATTGTGACTTGAATGCAGTTGTCAGACCCTAAACCATCTCTGCTCTTTTGTCCAGTTTGAAGCGCTTCCCTGGTTATGATCCAGAGAGTAAGGAGTTCAACGCGGAGTTGCATCGAAAGCACATTATGGGCATGAATGTCTCAGACTACATGTCTTACCTGATGGAGGACGATGAGGAGGCCTACAAGAGACAATTCTCCCGCTTCATCAAGAATGGTGTAACGCCAGACACGGTAAGATCAGACCCATTCATGAAAATAGACAACTGCTAATTTTATTTTTGCATAGGGTAAATCACATATCATTTGTTCTTTATATTCTAAATTATTTACTCATCAATCTGTTTCAAAGAAATGTGGAGTGTATACACTTAATCCACTTTTTGGGGTTGAGGTCTGCTTCTTAATGATGATTACGAAACATGCTGAGCAAAATGTAGTTGGTCCTTCATTTGCACTGGCTGATGTTTACTGTCCTTTCAAGACGGGGCTGAGAGAAGCAATACATTTTGACGGGAATGTCTGACAACTCTCAGGTATCTCATTACTGACCAGTCATCTTTGTCCAATTCAGGTAGAGGAGATGTACAAAAAGGCGCATGCTGCCATCAGAGCAAATCCCATACATGAAAAGAAACCCAAAAAAGAAGTCAAAAAGAAGAGGTGGGTTTTAATAACTTCCATGTTCTTATCGCTCTTTTATTCATTCATATATGTTGAAAACGAGTGAGTGAATGTCAGACCAAACTGAAACAAACTGGGGCCCCCCCACAGTTTTACCTGGCCATATTTGGAGTTCTATTTTTTTTTTTTTTTTTTTTTGCGTTTTCTTGTTGCCTCTGAGAAAACTATTCACAATCCATTTGAGTACTATCTTCCCCGATCGCTCTGCTTCGCACGAGGGAAGGAAATGTACCGATGCAATCTCTCTGGTGCATAGACAACCACTACAAGTATACTACAGACCTGTGGGAAACACTGAAAGATACCTTTTGAGGCGCACCACAGCTCAAGATGACAATGTTATATACGTATGATACAATTAGGTTGTTCAAACCTTCGTACAGTTTCCTCATGGGGACATGGTTGATATTAACTTATTAAAGATCAGCTAATGTGGACTGGTAGGGAAAGAACTTCATCTACCCTTATGTCAAATCAATGAATGGCTGTGTTGGGAACATCAATGCTAGGTGAATGGATCATGTCCCTCTTGTGGTGCGCTGAATGTTAATGCACGCTTTGTTCGGTTTTTGGGCAGGTGGAACCGCGCCAAGTTATCTCTGGCACAGAGAAAGGACCGCGTTGCCCAGAAAAAGGCCAGTTTTCTACGAGCGCAAGAACAAGAGGCAGGGGATGGTTAGAGACACAGCCATCCCCCTCCCTCAAAGATGCACAACACCACGTCATCCAAATAAATTTATTACAAACGCAAACCTTTTTGTCTCTTCTTTTTTTAAATTGGGGTTGTTAAATGGCTTGTAGTTGTTTTGTTTTTTTTTTTTTGTGGCTCTGTGAAGGTGGAGAAAGCTGGTCCTTTTAGTCCAATTTCTTAGACAGACAAAAGCAAACTCTTCATTTTTCTACCCACTTGTTTAAGATTGGGCAAAGATATGAAATGATTAACTGAATCGCTTGCCTTTGAAAGACCAATGAATAAACTCTAGCATACAGGTTCCAAACAGTACGGTCATTTGTTCGCCAATGACAAACGGCAGGAGGAACTGCAATGAAATGGTAGGTTTTATTGTGCAAAATCATGCTGGTTTCACTGAAAAGGTAAACATTGTTACAATATTGCAGATTTAACAGCAATGACTAATCTTGAATTTCTAACCCACATGCTTTTGGGTTTTGTCAGTTTTTGAATGTGTTCTTAGATTTAGCTCGGTAACATTTCAAGTGGGTTAACAGCTAAGGGTGTGTAGGTATTCACAACTACAGACTGTTCAATGCAATCACAGTTGACATTACTTGAGCAACTTCCAGAAGGAGTTGTGGGTAATCTTGACAGCATTCAAATGTGTGGGACCTCAATTCATCTATAAGTGCTAAGTCTATACCTTCATCAACGGTAAACATTCAGCAAGGCTATTTCCAGCATTATCTCTTGTTTATGGCACCATTAGGCAGTAATTAAATAAGTAGGTGAGTCACTACAAATGTGCTGCTTCTAGTGTGAGAAGTAGAACTAGGATCTTCACAAAACAGGATTTTTGTTAAACGTTTTCTCTATCATTTGATGTAGCATTGTCAATTTCATCAAAAAATGTACAGCACAATCGTTTATAAAGACCGAAGAAAACTTGCCTATGGAATACTGAATTGGACTCGCATTATCTGTTTCAAAGTTTTAGTAGTTTTTCACTTCATATTGTGATCGAACAGTGCATTTTGTTTATATTTTAGGCTGGTGGGTCATACAACTAAAATCCTGGATTCAACTTCCTCGATCCCCAAACAGAATGAACTAAATTGATGCTGGTGCGCATCAATTTAAAGGTCACATGTCATTTACTGGTCAGATGTCTCAATTCTTGTGACTAAAAACTATTCTTTTTTTTTTCTTCCAGCATTGTTACCTACTTAGTTATGTGAAATGATTAAAAATTGTGGAAACTTCAATGACCTCCCATCACGAATCCTTGGTGTGTGAGATCTGCCTCCACAGCAGAGCCTTGAGGTTGTTGAGGATGAGCGAGTGCTCCATGTTCATCTGTCCAGCATTGCCTTTGAGGGACATGCACGCATACAATTGCCTTTCAAGCTCCTCCTTAAGTTCTGACGGTGCCCCCCGCAGTAGGTAGTCCTTCAGTGCACTGCACGCCTTGGACAAGTTCGGCTGGATAGGGTCCTCCCTGCACCTTTTCTCTGTCATGTCACATGATGTCTGGCAGTCCGCCCCATACAAACAGTCTGAATCTGTCTCACATCTAAGCGCTCGCATAGTGCGTCGGAACTCGTTCTCGGGCACCACTGCGCGGGTGTCGGTGAGCCGGAGTTCATGGCGATCTGTGTAGCCGAAGTGTGACGCGGCAAGGTCACAGATGAGGAAGCTGCCGTAGGTGCCGTGGAAGATGTCTTCCACTAGCTCCAGCAGGCCCATAGAAATCTTGGCTTTGCGAGGCCAGGAGGGGGTGAACCACTGGTCCAGGGTGCGTTGCATCCCGGTGGGGACCCAGGCCACCAGCGGCCAGGGTAAGGACAATCCATACAAAGGTCCGTAAGGGACGCGCTCCGTCATGTACAAGTCTCCACAGTATCCCAGAAGACGAGGGGTGTGTCCACGGTCTTGAAGCAGCAAGCCCAGCAAGACCTCAAAAAACAGCAATCACATCAATCTAAACATTTGTGTGACCAAAGAGCTAGAACAGAATTAATTTGATATTAGTCATTCTAGTTTCTTGTTTGCAGATTTCCTTGAGAGGGTGCAGGAGATAATGGGTAAGGTTCCTCCTCTATAAATGCAAATAAAAGATTTTGCAGAATGGGAGCAATCTGTTTGGATAGTTGTTTAAGCTGCAATCATGAACATTGTCCTTTTCTTTTCTTTTTTTTTGTTTAACTTACTGACATGGCAGTATTGGTCAGCATCTTCCACATCACCAAAATAAAAAGAACATGGCTGGACCTGGGTTTTAGCTATTGATGATGTAGTATGTCTTGGTGAAGCTCTTGTGTGAGCTCTGTCTGCCTTATCTGCTTGTAAGAAACTTCATTCAAACTCCTTGCTACCCTCCTCATTCTGCAGCATTAGGCTGCTAGGGTGGTGTGAAACGCCTAGCACCTGATCAGCTTTCCTGGGAAAGTCCCACCAGACATCCATTTCACTTGTTATCCAAACCGCTTATCCTACACAGGGTCGTGGGGATGCTGGAGCCTATCCCAGCAGTCATTGGATGGCAGGCGGGGAGACACCCTGGACAGGCCACCAGGCCATCACCGGGCCAACACACACACACACACACACACACACACACACACACACACACACACACACACACACACACACACACACACACACACACACACACACACCTAGGGACAATTTAGTACAGCCGATTCATCTGACCTACATGTCTCGTGTCTTTGAACTGTGGGAGGAAACCGGAGCCCCCGGAGGAAACCCATGCAGACACTGGGAGAACATGCAAACTCCACACAGAGGACGACCCGGGACGACTCCCCAAGGTTGGATTACCCGGGGCTCAAACCCAGGACCTTCTTGCTGTGAGACAACCGCGCTAACCACTGCGCCACTGTGCCTCCTCATTCTGCAGCATTAGGCTGCGGGGTGGTGTAAAATGCTAAGCACCTGATCAGCTTTCCCGGGAAAGTCCCACCAGACAGCAACCATTAAAATGAGCTACAACAAAGCCATTCACGCTTAAGGATATTCCTAGAGGACCTTCTGTCTTAAATACAGCGACAAAAGAAAGTATCAAAGAGAATATTTTGTTTGCATGTAAATCTTAATAATTGCGGCTTTAAAATTGTTTATTCATTGTGTGACTGGTACACTGTACCTCATCCACCTGGAGGAGGGCCCAGGTAGAGCGGGCTTCCGGCAGCGACACCCGTCCATCCTTGTTTCCATCAGCGACGAAGAGGATCTGGCTGACCAGACTGCCAAGGTTAGCTTGCTCTCCCAGTTTGGACTAAGGATAGGTGGGTTGAAGGAGAAAAATAGAGGTGTTGAGAGGGAGGAGGAACGGGAGGAGTGATAAGACACTTACTTTTTTCATTCCTAAAATGTTTTAATTCCAGTTTGACTGTCATCAGCGTCATTCTGACACGAGGGTGACGACAGCCACCCTCTTCCTGCTTTCCACACACACACGGGCCAAGGTTCACTCGTTTTTTCCCCCCGGGCTCTATGACTCTCTTGCTTTGCTTTCTTTGAACTACTGATGTGTGAATGTTCAAGTTTAGAGTAATTTTTAAGACTCGCCTATGGAAAAATGAACAGGAAAATTATTTTCCATGAAGTTTACCGGCAGGCAATAAAGGTCAGCATTTTCCCGACACATTTAATGAGATCTATGTGAGCAACTAGCCAAGTAAAATTTCTAATATGTATAAATCCAACTTCTGAAACGGTTTTTTTTCCCCCTTTGGAGTTTTCCCTCTTTTTCTCTCCAATTGTACTTGGCCAATTACCCCGCTCTTCCAAGCCATCCCGGTCGCTGCTCCACCCCCTCTGCCGATCCGGGGAGGGCTGCAGACTACCACATGCATCCTCCGATACATGTGGACTTGCCAGCTGCTTCTTTTCACCTGACAGTGAGGAGTTTCACCAGAGCGATGTAGCGCATGGGAGGATCACGCTATTTCCCCCCACCCCCAGTTCCCCCTCCCCCCCAAACAGGCCCCTCGCCGGCCAGAGGAGGCGCTAGTGCAGTGACCAGGACACATACCCACATCCGGCTTCCCACCTGCAGACACGGCCAATTGTGTCTGTAGGGACGTCCGACCAAGCCGGAGGTAACACGGGGATTTGAACTGGTGATCCCCGTGTTGGTAGGCAACGTAATAGACCGCTATGCTACCCGGGCGCCCATGAAACTGGTTTTAATTACATTGTGGCAAAATATGGATGAAACAAAGTCCTCAGCCAACATGGACACCTGCTTTCTTTTAAGCTAATATAGGCTCTTTAGGCTGTTGCGCAAACACATACCTTCCCTCAGTTTGAAGACCATAGCCCCCCCTCATTCATGTCCTGGGACATCTATTTCATAATATCTGAACAAAAAATTTTTTTATTTTTTTTTTGGCGAGAGAATCTCTTTTATCCGCTGTGCCATACCTTGAGATGGTTGAAGACCATCTCTCTGAACTTCTCCACAGATGTGCCTCTGGTGGGCTTGTCAAAGGCAGGGGCTTCTTTTCGTGGCTCCGGTTCCTCACCCAGCTCATAGTGCAGAACTTCCCCAAGTGTACAGCGGATGATCCCGTCAAAGTCACCCCAGCTTCCTGTGTACACCTAGGTGGTGATGGAATGACGAACAAAGCAAGGTTTAGCATGCTCAAAGTAACAAAATATCACAGCTTTTAACCTCCAAACATGCACATAGGAGCAATAACCGCTAACATTGGTAGCTATCAGTCTTTTGGGGTTATAACAGTCCATTAAGTCTGACATATGTAATGATGATTGTTCATGTCTGAAACATGTATTTGTGAAAGAAATGTTCAAACTTATTTCGAAGCATCCCTCGAATATAAAAAAAAAATTTTCTCCCACCTGGTTATTAGGCAGAGTGGAGAGGCATCTGCTAATATACAGAGTGTCTTTGTCACACAGACTACTGCAGGCTGAGCCATCAATGATTCCCCTCCTGTATTTATCACACTGAGATAGATAGATAGGTAGATAGACACAGACAGACAGACAGACAGACAGACAGACAGACAGACAGACAGACAGACAGACAGACAGATATATATATATATATAGATAGAGGAAAAACACTTGTTTGGTTTCTCTCTCTCTCTCTGCAACAAAATTAATGAACATTCTGCTAAGCCCTTTACTTGATGTAATACTATAGGCTGAACACAAGGTGGCGGTATTAACAAAAGTCAAACTTTAGTTGAAGTACTCAGAGCACACTACAGCCTTTGTTTGATTCAAGTATCGCTCTTCCAAAGATTTCCAAAGCACTTTGGGGTAGCAACCACATCTGAGGTCTGGAGGTTGACATGTGCGGACGGAACATTCTCTATGGTGCTCTTCTGAGGTCAGTCACACAAAAGAGGTTTCACAGACCATTAATACACTTATCTTAGAAATCCAGGACAAAAACATGATTTTTCTTCCCTTCAAGTCCAAATTAAGATTCGGAATATGACATAAAAATCTGTCAGGATTGTCAGGGAGGAAGAAAATAAGATGAGAATGTCAAGTACAATGAAGACAGGGTCAAATGATGGCCAAGTGTCATTGTGAGAGCAATTCATATTTGATGTTTGCTTGCTTTTAATCTTTCACCATGTGTGACCTATACCATCCATCCATCCATTATCCAAACCGCTTTATCCTGCTCCCAGGGTCGCAGGGATGCTGGAGCCTATCCCAGCAGTCACTGGGCAGCAGGCGGGGAGACACCCTGGACAGGCCGCCAGGCCATCACAGGGCCGACCATGTTTAACTTTATTTTACATTGCTTAGATATATGCTAAATGTCCATGCGTAACAGAACAAAGGTAGTCTCGTAAAGTGTCTTCTCCAGGTGCACAAAGGCCTACTGTTAACTGTTGGTAGATAGCAGAGGAATGTATGGAAGTCTGCACACACTAATTGGAGAAATGGCCTTGGTGGGATGTGAGCTGCAATACATGAGATAAGGAGGGGAAGAACAAACAACTGCCCTGTAACAGAGACTGCACTGTACTGTACTGATTGGCGCGCATTCAAGCATCTAGGCTTGAGTGTGTCTGCTCGTGAACATATATTATTAAAGTGTGACAATACTTTATGAGATTTTTGTCCTGCTCCTCATTTAATGTCAGAGTGGAATTAAATAACTGCCATGACAGTCACTCACGATGGAGTTCTTGCACTCGTGTCCTCTGCACAGCTCTGTGTAGGTAGAGTACTGCACGTAGAGCACCCAGCTCCCTACCAACACAGTCAGCCAGGTCAGGAACAGGTACTTCACCCGCACAAACGAGATCCGAGCCTGTAAAGAGCAAGTAGGCAGCATAAAATAAACAGAACGAGAGGAAAAGTGATGAATTTGATGAGAAGTGGTACAATTTAAGTCCGGGTTGTGTGCACTTTGAGAACAGAGGGTAAATCTCATCAAAGCTGGCAAACAGGCTAATATATTTTCTCCCTTAATGGGAATGGCTTGGATCCCTTCAGCACTGACTTTCCATCTTGCTCGGTCTACTATGTAATGCTGCAAATGGTCCCGTTTCATCCCTGGGCTTGTCTGGTGCATAGGTTATATGTCTCTTTCAAATCACGGTATTTCTGCGAGTTCGATTTCAGAGCAGGTGTCGGTTATCAGCATGTCACACATGTAAACGGTGCAACAACAGAGAGTATAAGAACTGCACACTTAACCAGAAAACTGGCTGGCGGTTTCTAATCAGCCCAAATTGCAGCCCAGTAATAGGTTACCATGGTGACAGCATAGCGGGTGTCTCATAACAAGGTATTGACTGGCTGACCGGTCACCATCCCCAACAATGGCCCTTTGAGCTAGGAACACTCATTCCTGAGATGAAACACTGGTTTCAGTTATTCCAATGCGACATGTCACAAGCTGCATTAAATAAATTTGGTTACAGAATGTCACAGGATTCACACATCACATGCCTTACACGGGGCCTATGCACAGGCCACCACAACTCCACCCCTATGCTCTGAACCCCATTATTTCCTATGGCTTATGCCACGCAGGAACAGACTTCAAATCCATGCAAATTTGCTCATGTGCAGTGCAACAAGTAGCCAATAGTGGGTTTGCATGTTCAGTGTAAAAGCACCTTTGTTGCTTTGCATTCTATGTGAGGTCCTGTTGTGCCTGTGTCATGTGTGCAAGTACACACAGGATACAGCCCTAAGGCATATCTAAAACAGCAAAGTCAAAAGGTGGATGGGAACCAGTCGAACAGATGCAAGGCATGATCCGAGTCTGAGGGTGTGAACCTGTGTATGGGAGTTCACAGGGAGAAAACACGGGTTTTGAGTGACTGAGGTAAACCCCTCCGTGTTAATTACTGATAACTCTCGGTACAACTGCCAGCAGAGCAAATTTCTCTATTGATATCCGAGACTAAATAGTGATTTAAGCTAGATTTGTGAAAATGTGACAAGAACAGCTCATACACCATGTCGAGGCCCTGTGGTGTACCTGAAGAGTCAGCTGCTGTTAGCAAATCTGACCAAAATACAAACACTGTGAGGGAAGCATCAGGACAAAAAGCCTTTGACATTGATACCCGCTAATCGGGCCTGATCTAGATCGCAGCTCAGGATCCTGCTGTTTTGGGTCCTCACACATGCACATGTACATGCACATGTACATGTACATATGTGTGCACATACGCGCACACACACACACACACACACACACACACACACACCTTATATCCATGTCTTGTATTGCACACAGAAGAATGTCGACAGGTGAAAATATCACCTCAATTTTGCTTCAGTTGTTTGTAATTTGTCATAAAGTCTAATGGTGTGATTTATTCGTGGCTTTTGAGTATCAAAAAGCTCCACAAATAGAACAGGGGTGGGGGGGCGGAGGGGTTTGAGGAAGTTTGTTGATACATTTATGGAATGCATCGCCACTGTAAACCAACACTGAAGCTGTGGCAAAGGCAAGGGAAGTAGGGGGGGAAAATTATATGCTTCACTGGTGACAGAGAGGCATTTCTTCTCAACACTAATCCAGTAGTTTTGGATTAGGTCTTTGAAAAATGAAGTCCAAACTACAGCTGTAGTCACGGTAGAGCAGACTGGCCTTCTAGTGTGCAATATCCCGGCGAGATCAACAAACAGACAGAGAGATCTTAAGGAAGTCGACTGAACCTTGACTGAAGGCATCGGGGGTGTACAAATCCAGCATCCACCGACCTGACCCATTCAGCCTCTATGTTTTTGGTATGTGCTTTAAACAGTTGCGATGGTAAGATAAACGCCGCATGTCACGGGTTTGAGAGTATCACATGCACATTGTGTACATGCATGCGTTTATATACCATGAAATCTGTTTTCTTTTTTTTGCGGGGGGGGGGGCAGCTTTGTAAGCCTCCGTTTTAAATAACCACTTTTTGCTTCGTACTTTTCAATGTGCCCCAACCTGTCATTGTACAGCATATGAATACATGAAAACACATGTTTTCTAAACTTGGAGAAGTGAAACCAGTGAAACCAGAACAGTGAACGCTGCCATTTCCTTCTGTTTGCTTTGAAGTCAATATTTGATGCCTGCCTCAGGTAAACATAAACTCTTCAACCGAAATGCTTCAAAGTACTCTATAGTTTATCTAACCCAAAGAGCAGCAGAAAAAGGCAACAAACCTCCATGTTTGACCACAGTATCAAAAAGAGACCCAGTTCTGCAAAGCAGCAGCACCAAAGACATACTTACACATCAACTGAAATAAGCTTAAGAATGTCTGTTTTGTTTTGTTTTTTTAGTCTCAGATAGCCCTAATAAGCTTGTTATTGAATGATTATATGAAGAAAGCTTTCAGGTAGAGGGTCAGTAGCTGTGCAGTGCTGTCCAATACACTAAATATGTAGTTTATGTGAAGATTTGGAGGTCTCTGCTAGAAGTCCTATCCCAGAAACTAGAAATCCTATCCTGTGACAAAACTGCGACACCCTGCCAATGTGAGCACATTTTACTATGTGAAATAAAATACCTGGCCTGCCAACAACAAGTATTGTCATCACTTTGGGTGTCAGATATAAACTGAAATTATTTTGATAAGTTCGTCTCATAGGCCTAAATATAAAAGCAGAAAGTGGTAAGATTGCAGGCTCAGTAGGCTAAATGCAAAGTACCAAGTTGATCATATAAAAAATGTGTCACAGCTCAATGTCGGTGACAATATGCCATCTAATGAGTGACTTTCATAGAAACAAAATTAATCCTGATATATGAGAAAACTATATATGCAAAACACACACACGCACACAAACAACTTTGGTCAAAAAATGTATTCAAGAGTCTTGGTTTGTCTTTCATAGGTAACCTCAGTAGGTTGGTCAGAGCTGTTAATGTAAATGTAACCTGCTGGTTTGCATGGCCAAGTCACTCTGGATAGCACAGTGTGTTTGTGTGTGCGTGTGTGCATGCGTGTGTGCATGCGTGTGTGCATGCGAGAGAGACCATCTGTGTGTGTCTGTGTTTGTACATGCGTTATTATTCCAAAGGCAAAATGTGCATCTTATAAATATGAAAACATCCATTGGCATTTTCATTTTAGGCTACTCTTATTATATACAGGTACATGAGGTTAACATGTAAACGAAATCCACTGTAATCTAGTTTGAGACTTCTTGAGTATGTTACATGTTAACTAAGCCTTTGTGATAATTCAGCAAAAGCAAGAGCCAGTCAACTGAGATAGCAATGCCCATACCAGGCCACAAGATTGCTAGGGATGTAGTGGTAAGGTGCTGGCTGAAGTAGTAAAACTTCTACATTCTGTTCTGCCAGCAGGTCAAATGGACTCAGCAGAAATGTGGCCAAGCTTTCAGCAAATTCTAGACATCAGAAATGTTTACTCCTCTATGTTCCAAGTTTGGTTCTAATGTATTTTGGAATGCAGTGTGAGTGTGGTTTCCTTCTGTTAATCAACTGCAGCCAGTTCTTCTCAAACTAAGCTTCTTACAGTATTGGGAATTGTCCCCGGCTGCAGGTCACCAGTAGGCTACACAATACACTGGGTTTCACACTATTATCTTTCCAAGAGGATTACTTCTGCTGTGCAAGCATTGCATTTGATGCAACCATAGATTGAGCTGCAAGCTTAAATTGCAAGTCCCAAAAGAGCTTAATTCAAAGATATGTAAGGAAACACTCCAAAAGACGTGAGATGACCCAGTAGTTAAAAAAGGCCCCTTTGACCCTTAGCGTCTCCAAAGGTGCCTCCATGACTAATAAAATGACGAGTGGTCCTCAGTCGATCTTTACTGCCAGTTTTCTATCTCTTTTGGATAGATGAACACATTCGCCTCTTATCCAAGGTGCAACTGAGTTTGTGATTAGATTAGACCCATGGATCTTTGTATTGAGAACCACTCCCCCAATTGTAATGTCTGAATGCTGTTAATGCACGTGCACATTCACAGCCTTACTGAACTGCTGCAGAATGGTACGTTATATACGCACCATTGAGAATTATTGGGCCAGTGAATTGACCTTTATGGAACCGGACTGTTTTTCAATTGATAGATAGCATTTAAAATTTAACTCACCAAAGGCAACAGTCTTGGGACGTAACGATAGCAACATGCACTTTCATGAATAACGACGCACTACTGTTTCACCAGCTGTCAACCTGAAGTGGCAACACGATGTCACTATTACAGATGCAGTTTTTCATCCATTTTTGTCCGCACTACACACAACGCAGAGAGCGGCTGAAAACACCAATATTACCTGGAAGTAGAATGACTTTTTCACCCAGGCCCGTGGAAAAAGACCCTTCGCCATTACAAAAATAGATCATCTCAATACGTGGACCTGGCTGCGGGAGATCATCCAAAATACATGGAGACTGTGCGCTCGGAATGCGGCTTTCTATTTGTCAAAAATGCTTCGATGGATAAACTGATACAATAACAGATCACGACAAACCAGTTTCATTCCCAACCTTTTTCGTCCCCGGGTTGCTGTTTTTATCTTTTAATTCGCGTCGACGACTAAGGTATTATTACACTTTCTCTACATCGCTGGTTTTGCTTCTGCAGCCAAATACCCCCGCTGCAGAGCACAGAATGAGGCGGAGCTGGCGAGGGGGCGGGACCATATGTCTGATGGGCGGGGCCAATACAGCGCCACTCTGCACTGTAAATCACGACACTGGGGAAAGAGTTTATGCCAACCATTGTATGTATCTATATCCAGCTCTTCGCTATTTATTATTTTTTATTGTCATCATTATTAATTCCATTCTTCCGTAAGGTTTTTGGATCACATCTACTCGCATCCTTTTGCAGATAGACACATCGTTCCAATTTTCACATGTAAAGCATATGTGTGTCATGGTGGCTATTACTTATCTTTTTGATAACTGTTACAGTTATTGAGATGTGTATGTAATGCCTCATAAGAAAAAAGATATTGCTGCTTTAAGTTCTATGCATTAGACATTATAATTGTATGGTTTTTATGATTTCACTAAGCATTTTTTTTATGTTCATGTAGTTTTATCTTTATCTCACGGGGCATATGCAAAACTCACATATATTTATTTGTTGTATGTCATTTATTATTGTGTCTGACATACAACTATTGTTGGTTATGTATTGTTTTAAGCTGATTGCAGCTGTGTGTAGCACTATTGCCCAAGGCAATTAGTGGTACATAGAGCTCATATTGTCCCCTCAGGAACAATAAAGTATATATAATCTTATATGAATATTTTACTGTAATAATTTTTTAGTGTCTGTCTATGGGAGAGCGCGTATATTCATTAATATCTCAAATACTATACATGCTAAAGTAATCATACCTGGTACATTGGTGCCCTATGGAGATGAGCTGAACATATTAAAGTATGTAATGAATAGCGTCACCATGTGATCGGTTATTAAGTATTTTATGTTTTGGCTAATAACTCATGTACCGTTAGGAGCAGAAGAAACAATTTTGCACAGTGGGTTCCATGGACGAAACTGATTTGACTAATTTAGGCCACGCCCACTTGCGCCTATTAAAAATGTTCCGCCCTTTTGGATTTTTCGGTAAACAGAAGGTTTGCCTCTTTTGGCACATATTCCATAGAATCTTCACTGCAGTTGATACATGCCATATTTAGATGACCTCGAGTTGGTTTTTTGATATCGTTTACCGTTTGTCTGTAATTAGTTATCATCACGATTTTAAATGCATGGCCGGATGCATTTGATGGATCATAAGTCTTTAATGGAACACTGGGTTGCAACCAATTTTGTAAATGTTCTACATACAGCCACAATGCACAAGTGCATAAGTTTGTCACAGTTGATACAATTCTACCAACAGGGGGCGCTACAGTGACAGTATAACATGACATTTCCATTTCTGTTGTGTTTAATAAGATGAAACGTTGTACACAGCTTCTTCATGAGCCTGTGGACATCATATATATATGGCACCAATAGCTTCACCTTGTGGTCATTAATAAAACACCACATTATCTTTCTCTTATGAATACTATCATTAAAATGCTTACAATTTCAGAAAATTGTACCTGTGTCCCTTGTAATTACTGTGAAAATGCAATCTATGTTTTGACAATTTACAGAACTTTGAACCATGAACACATCAACCACCAGAAACAGCAGCAGCAGATGCAGCATCCACATGCATTTTCTTCAGGAAATGCAAACATGTCTAGTTGATTCTGATTTTATCAGTAAATTTCTATTTGTTGAACATTTCTAACAAGGCAAGAATTGCAACAATTTCAATTAAATACAGGTATTTGAAGCACCATTTGTAATGGGGGTATATTTATTTACCTATATTTTACAAAATTGCTTAAATCAGACTGTAGTTGTGTGCGTTCACATTTGTAGTGTCTACAGACAACGAACTGTTTGATAATCAGTTACACTGTTTATAAACCTTTCAGGTACACAATAAAGCAAACAGAATTAAAAAACTCCCTTTTCTTTCTTCTAATGTCAGCCATGAATTATATTAAATCGAACTTTATTCACATTTATTTCTCATCATCTATGCCGTCAAAATGATGGAGAGCCTTTATTTGTTGTTCTTTACTCATTTGTAGTACTTCTGGCATCTGCACGTTTACGTTGGAGTTTCCCAGGCTCTCACATCACTGAGCTGCACTCAATGTGCCTGACTTCCTAAACAGACAGAGAGCAAATGTGCAAGAGAGAGAGAGAGAGAGAGAGAGAGAGAGAGAGAGAGAGAGAGAGAGAGAGAGAGAGAGAGAGAGAGAGAGAGAGAGAGAGAGAGATCTATCCTAAAGCTACAGATGCTTCAAGATACTAATTCAACACCTGATTGATGATTGTAGGGGCTTTATTGCCATTTGCAGCTGGTGCATTGGAAATCTTACACGCTGACTTGCAACATAAAAGATGCAAGGTATGCTGACACATACAATAATATTAGTGGTTGTCAAAAGCATTTGGTAAAAGGGAGAGAGAGAGAGAGAGAGAGAGAGAGAGAGAGAGAGAGAGAGAGAGAGAGAGAGAGAGAGAGAGAGAGAGAGAGAGAGAGAGAGAGAGAGAGAGAGAATGTGGTCCTGATTAATTTTGGGCAGAGAGCTTTAAAAAAAGCTCTCTGCCCTAAATTAATCAGCAAAGACTCAGATCAGGCTTTGAGTCTTTGCCCTCTCTTTGGCGGCAGGTCCTCATTCCAGAAGACATAAGGAATAATTACTGCAAGAGGTCATCAAAATTATTCAGTACCAGTAGTTGATATGTATGGAAGGCCATTTCCGCCCATTTTACTGGCGGAAATGGGCTTCCATAGATATGTAAAAAAAACAAACACAAACACACACACGCGAGGGGGTGGTGGTGGTGGGGATCTGATGGGGACAACCATCCTGGCGGTAGGCGGATGGATGGGACGCTTGAAAAAAGATCCCACAATCACCATTTAATTTATAGCCATATGCCTTTGTAATTGGACTCCCCTTTTGCTTATAACACAGCATTTATTAGAAAATCTACACTTGATATGCTTTTGACTGTTAAGAATTATTTTTTACAGTATTTATTCACTACAATCTCCACAGAACACTAAAATGGATACAATTTAAACAGCGATGATACATTTCTTGAAACGTAAACTATATCACATTGTGCCATTAGAAAAACGGGGGTTTTGCAAAAACTGGTTTTTGCCCATTTGTTTAACAAGCGTGAAGGCACCCCCCCCCCCTCAAATGAGCCCCTGTCTACCACTATGTCTTATAACAGGATGTGTGCACATCAGTGATTAAGCTGTTATGATGCACAGAGCCCTTCAACCATGTGCACACTATGTACAATAGTCTGAAATATGCTATCCGCCGCTAACAAAAATTACTTCCGGTTGCGCAGCAACGTAAGGTACAAGCTCCTACGACGTCTCTCTTCCGATAACAAATTCACGCTTGAAAATAAATGATGTATAAAATGATTTAACTTGCAGGAGAAGTGCTGAATTAGAAACGAGCGCCACCGTCTCCCTACCTTGCTCCATGTATTAACGTAGACAGACAACAGCACGTTTGGAGACATGAGAAGCATGAGAAGACATGCCTCAACCCCCCATCCCCCCACTCCCAAGTCTCACCACCATCAAAAGGTGGGAGGGTTACAATTTAAATTAATGGGGATTGCAGTGCAAGAGCAACAATGGTTGAGTGAGAAAAGAAAATCAGTTCAATTAGGATATTGTACCAATAACAGGATCAAACTCACATAAGGCTCATAAAAAGTAAGGATGGGCAACGAAAGGTGAGTGAGAGAAAAAATTACTATGCACAAATACTGTGATTTTCGTTTATTTGTTCCTTCTTGTTTGGGCGAGACACTTCCATAAACGTTTAGGGATTTTAATTCAATCGCCACAATTCATTTTCCACTTATCTATTATGCGCTTTACACTTATTTATGGTTGTGTACCATAAAAAGGGGGAGGTGCCTTTGAAGATAAACACTCCACAGTCTTTACGGCGTTGACTCAATCGCATCCTGTTGTGCAGAAAAGGGAACGCAACAAAGGTTGGCTGGGACCGAGTGTCGCAGCTCGGCCATTATTGGCGTGAGATTTGCGTTTTGCGGAGCGTGAGACACGACCAGGAAAGTTTGACGCCAAAAGCGTGAGAGTTGGCGACTGTTCACGGTGCTAATCCAGCCGCGATAGTATTCAACAAGCTAGGTTGTGTGTGTGTGTGTGTGTGTGTGGTGTGTATGTGTGTGGGGTGTGTGTGTGTGTGGTGGTGGTGGGGGGGGGGGTTACGTCGTGCATAGGAATTTGCAAAAACCTTGCAGTGCTGTAGGGGGCGATGTAATTTTGCATTGACCAGTCAGCACATACGACAGACGCCTCTACCCTTCCTCTAATCTGATCCCGCCCCGTCCAGTGTGCCGTAGGCGACTCATACCTCCAGCCGAACAGGTTAAGGGGGTGCAGGCGCCATTTGTTGAGCTAACACGAATATTCATTCCCAAATAACCTTGGACATTTACATCTGTAGTCCTACCTTTGACTGCTGGTTCAAAATTGTGGGCGTTCACCCAAACGAAAGAAAAATGTGTTTTAAATTGACCACGAAATGATTCATAGGACAGCGCTGACGCGAGTTATTATTTACCTATAGCGTAAATGATGGCAATTTCTACTCTACACAATGGCAATTATCGATGATAAACGATAGACGTAAATAACAGGATACGCCTACAACATGAGAGTTTGGCTTCTTTTTAACCCTTCTGTGATCTCTACATTATGACCAAAGCGCATATTACAGCGCTAGCAAGCGGCCATATTGGTCACAGACGTAGCAACACCACTTCAGTGTAGGATACTTGTTCTGTTTTGCCATGTTTACCTCATGCAAACTTTAGCCAATGTCTACTATTTTGTGAGTGTCCCGCTGTGCTTCCTCCGTACAGCATATGTACATTGCATAAACTGGCCTTGCAGATGAAATGTGGTGAATAAATTAGAATAAACGGTATGTAATTAAGTCGCGGATGTGTCATGTTCGACAATGCCCTGCCTACAAATTTCAAAAATGTAAAAAAAAACCATCAACGCTGCGACAACGAGCCCCTGCTCGAACACTTCCCACAATGCACTCCCCGGATCCTCAGCGGGAAACCAAAATGGCGAATGTACTAGGTGAAAATGACCCGTTTGTTATTTTCTAAAGAACACACGGGCACTGCGAATTCTCGCGTCGCACTCGCGGAGCCACTTTGACGACGCAGGAACGAGCCGACAAGAGGTCACTTCCAATCCGGTCATTTCCATTTGCTTAGTTGTGTATCCCAGCAGAGGTGACCGAATGAGGTATTGTTGTCATCTTAACTCGCATCACCATGTTTTCCTCCTCCCTTCCGAGGGGGGTGTGGGTTCGAGGGTCTTTGGCGAGCGTTTTCTTCGAGACCTGACTTGACAGTTGTGCCGTTGCGTGTTTTAAGATTAATATGGTTTACTGCTCTCCCTGTGCACTTAACGACAAACCAAACGGTGTTTCGGCGTGTGGTGTTATTTTCAAAGTTGCACCGTTTTGTCGTTTTGTTACAGTGGCCGTAAGAGTTGACCGTGATCACGGCGAACAAAGGGAAGCTCTGTGAGTGACGTGCAGCGGGGCTGGGGTAGTTATCCGTGTCCGGGTTTAACCGTGACCAAAAAATAAATAAATAAAATAAATTAAAATTATTCCCCAAATTTATCACAGAATATTTTTTTTTCTAAGGCAACATTGGACGTCAGGTTCATGATTTGTTTCTGTCATTGGCGCCCAATTGTCAGTTGAATTATGACCTTTTTTTTTATCTGGTCCCTAATTGCGTGGGATTTGTTTTACTTTCGTCACGTTTCGCACAATTCACAACAATATATGCCCCGTTGCACCAAACATTGCCCATTAGCCTTTAATACACAAATTTATCAGCCGCTGTTTAATTATAATCACCTGTTGTGCGCCAAACAGGCTGGCCACGTGATGTTGCAATGTGAATATGAATTGAATGAATATTATGTATGATTTGCTTCATATGAAATATTTGCTACAAGTGTCATTTTTGTTCCCGTCAAAATTTGCCTTGTATGCCTTTGGTGTATCCAAACATGTAACCAAATGCTGTAAATAAAGAATGCCAATTTGAGTAATTTCATGTTACCGTCTGAATCCTAACTTAAATGAGCTTCTCTTGCCCCCCCCCCACACACACACACACACAACCCATCACCACCACCAGAGAGGCAACAGCCGTGGACCACCTTTCTGTCCATCAAAAAACATACCCCCAGCAGCAGGTAGCATCTCTGTCCCCTGCAAACTTTCCTGTCAAGGAAGAGTATGGAGAAGACACCATGTTGTCTCGCAGGTTCAAAGAAGGACAGGATGTATTGGCCCGATGGTCAGATGGCTTGTTCTACTTGGGGACAATTGCCAAGGTAAATGTTAAAAAGAGAGCCTCGTTTTTGATTGTGTGATTTGTCTGCTCAGGAAAAACTACTAATATATGAGGCCTGTTTGTAAAAATGCTGGCAAACACAAGCCTAAACTCTTAATTTTAGTGCTCAAATCTTTTTTTTTTGCTAGTTGAATCATTTCAAGATTATGGTTTTGTATCATTTTAATTGTTAAATGTTTATTGAAGATCCTGTACATGTTTTTTTCTCCTTTCAGATAGATAGTTACAAGCAGCGATGCTTTGTGGTTTTTGAAGACCACTCCAAGTCCTGGGTTCTTTGGAAGGATATTCAGACTGGTAAGTTCTCTGACAGCACAGCCCATCTCAATTAATGTACCAGTAATATGTCAATACTTTGAATCTTTGTAAATGAGTGAAGCTTCAATCAATTAACTTTAAGGAAGGAATTAAAACATGTATTAATTGATAGGCAGGGAAAAGATGGGATTTGACAACACTTTTTCAGAGGAGCATATTTGCTCCTAATTTCATTGTATAGTTTCACATTAATCAGAGATGCTCTGGAGAGATTTTGTTAAACCAAAAAGTAGTGTCAAATTTGTGTTCCACATGGCAAAATAAGAAATTACCACTGCTTTCAAACATGTTTTGCAGAACTTGAAAAACATCAAGTTGTCTTGGTGCAGTAACCAGAGGAAAACCTTTTTCCATTGTGTTAAATCTGTAAGCTCTCCCATTCCTGCTGGTAGCAGCAGCAGTGGCTTACAGCAGCTAACTCAGATAACCTTATTTCTCCAGCACTTCGTATTTTTTAGGCTCAGTCACCTAGGCTCCTAGCCTGGAAACCAGACGAATCTTTGAGCTCATGTTTTACATTTGCTCTGGCATATACGTCAGGCCACCCTCCCGTTCAGACAGATTTCCAGCCAACCTGGCCCGGTTTGAGCCAATTAACAATCGTTATCTAATGGGACGGGTTTGATAATGATGACTTATCCCCCCCCCCCCCCCCCCCCCGCATTCCGGGAACTCTGCCTCTGATTGGCGAGTACTCGTTGCCTCCGTTGGTTAAGTTGATTAAGGTTAGGGTGGGGTTAGATATAGGGTTAGCCAATCAGAGGCAGAGTAGGGGAATGCGGGTGGGAAAAAAATAACACTGATGTACAGAGGAGTGCCGTCAGCTGCCGTTGATATGGAACGGTCTGTTGAATCTGCTATCGCGACAGTATTAAACGAATTGGACTGTATATTTTCTCTAAAAGAATAACAAACAACTGCACCTAAAGGTTTTGTTGATAAGAAAGATGTGTTTGCCATACTTCCGACAGGATTTGATAAAAAGTTTAAGTGCTACGTCACATGTTTTGTTGCTCTGATTGGTTGTAGGTCTATCCAATTGCGTCCAGAGGGATTTTGGTGTGCGCCCATTGATAACGCCCCTTGGAAATCCAAAATGAACTGAGAGGAGCCAGACTAATTAGCATTTGCGAATTCGTCTGGTTCCCAGGCTACTAGGCTCCCATGTCCCAATCATTTTCCCCATTCTAACCACAGTCTCTTTGCTTTATGTCACTTTTTGGTAGTGCTCCTCTCCTTTTTTTTCCTTCAAAGGTTGTCCTTCTCTGAGTGGTCAAGTTTATTTGTATAGCCTCAAACCTCAGTGACAATGTCAGAGGCATTTACAGTCACGTAATGAAAAACAGGTCGATTTAGTTAGCCACAATGGATGATACTCTATCATTAGACCCTCAATTTGAGTATCTCTTCTGTTGCTGGCCCATCTTATCAAAGGCTCTGATTGTTACCCACTGACTCACTATCACATTGTGTATGGTGTATAATGTAACAAGAGCCAACACTTTACAATGTTATCACAACTGTAGGAGGATGCAGTTGTTTACACCTACATATGCACGAGTTGCATATATCCATTAGAAAAGAATTAATTTGCATATATCCATTTGAAAATGCAAATGAAACCACAGAGTCCTGCACAGCTGGGCATTTTCTGCTTTTGTACAGAGGAAGTTGTAATTCAGTGTTTATGACATCTTTCGTTCTTGTGTTCATCTGTTGTTGACTTCACTCTCTGGCTAAGCGCACACTTCTGCTGTCTGCTTTCCTATCTGCCTTATTCAGTCAGGAGATATTAGTTCTACTCTGCCTCTAACAGTTAACAGTCCCCAGAATTACTGGCCTCAGTACACCAGTCAACTGCCTACATCTGCAGATAAGCATAGGGAAGGTACACAGCAGGGTTGGGGTCAGTCCACTTTCAAATGAAAATACAAGCACAATAGCTATCATTACTTTATCTATCTATCTATCTATCTATCTATCTATCTATCTATCTATCTATATATATATATATATATATATATATATATATATATATATATATGTATGTATGTATATATGTATGCATGTATGTAAAATCCAGTGGTTCAAGTCATTCTTTAATTAGACAGTAAAAGCGTGTTTCATGCTATATGCAATCATCAGCTGTCAATAAAGCTAAACGGCAAACACAGTTATATATATTTTATGTTCTTTGCCGTTTAGCTTTATTGACAGCTGATGATTGCATAGAGAATGAAACAGGTTTGTACTGTCTAATTAAAGAATTACTTGAATCACTGGATTATTTTGCTCCTTGTTTGTTGAGCACTGTCCTTCCCGTTGAGGGTTGGTTTCATTTAATAAAGTTGTGTGTGTGTGTGTGTACATATATATACACATATATATGAAATGATGAATTACAACACCCCCACACAATGTTCAAGAATAGCTTGATGACATCATGTCAGTCTTTTGAGGTTTCGTGGTGTTATCCTGCTGGGGTTTTCCTAGATTTGAGCTCTTATTTTTGCTAATGTCGCTTAGATTTAATCCATCTGTGGTCAATGGAATTAAAGTCCAATGAACTCCATTAACTTCAGGTTTAGAGACGTCGCTGGTTTTTACCCTCTAACAACTAGCCTACATTAGAGCAAAGTATTTCCTAGTTCTAACTTGAGATTTGTTCTCTTTCAGGGGATGAGGATGATGAGGACGATGAGGAAGATGACATAGTCTGTTCCATATGCCAGGATGAGAGTTCAGAGGAACCCAATGAAATTGTGATTTGTGACAAGTGTGGACAAGGTACTGTCCCCAGTCTTTAAAGCTCCTTTACATGCTTATTGCCCTGTGATACAGCTTACATTTTCCATTTTATGATTTTCTTTTTTTGTTTATTGAGTCTGATATGAAAAAAATCTCTGGCTAGCAGGGGGAGAGGGTGTTATTTGGGAAACAATGTTCCACTACATTTGGAATCACGCCACCCACTGTCTTGTTAATGAAATGTGTCTGTTTTCTTTCAGGGTACCATCAGCTGTGCCACTCCCCCGTAATCGATGCCACTGTCATTGACTCAGATGACAAGTGGCTCTGCGGGGAGTGTGAGCTTGCTGCTACAAATAAGGTACAGATGTCCCTTGAGATAAAAAACGAATTCCACTGACTCATTCATTCATAATAAGTTGTTGGTAGCAAGCACCCAGAGTGTATTATCATTTACCCGTGTCCATTTTTGAGGATCTGTCCACACAGCAAATAATTGGCAGTCATGCTCACCAGTCACCAGCTGCGGTTACATGGACAATATTTCTTCAACCCAATTGAAGTCAACCTGATTAGAGATTCCAGCTTAACTGTTTACATGGACGCTAAATAAAGTGATCTGATAAGATGTGCATTTACATGCCCCAAAGCATTTAATCAGAATATAACTTTTATGACATTCGCAAAGTGGTTCTGCCTGCTGTGAACCATCTAATCTGCCGGAAATATAACAGATGAAGTGGTTCCGCCTGTTAATACAATTTTCATTCCGGCTTCTGACTTCGTCCATCTTTTCAAACACTTGTTTGAACAACTCGTTGTTTCGAGCCTTTCAACCATCAAGGCGTTCAGCAATCCTTAAATCTTTTAAGGTCTCCAACAAAAAAGTTGTATCAGCCACAGACCAGTTTTGTTTTGCTACCACTATGTTTCTGTCCCTCCCAGAAACTCTTTCACGTCACCTAATGTTACCCCCACGTGGGGCAAACGTGCAGAAAGAATTTAAACTTAGCACAAAAAGTAAGGAAATTTGTGTTTGGTAGATTATTTCTTTGTTGTAACAATGCTTCTTGGCAATACATCTTACATCAGGCACCCGATTGTCAGCACCTGGGGTAGCAGAAGCTCAAAACAAGAGTCAATAGCAACAGCAAAATAAGCTGTTTGGCATTGGCAGAGAAGATTTGGTAAACTTTTCATGGGCGCAACCCACATACTCAGCTGTGCGTGTTCTGCTTGTTCCTTACAAATGTGGCACCATTTAAAAGGGAAATAACCAGTCTTTCCAACGGTATACGATTTATTGCCAAGAAGCATTATTACAACAAAGAAATAATCTACCAAACACAAATTTCCTTACTTTTTGTGCTAAGTATATTTTTCCCAACCAGAGAGAAACGATCGGATTAAGTGTTCACATGGTCATTAGGCGCTAATATTTTCCTATTGAATGGATTATCAAAGGTTTACACCACCCCTCTCAACCCACTTGAAAATTCCTTATGATAGGGCCAGTCTCCTACAATTGATGTGATTACATGTGGCATTTTTATTCTGATTGGGCTATTATTCCGATTATTAGTGCAATGTTAGGGTCCATGTAAATGCAGCTACTAATTTTTGTCAAGACTTGATCAACTCAACTAAGTTTAATTGGTCTATTTCCAGCTTTAATAAAGTTTGTGTTTCGTTGGAGTAAACGTACATGTACGTGTGTGTGGTTCAGAGGGGTGGTGCACAAAGAAAGGGACTGAATGCAAAGAGTGTTAAACAGGAGCAGCAGCATGTGGATTGGCAGCGGTCCTTCCCATACGCCGTGGGGGACCTGGTATGGGACCAGGGCCACAAAACCAACATCCAACAGTGCTATTGCTACTGTGGAGGTCCAGGAGAGTGAGTATCACACACAAGTATTCAACCATGTGGGAAGTTTTGACATAATTTAAAGGAAACTGCTAAGGCCTCTCTTTTCTCTTCAGGTGGTACCTGAAGATGTTGCAGTGTAACAGGTGTCAGCAGTGGTTCCATGAGGCATGTCTCCGATGCTTACAGATGCCCATGCTCTATGGAGACAGGTGCAAATATGGCCCTCTGTAATGACATTTCTTATGCATGGAAACTCATTGTATCCATTTCTATTATGCCACATTTCCATTCATGGGTCATAACATCTTCTTAAAAATTATCCCCCACAATTGGTTCTTTCACAAATTCTGTGATGTTGATTCCTTACCCCCCCCTTTTTTGTGCTTTATATGCACTGACATTTTAAATGGATAATTACAATGTTGTGTTTCTTTCTCCTCAGGTTCTATCTGTTTATATGTTCTGTTTGCAACGGTGGACCAGAGTACCTCAGCCGACTGCCTCTCAGATGGTGAGTGAAACTCATATTTGTCTGCTACTTAATCTTGTGTGATCCATAAGAGGTACTTTTAGCTAATTGGACACTGTGGCAGCTGATACAATTCGGGTGTGTTTTAACAAGGTAACTGCTACATTGGCAGGAGTTCAAATTATAGTGACGGTGTGAAAGGGACACATTTTTTGCCATGCATTTTGATCACTTTTCTGCACAGATCCTTGCTGTTTGATCATTATCAGTGCCATTTATTTAACACCAAACATTGTCAGCACACATCATAGCTGTTGTATTTTGCTCCTAATATCTTAATTGTAGGATGTTAAAAATTTCTAAACATATGTTACAGGGAGGACGTTGCACACTTGAGCCTGTACAATCTGAGCGTAATCCACAAGAAGAAATACTTTGACTCTGAGATAGAGTTGATGACCTATATCAACGACAACTGGGAGCAGATGCAGCTCGGGGAGGTTAGATGACTGGTCACACCAAAAACTCCATTTAAGATTGACTGTTCCAATAGATTAGTGCAAATACATGGCAGTGGAAAGGATGCCAGTCCATTACATAATCAGCCTGTCCTCATCAGCCAGGGAGGAAGGAAAGCTACTTCTTTTTAACATTTGCACTGTGCCAGATTTTTGTCACAAAAAACTAGTCTGTTAATTTTGTCTGATATATGAATGATATGAAAAAAATTATTTCAAAAATTCCTCTCACCTGTTGTTGTGCCGATCTCCAGCTTGCCAACACTCCGAGAGCAGAACGATATGAAAGTATCCTGGAAGCTCTGAATGGCAACAATAGCATGTAAGTTTTTAACTCCCAATTAAATCATTTCCGTGCTTTTCTTGTTGATGAAACCTTTGTCTGTTACCTCCTCACTATGTTACGCTGTCTCCTCCCTCACTATATTTACACCTTCATCTTCTCCCTCCCTCTCCTTCATTATTTCTTCCTTGTTTCTGTCTTTTCCTACCCCCTGTTGTACTTTCCTCTCTTCTTTGGTCTTTGTCCCCCTCTCTGTCTTCCCTCTTCCATAGGTTCATGTCGGGGAAAGAAATAAAGAAGAAGAAGCACCTGTTTGGCTTGAGGATCCGTTTCCCACCTGCCCCCTCGTGCTCTGACGAGCCGGCGAACCGAGTGCTGGAGAGGGCCTCACATGAGATCACCATCAAGGGGCGAAAGTCCACCAAAGCCCTGTCTAACACCAGGTAGGACAATAGCCTTGTTTATAAACTTCCTGTGTTTAAAACTTCTGGGTAGCAAAATACTACCTGCAGTCCTGTTTTTTTTTTTTGTAGCCTGATCTGTTTTAGTAGCATAGCATTTCTCAACCGCCCTGGCACTTGTAAATGCACCTTGTGGAAAGTGAACTTTGTGTTATCAAGCCTTACACTCATCTACATATCAATACCAACCCCCTGTTACAACATAAATGATAAGCATTTAGAAAAAGTAAGCTGCTCATGTTGGAAACCTTAGCATATTTCTGTGTCTATTTATTTACCAGGAACACCATGAAAAGAATAAATTAAAAAAACAACAACATCCCAAGCAATTATAAATCTGACAAAATGCTTTGATGCACCCTTAAGAACAAATTATTATATCATGCTAGTTGATCACTGTAGAGCTGTTCCAGTATCGCATCTGAATATGATGCACTGTGGTGCCCTGAAAAAAATGATTATTAATTTTATTTCAGAACATTGAATGCAGTAACCAATGGCACAGTGAAAAAGAGGAAGAGGAAGCAAGGAACACAGTCTCTAGAGACTCTGGCTAAGCTTCGACGCTCCAGTGAAATCCTCACCCAGGTGTGTGTATTTGTGTGTATGTGCGTATGCGTGTCTAGGCAGGAGCTGCATGTGTGCAAAGCATACTGCAGGTGTGTATTTGCATACTATTTATATGCCTCATTACACACTGCCACTCATTAAACAAAATTGAGCATAATGTTATTGTATTTTCCGTTAGATAACGTGAAAATTTCTTGGAGGTAAAGTCAATGAGGGCACAGCATGGGCACCATGAATTTTGACAAATGTGGTCCTGTGCTGTGCAAATTTGTATCAGATTGGTTAACATTTTAACATAACATTGAGTGAATAAAGTGCCTCAATTTGTATATATTCCTCATCTCTTTGTGTTCTTATATTTGAGTACCTCTTGTTGCATCGAGCAGACGTGTCTTTCAGGTCGGTTCGTTTGCGAGTATTTCAAGTAGAAAGCATAACAAGAGCAATGTTTTGCTGCTGCAAAGCTGTTTTATTTATGGATAATTAGGCTACACATATTATGAACTTTTCTACCTATATGCCTTTTCCATCCAAAAGGGTGTATTGCTGATATTTTATGTATAGGGATTTAACTGCACATATCGGTTTCATCCATTGATTTTAATTTTTTTTGTTAAATAACATGAGAACTTATTGGTGGTAAAGTCACTGAGACTTAACAGGTATGATTTCCTCTCACAGGAATTAAGGAAGCCTCTATCACTGGAGACCCACTCATTGGATCTCTTAACCTCTAACAAGTGAGTCAACAGAATGTGGAGCAAAATTTACATAAGTCTTAAGCAATCTTGACCCCTGTGACTGTAACTGGTTGTGAAGTCTGTGTACAATGTTTTCTGACTGAGGTATTAGGGTCTATTCTGGTTCTCAGTCTGTATATGATGTGGTGTTTCTCTCTTCCCCTCTTGTTCTCATAACATTTCCACAGCAGCAAGTGTGACAGGTCTTTACCGTCTTCTCGAACCTCAGATGTGGAATCCATTGGAGCCCTAAGTACAACAGAAACTACCTCAACTAGCATTTCAAGACAGTCCAGGTATAATAACAATAATAATAATAATAATAATAATAATAATTTTTTTATATAGCACTTTTCTAAAATAATGCTACAAAGTGCTTCACAAAAAAAGATAAAACGAGACAAGGCAAAAATAAGAGCAAGATCAAATAAGAGTAAAATAAAACCAGTATAAATAAAAACAAATATCAAACATTTGTAAAAGGTTTCATAAAAAGAAAAATTTTAAGAGATTTAAAAGAAGCTAGAGACTTAGTTTGTCTTAGTTCGACAGGAAGAGAGTTCCATAGTGTGGGGGCTCTTAACAGCAAAAGCCCGATCACCGTTTGTAACAAACCTGGGAATAACTAGCAGGGCTCCATCTGCAGACCTTAATGGTCGAGGGGGGACATACCAAGTCAATAAATCACAAATGTATGAAGGAGCACGACCATTTAAAGCCTTAAAAGTGAGCAGTAATATGGTATGTTTGCAATACACTGTGTGTGTGTGTGTGTGTGTGTGTGTGTGTGTGTGTGTGTGTGTGTGTGTGTGTGTGTATTTATAATGCTATTCAATATATCTATTATCTATAATTGTCCCAAAAACATTGTGCAGATGAGACTATAACCAAATTCAAATTTTTTATATCTGTATTTATCATCCTTCGAATTTGAAGCACTCAGGTCTCCCCCCCCCCCCCACATTCTTTTAGCCTCTGTAGTTCAAGCAAGACACAGACAGCATCCCACGTCATGTCTGTCCCCCAACCATCCATGAAGAGGAAACGTGGACGGCCGCGACGGGCCTTGCAACCTCCTAACCCAGAGATTCCAGCTCCCAGCCACCCAGACTCCAATCACCCCCACTCTTCAGCCCCAGAGATGGCCAGCTCTCCCACAGGGCTCCACTCCACAGACATAGTGCATGGCCTGGACCCTGACAGCCAGCTCTCCCACCTCAAGAGCTCCATTAACAGCTATTTTGGGGCAGCGGGGCGGTTGGCCTGTGGAGAGAAGTACAGAGTTCTAGCCCGGCGGGTCACCCTGGACGGCAAGGTCCAGTACCTGGTGGAGTGGGAGGGCGTCACTGCCTCTTAGACTTATTACTGTCATTGTAACCTTTTAACCAGCGCTTGCAATAGGTTTATGACTGTGCTGAAGATGTTTACACAGCCCTTCTTAAAAGCATTAACTGTTTGCCTTTTGTTCGGTTTTGAAAGGAGCGAGTTTTGCCAGTAATGCATACTGTAAAGCCTACTGATATAAAGCAACCGGAGGACATGATTCCTGCAGATTATAATCACATCATGGTGATGACTTTTCACATCAGGCAAAGAGTGTATATATCTTAAAATCGCCTTTTAGGAAGATTATTTTCTTTTGAATATCTTTAATTTCATATTCTACTGTTGGTGTGGAATTCTCCATATTTTCTTTGCCAAATAATTCTATCATTGCGCTTATACCTCTAGGCTTTCACTGAAACATTACTGTGCTTGATTTTTTTTTTCATCCATTTATAGGCGCTTTTGTTGATTTCTGGGTTGTTTCTATCCAGTTTTGTATGAAACTGAAAAGACAGACTGGTTTTTGACAGAATGTAAACATTCAGGCAGTGAATGATTGAATCTAGGAGAATTAGAGAAGCGAGGAAATTGAGGATGCAGCACTGGGGGCACAGCATGGGCACCATGCATTTTGAGAAATGTGGTCCTGTGCTGTGCAAATTTGCATCAGATTTGTTAACATTTTAACAATATTGGGTAAATAAAAAAAATGTGCCTCAATTTGTGTGTATTCCCCATCTCTGTTTCTATGTTTGAGTACCTCTTGTTGCATCGAGCAGACGTGTCTTTCAGGTTGGTTTGGAAAGTGCTCGTTTGTGAGTAGTTCAGGTTCAGGTGGAAAGCATAAGAGAGCAATGTTTTGCTGCTGCAAACCTGTTTTGTTATTTTATGTATGATTAAGCTACACTTAATATTAACTTTTCTACCTATTTTCTGATATGCCTTTTCCATCCAAAAGGGTGTATTGCTCTGATATTCTTATGTATAGGGACTTAATTGCACATATCAAGTTTCATCCATTGGCTTGTCATCTCATTCGGTCAGCTCTATCTTGTCAGGTTATTCAAAGCTGTGATTCTTATTTGAGGCGAAATTTATTTTGTCCTCTTCAGTGCCCAAAAAGCAACTCTCCCAGCAGCTTAAGCTTTAGTGTAGTATTCTGAGAAATAGCATCTCTAAATAAACAGTGTTACTTCAACAGATATGTTCAGATGTCCAAACTCGAGTTTTTGTTTGCTGTCTTTTTCCAAGGCATGGCATCTGAGAAGGATACTGGTAGTCGCTTAACTTGTGTTTTATCTGGCATAGTAAGAATATATATATTTTGCTCAAGTTTTTAAATTGTGTTTTCTTATACATTTAGCTTTCTTGTCTGCATAGTACAAATTTAATCTCATTTAAAGCAAATTGATTGGAAAGGATTAAGGAATTGACTTTTACTTTTAACTCGTCGACTTTTACAAGTGTAAGGACCTGTTGAGTTTTCTTCCCTCTAGTTATTCAAGTAAATTTAAGTGAGGTTTGAAAAGAAAATAGAATTACATATGTAACTGATTTCAGAATTGACATGCTCTGTATTGTTTTGTGCACTGCCTATGCAATTCACCCATATGAAAATCTTTTTTTTGTATCTCTCTTACATACAACTTTTTTCTTAAGTGTGGCATTATTGATTAGCAACTTTTTTTTCTTTTGTGTGTGAACATCTGACTCAGGCTTCGGTTTCTTGTCCTTGAGTTGCAGTTTTATTTTGCCACCTTCAAAAGTGTGCACATGGTTTTCTTTTACCACCAAGCTCACACTCAGGATACATGTGCAGAAACTAAACTGTGTTATGTAAAATGCCAGCATATGGAGTGTGAAAAGAGGAGTTGTTAATGAAACATTTTTTAACTGATTATGGTGTCAGTATTTCTGTCGGATTTTCAATTCCATAAGTTGTAACGTTTCTATAAATCGTTTGTAAACTAGTTTTTTTTAATGAGCGAAATCAGCTGTAATCCGTAATTACATATTCACGTGTCAATGTTGAGTTTGAGAATGATCAACCACAATCACTGGAACCCCCCGCCGTATGCTGTAGTTTACTGCAAGAGGTATTCTTTCGATCACTATCTCCATTTTGGAGATATTTTTTTTGCTACTTTTAAAGAAGAAAAAATTGCAGAGCCTACCCTTTCAGCATAGGGGATAGGTATTTTTGACATTGATACCTCTGTGTTTTAAGGTTGTTAGACAGTGCATTTGAGGCATCTTCCTCTTTGTCCTGCCAGTGTTAGACCTTAGAGCTTGTTTGCTAAGTGGCTTTGAGCAGGCTTCTATGGCCAAAGAATAATGCCTCCATTATTTCTATTCGTCTCCTCAGCTTACGTTTTTATACGTTACTATATAGGTTGGCGTGTCGTTTCCAGACCTGTATTGTTAAGGATGAATAAAAAGATATTTTGAACGATTTGTTCAGTTTGTTGTTTGTTCCGGGTTGGGGGGGGGGGCACTCAACTACAACAAATTGTTTGAATTTGACAGTTTGTATCAAGGCGCTGCGACGCGCGGTTTGACGTCACAACTTTCTAAACCAATCAGGTTGTAGAGCGTCGTTTCTGTCCAATCGTAAGACGCTTTGTTGCAATGTGGGAGGGAAATGGAGCTACAAGTGGCTGTCTACCCGGGGTAACTCTAGAGTATTTGCTAATTTATCAGTGGGTTATCCCAGTTTTCATTGTTTGGGAACTTTTATCGTAATAAAATAAAGGCATGCTCGTCATCTTTACCGCCTTAGTCAGATGGCATGGTTTCTCAGTCGGCTCCCAGGATCCGTTTGCAACCTGCCCATCTAGCGATCAGATGTGTTTACGTTTAGCATTTGTAGCTAGCTAATAAACAGGTTGTGATGCTGTTGCATATTGGCCATCCTAATGCCATGTTCTTTATGTACCCTCTCTTCTCCAGCATTGCGCACAAGTTTGCCATGTTTATTGAACAAGTGAGAGCTCATCATAGCATGGTTAGGCAGCTAGAGCTTGAACTAATGCACTAATGTTTGAAAACGAGGATCTCTTCGAAGATGTGGCCAATTTAAGAAACCGGCTTCGATTAACGGAGCTAAGTCTGCAAAGTGTTGGAGAACAGTTAAGGTAAGAAAATTTAATAACATGAATGTGCAATCTGACTCTTGACCCAGACGGCGATAAAATACCCCCTCTATTCCCAAGGCATGAAATACAACCTCGAACCGAGTAGCAACAGTGTAGGAAGTAATTTAGGATGAGAGAATTATCAACGTTTTTAAAAGATTGTTGTAGAAATACTCTCCTACCTCTTCTCCCATATTTCACTCTTTCAGCTGCTCATTCTTTCTTTCTTTCTTTTTCTTAACAACTGCTGTAGTCAGTCAGGAGGACATGACAGCGACCAGTCTGTGCAGCAAAGTCCCCCAATTGCGTTTCCAGGTCGCCTCACCTTAGATGATCTGCAGAAACCAAATGCCCACCTGTCCCAGTTAGGCAGTGGTTGCCAGGGGGGATCATTTGAAAGAAGTGCTGCAGCTTGCAGTCTAAGCCCTCCATCATCCAAGTCCAGGGTGAGAGTGAAAATGTGTGTGTGTATGTCTGTGTGCGCTTCTTAGAGACACACGCAAATGTAAGACTTAATCATCTTGTGTTGTGCTCCATGTGTATGCATATGCAGTGAAGTCTTGAACAGACAGTATTTCTCATTTATTAAATCCCAACTGTGCAGCTTAGTGACCCTCTTTATTCCTCATATTAACATATGTCCTTAGATATGTTGAATTGAAATTGCTTTAGAGCAAAAAAGTTGAAAATCCAGGTGTAAATGTGCTAAGCATGTAATGAAATGCGTGATCACTTGAACCTTAAGAGGTAGTTGGAGGAAAATTTGCCCTGTTAAAAACAAAGCTATATAAAAGGGGGATCTGTTATAACAGCTATGTAAATTAAAAACTTTACCCCACAGATCTAGCTTACAAAATCGTTGCAAGTCAAATAGGCAACAGAGTTTGGATAATAACAGTATAACACTTATCAGAAATGGACTATCAGGATACTTGTGAATTGGACAACAAGTGTGCTGGGTAGTTTACTCTCAGTGTTAAAGGATGTGAATCCTTTGGGCGAAGGAGAAGGAGAGGGGGAAGGCATGTCCAGAGGCAGTGGGAGAGGAGGAGGAGTAGGAGTGTGGAGGTGAGAGTCGGAACTTTGAATGTTGGCACTATGACTGGTAAAGGAGAGAGCTGGCTGATATGATGAAAAGAAGAAAGGTAGGTATACTGTGTATTCAAGAGACCGGGTGGAAGGGGAGTAAGGCAAGGAGCATCGGCGGTGGGTTCAAGCTCTTCTACCATAGTGTGAATGGGAGGAAAAATGGGTGTAGGGGTAATTCTGAAGGAAGAGTATGTCAAGAGTGTGTTGGGATGAAAAGAATGTCGAACAGAGTGATGAGCGTGAGGCTTGAAATTGAATATTTATTAATGAATGTTATCAGCGCATATGCCCCGCAAGTTGGGTGTGAGATGGAAGAGAAAGAAGAATTCTGGAGTGAGTTGGATGAAGTGGTGGAGAGTATACCCAAGGGGGGGAGAGTGGTGATTGGAGCAGACTTCAATGGGCATGTTGGTGAAGGGAACAGAGGTGATAAAGAGGTGATGGGAAGGTATGGTGTCAAGGAGAGAAATGTTGAAAGACAAATGATGGTAGATTTTGCAAAAAGGATGGAAATGGCTGTGATGAATACATATTTCAAGAAGAGGGAGGAACACAGGGTGACGTACAAAAGTGCAAGAAAGTGCACACAGGTGGACTATATCTTATGTAGAAGGCGCGATCTGAAAGGGATTGGAGACTGCAAGTTGGTGACAGGGGAGAACATAGCTAGGCAGCATTGGATGGTGGTCTGTAGGATGACTTTGGAAACCAAGAAGAGGAAGAGAGTGAATGCAGAGCCAAGGATCAGATGGTGGAAGTTGAAGAAGGAAGACTGTTGTGTGGAGTTCAGGGAGGAGTTAAAACGGGCACTGGGTGGTAGTGAAGAGTTACCAGATGGCTGGACAACCACTGCAGAAATGGTGAGGGAGACAGCTAGGAAGGTACTTGGTGTGTCATCAGGACAGAGGAAGGAAGACAGGGGACTTGGTGGTGGAATGAGGAAGTACAGCAAATTATTCAGAGGAAGAGGTTGGCAAAGAAGACGTGGGATAGTCAGAGAGATGAAGAAAGTAGACAGGAGTACAAGGAGATGCAGCATAAAGCGAAGAGAGAGGTGGCAAAGGAAAAGGCATATGGTGAGTTGTATGAGAGGTTAGACACGAAGGAAGGAGAAAAGGATTTGTGCCAATTGGCTAGACAGAGGGACCAAGCTGGGAAGGATGTGCAGCAGGTTAGGGTGATCAAGGATAGAGATGGAAATGTGCTGACAAGTGAGGAGAGTGTGTTGAGAAGGTGGAAGGAGGTCTTTGAGGAGCTGATGAATGAAGAAAATGAGAGAGAGAGAAGGTTGGATGATGTGGGGGTAGTGAATCAGGAAGTGCGATGGATTAGCAAAGAGGAAGTGAGGGCAGCTATGAAGAGGTTGAAGAGTGGAAAGGCAGTTGGTCCTGATGACATACATGTGGCGGCATGGAGATGTTTAGGAGAGATGGCAGTGGAGTTTTCAACTAGATTGTTTGACACAATCTTAGAAAGTGAGAGGATGCCTGAGGAGTGGAGAAGAAGTAAACTGGTACTGATTTTCAAGAATAAGGGCCATGTGCAGAACTGTAACAACTACAGAGGTATAAAGTTGATCAGCCAAAGCATGAAGATATGGGAAAGACTAATAGAAGCTAGGTTAAGAGGAGAGGTGATGATTAGCCAGCAGCATTATGGTTTCATGCCATGAAAGAGCACCACAGATGTGATGTTTACTTTGAAAATGTTGATTGAGAAGTATAGAGAAGGTCAGAAGGAGTTGCATTGTGTCTTTGTGGATTTAGAGAAAGCATATGACAGGGTGCCGAGAGAGGAGGTGTGGTATTGTATGAGGAAGTTGGGAGTTGCAGAGAAGTATGTAGGAGTGGTGCAGGATATGTATGAGGGAAGTTTGACAGTGGTTAGGTGTGTGGTTGGAATGACAGATGGGTTCAAGGTGGAGGTGGGATTACATCAAGGATCGGCTCTGAGCCCTTTCTTGTTTGCAATGGTGATGGACAGGTTGACGGACGAGATCAGGCAGGAGTCTCCGTGGACTATGATGTTTGCAGATGACATTGTGATCTGTAGAGAGAAGAGTGCAGGTTGAGGAGAGCCTGGAAAGGTGAAGGTATGCACTGGAGAGAAGAGGAATGAAAGTCGGTAGGAGCAAGACGAAATACATATGCGGGAATGAGAGAGAGGACAGTGGAATGGTAAGGATGCAAGGAGTTGAGGTGACGAAGGCGTATGAGTTTAAATACACTGCTCAAAAAAATAAAGGGAACACATAAGCAATGCAATGTAGCTCCAAGTCAATCACACTTTTGAGATATCAACCTGTCCAGTTAGGAAGCAACACTGATTTGTGAATCAATTTCACCTGTTGGTAAATTGTCTAATTTCCACCTGGTGGAAATTAGACAATTTGCAAGACAACCCCTATAAAAGGAATGGATTTGAAGGTGGTGGCCACAGACCATTTGCCTGTCCTCATCTTTTCTGGCCGATCTTTGGTTAGTTTTTCATTTTGCTAGTGCCCTCACCACTAGAGGTGGCATGAGGCGGTATCTGCAACCTACAGAAGTTGCTCAGGTAGTGCAGCTCATCCAGGATGGCACATCAATGCGTGCTGTGGCAAGAAGATTTGATGTGTCTCCCAGCACAGTGTCCAGAGCATGGAGGAGGTACCAGGAGACAGGCCAGTACACCAGGAGACGTGGAGGGGGCCGCAGGAGGACAACAATCCCGCAGCAGGACCGCTATCTGGTCCTTTGTGCAAGGAGGAACAGGAGGAGCACTGCCGGAGCCCTACAAAACGACCTTCAACAGGCCACTAATGTGCAGGTTTCTGCTCAAACAGTGAGAAACAGAATACATGAGGATGGTATGAGGGCCCGACGTCCACAATTGGGGCCTGTGCTCACAGCCCAACACCGTGCAGCCCGATTGACCTTTGCCAGAGAACATCTTGGTTGGCAGATTCGCCATTGGCGCCCTGTGCTCTTCAAAGATGAGAGCAGGTTCACACTGAACACATGTGACAGACGCGAGAGAGTCTGGAGACGCTGTGGAGAACGTTCTGCTGCCTGCAACATCCTCCAGCATGACCGGTTTGGCGGTGGGTCAGTGATGGTCTGGGGAGGCATATCCTTGGAGGGCCGCACAGACCTCTACGTGCTAGCCAGAGGTACCATGACTGCCATTAGGTACCGGGATGAGATCCTCAGACCCCTTGTCAGACCATATGCTGGTGCAGTGGGCCCTGGGTTCCTGCTCATGCATGACAATGCTCGTCCTCATGTGGCCAGAGTGTGTCAGCAGTTCCTGTATGTCGAGGGCATTGATGCTATGGACTGGCCTGCACGTTCCCCAGACCTGAATCCAATCGAGCACCTCTGGGACATCATGTCTCGTACCATCCGCCAACGCGATGTCGCACCACAGACTGTCCAGGAGTTGACCGATGCCCTGATCCAGGTCTGGGAGGAGATCCCTCAGGAGACCATTCGTCGTCTCATCAGGAGCATGCCCAGACGTTGTAGGGAGTGCATACAGGCACGTGGAGGCCACACACACTACTGAGCCTCATTTTGAATCGTCTTGAAGAATTTCCACAGAAGTTGGATCCGCCTATGTTCTCATTTTCCACTTTGATTTTGAGTATGATTCTGAATCCAGACCTTAATGGGCTAATGATTTTGATTTCCATTGATCATTCTTAGGTTATTTTGCTCTAAACACATTCCTCTGTCTAATAAATAAAGATTTTCAGCTGAAATATTTCATTCATCGAGGTCTATATTGTGTTTTTAGGTGTTCCCTTTATTTTTTTGAGCAGTATACTTGGGGTCAACTGTCCAAAGTAACGGGGAGTACAGAAGAGAGGTGAAGAAGAGAGTGCATGCAGGGTGGAGTGGGTGGAGAAGAGTGTCATGAGTGATTTGTGACAAAAGTGTACCAGCAAGAGTTAAAGGGAAGGTTTATAAGATGGTTGTGAGACCAGCTATGTTATGTGGTTTGGAGACAGTGGCCCTGACGAAACGTCAGGAGGCAGAGCTGGAGGTGGCAGAGTTGAAGATGCTAAGATTTTAATTGGGAGTGACAAAGAAGGACAAGATTAGGAACGAGTATATTAGAGGGACAGCTCAGGTTGGATGGTTTAGATACAAAGTAAGAGAAACAAGAATGAGATGGCTTGGACGTGTGGAAGAGAGATGCTGGGTATATTGGGAGAAGGATGCTGAATATGGAGCTGCCAGGGAAGAGGGAAAGAGGAAGGCCAAAGAGGAGGTTTATGGATGTGGTGAGAGAGGACATGCAGGTGGCTGGTGTGACAGAGGAGGATGCAGAGGACAGAAAGAAATGGATGAGCCGCTGTGGCAAACCCTAACAGGAGCAGCCGAAAGTAGTACTAATAGTAGTAGTTAAAGGATGTGAATATTCTGTGAGGAACAGATGGTAAAATGCAGTCTCATTGTATATAATGGGGACACATTTTAAAGTCAAGAGTAAATCTAACCCAGCTCAATCATATATGGACACAATCACCATGTGAGATGCATGTTTATGCCACATGTAAAGGATGTTTGCCTAATATCACACATCAATATTTATTTTCTTTTGATTTCACCACCACCACTAGCAACTCCCTACACACAAGCCCAGTTCAGTCCAAATGGAGTCCGCCCCCCTCAGGAAAAAGCTGGGCTGCCTACGTCAGGAGAATGCCTGTCTTACCATGCAGAACAAACAGCTCATTGGTGACTTGGAGGCTAAACAATATGAACTGACCACCTCTAAGACCAAGGTAGGATAAACATAAACCTGTACTTGAACAGTAGAATAACCCTCCCACCCCACCCCACCCCACACACACACCGGTAAAATCTTGTAAATTGAAATACCTTTTTTTACTGTGATAGACGATCAGTTTCCTGCTACAGGGGGCTTAGAACTACATTTTTAATTAAACTGTCACCCCTCTAATTATCAGTGTTATCTGTATTTAGAGCTGCATATTTTCTGTGTCTGAAATTTCAAATTACATGAATGAAAGATTAAAAAGCTGGTGATATAAACAAGCACTTTTATCAGGAGCTAAATGAAATGAAATGCGTGCGTGTGTCTTCCTTTTCAGATATCCTTACTAGGCTCCAAGGTTGGAGTTAAAAGCAATAATGTGGCAGTAATGAGTGAGCAGATTCTTGGCCTTGAGGCAGAGCTGGAGGCTCAGACCAAACAACTAAGGTAATTTGGCCCAAGTGCAAGCATCAGTTATCAAGCTGTTGGTATAAATATTTGTTTTTTGTTTTTTTTAATATCCAAACTAAATATAAAAACATTTGGGATCAGATTTCCTCTGGATTCAAGTGTGTATGTTTATAAATACAAATCTTTGTTAAATGAAAAGTCCATCCATGTATCAACTGATTACCATTAAATGACAATTTTAAACTCACTTATAAAGGAAAGAAGGGGGCCCATATCTCAACAGAAGAGCAGAATGATGTCCAAAAGACAGAAAAATAAGAACTTTTGTAATTTAGTGTTTGATGTAGATTAGAAACATATATATATATACACTACCGTTCAAAAGTTTGGGATCACATTGAAATGTCCATATTTTTGAAGGAAAAGCACTGTACTTTTCAATGAAGATAACTTTAAACTAGTCTTAACTTTAAAGAAATACACTCTATACATTGCTAATGTGGTAAATGACTATTCTAGCTGCAAATGTCTGGTTTTTGGTGCAATATCTACATAGGTGTATAGAGGCCCATTTCAAGCAACTATCACTCCAGTGTTCTAATGGTACAATGTGTTTGCTCATTGGCTCAGAAGGCTAATTGATGATTAGAAAACCCTTGTGCAATCATTTTCACACATCTGAAAACAGTTTAGCTCATTACAGAAGCTACAAAACTGACCATCCTTTGAGCAGATTGAGTTTCTGGAGCATCACATTTGTGGGGTCAATTAAACGCTCAAAATGGCCAGAAAAAGAGAACTTTCATCTGAAACTCGACAGTCTATTCTTGTTCTTAGAAATGAAGGCTATTCCATGCGAGAAATTGCTAAGAAATTGAAGATTTCCTACACCGGTGTGTACTACTCCCTTCAGAGGACAGCACAAACAGGCTCTAACCAGAGTAGAAAAAGAAGTGGGAGGCCGCGTTGCACAACTGAGCAAGAAGATAAGTACATTAGAGTCTCTAGTTTGAGAAACAGACGCCTCACAGGTCCCCAACTGGCATCTTCATTAAATAGTACCCGCAAAACACCAGTGTCAACATCTACAGTGAAGAGGCGGCTGCGGGATTCTGGGCTTCAGGGCAGAGTGGCAAAGAAAAAGCCATATCTGAGACTGACCAATAAAAGAAAAAGATTAAGATGGGCAAAAGAACACAGACATTGGACAGAGGAAGACTGGAAAAAAGTGTTGTGGACGGATGAATCCAAGTTTGAGGTGTTTGGATCACAAAGAAGAACGTTTGTGAGACGCAGAACAAATGAAAAGATGCTGGAAGAATGCCTGACGCCATCTGTTAAGCATGGTGGAGGTAATGTGATGGTCTGGGATTGCTTTGGTGCTGGTAAGGTGGGAGATTTGTACAGGGTAAAAGGGATTCTGAATAAGGAAGGCTATCACTCCATTTTGCAACGCCATGCCATACCCAGTGGACAGCGCTTGATTGGAGCCAATTTCATCCTACAACAGGACAATGATCCTAAACACACCTCCAAATTGTGCAAGAACTATTTAGAGCAGAAGCAGGCAGCTGGTATTCTATCGGTAATGGAGTGGCCAGCGCAGTCACCAGATCTGAACCCCATTGAGCTGTTGTGGGAGCAGCTTGACCGTATGGTACGCAAGAAGTGCCCATCCAACCAATCCAACTTGTGGGAGCTGCTTCTGGAAGCGTGGGGTGCAATTTCTCCAGATTACCTCAACAAATTAACAGCTAGAATGCCAAAGTTCTGCAATGCTGTAATTGCTGCAAATGGAGGATTCTTTGACGAAAGCAAAGTTTGATGTAAAAAAAATCTTATTTCAAATACAAATCATTATTTCTAACCTTGTCAATGTCTTGACTCTATTTTCTATTCATTTCACAACATATGGTGGTGAATAAGTGTGACTTTTCATGGAAAACACAAAATTGTTTGGGTGATCCCAAACTTTTGAAAGGTAGTGTATATATATATATATATATGTAGAAAAAAGTTGTAATACATAGCAGTAAAAGTTTGTTTCGTGCGTCGCGCGCTCATCAGCTGCTAATGTTAATGATAACGTTAATGCTAATGAGTGTGCGACGCACGAAACAAGCTTGTACTGCTATGTATTAAAAGTTTTTTTTTCCTACATCTATATTGATATTCCACTCATTTGTTGAGCACTTTTATCAACACCATTGATGGTTTCGGGGGAAAAAAACGCTATACTCCGCTAAGCCAAGTATTTTATCGTTGTTTGGATTATGCTCCACTCCTCGCTCGCTTGTTGCTCTGCCTGGCCTGGGTCTGCCGCCCTCCCTCGCTGCCGCCTGCCGCTTCTGCCTGCCTGCTGCCCTGCTCTTGCTTGCCGCTCTCCCCCCGACTGTTGCCAGCCCACCTCCGACTAAGGTCCCGCTCTTCCTTTTCCCCTCCCGGCTTCCTTGGCCAATTTACACACACTCTCACACACACACATTCACAAACACATAGGCTTGAACTTGAACTGAACTGAACTATTTTACATAGCCTACCGAACATTCGCTGTGTTGCCCTTTCCCCCTCCCTGCTTCCCGGCTGACATAACCTACACCAGGGCTAGTCAGCTACTTTCTTATGAGGGCCAACTTATTCAAATGTAAATGGTAAGGGGGCCAAACTTTTTTCAGAGTAAATATCGGATCTTAGCACTTATATGTGAACATGAAGAACAGCGCTAAATACCCATAATACTGTGTATCAAAAGTGTTTATTAACAATGTGTTTATGTAACATACAAAATAGGGCAGTCATTTCATACATTTATCCGTTTATATAGGCTACATTTATTTTACCTAGTGAATCACTTCTCACCATCACAAATACTGATGATCAAAAGGCCCCAATTAGATACATTCAAAACAAATTACATTACATTGGCAGATGAAAAAAACATTGTATTACTTGTTAAAATATCATGATCATCTCTCACCTTCTCACCATTGTGCTACTACTCAACACTTATCACTCAAATTTCATAACAAGTAATTTCAATTCAAAAGAAATGGTCGCAGCCATAAACATCTACAAGTGCTGTTTGTCTTCTATCAGTGAGTCATGCCATCTCACCTCTGCGACCTCACCTCTTATTACTTATGAGTAATTACATAACAAGTCATTTTTTAGTCTTATCAAATGAATCACTTTTCAAAAATGCGTATTATCAAAGCCCCCAAACAAAGATGCATTCAAAACAGATTTTGGCAGATGGACATCTACAAGTGCTCTATTTGTCTTCTAATCAGTGTCATTTCACATCTGCTACAACAGAACACCTCTCTTTCAATTCAAAAGAAATGGCCTCAGCCATAGATACATTTAGAAACCAGTGCTCCGACTATTTGTTGTCTAATCAGTGACTAAAATTGCACTTATTTGACTTTGCAAGGGATGTAAAGTTAGGCTCACAGGAAGTGAGAGCAATCTGCAGACACTGGTGAAGGTGGGCACTTGTAAGGGAGGCACGTGTGTTTGGTTTTTATTGCATTCATATGTGAGAGGCTTGACTCACATGTATGCGTTGTACCAAACATAGTCAGTAGAAAAAGAGCCAACCTTCTGGTGTTTGGGAACTGGACCTGGTTAAGTTGCACCCAAACTGCTCACATCCCACAGATTTAAGTTTTTGCTTTAAATCAGATGATGCTTGGATGTCTATCAGTTCTAACTGCAGGGAGCCTTCATCCAGTGACGTGAGCACCTGTTGGCTTTGGCTGCAAACTCTCCCCCAGCATTAATAGCAAAGACGTCCTTGGTAAATAGCATCACCTGTGCGGGTATACTGAAATTATCAAACCTCACAGCAAAATTCACAATCAGTTTGTCAATGAATGCTGTCATTGCTGGGGTAATCTGTGCTGATGACGAGTTGTCGAGCAAATCACACAGTGTTGGAAAGTGCAGCATTTTTGTGGGGGTCAGGTTGGCAGAAAATAACTCCAGTTTCCTTTTAAATCCACTCAGATTGTCCACTATGTCGCTAACAGTTTTGTCCTGACCTTGCAATTGCAGATTATGTCTGTTCAAGTGGTGGAAAATTTGTGTTGAAGACACAATTTGTGTTGAAGACAGCAATAGACTTGTTACACAGCAAACATAACGGCTTCATTCTGATATTAGCAAACATAATATTTCTCGGTCCATTCATTATCAAATTGGCGATTTTCAGTGTCAACTTTCCTCTTTCTCAATGTGGACAGCGACATTTTGAGGTTTTTTGTTTGCAAGTTAGCAGCAGCAAGCAGGTTAGCGCGGCACACTCACTACGTTGGCAGCTGGTGGCGTGCACGTAGGGAGCGTCGGGAGCAGTTAGGGGTGGGACACGGCAGTGTCCCTTTTGAATGGGAGCGCATTCTTGCCCAAAAAAGATTTTTCTTCGAGGGGAAAATGCATTATAATTTTTAATGTTCTAATAAAAATTGATCAAAGGGCTGGAAAAAAATAATCCTCGGGCCGGATTTGGCCCGAGGATTATTGACTAGGCCTGTCCTATACACATACTCACGCACTCGCTCATACACACATGCATGCGCACATACAGGGTTGAACTTGAACTGAATCACCTCACATTGCGAACATTCGAACAGGCACATTTCTGGAAATGAGTTTCCCTCTTGTGCTGGTTATTGCACTCTCGTTCTGGGACTATGGGCAAACCAACCTCCGACGGGAGAGTGTACCGGGGAAGGTACACTCTCCACCGGTTGTACCCTGTGCGATTACTAGCACTTTTCCTAAACTGCGTGAGCAGATGCCGAGGAATTCTCACGGAGATTCTGACTCGGGGACTGAGTTGCTCCATCTTCTGTGTCTCTCTGTTTTAAAAAGCTGTTTTATGCTTTCTGAGAATTCTCTCGCTAATTTTGTTACCATGTTACACTCTAAAAATACATTGCCTTGCAGTGTAAATACTAAACGGAGATATCTTGTCATTCTTTTGTTGTTAATGTCTGGCAATGAGCAACCAAACCCTGTCCCTGCTGATTCTGATATCAATACTTGTAATACTCCAGCTGATTTTAAGTGTAGGTCAGGTCTGGGTATTATTCACCTAAATGTTCACAGCTTAATCTCAAAATTGGATATGGTAAAGGTTTGGATAAATTCAACTGATGCTGATGTTGTTGTATTATCTGAAACTTGGCTAATGAAGTCTGTTCTTGACAAGGATATTGGTATTCACGGCTATAATGTGTTTCGCTCCGACTGTCTCAAAAAAGGTGGTGGTGTTGCTATCTACATCAAATGCAAATTCAACGTTAAGTTAGTGCTCTCAGAATCATTGAGTAAACAACTTGAGTTCCTGGCCCTAAATCTTGAAGTGTCTAAGGATCACCATGTCATGATGGTTGGATGTTATAGACCTCCATCTGCGATTGCTAATTCTTTATCTACACTTGTTAACTTGCTGTCTAAGATGCACTACAATGAGATTGTTGTGGTTGGTGATCTTAACTGGGATTGGTTGTTGCCTGTGTCCGATGCATTTAAAGCAGAATGTGATTCTTTGAATCCGACGCAAATAATTAACTCTCCTACAAGACCAAATCCCAAATGTCCTGAGAAATCATCTCTCATTGATCTAGTCCTAACTAATGCCCCCTATAAGTACTCAGCTATCGGTGTCTTCCCAAATGATGTGAGTGATCACTGTGTGATAGCTGCTATCAGAGATACTAAGGTCCCTAAGTGTAAACCTTGTTTTGTCCAAAGATGCAATATGAAGATGTTTGTTGAGCAGGGTTTTCTACATGACTTATCTCATGTTGACTGGAATAGAATCGCCCTTATTGATGATGTTGAAATGGCCTGGACATTTTTCCATGATAGTTTTCTGGATATTTTAAACAAACATGCCCCTATTCGTAAATTTAGAATTAAGGGGCGGGATAATCCCTGGTTCACCACTGAGCTCTCAAGCCTGCTTCATGAATGTGGCCTGGGCAAAAGTAAGAAAGTCAGGTACTGAGGCTGACTGGCTTCTTTTTAGACAGCTGAGGAACAAATTTACTTCTCTCTTTAGAAAAGCCAAAGCTGATTTTTATCTATCCGTCACTACTGACAACTTGAATGATCCGAGGAAGTTTTGGAAAGTTGTTAAATCCTTATCTGCTGCTTGTGATAATTCAACTGGCCTTCCTTCATGTATAATCAAAAATGATGTGACTGTCTCTGATAAGTTTGAAATGTTGAATTGTTTTAATGAGCATTTTATTTCATCGGGTTTCTTGTTTAATGTTGACACCCCTTTTACTAAGGAATCTGTCATTGATGACAATACTGTGGTTGTTGACCACACTTTTAGTTTTGCTCCTTTTACTGTGGCTGAGGTCCACAAAGCCTAAAAACAACTGAACTCTAGAAAACCAGCTGGTCCGGATAATTTGGATCCTGGTTTTTTTAAATTAGCAGCAAATATTATCTCTGAACTTTTGACCCATATTTTTAATCTCACTTTGGTTACAAATGTAATCCCTAAGGTTTGGAAGGCTGCCTATGTTTTACCCCTTTTAAAAGGAGAGGATCCAACCATGCTAAATAATTACAGACTAACTTCAAAACTTTATGTAGTAGCCAAAGTATTGGAATCCCTAGTTAGTGAACAGGTGAAAGAGTGTTTATACACTCAATTAATACTATCCAATCATCAGTCAGGGTTCAGAAAGAAGCATAGCACAGTTACAGCTGCCATGAAAGTTGTAAATGACATCAGCAGCACGTTGGATAAAAAGCAACACCGTGTGTCTCTTTTTATTGACTTGTCCAAAGCCTTTGATATCGTGGATCACGATATTCTGATACAGCGACTTGTTAACACTGGCTTCTCTCTACAGGCTGTAGGTTGGTTTATCAATTACCTTACAGATACGACTCAGGCTACCCAGTTTGAGGGGCTTACTTTTGAAGTCCAAATAGTCTGTAAGGGGGTCCCTCAGGGTTCTGTCCTGGATCCACTTTTATTCACTGTGTACATAAACTGCATGGGAGAAAATGTTCAAAACTCGTCTTTCATTACATTACATTACAGTCATTTAGCTGACGCTTGTATCCAAAGCAACTTACAATAAGTGCATTTAACATAGGAAACCAGGAGAACTGCTAGTCATCAGAGGTATAAGTGCATCTTCATCATCTTTCCATTCCATCTTTCCATTCCAACACCCATCTTTCCATTTTTATGCAGATGATGCGGTTATTTGTTGTTATGTGGCTACTCTCAGCAAAGCTTTTGAGTATCTGCAAAATGCTTTTAACAGTGCAACAGCTTTATCAACTGAAGCTTGTCTTGACTGCTGAAAAAAACAAACTTATGGTGTTTTCAAACACTAGGAAGTTACAGTTAAATCAGAACATTGTTACTACTCAAGGTAAACAAATTGAGGCAGTCTCCACCTACAAATACTTGGGATTTTTAATTGATGACCACCTCTCTTTTAAGCCCCATATACAGAGTCTGGTGAAAAAGTTGAAATTGAAGTTAGGTTTTTATTTTAGGAGCAAGTCTTGTTTTTCTCTTGATGTCAGGCGAAGACTAGTTGAAGCAACATTCTTGTCTGTTCTTGACTATGGTGACTTACTGTACATGAACACATCAGCCCATTGTCTTCATATGTTAGACACTGTGTATCATGGAGCATTATGGTTTGTTACAAACTATAGATCCCTCACTCATCCCTGTGTCCTTTACTCCAAAGTCAATTGGCCTGCTCTATCAACACGGTGACTTAGTCACTGGTATGTTTTTATCTATAAGGCCATTCTGGGTACCCTCCCCTGTTATTCATCTATCTTTCTGTCCATAAAACATGGCACTTATGGGTTATGGTCTCAGGACACCTTGCAAATGACTGTTCCTAAAGTTCGGACTGAGCTGGGCAGGAAGACCTTTATGTTTTCTGCACCATCTGCCTGGAATAGCCTGCAGAATAGACTTAAACTCCAGGAATTGGTTACTCTATCCGAATTTAAAGGTATGGTTAAATCTATGGAATCTGAGTCTATTATAAATTGTAAATGTTTCAGTTGATAACAAGTTTGTATCTTTTCCCTTAATTTTTATGTTATTTTGCACTTTGAGCTATTCTGTTGTCTGCCATTCTTGGACAGGTCTCTTGTAAAGGAGATTTTAATCTCAATGGGACTAACCTGGTTAAATAAAGGCAAATGAAATGAATGTGTATATATATATATATATATATATATATATATATATATATATATATATATATATATAGTTTCAAAACACATTTTATTCAGCAGATTCCTGTGCCAGACCAAAAAATTCTGGAAAGAATTTATAGCTGAGGTCAATGCAGTGTCCTCTATAGAGTGCAACATTGGTGAGGTAAATTGATAACCATCTGACAAAAAGTGATTCATGTCAGAAAAAAAGCCGCATACAAGGCAAAGCAGTTCAGCTGTTTGTTAACAGAGTGATATGTTTGCCTGTTCAGATAAGCAAATGTGTTAGCTGACAGGGCACTAATTTGCATCTGAGTGCTATCAGTGGCACAAATGTTGTTGGGGTTGGCCGGCAAGTTAAAAAAAAAAGAAGAAGCTGTGCTTCACTGAAGTTTTTTCCTGAGCGTCATAGGGGTAAATATATTCAGAGAAAAAAACCTATTGGTGGCATTTAGTACATTAGGGAGTATACAGCTCATATTAGAACATCTGCTTATCTCCCTCTTCAATATGGTTGTAGCCAAGTACTTAAATGACCTGGATGTGAATGGGAATAGCAAAGGATCTTTGTGTGTTTCATATGAGATCTGGTTCTAAAGTGTGACCCACCATCAGTAGAAGATGCTGTGGTATATGGAATAAACTCATGAGCCCCTCTTTATCCTTAGCAAAAGGAAAAAAAATGTAAACTGGCCCCTTAATATTCTTGTTCTGTCTCTTAACATTGCCCTGTGGAATGTGCTAAATCCTTTTGTAGTGTGAAGCCAGTCATTGCAAAACATAGGCCACCTTTGCCCCTTTCATAGCCTGAATTTTGTTTGCAGCATTTGATATTGATAATTTGGCTCCCCTTTTCTTCCTGCAAGACATAAAGGCCAAGCCATTAGCAAATTCTTGTGCTATACACAATTTTCTGCTATTTCAGGTGTGCATTTGAATTATTTGTTGACATTTTTTAGATAGTCTACTCCAACTTGACCAGATTATTTATTATTTCACATGTAAATAACCCTTACTTATGAGCAGCCATTGATTGATATCCTCCATATGCACCAAAAAACAATGATATAACAGAGTTACATGTTTCCATTTGTAAAATGTACAGTAAAGAGTTCTTGTAAGATGCAAACATTTTTTGACCTAATTTAACCCAGAAGACTTTGATAAATCCCCCACTGCTTGTGTAGACTCCTGTTCAAACAATTTGCAGAGAAAAACATATGAATCCTGTTTGAGAAATTAATGAACTGACGAATTGGTGAACATTGTTATACAGTGAATAGAGTGCATTGTATGATTATGTAACATGCTCTATAACTGCAGTTATAGAACTTTACAGTGGTTGCTTCATAGCTCGTGCTTTTCTATTTATGTTGCTAGTTTATGGTCCAATGGTATTCCAATGTCATTGCACCACATCTTATAAAGAAAGTTAACGAGAGGACCAAGTGTGGTCAGTCTTTATAGATTAACGTTCCTGCTATGGGAGGCTTAATTTTGGCCGTTAAAACAGTTATTTGTAGAGACTCACATTAGTAGGGTAGAAAAGGGTTCACTAATTATGTATTATTATTATTATTATTATTATTATTATTATTATTATTATTATTATTATTATTATTATCCCCTCTGAGAATCGCCACCTTAACATGGTGAAGGGGTTTGGGTGTCCTGGTGATCCTGGGAGCTGTGTTGTCAGGAGCAATAGCTCCTGTAGGGTCTCCCAAGGCAAATTGGTCCCAGGGGAGGGGCCAGACTAAGAGCGATTCCCAAGAAACCCAATGAAAGTACACCAGCAGAGCTACAGCACCTCACCCAGAAAAGGGAAACCGGGGCCCCCTCCTGGAACCAGACCTGGGAAGGGAGCTCGGCGGCAGGCAAGGATCAGATGGCAGGGAAGGCTGCCGGACAGACCTGGCAAACCCAAACATGTGGTGAGGGTGAATTGGGAACATCTGGCAGAGGCCCCTGTCCGTGAGGTCTTTAACTCCCACCTCTGGAAGAAATTGTCGTATATCTTGAGGGAGGCTGGGGACATGGAGTCTGAGTGGGCCATGTTCAAAGCCTCTATTCCAGATGCGGCAGGTAGGAGCTGTGGTCATAATGTCATTGGTGCCTGTGAAGGTGGCAACCTAAGAACCCACTGGTGGACACCGCCGGTGAGGGAAGCCATCAGGCTGAAGAAGGAGGCCTTTTGAGCTTGGTTGGCCCAGGGGTCTCCTGAAGCAGCAGAAAGGTACTGGGAGGCCAGAAGGGCTGCAGCTTCGGCGGTTGTGGAAGCAAAAACTCAGGTGTGGGATTAGTTCAGTGAGGCTATGGAGGAGGACTTTTGGTTGGCCTCAAGTAAGTTCTGGCAAACCATCCGGTGACTCAGGAAGGGGAAGCAGGGCTTGACTCAGGCTGTGTTCAGCCAGGGAGGGGAACTGCTGACTCAGGCTGGGGATGTTGTTGGGCTGTGTAAAGAACACTTTGAGGAACTCCTGAACCCAGCTACCTTGTCCTCAGGGGAGGAGGTAGAGTCTGAAGATTCGGGGGAAGCCCCACCCATATCCCTGGCAGAGGTCTCTGAGGTAGTTAAGAAGCTCCTCGGTGGCAAGTCACCAGGTGTGGATGAGATTGGCCCTGAGATGCTGAAGGCTCTGGACATTGTTGGGCTATCTTGACTGACATGCCTTTTCAGTGTTGCGTGGAGGTCGGGGACACTATCTGTGGAGTGGCAGACTGGGGTGGTGGTTCCCATATTTAAAAAAGGGGACCAGAGGATGTGTTCCAATTATTGGAGCATCACATTGCTCAGCCTCCCTGGGAAAGTCTACTCTAGGGTGCTGGAATGGAGGCTCCGACCGATTGTTGAACCTCGGATCCAGGAGGAACAATGCGGATTCCATCCTGGCGGTGGAATAACGGACCAACTCTTTCTTTACCCTTGTGGAAGTGCTGAGGGATACATGGGAGTTTGACCAGCCAGTCTACATTTGTTTTGTGGACTTGAAGAAGGCTTACGACCGTGTACCCCGGGGTGTGGGGGGTACTGTGGGAGTATGGGTACCGGGGCAGTTGCTGCAAGTCATCCAGTCCTTGTATAACTAAAGTGAGAGCTGTGTCCACATTCTCGGCACAAAGTCAAACATGTTTTCAGTTGGTGTTGGACTCCGCCAAGGTTGTCCCTTGTCTCCGATTCTGTTTGTGATATTCATGGTATTGCTATGTCGATGAGTATGCACCTCTTTCCATTCCCGTCCTTTAACGATGTCAGGCTTGTTGGCTTTCATCTCTCTGTCAGTGTGGGTGGGCATTTCCCCAGAGGATGGTGACATCGTTGTTCTCGGTGACTGTTCGGCTATGTTTGTACCACTTTTCAGTCGTCTTGATCTTATAACTCCTACAGATCTTCCAGTGCAGGTATGCCGCTGCCTTGTGCCGTTTGATGCACTCGATTTTTGCCAGCAGCCATACCAACATGTACCCTGGCTCTGCCAAATGACAGAAGCTAAGCAGGTATGGGTTTGGCTTGTACTTGGATGGGAGACCTCACGGGAAAACTGAGTTGCTGCTGGAAGTGGTATTGGTGGGCCAGTAAGGGGCAGTCTTCCCTCTGGTCCTAATAAAAACAACAAATATCAACTCCCAATGGCCCAGTGCAGTGACGGGGACACTGCTGTCGGAGATGCTGTCCTTCAGATGAGACATTAAACCGAGGTCCTGGCTCACTGTGGTCATTAAAGATCCCATGGCACTTCTCGCAAAGAGTAGGGGGTTCCCCGATGTCCTGACAAAATTCCCAACCTGGCTGTCTCCATCTGGCCACCTAATCATCCCCCCATGTGATTGGCTCAGTGAGTCCTCCCTCTCCACCTTAAGCTGGTGTGTGGTGAGCGTTCTGGTGCAACATGGCTGCCCTGCATCCCCCAAGTGGGTGCTACTTATTAGTGGTGGTTGAAGTGAGTTACCTCCTTCAATGTGAAGTGCTTTGGGTGTCTAGAAAAGTGCTATATAAATGTAATTATTATTATTATTATTATTATTATTATTATTATTATTATTATTATTTGCCAGTTCCGGGCAGCCTGAGACAATGCGGTTGACAGTTTCTTTGTACTTTCCACAGATCCTACATTGTGGGTGGGTTCCATCCTTGATGATGCGAGGATGGAACAGACCCACAATGTAGGATGCATATGTATCTGTATTAGTGTTGTTATTATTATCATTGTTATTGTTTTTATTATTATTTATTACGGGGCAGACGTGAGGCTATTGTAGGAAAACATTCTCAGTCTCCCTTGTCCCTTAACCCATTTTGTCTATGAAATGGTCTCATACACTAGGCTGCCTTGCTATGACATAATAGTAAAGGAACAGCAGTTATATAGCAACAGAGCATCACATTCACCCACTAACACAATGGATTCACACATACCGATGGCAGAGGCTCCCAAGCAAGGTGCCAACCTGTTTGTTGGGAACAGATAGGAGCTCAGTCTATTGCTCGAGGACACTTTGACCTGAGGTGAGGAGGAAGATCCGAGATAAAATCGGCAACCTTCCTATTGCTGATCAATGGGTTTACATTCTGAGCCACTGCTGCCATGCTGACTTAACCACTGATTATTGTCCGGACTTTTTTCCCCCCTCCCTGCAGGGCAACAGAGCTCAGGGCAGAACGTTGTCAGGTGGCAGCAGCCCAGAGTGATGGTCTGGTAACCAAACTAACCGAGGAGCTGAGCGCGCTCAGAGCTGAGATGAACAATAAGGCAACAGTGAGCAAACGGTGATGAGTTTATCAGTTACTATGAATATCAATGAAAAGCGGGCATGATTTTCAAGTAAGCGACAAAATGCTCACCGTCAGGCTCTCCTACACTATCAGGAATCAGGAACATTTTGTGATTTAATGAAATGAAACAAAATATTGTTTCCCCCAACCCACAGTAGTGCAACACAAACACACATATCCAAAAACTACGAGAACACATATATCCAAAGTAACACATATATCCAAATATATATATGACACACACACACACACACACACATATAAATACCTGACACAGAATCAAGTTATCTTTTTTTTGTTTTTAGGTCAACTTGTCTCTTGCATATGACATTAAAACATTTAGAGAGAAGTGAAAGAAAAGATTAACCTTGGGGACACGCCGAGGCCTTGTCCTTAAATACAGATGAATTCCACATACACAACATGGGATATATTAGTTTAAGCACTGATTTAACACCTCCCCTATCACAGGGCCGAGCAACAGAGGAACCAAGCGCTCCACAATGCGGAGGAACTCAAAGAGGCATATAAAGAATACAAGGCTACCATTGCTCTTAAACTTCACAAGGTAATCTCATTCCAATGTCACCGTCTAGCTCTTTATTGAATATCTTTTTAAATGAGCCACCTGAGAAATATGTCTTTTGTCTTTTGAAGGTGATGGAGAGCGAGGACAGGCTAAAAGAGAATCTGCTCGAGTGCGACAGAGAAAAAGTCAAGTTTGAGATGAAGTGCACTGCACTTGAGAGAGAGACGGCAGAGAAGAGCAAAACAATTAGGTATGTACACGAGAGGGATTTGTACCTTATTCTATTCTCATTTACCCTGCACTCTTATGTGTGTGGGAAGATTTAAAAGGTTTGGGCCACAGACAGTTTATTCATGAAGTTCTTGTTTTTGCGTATGGGGGTTTGTAAATTGGAGGATTACAAATGTGTACCACTGCCAATCAAATATTTTGAAATAAAATTAGTTTCTTTTTTTAGATTATTCTTTGGGCATTTTCACCTTTATTATAAATAGCGAAAAGGCAGAGAGGAAATGGGGGGAGAGAGGGGTAAGACATGCAACAAAGGTCGCCGGCTGGAATCAAACTTGGTGACGGTTGCAGCCATGTGGTATGCGCAGCCACCATTCGGCTATGGAGGCACCCCAAAATTAAATTAGTTTCTGATTTTCCCTTTCTCAGTTATAAATGTAATATCCTCATGTCTTTATGCATGCTCAATAATCTGGGTAAGAAAATCAAAGAAGGTTGAATCAGTTCATCTAGATGCAATGTTTATAAACATTATGTCCAGATGAACTGATTCAGCATTCTTTGATAACATCCTCATGCTTTCTCTGACACTGCCCCCCCCCCCACCCCACAGCCAACTGTCGGATGAGTTGAGACAAGCTAGGTCCCAGACTGCAGACCGATCGGCCTTCCAGGCTCGTCTCGAGGACGCCAGATGTCGTACCTCACAGCTGGAGAGGGAACTTGCTGAGCGGGCTGTGGAGGGCAGAGAGCTAGCTTCTTTGCGTAGGGAGCTTGAAGGTCTCCGAGCACTAACCCAGAGCCAGGAGCAGAGGGTGGCTCAGTGCCACAGAGAGGCACAGCAGAGCCAAGAAGAACTGTCCAGCCTGGAGGCCATACTAGCCCTACTGCATCTACGAGAGGTAGACACACACACACACTGCAGTTTGATTCACAATGTTCATTTTGTTTGATTGTCTCATAATATTGATTGAATTCTGGAGTGAGTTGGATGAAGTGGTGGAGAGGGTACCCAAGGAGGAGAGAGTGGTAATTGGAGCTGACTTCAACGAGCATGTTGGTGAAGAGAAAAGAGGTGATAAAGAGGTGATGGGTAGGTATGGTGTCAAGGAGAAAAATGTGGAAGGACAAATGGTGGTGGATTTTGCGAAAAGGATGGAAATGGATGTGGTGAATACATATTTCAAGAAGAGGGAGGAACACAGGGTGACGTATAAGAGTGGAGGAAAGTGAACACAGGTGGACTATATCTTATGTAGAAGGCATGATCTGAAAGGGATTGGAGACTGCAAGGTGGTGACAGGAGAGAACATAGCTAGGCAGCATCGGATGGTGGTCTGTAGGATGACTTTGGAGACCAAGAAGAGGAAGAGAGTGAAGGCAGAGCCAAGGATCAAATGGTGGAAGTTAAAGAAGGAAGACTGTTGTGTGGAGTTCAGGGAGGAGTTAAAACAGGAACTGGGTGGTAGTGAAGAGTTGCCGGATGGTTGGGCAATCACTGCAGATATAGTGAGGGAGACAGCTAGGAAGGTACTTGGTGTGTCATTAGAACAGAGGAAGGAAGACCAGGAGACTTGGTGGTGGGATGAGGAAGTACAGCAAAGTATTCAGAGGAAGAGGTTGGCAAAGAAGTGGGATAGTCCGAGAGATGAAGAAAGTAGACAGGAGTACAAGGAGATGCAGCGTAAAGCGAAGAGAGAGGTGGCAAAGGCAAAGGAAAAGGCACATGGTGAGTTGTATGAGAGGTTAGACACTAAGGAAGGAGAAAAGGACTTGTACCGATTGGCTAGACAGAGGGACCAAGCTGGGAAAGATGTGCAGCAGGTTAGGGTGATCAAGGATAGAGATGGAAATGTGCTGACAAGCAAGGAGAGTGTGTTGAGAAGGTGGAAAGAGTACTTTGAGGGGGTGATGAATGAAGAAAATGAGAGAGAGAGAAGGTTGGATGATGTGGGGGTAGTGAATCAGGAAGTGCGGTGGATTAGCAAGGAGGAAGTGAGGGCAGCTATGAAGAGGATGAAGAGTGGAAAGGCAGTTGGTCCTGATGACATACCTGTGGAGGCATGGAGATGTTTAGGAGAGATGGCAGTGGAGTTTTTAACTAGATTGTTTAACACAATCTTAGAAAGTTAGAGGATGCCTGAGGAGTGGAGAAGAAGCATACTGGTACCTATTTTCAAGAATAAGGGTGATGTGTAGAACTGTAACAACTACAGAGGTATAAAGTTGATTAGCCACTGCATGACGATATGGGAAAGAGTAATAGAAGCTAGGTTTAGAGGAGAGGTGATGATTAGCGAGCAGCAGTATGGTTCATGCCACGAAAGAGCACTACAGATGTGATGTTTGCTTTGAGAATGTTGATTGAGAAGTATAGAGAAGGCCAGAAGGAGTTACATTGTGTCTTTGTGGATTTAGAGAAAGCATGTGATAGGGTGCCGAGAGAGGAGGTGTGGTATTGTATGAGAAAGACAGGCGTTGCAGAGAAGTATGTAGGAGTGGTGCAGGACATGTATGAGGGAAGTGTGATAATGGTGAGGTGTGCAGTTGGAATGACAGATGGGTTCAAGGTGGAGGTGGGATTACATCAAGGATCGGCTCTGAGCCCTTTCTTGTTTGCTATGGTGATGGACAGGTTGACGGACGAGATCAGGCAGGAGTCTCCATGGACGATGATGTTTGCGGATGACATTGTGATCTGTAGCGAGAGTAGGGTGCAGGTTGAGGAGAGCCTGGAGAGGTGAAGGTATGCACTGGAGAGAAGAGGAATGAAAGTCAGCAGGCGCAAGATGGAATACCTATGCGTGAATGAGAGGGAGGACAGTGGAATGGTGAGGATGCAAGGAGTAGAGGTGACAAACGATATGAGTTTAAATACTTGGGGTCAACTGTCCAAAGTAACGGGGAGTGCAGTAGAGAGGTGAAGAAGAGAGTGCAACCGGAGTGGAGTGGGTGGAGAAGAGTGTCAGGAGTGATTTGTGACAGAGAGGTACCAGCAAGAGTTAAAGCAAAGGTTTACAAGGTGGTTGTGAGACCAGCTATGTTATATGGTTTGGAGACAGTGGCGCTGACGAAAAGACAAGGAGGCGGACCTGGAGAAGGCATAGTTGAAGTTGCTAAGATTGTCATTGGGTGTGACGAAGGACAGGATTAGGAACGATTAGAGGGACAGCTCAGGTTGGATGGTTACGAGACAAAGCAAGAGAGGCAAGATTGAGATGGCTTGGACATGTGTGGAGGAGAGATACTGGGTATATTGGGAGAAGGATGCTGAATATGGAGCTGCCAGGGAAGAGGAAAAGAGGAAGGCCAAAGAGGAGTTTTATGGATGTGGTGAGGGAGGACATGCAGGTGAGGTGGCTGGTGTGACAGAGAAAGATACAGAGGACTGGAAGAAATGGAAACGGATGGTCCGCTGTGGTGACCCCTAACAGGAGCAGCCAAAAGTAGTAGTAGCAGTAGTAGTCTCATGATATTGTTGTTTTGTATTGCAGGGTCCTGAGGGGCCACTTTGTGTCAGACCCTGTATCATGCCACCAGTGGACTTTTCAGTAACGACACCCCTATTCAAGTTGAAGACAGGTAACGATGAGTGTGACCCATAATTCTTTCAGTACTACTCCTCTCCTCCTCTCCCATTCTATCACTTGTCTCCCAATGGGAAGGAATTCAGAGGAGATGAGGGGTAGTGTAGGAAAGGAGGAAGTGAAGTAAATTGAGTTTCTGGACAGCTGACATGCTACTTGGTCATCAAAAATAGTCATTGGCTATTGGCTAAGTGATCCAGTCATAACTTTGACTAGTTCCAGTACATAGCACAGTTTGATCCTCTGTTCAATATATATTGTCTACTGTTGTACATGTTTTTATAAGGATGTCATTTTTTATTTAATCTTAATGAATTAAAAGATAATCCATTTAGCAAATGAAAATTGAAACCAACGGCATAGTGTGAGATTTATTTGCAATTATTGATGTCCTTTAATCTTGTTAATAGATAACACAGCTAAATGACTTGTAGTCAGTCAGTTATTTCTTTTGCAAATGAACATGGATGACGGATAAGTTGGCTAATGAATAATGTCATCAGAACTGACAACTGACATCTTGTGTCATTGTACGAAAGTCCTAAAGCTAAAAAAAAATGTTAAATTTTCTTTTTTTACTAGAGCTGCCAATGTTAATTTTACCATTACAAGTAAGAAAATGGAACCAGCTGTCATGCAAACTGTTCAACTCACATTCAGTGTTTTACCTGCCATTTTATCAATTTTCTGTGTGATGTCAGATTCTGGGAGCAATTGCAACCAACAATACTTCCTATAGCGATGCACATGTTGGTGAAGTTTGGCCAGGTCAGGTTTATGCAGTGAAAATGATGTAGTATTTTTAGATTATCCATATGGAAATATCTGCAATTAATATCCCCAAGATACCTAAACTGTTTCCTTTCAGGTCATTTATCCTGACATGTCTAGGTGTTTGTCTCTGGGTCTTCAGAAGAAGGTCTAGAGACAGCTCGGTGGTAACAAACTCAGGAGAGGTGAACTCTTCTGCACACTTGCATTGTCCTAATCCATTCTTTGTTTGCGAAAAAGGAGTTTCAATATTACAGATAACCAAAATCAAAACTCACCCATCTCAAACTTTGTTTCCATACCTCTCTGTGGCTCCCCACCTTCTCAGGTGAACGCTACCAGCAGCTGCTGCCAGCGCTCCAGTCAGTGGAGGCTGAGAGGGTCAGGCAGAGCAGTCTGGCCCAGCGGCTCCAGGATCGTCTGAACAGGGCCCAGGAGGAGATCTCCTCCCTGCAGAGCTCCATGGCCCAGAGAGCCTCCCACTACCAGAGCCTCCACACTGAGCTGCTGGAAAAAGTCAGCCAGGCCATAGATACGGAGAAGGAGGTGAGGAAAAAGGGTTGTGAAGTAAACATGCATGCCAATCCCCACTTGAAATGGCCTCCTCTTTTGTCTCCATTCCCTTTTTCCTTTTCCAGTATTTTACACTATCTTTACATTTTTGTTTTCTCTACTCCCCAACTGTCCAATTGCATTTTTATTTTTAAATTTCAACCTGTCTAAATGAGAACTACAGCCATTTGCATTTCATATCTTCCACTTGTGCCTGTCCTGCAAGATATTTCAACTGGAGGATTCTAATAGATTCTTTGACAGGGTTTCAGATGAGCAGCTACTTTAGAAACCACGAGAGGGAGGAAATTTGATTTAGAAAGTCAGTGAGATTAATTGGGCTACTCAAGATCAGGGGTCTCAAAACTCAAATTACCCGGGGGACACTTGACAGGTGGTCTTATGGACGAGGGCCATTGTAATAGGGATGAAGAAAAAAACTTCGACTATATAACCTTCACATTGTTTTTATTATTATTTCACATTTTTTCAGAGTTTTTGCATGAATAGGTAACTATGTACATAGTGTAGCCTGGCCTAAGCCTACATATTTTGCTTACATCTTGCCAGAAACCTGGCACTTCTTCTGCTGACACAGGTGGGGCACATTTGCTTTCAGGGACTGGGCAGTGGACACCCTGAAGACAGCCTGGAAATGTTCATTGGTCAGTCTGGACCTATGCTTTGATTTGTTAACGTTCATAGTTGAGAACAGTTTCTCAACAGATAAGTGCTGCCAAAAAGACATATGACCTTGCCTGAACAGTTTGGACAACTGTGGGAATGTTTTGGGAAGCTCTCTGAGAAACTGTCCAAGTATTTCCTGCTTTCCTTGTGCCTCTCTGAACTTTGCCTTGAGCTCAGTGTTGCACTACAAGTCTCTGAGCTCCATTTGAAATGTGCTTGGAGCACTGTCCATGTCAAAGGAGAAGGGGTCTGCAAACAACTGGAAAGTGGTGCTGTGAGTCTTAAAATCAGAAAAGCGATGCTCAAACTCCTGCTACAGATTGTCAGTGGAAGTCACATACTTGTCAGCATTGACTCTGGCACCATCATCAATAATTGACTGTGATGTTGGGAAGAGGGCAAATCTTTTTTCTGTGAGCTGTGTTTTCCATATTCTGAGTTTCACAGAGAAGGCTTTCACGCTATCAAATGCTACAGTGACAAGTTAGTCTGGCTCCTGCAGTTTTAAATTAAGAGTGTTAAGTGCCTGTGTGATGTCAACTAAGAAAGCTAAATCCATGAGCCATTTGGGATCATCAAGCTCAGGTACATGTAGCCTGCATTCTTTCATGAATTCTGTGATTTCCTCCCTCAATTCAAAATAGCTTTTCAGGACACTGCCCCTGCTCAACCAGCGCACTTCTGTGAAGTACGACATGTATCCATATGTTGCATCTATTTCCTCCAGAAATGCACAGAACTGACGATGTTGTAAATCTCTTGATCTGATGTAATTAATGCATTTCACCACAGCAGTCATAACGCTGTCAGATTTCAAGCATTTGCTGCAGAGTGCCTGCTGGCGAATGATGCAGTGCAATGAAAGTCTGGGATCTGCATTCTCTTCCTCCAGCTTTCTTTGACTCAGTGCTACAAGCCCATTTTTTTCTTCCCGTCATTGACACCATCACCAGTGGTGATTCCAACCAATTTATTCTAGGGTAAACCAACACCCTCAATTGCATTGCACAGCACCTGAAAAATATCTTTGGCTGTAGTCTTTCCCTGCACTGGATACAAAGTTAGCAGTTCTTCTTTTATTGATACCCCTTACAAACATAGCCAGCTGAGCATTGTCAGTTACATCTGTGCTTTCAACAAGCTTTGACAGCTGCATCAGTCTTTTTTGGCTTTGTGAAAAAAGTTCTGCTGACAGGACAGACTTTTTTGAAAGTATGCTGCCTTTCTCTCCCTCTCCTCGCCTTTGAACCGATCATACTCCTCTGCATGTTTAGTAGTGTAATGTCACTTCAGATTGAAATCCGTCAGGACGACAACTTTTTCCTTGCAAATTAGACAGATCGCAAACGCATTATATTCAGTGAAGTAGAAGTCATATGTCAATTTCTCTCTGAACTGTCATTGCTCCTGGTCAGCTTTTCTTTTGGCTTTTGAAAGTGACATTTTTATAAAACATCTGCAAGCAGTAACAACAGTGTATCTCACATTATCAAGCTCACGTGAGATATATTTCACAGTGGGCTAGCCTACTGGGTTTATGTACTCGCGTTGCCTGGCTACAGTGTGTGTGTGTGTGTGTGTGTGTGTGTGTGTGGGGAAGAGAGAGAGAGAGAGTGCTGCAAAACTGACATTGGGCTAAGTCATCTGCAACTGGCCTCACAACTAACGTTTAACAAAAAAACAAAAAAAAACCCATGAAAGTGTGCGGTTCGGATCTCTTAATAAATCTAAAACAGCGTGGGCCACACAAAACTGCCTCACGGGCCGGATGTGGCCCGTGGGCCCATAGTTTGAGACCCCTGCTCTAGATGCTTACATGGAATAGGATTACCAATATAGGATAGACAAAAATCCACAGCAGTGAGCATGGTTGTATAATGTCATGAACATTATAATATGTTCGACACAACAAAAACATGACGGTATTTTTCGTGACTTGGAGACGAGAATCCATTTTTTTAATCACATTGTAGCAACAAGTACAGTTCATGAACCCACAAGTAAGTAAGATAAATCATTGGATCATATGACATAAGTGTTTTTAGAATCGCTATTGTACACGGACATAGCACATCCATTATCCAAGCCGCTTATTCCAATCAGGGTCACGGGACATAGCACAATGGCTGTTTATATGTATATGTATCATTTTGAATCCCTGCATAATTTATTTGTCATGTGTAATAAACGACATTATCCCAAGGACATTTATGAAGTTCTTCAGAGACTGTCTCTTATCTACTGGTCTCTAGCTGAAGAGGAAGAGTGCACGTGTCGCCGCATTGGAGAAACAGCTCCAGGAGAAATCCTCTGCCTATAGTCAGGCTGCACTGAAGACCACTGAGCTGGAGCAACAGCTACTGGTACACCAATTTAAAATGCAACACATTTTCGACATATTTCATCATTACATTGTTAGTTATGGTATACTTTGATTCTGCAAGCAATGTTTTTCCAAAGACTCTATGGGCATTTAGTTGCAAATTCAGGTCAATCATTCAAGTGTCTGAAACATCACTCTATGGACCCGTAAATTGATGACATCAGTTTAAGTCCTTCAGAGTACATCTGGATCCGTTCTGTTTTTTGTCACTGGCGAAATGAATGATTTTGATTCCTTTTGCCACCTAGATTATCTTAATTGAATATTGTAGGGAGAGATGACGCATGGTACAGCAACAGTCGTTTAAATGACATACTATAGACCTACTCGGGTCCAGCCTTACCTGACCAAGTCTGTAATCCAGCCCCAATTTCAGCTTTAAAGCCCTCCAACTGCATCCAATATTTTGGATGCAGTTGGAGGCAACCTCTTTGTATCAAAATTGAGACACACTTCAGAGGTCTGGACCCTTTACATTTGCAGAATTCATCCTGATTCAGAGCCCTTTATCAAACAGTATCTATTCACAGAAAGGAAGTAAAATTTATGTTTTATTTGTTTGTTAAAATTCAAACAACCATGAATCCTCACATTGTAAAGATGACAGCTGCTTTATTTTTTTATGTATGATTTTTCTTTTTCTTTGCATTTGCGTAAACAAAGACAGCACATGAAACAACAATAGCAACAACTGCAAGATCCACAAAAATAACAATACCAACAATGACAACAATGATAAAGACAACAACAGTGACTTAGAGGAGGGAGAAGGGGGCACAGTGCTCTAATTCTATTGGGGTGCACATATGTCATATGTCAACACCCGAGTGGATGAGTGTAGATAGATAGATGGATAGATAGATAGATAGATAGATAGATAGATAGATAGATAGATAGATAGATAGATAGATAGATAGATAGATAGATAGATAGATAGGTTAACAGACAAAACAGTTGGCAAGACAGGATAGATGCTGTCGACAGGAAGATCTTAGGTTTGTAGTAACGTGTAGAATGGGCAGGCATACTGTGAGCACTGAGCACTGAATAAGTGTTTGGGGAAGAAGTATCTGCTCTTGTGAGTCTAGTAAGGATCTTACATTATCCCAGACCTCACTTGTATCCTGGTTTAAGTCCTTGAGGATGGAGAGGGGCTTTTCCATGCTTGAGAGATGGAGGAAGTCCTCCAGCCACCTGTCTCTAGAGAAGCAGGGGGGTTTCCTCACCTTGCAGTTCATTAGGATCAAACATTTTGCCACAAGGCACGCAAGAGCAATCACTCTTTGTTGCTTATTGCTTTGAATGTGCTCAATGTGGACCCCCAGCAGGCATGTCCTGGGCAAAAACCGGAAATCCGCACCAAGGATCCCTGTCAGCATATATGCCACCTCACTCCACAGGGAATCAATGACTTTCGTTGACAATTGCTCATTTTAAATGAGAAATACTCCAATTTATAAGCGTTTGTTTGACAACTCATGTCTATGTCTAAGAATCAGTAGTGTTTGAGTACATACAATTATGGCTGATATCATTTTAAACCAGAAAAAACACAAATGCATCATTGAAAAGCACAGAAACTGTACTTGTTTATTTTTGTGTACTGTTTCCTAACTTTCCTCCCTCTGTCCATATACCTGTTTGTCTCTACAGGAGAAGACTAGCACAGTCCAGCATTACCAGTCGCTGATTAGCAAGAAGCACAGGGAGTACCAGCAAGCTCTGGACAAGTGTAAAAGAGCACAAACTCAACACTTAACAGAGCTACAACACAAAATAGACGTGGTAATTTTCATTCACTCTCTCTCTCTCTCTCTCTCTCTCTCTCTCTCTCTCTCTCTCTCTCTCTCTCTCTCTCTCTCTCTCTCTCTCTCCCTCTCTATTCTCTTCTATAATTTTTTTGTATCAGCTGCTTAGTAGTATATACTAGCCTGAGGTACATTACAACAAAGCTTTTCAAAAGTTTTAATTGCTTCAGTTATAACAGCATATCCTCTCTTCTTCAGTTGCAATTGTCAGTCGAGGAGTCTCGGTCTCGTGTGTTGGATCTGGAGCAGAAGCTGAGTTCAGCCCAAACAGAGCTAGAGGAGGCGCGGAGTGGAGCCCTCCTTCAGCAAGCCACCATAGACCAGCTCACACAGGTCAGGATATTTTCTAGTAAAATAGTTCCATCTGGTGTGGCTTTCCTCTTATTAAAACGTGTACGTAAAGCACGAGAACAATTTCAGGCTGCACTGGAGGAAGTCACTATGTTATGACTGACTGTCCTCATTAGGCATTCAGCAAGACCAGCAGCCGTGAATACATATGCATGAATGAAAGGGAGGACAGCAGAATGGTGAGGATGCAAGGAGTAGAGGTGACGAAGGTGGATGATTTGAAATACTTGGGGTCAACTGTTCAAAGTAACGGGGGAGTGTGGAAGAGAGGTGAAGAAGAGAGTGCAGGCAGGGTGGAGTGGGTGGAGAAGAGTGTCAGGAGTGATTTGCAGGTACCAGCAAGAGTGAAAGGGGAGGTTTACAAGATGGTATTGAAACCAGCTATGTTGGCTGGCTTGGAGACGGTGGCACTGATGAAAAGACAGGAGGTGGAGCTGGAGGTGTCAGAGTTGAAGATGCTAAGATTTTTGTTGGGAGTGATGAAGGTGGATGAAGATGGACATGATTAGGAATGAGTATATTAGAGGGACAGCTTAGGTTGGACAGTTTGGAGACAAAGCCAGAGAGACGAGGTTGAGATGGTTTGGACGTGTGGAGGAGAGATGCTGGGTATATTAGGAGAAGGATGCTGATGATGGAGCTGCCAGGCAAGAGTAAAAGAGGAAGTCCAAGGAGGAGGTTTATGGATGTGGTGAAAGAGGACATGCAGGTGGTTGGTGTAACAGAAGAGGGTGCAGAAGACAGGAAGAGATGGAAATGGATGATCCGCTGTGGCGACCCCTAACAAGAGCAACCAAAAGAAGACGACGACTGGTTATGGATTGGCAGGGCTGATACTTTCATAGACTCATTCATATATCACACAATATATTATCCTCATTAACCTGAATTCTGCGTAGTATTCAGTAGTCAGTGACTACGATAACATAATTAATGACAGAATAATTGTAATTGTGGCAGTTTTTGACGATTCCACTCATCACATCCTACGATATAGCTGAAAATATCAGCATGTTCCATTCAAACAAAACTTAACACTCATCTCAGTAAAACCAATTTCTTTGCTCCAAGATGTGTCATCTACTTAGTTGTTTACCTTAGTTTTGAGTGGTGCTGAAATGGTTAGTTGATTAATCCTGTAGTTGACTGACAGAAAATAATCAGTTGTAATATTAATCCATTAATTATATTTAATAAAAATAATAATAATAAATTAATCTTATATAGCGCTTTTCAAGTACTCAAAGTCCCTTTACAATAAATGGAGACGACAGATGAACATAACACAGACATACAGGGGTGGATGGGAAGGGGGGGCTACGAGAGGGAGAAGCGGCAGCCACGGACGACACCAGCAGTACTCTCCGACTTGGACAGATATAAAGGGAAAGAAAAACAAACATCATAAATCACAGATGCAGGTCAAGTGCTCAGTCCCCAGCCTGCCCCAGACCAGGGGTGTATGAGCGGACGGGGGGCACGAGAAGGCAATGGAGAAAAGGTGTGTCTTGAGACAGGATTGGAAGAGTGAGAGGGATTCTGAGTCTCTAATGATTTGAGGAAGTGAGTTCCAGAGCCTGGGAGCTGCTCTGGAGAAGGCTCGGTCACCAAAGCCGCGGAGGTTGGACCTGGGGGTAGAGAGAAGGGAGGCTGAGGTGGATCTGAGGAACTGAGAGGGTTGGTAGGGGGAGAGGAGATTGGTGAGGTATGGGGGAGCCAATTTGTGAAGGGCTTTATAAGTAAGAACCAGGAGTTTGTAATTGATCCGGTGGGAGATGGGTAGCCAGTGGAGGTCTTTTAGGACTGGGGTGATGTGGTGCCAGAATTTGGTGAAAGTTAAAAGTCAGGCGGATGCGTTCTGGACCAATTGGAGTCTCTTGATAGAGGTAGAACTGATACCATAGAGGAGTGAGTTGCAGTAATCAAGGCGGGAGGAGATGAAGGCATGGATCAGTATGTCAGCAGCAGGGCGTGTGAGAGAGGATCTTATTTTTGCAATTTTGCGAAGGTGGTAGAAGGAGGATTTGACCATTTGGCGGATATGTGGCTCAAGGGAGAGGGGTGGGATCAAGGATCACACCAAGGTTGCGTGCCTGGGGGGAAGGGGAGACAGTAGTGCCATCGATGGTGAGTGCAAGGTTGTTGATTTGGCTGAGAGTGGACTTGGAGCCAATGAAGAGGAGTTTAGTTTTGTCATTGTTGAGTTTGAGGTGGTTTTGCTGCATCCAGACTTTAACTGTAGACAGACAGGAGTCGATGTGAGAGAGGGGTGGATTGTGAGGGGATTTGGTGCTGAGGTATATCTGGGTGTCATTAGCATAACATTCGAAGTCCAAGTTGAAATGGCGGAGAATCTGACCAAGAGGGAGGATGTAGATGATGAAAAGGAGTGGGCCGAGTACAGAACCTTGGGGAACACCTTGTGTGACTGTGGATGGAACAAAGGAGTGGTTGTGAAGTGAGATGAAGTGTGACCTGTTGGAGAGGTAAGACTAGAGCCAGCTGAGTACGGTGCCTTCAATATCGACATCTTTCAATCTGGTGAGCAGGATGTTGTGGCTCACAGTATCGAAGGCTGAACTTAGGTCGAGGAGGATGAAAATAACAAATTTGCTGGCAATAGTTTCACAATTGCTAACATTTGCTTGCCTTTCTCTGATTAATATCATTATAAAATGAATACTTAAGGGGGTATTTTGGCTGCTGGTCCTAGTATGTAATCAGTTTTAAGACATCACTTTGTGCTCTGGGAACTTGTGATGGGCCTTTCTCATTTTTTTTGACATTTCACAGACCAAATGATGAATCAAAATTGATAAGATTACTCAATTATGAAAATAATTGTTACTTGTAGTCATAGATTTGAGGTAGGGATTGAGTTGACTTTGTAGAAAATACCCAAGATTTAAGCCAATATGGCACCCAATATCATTTCCGTTTAATAATAATTGTCACTGTACTCAGCTGATTGAAGTTCAAAAATGTTTTATATCCATTCATATTTAAAGGAAAATGAGGCTGAGATGAGACGCAGTGAGGAAGTGCTACAGCGTTTCAAAGATCAGGCAGCCACATCTGCAACTAAGGTAAGTACAACCTGCACATATCTGCCTGCATGCATGGGCACCAGCTTGTCAGTAACCGGGGGGGGGGGGGTCAATTTTTTAATCAGTAATAAATAGACACAAGTTGTTTGTAGATGACACATGCTCAGACATACATATATATGAAAAAATAAACCCAAGAAAATGACTAAATTAAGCTGTTTGTGTGTTGAACAATTGTATTGTCAACCTAAAACCACACAATATTTGTATATATAAATACTTATAACTTCATTAAATGAAACACTCAACGGTAGAGAAAGTGCTCAACAAACAAGGAGCAAAATAATCCAGTGAGTCAAGTAATTCTTTAATTGACAGTACAAGCCTCTTTCATGCCATAAGCAATCATCAGCTGTCAATAGAGCTGAGATGTTGATAGCTCTATTGACAGCTGATGATTGCTTATGGCATGAATTATATACACACACACACACACACACACACACACACACACACACACACACACACACACACACACATATATATAGGGCAGTAGCGTTGCTACAAGTAGTGGCGTTACTAGTGCAGCTGCATTTCTCAGTAACATGGTGGTAGCGTTGCTATTTTCTGAGTCAAATAGCTTTTCAGTAGCAATGCTCTTTTATTGACCAAGTAGTGCATTGGCGTCCACACAAACTACATTTTTCAACATTTCTGAAGCTCAAGCGCAGTGGAGCTTTCTGCTGTGGTCTGAAATAAAAACTGCTAAGGATCACAGTAAGTGACGCCACTGGCATACACGGACCTGTATCTGTAGGTGACGGAAGCACTTCTGTATGATGATGACATCACGCACCAATCCTTGGCCTGATGCCAGCAACTTGTCTGCTACAGGGCAATACAGAGACAAACACACACACACACACACACACACAGACACACACACCATCATCGTCATCATCATCATCGGTGGTCCATTAAAGCGAGTATGACTGTCCGCTCTGTTGGGTTATCTACTTGTGGGTCTTCAGATGGCTGTAGAGGCCTATCCGCAAGCCACATACTTTTGTGCAGTATGGACAGGGGAAAGTGGTGGTGGTTGGTGATGGTTGTTGAGCCCTTTTCCCTCTCTCCTTGTGGTGCTGTAACTTTTTCTCTGCAGCACAGTGGAGTTCCATTTCATGACGTGCAGCTCCTTTCTGCACGGCTTTCTTCCAGGAGCACCTGTCTAGTGCAGTGTGTTCCTAGTTACTTGATGTGATGTTGAATTTCTTCAGACTGGTGTTGATATTGTCCTTGAAACATTTCTTTTGCCCACCGGGAGTTCACTGATCTTCCCTCAGCTGGGAGTAACATACGGATGACATGGCCTGTCTGTCGGAGTTGGTGCTGTATTATTGTGGTGGTGATGCTAGTCATGTTTGCTTCTTCCAGAATGCTGATGTTGGTGTGCCTTTCCTTCCTGCTGATCCTCAGGATCTTTCATAAGGATCTTTCATGGTATTGTTTCAGGGCTCTCAGGTGACTGCTGTAGGTGGTCTATGACTCTGCTCCATACAACAGGGTGGGGAGAACAACGGCTCAGGAGTTTTGTTTGGGCCTTTAGGTCTCGGTCTTTAAAGACTCTTTTCCTGAGTCCGGCATAAGCACCACTGGCACAACTCAGGCCATGGTTGACCTCAGTCAATGTCAGCTTTTGAGGAGAGAAGGCTGCTGAGGTAGGGGAAGTGATCAACATTTTCAAGAATTTTGTTGTCCATTTTTATGGTGGGCTGGGTAGATGGCTGATTGGGTGGAGGTTGATATAGGACCTGGGTCTTCTTGATGTTTAATGCTAGACCCAGGGCTCTGTATGCTAAGACAAGGCATTCAGAATGTCCTGGAGGTCTTCTGCAGAGTATGCTGCGATGGCATTGTCATCTGCATACTGAAGCTCCATGATGGTGGTTTTGCAGACTTTGTTCTTGGCCTTGAACCTATTAAGGTTGAAGAGCCTGTTATCAGTTCTGTATAGGATTGGGATTCCTCGTGGCAACTCTTGGCCAATGAGGTGGAGTATGGCAGCAATAAAGATGGCAAACAGGGTGGGTGCGATGATGCATCCCTGTTTGACTCGTTTCCACAGCGAAGGGTTCTGACTCAGAGCTGCTGTTGCTGAGCACTGTGACTGACATGCCGTCATGTAGAAGCCTCAGTATTGTGATGTATCTGTCAGGGCAGCCATATCTTGATGGTATTCTCCACAGAGCCTGGCAGTCTACTGAGTCAAGGCCTGGTGTATGGTCAGGTGGTAGGTCAGATGTATGAAAGCCATGTACAAAGGCTGCCTTTGTTCACAGCATTTTTCCTGGAGTTGGTGTGCTGTAAATATCATGTCTGGTACCTCTGGATGGGCGGAAGCCACACTGAGATTCTGGGAATACGTCCTCAGCCAGTTGTAGCAGTCTGTTTGTGAGGTCACGAGCAAGGACTTTGCCTGTTGTTGACAGGAGTGAGATACCCCTGTAGTTTCCACATTCTGCCTTGACCCCTTTCTTGAATATGGCCACTATTAGAGCATCGCTGAGCTCTGAAGGAAGTTCTTCTTTTTCCCAGACCTTGAGGAGGAGGGCATGGATGTGGTGCAGGAGCTCTGGTCCACCTTCCTTTTAGATCTCAGCTGGGATCCCATCTGGACTGGCGGCCTTGTTGTTCTTAAGGTTCTTGATGGTGGGAGGGTCCCCAATGTCTTCTCTGATGGGACTCTGAGGAATATTGCTGGCAATGTCTGGTTCAGCTATGCTGTTGTGGTTGAGGAGTTCCTGGAAGGGCTCCTTTCATTGGACATTAATTGACTCATTGTCCTTCAGCAGCTCCTGCCCGTCCTTTGAGCACAGGGGGTTTAAGCCTTGGTTGCTTGAACCATAGACGGCCTTAGTAATGCTGAAAAAGCCTCTGATGTCTCTGAGTCTGCCAGTCACTGGATTTCCAGAGTCTTTTCTGTCCACCAAGAGTTCTTAAGCTCCATCACCCGTCTCTGGACTACCGCCTTGGTTCTGGAGTGAGCCATTCTTTTAGCCTTGCAGGTTACATAATTTTGCCAGGTACGAAAGGCTTTCTTTTTCTTGGAGATGAGCTGTTCTATCTCTGTGTCATTCACATCAAACCAGTCCTGGTGTTTTCTGGACTTTTACCCAAGGGTGGTTTTGCAGGTGTCGAATATGGTGGATTTCTGCAGTCTCCAGTGCTTCTCAATGTCATCAGCTTATTCCTGTTGGAGGGTTTCCCCAAGAGAGGCCTGAAGTCGCTGCTGGGTGGCAGTTTCATTCAGGCTTTCAAGGTTCAGTCTTGGCTGTATCTGTTTCTTTTGATCCCCTCTCTTCCTCTTGGGTTTGATTGGGTTTGATTGACATCATGGAGTGGATGAGGCGATGATCTGTCCCGCAGTCATTTGCATCGACCATGGCCCTCGTGATGTTCACGTCACGTCGGTCCCTTGTTTGTACAATAATATAGTCAAGGAGATGCCACTGTTTGGAGCAGGGGTGTCTCCAAAATGCCTTAAATTTGTTTTTCTGGCAAAACAGTGTTAGTGATGGCGAGGTCATACTGAGCACATTTGCTAAGAAGCAGAACTCCATTGGAGTTGTTGATATTCCCAATTCCTTCCTTACCTATAGTGCCCTTCCAGAGGTGTTGATCCTGGCCGACCCTGGCGTTGAAGTCTCGTAGGAGAATAATCTTATCCTCCATGGGGATTCGTGACAGTGTCTCATCTAAGCAGGCGTAAAAGGTCTCTTTTACTTCCTCTTCAGAGTCTAAAGTAGGGGGATAGGGACTCACAACTGTTGCCATCTGGTTGTTGGCAAGCACCGGACGGATGGTCATGAGATGCTCACTGATCCCCACAGGAAGTTCAGACAGGTGGCTGATGATCTGGTTCCTGATGGCAAATCCAACGTGATGGAGCCTGGGCTCATCAGCAGCTTTTCCTTTCCAGAAGAAAGTGTAGCCACCCCTCTACTCCTTCAGCAGTCCTTCGTCTGCCCGTCAGGTTTCAGAAAGGGCAGCTATGTCAATCCGGCATCTCTTCAGTTCTCTAGCGATGATTGCGGTTCTCTCCGGTCTGTCGCTGGTTGCACTATCCATCAGTGTGCATACATTCCAGGCTCCAAAGTTCATGTGTCTATGTTTCTGACCGCATGTGGTGATCCCTCTGGATGCAGTAATCCAGTCAGGAGGTTTAAGGCAGGCTATTTTTAGGGCACCTTTTCTAGCCCCTTCCCCAGGTGGAGTGAGCAGAGTGAAAAGGGCTGCTTAGTTGTATAGGTGCAGCTACCAAAGGGCTCTTTGTACCTCATTCCAAGAGCCCAGCGACTGAATCTAGCACCCACCGCCTGATGTGCTGGCTCATGACTAGGGGCTTCCAGATCTCACAATCCTGCCCCTGTCGCCACTTGCCGATCGCCATAGGACTTAATCCGGGATGTTAGGGTGGATTTCCTTTATGGGGGACGCATATGCGTGACCTTGTTTAACATGGGGAGACTGGTGCACAGACAGCCACCACACGGTCCTTGACAGATCTGGGTCAGGATCCAGTGGCATTGAGTCCAAGATGACTGAGGGCCCATTTCTGCTGTAGCCTTCATTCACCTTCTCAGCTGTTGTGATGCTTCCCTAAAGTCAGCCATTATCCTCTGCCTGTTCCACTGTTGAGGTCTTGGTTGGATTGCTCTTTGTCAGAGACCTTCCCCTTGACCTTACCTCCATGGGTGACCCTACTAGGAGCTTAGCTCCAGACGGCATTGCTCTCGGGATCTCAGGACCGTGCAAGCTTGTCCATCACGGCAAGGTGACAATCCAACAATTCATGGAGAAGACACACATACACACACACACATACACACACACACACACATAGATGAACATACACACAATCTCAACACCTGCTTGTTGTTATTATATGGAGTACTTTTTTTTGGTTGTTTTGTTTTTGTTGCCAAATTGGTTTTGGAGCAGTGAGAGCAGAGAGCAAAGCTTATTGTTTGATAAACAATTGAACTGAACATTTTTGCATAGCTATCTGTTTGACTGACAGTTTTATTGATCATTGAGGTAGTATTGACTTGGAATGAAGTTGGTTCAGTGTAAAAAAAAAAAGCTTAGATGTAGTGAACTACTTTTGCTACTTTGCTGTAGCTTAGATTGCTACATTTCTCTAGGGGGTTGCTTCATTGTACTGAAGCTTCATTTACTTTAGAGTAACTTGGTAGCTTAGCTCACTGCACTTTCCAAGTAGCTTGCCCAGCACACTGTGTGTGAGTGTGTGTGTGTGTGTGTGTGTGTGTGTGTGTGTGTGTGTGTGTGTGTGTGTGTGACTTCTCTGTGCCCATATGATTAGGGCTAGTTTTGTCTGTAACCATTAGACTGAGCCACAGGCATTACAATGGGAAAGTTTAACACTAGAGCGACCGGGATTTCACTCCTACCTGAAATGACCATGGGCTGTCAAAACGGCCACCCGTTTTTAAACTCTATATTCTGTCAAGATAAATACCCAGTTGAGATATTAATGCATTGTATATGTTAGTATGTCTGATAGGAAATGACTGACACCAAAATTAAAATTTTAACAACTATACTACTATTTTTTAACAATTTAAACTTCAGAGAGACATGGTCGAACTTGAATAGCAAAATTGAACAAGTGAAAATATTACCTGAAAAACAAAACGGAAAACACATATTGCTAATCTAAGAAATATAACAAGGCCTATAAAATGTGAAATGTAAAAAAGGAACTGAAAATAACCATTGAAACAGTCCCAAACAATGACCGGAACTTAAAAACTACGAGAACGATCATGGGCGGTCAAAATGACCACCCACGGTTTTTAAACTCTATGTTCTGTCAAGATAAATACCCAATTGAGATATTAATGCATTGCATATGTTAGTATGTCTGTTAAGAAACGACTGACACCAAAATTAACATTTCAACAACTTGAATACTATTTTTCAAACAATTTAAAATGGCCGCTGTCCAGTGCCTGTAAATACTGCAACACCTCGGTGGTAGTCATGGTGCGTCTGAAATGGCGGCTGTAACCAGACATGTTAGAAATAATCAAATAATACTCTGCACTGGAGAATGCGAGTGTATTTCTAGGACAGAGCAATGAACTTCGCAAAGGAAATGATGCGACCAACACACATCATAAATAGTGACATGACGCGCATGATGACGCACAAATTATGCACCGTCTTTTTGACTGCTCGTAGTCATTTTAGGTAGGTCTTATCATAACCTTTTTGTGCAATTGTCCTAAAACTCATTGTAATGCAAGTACATGCAATTTTAGGAACATTCAGGGAGCAGCAGGTCTGTATTTTTTTCCCCACAAAGTTATTAAACTTTTAAAATCCCAAACTGTCAAAATGACTGCCTTGCAGTTGGGTGTTTCAACAGTACAATAACCCAAAACACATGTCAAAAATTGTTTTGGAATGGCTAAATCAAACTAAAATTAAGGTTTTAGAATGGCCTTCCCAAAATCCTGACCTCACCCTATTGAAAATACGTGGAATAGACAAGTCCATTCCAGAAAGCCAACGAATTTGGTTGAACTACACCAACTCTACCAAGAAGAGTGGTCAAATGTTTTACCAGAGTTTTGCCAGAAGCTTGTTGATGGCTATCAAAAGCGGCTGATCAAGGTGAAAAGGACTAAGGGACATGTAATCACATATTTGATTTGCTGTATGTATATTTTTGACCCAGCAGATGTTGCCTCATTTTCAGAAAACGTACAGTAATTTTATAAAATAACAAAATTTGTGGAAAAAATTTTTTTGAGAGAAAGAAGTATGTTACGCTACCCGGACGCCCTATCAGTGACGCATTTGTTTTATGCAAGAATCCCATGGCTAAAAAAGGCTGAAACCCAAAGATGCTGCATGATTATTGATCATAGCATTGAAACATAAAATTTCAATTTGTTATTTCTATTTTGACATATTGACGTCTCGATTCCATCACAAGGACATTCAGAAATGTTAAGGTGCATGCTAATAACTACAACAGATCTGGCACATACCTAGACCTAGAATACACTGCAGTATGATTGCAGAAAGAGTTGCTTTTTGATTCTTCCAAGCGGGATGAAGCGGTGTGACTCCTGTTTGTGTCAGGTGTGCGAGTTGGAGTCATCCCTGACGGTGTGTAGAGATGAGCTAAGTTCCTACCTGCAGCAGATGGAGGCGGTTGAAGAGAACTACAGCACTGAACTGCAACAGAACAGTGTCAAGGTATGGTATTTGATATGGTTACTCCTACTGACCCAGGAGTGAGTGAGTGAGTGTATGCCATATTTGTACTATCTTATAGGATCTAAATGTCCCAAAATACTCAGAACCCCAAGAGTACCTGTCACTTGTGAGGACCAGTTGCTGGATTGAGATAGGGATTGTTTTATTTGAGGGTTAGGGGTTAATCTTGGAATCGCCATGAAAATGGGTTATAATACAAGGATTCTCTCTCATAGTATTTGTATGTATTAGTATGTGTTGTCCCTTTAGTAAAAAAAAACAAACAAACAAAACCAAAAGGTGCAAAACATGAACATACACATTTTCCTACATTTTCAGACACGCTAAGCAGAGAGTTAGATACAAAAAAGACTGTTTATAATAATAATGCGCCTCAACGCTAAGATGACTAACATTCTGACCTCTTTCTTTGGACAATCAGGCTCATTGCATCCAGAGAGACGATAAGCCCTGTTACCATGTTGCGAAATGCTGCTATTACATTTCTAATTTTATCTAATTTCATTTCTGCTTTCTGACTAAATTAGGGGGTTTGAGTTTCATATTTTTTTTGCCACACTTTCAGTATTCCCTCGTTATTTATTCATTTACATAATTATTTGTTTACAATATCAAATTCTCCCATTCGTTTTCCAGACACTTGTTGGTACACATATTTGAATTTAACTTGAATTTAACGTCGAGTAAGTGACAGCCCTTTTGTGTGTGTGTGTGTGTGTGTGTGTGTGTGTGAGAGAGAGAGTGTGAGTGTGTGTGAGTGTGAGTGTGAGTGTTTGTGCCTTGGGGGCCTGTTCTGAAATGAACCCTCTCCCTGTCTTCATGCCTCTCCCTAGGTGTCTTCTCTCCAGGAGAAGCTGCACAGCATCAGTCTGTTGTGTCAGAGCTCCAGTGAGCAGAATCTGCACCTCCAGGAGTCTCTCCAGCAGCGGCAGGCCATGCTAACAGAGAGCGCTGCCCGCATCGCGGAGCTGGAAGAGAGCCAGAGCCTGCTGCAAAGTCGGGTAAGACCACAGGGAACGCGGGCTTACCTTTTGTTCCGGGAAACACAGAGAATTTCAAATGAGTTTTCAGTCACAAAACACTCAGAAAATCTGAGACTGTACCACAGTTTCATTCTAAACTCTTGCTGGGTCTAAAAACATTAAAGATACAGCACCTTCTCTAAAAGTTACTTGAGTTATTTTTTTCCCAGTTAAAATGGCACTACTTAATGGAAATTGTAAAGATTTTTAAGACTGATTTTGATATTTAACAATTTGACTGTGAATATCATGGAAAGCTCTGAAAGCCTTACCAATATTATCCCTTAAAAGTCAATCACAGAAGCAAAGAGATAAGCTAAGAATATAAACTTCCTCAAGCTTTAGGCTTTCCCCTCGTCCTTGTCCATCATAAGAATGGTCTCACGTCCAAGTAATGCTATATTGTCTCACTTATCATGTTAAAAAACGTGGAAAATAACTAGTTTAACACAGAAGTGATATCAAATATTGCACGTTTTTCAAATTAAACAAAACTATTGAAATGCCTATCTACAGCAGATAGATGTGATTGTAATATGAATTGTTGTGCACACTTGCATAGATTCTGAGTGGGGACTGCAGTTTTTTGGTAAAATGTACTGATATTCCACACAAACAACCAAGTTGTTGGTATTCTGTATCACTGCTTGAGGTAATAAACACATTTGAGCTTGTGATTTTGCGTAACGCAACACAATTTAGCTTGCACCCTCTGAAGTGTCTTCGTCACTACCGAAACAAAGCACAATGCTTTCCATTCATAGGAGGGAGGACACAGAAGGAACAATGCCTTGGAGCCAGTCTCTCTGTCCATAAAGATCTAATCCGACAGCAGACTACTGACCAGATAAAACACTCTCTAAAGACAGATTATTGGAAAGACTCCTTCAGTTTGTGGTTTTCTTTGTTGGGCTTTGTGTGGCACCCATGTAAGCTACTAATGTGCGACTCTTGGGTTCAACGGGGTTAGGGTACAAATACACATGTGTGAAATTAATATTGGCGAATATTCGCCTCCTGTTCACTTGCATTCTATGCGAGCGACGGGGCGGATAAAAAATTAGCTTCTGGTGGCAAAAGAAATTTGTGTCTTCGCGTCGCGTGGTGTTCAACTTTGGTGAACTTTGACTGGTGAATCCGCAGCCTCAACCAATAGCAAAGAAGTGTGTGGGTCGTGTGGTTGAATCCACTTGGCTGTAATTGGCTATAGTTTGCTTAGTAAACCAGGATGGAGGAGACTGATTGTTGCTGTGTCTAACCAGTCATTATTGTACGACATTGCCCGTGAAAGACAGTCGTTGAACATAAGTAAATGGAAAATTTATTATTAACATCAATTCATATTTCACAATATACAAATGTAACTTGTACATCAGTGGTCTTCTTCTGTATTTGACCATGAAACTATGATAACATGTACAAGTGAGGCAATTAAGTAAAAACGTTTATTTATCTTTCTCTGGACTTCAGTGTAGGTTTTCCTGTTGCAAAACCAGTAACCGCTCATGTGACCCACAACCACAACCACTCAAATGGACTACAAACTAACAAACTGATTTCCGTGTTTCACATCCTACACTGCCCACATTCAGCATGGCAAGATACGAATTTTGCCGTGGCAGGTGATGGTCATTCGCCTGCATTTGAGTATGTGTGATCTTAGAATCCATCACCGTAGAGAAAACTTTTATGGTTGGGAGATTAGACACCAATAAGATGGTGGCTCTCCCATGATTTGCATGTCGCTTTCAAGTCAATCCTGTCACGCATATTACAAAGCTATTTTAAGAAATTAGACAATTATAACCCCCTTTATCTGGGCGGCACGGTGGCCCAGTGGTTAGCACTGTCACCTCACAGCAAGAAGGTCCTGGGTTCGAACCCCGGGGGTTGTCCAACCTTGGGGGGGTCATCCAACCTTGGAGGGTCATCCCAGGTTGTCCTCTGTGTGGAGTTTGCATGTTCTCTTGTCTGCGGTGGGTTTTCTCCGGGTGCTCTGATGTCCCCCACCGTCAAAAAAACATGCATGTTAGGGTTAGTACGCCTGTCTGTGCCCCTGACCAAGGCATAGCAAGACAAACTGGAGTTGGTCCCCGGGCGCTGTACAGTGGCTGCCCACTGCTCCTAGCTACACAGCTAGGATGGGTTAAATGCAGAGAGGAATTTCCCCACGAGGATTAATATAGCATATCAAATTATCTGGCAGTATAAAGCTGTGTGTATAAGCAACAAACGACCGTGTAAAACTAAAAAGGAGGGTGGCTTCGGACTCTCAAATTTTAGATGTTACTATTGGGCAGCACATTGAAACACTCTGGCCTTCTGGAGAAGTTGCAATTTCACTGAGGGCATGGAGGAGGACACCCTGGCCTGGCTTTCTATAAGCAAGCGTCTTTCACCGAACCTCTTTCCCAGCCCTTCTGAACAGCCCTGTTAAGACAAACAAATCTTTATATGGAGGGAACTTTGTGGTACACACCTCTTTGAAAATATGGAAAAGGGTTGAAACACACTTGAAACCCCCAAGTATGTATACAGACAGCCCAGTCTGTGACAACCACGTCTTTAAACCATCCAATTGGGATTCCATGTTTCCTCACTGGAAAGAGAAAGGAGTGGTGTGTTTGAAAGACTTGTACCTGGTGGGCTACTTTATGTCCTTCGAACAATTAAGGAACAAACATGATTTCCCGTCCTCACACTTTTTTCGATATCTACAGATTTGGAACTTTATAAGGTCTCATATACTTACATTTCCAGGCATACCATGACATCATGCACTTGAAATGATCATTAAGGTTAGACCAGGATGTAGAAAAGCAGTGTCAATCTTATCAATCTCAGACACTTGTTAGTCAGGAAGTAGTTGGCACAGAAAAGTATAGAACTGAGTGGGAGTCAGAAATTGGGTTACCCCTTACAGAGGAAATTTGGGAAACATGTCTTATGAATATTCACCAGTACTCGGTAAATGCTAGACATAATCTGATACAATTTAAATTAGTACAAAGGTTGCACTACTCAAAGTGCAAGTAAACAAGATGTATTTTAGTGTATCAGCATTGTGTAACAAATGTAAGAATCAAGCTGGCACCCTTACAAACCAATTCTGGGCATGCTGCAACCTCTATTCATTCTGGACTGTGTTTGATTTTTACTCAAAAGTGTTTGACAAAGGGTGCCCTGGTGGTTCACCTGGTAGTCCTCACTGCAGTGGCCTGGGCTCGAATCCAGCCCTGGGCCCTTTGCTGCATGTCACCCCCCCTCTCTCTCTTTCCTGTCTCTCTCTACTGTCACTGTTAATTAAATCAGAAAATACCAAAAAAATAATTGTTAAAAGTGTTTGACAAGTAATGAGAGTCCAACCCCCCTCGTGGCCATTCTGGGGTCCACAAGTGACACTGCTCTGAACTGTGGCAGTGACAAATGGCCGGTGTGTCTGGGCACTGTATTGGCTAAGAAAAATCTTTTTGCGATTATGGAAATCTGATGCCGTGCCTTCATTTGAGAAGTGGTTGAGAGCGCTGGGTGAGATCCTCCATTTGGAGAAGCTTAGATTCAAAATTACCGGAAGGAGGAGATTGTTTGATAAAGCATGGGGACCAATGTTGAACATTTAAAGGGTGTAAGGGAGGGTGATGGTATGGGATGAATAATCGACAATGATATTATTCTCACTCAGATCTGAGGTAGTTGGCTTTAGCATTAGGAGTCTAAGCCACGGACTCTTACTGTGTGTGTGTGTGTGTGTGTGTGTGTGTGTGTGTGTGTGTGTGTGTGTGTGTGTGTGTGTGTGTGTGTGTGTGTGTGTGTGTGTGTGTGTGTGCTCTTAGCACAAAAAGTAAGGAAATGTGTGTTTGGTAGATTATTTCTTTGTTGTATGCTTCTTGGCAATAAATCTTATACCGCTGGAAAGCCTGTTTATTTCTCTTTTAAATGGTGCCACATTTGTAAGGAACATGCATTTGTGGGATGAGCAGCAGAGCTGAGTATGTGGGTTGTGCCCATGAAACATTTGCCAAATCTTCTCTGCCAATGCCAAACAGCTTATTTTGCTGTTGCTATTGACTCTTGTTTTGAGCTTCTGGTACCCCAGGTGCTGACAATCAGGTGCCTGATATAAGATTTATTGCCAAGAAGCATTGTTACAACAAAGAAATAATCTACCAAACACACATTTCCTTACTTTTTGTGCTAAGTTTATACACACACACACACACACACACACACACACACACACACACACACACACACACACACACACAACTTTCATATTTTTTTTCTGTCAATTGACAGTTTTTTCTGTCAGGTGACCAGAGAAAAAGGAGTCGATCTTCCCCTCCTAATAGTTGTCCCACGTTGACCAGTTCAAAATACAACTAAATACTATATACTGTCTGAGCCTGGATTTTTGGAAATGAATGCATTAATACTGCAGTTTGAATCTATGTCACATTGTTAGGAACTCAATTTTAAAAATATTATTTTCCTCCTATTTTTAAGATTTTTTTTCTCAAGTAGTGCATTAGTTCTGATGGACTGTGTAATTACATTTAGAGAGAGTTTTACTGACACTGTGATGTCTCCTCTCAGGTGTCTGGTCTAGAAAGGGAGCTGGAGCATGCACGGTCCTCCTTAGAGGTGGAGGTGAGGGGCAGAGAAATGGCGGCCCAGGAGAAAGACAGGGATGTGCATGAGATGAGCCAGCAAACCACAAGACTCTCTGAATCTGTCACGTAAGAGCCACAATGCTCACATGATGTTCACCCACAACTTTGAAGAACACAGATAACAGAAAGTTGGCATAATTGACCGTTTGCAAAACTTCTATTAAGTCCTGTCCTCCTGAGTTATAGTTACTGGGTCCTACAGGTTTTTAAGATGCCTTTTCACAACTTCTTTTCACAGTGTTTTTCTCTGCTAATTACACCAAAAATGGTATTTAATGGCTAATTCTTCATGATCTAGTATACATTGCATCAAAGCTGCTCTCTCTTGCTCCTAAATGGGTGTCGGAGCTCAGTGTCACTGGAAGCGGATCAGGTTGCTTGGTACTGATTGGTGGATCGAAGTGTCAGTCATTGTTGTTGCAAGTGGTCAATTTACAAGTAGCTCTGACATGATGTGAAATGTAAGTTAGAGGTTTTTGAATTGAAAGTTGAAGGGCACACATTAGATTAGTGTCAGTGTTGGCCAAATGTCCACTGACCGTAATTTAATATTTTAAAAGGTGGAAATGTGTTTTCAAAAACTGGGGTTGAAATAGATTTTGACATCTCTTTTGCTGTATTATATTGGAACCACTTATATAAAATCCCTGAGGCATATTCTTACTTTAATTGTACAATAATTTGAAGATACCTTGATTCACATTGTCAGTACTCCTTGATGGTGTCATTCATAGTAACAATTTAACTAAGTAACTTTAGCTAATTTATTGTTTGGACCAAATGGGGTGAAAGTATTTTTTTTTTTTTATAAATTTATTTCTGATTTTTCCCTTTTTTCTCCCAATTTAGTGGCCAATCGATCCCTATTTTAATTCAAACACCCACCCTCGCACTGTATGCGTTCGCCAACTGCATCTCTCCGGCCGGCAGTCTCGAAGGAGACCGCCTCCCCACTTTCGTGACAAGGCGACTCCAAGCCGAACCACTGTTTTTCCGACACACACAGAGACGCATTCACGTGACGAACACAAGCCGACTCCGCCCCCCTCCCGAAGACAGCGTTGCCAATGATCGCTGCTTCGTCGAGTCCGGCCATAGTCGGATCTGACGAGACCGGGGCGCGAACCCCAGTCCCCAGTGGGCAACTGCATCGACACAGAGCCGATGCTTAGACCGCTACGCCACCGCGGACCGGGTGAAAGTATTTGAATACACTGTGTGTATAGGGATTTTGTTTCTTACTATTCATTTAGTGTGAAAAGACTTGTGTAAGTTTGCTCGTCTTCCTGTCTCAGCACAGACAAGCAAAGACCTTGACACCCTGTGGCGAAGAGCCACGGTTATGTCTTGTGACTACATATTTTCCTCACATCCTTGGGCCATGTCCCTGTGCGTGTATGCATGCTTTAGTTCTTGTTGCTTCTCAGCTTGTCTGACCTGCGCTCCTCCCATCCTTGGATCGGGTGTGTATATAAGCAGTGGTCGAATGTCAGATATTTGTAGAAAACAGCTACAATGTGGTGAGAACTTCACTTTGCAGGATCCCTTATCAGCTTAGTCTTGAGTTAGCTTTTAAATGTTTGCCACCAGGAAAAGGCATGTTACTTTAGCCTATTTTTAGTTTTTGGGTTGTTTTTTTTTTCTCCCCCCAAAAGGACGGCAACAGCAGTGCTCAGACCACAATGGGAGCCTTATTCACAGTAAGGTGGGGAAATGAAAAGGGGTGATATGCAATTGTTTTGAATACAGACAATGCCATCATGCTTTAAATGTTTGTGTTATAGCTTTTATCTGTCTGTCCATTTGTCTATACAAGTTCTGTGTACCCAGATCTGCTGTCTCTCATACTATTTAGCCATACACGTACTGTCCCACATCTGAGTAAATTTTTCATTTCTCTTTGTTAACTATTAGGATTCATTGTTAATTGTTGCTTTTTGTTATTGATTTTAATTTTTTTCTCTGGACTGCAAATCTTAACAAAGCAAATTGTCTTGGCAACACATTTCAAGACATGCATTTCATTCACACAAAAAAAACATGCAAAAGCTGTCATTATCACACCTCTCTTTGTCCATGTCCGCCACAGTCAGCTGACGTCAGAGATGACCAGATGTCGTGGAGAGTTGTCGACCATGGAGTCCGAGCTGCAGCGTCTGAGGAAGGAGACCGGCGACAAGAATTTCCAGATCAGCAAAATGGAGCACAGTTTGCAGCACACACAGTGCCTTCTGGACAAGAAGAATGACATATGTAAGACCTCACATAAAGAGAATAATGGTCTTCCCTAGGTATGGTTAACATTAAAATAACTAGCAGTTAGCAATTCTAATTGGTAGTAAGGCTTAGCTGGACTCAATCTAATCAGTATTCACCATTCCAATGTTCAAGTTGGTAAAGTTAAGCTTTTAAAAGACAACTAAAACACATTTGAGACTCTTCTTGTCACCTCTCTCTCCAATTCCAGTGGTGGATCTGGAAGAGAAGTTACACAGAAGTGAAGCAGACAGGCGGAACTCAAACCAACGGGTCCATATACTTGAAGGACAGCTTCAGGTGGTACGCAGGGAGCTGGTGGACACTTTTGAGCAGCTAAAGGAGCTCCGGGACGTTCTGCAGAAGACCCAGATCACCGCTGATGAGCGCCAGTCCTCGCTTGAAAGACTGACTGTTGAACTTAGGTGAGGACACACACTCCTATGCAAAAGTACCAGTACACTGAGAGACAGGGGGCAAGCTTCCATGAAGAAAAATACCAACCTATCACAGATGAGCTTCTCCACTGCGCCCAACTCCTCTATAGCTCACAACAGCACTTATACTGTACACATGCATCACACATACATGTAGGTGCACATTTATACACATGGACTCCTTGGTGAATCTCATGGATTAAACATCTTGACCTTACTTTGGTGTCCCACTTCGAGGGAGATATTCTTTGTGTAGCCCACATGCCATAGATCATGTTGTCTTTACACTTCTGTGAACTGTGTGTCTTTTTTTTTTTTTTTTTTTGATTTTTCCTAATTTTTCTCCCCAATTGTACTTGGCCAACTACCCCACTCTTCCGAGCCATCCTGGTTGTTGCTCTACCCCCTCTGCCAATCTGGGGAGGGCTGCAGACTACCACATGCCTCCTCTGATACATGTCAAGTTGCCAGCCACTTCTTTTCACCTGACAGTGAAGAGTTTCACCAAGGGGACGTAGCGCGTGGGAGGATCACGCTATTCACCCCAGTTCCCCCTCCCCCCTCGAACAGGCGCCCCGACTGACCAGAGGAGGCGCTAGTGCAGCGACCAGGACACATACCCACATCCGGCTTCCCACCCACAGACACGGCCAATTGTGTCTGCAGGGACGCCCGACCAAGCCGGAGGAAACATGGGGATTCGAACCTGCGATCCCCGTGTTGGCAGGCAACGGAATAAACCACTACGCCACCCGGATGCCCCGTGAACAGTGTCTCTTAAGAAGATGTTCTTCCTGTTTGACAAGATGAAATTGTAACATTTGAATGTATTTTTTGTGCAACGTATTTCAGTTGACTGTTTATGGTCTGAGCTTTATTTTATTTACATGCTGTGCTCTTTTTAAAGATTTTTATCAAGGAAAGTCATTGTTATACAGGGTGTTGAAATGTAAATTTTTGGTTAACATTGGGTAGTTATTTCTGCTATTAGAAGTGATGTGATTCTGTAACTAGTGTGTAACTAGAGTGTGACTTAGAATTGGCTTTGTAAATAAGTTTGTTGTCATGTTAAATAGCTTGGTGTGGATTCAGTTGAAGTTTCTTCTGTCTGCTGACAGTGTGCAGTTGCATCTTGCACGATGTGCATATCCCACTGTGCACAAATACAGTACATCAAGCATTAGAGAGGGTTAATACACATAAATAATTTAATACACAAACACTTTGTATGTAAATGAACAAGGGCAGGCCCCTGTATATTTCACACAGCCCATTAATCACCATCAGTTTCAGCCAGTTTCCCTCAAATTCCAGCTATGGATATTTTAGTCTGTCTCCAAGAACACTCTCAAAAGGCAGATATTAGCAAAAGGAACATATATCATGTTAGTAACAGAATTCACTCCTTTTCAAAGAAGGACGGTTTTTACAGTTTTTGGATTTTCCTGTTAAATAAGGTCAGGAAACATTGATTAACACATCTGACCAGAAATCAAACCCATACATTTTGCATTAAATTTGACTCCTGTGCGACATCAAACGCCTTACCCAAACTAAGAAATCTCTACCATTGAAACTAGCACTATTTATGGTTCATAATAGATTGGCCGACCACTTCAATAGCAGTATGCATGTATGACTTCACAGGGAGTGCAAGAGGGAGTTGGAGGAGAAGACTCATGAGGTTCTAGACTTGGACAATGCACTGAAGGAAAGGCAGGGGGAGCTCCAACAGAGAGCAGAGCTGGTATGACAAAGCACACATAAAACGCATTCATGTATTTCCAGGACTATGTGAATACAGTGACAAACTCTGTGCACTTTGCTCAATACCTTTTTTTCCCCATCCTCGTATTCATCCTCCCCTCTGCACTTCTCTCTCTCTTTACCACCCGCTTCCATCTCTTTCCCAGCTGGGCCAGTTGGATGTAGCCATCAGAGAGCATAAACAGGAGATGGAGAGGAAGGTGGAAGCTTTGCAGCAGACCTTGGAAGCCAGAGAAGAGGAGCTGAGAGCTGCACAGAGAGAGCTCAAAGACAGAGATGTGGAGGTTAGGATTTGGTCCAGACTTGGTGAACCCAGGGGCTGAAATTGGCAGCCGACATCGAGACTGAGGAGAAAGAACTTCCTAGTGTGTCACGGTGATGTCCTGAGCCAGTCACTGTGGAGTCTCAGTAATGTCGTATAAAACAATTGTGTCTCACATGCAGATGCTGCTTGTGATCCAGAAAGTTGATATTTTTGACACTGCTGCCTTTGGAATATTGTGTGGGATACGGTCTTCACTGTGGCGCTGCTTATGAGCTGTATACACCAAATTAGAGCTTGTTATTGAGACTGGCTCGATTTTCTAGTGTAAAACTAACCAATTCAAGTAGAAAGCTTGTACGTAGACAGTCTAATCCCCTGTTCATGGACTCCTTGGTGATGAACAGTCTAATCCCCTGTTCATCATCGTCGTGCTCAAAACCCATTATGTGTGTACTGGTCCAAAACCCTCCACATCCCCCGTGTCTTTCTCTCTGTCTTTCTCCTATCATTTCTATTAACCTTGTAATGGAAAAAAATAACTAGTAGAGAGAATAGACTAAAAATAAGGAGATAAATCATGAATTGTAATTTAAATGAAAATATTCAGACACCTTTTCATCTCTGCACACCTATTTGATCTGCACATTTTTGGGTTGCACTGACTGAGACATTAGATGCAGTAAAAACATGCATTTGTTACATATGAGTGAGAACTAGAAAGCAAGAAGAGAACAAACAGACAGAAAGAGACTGACCAACAAAAAAAAGAAGATAGATAGTGACACTGCTTACACCGACTGGTTTCATCATCAGTAGTTAGTGGTATTGGTGCTACCTATCAATAACACTACTTATATGTGTGTCAGCAGTGTGGAAATCGAATTTCAATGAAATGAATTTTTGTATGATGTGATCCTATGTTTACAGTTCAGAATTAAACATCTTAGAACTCTGTAACAACAGGAAGATAAATTAACCCATGTACCATTACAGATCATCCAATTGACTGGGGACCCTAAAATTAGTTCTATGATGATAGACCAGTTGATGTAAATGGTCACTTTGGAGTACGACACAAACATTGCTACGTAGAGTTCTCTTTCAAACCATTCGTTTCATGTCTCATTATGGTTAACACCCCTTGTGTGCCCTCAACAGAAGCCTTTTATTGCATTACGCTAGCCAGTTGACTGGCCTTGATGACACGTATACCATAGGAGCTACATGCCCTCTCCCTATATAAAGGGCTGACATGTTGTCACTCACTATTCAAAAACCTCTATTCACCTCACAGAAGCTAACGCCCACAACGGAACAGCCACTCTGGAGTTTAGCTAAACTGTTCACAAATACGAGCACCTAACTCGGTCGCTGAACGCTTGGCTCTGTGTCGTTTGTTCAGTTCGTAGGGCAGCTTGAACTTCACTGTTACCAAGCAGAAGCTTGAGCACAGCAGCCAGCTAGAAGCAATTCCAGTTGTTTGTGTCAAGCTAGCAGTTAGACTAGCAATACTCCTTGCTATCCAAGCCAAGAGTAGCAATATTCCCCACTTGCTAGGCAGCCATACCTAACACAGTTAGCCCCGTAGAGTAGCAATACTTAAAAGTTATCGCTAACACCAGCTACACGGAGCAACATCGCTGTTTCCCCGTAGGAGCAATGGGAAAGTAGCAATTTTCCCCAAACTCACTAGCTGAGCAGTAGCAATACTATGCTTTATATCATGCTCCACTTCCAGCTTCACAGCCAGTGAGCATGTATAAAGCTATCTGTACACAGCTGTACAGATACTGTTTACAGAACTCAGCTAATGAGACGATTATTAGCTAAGACACCTGCAGTTAGCTAATCACGGCTATACCACAGATACTGACAGCTCCTACCACAGGGGACAAGCTAATGGTGCGAGCCTGTCTGTGCAGTAATAAAATATTATAAAGGGACTCTCACCTGGTTTGTGCATCCTGTCTGAGACTACAACATGCTCGGACAGCTGGTGCCTCACCTGGAGAGTGTATCCACTGTGCCCGGTTCCTCCTCAAGCTGCTTTGTCAACAGCTAGCATGTAAGGCAAAACCATTGGGAGGGGATCCCTCTTGAGTGCAATGGCATTGCCGCAAGAACAGTCTGACCTCACCGTTAGCCTGGAGAAATCCACTGCTGCAGAAGTGAGCTGGGATGACCAACTGGATGCTCTTCACCCCCTTCCACAAGAGCCGATGGAGGACTGCCTCACGGCAGATATACCAAAGCTACTTTGGGAGGATGATGAGGCAGACAGTGAGTCAAGACGGGGGTTCGGAGCTGCTATCTCCAATGACGACAAAGATGATGACCCCTCCCTGGCATCATTGGGTCAGGCTGCAAAACCCTCACCCATGGCAGCGAACAAGTAGCAACATGGGAAAGCCTCATCTGCGGCTGTACTGAAGGACATGCAGGATGCATACAAACGGAGACAACCAGATCTTGCTACGACGGGGAAAAGCTGCCCAACGTGAAAAAGATCGAAAAACAGCTCCTTCCCATCTACCCAGAACTCCTGGATGAGCTGGCTGCTACATGGCGAGTCAAACCATACAGGGACAAGCACTCCTTCCCAGGTGGCTCCCTGCTTGACTGTGAGGGGATTGAGATACATGGGTTTTGTCACCTGCTGCAGGTGTAACTGGCAATGTCATCTTGACCCCATGACTGCTTTGTCAGTGTCGAGGTTCTCCCTGCCCTCCAAAACTGACTGCTTTCAGTCCAGTCTGACAGAAAAGCTATAAAGTGGCTGCCCTCTTTGTCCGGGCCCTAAATGCATCTTCACTCCTGATGGCCTTCCAGGCAGAGCTGGAGGAAGAGATGACAGCAACACCTTGAAATTGTGGAAGAAGGTTTGGATCATTACTGACTACTGCCTACACCTCCATAAAGTGGAAGTCCAGGCCACAGGTAGAGCAATAGGTTTGATGGTCGTGCAAGAAAGAGCCAGGTGGCAAAGTCTCACCAACTTAGTCACTAGGGAGAAAAGATCTCCTGGATATGCCTGTTGTCCCACAAGGTCTCTTTGGCTTGGGAGTAGCCTCCAAGCAGAAAAGATATGAGGACAAGAAAAGGGAAATTGAAGCTCTAAAGCAGGGGTCCCCAACCACTGGGTCGCAGACCAGCACCGGGCGGCAAAGCATTTGCTACTGGACCGCAAGGAAACAATACGGAAGAAGTAGGGGAGATAAAAGGTCTAATGGTGATGATAATGCAGAGACAGCCTAGGCTGAGACAGCAAAAAAAGAAAGAAAGAAAGAAAGCTTCCTTCAATAGGAAATACGACGAGTCGTATCTAAAATATGGCCTTATTGTGACCAGTGACTCGCATGCTCCGAGCGCCCTGTGTGTGATATGTGGAGAAAAGCTGTCTAATGAGGCAATGAAGCCCTCAAAACTGCTTTGGCATCTTGAGTCCAAGCATCCTGCACTTACAGACAAACTCGTGGAGTTCTTTGAGTGAAAACAACGTGAGCAAGCGGGACAGAAGCAAGTGCTGAGAGCCACCACCTCTACAAATGCTGCTGCTCTGAGCGCGTTGTACTTAATGGCTAGTCGTATTGCTATGGCTAAGAAGCCCTTCACTGTCGGCGAAGAATTGATTCTGCCTGCTGCCAAGGACATGTGCTGTGAACTGTTGAGGGACGCTGCAGCCAACAAGGTGGCAAAGGTTCCTCTTTCAGCTACCACAGTTTCAAGGAAAATTGATGAAATAGCGGTCCATGTCAGCACAGGAAGAAGATCAACTCCTTGAGCTTGCAAATGATGGTGGGCTGAGAAGTATGTTTGATGTAACAGCTCTGCCGACATTCTGGATCAAAGTCAAGGCTGAGTATCCTGAGATAGCCATGAAAGCGCTGAAAACGTTGCTTCCATATCCAACATCATATCTCTGTCAAGCGGGGTTTTCTGCAATGAATGCAATGAAAACCAAATTGCAGAATAGACTGGACATAAGAAACACCCTTCGGGTGTCGCTGTGTCCCATCACCCCTCGATGGGACCGTCTTGCTGGAGGGAAACAAGCCCAGGGCTTCCACTGATTGTGATATTGGTGATTTGCAATGTTGTTATATGTATGTTATGTTAATGCAAGGAAAATATGCGCTGTGTGTTTAATATCCAAACGTTACTTTAAATGTTATGATACTGTTGACTTATAAGCCTAAATAATATTCTGATCGTCATTAACTCACCCCCTGCCGTTCCCCCAGTCTGCCAGAATATTTCAATATTAAACTGGTCTGCGGTGCAAAAAAGGTTAGGTACCCCTGCCCTAAAGCACTGCCTGCCCAGGAAGTGAGCACCACTGCCCCCCCCCCCCAGCTGACTTTTGCACAAGCAGTGGTATGCCTGGATACAGGATCCCCAAGCTCACTGGGGCACAGGCTTCTCCAAGGGCTCCACATGCCAAGACTCCTTGGGCAAAGAAGCCAGCAACTCAAGCTGGCCCCCAGGAGGGTCAGTAAGCTCCTCTACTTACTCAGAGCGTGAGGAGAAAGATATAACTTGTTGACACACTGTTGAGAGAATGTTCAGTGGGACCAGTTTGCTGCAGCATGTACAGCAAGCGTGGGGAGAAATATTCCATCCTGGTCCTTTGGATTTGCCCCCTTAGTGGTCTAATTTGACGATGTTACACAATGTTACAATTTCGTTAGCAGACACTTTTATCCAAAGTGACGTACATCTGAGAGTTAATACAACACAAGTAAGGATCTAGTCAAGCGACAACAACCCAAGTAAGGGTAAAAAAAAAAACTAGGTTCAAGTCTGATAGGACATAGGTCAGCAGGCAGTGCACAAAGGCAATGCATAGGTTGTATAGAAGTTGTTTTTTGTATTTTTTGTATTTTTTTATCAATACCATCCGGTGTGGAGGTGTTCATGAAGGAGTTGGGTCTTTAGCTTCTTCTTAAAGATGGAGAGGGAGTCAGTGGATTGAATGGAGTTTGGTAACTTGTTCCACCACCGGGGGACTACAGTAGAGCAGAGTCTGGTTAGTGAATTAGGGCCCCGTTGTGGCGGAAGTGCCAGGCACCTTTCATTAGCAGAGCGTAGAGAGGGGACTGAGTGTAGACCTGAATGAAGGAGTTCAGGTAGGCGGGAGCCGTTTTAGTTGCTGTTTTGTAAGTGAGCATCAAGGTTTTGAATTTGATGTGGGCAGCTACTGGGAGCCAATGGAGGATACGAACAGTGGAGTGACATGTGCTGTTTTGGGTTGGTTGAAGACCAGATGCACCACCGCGTTCTGAATCATGTGCAGAGGTTTGAAAGTGCATGCAGGGAGGCCTGCCAGTAAGGAGTTGCAGTAGTCAATGCGTGATATTACAAGAGCCTGTACCAGGAATTGTGCTGCATGCTCAGACAGGTAGGGTCTAATTTTCCTGATGTTGTACAGGGCAAATAGATACGACCGAGCAATCAAGGCCACGTGAACCTTAAATGTTAGTTAGTCATCAATCATGACACCCAGATTTTGGGCAGACTTTGTGGGCATGAGTTGGGTTGAGCCGAGCTGGATATTGATCTGTTGTTGTAAGGATGGACTGGCTGGGATGACAAGGAGCTAAGTCTTAGATAGGTTAAGCTGAAGGTGGTGGTCTTTCATCCATGCAGAGATATCAGCAAAGCATGACGAGATCTGTGCCGAGACTGTGAGCTCATCTGGCGGGAATGATAGGAAGAGCTGGATATCGTCAGCATAGCAGTGGAATTAGAAACCATGGGAGTGGATGATAGCACCAGGTGAGGTGGTGTATATTGAGAAGAGAAGGAGACCGAGCACAGACCCTTGGGGCACGCCTATGGATAAGCCATGCGGTTTGGACACCTCTCCCCTCCAAGATACTCTAAAAGATCTCCCTGTGAGGAAGGACATGAGTGTGGGAGTGGAGGATTTGTGGTTAACAGTGTCAAAGGCAACTGACAGATCTAGCAGTAATAAAGCTTAAGACTGACCAGCAGCTTTAGCCAAACGCAGTAATTCCATTACTGACAGGAGTACAGTCTCGGTAGAGTAACCCTGCTTTAAGCCAGACTGATTCCAGTGATGTGCAGTCAGGGGAGGCAGGGTAGGCAGTGCCTCACCCAGGCTAATAAGAAGAAGAAAAATAAATATCATGATAGTTACCAAAAAATATGTATGTATGTATGTATGTATGTATGTCTGTATGTCTGTATGTCTGTATGTATTTATTTATTTATTTATTTTTGTGGAAAAATAGTAAAGAAAAATAATGTAAAACTTGTTGTTTTATCAGTAAAGGGCATGCCCTATTCAGGATGGCTTGCTCCCAAAGCTAGCATTCGTGAATGCAGGCTGCTGATGCAGAGTCTGCTTGTGCCTCTCTCTGTCACAAATAAATATAATTCACTGCCTACCCAGCCATGGACCTCACTGTATGTTACTGACTGATTCGGATCGTACAGATTGTTCTCGGAAAGGAATTCAGTGACTTGGTTAAAGACCGTGCGCTCAAATATTTTTGATAGAAAGGGTAGGAGGGAAATCAGCCTGTAGTTTCAACCTGGGATGGGTTGAGAGTAGGGTTTTTGAGCAGCAGGGTGACCCGAGCTTGCTTAAATGCAGTGGGGAACATACCCATTGTATTTTTATACCTTTCTCAAATAGTCACAGTGGAGGCAGGCAGGAAATGGGGAGAGCAAGAGAAGGGTAAGACATGCAAACAACGTTGCTGGCTGGATTCGCACCGGCAATTGTTGTGACCATGTAGCCATGTGGTATGCATTCTAACCATTCAGCTATGGAAACGTCCCCCCTCAGAATGTTATTGAAATGATTCAAAGTGCCAGAGCCCTGTCCACAAGGTTAGTCTATGACTGCAAGTGGCTAGTGTTTTATGAGTGTTACAGGTGGGATAAAGCCATTCCCTTTCAGTGCTCTGTATTGATAATTCTGTCATTTCTGTAGTTTCTTTTTTTGGAAAAGTAAAGCGTTTTCCACCGTCAAAGTTTATTAAGTTGCCATTTCGGCTTGCCATGTGGGTTTTGACGGTCACACCGTGGGCCAACACCTGCTGGTGTGTCAGTTCATGAAGAGTGCATGTAGGAAATTGCCTTCGGTGAGATCCATGGCTCCATCGTGGGATCTGCCTACTGTTCTGGAAGCTATTTCACAGACACCTTTTGAACCACTAGAACAGATGGATCAAAATTGTGTCTTTAGAGACTGCAATGCTGATTGCTTTAACCTCTGCAAAGAGAGTGGGTGAAATTTTTACCAGGGTAGAATACCAGGAGAAATTTGAAAACCAGATTCCACATTTTCTACTCCTGGATGAGAAAGAGTAATGGCCACTTATTTTAGGGGAGAGCCAAAGTGCACACCTTGCGGCACAATATGTGTCAGAATGCCATAGCCTAAGGGTCAGTGAGTGACCAAAACACCCTCAATTACTGTTCCAACTACTGTTCCAGTTACTGTCAGTTGCTGTTCAAGTGCTGTTATATGTTTCTGCCAGTTCTACCTATTCCTTTTTCCATTTGTTTTAATTTTTTTTTTTTTTGGGTACTCTGTTGACCTGTTTTGCTGTCACCTGCTTTGGCAACATTGTAATTAATGCAGTCATGCCAATAAAGCATTATTGAATTGAATTGAATTTAAATTCATGCTCAGTCTGTAAATGATGCTTACATGTACTTTGCACCTGACAGTTTGAGTGTATGTTTTCATCCTAACCCAGCCTTTATTCCTAAAATGGCATACCAATAGAGCTGAAATCTGTCAGCCCACCGCTGTTTGGCTGTATACAACAGGAACGGCTACATAATCTGTCCCCTGTGTGGGCTCTGTGGACACATGTGAACAAAACAGCAAATTTCAGAAAATCTGATCAGCTTTTTGTATCTTTGGCAAAACCTCAGGGGAAATACAGTTTCAAAACAGCAGCTTTCACAATGGATAGTTGGAGCTATTGCTCTGGCTTATTCTAGTGGAGACTTGCAACCTCCAGTGGGTCTGTGGGCACACTCTACTAGAGGATTGGTGTCATCACGGGCATTTTACTGGGGTGTCTCTATTCAGGACATTTGTGCAGCAGCTAGCTGGTCTTCAGCTGTTAATATTGGTAGGTTCTATAGCCTAGACCTTACAGCACCCTCGTTGGCTCACTCGGTGCTGAGTGTGGGGGTGACTCAAGATGAGGGCTTCACACATGAATAGGCCTGAGGTTAGGACTGTTTGCTATACTGGACTTACAAAGCAATCTGGGAGTCAGTATATCCCATAGTGAGACACGAAATGAATGCTTTGAAAGAGAACTTAAGGTTATTTTCATAACCCCGGTTCTCTAAACAGCATGAGTGAGTGTCAAACCAGACCACCCTCCTTGCTGGTGTGAAGCAAGGAAGAGGTGGTTTAATTTTCGAATAGTGAGTCATGGTGTGCCAGCCCTTTATATACGGAGAGGGCTGGTGGCCTCCTATAGCATGTGCGACATATGCGTAATGTAATAAAAGGCTTCTGTTGAGGGCGCACAAGGAATGTTACCCATAGTTGGACACTCATACTACTTAGAGAACTGGGGTTATGCAAATAACCTAGTTATATCCTGTGTAATAGTAAATAACTCATCTAAGTGTGTGTGTGTGTGTGTGTGTGTGTGTGTGTGTGTGTGTGTGTGTGTGTGTGTGTGTGTGTGTGTGCGTGCGTGCGTGCGTGCGTGCGTGCACGTGTGTGTATCAGGTGTCCAGTGAGCTTGGCCAACAGCTGCGTGAATGTGAAGAGAAGCTTCAGAAAGTCACTGTAGAGCTACAGGGTGCCCACTCTCTCTGTGGGGCCCTGACCAGAGAGTTGGAGACAACCAAGCAACAGACAAAAGAGAAGGTAGGAGCGCCTAAAAGAGTTTTGTGGCCGTCTTCTCTTGTGTGTGTGTGTGTGTGTGTGTGTGTGTGTGTGTGTGTGTGTGTGTGTGTGTGTGTGTGTGTGTGTGTGTGTGTGTGTGTGTGTGTGTGTGTGTGTGTGTGTGTATGTGTTTGGGGAGAGGGGGCGTAAGGCAGCATATTTGGATGTGTTTGTCACCTGTATAATGTCTTGCGGCTCTGCTCCGTCATCCACCATGTGCACCTTGGCGCGGCCATTCCTCTCATTGTCCCTGATATCGAAGGCCAGTGTGTGTGTGAGTGTGTGTGTGTGCGTTTGTGCGTGCGTGCGTGCGTGCGTGTGTTCCACATTTGTGCCCACATGTGAGAATGTCTCCATCTTTGTAGGATGCTCGGCTGTGTTGTGCTGAGGAGGAGCTGGCTATCAAGGAAGCCCGCTGGCTGCAATCAGAGGCCAGGCTACAAAACACTGTCACCTCCTTACAGCAGGAGCTGGAGCTGGAGAGGGAGCAGCACAGTACAGAGGTACAGTGGCATCTGGGACTACAAAACTAGCATGGCTCTGTACTTTGAATGAATCGAACTGGCACTGATGAGTTCCATTAAAAGCAATGCAAGGACCAGTAGTGGGTAGAGTTGCACCGATCGATCAGCCGGTGACTGAAATCGGCCGATTTTCAGCTTGATTGGCCATGACCGGTGACCAGCCGGTCAGTCTCAGATATATCCAATTCTGAGCCGGTCAAATTTACATGCATGTGCCGCACGATGGTTCATGTCATGCACACAGCGGCAGAGACAGTAACATAATTAGTAATTATACATTAATCTAAGACTAAGTGACAATGTCCATGGTGACTGCCAGCTGGTCGGAGATATTGAGGTTGAGGCTGGAGAGATGATGTATTGTGATACCAGTGGAGCAGACCAAATCCAGGATGTGACCACAGCTCTGAGTGGGGAAGTTGATATGTTGTGTGAAGTTGAAATGAAGCATTGTAACAGTTCCAGGATTTCTATGGCAGATTTACAGTCAGTGTCATCAATGTGAATGTTAAAATCATCCAGGAGCAGAACCGAAGGTGAGATGGCTTATGGCTGGGTCAGAAAATCAGAGAGAAAGGAGGGGTTTGGCTTGGGGGAGTGATAGATAATGGCCGTGACCAAGGGGAGTGGGACCACAGAGTTTGAAGGCAAGGTGTTTGAAAGAATGAGCGGCAGGAATGGTAATGATGGTTGTTTTAATGTCCTTCCTGTAAACAACTGTAACACCACCTCTCTGCCCCTCAAGACGAGGTTTATCAACGTATATGTGAATCCTGTGATTATGGTCAGGTTTACTGATAAAGAGTCCAGGGGCTTATGCCAGGTTTCAGTGAGGCAGAGGAAATCAAGGTTACTGTCAGTTATAAATTAATTGAGAATGAGGCTTTTGTTATTGAGTGAACATGTGTTTAGCAAAACCAGTTTCTCTTTCTAAGACTTTGATGGAAGGGTGTCACTTTCTAGCAAGTCTAACCCCAAAGGCCACCATGCTCCCTATTCCTCACCAGTTTTGCCAGGGGAAGACAATGCCTTGTAAAAGAGACTGCTCTTCAGCCTGAATACCTGAGACCAGCCCCTTGGTTGGCAATACCGGCTGAAGGTTCCCTCACCCACACACAGGGTCCCTATAAGATCCAGGGGCATTGTTCCACAGCTGACCCTTCATTCTGACCTCCCTGGAGAAGAGCAAACTAGAAAAAAGTTTTTTTTTTCTGTGGGATTCAATTCAAATGTCACACAATCATAATATCATTCCTCTCTCACAACACATTTCCTCTCTCTTCCCCAGCTGATGTCCCTGCAGCAGACACGAGGCCAGCTGCTGAAAGTCTCTGAACAGATCTCCTGCTCCATGCGCTCCTCTCAGGAGCAGCTGACCACAAAGCTCCAGCAGAGCCAGGCCCAGCTAGACCAAACCAAGAGTGAGTTGGACCACATCAGGGTGCGATCCAGTCACCTACAAACACAGTTAGACGAGAGCCAAGACCAGCTGGTCCAGACCAAAACACAACTGGAGCAGGCTAGGATGCTGTATGAGCAGACAAGGCTCGAGAATGGTCATCTCCAAGCCCAGTTGGAGCAGTGCAGGGCCCAGTTGAATCAAGCCAGAGTCCAGGTTTCCCAGCTCCAAAGCCAGCTCCATGCCACCAAGAAAACTATGGAAAGTGCCAGCGAGACCCTGCTAATCAAGGTAGATTTCTGACAAAAAATTTGAGTTTTATCTCAAGCACAGCCAACTTGTTTATTGACTGAACTTGAAAGCAGAATTGGGTTTTTACAGTTTTGAAAATCTACATTCCAAAAAAAGGTTTAAAAGTTATTTCCATTTCTAGACAAGATAGTCAGTTTTCTTGAGGCGAATAACTTGTGTACTACAGACCACACAGGCTTTCAACTGGATAGGGGTCTGTTGCTGTATCTTAAGTGGTTTGCCTCAATAAATGACTTTTGTCTGAAGGCAGGAAGTATCATTTCTTCCTTGTAAAATCTACCATGTTGGCGTTTGTCCAGTTGCCAAACAACACCCATTCAGCCTAATACCACAGTTAATCTCTGTGAGAATTTTATCAATATGAGTAGGTTTTGGTCTTTCCTTTGAATGTTTTTAGCTGACTTAAATTACCAGATTAATCTTACAACAAAAGAAATAAAACTTTGGTTGTCTTAAATGAGTCTGAAAAGCTATTTGAAATAGCATGTAATTAAGTGCTCCCACATTGGGAGAAATTACTTACTGTTTGATTGACTGTTCAGTAATGACTATTACTGAAACAGTCAATAGTAAGTTACAAGGGTGGGCATTCACGACAGCAGTTCCAGGCTCTGGCCACCAGATGCCCTCAAATGTTTGCATCTCAAAACTTTATTAAACGGAAATGGTCATAATTTTCAACATTATCTCTGTCTAGATGTTGTAGTATTAACACTCCAGCCATAACATTGAGCAGTCTACTGTGTGTTTCTGAAGCACTGCTGAAATTTTTTCTGTTTATGACTTCGCTGGAGGACAATCTGTGAATGTGAAAACTTACTACGTGGTTTGCCAACAGGCTGCACTGTATAATCAGAATCAGAATACTCTATTCATCCCCGAGGGGAAGAAAATGAAGATAACAATGCTAAGTTATACAGCTGTATGTCATGTTGTTATTTGCAATTTTCTCATACAATGGAGCCTGTTCGCAAACCAAGTAGTAAGTTTGGAGAATTACGTTTTCACTTTTACAGGTTGCCTGCCCGTGACTTCATTGGCAATCACTTTGCCGCACAATTTCAGCAGCAATTCGAAGACACATAGAACACTGCTCAGTGTTATGACTGCTAATGGAGTGTCATTCCTAAAACACACTTATATACACTCACTGGCCACTTTATTAGGTACACCTTGCTAGTACCGGGTTGGACCCCCTTTTGCCTTCAGAACTGCCTTAATCCTTCGTGGCATAGATTCAACAAAGTACTGGAAACATTCCTCACAGAGTTTGGTCCATATTGACATGATAGCATCACGCAGTTGCTGTAGATTTGTTGGCTGCACATCCATGATGCGAATCTCCCGGTCCACCACATCCCAAAGATGCTCTATTGGATTGAGATCTGGTGACTGTGGAGGCCATTTGAGTACAGTGAACTCATTGTCATGTTCAAGAAACCAGTCTGAGATGATTCGAGCTTTATGACATGGCGCGTTATCCTGCTGGAAGTAGCCATCAGAAGATGGGAACACTGTGGTCATAAAGGGATGGACATGGTCAGCAACAATACTCAGGTAAGCTCTGGCGTTGACACGATGCTCAATTGGTACTAAGGGGCCCAAAGTGTGCCAAGAAAATATCCCCCACACCATTACACCACCGCCACCAGCCTGAACCGTTGATACAAGGCAGGATGGATCCATGCTTTCATGTTGTTGACGCCAAATTCTGACCCTACCATCCGAATGTCGCAGCAGAAATCGAGACTCATCAGACCAGGCAACGTTTTTCCAATCTTCTATTGTCCAATTTTGGTGAGCCTGTGCGAATTGTAGCCTCAGTTTCCTGTTCTTAGCTGACAGGAGTGGCACCCGGTGTGGTCTTCTGCTGCTGTAGCCCATCTGCCTCAAGGTTCGACGGGTTGTGCGTTCAGAGATGCTCTTCTGCATACCTCGGTTGTAATGAGTGGTTATTTGAGTTACTGTTGCCTTTCTATCAGCTTGAACCAGTCTGGCCATTCTCCTCTGACCTCTGGCATCAACAAGGCATTTTCGCCCACAGAACTGCCGCTCACTGGATATTTTCTCTTTTTCGGACCATTCTCTGTAAACCCTAGAGATGGTTGTGCGTGAAAATCCCAGTAGATCAGTAGTTTCTGAAATACTCAGACCAGCCCGTCTGGCACCAACAACCATGCCACGTTCAAAGTCACTTAAATCACCTTTCTTCCCCATTCTGATGCTCAGTTTGAGCTGCAGCAGATCGTCTTGACCATGTCTACATGCCTAAATGCATTGAGTTGCTGCCATGTGATTGGCTGATTAGAAATTTGCATTGACGAGCAGTCGGACAGGTCTGCCTAATAAAGTGGCCGGTGAGTGTATATAGACCATTTTGAAAATCATGAGTGTTTCCCATTCAAGGTGTTAAAATGAACTCTACATAAAAGTAGCATTTATTATATTGATATGCAATCCACTTGCTAAACCTTTAAGGTTTGCATTTAATCATTCTCTCATCTTCGTAGGAGTCAGAGGTGACTCGTCTCCAGACCCAGATCTCCAGTCTGGCGAGAGCCTCTGAGCAGCACCGTTCGATCATCCCCACCACGCTCCTCAGTACTCTGCCTCCTCCGTCCACACACACACACTCTCTCCCCACTCTGCCTACACATACATTCTCCTCTACAATACAAACAACTGTCCCCCCTCCCACAGACACCTCCATAATGCACCACCTCACGACAGTCACTCAAACGCTGGTCTCTTCCTCACCAACACCTGTGCACAGTCAGGCATATGACCAGTCTACTCCCCTCACACACTCTGTCCATGTCCAGGCCCCTCACCTGCCTCATCACACCCATCAAAGCCTCTCCTGTGACTGGCCAGGGCCCAACAGCGCAGACTCTTCTCTGGATCTACCCCAGAGCCTGAAGGCTATGTTGAAGGAAACCCTGGACCAGCAGTCCTGGGAGTCCCTCTCCATCTCCTCCTGCCCGGACACAGTTGACCACAGTTGGCAGGGCCTGAGCGCTCAGGATTCCACCGTGGGCACGGACCTGTCTTTCAACCCACTCACTTACATGGCAGACAAACTAGACAACGAGGAAGCAGAGGAAGGAGAAGACAGATGCCCCAACAGGGACCTCAAGGCAGGTGAGGAGGAGATGAGAGACCCAAGGAGGGAGTCAGTTTTCAGGCTGTATGAAGAGGAGGAGGAGAAGTCTGAGGCGGATTTGGGGTCTTTGACTGGGATGCTGAGGTTTGTTAATCAGACTTTGGCCATGCAGGAGGATCCCTCTTTCTGGAGCTCCTCAAGGCTTTCGCAACCTGGACCTCACCTCACATTACAGGTAAGGACACTAATATACTTACTAAACCTTGACCACCTTAGTATTTGTTTTCTGATCACCCAAAAGAAAATGTTGTCATTTAATTTTTTTTTTCTTCTCAAACACCCTGAGACGTTACAGTACAAAACATACTTTCCATATGGTAGTCTGCAGGTACAGTACACAAACATAAACAGAAAACAAAAATGGAAAATGAAAGCAAACACAACAGCACCGCATGATAGATCCCCCTCCCCACAACACACAACACTCCACCTGACAAAAATTAAGGCTTCTGTTACATATTACTATCTAATGAACCCAAAAGAAAATGTGAGATATTCAATGCCTACAAATGTTTGACAGGCATAAGAGCAAAAGTTGTTTTCCGTGATGCAAGCTAGGCAAGTTTCAGTTGTTTGTAAGTTTGTTTATTTTGTCTTTCCATGCATAAGGCCTTTGAATCAGTGTCAATAGCTGTACATTTTTTCTTTAAGGTTATTATACAGTCATAAGCGTGTTTTGAAATTTTAAGCTCTCGAATGATGCTGACCTCTTTAAAAACATTTTTTTAGTCTGTTTGACTTATTGTAGTTACCACCAAGACTTTCGCAGACAAGAAAACTACACTCACTATCACAAAGTCACACCATGAGGAAGCTGCTCAAGAGCTATATTGTGTATGACACTGATGCATCATGGTATAGTGGATGGTATGATATACACTGATGAGCCAAAACATTATGACCACCTGCCTAATATGTTGTTGGTCTGCCATGTGCCGCCAAAACAGCACCTGTCCGCCGAGGCATGAACTCTACAAGACCCCCGAAGGTGTCCTGTGGTATCTGGCACCAAAACATTAGATGAGACATTAAAGTTGCACAAGTCTTTATTTCATATAAAGTCTCTCTCTCCTAATTTCCCCATAAATATACACGTCTGATGTTAAAGGAATATTCAAACATTTCTAGGACAATACACATTCTTTCTTTTACCACCACATTGGACACTGGTGCTACCAGTGTGAAATGTTAGTCTGGAGGCCCACCCAGTCGTCTGGCCATAACAATTTGGCCCTTATAAAGGTTGTTCAGATCTTTACCCCTGCCCATTTCTCCTGCATCCAACACATTGACTACGAGAATTGATCGTTTGCTTACTGTCTAATCTACCCAGACCTTGACATGTACCCTTATTGTGGATGATCAATGTTTTCGGTTCACCTGCGGGTGGTCATAATGTTTTGGCTTATCAGTGTATGGCAGTACTTTACAAGCAGGTTAACTTCAAAGCATGTGTTGACCTATTTCTCTTGTGCATAATGCACTAGAGAAACACATACCCACAGTATCTCACTTACTCACCCACTCACTCACTCATACCCCTTTCACACTGGCCAAAAAACCCACTAACATCCGCCTTTGGTCAATGTAAAAAGGCGGATGTTAGCGGGGTTTTTTGGCCAGTGTGAAAGGGGTGTAACTCACTCACTTGCTGTGTTTCTCCGTTGAATTAACCATACCCACACTATGTCTCAATGGGAGATACTGTGGGTATGGTTAATTCAGCAAAAACAATGAGTTAGAAAAATATGTTCTGCTGTTGTGTCACTGATCTGTGTTTCTCTTTAATTTTTAGAAGGACTTCAAGGAGACATGAAGCTGATCTACCAAGGAACTATGAAAACAGGAAATCAGTCTGCTCAGGCTTTTTGGATAATTGATTTCCTTTACAAGTCTTTCTTTGAACCTATGTACTATTTAATCTGTGTTTGTACATTATGCACATTTTGTAAACTTAGAGGTGTTTTTTTACATTTCGTATTAAATATGTCCATTTTGATATGTGTTATTTAAATCAAGTTTCAGACAAACCGGCGGCCTGTCTGGGATGTCTCCCCGCCTGCCGCCCGGTGGCTGCTGGAGCATCCACCGAATGACTTATACGGCCGCAGGGATGCCAGAGCATCTCCGTGACTCTGGTAGCAGGATAGGTGGTTAGGATAATGGGTGGATGGACAGTGTTGTCTGCTAGGGACTGGTTCCATGACTTGTCACTCATTTAGATCTCATTTAGATTACTAGTTGGCTACCTGTCTGTAAATGAGCTACAGCAAAATGTTCTGTCGTTTAATATAAATGTTGCATTTAATATATATATTTTTACATAGTTTTAGATGAGCTAATTGAGCAGCTTTGATAGAATAAAAATGTGTGTTACAGTTTTGCGTTTTCTTTCCAGATAGTATATGCGGTGTATATATCCCTATGTATGTATACCCTTCGCTGTGGTTGCTACCTCCTCTCTTCCTCTCCAGGGGAAGTCAAAGGATTTATAAGTAAGGTCTGTTTTGATGTTCTCGTGCTGTTTGGGACTGTGGGGCTGTGTTGCCAAAGGAACAGATAGTTTCCACTTGGAGCGGGTATTTCCTTTCTGGCCTCCAGAGGGGGTCTTGCTAAATCTGAGTAAGAGCCAAGGCTGCTGAATAGGGCTTGGCACACTGACATGCTTTATATAACTACGGCAGGGGAAAAAAGTGAAGCGGTTGGTTTTTGGAATGATTTTACACTTCAAAACACGCACTTTTTGCTCCTCACACATTCAGTCTTCAGTCAGAAAAGCCCACTGATGTCAGGACAGCGGTCCTCAGAAGGATAAGATTTTCATCATAGGTTGATTTTTTTCCCCAAGGTTTCTTAAGGTGTGGATAACGAGGCACTTTTTTTCTTCCCTACAGTTGAAGTCAAAGATGTGTATCTCTTTTTGATCATGTGATCAAAGGATGACTGATCATTGATCGATCACTGATACTGTTTCACTGTCAACAGCTTTAAACAAGCGTTCCCCTCTGCACGATGTTTGGGATCGTTCTTGGCATCTTTAGAAACGCCATTAAGGGAGACTCCATTCCCCTTTCAGATAATTCTCTTCAAATGAGTTTCAAAAAGCTACTTCTTAATCTTTTCTTAAGTTAACTTTGCCTATTTTGCTAAGCTACTCCCTTATCTCATTTCATCCTTGCATATTCACAAATCTGGTCCGGTGTGGTTCCCTAGTACAAGACCATACGATATAAAAAAAAACAGCTCTATAATATAATACTGGGATATGCAGACTGACCTGCCATCATTTGAGTAAATTTGTTTGTCCATTTGTGTACCTTGTAGGCTCACGAGGTGACTTGTGCATATTTACATTTCTGCACTACAGGCCTCAGGCCTCAGTGGTTGTTGGACAATGGCTCTCTTTCTTTGTTTGCGTGTGTGTGTGTGTGTGTGTGTGTGTGTGTGTGTCTGTGTGTGTTTTTGTTTGTAATAGAAAGTCTGAGTGGGTGTGTGTTTATTCTGGAAAATGAGATGGTAACTCAGGACTTCTCCATCGGCGACCGAGCAGTCCGTCCCACGCTGCTGTGTGGTTGCTGAAGTTCCCCTTAAACTGATCTGTGAAGACAACGATGGACACGTGTTTTGGCCAAAAATGTCTCTTAAGCCCCCGTGACGCATCAATTTTATCAGTTTAAAAGTATTTCACTCAGTTACTGCAGAGAATCCAGCCATGTATTCGACATTTCTAAGTTACTTTGTGTTCAGATATTGCTCAACTTGCTCACTTATTCATTCACGTTCACTAAATTATCTACTATTTCGAGACTGGCCCGCTCTCTGTTTCTGTTATACTGTGCATGAAAGAGGATGTGATTTTGTTTGACTGTCTATAGCGTGTCTCCTCGACATGCTAGTTCCCATGTTTAGACTCTTCATACCATTGAAAAGTAAATGCAAATGCATTATCCCATAGAAAAGAGTAGCTTACTAATGATTTTTGGTTGAGAATATCTGGAAGGACTTCGATTTGTGCATTTTTCTCCTGTGACATATTAATCTAAATTCACACACATGTACTTATGGATACTGTAGAACTTGTATATAATACATTTTTTATGCATTTTAATATACTGAAATTATGATAACGTCCAACGGGTGTCAAGTCAGTACTAGTACCTAGACAGCAGTAAGGGTCTCTTTGGTAACTCGTAAATTTCAGGTACGAGTTACCACAGAGACCATTGGGCCCCAAAAAAACAAGCATCCAACACAGCGGTCGGGAACCTATGGCTCGCGAGCCATATATGGCTCTTCCGGTGACGGCATATGGCTCCCAGACAATTTTGAGTTGAAAATTATTTTTTTTTTCAAAAAAATCAGTTTGGAACTGATTTTAAAATACTTGTGATATTTCTTAATAATACTGTGTCATTTTAAAGTAAACAGAAATTAGTTTTGAAGATAAATTTCACGGGTCACGGGTCACCCGTGGGTCGGGTCGGGAACCAATGGCTCGCGAGCATGTCCGGGTCATTGTAAAGGTGAAGAAATCAATTTTATCAGATAGCCAACTAGTTTATCCGCTTCAACCCTTGTAACGGAAAAGATGGCGAAAAGAAAAAAAGACGATGATTACCGTGCATTCCAGGCTGCGTGGACAGAGGAATTTGCATTTGTGGAGAGAGCAGGATCTGCGGTATGTCTAATATGCAATGATAAAATTGCATCGATGAAACGGTCAAATATAAAGCGGCACTTCGATACGCACCATGCTTCATTTGCATCGAAATATCCAGCGGGGGCCAGCAGGAAAAGGGCATGCGAGGAGCTACAGCGGAGAGTGCAGACGAGTCAGCAGCAACTACGTGTGTGGACCAAGCAAGGTGACGGGAATTCCGCTAGCTTTGCGGGGGCTTTGGCAATAGTAAGGAATGGAAAGTCATTCACAGATGGCGAGTATGCCAAAACATTCATGCTTGATGAGGCCAATGAACTGTTTGATGACTTCCCAAATAAAGACAAGATAATCAAACGAATAAAAGACATGCCCCTGTCAGCAAGAACTGTGCACGATCGTAGCATCATGATGGCAAATCAAGTCGAGGAAACACAAATTAAGGACATAAACGCCGGGACATACTTTTCTCTCGCGTTAGATGAGTCAACAGACGTTAGCCATCTATCTCAGTGCAGTATCATTGCCAGGTATGCTGCAGGTGACACACTGCGTGAGGAAAGCTTGGCTGTTTTGCCAATGAAAGGGACAACAAGAGGAGAGGATTTATTCATGTCTTTCATGGAGTTTGCTAAAGAAAAAAAACTACCGATGGATAAACTTATTTCTGTCTGTACTGATGGTGCACCCTGTATGTTGGGGAAGAACAAAGGATTTGTAGCGCTTCTCCGTGAACATGAAAAGAGAGCCATCCTAAGTTTTCATTGCATCCTGCACCAGGAGGCGCTTTGCGCTCAGACGTGTGGCCAGGAGCTTGGCGAGGTGATGTCTCTGGTCATTCGAGTGGTCAACTTTATTGTTGCCCGAGCTTTAAATGATCGCCAGTTTAAAGCTCTGTTAGAAGAAGTTGGGAATCATTATCCTGGTCTGCTTTTACACAGCAACGTGCGTTGGTTGTCAAGGGGGAAGGTGCTCAGCCGTTTTGCAGCTTGTCTGAGTGAAATCCGGACTTTTCTTGAAAGGAAAGGCGTCAGGAGCTAGACAACACTGACTGGCTCCTGCAGTTTCACTATCTCGTGGACAACTGGCCATCTGAACCAGCTCAATGTGAAAATGAAAGGTATTGGAAATACAATCTCATCCCTTCAACAAGCAGTGTTTGCATTTGAAAGCAAGCTGGAAGTCTTTCTCAGGGACATTGAAACAGGTCGTCTTCTGCACTTTGAAAGACTGCAACAATTTAGAGATGCATGCTTAGCAAGTGACTCCACTCAACATCTGGATCTCCAGCAGCTAGCTGGCTTTACGTTCAATCTCCTGCAGTCATTCAAAGCACGTTTTGGAGAATTTCGTGCGCGCACTGGTCTTTTCAAGTTCATCACTCATCCACATGAGTGTGCAGTGGACAAAATCGACCTGACATGCATCCCCGGGGTCTCTATCGGAGACTTTGAGCTGGAAGTTGCTGACCTGAAGGCATCAGACATGTGGATGAGTAAGTTCAAGTCACTTAATGGAGAGTTGGAAAGTCTTGCGCGACAGCGAGCAGAGCTGGCGAGGGAACACAAGTGGACAGAAATTAAAAATCTTCAACCTGAAGACCAGCTGATTCTTAAAACTTGGAACGAGCTTCCTGTGACATACCACACAATGCAGCGTGTGAGTATTGCCGTATTGACCATGTTTGGCTCTACATATGCATGTGAACAGTCTTTCTCGCATATGAGGAACATTAAGACCAACCTACGCTCACGTTTAACTGATGGAAGCCTCAACGCCTGCATGAAGCTCAACCTCACCACGTATGAACCAGACTACAAGGCCATCAGCAAAACCATGCAGCACCAGAAGTCGCATTAAAAGTAAGACATATTTAATTTATTATACGTTAAAAATACTATATGGCTCTCAATGAAATATATTTAGAAATATTTGGCTTTTATGGCTCTCCCAGTCAAAAAGGTTCCCGACCCCTGATCTAACACATGCCAGCTTACCACAGTTAAAACACGTAGTCTTCATTGAGACAACCACACCGAGGAAGTGGAAAGACACCAAGATTTTTAAAAAAAAAGGAATTTATTTCAGTGCATCTGGCGCATTCTTGTTTGTTCACTGTAATATGAGACCTTTAAACTTACTCTGCGTGCTGAAGTGGTGAATGAGGTTAATGTCCTGCGGCGCTGTAACAAACTACTGTCTGCACATTATACCATTATGCATCCTTTTGCTATGAGTCTGGAGAAACCGAAATACTTGGAAGAAAACTATGTTTACTGGTTTCATTTAAATATTTCAGAGTCCCTTGGTTTAATGGCCATGTGGGAAGCCCCCTTCCCTCACTGGGAAAGTCACCAGGCTGTAGAGCAGCTTACATTATCGATTGTCTCATGACAGAATGGCCTTAAGGCAACCACTCAAAGTGACAAAACTTTCCATCCCAGTCATAATGGAGCTGTGTTGTCTCCATCTGACAGCTAGGATAGTGGTCACTCTGAGACCTTATCATTGCCCATGCACCCAGGAGGCCTGACCCGTCCTGCAGCATGACATCAGAGCTTGTCGTTTTCCAGCACAGTGCCAATATGTACTGATGCTGCATTAGTTTGACTCTGGGCTACAGATGGGCAGATTAGCTACTGCATTCTTCATTGTCAGCCATGTGACATCTTCAATCTTGAATCAGATTTTTGTCCTGTTTAATGTTGGGCTTGTCTTCAAGGCATGGTTGTGCTTTTCATCAACTTTGTGAAGTCAGTTAAAAGTGGCACGTTGTCGCCAGATTGATCGATATGGCATGACTCAGCAGCATAGAAAACAACCTTTAGAGGTTGACACTATTAAAGGTCATTATCTCCTCCCCCAGCGTGCCGTAATCTCCAGGCAGCAGCTTGCTGGTGTTAACCTTTCCCTTGTTAAATTGAACTTTTAAATAGAAAGGCGATAAGTAGACGTCCTGGCAACAGTTTCTCGGACAACCCAGAGTAATGGTGGTTTGCTTTATTGCGTGGTGCGATAATGTCCCCTTGTCTGCGGGTGTATTGGTTGACTTTGTGCTTGCTGTCGCTTCAGTTTGACTGACATATCTGCCTCCTTCCCAGGATAATCCACAGTTCCTGCTCGGTCTCATCACTGATATCTGTATCTCCATTGGCCGTCGTCATCCAAACCAGTGATCATGTTTTTACCGGGGAGACTGGATAGAGTGGGTGGTTGATAACGAGGTAAAATGGGTGGTGTTTTTGCCAAGGAGGTCTGAGCTCTGGATGACAAGATTTATAATCGCTTCTGGACCCAAACCCTCAATTACCTCAGGCATTCTCACTGTTTTTCCAATGGAGCAAGTTCTAGGTTTTTTTTGGGAACTGGCGTTGGTTCTCTGTCAGGACTGTAGATATAAGGCACTGTCATCCTCTACTTATATAACATGGACACTGGATGGCTGGCTAGGTAAGGAGAGTGTGAAAAGTAACATAAATACACATGCAATCAATGCTACTTTCAGCAAACTGCTATTTCACATATCCCATGTGTCATGAACATGTATACTTAAAGGAATACAGCAAGTGCAGATTTCTGCTTCATTTGCTTTAGTGAAGTTGGTGACTGCGATAGCATCACTTTTCACAGCGTAAGCCTCCGATGATAAGAGGCCTAATCCATTTTGAGTTGGTTGTATTGTCCCTAAAGGGTTTGCATCAGTCTCCTATCAGTGTGTCACACAATGGGGTTCCGGCCAGGCATGAAACTTGCATGTCACATCCTGTTGTCATGATGATATAACTCGCCTCTTTGTGGCACTGCCCGATGCTGCACAAAGGATTTGAGAGCAGTAATGCAGCCACCTCGCTGGAGGAATCGCAAAGATAGAGAAACATTAACAGAGAAGGGGGGGGGAATAGTGAATAATAGAGTATAACCAGTTTTGTGATTTGTTTTCTTTTGTTTTTGTTTTAACAAGAGAAGCTGAAAAGAACCCAGTTTTGCAAACAGGAAATAGGATGGCTACAACTGAACTGCCATAATGGCAATTTCAGTCTGGCTGCACGGAGAAGACTGACATCAAGGTGTCCTATCCAGCCTGTCACATGTTAAAATAGACAGCGGTTTCAGCTGTTTCCCCTTTTGTATCACTTCTGCATCTGCATGGTAGAGTTCAGTAGTTAGCTAGAGCTCATTTTATTTGATGCATGCTCACATGACGTGCATGCATTTGCAAGCATGCATGTGCACAAAGACACTCGTTGATGTGTTGTGACCTTTTGGTTTCAGATGTAATTGGCTAAAATGAGCAGCTGTGGAAATTTGTGTTGTCTTTATCAGGTGAATTTCCTGTTACGTAATTTATAGGATGACCTTTACCAGGATGCGGCAGCTTGATCAAATTAAGGTTATCGTCAAAATTTGACATTATAAATTGACAGAGGTTTTAGATAACGTTTAATTTTGGGGGGAAGTTTTCAACTGGAAAACTAGTTATTTTGTTATCCAAAACTTTCAAATAATACATTGTGCTTTAATGCTGTAGAGTGGCACTGCCTCATCCTATCCTATTTGACTGTAAATTACTGAAAAGCAACAAAGACAAGTGTGTTTCTCCACAGTCACTAAACAGACAGAAGAAAATTTTGATTGTTTATTTCGATAGACCAAAGAGACATTTGGAGGAGTTAAATAAGGCCGCATTTCTGACATTAATTCCAAGTCATAAGAATCTCTGTTACATTTGCAGATGATGCGTCATCGGTTAGGAAGACTGTCCTTTTATGAGAACGTTTCAGCGACACTGATTTCGCTTAATGTCAGACAGATGCCACCAGATTGTGCATGCAATGCCTTTCTTTTTACACAAACTGGCACCAACTGAAACTAAAGACTTGTCATTTAAAAGCCATATTAGATCGTCTTTTACATGAGCTGGCAGGAGGCGATGCCTGCGATATAAATCAGTTTGCTTCCTGTCTTAGTTCATGCCTTTGTATGATCTTTCCCTTGCAGATTGCATATACACTGTCTTTTCTAAGTACGTAAGGTTTACGGCTCCACCGCTGCAGTGCCAACCAGGACAAGCTCATTGCCTCCACTACTCATTCCACTGAGGCGAGGAATCTTGCTGTGTACAAACCAGCATTGTCTACTGAGGGAAGAACGTGGCAGAAATCGGGTGTGGCCTGTGTGTTTTAGTTGGGTGTTTAATGAGCAGATTGTGTGCAGAGAGAGGCAGGCTGTGCCTGTAGAAAACGGTGTGTTATGTCTGCATAATGGGATATTACTGGCGAGTGTGTTTGGAATCTGTGCAGCTCTCCATGCACATAAACTTGCTATAAAGAAGGTCTTTAGTTTGAGCCATTTTGGTAATTAGACTTAAATTGTAAGGTAAATGTAAGTTATATAAAAAAATCTACCAGTTAAGTAGATCTATTTTGAACCAGTAACGTAGAACTATTTCTTTCCACCGTCTCTTAAGTCTACGTGTCTGTCTTTGTGTATGCCTATGTATATGTCACTCTGTCTGCCCTATCCACCTTTTCTATTTATTTTACCTCACACTGTTTATCCTCGGTAGTTCTACCAAGGCTCTCATGTCATGCCCCCAACCACCCATAAAGAGGAAACATGGGCAGCTGCAACGGGCCGTGCAGCCTCCCAGGACTCCACTCCGCACACGTAGCACATGACCTGGACCCCGACAGACAGCTCTCCCACCTCACCTCACCCTGGATGGCAATGTCCAGTATCTGATGGAGTGGGAGGTGATCACCACCTGTCAAACATGTTTCTGTCAACATAACCCTTTAACCAGCGCTTACAACAAGTCCATGAAAAGGATTACGGGCTGTGTACAGAAGGACAGTCTGTCACGGCCCCGGCCGTGTCTCTAACCGTTTCCTTTGGGTTTCCCTTTTTCCTGGCGTCTCCTGTTTCCCCTTGTATATGTGTGTGTGTGTGTGTGTGTGTGTGTGTGTGTGTGTGTGTGTGTGCGTGCGCGCGCGCGCGTGCGTGCGTGCGTGTGTGCGTGCATGCGTGTGTGCAGGCATGGGTGCGTGCATGTGTGGCTTTCTTCCCTGCCACTCTCCAGCTCCCTCCCGATTTGCGGCTCATTCACCTTACCCGCCCAGCCTGCATGCCTGCCTTCCATCAACTTAACAGTATATCTATTACGATTCTCCATCCACTCATCCATCCATCCACTCATCCATCCACCCATCCATCCATCCATCCATCCATCCATCCATCCATCCGTTATCCAAGCTGCTTATCCCAATTGGGGTCGCAGGATGCTGGAGCCTATACCAGCACTCGTTGGGCGGCAGGCGGGGAGACACCCTGGACAGGCTGCCAGTCTATCACAGGGCCGACACATTGGCACCTAGGGACAATTTAGTATGGCCGATTCACCTGACCTACATGTCTTTGGACTGTGGGAGAAAACCGGAGCATCCACAGGGAACCCACGCAGACACGGGGAGAACATGCAAACTCCACACAGTGGATGACTCGGGATGACCCTCGAGGTTGGACAACCCCGGGGTTCGAACCCAGGACCTTGCTGTGAGGCGATCGTGCTAACCACTGCGCCACCATACCACCCCCTCCATCCACTCATCACCAGGGGCCTCATTCATCAAACTTTCGTAAGCACACATTTGTTCTTACACACCCATGGCTTTTTTTTTTAGCTCTCAAGCAAGGCCTGGTGATTATTAGTAATTCCTTCCCCCTAACATCCGTTGTCTACATCTTGCAATGAGCAATCACCAAGGCTTGCAGAGTTAACCAACTGTTGCAGTGTTAACCAACTGTTGCAATGTTAACCAACTGGTGTCTAAATTCAAGGGTTACCAGGTTCTACATTTGCCTCTCAAGACAAACCTCAGGGCTAATCCAGAACAGATTTGTACCTACGAATGATTGATGAACGAGGCCCCTGATATTTGTTCCAACCACTGTGGTAGTCTGTAGTTCTCGGCCGAGCTGGAGTTGTATATTCAGAGTTTCTCCTTGTGCTTAATGGATCACTACTCTCTGGTTCCCCTGCCTACCTGCTCACTTCCTCTGCCAGCCACGCCCACTTCCTCATCCATCTGTCCTGCTCAGCCCAGCTCTGCCATCCACCACCAGCTCTCTACTTTCTGCTTTGCCTGCCATTCTCATTCCCCTTAATTGCTCCAGTAAACCCCTTTTAAATTACTGAACTCCTGTGTCTGTGTTTGGGTCCGCCTCTACTGATCATAACACGGTCCTCATCAAAACATCAGATATTTGCCTTGTGTTGAGCTTAGAAAGGAGCAAGTTTTACCAGTAGTGTCAGGCCTAGTGGTTTAAAGTTATCAAGAGAAATTACATGCTATTCATGTTGAATGTTATTCCTGGTCTTACAAACCCATTGTTGTATGGACTGTGGGTGTCAGTCATAGAGTGGGAATGTCTTGAAAATCTGTTATCCATCTATTGAAACGCCTCTGACATATTTAAAGATCCCCTTCACTCTAAAATGTGTTTTTATTATGTTTGTCCCCCAAAATGTCTGGCCTTGACTATACTGACTTGTATCGGTGCAATGTTTATCACTTAGAGCGGTGTTTTCACATCCTTTACTGGAGGAGGAGATGTCTGTGCACTTCCCTAAAATCTGAGATTCGAACGTACCCCGGGCGAACTAGATTTGGTACGTCACAAATCCAAAAGCCGATCGCTGTCTAATATGCAAATGTAGGGCGGGCAAAGAAACCTGAAACCTCCTGCGCAGAGCGGACTTGTCAGTACTGAGAGCGAGTTTGACAGCAAACATGGTGAAGTGTGCAGTTTTTGGATGTAACCCGGACCCTGGAGCTTTCTTCCACTATACCAAAAAAAAAAATCCCAGTATACTGCTGAAGTGGCTGGAATTTGCCTACAAACAAAAATACATTACCATTCTGATGCGTCCACTTGTACGCGACTGTGGCAAGTCTGTTGCCACAAGGGGGGTTGGACAGAGGGACAGAGGCAAATATAATCCGTCAGATATATTTCTTACAACACATATATACAGACACTAACAGTAGAGCCAGCCGCAGAGCTGGCCAACACCAAGAACTTTCTCCGGTGCACCTCACGCCCCTTCCTTCCTTCTCCAGCTCCGCTTCCTCGCAGTGACAGCGAGCCAGCAGCAGCAGCAGCCCTGCCCGGAGTCCTGTGCCGTCCGTGGCACATGCGGCATCGCTCTCAATCCCATGCCCATGGGCCAGCACTCCCCCGCGGCATCGGTCCGCTCCGTCTCTCCCTCCATCCACACCAGTTTGCCATCGCTCTCATCTGTCTTGTCCGTGTCGATCCTCTGGTACATTCGCATCAGCCCGGTGTGGCAGTGGTGGTCAGTTTCCACTTATCATGCAAGAGAAGAAAGGAAGAAAGCCACTTTATTTTTTTGTCATTGTACAGTTGTTTGATAACAATGAAATGTGTCTTCTGCATTTAAGCCATCCTATTGTATAGGAGCTGTGGTGCAGCACCCGGGGACCAACTTCCGTTCTTCTTTCCATTGCCTTGCTCAGGGGCACAGACAGGAGTATTAACCCTAACATGCATGTCTTTTTGACGGTGGGAGGAAACCGGAGCATCCAGAGGAAACCCACGCAGACACAGGGAGAACACGCAAACTCCACACAGAAAGGACCTGGGACGGCCTGCGGTTTGAACCCAGGACCTTCTTGTGAGGCAACAGTGCTAACCACTGGGCCACCGTGCTGCCGAGAGAGCCCATAAAGGCTCCACAATCACAGTCACCTCAGGTGTGTCTTCCCCGCTGGCACTAACAGACCACGGCAACCCTGTCCGAATTCCTTCTTCTTTGGAATCAGTTCCCGGTTCGAAACTGTCTGAATTACTCCTGTATTACCACTTGCCATTGTGTGTAGCGTACAGTTGCAGGCAACACAGTGAACAAGCAGAGGTGTCCGTGTCTGATGAGCAGAGCCGGCGGTGAGCAGGTACATGCACTGCAGGTGAGCGGCGGAAGGCTGGGGAGCTGCAGGCGAGGGGTGTGGTGTGGAGAAGGTTTGGATTGAGGGCGGGGATCATTTGCGTATTCATGGTTTTTGGATTTGTTTTAATGAGGGAGAAAGAGTAGACGTGATTTTCAGGGTTTTTAGCAAAATAACTGAACTTGTTTTGCGGGGGGGGGGGTCCAGACAATTTATTACATCAAGCAGAGCATTTTATATGTCTTAAACCATGACTGGAGGGGGGACTTTAAAATTGTCTGCACCCCTCTGTTTGAATAGGACCACATTCCTCATCTCTGTCCAAGAATAACTACCCCCGACAGTGCAAATGAGAGATTTACTGAATTGCTCTTTCGATCAAAACTTGTGTTTCTGTCCGCAGTCTCTCTTGGTGCACTCAGCTCGTTAATATCCGCTTTGTAAAGGCGTCTTTATGGTAGCTAGCTGATACGCTCCACCAATCAATGCGTTATTACATGGACAGACCCATAGACTGAACACTCCCCTTAATAGCGGAGGGGAAAAAAACACACTCCGAGAGGAGATCCCGACCCGAGTTACTGTCACATCTGCTGCCCTGCCTCGTCGGAACCACTCTCCCTCTCGTGTGATTCATCCAACTGACCGTGAGTTACTTTTATGAAGTATATCGGTGCACGCGTGTGCGCGATGTGCGTCTTTTCGAGCTCCTTGTGTGGCTGATGGCATCGTAGCGTGCACGCTCGCGGAGCCGCCTGTTACTGGATGTAGTCCGCGTGCCGTTTAAAACTGGTGTGCACTGATGATAAAACTCAGTAAACGCGTGTTTCTGTGTTCGGGACGTTTCAGAAGATTCGATCCTAAATTGTGCCAAGCCTCTCTCTATCTGCCTATCCGATCCCCGGGTCATGCAATGTTCCGTTACGAGCAAAGGAAGGGGAGGGGGGGGGGACTCGCACAAAACCTAGTTTAACTTAGTACCACACAGTTCACGGTGCGATATTAAGCTAAAAGACGCAACTTTGAAATACCTTTTATTGTACTTTATGAATGACATAGTCTGCAAAGGGAGACGCGTGGGTGCTACGACGACAAATGTGTTACGTAATTAAAATGCAGAGAGATTTAAAAAAAAGGAAAAAAGATCCAGGCGAGACGGAGGAGTTCAAATCAGATGGCGTTTCATGTAAAAGATGCATGATTTATTCTATTCTATCTAAGGGAGGCTCCGTCTCTACCACCCTTCTAATTGTGTTAATTACTGTGGTGAATAGTGGCAAAAGGTGGTTGCAGCCAGGCACAAATGTAAAGCAAACTGAAAGTAGTTTTGCAGCATGCATGCTTTTATCGATCCATCTGTCAGACTGCGGAGCTCTGCTATAAGGGCCAGTCCCTGCAGCAGAAGGCTACGGAGGCGGCTGGAGGCTACTCACAAAACAGATCAAATTACCAGCTGCAGCATCCCATCAGCAGTCAAGAGGTGTTGGCACTGCAGATGTGTTTTGGTGATTATTTGACATACTAATTATAAGAAACAAAGACGGCACAAGATAACACACAAGGGGACGGGGGGGGGGGGTAAATAAGCAACTGTGGGCCAACTTTGAGTTTTAATGCATGTATATTAGAGCACAAGCTTTTAGATGTAAGCCTCGCCTTCGTCAGGAAGTCTGTAAATCAGCAGTTTATCATTATGGGCCTCCCTGAGCGAATGGCCACAGCAGCAATAATCCAGGGTTAAACCGCCTTGTAATCTCCCCGTTGTGTAATACGGCTGGACTGGAATCTGCACAATCTCTCCGTCTTGGTACCGTAAGGACTCTTTTCCATCAAAACCCGAGGATGACTAACTTCCGAAATCCAACTTCTTCATTTTTTTTTTACATTTCTTAAAAGCGACAGTGGGTGATTCATAAACATAGTGATGGAGGCCTGCCGCTTGTATAAAATTGAAGAATGCTGCAAAGGGAAAAGTATATGACGTAGCGGTACAGAAATAGAAGTTACTGCTATTTGTTTTTGGCGCTGACATGTGAGCCGAATATGCTGAAGTCATGTGTTTTGCATTATGAACACTTGAGCGTGTGGTGATTATCTTAAATTGATTTTAAAGTAAATTTGACACGGTGATATTAGAGTCATGCCTTACACCAAGCCACGGCACTCTTAGTACTGAACACCACCAGGCGGATATACTGGTGCACCAATATTATTGCTTATAATTTGCTTTTACTCATTATTATGATTTTGGATTTTTTTCCTCCCTTTTTCTCCCTAATTGTATTCGGTCAATTACCCCACTCTTCCGCGCCATCCCGGTCGCTGCTGCACCCCCTCTGCCGATCCGGGGAGGGCTGCAGACTACCACATGCCTCCTCCCATACATGTGGAGTCGCCAGCCGCTTCTTTTCACCTGACTGTGGAGTTTCACCAGGGGGACGTAGCGCGTGGGAGGATCACGCTATTCTCCCCCCCAGTTCCCCCTCCCCGCCGAACAAGCGCCCCGACTGACCAGAGGAGGCGCTAGTGCAGCGACCAGGACACACACCCACATCCGGCTTCTCACCCGCAGACACTGCCAATTGTGTCTGTTGAGACGCCCGACCAAGGTAACATGGGGATTCGATCCGGCGATTCCTGTGTTGGTAGGCAACGAAATAGATAATGTTTATGCATTGTAATTATTTCTTGGATAAAAGTAATATTTTAATGCACCTGAACAATTAGTTTACTTTTGAAATAAAAAGAAATGAGATCGTCTTATAACTGCTGTGCAGAACCATCTGCACCTTAAATCTAAATATTGACACTGGATCCGAACATCCTGCATGGAAGAGTTGTTCAACCCATCCAGTCCGAGAATATTTGAATGAAATGGTACCATTAAACCACTTTGTGTTGTCTATAGCGAAGGTTATCTTCTCCCGCTCTTTAGATATGACCCACATCCAGGAGCAAGTCTGATTCCCATGCAGCTTTATTGCATGGGCTTAAGGGTCATGAAACTTAACATGTAGTCGGCACCAGTGCAATTCTAGTTCACATTGTGGGACTTTGACCATGTGACTTCTTCAACGACAGCAGTAGTCGGCGTCTAATTATAGTTTTAGAAACTAGTTAGACTAGACTAGCTGAGACAGAAGTTACTCATATAGTGATGGTGGAAGTGTGGTGTGGGGCCCCTGGTTAAGATAACACAGGCATTAATACCTATTGTTGGTGTCTCTTTTCAACCAAGCACTGCTCTAACAATGTTTTGTAGGTTCGTTCAGGCAGGATGTTAGGATATCCACACCCACATCAGAATCAGCTCACATTCAGTTTGTAATACCACTTGCAATACTGAAATCTTCCCTTTTCTTAACAACGGTAGCTGAACTTCTGCAGAACTCTAGCACTACTGGCAAATGAGAGAAGGACAATTCCAAAATACTCGTTTAAATCAGCCCCCTCTTTTTTTCATGGTGTCTCTTCGATGCTCTCCATTTTTTCCATAATCCCCACCGCCCCCGCTGCTCTACTCTCCTCATGTCCTGTTCTTTTTGCGTTTGTCTTTTAGCTCTGACTCTCTCTCTCTCTGTCTCTCTCTCTCTCTCTCTGTCTCTCTCTCTGTCTCTCAGAGCCGTCATGGTGTCCCATAAGGAGTTTGTGGGTGCAGGAAAGGCGCCAGGGCTGCAGGTGTGGCGTATTGAGAACATGGACCTGAAGCAGGTTCCCAAGGCACTCTATGGAAACTTCTACACCGGGGATGCCTACCTGCTACTGTACACCACCCCAGCTCCCTCCCATTACATACACATGTGGATGGGTGAGTAGACAGACACACGTGCTCAAACATGTGTGCAGAAGTTCAAGCACACATTTAGATTAGCACCTTTCAAGACAGAACCACTAATACACCTTGGTAGTTATAGACCGATTGAGATGGACATAGATAGTACGAGACATGGTATGAGAGGTTTGCCTCTTTGAGTTTCTCATCTGGTTATTGCAGTATAGTTACTCTGAGGCAACCACAGGTACGAGTTGAGTCTGATCTCAGCGCTATTTCTGAGTTTGTTTGGGGGTTTTTTTTGGGGGGGGGTTAAGCATAAGAGAGGAGGTCATGGAAATTTTCCACCCCCAAAATCGTACCACTGAGTGAAATTCTCTCCTACACCACTTCCTCTTCTGTTGCCTATTACTTCTCATAAGCTTCATTTCAACATTGCTATTAACCTGAACAGATGCAGAGCGCCTTGCTGCCCCAAAGCCATAAAGTGAAGCAAATTATCTCCCCATACCGTGTTGTCTCTCTCTGTGCTTGCATTGCCTACCACACCTTTTTCCCCCCTCTCCTCTGTTACACATTATACCATTGACCCGCCTGCCACGGCTTGTGCGTGCTGACTCACATCTGAAATAGCTCTATAGAGTAGTCATTGGGAACCCACAGAAGGCTGGCATTAGTCCCAACATGTCCTCCTTGAGCCAAGAAAATACTCGTTTGATACTATCAGCCAGGCATTCCTCAAACTGTCTGTTTGATGTTGCAAAAAAAAAAAAAGTAAAGAAGTACCAGAACATAATTAATGTGGGATGGATGTTCATCATCTATCATTATGGAAACGTTTTACTCTGCACTCGCCGCCGCTGTCTTTGTGGGATAAATGAAAGCAAACCAGCTCCGTCCCTGTGTATGGTTCTCTGTGGAATAAATATTCCATGACTGACGCAGGGGTTCACATAAGGTCACCGTAGAGCTTAAAAAAACCTGAATTTAAAAATGCTCATGTGTTGAAATGAACATGGCTTTTGAGGATTTAGCCTTTAAATTCATGAGCTTTTGAGAAACAGTACTGAAAACGCCAGTTTGATCATTGATCATGAATAATTTCAGCCCCCCCCCCAGACAACACTAAACAGTTTTCACGAGACTGGCTTTTCTTCAATACATCCGTGATTACCTACAGGACTCCTTTCTTCTTTTTTTTTTTTTTTTCAGTCTTTTCTTTGTGAAAAAAATGTCTCATCTCTCTGCCCCCCCATCAATCTTTCCTCCAGGGGAAGAGTGTTCTCAAGATGAGAGTGGCGCAGCAGCCATCTTTGCAACCCAGCTGGATGACTTCCTGGGAGGAGGACCTGTGCAGTTCAGGGAGGTCCAGAACAACGAATCCATCACCTTCCTGGGTTACTTCAAATCTGGCATAAAGTACCAGGTGAGCTTAACACAGCAGGGAAAATCTGAGGCTGGGAGAGTCTGAAAAATGATGGGGGGCTTTTTTATCCCTGTCAGGCTTTAGTCTGGGAGGGGATATTGTGTTTGGTTGCGTATGTGGGTGTGTGCACGCGTGTGTGTGTATATATATATGTATATCTGTCCGCGGCTAATCGCACATACTACTGGGCCTATCAGCCCAATATTTTTTGTACACAGTTATGACTGTATGATGAAGACCCTCTCGTGGTTGTGGTGATTCAAAACCTTTGAAGAACATTTGTTCTCGCTACCGCCGCTCCCTCTCTTCATTCACTCTCTAGCTCACTCGACCAACGCTGCTCTCTGTCGCTGCCCAATCTGAGTCAATGGGTCTCGAAAGTAAACAAGAAGTCGATCGTATATCGCAAGTCAACAAATCATTCACTGCTGATGTCAGCACAGGAGAACTGGAGGAACACTGGATGAACCAAAAATAATAACCTCTGTCTTTATTTCCATAATATAATAAAGCTTGGTAAAGCGTTTACGCTTGCGCATGCGTGACTCACATCTACGGTTGACTCGGCTCAGGCAGCGACACGATCAAATGTTATTAAAAGAATTTCGATAATCCAACAAATTCCAATGTTATAAAGGAACAACTTCCTCTAGGTTGCAGTCAAAACAGGAAGTGTTGCATATTCTTGTCACTGCCCGATTTGAGTCAACCGTAGAATTGAGTGGCGCATCCTGGTAGGCGAAAAAAGAGCTGGTTTGTCGATCAAATCCGAGCTCCAGAGAAAGGAAGATACACCCAGCGGGGATCTGCACTCTTCTAGTTTATAATAATAATCTTCATTTCGGACACACAGCTGGTCCATAGCGCGCACACACACACACACACACACACAACATGTGAGGCGTCCACATACACAGTTGGTCCATAACAGATACAGGCTGTCTCGCCAGTGCTTTTGAAGTCGGGATGTGAACCGATAGCAGCTTTTCGTAGGGCTGGTTAGAGCCTCCATGATGCTGTTCTCGAACACATCCAGGCGACACATAAAATTATACATTAGCTGTCTTAAAAGTACATCACATGTAGGCACGTCTGAGGACACAAACAACAGACTGGCACTATGCCATCTGGGGACATTAAGCAACAACCTCATAGCATCATTGTAAGCTACTCTGAGCCTCTGCATACTTCTCTTCCTGTAAGAAGACCAGAGATGAGCTGTATACAGAGGTGTTACATAAGCTCTAAACAATGAACACTTGACATCAACAGAGCACATAGAGAACTTCCGAAGCAGCATATTAGCCTGGGTATAGATTTTACAGCATTGTTGGTATCTATCTCTGTCATCTGTCAGATCATCAGAGAGGACATGTCCAAGATATTTTATTTCCTTGCATGTATCGAGAGGACTATCTGATAACTGTCTGTGAATGTTCTCATTCATCCAGGTCATAGTTATCCAAAGGAATTGAATCAAGTGCAACTGGACTTGGTTATATATCCGTGAAGACGTTTCACCTCTTGGATGAGAGGCGAAACGTCTTCACGGATATATAACCAAGTCCAGTTGCACTTGATTCAATTCCTTTGAATATCTGATAACTGAAACACAGGAAAATTTGGTTTCCTGTCCTCTCTAGCTCTGACAATCATGACCTTACTTTTTTTGGCGTTATATTTAATGTCATGTTCTTCGCCATACTGCGAGCACACCTTCAGTAGCTGCTGAAGTCCAGCACGATATGGGCTAACTAAAACTAAATCATCAGCATACATGAGGTGATTGACGACAGAGCCACCCACAAGACAGCCCGTGTTACACCCATTCAGCTGTCTCGACAGGTCATCCGTATACATGCTGAACAAAAAAGGAGACAAAATTCCACCTTGGCGAACCCCATTGCCTACATGGAATGGGGCAGACACATCATTGTCCCATTTAACCTGAAATGTCTGATGAGCGTACCGGAAGACAAGAATTCTGACTGTATCATTTGGAACACCTCTAGCCAGCAATTTCATAAATAATTTCTCATGGTTAACCCTGTCAAATGCCTTGGAAGCATCAATAAAACATAGAAATACAGTAGAATTTTGGCTTCTATATTTGGCCACTATCTCCTTTAGAGCATAAATGCACAAATCGGTGCCGTGTTTTCTTTTAAATCCAAACTGATTGTCAGTCGTGAGAACATACATTTCCAACCTAGTTAGGAGAATTCTTTCCAGCACTTTAGACAGAACACTGGCAAGAGCAACAGGTCTATAATAATAGGTCTATAATAGGTCTATTATAGACTGATTAATTAGGTGTTTGGTTATTTGATTAATTGACCGATGTCGTGAGGAAAAAACAACAACAACAAAAAAAGGAATGGACACAAGATGAACAAATCGGGAAGTAAAACGTCAAAGGCAGACCTTGTATCATAAAATCCAAAGTGATAGCTGGGAGGGGCTACTTCAGAGGATTTCACATTACAGAAATAGAGGTAGGGGTTACGAGTTGGAAAGGGTATCAATATATTATATCTGAGATCCTGTTGACCTGCATCAAAGATGAGCTAACCTCGGGTTTAATGATTAGCAACATCCCGTGACCTTTCCCATGCATCGAAGCTTGAAGTCTGAAGTCCAGAGAGCACAACAAACTCTATTTATATGTTTGGGTGTGTCTGACTGACTGACTGAATCAACTCTGACACCATAACTACGACAGCACTATCAAGGGCAACCATTTTGAAAGACCCTAGCATGCCTAGCTTCACTCGACATCTGTTTTTCATTTGCATGGATGTGTACTTGGGTGCTTTTAAAATGTTGTAAACAGCTCTAACTGCATCCATCCGCCTGTGTTCTGCCTGAGTTTTGCACATGTGCACAAACACACGCGTGCGCACTCATACACAATGCTGCTCAGAAAGAGAGCCGCAACCAAACCTCATTAACTCCCCATACCTCTGGTAACCACACGGTCAGAACAGGACACGGTCCCCCCATTAAAACAAACACTGCTGAATTGTTACCATGGAACATTTTACTGCCTTTCTCTCGAGAAGGGCACAAAGACAGCGTGAATGCGCTTCCCATTTTTAGCCTTGCACGAACAGCCGCCCCTAACCAGGCTAACAAGACTGGGCACTCTTTGGGTCTAAATGCTCAGCTTTGAATGGACAAAGCTCAAACTTGAAAGTCCCCTTTCATAAGCTACAGGACTGAATCTGTTTTAAACTTTCTGTTGAACTGGCTGTGAATCAGAGGAACTGTAGTTTCCATATCAATTTTCACAAATAAAACAGCTTTCAATCCATGATTGTTTTCAGTGCGAGAGCATGTTCCTCCTTTTCTCACCCTCAGCAGAATGTGTTTCTGGTTTTCATTTTCAGTAATTCATTTGCATGTCTATTTTGCCTGTTTTGTTTAATGGCTTCACTGAGGATGGCATGCTACGAGAGAATCCCAAACCCCAGGTAAAAATCTGTTACGCAGGACAGACATGATTCAGTCCATCCGTCTATCCATCCATCTGTCTATCCGTCCATCTGTCCATCCATCCACCCATTATCGATGCTCATGTAATCCAGTTTGGGGTCATGGGGGGCTGGAGCCTAAGATAAGAGTCTTCACCGTAAAAAGCAAGAAATCCTGGTGGTTCCAAGGACAGAGCACTTCCCACTTCTGTTTTTGATCAGTCTTATTGGTTGTGTTGTTCTAATTATCTACGGTATTGGCACCATAACCTCATGGTCCAATTTATGGCCATTTATTCTTGGATTATGGCACTGTGTAAAGCTTGTTTTATGAGCACTATATTGGTTGGTCTGTGTCCCATATCCTCACCTGACCTCTTGTGAGATCCTGTTTCCCACCATTCAGGAGTGCATTTTGTTGCTGCTGTTTGTCTTATTTATAACAGTCATTTGTGATCTGTCGGTAATGTCACTAATAATCATTATGTAAGGGTGTAGTCATCAAGCAGATTGCATACAAAATTGAAAAACGTGAACATCTTTCCTCCTGTGACCATGCTCACAAAGACTTCAAGGAAATGTTTGATGTTGCTGCAATTTCTTGACATGTAAAAATAAATGAAAATGGTTCTCTATGTGACTTGTGACTTTGCCGTTGCACCTCAACTTAAATCCTGTTTTGTCACAGAATGGAGGTGTGGCCTCTGGTTTCCAGCATGTAGTGACCAATGACATGAATGTGAAGCGCCTGCTGCACATCAAGGGTCGACGGGCCATCAGGGCCACCGAGGTTGCCTTCTCCTGGGAAAGCTTCAACCAGGGAGACTGTTTCATAGTTGACCTGGGAAAGGTAATCTGACTAGTGTGTGTGTGTGTGTGTGTGTGTGTGTGTGTGTGTGTGTGTGTGTGTGTGTGTGTGTGTGTGTGTGTGTGTGTGTGTGCCAGGTTTTCTATGCTAATGGGGACATTTGGTCCCCATTAGGATAGAAAACCCTGAAACCAGCTACCTTGTGGGGACATTTTATGAGTAACAGGGTCTATTTTAGGGTTAGGACTAGGTATAAGGGTTAAGGTTAGAATTAGGATTAGGTTAAGGTTAGGGTAAGAGTTAAAGTTAGGTATGTAGTTATGATGGTTAAGGTTAGGGTTAAGGGCTAGGGAATGAATGTAGTCAATGAGGGGTCCCCACAAGTATATGGTGACATGGTGTGTGTGTGTGTGTGTGTTCAGAGTTTCTCAAGTGATTATATGCTATTATATCTATATCAATTAACGAAAATAATTTGCAATATTATGAGGGATGCACTTTATCAATGACCATATTAAGATAATTTAGGAAACCATGATACCCACCCTCAATGTACAAGGCATTTGGGTCAGTTGCTCTTTCCTTTAAATAGACTGACCTGGTGAGCTACAACCTCGAGATGATTTCTTTTGTTAAGTCTACCTCACTTAGTGTAGATGAGGGGAAGGGGCCTTGCTAAAGCAGACTTGTTGGAATGTGGATAGTGCAGTAAGATTTAAGTGCCTTCGAACAGAGTATGTCTTTAGGTGCCAGATGTGACAGCTTAAATGGGTCAGGACCTGTCATGCTGTTGGGTCTTTAACATCCACCAAGTGTCCTGTGTGTACCTGGAACGGTGTGTCACAAATAAGACATCAACAATACAGCGGGCCAGTCAAAAGAGGCCAAAGAAGACTCACAAAAATTGTGCAGAGCAGCAGACTGATTTGATAGCTGCCATGACAGTAAAGTACTGTTACCAAATGTGATGTGTTCCATTAGCGTCCCCTACAGGTGGCGGGCTGCCTGTACAGCTGCAGGTGGCTCCGGGGGAAATAGCCTCTGCATGCATTACATTCCCTTTAGAGAGACCTGCAAGTGTAAACAAAAAAGAAAAAGATGGACTAACTCTGTGTGTATCATGCAGTGGATGTTGAAGTCGAAGCGCCCCCTCATCGTAGGTGTCATATAACAGTGGGGCCTTAGAACAGGACATTGGACATGCCAGATAGAGATGGAAAGGGGAGAAAATCCTCAATTTCTGTCTTCTCTGTTTTTCTTTTTGCCCTCTTTCCTGCCTCTCCTTTCCATTTCCTGCTCCAGGACATCTTCCAGTGGTGTGGCAAAGAGTGTAACTATTTTGAGAGGCTGAAGGCCTCTCAGGTGGCCTTCGATATCAGGGACAATGAGAGGAATGGCCGAGCCAAGGTGCACATGGTGGATGACGGAGCAGAGCCGCAAGAAATTATACAGGTGACAAACACATCCAAATATGCTGCCTTACGCCCCCTCTCTCCCCAAACACACACACACACACACACACACACACACACACACACACACACACACACACACACACACATGCCTCATTTGTATTTCCCTCCTACCTCCTACTTCCCCCCATTCTCTCACTCCTTCACTCCACTTTACATGGCTTCTCTACCACACAGTGAAGTATTCCTCCCAGGGGAGGTGTTTAGTGAGTAAACTCCATATGCGTTGTTGAAGGACTCACTGTGGGAACGAGCGGACACAATAGCTTGCTTTGTCCAGTGCCCGCTATGTGCCAGCTCTGTGCCATAGCAGCATTGTAAACTCTGCCATCAAACAAGAGAGGAGGATAAGCTCCAAGAGGGCTAATGAGAGAGAGAGAGATCGAGAATGAGAGAGAGAGAGAGCAAGGCTGCTCTGTATCTTTGAGCATGTAAGGGTGCATACTTGTGTGTTTGTGCATAAGTAAGTGATGGATGGATGGATGAAAGAACAAGTGAAAGAGATGGGGTGTGCACTAATCCACCATGGTGTTTTGGTATGGTGTGCTGTAGGCTCTGGGGCCCAAACCCAGACTTGCCCCCAGCACCATGGATGACGATAAGGCGGACACCTCCAACAGGAAGAGGGCGTCCCTCTACATGGTGAGTAACTAAAGTGACAGCGTGTCAATGTACAAACGTTCCACTTTATGGTTTTTCAGTGCTTTGTGGACCTGTGCCAGAAGAACACTCGCATATACAAACACAATTTTCAAAGATGAAATGTATCAGCCATAATTTATTTGAGCACCTAAAATGTATGTGTATCTGTGTTAGTCAAGTTGAGCCCCCCCCCCCCTTTCCTCCCTAATTGTACCTGGCCAATTACCCCCTTTTCCAAGCCGTCCCAGTCGCTGCACCGCCCCCTCTGCCGAACCGGGGAGGGCTGCAGACTACTGCATGCCTCCTCCAATACATGTGGAGTCGACAGCCGCTTCTTTTCACCTGACAGTGAGGAGTTTCACCAGGGGGACGTAGCGTGTGGGAGGATCACACTATTCCCCCCAGTTCCCCCTCCCCCTCGAACAGATGCCCTGACTGACCAGAGGAGGTGCTAGTGCAGCAACCAGGACACATACCCACATCCGGCTTCCCACCCGCAGACACGGCCAATTGTGTCTGTAGGGATGCCCGACCAAGCCGGAGGTAACACGTGGATTTGAACCGGCGATCCCCGTGTTGGTAGGCAACAGAATAGACCACTACGCTACCCGGATGCCCATCAAGTTGAGTTTTTTATTTATGTTATTTGAAAGTCCAAAGAGGCCCACACTTTAGAATCTGAGGGATAGGGGGTGTCTGGGTAGCATAGCAGTCTATTCCGTTGCCTACCAACACGAGGATTGCTGGTTCGAATCCCCATGTTACCTCCGGCTTGGTCAGGCATCCCTACAGACACAATTGGCCATGTCTGCGGGTGGGAAGCCGGATGTAAGTATGTGCCCTGGTCACTGCACTAGTGCCTCCTCTGGTCAGTTGAGGCACCTGTTCTGGGGGAAGGGGGAACTGGGGGGAATAGCGTGATCCTCCCATGCGCTACGTCCCCCTGGCGAAACTCCTCACTGTCAGGTGAAAAGAAGAAAAAAATAATCTGAGGGATAGAACGTAAGGTTTTATGTCCGATGGATAAAACAGATAAGTCCATGTAGTGCTTTGACTCCCAATCCGACCAACACTTGGGTGCAACCTGTGGCGGATCCCATCGTCTTCACTCTTGTGTTGCCATGGAACTAGATCCTCCCAGGTCAAGCAGTGTGGACCAGCGTCGTGACCTGATCACCACTTTAATCAAGGCTTTCGCGAACAGCTCCAAATTTTTAAGCGCACACCTTAATCTCTTGGAATGGATCCTCGGACACGAGAGATGCCAACGACGATGAGTGCTTTGTATGTAGCCGTAAGAAGTCAGACATAGCATGGATAGAAAACCAGTGAAGAGAGGCTAAGATTAATGTAATTATGGTCAGTTTTTCTAGTTTTAGTCGTTTCTAGTAGCATTTAGTTTGCACCCTCCGGAGGTTCTTGATGTTAGTAGGTGGCAAGCTGCAGAATAAGGCATTGCAATCATCTAGTCTAGATAGCATGAAGGTGTGAATAAGGGTCTCGGCATTAGCAACCAGTAGGCTAGATTGGATTTAAGCAATATTTCAAAGGTTGACAAAAGGACTCTTGGTAATTTCTCAAATGTATAACTCAAAAAAAGCTGGATTAAAAACAACACCATGACCCAGTATAACAGAGGAACACTGGGCAATCACACAATAATCAACTTTTAACAAGATAGAAAATAAGGTTTCCTATCTCATTCCCACAAACAAAATACAGGTCTCCTTTACAGAAAGGTTTGCAAACATTATATATGAAAACAAACCTCTTGCACCTCAGAATAGATATAAAACTGTGTTAAGTTTCAGATTAAAAAAATGGTTGCAATTCAATAAACGTTTGAACACAGTCAGCAGTTGGATACAATACAATACAATACAAAAAAATACATTACAATACAATACAATACAATACAATGCAATACAAACAGCTTTATTAACCCCACTGGGGCAGTTCGTTTGGAGAAGCTAGCGAACACAAAACACAGTAACATGCAAACAAACAAATAACACAAACAATGAATAATAACACCCCAGGGCTAAATGTGGAATAAAATCTATAAAAATACACAATAAGAAACACAATAAGATAAATTTGATAAAGACGATGGCAGCGTGGATTCACATTTGCAGCAGCCTCACCCGGTGCTGTCCATGCAGTGTCTTTGTCCACGTCTCTGTCTTAGTTTGTGTCTTCGTTTGATGGCTGGGAGAGCCTGGTCTGCTGCGTCCTGTGGGCCCAGGGATCACAGCCCTGCCTGGATCTGTGCCTGAAGAGGAAACACCGAGGGCAGTCTGACAAGACGCAGAAATGGGGCAGGCTAAGCTAACTGCTAGCCCATGCAGACTGGCAGTTCTGATAACACTGAGGGTGGCCTGGCGGCGGCCTCGCCTAACATTGGCTGTTTTTGGTGTGGAATGCGGGGAGGTGTGTCAAAGGTGTCTGGCTAGCATTGGATTGGCTGGGGGAGCCTGGTCTGCTGTGTTCAGTGGGCCCAGGGACCACGGCCCTGCCTGGAGCTGTGCCCAAGGAGGATGCACCGAGGGCGGTCTGACAGGAAACGGAAGCGGGGCCGAGTAAGCTAACTGCTTGCCCATGCAGACTGACAGTTCCGACAGTCATCCTGACGTTCGCTCTCTTGGACAGTGAATTTGAAAAAATATATATTTTGGATATATGTGTTTTGTAGTTTTTTAGTTTTTTTTGTGGTTTGGATATATGTGTTGTAGTTTGGATATGTGTTTTTGTCTTTGTGTTGCAATGCTGTGGGCTGGGGGAAACGATATTTCATTTCATTTCATGGGTTCAGGTTATGAATGAAATGACAAATAAATGTTCCTGATTCTTGAAAGAATCTAATAAAAAACACTATGGAGCATTTAATAATCGAGTTGCAACAGGTATGAGTGATTTAGAATAACAGTTAGTTTGACAAGCAGGTAAAACATAACGACGCCCTGATGGCAACAGAGAAAATTCACTTGCTAGAACATGTCCAGAAGAAGCCAAAATACTTGCTGCTTTCTGGAGGATTTGTTGGTTGCAAAAAGAATTCAGATCTCTTTGTTTCACTCTGGTGAGCTTAGAACAGATTTTAACGAAGTTGTTAAGGCTGTTTCTGTCTTTTACCATGGGGCTATGAAACCAGCAGATAAAAGATAAACTCAGAAGACTCTCAATAAAAGATTGATAAAAGCAACAGAGGAAGACAGGGCTGACAGTAAAGGAATTTAGTTTACAGAGAAGGTGAATTCTCTGTTGCCCCCGTTTCACAATAGCCTCAGTGTTCACATCAAATTGAAGGTGCTCATCGATGATAGTGCCCGAATATTTGTATGATGGGACCATTTCCACACTTTCATTATGTATGATGCACTCTTTGGCTGCATCTCTGTTACGTCTAAAATCAATAATCAGTTCCTTGGTTTTAGAAACAACCCAAGAAGTTGTTATCACACCAAGGAATAAAATCAGTGAGAGCATTCCCATGGACTGATTCTGAACCTCGGAGGAGGGTCAGCAGTGCAGTGTCGTCAGAAAATTTGACCAAACAGCCGCCCTCCTGTGTGTTCCTGCATTCATCAGTGTACATAATAAAAAGTAAGGGTGAAAGGACGCATCCTTGTGGTGAGCCCGTGGATATAACTAGAGTCTGAGAGACAGCCATTTACAGACACCTTCTGCTCTCTGTCAGTCAAGAAGTCCAAGATCCATAACACAAGCTGGTGAGGTAAATTAAAATCACATAGCAACCTATCTATTAAAAGATGCGGCTGCATCGACAGTGTTTCAATGGAGGGCGCTGTGCAGGAATTACAGATAGGCTCTCCAACGTTTGCAACTAGTGCTCATGATTTGATGCTATAAAAAATATATATTACAATCATTAGCATTGTCTTTCACTGGTTGTGAATCTTTGAAATGAACTAACAATTGAAAGTGATAGATATCCTTTTGTTTTGTAGATCTCTGATGCATCCGGCACCATGAAAACATCAGAGGTGGCCCAATCCAGTCCTTTCAGACAGGCCATGCTCACTCCGGACGAATGCTACATCCTGGACAATGGGCCTGACAAGAACGTTTTTGTATGGAAAGGTGAGACTGGGATTATAGGAGGATGTGAAATGTTGGCTGAATGGCTGTGGCTGTAACTTGCCGTTGTGTTCTCCTTATCATTGCTGCCAGGTTTCCATTTCCCACCACTGCTTTTCTGATTTATACACTTAAAATGGACTCATTTAGGCGGCAAAACACCTACGCACACAAAACACGGCGTTCAAGACATGCATACAGCAATGCATGCTCAGCTGCACTTGCCCAGATTTAATTTGATTACAGTTGTAGCACCAAAGCATGAAATTCAAGTTCAAGTTTTATTTCCATTGAATGCCTAAGTAAGTTTGCACATACGCGAGGTGACTGATCCGTGTTGACAGTGTCGGTTTTCGATGGGAAGATTTTGGGTGTTGATAACTCAACTGTTGAGCATCCCAGTGGTTGATGCTGAAGGACACCTTCAACAAAACATCTGAAATAGGAGGTATCCACTCAGCGACAATGATGACATACTCAATTGGCCCCTCCCTATCTCTTCTTACATTTCACCTGCATAAATGCCCTCCCAAATATAGCAAAAGAACGCCCCCCCCCCCCCCCACCAGATCCTGTATGTTGGTAAATGTTACTGGTTGGGAATTATGACTTTTCCGTTGTGTCGTCCTTATCTGGTTCTACACAGGTCCCAAGGCCAACACGTCGGAGCGTAAAGCTGCCATGTCAGCAGCAGAGAAATTCATCAGAGACAAGGGATACTCCAAGAAGACACAGGTAACCTGCCAGATATGTAAAGAGACCCTCTGATAAGTATACTATTTTTTTATAAGACAACAGGTTCATGCAGTAGCAATGCATCACACCTTTGTTTTCAAATCCTTGTATCACCACCTCAGCCTATTAGGGGGGAAAAATTAATAATTACCATGGATGTATTTTTTTTCTGTAAAATTTGAATATATGGAAGATTCTGCAAGTTCTGCGAGTTCTGTGAGCATAAATAGAGAAGCCACTCGCAGAAGCAACTGGGAAATGGTGTCTAGGAAACAAAATGGCAACAAAGTAAATACAGGAAGAGCAGCTGAGTGTTACTATTAAGCCTCATCCCCCTCCTGTTCCCTGCAGATCCAGGTTCTTCCTGCAGGGGGGGAGACCACCCTGTTCAAGCAGTTCTTCAGTGACTGGAAGGACAAAGACCAGACTACTGGCCCTACTAAGGCCTACACCATTGGTCGCATAGCTAAGGTGGAGCAGGTACCCTTCGATGCCTCCACCCTCCACTCCAACAAGGTCATGGCTGCCCAGCATGGCATGGTGGATGATGGCAAGGGGAAGGTCCAGGTACGACTGTCCATACATATGTGTGTGTGTCTTCGTATGTGTGCACATGTGTGTATGCCTCACTGTTGGCCACTGTTTACTTATTCCGACAGGCTCAAGATGATGTGGTTTGATAAAATTTAGATCATGTGAGAAAAGGCTTAGAAATAAGAGAGGTGAGTTGTGTTTATCGGCTGTATGCGGGTGTGTTTTGGTTTGCAGATCTGGCGTGTTGAGGGCGGTGACAGTGTAGCTGTGGACCCCTCCTCCTACGGACACTTCTTTGGAGGAGACTGTTACCTCATCCTCTACACCTACAAACAGGGAAGCCGAGAGCAACACATCATATACACTTGGTAGGATGTGAGGGCATTGGTTATGTGAGAAGTTATGTTTATACTGTGAGCTATACATCTATGACTACCTCTCTCTCTCTCTCTCTCTCTCTCTCTCTCTCTCTCTATATATATATATGTGTGTGTTTTTTTTTTTGGAAACCGTCAATGGTGTTGATAAAAGTGCTCAACAAATGAGGGATGGAATATTAAGATAGATGTTGGACAAAAACCCTTTAATTCATAGCAGTACAAGCCTGTTTCGTGCATCACGCACTCATCAGCTGCCAAGTTGGCTACTGGCAGCTTGTACAGCCTTGTACTGCTATGAATTAAAGTTTTTTTCTTTATATATATTTTTTCCTGCATCTGTATCGATATATATATACTATATATATCCACCCATTATCCAAACCGCTTATCCTGCTCTCAGGGTCACGGGATGCTGGAGCCTATCCCAGCAGTCATTATATAATATATAATCCAGTAGTTCAAGTAAATTCTTTGAGAGAGTATAAGCCTGTTTCATGCCATAAGCAATCATCAGCATGATTTTGTTGAGCCCTTTTCCTACCGTTGATTGTTTCTTTTAACAAAAATATATATATACGTACATATAGATAGATAGATAGATAGATAGATAGATAGATAGATAGATAGATAGATAGATAGATAGATAGTATTAGCAGCTGATGAGTGCATGACGCACAAAACAGGCCTGTACTGCAATGTGTTAACCTTTTTTCCTGTATCTTTATTGATATTCCGCTCCTCATTAGTTGAGCACTTATAACAACAGCATTAATGGTTTCGGAAAAAAATGCTATATATACATATGTGTGTGTGTGTGTGTGTGTGTGTGTGTGTGTGTGTGTGTGTGTGTGTGTGTGTGTGTGCGCGTGTGTGTGTGTGTGTGTGTGTGTGTGTGTGTGTTTATGTGTGTGTTCTACTTGACTCCTTGACTCTTAATTATTCTGCTTTTACTATGATATTGTGAAGTTGGAGCTGTGTCCATGGCAGTCAACTCACTGTACACAACCACACTTAGTCAAAGAAAGACCATATAATGAGCACAAAGTGACACAATTTAAAACAAGCTGTGTGTGTGTACGTGCGCATCTGTGTGCATATGCGTGCATGCATGAGTGTGCGTCTGTATGCATGTGTTTGCATGCATGCGTGTGTGTGTGTGTGTGTGTGTGTGTGTGTGTGTGTGTGTGCCTTTCTCAGGCAGGGGCTGAAGTCCTCCCAAGATGAGCTGACAGCCTCTGCTTTCCTGACAGTGAAGTTGGATGACTCAATGGGAGGATCCCCAGTCCAGGTTTGTTTTGTTGACTTAGCCTGTGAGAAACACTTTTCAACTGCCCTCTGTGTGTACTGTACAGTCCCACATTGCTGAAAATACTTGAAAAGGAAAATGGGCAAACTGCATCAAAAACTTTGCCCAGAGTCACAGATTTGGGAATTGTGACCAAATAATTCTTGTTTTGATTTCTTCCTCTAAATTGATCCTGCTCAGTCATCCAATGGCCTTATTCATAGAAATCACATTTCTAAAGTAAAACGTTAAAGACAAAGGAAATGAGTGTCCCAGACCTAACATGCATCAGTGACTTTTTCCCCTTTCCCAATCATCACCACTGGTTAGGTAATCATACAACCGACAGCAGATCAGTTATTGCAGTAAACCCTCGTCCTTCTCCCTTTGAGAAACACAAATGATTGTGTTTCTCACGCAGTCATTTGTGTGATGATTGTGTCATCACAGTGAGAATCATCACAAAGTCACGCTTGATTGCGTGATGATTCTCACACAATCGAGCATGATTGTCATCTGTAGGTAACCAGCAGAGGGCAGTGTCACAGTATGTTTTTTTTATACGTCTTCAAGTTATAAATATATTTTTCATGTTTGTATAAGTCTTGCCAAGCCAAATGTACCTAACAGTGCAACTACAGAACCTTGCAAAAAAAAAACAAAAAAAAAAACAAACAAAACTTTGTGTCAGTCAACATGCATGCAGACTACGGCAAAAAAAATAAATGGCAGAAAACAGTTTTTCTACCTGTCCTACATCTTGTTAAATTTTAACCAAATATGTACAGGTAAGAGTTACCCAAGGCCAGGAGCCTGCCCACCTGATGAGCCTGTTCCAGGGGAAACCCATGATAATCCACAACGGTGGGACGTCACGCAAAGGTGGACAGACGAGGGCCGGCAGCACGCGTCTTTTCCATATCAGGCAGAGCTCCTCCCGTGCCACACGGGCTGTGGAGGTAAGCTTTGTTTGCATGTATGCTTCCATGCTTTATGCCTGTGCCTGTGCCTGCATGAACCACTGTATGACATACCAACGTAATAAATCAAGCAGCAGCACGCTAAGCATGTCGAAAAGTCAGCCAGGAAGAAGAGGCAGAGATAGAACTCTTCCTTTGTTGGGCGGGGGGGGATTTTTTCCCCCTTTTTTCTCCCCAGTTGTATCTGGCCAATTACCCCACTCTTCCGAGCCATCCCGGTCGCTGCTCCAGCCCCTCTGCCGATCCAGGGAGGGCTGCAGACTACCACATGCCTCCTCCCAGGAGCGTGACGAATCAGCATCAGGCCCTAATGCAAGATGGTCAAAGTGGGCCCTATAGTAATAGGTCGGATCACCATAACGCGCACCTCTAAACACAGATGAAAACATAACGGTGACGGCACACCTCTAAACACAGATGAAAACGTAACGGTGACGGCACACCTCTAAACACAGATGAAAACGTAACAGTGACAGCACACCTCTAAACACAGATGAAAACGTAACGGTGACGGCACACCTCTAAACACAGATGAAAACATAACGTGATGGTGCACCAAAGAAGTTCTACTTACATCATAGGCTCGCTGCACAGGCCCATTCACCTCCGTCGGCGGGGCCCAGTGCAGCCGCGCTGCCTGCCTTGGCCATATTCAGCCGTGCAGGGCGGGCCCCAAATCACTGCGGGCCCCTATGCAGCTGCATACCCTGCATATATGGTAGTTACGCCCCTGCCTCCTCCGATATGTGTGGCATCGCCAGCCGCTTCTTTTCACCTGACAGTGAGGAGTTTTGCCAGGGGGATGTAGTGCATGGGAGGATCACGCTATTCCCCCCAGTCCCCCCCCCCCCCGACAGGCACCCTGACCAACTGACCAGATGAGGCGCTACTGCAGCGACCAGGACACATACCCACATCCGGCCTCCCGCCCGCAGAGACGGCCAGTTGTGTCTGTAGGGATGCCCAACCAAGCCAGAGGTAACACAGGGATTCGAACTGGCAATTCACCTGTTGGTAGGCAACGGAATAGACTGCTATGCTACCCGGACACCCAGATAGAACTCTTCCTAACATTAATCTGTCCCCTGTTCCCGTTCCCTTCTCTACCTCGAACTGATGTGCATCTCTCTCTCCAGGTGGAGCCCTCTGCTTCCAATCTGAACACCAATGACATTTTTGTGCTCAAAGCCCCGAACGGCATGTTTGTGTGGCGAGGCGTGGGTGCCAGTGACGAGGAAATGGAAGCTGCCAAACATGTGGTGGGCTTCCTGGGTGGCAGCGCTAACAATGTGTCAGAGGGCAAAGAGCCAGGTAGGCGTCCTCTGAGCTTACACCAACAGTAGGTTATATTGCAAAATCACGAGACTAAAGGTAAAAACAATTTGAACGGTGGGCTGTACATTCACTGCAATGTTTAATGCTGCCACACAGTCCCGTTTGAATTGTGGCTTTGGCCAAATGGGAAAATGACAAAATGCCAAACACATGAACTCTGTTGTCTTCCTTTCTCCTTCCAGCTGACTTCTGGTCTTCTCTGGGAGGTAAGAAAGACTACCAAACCTCCAAGAGTCTGCAGAATGTGATCCAGCCTCCACGTCTCTTTGGTTGCTCCAACAAAACCGGCAGACTCGACGTAAGTCCCAGAAAGTTAGAGACATTTCACCCCAAAAACAAAAACAAAACATGTTTTTCCTCTTACCGTTAGTGCTATTTATCCATCTAGATTGTTTTGGTGTGAGTTGCCAAGTTTTGGAGATATCGGCCTTAGAGTTGTCTGCCTTGTCTCGAATACAATGAAACTGGATGGCACTCGGGTTGTGTTGCTAAAAAAATACATTTGAAAATTTTTGAAAAACAATGTCTCTTTCCAGAATTCATGACCCGGTTACTCAAGATAGTCCACAAGCCTTGTCGTGATCAGTTTCATGTAGGTGTATTTCGGTCTTAAGAAAATAGTTCCTACATGAAACTGCTCACAACAAGGCCTGTGGACATTCTTGAGTAACCGGGTCATGATTTCTGGAAAGAGGCATTGCTGTTGAGTTTTTCGAATGAATTGTTTTGGTGCTTTGAGCAAGCCAAGTGCCATACACTTCCATGGTATTCAAGAGAAGGCAGACATCTCTACGGCTGATATCTCCAAAACTCAGCAACTCGCAACAAAATGATCTAGATGGAGGAATAGTAAGAGGAAAAACATGTGTTTTTGATTTTGGGGTGAACTGTCCCTTTAAGAGAGCACCATTCTTCATTATTATTATTATTTAAGCTTGTATGTTAAAGTTTTGTTTCGCCAACATACCATTTTGCACAACACAAAGATATTGTACACTTGAAAAGGAAACTGTCATGATTGCAACATGTCACTGGCGGAAAATCCGTGACTGTGAAAACTACAACCCTTACTTCCGAATTTGCTGTTCTAAATACAGCTGTTGTAACGAATACTACCGAATGTCATCATCACTAGTGGACACCTTTTTTGCACAATTTTGGCAGCGTTTCAGAGGCACAAAGAGGACTGCTCAGCATTATGGCTGCTCATTGGGCATTATCCCTGCAACATGTAGATGAATATAATGTTGAAAATCGTTATTGTTTCCCTGTAAGGCAAACATAAGCATTACAATCCATAGAAACACACGTTCTCTCTGTGTTTCTTTGCACTGTCTCTAAGGTGGAGGAGGTACCAGGCGACTTCACCCAGTTGGACCTGGCCACTGATGATGTCATGCTCCTGGACACCTGGGAGCAGGTAAGATGACTTCCAATCATCGTTCAGTCATCATTATTGCAGTCATCATCACGATAACCTTAGGAACAGTTGGATCAATATACAAAATTTAGTTGTTGAATCACACTGAAGAGGCCCCACACAGCCTGGACTGAGGAACCTGCATGCACATGTGAATCTGTATGTGAATGCTCTCTGGGTTGAATGACTGTGAACTGAGTGTTTCTCTCCTTCCTGTAGATCTTCATTTGGGTTGGCAAGGACGCGAATGCAGAGGAGAGGACTGGCGCGCCAAAGATAGGTTTGTTGCATTGTATTCTCACAGAAAGAATCACCTGTAATGCTCATCGTACTGCCTCGCTGTACATATATATGAAGCTAAACAATCTTAAGTATCAAGCTTTTCTCTGTGTTATTTAGATATATTTTACTGTCACAAATGAAATATCCAGGCAGGGGTATATGGGTATACTTATATGTAAATATCCAAAATAGGGCATCCGGGTGGCATGGCGGTCTATTCTGTTGCTTACCAACACAGGGATCGCCGGTTCGAATCCCTGTGTTACCTCTGGCTTGGTCGGGTGTCCTACAGACACAATTGTCTGCGGGTGGGAAACCGGATGTGGGTATGTGTCCTGGTCGCTGCACTAGCGCCTCCTCTGGTCGGTTGGGGTGCCTGTTCGGGGGGGAGGGGGAACTGGGGGGAATAGCATGAGCCTCCCACATGCTACGTCCCCCTGGTGAAACTCCTTACTGTCTGGTGAAAAGAAGCGGCTGGCAACTCCACATGTATTGGAGGAGGCATGTGGTAGTCTGCCGTCCTCCCTGGATCGGCAGAGGGGTGGAGTGGAGACTGGGACAGCTCCGAAGAGTGGGGTAATTGGCCGGATACAATTGGGGAAAAAAGGGGGAGAAAAAAAATCCAAACTAGACAAAAGAAAATCTATTTGTTAAGATCTATTAAGGCTTGCAGAAACCATTTGGTTAGCTAACTTGTTTCTCCATTTTTTATCCCTAAATACAGTTTTTATCCAACATACTGTACATTAAAGCAACTGGATGTTGCCTCAATGCTATGTTATTGATTAAATAAACTGACATGAGGTCAACAGTCTGTCTTTTAAATTACATAAGAGGTTAGTTCACACATCCAAACAACCATCTATCACTGAAACCCACCCATGTGGATAATGTATTTATACAGTTTTACGGTGCTTTTCATCAACATGCTGGGAGCATAATTATTATTATTTTTTTTTTATACCTGGAGGATGTCTGTCCATTTTAAAGTAATGATTTTGTCTATGTGAAACGTTGTACTTTTCAGATTATTTGCAAAATTCAACATGACCTGATCTGGATTTTTGTTGTCGCCACCAACATGCAGACTTTTTCCCTATCTCGCAGCATGGACTGTAAAACTGTATTCTGAAATGCATAATTTGGGGACATAGAATGAAATCACATATTACCTGGGTGTATTTATCATTGGTTGTCGATGTGTGAAGTATGTTCTTTAGAATGTGCTTTCAAGTCAAGTAAAATTAAACTGCATTTATTTGTATAGCCCTAAATCACACTTTAGTCCCAAAGGGCTTTACAGTCACTGTACAATGTACAACACCCCCTATCCTGAGACCCCCGATTCAAGTCAAGTCAGTTTTATTTGTATAGCCTGATATCACAAATTACAAATTTGCCTCAAGGGGCTTTACGGCAACACAGCAGGTTCAGATTCAGGCGAGGAAAGACTCTAAAGGGGGGAAAAAAAGCTTTCTAAATGAATTAGAAAATAATAGTGAACAGCCTATGGTATGTGTACTAAATACTAAGATCATTCCACAGTAATGGAGTATTTTTTTATGGTAGGTCATACAGACAGCAAGATTTACCAATTGTCGGGCATCCGGGTAGCGTGGCAGTCTATTCCGTTGCCTACCAACACAGGGATCAGGAATCAGGAACAATTTATTGTCATTTCCTACATGTACTTGCATACACAAAGAAACAAAATTTTGTTTCTCCCAGCCCACAGCAGTGTCACACAAAAACACATCCAAATTTCCCCAAAACGACACCACCAAAAACAACGAGAACAAAGCAACAAAAACACAAACAGTTAACAACACAGTCCACTTAGTGCAACACAGTCCAAAAAATTCCTCTGTCCAGAGAACAAATGCCAGCCAGGATGACCGTCAGAACTGCTGGTCTGCATGGGCTAGCAGTTAGCTTAGCCTGCTCCGCTTCTGCATCCTGCCTGACTGCCCGCGGTGTTTCCTCCCTGGGCGCAGCTCCGGGCAGGGGCCATGGTCCCTGGGCCCATCGGGCGAAGCAGACCAGGCTCCCTCAACCGATCCAACGCTAGCTCTCCCAGCCGGACACCTTTGACACACCTCCCCACACTCCACACAACGACACAGACAAAAACACTGCACAGTCGACGCCAGGCGAGGCCGCCACCAGACCGCCTCGGTGTTTCCTCTCGGGTACAGCTCCGGGCAGGGCCGTACAGCTCCAGAAAGGGCTGTAAGCTCTTTCAGCCAATCCAACACCAGCTCTCCTAGCCATTAAACGAAAAAAAATCGACGAACAAAATAAAAAACATCACATGAAGACACAAACTTAGACGCAGACGTGGACAAAGACACTGGTGAGGCCGCCACGAACGCAAGTTCGCGCCACCATCTTCCCACCGGTTCGAATCCCCATGTTATCTCCGGCTTGGTCGGGCATCCCTACAGACACAATTGGCCATGTTTGTTGGTGGGAAGCTGGATGTGCATATGTATCTTGGTCACTGCACTAGCGCCTCCTCTGGTCAGTTGGGGCGCCTGTTTGGGGGAGAGGGTGAACTGGGGGGAATAGCGTGATCCTCCCACACGCTACGTCCCCCTGTGAAACTCTTCAATGTCAGGTGAAAAGAAGCGGCTGGCGACTCCACATGTATCAGAGGAGTCATGTGGTAGTCTGCAGCCCTCCCTGGATGGGCAGAGAGGGTGGAGCAGAGATCGGGACAGCTCAGAAGAGTGGGGTAATTGGCCAGGTACAACTGGGGAGAAAAAGGGAGGAAAAAAAAAGATTTACCAACTGTTGAAGTAATCCACACTGCAAAGTGTCCAAAAAAGACAAACTACAAAATGTAACTGTAGCATGAACTCTACCGCCCCCCCTTCCTCCTCCTCCTCCTCCCCTGCTTATCTGCTTCTCTATATTTCAGCCAGAGAATATGTGGACTCAGACCCCTCTGGTCGCCGTGGACTGCCCATCACCACCATCAAACAGGGAGCGGAGCCCCCAACGTTCACTGGCTGGTTCCAGGCGTGGGATCCCAAGATGTGGGAGACGGATCCATTGGATCGAATCCGCATCCGTTTCTGAACCCCAAACTCCAAGCGCTTATCCTCAAGCTCACTATCTAGCATTACCTTTAGCTGATTTTTTTTTTTTTTCAGTTTCTCTGAATCTGCAAGTGCCAAAATCAGATCTAGCTCTGTCGTGTTTAGGAATGGATGTCTCTTTGCATTGGTCACAGTGCAGTGCACTATGTTTTAGGAATAGAGCTTCATACCATCAGTAGGCTTATAATCTCCACTTCTCTCCTTGGTTTACTGAGATGAGAACACATTCACTTGTATTTGGTAGACACAAGTGGCTTATTGTTCTGCTGCATCCTACAGCAAGTCACCTTCGTATCATCATCACATCTTCACTCAAACCCAGAAAGCGTCAGAATATCAGAATAAAGAGCACAGGGAGTTAGGAAATGGAGCCACTTAAGACCACGTAAGATGTCCGATATTTCTCCTCCCTTGCTTCTTACTTTAATTTGTGTGAAGGGGATACCATCATGCCTATTATCCTTTCAGTATAGTGGGCAGCCATCTTTTGGGTTTCATTAGTGTTGAGTAGAGGGAACACGAGTTTTGTGCAGATGCATTTCTCAAAGCCTCTGCACAGTGTGGATATGCTGCTGTTCAGTTGCTGATCGCGAAATGTGGCATATTTGAGTCTGTTCACTACTTCTAGAAGTTGCATGCTGCATTTTTATATATATAAAAATAATGATTTGTAATATTGAATTTTAGAAGGTAAATATCAAATGCGGTTACTTTTTTCTTCCTTTTTTTGATTCCATTTTGGATTGAATGACAAATGCTCTTATGGATGGCTTTTAAATAAAACCTCAGTATTTTAAAGCTGTGCCTTCTGTATGCGCATGTGTTTTTGATTTTCTTTTACTTTTTTTTTTACATTTTTAGGGTGTAAATATAATAAAAGCTGACAAGTTTGAAATGTGCGTTAACAACACACAGCCGATGTGTGCATCATGTTGAATAAATACGTACCCAGCCAACAGTAGGTCCATAGGAACATTGGCATAAGACAGGCCATGTCTTGACTTGGGGACAGGAGCAAAGGCGCTGGCATCCTCCAGGAGCTCGGTCCGCTGACAGGCGGTGGACCAGGGTTGTGGTGATGGGAATGAAGTCCCCCGGGACCCGTAGCGGCTGACCATAGACCAGCTCAGCCGATGAAGACTGGAGATCCTCTTTGGGGCGGACCGCAGGCCTAGCATGACCCAAGGAAGCCGGTCGACCCAGCTGGCATCGGTGAGGCTGGCCCACAAAGCATTTTTCATGGAGCAATGGAAACGCTCACACAACCCGTTGCTCTGTGGGTGGTACACCATGGTGCGATGGAGTTGTATTCCCAGGCCCTCTGTGATGACTGTCCAGAGTTCAGATGTGAACTGAGGGTCCTGGTCTGAGGAGAGGTCGGACGGAGTGCCTAACTGGGCTACCCAGGATTGAATGAATGCCCAGGCCACCTCCACCGACAACAGTGGGACTGCCTCAGGCCACCTGGCGGTTATGTCCATCATAGTGAGGAGGTGGGTGAACCCCCGGGAGAGGGGAAGGGACCCCACCAGGTCCAATTTGACATGGTCAAAGCATCTCTCCGGAACCAGGGAAGGGGCCAATGGGGCTCTGGTGTGAAGGTGGACTTTGGCGTGCTGGCACGCCACGCAGGATCTCGCCCAGTCCCTCACGTCCTTCTTCAGTCCAGGCCAGACAAACTTAGTAGCCACCAACATGAACCGCGTCAAAGATGCACTGGTGCCAACCGATGGGAACCATGGGTCAAGCCTGACCTGTGGAGAAGTCACAGAGGAGTGTGGTGCCAGTGTCGCCGAACACCACATCATGCAACTGTAGTGCAGTGTCCACCAACCGATAAGCCTGCAGGTCAGCATCATCCACCTGTTCCACAGGCATGTCAGCGTAGTCGAGACCCAGGTGTACGGCACCTGCCACAGCCCGGGAGAGACAGTCAGCAATGAAGTTGTGTTTCTCGGCCACATGCTGGATGTCTGTGGTGAACTCAGAGATCTTCGAGAGATGGCATTGCTGGCACCCAGTCTTCGGCAGTTCAGCCTTGGTCATGGCTGATGCTAGTGGCTTGTGGATAACGAAACGGCAGCCCTTCAGCAGGAACCTGAAGTGCCGGATGGTGAGGAACAGCCCCAGGAGCTCCCGGTTGAAAGTACTGTACTTCCTTTTACTGTCACGTAGCTTGCGACTGAAGAAGGCAAGCGGCTGCCAGGTCCCGCCTACCCACTGCTCGTACACCGCTCTTACAGCATAGTCAGATGCGTCAGTTGTGAGGGCAACCGGGGCAGTGGGTGATGGGTGTGCCAACAAGGCGATGTTAGCCAACGCAGCCTTAGCATTCTTGAAGGCTTTGTCCATCTCTGGGGACCAGTCTATCACACTTTTAGGGTTCCTACCCTGCAGGGTCTCATATAGGGGCCACATAATGTGAGCCACCCAGGAAATGAGCCTGTTATAAAAGTTCACCATCCCCAGGAATTCCTGCAGGGACTTCACGGTCCTGGGACAAGGAAAGTTCGCCATGGCATCCACCTTGGCGGGGAGTGGGACTGGTCCTTCCTTGGTGATTCGGTGTCTGAGGAAGTCTATGGCTGACCGGCCGAATTGGACTTGGCTGGGTTGATAATGAGCCTGTGTTCACTGAGCTGCTTGAGCAGCCACCAGAGGTGGGCCAGGTGCTGCTCCGCGGATGTGCTGGCTATGAGAATGTTGTCCAAGTACACAAACACGAACGGCATGTCCCGCAGCAGTCCATCAGCTGCTGGAACGTCTGCACCGCTCCCTTGGGCAGAAGGGCATCCGCAGGAACTTGAAGAGTCCAAATACTGTGATGACTTCTGTCTTCGGCACATCCTGAGGGTGGACCAGCACCTGTTGGTAGACCCACACCAAGTCCACCTTGGAGAAAACGGTAGTCCCCACCAGGTGGGTGGAGAAATCTTGAATATGTGGGACAGGGTACCGGTCGGGGGTCGTGGCACTGTTCAAGCCGCTGTCAGCCTTCGCTATCATGTGCCGCCAGAGCAGCGCACGACGCCGAGTCATTCCAGCATCGCGGGAAGCTGGAGCCTATCCCAGCAGTCATTGAGTGGCAGGCGGGGAGACGCCCTGGACAGGCCGCCAGGCTATCACAGGGCCGAGACACACACACACACACACACACACACACACACACACACCTAGGGTGCAACTGTATTCCTACAATTCTTCTTAAAATTATATACCTTGAGAATGTTTCATCACTCCATCAATGAGCTTTGTGTGGATGACTTCCGGTTTTGGCATGACTGAGTCAGGACGTGTTCGGAAATCTCTCCACTGAACTTTCATACATTTCCTACAAATACAACGATTGAATTCTCGAAACATTGCACATTGTTGCTGTAATTTACTACTGTTAAGTGTTGTTATTTGATGGCGCCATTACTCTTTGTATTACGGTACATTCGGATGTGACGTCGCCACGTTCTCAGTGTGTGACAGGGTGTATTGTAAGGGTCGGTAGTAGAGAGCCAAGACCTGCTGTATTTGCCTAAATAAATATGGCTAATGTTAAAGACTAAAGAGAAAACCGAGTCAAGCTTTGCTTATTTCCCATACGCAAGAAGAAGAATGCGCACCCCAGCTCAACAGGTTATGGGCCCAGGCAGAGCTGGACACAAGCTAGCATTCCAGAAGAAGTTTAACGCAAAGTATTACAGGGAACCTCTACAGGCTATGTGGACAAGCTTGGAGATAACTGAGCATTAATATCACAGAGTTTCTTAATCTGTGTTGATATTATCGGAAGAACTTTTACGCGACGTATTATGCGTTAGCCAATGAAGCTAACAAGTTAGCTTAGCAAAGAAAAAGTATGGCGTAGCGAATTCGGGGGGACAACCCGGGAGACCGTCGCCACAGCCGGGACACGAAACCGTGTCTCCCACTCCGCAAGCGACAACGTTAACCAGTCGACTACAGGGTCAGACTCCTTAGTCCAAGGGCCAACGTGTCTACTTATCTATGCACGTTAAACTACCCCCCTCCTTCAGGAAGCGCGTCCCCGCGCTTAAGCATATCAGCTCCTATACGCCTCTGGGCGCATACACTTCCGATGGCCTTACGGTCTCACCATCCCACTTCTGACACCAATGTAGCGAATTCGCGGGGCAACCACAGGAACTGCCGCGGCCGGGACGCGAATCCGTATCGCCCGCACCGCGGGAGACATCGGTAACCGCTCGACTAAAGGGTCAGATCCGTTAGCCAGCGTATCTACTTATCCATGCATGTAACATTACCCCCTCCTTCGGGAACCGCGTCCCTGCGCTTAAGCATATCAGCTCCTATACGCCTCCGATGACCTTACGGTCTCACCATCCCACTTCTGACACCAATGTAGCGAATTTGGGGGGCAACCACAGGAACTGCCGCGGCGCGAACCCGTATCGCCCGCACCGCGGGAGACGTCACTCACCGCTCGACTAAAGGGTACGACCCGTTAGTCAAGGACCAACGTGTCTACTTATCCATGCACGTTACAATAGCAAGCTAGTAGGCCACGGTAAAATTACCGCATTAGCAAAATGGCAGCTTATGTGAGGAGCAGGTGCACAAAGAAAACGCCATACGAGCTGTTCACAGGCAAGAAACCAAACATATCTAAACTGCAAAAACTTGGATCAATGTGTTTTGCTTACAAGCAAGAGAAAGGGGCGCTAGACTAGGTGCGAGCAAGGTGTTTTCATTAGCTACGATAAAAACTGCCCAGCTTATCTAGTGTACTATTCAGACACAGAGACGGTTCAAAAGCACACGTTGGTGAAGTTCACAACCAAGACAACCAAAGAAAACGAAACAAACACCTGAGTCATACATAGAATATGGTGATAGGAATGTACATCCCAGGGTTAATGACAGTGAAGAAAATGTTGTTGATAAAAATGTGGAAAATGTACCAGGTCATGGTGTTCAGAGTGGAGTTTCTGGGAACGCACACAGCCGGGCAAAGTCACCGAGACTCTAATCAGAAGAAACCCACCGCGAACCAAGAGGAGATCAGCTTACCTACAGGAATTCAAGACTGACGATACAGAGGACAAACTGCAAACATGCGTGGACTCTTGTTATAGAGCAGTATGCGACATTCCTCAAACCTACCAGGACGCCATAGCATCAACCAAATCAAGGCAGTGGAAAAATGCCATGAACGAGGAGATGCGATCACTGGAGGAGAACGAGACCTTCAGCCTCACCCATTTGCCACCAGTTAAACAGGCAGTGGGGGGGGGGGGGGTAGATGGGTCTACACACTCAAGTGTGATATTGATGGATCTGATAAGTATAAGGTGAGATTCGTAGCAAAAGGCTACAGTCAGAAACCAGGAACTGACTACGAGGAGACATTCTCACCCACAGCTGATATGACAAGTGTAAGAGTGGTCATGCAGAAGGCAGCGCAGGAGAACCTAGTCTTAATCCAGATGGACGTTAAAACAGCCTATTTGCATGCACCAATTGACTGTGAAATCTATATAGAGCAACCAGAGGGTTATGAGAAAAAGTCAGAAACGTGTGAAAAGCTAGTATGCAAGTTGCATAGGTCTCTCTATGGTCTAAAGCAGTCAGGCAGAAACTGGAACGCTATGTTACATACATGTCTGAGTGAAAATGGTTTTGTACAGAATCCCGCTGATCACTGTGTGTATACAAGAAAAAAACATAATGGAAAGGTAATCCTGGAATACTGTCCTACTGAGCAAATGATCGCTGATGTAATGACAAAGCCAGCCACCAAGCTAAAGCTAAAGAGGTTTGCTCAAGACATGTTTGGCACTTAGAAGTGCAAAGAGTGTGTTCTCATTGTCAAGGTAAAGAAGAAGCCTTTTTTTCCCGATCCAATGAGCTAAGAGCGAGTGGGGGTGTTAAGTGTTGTTATTTGATGGCGCCCTTACTCATTGTATTGCGGTACATTCGGATGTGCCGCCGCCACGTGCTCAGTGTGCGACAGTGTGTGTTGGAAGAGTCGGTAATAGAGCCAAGACCTGCTGTATTTGCCTAAATAAATATGCCTAACGTTAAAGGCTAAAGCAGGGGTGTCAAACTCCAGGCCTTGAGGGCCGCAGTGTCTGCAGGTATTTGTTGCAACCGTGCACTACACCACCTGATTTAACTAATTAGCTCACCTGGATCAAGGAGGGAAAGGAACTATTTTAATCAGGTGGTGTAGTGCACGGTTGCAACAAATACCTGCAGACACTGCGGCCCTCGAGGCCTGGAGTTTGACACCCCTGGGCTAAAGAGAAAACAGAGTCAAGCTTTGCTTATTTCCCACATGCAAGAAGAAGACTGCGCACCCCAGCTCAACAACTACTAATTAATTCTTAATGTCCGGAAGAAATAAGAACCGCGTTGGGAACAGTAGGTCAACAAAGCCGACCGACAGCTCTCTGCTAGCTAGCCAAATAACAGGTAAAATGGCGGAGCTGAACACTCACTCGGGACGAAGTGATAACCACCATCCTCACAGACGTTAAAGCGCTACAGGCAGAAATTATGGCTCAGTTTCGTACAACAGCTCTAACTATGCGCGAAGAAATAACATCGGTGACTGACCACGCAAATAAAATCGCTGCCCTGGAAACTTCCCACAATGAAGTTACGGACAGGCTGTCGGAGCTGGAGAGGCGTTGAGCCGCCCTGGCTGCGGAGAATGTCAAGTTTAAAACCGCAGTGGATGACCAAGAAAATCGCTCCTGTCGACAGAAAATACGTGTGGTTGGCTTACCTGAGAGCGAAGAGGGCACCAACCGGACTGCCTTCATGGGCCCCTTCCTGAAGGAAATCCTGGGCGAGGAAACTTTCGCCAACACACCGGTTATAGACAGAGCACATCGCACCGTCGCGGCCAAACCGCCACCAGGCAAACCTCCGAGGGCTATGCTCGTGCAGCTGCACTATTACCAGACGAAGGAGCTGATTCTCCGCGCATCCCGTGAACGTGGACAGCTGTCATACAAAGGGGAAAGGATCTCTATATTCCCGGACTATACTGCAGCGGTGGCCCGACGCAAAGCGGAGTTTAAGGACGTGCCGGCACTGCTCCACCAAGCCGGCGTGAAGTTTGGTCTGGCCCATCCTGCCAAACTACGGTTTACGTGCTAGGGAACTTATTAAGTTTAGAAATCACGTCAGGACACAGCGCTGTCGCTCGACACAACCTCTCCGTGGCATTCTTTATTTAGACTGACACAGCATCAAAGGCAGACCCGATCAAACAACCCAGAGCCCGCAGGCATCACCAATCGATCCCAGCACAATAGAACAGCACCAAATCAAATGCAGCACTGTCGATGTGTGCATACATAACATCCCCCCCCCCCCGGCAGGATTTCAAACATGAAAGGTTGACACAAAGTCCTCTAGGTGGCCAGGGCGTAAACGTGTGCGAACAGGTCGCGGGGCGGCCTGAGGCTGGGCAGGCCGAGGCGGGGAGGGAGATGGCAGGGGGAGCTGAGGCCCAGAAATGTCTGGGGCCCGTGTAGGAGCTGCATGAAGCCCCGGGGCGTCTCGCCATGCTGAGGGAATGGCTATGGTTGTGTCACCAGCTGTGTGTGGCGGAGCTGACACCTTCCGTAGACGACTGGAGTGCCACCGAGTGCCATCGCTGAGGAGGTAAGTGGCTGGGCCCAGCTGACGGGTGACTTGGAGAGGAGAGGACGAGTATGAAGCCATTTTATTGTCCCTGTGGGGCCTGCGGACCCTGACCCAGTCTGACACATTGATGTCTGGCACCCTGGTTCGTTTTGACTGGTCAAACCGTTTCTTCATCCGCGTCTGCTGACGAGTGACTGAGGCTCTGACCCCTGAGGGAGGTGCCTGAGGTGTGGAGGGGCGGAGCCTGTCAAGGGGCATGCACAGTTCCCGGCCTAGCATGAGAGAGGCTGGGGAGACGCCTGTGGTCGAGTGCTGTGTGGCCCGATAGTGTAGCAGAGTGTGACGGATGGCCTGCATGAAAGAGCACCCTTGGGCCATGTGTGCTCTGAGGCCGTTCTTCAGTGACTGGTGAAAACGTTCAACGCCGCCATTGGCCTGGGGGTGGTAGTACGCAGTGCGTATATGACGGATGCCCTTGCTTTCGAGATAAGCAGTGAACTCAGCAGAGACCAGCTGAGGGCCGTTGTCAGTGGTGATGGCCTTTGGGAGGCCCCAGCGAGAGAAAAGAGAGTCCAGGAAGTCGATGATGATCTGTGAGGTCACAGTGCCGGAAGTGGTGAGTTCAGGCCATTTTGAGTGTAGATCGTAGGCGACCACCATGAAGCGTTGGTGGTGGGGAACTCCATGGATCTCACCACAAATGTCCAACTGCAGGTGTTCCCAGGGCTGAGAGGGCCAGGCGAGAGGTTGCAGGGGTGGGGGAGCCTGGTGGCCAGTCTTGCCACTCACAAGGCAGGCAGAACAGTCCTTCACCAGAGCCTCAATATCTCTGTCTATCCCCGGCCACCACACCAGGTCTCGGCAGCGCTGTTTCAGTTTCACAATGCCCAGGTGGCCTTCATGCGCCGTATTCAAAACACGTGCACGGAGAGCAGCTGGGACCACTGTGCAAAACCCACGTGCCACGCAGGTGTCGTTCCAGCAGGAGAGCTCCTGTCTGACTCGGGCGAACGCAGCCAGCTCCTCTGGGACCTTGTGAGGCCAGCCGTTCTGGATGTAGGTGCGGAGCTGGGAGAGGACAGGGTCCTGTTCGGAGGCTGCCCTCAGCTCCTGCAGAGAGACAGTGGCCTGGAGGGGTGTGTGTAGCATTTGGACAATGTCCTTTTCCACACAGTCAGTGTCCGTCTGTGGAGCTGGGGTGGAGACAGAGCGAGAGAGCAGGTCGGCGACAACATTGTCTCTGCCTGGGGTGAACTGCAGGCTGAAGTTGTACTGGCGGAGGCGGTCAGACCAGCGGTGCAGCCTCAGGGGTTTGTGGCCTGTCCCAGATGTGGACAGCAGCGCTGTCAGGGCCTGGTGATCTGTCCTGAGGGTGAAGGAGCGGCCATAGAGGTAGAGGTGCCACCTTTCACAAGCCCAGATACAGGCTAACGCCTCACGCTCACCCACGGAGTACCGCTGCTCGGTCAGGTTGAGGGCACGGGAGGCGAAGGCAATGGGCTTCTCCACACCGTTCTGGGTTTGAGACAGCATGGCCCCTATCGCTGTGGCTGATGCGTCACAGGTCACAAAGGTGGAGCTGGAGATGTTGAAGTGAGCCAACACTGGTGGTGAAGTCAGTTGAGTCTTGAGATCACGCACAGCGTCACTGCATGCCTTTGACCACACCCATGGCTCGTCCTTACGCAGCAGCTGGCGCAGGGGGGCTGTGGTCGCAGAGTACTGGGGAAGAAACCTCAGGTAGTAACTTGTCATACCCAGGAAGGAGGCGACCTGGGCGGCCGAGCTGGGCTCAGGGATGGCCTGAATGGCGTCCACGTTGGATGTAGTGGAGTTACACCGCTCGCTGACAGCCGGAACCCCACGAAGTCGATGGCTGGCACAGAGAGGACACATTTCTCAGCATTGAGAGTTAGCTTGTGCTTGGACAGGGCTGCGAAGACCATGTTAAGGCGCTTGTCGTGGATTTCACTGGTGGGCCCGTGTACCACTATATCGTCCAGATAAATGGCCACGCCCAGTATGCCAGCCAGCACGGAGACCATGATTTTCTGGAAGCAGCTAGGGGCGGAGCTGAGACCGAAAGGCATCCTGGTGTAGCGAAACACTCCTGCATGTGTCACAAAGGCTGTGAGGTTTCGGCTCCTGGGGTGGAGGGGCACCTGTAAGTACCCCTGTCTGAGGTCGAGCTTGGAGAACACCTCAGAGCCATAGAACTGAGCAGTGAGTTCTTCTGAGGTGGGCAGTGGATACTTATCAGGGACCACTGCCTTATTTACTGCACGTAGATCGACGCAGACACGCAGGCCCCCCGACTTCTTCTTAGCCACCACGAGGTTTGAGACCCAAGGTGACGCGTCCACCGGTTCAATGATGCCAGCTTCCAGCAGTTGTTGCAGCTCGGCGGAGACCCCATCACGGAGAGCCAACGGGATGCGGCGCAGTGGTTGGATGACAGATTTCACAGCAGGGTTGAGGAGAGGTTGATGGGGGAAGGCGGAGAGGCAGCCCAGCCCCATAAACAGCGATGGCCACTTCTGCTGCCAAGGTGTGGCGACAGTCAGGATTGCTGCCCCCCTTGTGTCTAAGAGGGAGAACCCCAGAGCGGAGAACAGGTCCAGGCCCATCAGGTTGGCCCCACGGCGTGCCACATGAAAAACTGCATTAGGCACCAGCTTGGTTCCATAGCGGACAGTCAGTTGGAGAGAGCCAACCAGATCGATTTTGGAGTCACCATACCCACAGAGGACAGCTGAGGGTGCGGACAGTGGCAGTGAACCGAAAAATTGACTGTAGGTATCAACATTCAGGAGAGACACACTTGCACCGGTGTCCAACAGCAGGGGGATGCACACATCATTAATGTTGACTGTGCATGATTTGAATGACACTGGCCCAGAGCTCACCTTGTGAATGACGGCGGTTGAAGACTGGGGGGTGTGGCCCTCTGACCCAGCCGGGGAAGATCGACAGACGTTGGCAAAGTGATTGTGCTTACCGCAGCTACGGCATGTCTGGCCACGGGCAGGGCAGTTCTGAGCCCTTGAAACATGAGACCGAGATCCACAGTTACCACAGGACTGTTGAGGGCGGGGCCGAGAACGCCGTCGTTGCAGTTGCAAGACGTCCCCAGTGGAGTCGGCGCCCGCCTCGCTCTGGCTGGGTTGCGTCCCGAGGGGCAGCCGTGAGTAGAGGGAGGAGTCGTTGGCAGCTTGACTGGAGGTGGCCACTTGCTGTGTATTTAGCATAGCAGCACACTCAGCTGCTACCTCAACCTGTAGTGCGATGGTAATTGCTCTGGACAGCAGCAGACCGTCTTTTTCCAGCAGGAGAGTCTCACGCACCTTTGCGTTGTTGGTGTGTTCGATTAGCTGGTCGCGAACCATCTCGTCCTGAAGCGCGCCAAACTTGCATGAGCTAGCTAGCCCTCGCAAATTAGCTACGTACTGCCGCACAGACTCACCAGGCAGTTGGTGTCGCTGACGGAATATAAATCGCCGAAGGAGGGCACTCTGTGGAGCAGCGAAATGGGTGCTCATAAGTCCCACAGCTTCGGCAAAGCTTGTGACGTTCCCCAGAGACCCGAGCACACGATGGCCCTCTGCTCCCAAGCAGTGTAGCAACAGAGCCGTCTTCCTAGCCTGGCTCACGTCGTCGAGCCCTGAGGCGATGATGTAATTTTCAAAACTATGTAGCCAGCGAGTCCATGGTACCGGAGGCTCGCCAGGTAATGCCAGGAAGGGGGCAGGTGGTGGGAGGGAGATATCAGCCATCCTCGTCGCCAATATTAAGTTTAGAAATCACGTCAGGACACAGCGCTGTCGCTCGACACACCCTCTCCGTGGCATTCTTTATTTAGACTGACACAGCATCAAAGGCAGACCCGATCAAACAACCCAGAGCCCGCAGGCATCACCAATCGATCCCAGCACAATAGAACAGCACCAAATCAAATGCAGCACTGTCGATGTGTGCATACATAACAGAACTGTCCACACTTTCGATAATCCTGACGCGGCGCCCCTCTTCTTCCAGACCACAATTCAACCTACGACCGAGCGACCGGACAGCAGATAATGTAGCCTACCAAAGGAGAGAGGTATATCTTGGCTTTGGCTGTGTGTACTGCGTAGGGAATTTTTTCCCTCTATCTATTATATAATTTTGGGAAATTCATGTTAATCCATAGCAGCACCTTTTGGTGTAACTTTTTTTTTAAAATCCCATTCAGTCAGTGGCTGCCTTTATTTAGTTTGTGGGCCACATAGGACACATTTTAATTATTATTCTTATCGTTGGAGAACACGACTTACTATGTGATTTGCTTTGTGTCTTGCCATTTTCGAAATAGTGGGCCTCTGTTGACGTGACCCACGTCATATTTTGCAGCAGCTTGTAAAATGTTTTTGTTTTTCATTTATTTTATGCTTAATTTTCAATAGTTGCTGCTTAAAAAGTTGGCTGCTTTTGTTTTATTCAGATTGTGTCAGTGGTATGTCGTTAACTATTTTTTCCCCTCTCACTTGAGAATAGGACTGATTGGTGCTACGAGGGTTTACATTTAAACTCAAGCTACTTCTGTCAATTGTTCAGTGGAGTTACTTTGTTAGTTTCATGACAAAGAACAATTGTGTTAACTGCACAATCGTTTGTTGTGACGGGGTTTTGGGTTCAAGATGCCTCAATTGGGAAGGCACTTGGGGTGGATGGGTGGGGGCAGAGTATTTTTTTAAATTTTTTTATTGTTATTTACTCTTTTCGCTTCTTCCTCACATGTGTGTGTAGCTACTCTATGGCTTTGGTTGCAACGACAATATACTGAACATTACTTCCTCCACATTAAAAATGGCTAATTTAAACATTACTCAGGGTAGTATCCGCTTTGTCTCCTGGGTTTAAACAAGGTCACTAAATTAAACTGAATAATGTCCCACTTAAAACATTTGAAGGCTGACATAGCTTATCTTCAAGAGACACACCTATGCACATCCGAGGTTCCAAGGCTCAAAAGGGATGGGTTGAGCATTTATTCCACTCCAAGTTTAATGGTAGAGCCAGGGGTGCTGCAATTTTAATTCAGAAAAACATTGCTTTTGAACTACTCGGCTCCACTGCTGACCCCAATGGCCTCTATGCTATTGTATCTGGTCTCATCAAAAACACTCCTGTAGTCCTTGCCTGCGTGTATGCACCTAATTGGGACGACAGTCAATTTATTTCCAAATTCTTTTCTACATTACCAGGTCCTGACAACAGTTTTTAATTATAGGGGGGGCTTTTCCCCGCCTGCCGCCCAGTGACTGCTGGGATAGGCTCCAGCATCCCGCAACCCCAATTGGGATAAGCGGCTTGGATAATGGATGGATTTAACATGGTCCAAGACACTACTCTTGATAGGTCATCTCAATCAAATCAAATCAAATCAATTTTATTTGTATAGCCCAATATCACAAATTACAAATTTGCCTCAGTGGGCTTAACAGCAACACAACATCCTGTCCTTAGACCCTCTCATCGGATAAGGAACAACTCCCTAAAAAACCCTTTAACAGGGAGAAAAAATAGGAAGAAACCTCAGGGAGAGCAACAGAGGAGAGATCTCTCTCCCAAGATGGACAGCGTGCAATGGATGTTGTGTTCACGCAATTTACATAATACAACATTGAAAGAGGATAACAGAATTATAATGGACATAAAATTTATGAAGAACATGATGCACAGGATGCCAAGCAGTGTCCACATGCCAACGGAGCAGTCCAGGACCCAAGCCACGTGACCAGCATCATCATGTAATAAAAGAAGAATTTATGTGAGGAGTGGAGGGGCAGGCAGCATCCAAATGGCGACCACCATCACCACGGAGACCTGGGAGGAGAACCAACTCCACATGCATGCAAGAGAGACTCACATAACACCATTCAAACACAGAAAAAGAGAAAGGAGAAGACATCATTCAGAGAGAGAGAAAAAATATGTTAGAGAAGAGAACAGTTTGCAATAGTCATTAGCCATAATCAATTAAGTCATCAATTCATCATAATCTATACACTGTAATCTATACTCAATAATCTCATCGGCAGAACAGTGGTTGGTAAATTCATTGAGACAGAAAACCAACCCGCCATCCAGTACAGGTTGTGAAGCACTCAACTTAAAGGCAACTAATTGTAAACTAAGGCAAAAAGATGAGTTTTAAATTTGGATTTAAAGGACTCAACAGACTCTGATTGTCTGATGGCAGCAGGTAGGTTATTCCACAAAAATGGAGCCTGATAGGAAAAGGCCCTGCCACCAGCTGACTTCTTTTTAACTTTGGGTACACACAGGAGCCCTGTATTTTGAGAATGAAGTGCTCGAGATGGCATGTAAGGTTTACGGCGATCAGACGAGTAGGATGGGGCAAGCCCATTTAGGATTTTATAAGTCAACAGAAGCACCTTGTATTCTGATCTAACATGGATATGAAGCCAATAAAGGGAGGCAAGAATTGGTGTAATGTGGTCAAATTTCCTAGTTTTAGTTAGGATTCTAGCAGCAGCATTCTGAACCATCTGAAGCCTTTTAGTACTAGAATGTGGCAGACCTGAGAACAGAATATTACAGTAATCAAGTCTGGATGAAACAAATGCATGTATTAGAGTCTCTGCGTCAGCCATGGAGAGAAAAGAACGAATTTTAGCTATGTTACGTAAGTGAAAAAAGGCAGTCTTGGTGATTTCTTTAATGTGCTTATCAAAGTAAAGGCTGGGATCAAACGTAACACCGAGATTTTTGGCTGCCACACTTTGTGAAACCACAGAGTTGTCAATTGTTATCGTTACTTGATCAAATTGGTATCTGTGTCTAGCAGGGCCAGTGACTAGCATCTCGGTTTTATCCGAATTTAAAAGCAGAAAGTTAAGTGACATCCAGTTTTTCACAGTAGCCAAGCAGGCCTCTAAGTTAGTGATTTGAGTATGATCATCAGCCCTTATAGGCACATACAACTGAGTATCATCAGCATAGCAATGGAAATTTATTCCATAACTGCCTATAATTTGGCCAAGAGGTGTAATGTAAAGAGAGAAAAGTAGAGGGCCAAGTACTGAGCCCTGAAGCAAACCATATTTAATGTCAGAAAATGTTGATATAATATTATTATAGCAGACACAATGTGTTCTTTCAGTTAAGTAGGACTTAAGCCAAGAGAGAGCTAAGCCAGAGACACCAAAATTACAATTTAATCAATCAATTTGATCATGGGTCAAAAGTTACACGCGGTCCTTTCTGGTTCTGCTAAGGTTATGGCCTCCCATACTGAGCAGCTGGGCTTATCTGACCCCTGGAGGTTCACCTTCCCATCAGCCAAATCATTCTCTATCTTTTCCCACCCACACCAGACATACTCGCGGATAGACTTTTCTTCTTGTGGATGATAGACTTTTATCGAAGGTTAAGTCATGCGAGTACCACAGTATTGTTATATCGAACCACGCCCCTACCTCTATGGAGGTCACCTTTTCTAGAAGCTATGCCCCCTCAAGGCAGTGGCGCTTTAATTCTCCAATGCTGTCTGATAATACGTTTAAGGAGTTGCTTACCTCTCAAATTGGATTCTTTTTCGAAATTAGTAAAACCCCCGATGTCTCTCAGTCCACCATGCGGGACACATTTAAAGCCTGCCTACGGGGTCAGATAATCTCTTCTATTTCACATGCCAAAAAGTCATAAGCAGTCAAACTGTCTGACATCTCTGATGAAATTTTACAATTAGACAATCAGTATGCAACAGCTCCAACCTCTGCTCTGTATAATAGATGCCTTCACCTCCTGGCTGAGTTTGATATGTTATCAACAAGTAAGGTGGAATTACTTCTGCTCAAATCTAGACAACGTATTTCTGAGTCAGGGGACAAAGCGAGTAAATTTCTTGCACACCAAGCTCATTCAGCTGCAGCTTCTAGGCGAATCACTAAAATAAAATTATCCACTGGTGTTGTTCTTTCAGACACAAGAGACATAAACAATACTTTTCTAAACTTCTATTCGGATCTTTACTCTTCTGAATGTCCCCGATATTTGGGACCACAATAATCCTCTTGACAATATAGGTTACCTGTACTAGATAAAATGCTTTCCGGCAGCCTTGGCAGACCAGTTTCACTTCTTGAGATCCAAGAAGCCATGAAATCCATGCAAAATGGCAAGTCCCCCGGGCCTGATGGATATACAGTGGAATTTTATAAAGCATTTTCCCACCTTATCTGCCCTGAATTACAAAGCATGTATAACGAATCATTTTTGAATGGTAGGCTGCCAGAAAGACTATTCCAAGCTTCTGTTCCCTTGTTGCTTAAGAAAGATAAGGACCCACTTCTTTGTAGCAGCAGGAGACCAAGCCCACTTCTGAATGTGGACTAAAAGATTTTAGCCAAAGTCCTTTTTAACTGTCTCCGAAAAGTGGTCTCAGGCCTGATAACGACTGACCAAACAGACTTTATCCAAGGAAGGTATTCTTTCTTTTACACAAGGCGATTTCTTGACATAATTCATACACCAAGCTCTGAATCCCCCAAATTTGGCCTTTCGTTGGATGTAAAAAAAAAAAGCCTTCGATAGGGTAGAGTGGATTTACCTTTTCTTTGTTCTGGGAAAAATGGGGTTTAGTAAAGATTTTATTTTGTGGATTAAACTTTTATATTCAACCCCTGTAGCTTCAGTTATCCCCAATGACTTATACTCACCTTTCTTTCCTCTGAAATGTGGCATGAAAAAAGGTTGCTCTCTATCCCCACTGCTATTTGCTATTGCCATTGAACCATTAGCTATTTGGCTTCATAGTGAAGTGGGGTTTGAGGGTATTAGGAGAGGTGGGATCACCCACAAAGTGCCCTTCTACGCAGATGACTTACTCTTGTATATATCTAATTCAACCTCTTCCATTCCTATTATCATGCCTATACTGGAGCAGTTTGTCAGATTTTCAGGGTATAAGCTGAATTTTCAGAAAAGCCAACTTTTTCCTATAAACCCAATTGCCACAAGAATGCCTCATTCACTCTTTCCTTTTAAATGGAGGGATAGTGGGTTTAAATACTTGGGCATTTTCATTAAATCATTCCATCATATTTTCAAGGAAAATTTCCTACCTTTACTAGAACGTTGTAGAGAAGATCTTAGCCGTTGGTCTACTCTGCCCCTATTGCTGGCTGGCCGTATTAACCTTATCAAAATGGTCCTACCCAAATTCTTATACCTCTTCCAACATATCCCAGTATTTATTAGGAGAAGCTTCTTCACAAAATTAGACCAGACTATATCCCCTATCTATGGGAAACAAACCATGGCACATTAAGAAAGCATATCTCCAACAGCCTAAGTCGAAAGGTGGGATGGCTCTTCCAAATTTTCTTAATTACTATTGAGCATGTAATATTCAGAAGCTTCTCTACTGGCCCAACCTAGTGAACACTCCTCTTTGGGCACAAATGGAGATGCCCTCTTCGCAGCAGTCTCGTTATTCTTTTATATGTTCAGGCTTGTCGCTTGTCTCTGTCGTCAGCTCTATGCCCACTGTTACACACACTATCAAGAGTTGGACACAATTCAGGAGGCATTTTGGTCTTAACAGACCATCTTCTCATTCCCTAATATGTTTTAACCACTTGTTTAAACCATCGTGTATTGATCTCACCTTCCAAACCTGGTTTGACAAGGGAAACAAAACTGTCGAAGATTTGTACAGCAAAGGGACTTTCTCATCATTTTCAGACCTGTCTGAAAGATTCAATTTGCCTGGATCTCATCTATTTCGCTATTTCCAGGTTAGACATTTCTTAGAAAAAGCAATTTCCAGAATTTCCAAACCATCCTACTCATTCTGAAATTGATTCAATACTCTCTTTGAACCCCAGTGTAAGCAGGGTTTGAGGGTATTAGGAGAGGTGGGATCACCCACAAAGTGTCCTTGTACGTGGATGACTTACTCTTGTATATATCTAATCCAACCTCTTCCATTCCTATTATTATGTCTATACTGGAGCAGTCTGGCAGATTTTCATGGTATAAACTGAATTTTCGGAAAAGCCAACTTTTTCCTATAAACCCAATTACCACAAGAATGCCTTATTCACTCTTTTCTTTTAAATGGAGGGATAGTGGGTTTAAATACTTGGGCATTTGCATCACTAAATCCATCCATCCATCCATTATCTGAACCGCTTATCCTGCTCTCAGGGTCGCGGGGATGCTGGAGCCTTTTCCAGCAGTCATTGGGCAGCAGGCAGGGAGACACCCTGGACAGGCTGCCGGGCCGTTACATGGCACACACACACACACACACACACACACACACACACACACACACACACACACACACACACACACACACACACACACACACACACACACACACACCCATTCATACCTAGGGACAATTTAATACGGCCAATTCACCTGACTTACATGTCTTTGGACTGGAATATGTTCAGGCTTACCGCTTGTCTCTGTCGTCAGCTCTATGCCAACTGTTACGCACACTATCAAGATTTGGACACAATTCGCTATTTCCAGGTTAGACATTTCTTACAAAAGCAACTTCCAGAATTTCAAACCATTCTACTCATTCTAAAATTTATTCCATTCTCTCTTTGAACCCCAATGTAAAGAGCCAAATTTCAGTTATATATACTGAAATAGATTCCATCAAGTCCAAAACTCTTAGCCATTGTAAAGTTGCTTGGGGGCAGGATTTGGGTGTGGAGCTGACGGATGGGATGTGGGACACTGTGCTGGGGCTAGTTCACACCACCTCAATATGTGCTAGACATAGTCTTATACAATGTAAGTTCTTACATCGCATTCATTGTACTAATACTAGACTAGCAATGATATTTCCTGGTATAAGTGATGCATATAACCATTGTGGACAATCACCTGCAGACCTGCTTCACATGTTTTGGACCTGCCCTTGCTTACTTGAATTCTGGACAGGCATTTTTAAATCCTTTAGGGATATATCTGGTGTGAACGTTCCACCTGATGCTCTTACGGCCCTGTTTGGCATTCCCCTAGGACTTACACTCCCCTGTATCTTCATAGAATTTTGTCGTTCACCTCTCTTTTAGCTAGACGTCTAATACTGTTGAAATGGAAACATGTATCGCCACCTACCCACAGTAGATGGATCAAAGATTTGTTATACTACATCAAATTAGAGAAGATTAGATTTTTCCTGAAAGGTTCAATGAGAAGCTTTGAAAAAACATGGTCAACTTTTCTGGACTACTATATAGAGACCTTAACAACCCAACCACTGAGGATGCACAAGCCAGTGCATCCTTAGTGCCGGTCCCAAGCCCGGACAAATGGGGAGGGTTGCGTCAGGAAGGGCATCCGGCGTAAAATCTTTGCCAAATCAAATATGCGGATCATAAATAAGACTTACATACCGGATCGGTCGAGGCCCGGGTTACCAACGACCGCCACCGGTACTGTTAACCAGCAGGGTGTCGGTGGAAACTATGCTACTGTTGGGTGAAGGAGAAGGAGAGGGGGAAAGCATGTCCAGAGGCAGCTAGAGAGGAGGAAGGGTAGGCATGTGGAGGTGAGAGTTGGAACTTTGAATGTTGGCACTATGACTGGTAAAGGGAGAGAGCTGGCTGACATGATGGAAAGAAGAAAGGTAGGCATACTGTGTGTGCAAGAGACCAGGTGGAAGCGGAGTAAGGCCAGGAGTATCGGAGGTGGGTTCAAACTCTTCTACCATGGTGTGAATGGGAGGAGTAATGGGGTAGGGGTAATTCTGAAGGAAGAGTATGTCAAGAGCATGCTGGAGGTGAAGAAAGTGTCAGACAGAGTGATGAGTATGAAGCTGGAAATTGAAGGTTTATTGCTGAATGTTATCAGCGCATATGCCCCGCAAGTTGGGTGTGAGATGGAGGAGAAAGAAGAATTCTGGAGTGAGTTGGATGACATGGTGGAGAGGGTACCCAAGGAGGAGAGAGTGGTGATTGGAGCGGACTTCAATGGACATGTTGGTGAAGGGAACAGAGGTGATGGGAAGGTATGGAGTCATGAAGAGAAATGTGGAAGGACAGATGGTGGTTGATTTTGCGAAAAGGATGGAAATGGCTGTGGTGAATACATATTTCAAGAAGAGGGAGGAACACAGGGTGACGTATAAGAGTGGAGGAAAGTGCACACAGGTGGACTATATCTTATGTAGAAGGCGCCATCTAAAAGGGATTGGAGACTGCAAGGTGGTGACAGGGGAGAACGTAGCTAGGCAGCATCGGATGGTGGTCTGTAGGATGACTTTGGAGACCAAGAAGAGGAAGCGAGTGAAGACACAGCCGAAGATCAAATGGTGGAAGTTGAAGAAGGAAGACTGTTGTGTGGAGTTCAGGCAGGAGTTAAGACAGGCACTGGGTGGTAGTGAAGAGTTGCCAGATGGCTGGAAAACTACTGCAGAAATAGTGAGGGAGACAGCTAGGAAAGTACTTGGTGTGTCATCAGGACAGAGGAAGGAAGACAAGGAGACTTGGTGGTGGAATGAGGAAGTACAGCAAATTATACAGAGGAAAAGGTTGGCAAAGAAGAAGTGGGATAGTAAGAGAGATGAAGAAAGTAGACAGGAGTACAAGGAGATGCAGCGTAAAGCAAAGAGAGAGGTGGCAAAGGCAAAGGAAAAGGCGTATGGTGAGTTGTATGACAGATTAGACACTAAGGAAGGAGAAAAGGACTTGTACCGATTGGCTAGACAGAGGGACCAAGCTGCAAAGGATGTGCAGCAAGTTAGGGCGATCAAGGATAGAGATGGAAATGTGCTGACAAGCGAGGAGAGTGTGCTAAGAAGGTGGAAGGAATACTTTGAGGGGCTGATGAATGAAGAAAATGAGAGAGAGAGAAGGTTGGATGATGTAGGGATAGTGAATCAGGAAGTTCAGCGGATTAGCAAGGAGGAAGTGAGGGCAGCTATGAAGAGGATGAAGAGTGGAAAGGCAGTTGGTCCTGATGACATACCTGTGGAGGCATGAAGATGTTTAGGAGAGATGGCAGTGGAGTTTTTAACTAGATTGTTTAACACAATCCTGGAAAGTGAGAGGATGCCTGAGGAGTGGAGAAGAAGCATACTGGTACCGATTTTCAAGAACAAGGGCGATGTGCAGAACTGTAACAACTACAGAGGTATAAAGTTGATCAGCCACACCATGAAGATATAGGAAAGAGTAATAGAAGCTAGGTTAAGAGGAGAGGTGACGATCAGCAAGCAGCAGTATGGTTTCATGCCACGAAAGAGCACCACAGATGCGATGTTTGCTTTGAGAATGTTGATTGAGAAGTATAGAGAAGGCCAGAAAGAGTTGCATTGTGTCTTTGTAGATTTAGAGAAAGCTTATGACAGAGTGCCGAGAGAGGAGGTGTGGTATTGTATGAGGAAGTCAGGAGTTGCAGAGAAGTATGTAGGAGTGGTGCAGGATATGTATGAGGGAAGTGTGACAATGGTGAGGTGTGCGGTTGGAATGACAGATGGGTTCAAGGTGGAGGTGGGATTACATCAAGGATCGGCTCTGAGCCCTTTCTTGTTTGCAATGGTGATGGACAGGTTGACGGACAAGCTCAGGCAGGAGTCTCCATGGACGATGATGTTCGCGGATGACATTGTGATCTGTAGCGAGAGTAGGGTACAGGTTGAGGAGAGCCTGGAGAGGTTGAGGTATGCACTGGAGAGAAGAGGAATGAAAGTCAGTAGGAGCAAGACAGAATACCTATGCGTGAATGAGAGAGAGGACAGTGGAATGGTCAGGATGCAAGGAGTGGAGGTGACAAAGGCATTTCAGTTTAAATACTTGGGGTCAACTGTCCAAAGTAATGGGGAGTGCAGTAGAGAGGTGAAAAAGAGAGTGCAGGCAGGTTGGAGTGGGTGGGGAAGTGTGTCAGGAGTGATTTGCGACAGAAGGGTATCAGCAAGAGTTAAAGGGAAAGTTTACAAGATGGTTGTGAGACCAACATTGTTATATGGTTTGGAGACAGTGGCACTGACGAAAAGACAGGAGGCGGAGCTGGAGGTGGCAGAGTTGAAGATGCTAAGATTTTCACTGGGAGTAACGAAGAAGGCCAGGATTAGGAACGATTATATTAGAGGGACCGCTCAGGTTGGACGGTTTGGAGACAAAGCAAGAGAGGCAAGATTGAGATGGCTTGGACATGTGTGGAGGAGAGATGCTGAGTATATTGGGAGAAGGATGCTGAATATGGAGCTGCCAGGGAAGAGGAGAAGAGGAAGGCCAAAGAAGAGGTTTATGGATGTGGTGAGGGAAGACATGCAGGTGGCTGGTGTGACAGAGGAAGACGCAGAAGACAGGAAGAAATGGAAACGGATGATCCGCTGTGGCGACCACTAACGGGAGCAGCCAAAAGTAGTAGTAGTAGTATATAGAGACCTTAACAGTTGCTCCAGAGGATGGGGACAGCTAAAGCTGCAGAAGGTTAGAGAGAGTATTTCACATACATGCATGCACACACAGTGTTGTTATTTTGTCCCCCCTTTTTCTTTCCATGCATGTACTGCAGGAACGCTATTGTTTCTGCAATGGCATGACTTTGTATGAAATTCTGTCTTTGTTATGATTGTCACCAGTACTACAATTTTTTTCCCGTTTCTCTGCTCTGGGGATGGAAGGGCGGGGGGGGAATGCATATGTTTGATTGTTTGTATTGTATTGTTGTATTGTTTATTTTAAAAAAGAGTTTTGTGTGTACATAGGTACCTTATGGGTAACGAGGCATACCGCAAAGATGGCCTGAGCACAATACTTTCAATTCTCTGACTTCAAACAGGATTCTAACTATTCCAATACATCCAAATAGCCACTGACATTCATTTATACTAAATTATGTCTTATCCTCTTGATTTCACACCTGTATAACCTGCATATGTACTGTAAAGAATATGCTCCAAATTTTGAGATCACCCCCCCATCCTTTTTGACCAACCCATTCAACAGTTTCTGCTGAAATTTCCTGGACTGATTTCAGAATTAATATCAAGGCATGTTCAGTCAATACAGACGTAGAAGAGTCACTTGCTGAACATCCCTTTTTAAACAAGGTGGGGCCTCAACTGTGAAATTTCCCTCATTGCCGATAAAAGCAGTGCTTGGAGTGTAAAAAAAAACGTGTCAGTACTCCCTTTATTCAGATGTTTTGTTTTTTAGAATTTTTTTTGGGGGGGGGGTGTATTTTAACCTTCTTGTTACAGTGGCAGTGGAGAGGTAAACAGGAAATGAGGGCGAGAGAGGGAGGGGTATGACGTGCAACAAAGGTCACCGGCTGGGATCAAACCGGGGGACTTTGCGACCGTGTGGCCACGTGGTATCCCCCCACCCCGTATTCACATGTTGGCATCAGCAAATCATTATTAATCTACAGTGAATAAAAGATACTAGGGGACAATCATTTCAATTAACAGAGTAAAAATATTTGATTACGCTAGCTTTAGCGTGTGGTGCACTGAAGTCATCAGGCCGGGATGCCCTTAGTTCCTTGTATTCCCGGCGAAATCCGATACTTTCTCTTCCCTCTACTTTTAGTGTGTCACACAAACTAAGCCCCTCTGCATCACTATGCTCTATGTCCAGTTGTCCTCCAGGCTATTATTGTAAGGTTAATGTAACGTTACTTAAACTAGCCCCCGACGGAGGAAAGCAGGCAGGCGAGAACGGGAACAGGTGAGCGTCACATGGTACCCCCGGTGCCCCCTGGGTAATGCAGTTTATTTAGGGCTATTATGAATCGCCCAGAGAACCTGATATGGATGGAGGGCTGAAAGGAATACCGGAAGCTTGTGAGAAATGAGAGAAAGAAAAAGTCACGGCACACCAAAGAGTAAAATGTAGACGTGCCGGTACTGTGTACCGGTGAGTACCGGCCCACTTCGAGCACTGGATAAAAGCAACATCGTCACCATACATACATGATAGGCATGTGAGACAACGTGAAGGATAACGCGTGGAGATTATTGTCAACCAAACGTGGACAAAAAGACTTATGAAATATCGCTTTAAATAGCCCCCGGGGGCGCTATTACAGGCGTTCAATGACACGGTAACCTGCATTACCAGCTTCTATTGCAATGCGGTGGCGCTCGGCGGCTCTTTCCCTGCTGTGTGTCAGGGCTGTATGGGCAGAAACGAGCAGGGTGCTATTGGGTCATGTGATCCCCCCCCCTTCTTTCTCTCTCTCTCTCTCTCTCTCTCTCTCTCTCTCTCTCTCTCTCTCTCTCTCTCTCTCTCTCTCTCTCTCTCTCTCTCTCTCTCTCTCTCTCTCCCTCGCTCTCTCCTTTTTTCTTTTCCTCCTTCCAAGTTGAAAGGCAAAGCAAAAAAGCTCTGCCTGCCTTTCCTCAACCCTGGAAGTAGGCTGGCTCGTAGATGCGGTGAAGTCGTTCCGTTTTCACGTTGTTCTTGATACATCTCGGGTTTGGTGTGGATTGTCTTTTCTTTTCTTTTAGCCCAACTCTAACCTTTCCTCACGATGGCGGGGGCTATTATTGAAAATATGAGCACCAAAAAGTTGGTAATAGTGGGAGTTATTCTGCTTTTGTTCCAGGCGTTCTCCTTCATGGTCGGTGGTTTGATTGGTAAGCTTGATTTTCTTTTTTTTTCTTTTAAAGAAACCACCACTTTGATATTTTTTGGGCTGGAGATTTTCTTTGTACAGATGCGCCGGTTGGAAACGTTATCATCGTTTAAACCTAGTTTTGTAAAAACGAAAAGTTTCTTACCGCGACTATTTGGGGGACGGGCGTACACGCACGCTTTGCAAACTATTTTACCTAGGTAAAGAAATGCGAGTAAAGATTAACTTCCATTGTGTGTGTGTGTGTGTGTGTGTGTGTGTGTGTGTGTGTGTGTGTGTGTGTGTGTGTGTGTTTTCCACGGAGGACTTGACTGTGGCATGCACGGACAATGCAGAGGCTCTGAGATCGATGATTTGTGTGATAACGACACCCTAAACTGCCACATTGTTGTGCAGAAAAAGGCATCCGAGGTGGCTGAGCAAAATCACTGCTTTGTACCCGAGGTGTTTTCCGCCGCCGTTGGTCGACTCTGTTTGCATACCGCACTCACTGCCTGACTTCGTTTCTGTGGCTGACTGGAAATCGTGTAGGATACTTTGCTTTGAGTTTATTTCTGGTGCAAAACCTGTGTGCATTCTGACTGAATTGAGAGACACCTGAATCCTCAGTTGGAACTTCTATGCAGCCTAGAATGTTCCCTTCCCCCTCCTACTCATTTTCTCCCTCTCCTTCAGTTGTTTCTCCGTCTTTTCCCTCTCTCTCTCTCCCTGTCTGTCTGCTCTGTGGCCCCAGGCAGCATCTCTACCTTCCTTTCACCATTTCTCTGTCTGTTCCCCCTTCTCCCCAAATCCCTTTCCCCTCCTATCACATTCACGTTTCCTTCTTCTTGCTTGTTTCTCTCTCTCTCTCTCTCTCTCTCTCTCTCTCTCTCTCTCTCTCTCTCTCTCTCTCTCTCTCTCTCTCTCTCTCTCGCGCACACACACACACAAACAAAGTGCATCCAGCTGTCAAAGTTGCAGTTTGCCTCAAGGATTGTATTGGAGCGGAGCTGCTGTCATAATTTTTCAAATCCACCCACTCACTCATGAATACACACACACACACACACACACACACACACACACACACACACACACACACACACACACACACACACACACACACACACACACACACACACACAGCAAATCCGATTGAAGCTGAAACCATCTGAAAGGTGCCTATCTTTGTGAACTTTCTCAGTCTGCAAACACCAGCCATTCTTTCCTCTCTATTTCTGTGCCCCTGCACTCTCACTCACTAGATGGCTGGTGATAAATTAGCTTGTTTGGTTCATTTCTGGCTGAGATAGCTTTAATGAAGCCAGATTCCTTTGTGTTTGCTTGGTGGCTGAGGGCGGCAGGGGTAATTGAGTAGAAAGAGTTTTTTTTCCCCCTTGTTTCCCAACAAGCCCAGGAACACAGCATGGGGTCAGTCGGCCGAGGGGACGGCCATTATTCTGGACACACTGCGTTGGAGACTGGAGGAGCCGGTGTTCTGCTGGACTCCTAGGGTCACTGGATTATTGAACTCCAAGGGGTTCCAGATAGCTGGGTTTAATTCAATTTGGTGTGTCCTCTTGTTGGTGCAGTACGTGTGCATGTGTGTTTTTGTGTGAGCGTGTCTCTACTATGGGTGTGCTTTCAGTCCATTGTGCTGGAGAGGTGATGACACCTCACATAGATAGGAGAGGTAAAACACCCAATTGTATACAGACGCACGTGTGCACACACACACACACACACACACACACACGCAAACACACGCACACATCAGTGGTTGGCCCTTAAAGATGGCCTCTGCCATGATTTTCTATGTTTCGTTGTGAAATGCCCCTTTATCTTCCCTGGAACAAACTATTATTGAATTTTAAATTGGCAAACCACTGCAGAAATAGGTTAGATTAACTTTTTTTTGGGTTTGATCTTAGAAACTGAATCATGTCAGTATGATCTGTACTAAAGGAGTCAAATTTGCATGTGTTGAAATCATACGTTAGGTGATCCACGATTTTTTCTTCCAGGGGTCATTGTTGCTGTAATGTTGCTGCTTAGTCTGTTTGTTTTTCTGTGCTAAACTTTGGTGACCCACTTGTATCCTGTTGCCCATATGTATAGTTTCCATATGTGAACTACCCGTGTGCATTTTGGAGGTAAAACTAGAATTATGCATGTCTCAATTTGTGCATGTAAGGGATGTTCTCGGATCAAAATTTCATATGTTGAGCTTGGGCCATCCCTAACCCCATTTCTAACATGAATCTGAGTTGGATAATTGATACGAGAGCCAAAATAGGCATTGTGTCAAATATTGATCTGAGAACATCCCTCCCTTGCAGAAATCAGAATTTGCATACTTCTACCGATACCTTCAAAATACATGTAATTCACACATTCTCCATAGCCTATTAGAAGATAAAGCTGAAACCCGCTCAGAAAATGTAGGCTTAAATGTCTCTTGACCACTAAATTATATGGTTAGCTAGATGAAAAATATCATAGTTATAGATTTGCCTTTTCAACTGGTTTCACTAACACTCCCAAGCCTCTCTGGTCTCATTTAAGTCCGACCTTGGGCCCTCTTTACAGCAGGACAAAGCTTTTCTGCTTGCACGATAATGATTGGTGCTTTCCTTAGCCCTGTTCATATCCTATTTCCGGAGATCCCATCGAGTTCATGAATCTCTTTGAGTATGCAATGTAATTGGTGCTTGAATGCTTGCAGAAATGTTCCCCTCCGTTTTGCTTCAAAGTGAGTGTCTAACTACAAGGACTTTTTCTAAACCCTTTTTAAATTAATCACCATTTTGTTTGGACTGGATTTGTCTCCAACCTAAACTGTTTGGCTTTTCCTAATGGCTGTGAAGACATTTTTATTGTCCATGCTCAATTTAATCTACATGTTGAAGTTTTATTGAATAACTTTGCCTAAACTGGCTCTAATTAATGGTCATATACAATTCTTGGGGTAATGTGCATGCTAACAGCAACTTGAAAGATTTATCTGTTGAAGTTCAAATATGTTAGTTACATAATCCGATCTCTTGTCTTCTCCCATCTAGCTCCTAGCCCCACCACAGCGGTCAACTATGTGGCCTCAAAGTGTGTGGACACGGTCAAGCACCACCAGAGCACCAAGTGGTTTATGCCCTGGGGTTCCAACCAATGTGAAAAGATCCGGTCCTTTGACGAGGCGATGGCAAAAAAGATTGAGGCCAACAACATAGTGTTTGCTGTCCATATTCCTCCGTCCAACATGGAGATGAGCGCATGGTTCCAGTTTATGCTGGTCATCTTGCAGTTTGACATCGCCTACAAGATGCACAATGAGATAGGTGAGAGCTTGGGCTTTTTTGGTACCTCTTTCTTCCTGAGGCGAGGGCAAGGCAGCTCATGTTTCTGCGCTTGAGATATGATGAACAAAATTCGAACGTGGAAAGGAGTGAGAGGCTGGCTTTTATGTGAATGGTGAATGCTAATATGTCCATCCCTGTGAGAAGCAGCACTTTGCCTTCAAGAGATCCGACCCACTAGAAAAGAGGGCCACAGTGATGCATGCTTTGTTTGAGCAAATAATTTACTGCAAGTTAGAGCACATAGGATGTGGGCATCCGGGTAGCGTAGCGGTCTATTCCGTTACCTACCAACATGGGGATCCTGGTTCAAATTCCTGTGTTGCCTCCGGCTTGGTTGGATGTCCCTACAGACACAATTGGCTATGTCTGTGGGTGGGAAGCCAGACGTGGGTATGTGTCCTGGTCGCTGCACTACCGCCTCCTCTGGTCGGTCGGGGTGCCTGTTCGGGGAGAGAGGGAACTGGGGGGAATAGCGTGATCCTCCCATGCGCTATGTTACCCTGGCGAAACTCCTCACTGTCAGGTAAAAAGAGGCGGCTGGAGACAAACTCCACATGTATCGGAGGAGGCAAGTGGTAGTTTCAGTGCAGCCCTCCCTGGCTCGGCAGAGGGGATGGAGCAGCAACCAGGACGGCTCAGAAGAGTGGGGTAATTGGCCAAGTACAATTGGGGAGAAAAGGGGGGGGGTACAGAGGATGCAGTAATTTTCAAGTCTTTCACGCATGTGCCAGCCTGACTGCTACTAAACCTGGCATTGATAAAAGAGGGTTATTGTGTATAAGGCCTAAAAAACGTTGCTGTCTTGAGACTGAGCAGAAGAGCAAAAATGCATGACATGTCATTGAGTTTCCATTAAGATGCATATCCTGTTAAACCGCAGTGTCCAGTTGCATGTGGTTCGGTACCTAAAATACAGTTCTTGAGAAGGCCAGCGTGTACTAATTATCTAGAGCTCAGCGTGGCTAATTGTGTTATACATTTGGGTCATCTCTGCTTTCTGTTACTTTTGATGATTTATGTGTGTGTGTTACATTTTGCCCATTTTATTTTTAGCCTTTCTCATGCCTTTAGTTTTGCAGTCTGTTAGCAAATATTTATATTGTACTCTGTTTCAGTAGAACTGACTCGCCCAAGCCAGTCAATGAAATATTTTAAATCGTTTGCCACTCGCAGTCCCTCTCAGCCTTAATCTATGTATGAAGTGAGTCTTACCGTAAAACTAATATTTATGTTTCTAAGATTACCGTTGCACCAAGACGTCATTGCAGACATATTGTGAGCTTCTATTTCAGTCCATTGTGTGGAACGCACAAGGAAGCCACAGGAATGTGAATCCTTCTCTCTCTCAGTAGATTGGATTTCTCTTACTCTGTGAATGGCTGCTAACAATGATGGATGTCCTGCTGTTACTTCTTTATGGTGATACATACCCATGGGGCTTTGTAACAAGGGCTTAATGGGTACCCTTGAGACAGATGTGAGGGGAAAGGAGAGTGGGGAATCTGGCCTTATTTCACAGTTAAGCTCCAAGCAATGAAATTCCCTTGTTACGCAAAGCTATACTGAAAACCAAATGATTTACATCCTCTTGATGTTTGAGATGCTGCTGGATACGTGGCAGCATTTCTAATCACCTGTCACTCCTACAGCCTCCACTCATCTTTGCTGCAGAGACAACTGAGTAACACGGCACGTTGACTTAATCCCCTTTCAAAGACATCTTCCCTCCGCTCTCCATGCCTCATCAACGTGTGAACATGACGCAGCCTTAAAGAGCTTCCCGCTTGACCACATGGAAATGGCGTGGCACCGTTGCCTTTGGCGACCAAGTGCTATAAAATCCCTGACAAGATCCGAGCAAACACGGGAAGATGGACAATGTTTTATATATATATATATATATATACACTACCGTTCAAAAGTTTGGGATCACCCAAACAATTTTGTGTTTTCCATGAAAAGTCACACTTATTCACCACCATATGTTGTGAAATGAATAGAAAATAGAGTCAAGACATTGACAAGGTTAGAAATAATGATTTGTATTTGAAATAAGATTTTTTTTACATCAAACTTTGCTTTCGTCAAAGAATCCTCCATTTGCAGCAATTACAGCATTGCAGACCTTTGGCATTCTAGCTGTTAATTTGTTGAGGTAATCTGGAGAAATTGCACCCCACGCTTCCAGAAGTAGCTCCCACAAGTTGGATTGGTTGGATGGGCACTTCTTTGAGCAGATTGAGTTTCTGGAGCATCACATTTGTGGGGTCAATTAAACGCTCAAAATGGCCAGAAAAAGAGAACTTTCATCTGAAACTCGACAGTCTATTCTTGTTCTTAGAAATGAAGGCTATTCCATGCGAGAAATTGCTAAGAAATTGAAGATTTCCTACACCGGTGTGTACTACTCCCTTCAGAGGACAGCACAAACAGGCTCTAACCAGAGTAGAAAAAGAAGTGGGAGGCCGCGTTGCACAACTGAGCAAGAAGATAAGTACATTAGAGTCTCTAGTTTGAGAAACAGACGCCTCACAGGTCCCCAACTGGCATCTTCATTAAATAGTACCTGTTAGAGCCTGTTTGTGCTGTCCTCTGAAGGGAGTAGTACACACCGGTGTAGGAAATCTTCAATTTCTTAGCAATTTCTCGCATGGAATAGCCTTCATTTTTAAGAACAAGAATAGACTGTCGAGTTTCAGATGAAAGTTCTCTTTTTCTGGCCATTTTGAGCGTTTAATTGACCCCACAAACGTGATGCTCCAGAAACTCAATCTGCTCAAAGAAGTGCCCATCCAACCAATCCAACTTGTGGGAGCTGCTTCTGGAAGCGTGGGGTGCAATTTCTCCAGATTACCTCAACAAATTAACAGCTAGAATGCCAAAGGTCTGCAATGCTGTAATTGCTGCAAATGGAGGATTCTTTGACGAAAGCAAAGTTTGATGTAAAAAAATCTTATTTCAAATACAAATCATTATTTCTAACCTTGTCAATGTCTTGACTCTATTTTCTATTCATTTCACAACATATGGTGGTGAATAAGTGTGACTTTTCATGGAAAACACGAAATTGTTTGGGTGATCCCAAACTTTTGAACGGTAGTGTATATATATATATATATATATATATATATATATAACACTTGTTCAGTGTTTTCACCCATGCTGTGAAGATTTAGCCATGCCTCTTGAACCGAGGTTTATTCAATCTTTACTTATTTTTTTCTTTTTTTTTATCAGGAGGGGAATTCTTAACATCTGGCCTGTGGCTCATTTTGAGTCCCCACCCAGTGTTTGACCACACTGCTCTCAAATGTAGAGTGGACAGATAAAACTACAATGTCTCAGTGTTTCAAAGTGAACAGAAGAGAGGAGGAACGTGTGTGTGTGTGTGTGTGTGTGTGTGTGTGTGTGTGTGTGTGTGTGTGTGTGCGCACGTGTGTGTGTCTTCTGTTTTAGGAAATTATCTACTGCAAGTCTTGAGTATACAGTTATCGTGCAGTATTTTTCAAGTCTTTTTCGTGTATGCCGGCCTGAATGTCATTAAGTGTGTGTCTATCTGTGTGCGTGCGTGCGCGCGCACGTGTGTGTGTGTGTGTGTGTGTGTGTGTGTGTGTGTGTGTGTGTGTGTGTGTACTCTCTGGGGCCATGAAAGAGGGGATTAGAAGGGGAGTATAGCGGGCCAGTGAACGACAGGCATTCTGGGACAGCCTGGGAAAATAGCCCAAATACTCAGCAGTCATCCTCACTTCTCCATACGTGCACCTGTGTATCTGCTTGGGCTATGGGGGAGTACGGAGGAAGGGTAGTATTAAACATCCGACACGTCTAGTCAAGTTTGTAAACTTACCAAATTCCTGCAAACCCCAATGAACATCCACTCTGTGCCAATCTTCTCATCAAAAGGAACATGTCGGCATGAATGAAAGGAGCGTGAGTCGTGACAAAACATCAAAAGGTTGGAACGTAACTTCATAATTCCCGGCCGCGATGACAAGATTGGTCTCAACAACCACCTTGTAACGGTGACCCAGTCATCAGCATCATTAGCCTGTTTACATTCCTGCACTCCAGAGGAAATATTTTGGGGGGGTTGTGGGTTGTTTACTGCTATGATAGAGTTGAGAGTGATTCAGTGTGTGTCACAGACAGGTTTATCTGCCAGATGCTGTAGACTCCCTCTGATCTCTCCACACTGAGTCCAGCTTATCTCTCTAGCACCAAATCACAGTCTAGGTGGGCTATATATTCACATGGGGAAAAAATTAGTAGAAATGACAAAAACCAGGTAGATAGGATCGATAGGTCAGGCAGAAGTCAAGGGTGGTGAGTAGAGATGAGATGGAGGGAAAGGTATGGTTCCACTTGTGATCCATCTGGGCTTAGAAAGCTGGCAGGATTGTTTGATGTGCCGTTTTGCTTGTATCATTGTGTTTGTATTGTTTTAATCCTGTTTCTCGGATGGCCTCCATTTGATACAAATTCAGGTTTAGTGAAAACTTGGTTGAGGACCTAAGATGGAAAATCATTAATTATTGTTATTTAAGGTGGTATTGCCCAGATTGGTTGTTCAATGTAATTTAAAACAAAAAGGCCATGTGGCTGGTTTGACTTTCTTCAAGTAAAAGGAGATCACATGCTGTCTCTTTAAACGTTTCAAAAATCTTTGCACAGAGAAGCAAGTAGATGAGAGATTAGCTTAAAAAAATAACAATGGGCAGTCCCCCTGGAGCTGTCATGAGCTCACTCAAGTCTTTGTGTGATAAGGTATATTATAGTTTATTGCCTTTCACTGGTATTATATTGAGATGAAATTTAGATATTATCATATCGCAATGCACAATTTTGTTGTTTAAATTAATGATAATAATTTACTACCTGAAATTTATCACAAAATGAAGTCTGTAATATTGGAGGGAGTATTATTAGAAGTCTAGTTTCAGTTTGATAGTACACTTAAACAAACAGTTCAATGTGATGAGCCTCACTTTGATTCTTGAATGTTTTTTTGCATGTCTAAGCAGATGTCATGATGTATATCACTGTCATATTGTAAAAGTCGCGTTGATTATCGTGTTAATGATTTTTCTATATCGCCCAGCAATATGCTACAGGACATTTCCCTGTGGATGTGGGGGCAGTCACATGACCATGGACAAAAGCAGACTACTTCACCATATCTGTGTTTATAATGCCCATCTCAAGGAAGAGTTGCCCCTTAGTAATGACTCCACCTACTTGCCCCGCTCCATCCCTGCACCAAGCACCCTCTGGCAGCCACTCAGCAATAACACAGCTGTTGAGAAGGCTTAGTTTCTGTGGTGATGGCCGCTGGACTTGGGAGGAATGTTTGTATGCAATAAGCTGACATTCAGGGCGCCTTGCTGCCTTGACTCAGCCAAGGGGTGAGGGATGGGGGAGAGCAATGCAGGGACAGTTGGCTGCCGATAACCATCTCTCTCATTCCCACTCCCCTCTCCTCCCCTTGCTTTTTTCATCCAAGTGCAGGCCACTGGGTTTCTTTCTCTTCATTCCAGCTTGTTTCGTAATTGTACAAGAGGCACTTTGGAGGGCTGGAGGAGAGACCACTTGGCTTTGTAATGTGATCTAAAGCTGCAGTTTTAATGGCTTGGCTTTGGATGTTTTTGTTAGTTTTTCTGGGCCAGTCTATCGTAGGCCAGGTTTATGGCTCCGTTTTAATTTTTATGTGAAGCAAACCTAGTTTTGGGCCACGGGAAGTGCCTCATCCATCTTCGAGTCAACGCTGACTGTGGCACCTGTCTCGTGGCTCAGGTTCGAGATGTGAGTCTTGCACTTGGTGCTTTGAAGTAGCGAGGTGGCTAATTTTACCATGAGGATTGGAGCACTTAAAACCTTCTCACTTTTATTCCTGCACAATTTGATGCTTTAGCAGGGAAATATTACAACTGTCCAAGTAAACACGGCAATTTGCGAATTAAAAAAAAAAGTTGCGGCTTATATCGCATTTTTAAGTGTCTATGTTGATACTGGTGAACGCTCCCTTTTCAGCATTTGTGATGTTCTTTCTTTTCTGACCTCATCTTGGAAAGGCCATGGGTGACTTGTCAGTCAACAAGGCCCAATTTTGTCAAATCATTGCGATGACATGGCAGTCGACAGAGGTGGGTGGGAGGAGTTGCAGGTGTAAATAAGTGACTTAAATGAGGGGCAAATGAAAAATTAATCCAGCTGATGGTGGTGTTTTTTTTTTCTTTTCTCTTGTTCTCTAGAGGATGGAGCAATAGTCACCATTGATGTGGGTCTGGCCTACAGAGATGACTTGTTCAGCGAGTGGACAGAGATGGCCCATTCTTTAGAACAGAGGAAGCTCAACTGCAAGTTCAACACTCCCAAGGTAGAAAAAAATGATGACTAAATGAGTTTTTAGTTATGAGAGGGATTTTTAGTTTACTAAAAACATATATGACATATATCATCATATCTCATCGTATATCTCACACTTCTAAATCCAAAAGTGGATAAAAAGTTCCTTATCCTGGTGGATAAAAAGTGGATCTAAAAAATTACCTAAGAGTATGTGATCACCTGAATTTCTCCCATGAAAGACAAATTTGGATGCAATTTCTCTGCACCATCTCAAACTTGGTAATTTTACTCTTCCAGTATTGACACAGATATAACCTCCAGATCTTCAATACATCTTTGGGGGATAAAAAAATGGGAAAAGTTTTATTGAGTGCTGTGTACCTCACTCGTGTCAGTAGATAATGCAAGCCACCATGTCTTATTGTGTGTTTTCCAGATTTCTGACAATGAGGGACGTTACTATGAGTGTGACATGCTGCCCTTCATGGAAGTGGGAAGCGTGGCCCACAAGTACTACCTCCTCAATATCCGCCTGCCTGTCAATGAACGCAAGAAGATCAACATGGGTATAGGAGAGATCAAGGACATCCGTCTGGTTGTAAGTCAGCCGTGTTGTAATGAGGGCCCAAATCGGCTCTGTGCATAACTGTAGTCCACTGACTTCCGGTTTCTAATGCAGCGGTCATACCAGTTTGCTGTTTGTTGGCATGTTCTATTGACAATGGCATATTTTTCGTGTTGCCTGCCAGATTTACCATGGATGAATGTCAACGACATGCACAGAATTGTCGACAAACTTTCACCTGCACCTACCAGCAAACGGGTGGAAAGTTTCAAGTTGTACATATCAAGTTACATCCACAATTATGAGGATGGTGTGGACGGATGTAACTTGGTAAAAGAGATTTCGGTAAAGGGGGCGTGGCTTCTAGCCCTAATTGAAGGTGATTGGCTTTCACCAGCAAAATGTTCACTCGAGTTGAAATTTTTTTTTTAATTCAAGCGAGCACTCATTTCACCCATTTCGCAACGCTCGCAGCTTTGCTCCGATTAACTCCGCCCATCCACCTCATACCATTGACTTTTCATGTATTTGCACCGCACGTAAATTCCGCTTCACATTTGGTTAAAATGCACTTTTATTCTTCTTTTTCTTCAAGATTTGGCCATATTTGAGGTGGTTCCCATGGGTGAAAACTCATTAAATTGGGTACTGTGGTGACCCACATCTATATATCGAGAGACATTCACCTAAGAGGACGGTGTACCTTTAAGGGAAGAGGCGAGGGGTCAGATAATGCACTTCCGCTTCCGGTTCACAGTCAGTTCAGTGTCGTTGTCGAACGTATGACATGCAAAGTTGGAGCTAGTAAACTACCTCGACTACGTCTACTCTCACGTCTCCTGTCTCGTTGTTTTCTAACTCCACATTGGTGACCCCGACGTGATCGAACTACTAATACGAGTATGTCTGACAACGACGACGCCGGTGCTAACAACATGGCTATTGCTAACGCTAGCATTTACACCGCTACTGTGAAGCTACCCGACTTTTGGCAGCATAATCCACGGCTGTGGTTTCAACATGTGGAAGCCCAGTTCCAGCTGAGAGGGATAACGCAGGATGCAACGCAGTACTTCTACGTAGTGGCGGCGTTAGACGCATCGACAACGGCGCGAGCAATGACGCTGTTGGAAGCTCCGCCAGCTGCTGGCCAGTACGATGCTATAAAGACATTCCTCCTGAAACTATTTGAACTGTCGGAGCTGGAGAAGGCAGACCGTTTACTGTCCCCGAATGGCCTCGGCGACGGCAAACCGTCTGAGTTAATGGAAAAAATGCTGTCTGTGCTGGGATCGGCTGATCCGGCCTTTCTTTTCACACACATTTTTCTGAGGCAGCTCCCCGCACCTGTACGCACAGCACTGGCCAGTTCTCCTCTCGCCGCCTCCAAGGACGACCGTTCTCTGGCTGCTGAAGCAGACAGGGTTTTCCTGGCCAACCGGCAACAGTTTGTGCATGCCCTGCTACCCCACCAGACCGCCCCACCACCACCTGTGTACGACTATATGGACACCGCGGCTGCGGTGACAGCCCGCCGCCAACCCGACGACGGGCTCTGTTATTACCATGCCAGGTTTGGGGCAAAAGCAAAACGGTGTCGCAAACCCTGCAATTACAGGGTTCCGGGAAACGCCAAGGCCGGCGCTCGTTAACGGCTATGGGCGCCGGCCGTGACTGCAAGCTGTTGTTCATCAGAGACTCCTTGTCGGGCCGACGGCTGCTGGTTGACTCTGGCGCTCAACGCAGCATACTACCAGCACAAGCTGTGGACACGATGACCGACAGTCACGGCCCCCAGATGGACGCCGCCAACGGCACGTCCATTCGGACGTACGGTATCAGACATGTGGACGTGTGTTTTGGCGGCCGACGTTTCGGCTGGGACTTTGTGATGGCTGCTGTATCCACCCCGCTCCTAGGTGCGGATTTCCTCTGTGCTTTCAACCTGCTGGTGGATGTTAAAAACTGTCGCGTGATTGATGCCGTCTCTTTTGCGTCATACCCCTGCACGCTTGGGGGCGCTGGAGCGCTGTGCCTCGCTAACACACTCTCCACCGGGGATCCATACCAACGCCTGCTCGCAAATTTCCCCGAGCTCACCACACCCACCTTCTCCTCGGCGGTGGCCAAGCACGGCGTGGAACATCATATCACCACAGTGGGCCCCCCAGTTTACGCCCGGGCCCGACGCCTCGACTCGGCCAAGCTCGCAATAGCCAGGGAGGAGTTTTCGACTATGGAGCGCCTCGGCATTGTCCGCCGTTCTGACAGCCCGTGGGCTTCCCCTCTTCACATGGTTACTAAGGCCGACGGGGGTTGGCGCCCGTGCGGGGACTACCGTCGCCTAAACAATGCCACGACCCCCGACCGGTACCCCATACCGCACATACAAGATTTCTCTACCCACCTGGCGGGCGCTGCCATCTATTCCAAAATCGACTTAGTGCGGGGGTATCACCAAGTGCCGGTCCACCCACTGGATGTCCCAAAAACGGCTGTCATCACACCCTTTGGGCTCTTTGAGTTTTTACGTATGCCTTTCGGCCTTAAAGGGGCGGCGCAGACGTTTCAGCGCCTTATGGATTCTGTGCTCCGCGACATGCCATTTTTGTTTGTGTACTTAGACGACATCCTCGTGGCCAGCGCGTCGGCGGAGGAACACATGACGCACCTCACACAGCTGTTCGACAGGCTCAGCGAACACGGCCTCATCATCAACCCAGCTAAGTGTCAGTTCGGGGAGTCGTCCATCACCTTCCTCGGGCACCACATCACTCCACAGGGGGCCGTTCCCCTCCCTGCCAGGGTTGAGGCTGTCACCATGTTCCCCCGCCCCCGCACTGTACAGTCGCTGCAGGAATTCCTGGGCATGGTGAACTTTTATAACCGTTTCCTGCCCCGTGCCGCCCACATCATGCGTCCCCTGTATGAGGCCCTGCGGGGTAAGAAGTCTAAGGACGAGCTGGACTGGTCTTCGGGGATGGACGAGGCTTTTGTGGCCGCCAAGACCGCGCTGGCCAACGCTGCGCTGCTAGCTCACCCGTCGCCTGCCGCCCCCATAGCCCTTACAACGGATGCCTCCGACTACGCCGTGGGGGCCGTGTGTGAGCAGTGGGTGGAGGGGGGTTGGCAGCCGTTGGCGTTCTTCAGTAAACAACTCCGTGAGAGCGAGCGCAAATACAGCACCTTTGATAGGGAACTACTGGGTCTCTTCCTCGCAACCAGACACTTTAGGTTTCTATTGGAGGGCCGACAGTTCACCGCTTTCATGGACCACAAACCGCTGACGTTCTGTATGGCCAAAACCTCAGAACCGTGGTCTGGGCGTCAGCAGCGCCATCTCGCGGCGGTTTCCGAGTTTACCACGGACATACAACACGTGTCGGGCAAGGATAACTTCGTCGCCGACTGCCTTTCACGGGCAGTTGTTAACGCCGTTCACTTGGGACTCGACTACGCCGCTATGGCAACGGACCAAGCCAAGGACGCGACCGTTCAAGACTACCGTTCGACCCCTACGGCGCTACGGCTGGAGGAAGTGACGTTCGACGCGGCCAACACCACCCTCCTCTGTGACATCTCCACCGGTCAACCGCGCCCCCTGGTGCCTACTTCCTGGCGGCGCCGAGTTTTCGACACCGTCCATGGCCTTTCCCACCCGGGAGTGAAGGCCTCGACCAAGCTGGTGAGCGTCAAGTTCGTTTGGCCTGGGCTCCGTAAGGATGTTAGAGCCTGGGCCGGCTCGTGTGTGGCGTGCCAACGCGCCAAGGTGCACCGCCATACCAAGGCCCCTTTGGCGCCGTTTGTGGTTCCAGAGAGGCGGTTTGACCACGTCAATGTTGACCTGGTGGGTCCCCTGCCCCCCTCCCGTGGTTATACGTTCCTCCTCACTATTGTGGACAGGGCCACCAGGTGGCCAGAGGCTATTCCCTTGTCCTCCACGACGGCAGCAGAGGTAGCGCGGGCGTTCATCGGCTGCTGGGTGGCCCGTTTCGGCACGCCTGGTTACATCACAAGCGACCGGGGCTCCCAGTTTACCTCGGAGCTCTGGACGGCGGTCGCTGAGCACCTGGGGATGAAGATCCACCGCACTACGGCGTACAACCCGCAGAGCAACGGACTTTGTGAGCGGTTCCATCGGGACATGAAAGCCGCTCTGCGGGCAAGCCTCACTGGCTGCGACTGGATGGACCGGCTCCCGTGGGTCATGCTCGGCCTGCGTTCGGCCCCGAAGGAAGACCTCCAGACCTCCTCCGCTGAGCTGGTGTATGGCCAGCCCCTGCGGGTTCCGGGGGAGTTTCTTCCGGATGCTACGGCTCCCTGGTCGGCCGCCTCTCACCTCAGTGCGTCCCGGAGCGCTGCCGGTGCCTTCGCTCCCGTTCCGATGTCTCAACACTGCCTCCCCCGGTCCTACGTCCCCAAGGATCTGCCATCGGCGAGGTATGTCTTAATTAGGCACGACAGCCATCGGTCCCCGCTGCAGCCCCCATACGACGGGCCCTTCCGCGTCCTGGAGGCGGGGGATAAGAACTTTGTGGTGGACATGGGGGGCAGGCCGGAGCGGGTCGCTATAGACCGTCTCAAGCCCGCTCACTTGGACATTGGGGAGCCAATGCAGTTGGCCCTACCCCCACGGCGGGGGCGCCCTCCTAGGTCGGCCCCGGCACCTGCCTCTGTTCCTGCTTCGGCCCCGCCTATGGCCCGGGTTTCGGCCCCATCTGTTTCCCCTCCTGTGAAGCGCAGCCGTTATGGCCGCAGGGTCCGCCCTCCGACTCGTCACCTGTTTTCCCCGTGACTTTGCACTATGTCATTGACTGTTCTGTTGTAGAGTCTATTTTTATGTTCATGACTTGCACTTTTGCTGTTTTGCATTGTTTTGTTTAGGTGAATTCTGGGGGGGCCTGTGTGGTGACCCACATCTATATATCGAGAGACATTCACCTAAGAGGACGGTGTACCTTTAAGGGAAGAGGCGAGGGGTCAGATAATGCACTTCCGCTTCCGGTTCACAGTCAGTTCAGTGTCGTTGTCGAACGTATGACATGCAAAGTTGGAGCTAGTAAACTACCTCGACTACGTCTACTCTCACGTCTCCTGTCTCGTTGTTTTCTAACTCCACAGTACACACGTCAGTGCTTGTGACAGTAACTCAGTAAAAAGGAGATGGGGTTTCCAGGGCATCTGGTGGTTAGAGTTGGCTCAAGGTACAGATGTGTGTCCCGATTAGAGAACATGGACTTTCCCAGTTATGCTGCTTTAATTTAGGCTGTGGTCTGTAACAGTGATACAAACAAGGGAACGCTATCAGTATAACAAGCAATAATACTGAGAACATAATCATATGCAGATGACTGTAATTATTAATCAAATTTATCAACAACAAATCACCGTTAGCATACTGCCCCCCACGAGGCTTATAAACTAGAGAAATTACCGGCAGAGATATATGTGCAGTTACCGAATAATCGCGCTAATATCTGGTTTACAGTTATAAATATAAGTACATACCTTTGAGCATTTACGCACGGCAATAAACAGAGATTGTATAGGTGGATAGCGAAAACAGGAGAGGAAAAATGTCGCTGTCTCAATATCAACCACACATTCGAAAACTGAACTAGACTTCATGTCACCGGATCGTAACACTGCACGTTCAGGGACAATCTGTAAATAACAGCTCCGGTGAGTTCACTTAGGTGGGACGGAGTAAATTGCTATCATAACGAAGCAAACTAAACCTATAAGGCAGTGGATAGGCAAACTTATTACATAACTATGTAGGCTTTCTAACACTCAGGGACAGACGCTTGGCCCAGGGACTCCATAGTGCTCCCATATGTCATTGAGGCTTTTGCCTGGCATATAGATTTGCCTACACACACACCAAATTTGATAGGCATGTGGGTCTCCCCAAGCCGAAAAAAATTGTTATGTACGTTGCACTAGCCACACCCAACAGGAAGTCAGTTATTTTCGATTTTGTGCATTTTGACATGTTTTACATTTGGAAATACTCTTCCTAAACAATTCATCGGATTCATGTCAGATTTGGTGTACATGAGGTCAAGATGTTGCTGATATTCAGGAATCAGGATCAGGAATCAGGAACACTGTCATTTCACTGCATGTACGCAAGTGCATGAAATGAAATGAAATGCTGTTTGCCCCAGCCCACAGCAGTACAACACAAAGACAAAAACACATCCAAAAACTACAAGAACACACATACCCAAACTAACTCATGTATCAAAACTAAACAAAAAAAAAAATCACTGTCCAAGGGAATGAACGCCAGCCAGGATGAATGTTGGAACCATCGGTCTGCATGAGCTAGCAGTTAGCTTAGCCCACCCCGCTTCCGCATCCTGTCAGACTGCCCTCGGCGTTTCCTCCTTGGGCGCAGCGGCGCAGCTCCAGGCAGGGACCGTGGTCCCCGAGCCCACTGGACAAAGCAGACCAAGCTCTCCCAGATGATCCAGTGCCAACTCTCCCAGCCAGACACCCTCAACACACTTCCCCGCACTCCTCACGACGACATCAAAAACACCACAGTGAATGCCAGGTGAGGCCGTCGCCAGACCGCCCTCGGTGTTATCGTAACTGCCAGTCTGCATGGGCTAGCAGTTAGCGAAGCCTGCCCCACTCTCCCAGCTAACCCGGTGCCAGCTTTCCCAGTCATCAAATGAAGACAAAACGTAGACGCAGACGTGGACAGACATCGCATGGACGGTACTGGGTGAGGCCGCCGCAAATGTGAATTCGCGCCGCCATCGTCCGACACCAGCACTGGGTGAGGCTTCTGCAAACGTGAATTTGTGCAGCCATCTTCTCACGCCGTTTCCGATGTGGGAAGATGGAATTTTAAATTGCGATAGGATTTTTTTTTAATATCTTGGAAGGTGTTGAAATGGCGAAATGACAAATTTGTGTCTCGCCACAAACAGGAAATGTGTCATAAATTTGCCATGCATTGCTTGATACGCTCAAACTATCGCGCCACCATTTGGCAACAGGAAACGGGAAGCTGTTGGAGCTTGACTACATTGTCCAATATGCAGCAAACTTGAGACATGTAATATACATTGTGTGGTCTACATGTGATATACAGCAACATCTGTTGATGTGTTGAACGGGGTTGCCATGGCAAACTCATGACACCAGGCCAAACAGGAAGTCAGAATAACTTGGCAGTGTTTCAATTGAGTATCCTTAAACGTCATGATTATTGAAGGACCACTCCTTATCACACCCATGTGACATTCATGAAGCATAGTTATATTTTAAGAGGGAAATTGCACGTCAAAATACTCCTACAGGTGTTGATGTGATTGACTTCAAATTTGATCTCCAAAACTTATATACATGCCTGACACACTGTAAAGGTATATTTGATGTGTCAAATGAGGATGACATGCCAGACACTTGATGCCAAAGAGGAAGTGGGAATAACTGCAATGCTTTTGCCTATTAGTCTGAATCTTTATATGGTTAATGAAGGACCATTTTTGATCAAATCTATGTGGCATTTATGGTGCATAATTATAGCACTACCTATATATATATATATATATATATATATATATATATATATAAATGTATTTTTTAAGATTTTTTTTTTTTGGCATTTTCTGCCTTTATTCGATAGCCACAGTCAAGAGAGACAGGAAAGGCAGGGGAGAGAGGGGATGACATGCAGCAAAGGGCCTGGGCCGGATTCGAACCCAGGCCGCTGCAGTACGGACTCAGCCTTATGTGGTACATGCTCTACCAGGTGAGCCACCAGGGCGCCCCTAGCACTACCTATATTTTAAGAGCTGTACTACACTTCAAACTTCTGCGCAAGGGTATTTTTATTTACTTCAAATTTGATCACTACAACGTACAAGCATGTCTGATTCTAAACTGAAAGTGTATAGTTGATGTGTTGAAGGGGGTCGCCATTTCAGATGCATGACATCATGCAGAACACAAAGTGGGAATAACTCAGCAATGCTCTAGCTGATCAGTTTCACACTTCATATGGTTATTGCTGGACCACTCCTGATCACACCTATGTGACGGTCACGAGGCATAGTTATAGCATTGCCTACATTAAAGGGGTGTACTATACTTTAAACTCCAATATTTAAAGAGGTATGTTGCAATTTGAACTATTCCTGTGATCTGTTGGCCATGTACTGAGACTTCCCACAACAGTCTGTTGCAAAAGAAATGGTGTTGTTGCCAAACAGGAAGTTAAGCTCTATCTCAACACCAATTTGATGTATTGGCATGGAACCCATTCAAACAGTGTCTGATAGTCCTGAAAATTCAGTCATGTCAGCTGACCTGCACTAGCACTGCCATGGCTGCCACTCCTGCTGACACGCATGGGGTGCGAGGGCCCATTCAACACTGCTTTCAGCTTTGATTTAAGTTATTTTTTAAGCCCAAATGAGCTTTCCATTTCGCGTCCCACCCCCCTTCTTCTCCCCAGTTGTACCCGGCCAATTACCTCACTCTTCCAAGCTGTGCCGGTCGCTGCTTCACCCCCTCTGCCGATCCAGGGAGGGCTGCAGACTACCACATGCCTCCTCTGATACATGTGGCGTCGCCAGCCGCTTCTTTTCACCTGACAGTGAGGAGTTTCGCCAGGGGGGCGTTGCATGTGGGAGGATCACGCTATTCCCCCCAGTTCTCCCTCCCCTCCGAACAGGCGCCCCGACCAACCAGAGGAGGCGCTAGTGCAGCGATCAGGACACACATCCAGCTTCCCTCCTGCAGACACAGCCAGTTGTCTGTAGAGACACCCGACCAAGCTGGAGGTAACATGGGGATTCGAACCGGCAATCCCCGTGTTGGTAGACAACGGAATAGACTGCTACGCTACCCGGATGCCCACGCCGTTTTGCGTTTAATGATGATATCATAGATATCGTATGTTGTCAATTTTGGCTTCAGCTTTGATAGTGAGAAGTGATCATGTGTTTCATGACTTGACCTGTGCTTGCACTTAGATGGGTGGAAAAGTAAGAATAAACAGGATACTTAGTGTCAACAACTCGGGGCTCTTTCTGTAACGCTTGGAGACGGTGTAATGAAATGGTGCCGTAACTGCAAATGTGACAACACAACTTAGGCTTATTCTTTAACCAATCAGTATACGTAAGAGGGAGTGAGATACACTGATAATACTCATTTCTGCTCGCAGGAGATCCACCAGAACGGAGGCTTCACCAAGGTCTGGTTTGCTATGAAGACATTCCTCACACCCAGCATCCTTATCATCATGATCTGGTACTGGAGACGTATCACCCTCATGACCAGACCTCCTGTTCTGCTGGAGAAGTAAGGAACCCCCTTCCAAAAACATTATATCGTAATAGTATGCAATAACCACCCTTAGCGTTGTCCTCAACACATTTCTCAAGGTTATATTTTCTGTTCTTTGGCATCATGGCACCTCCAGGAGCAGCTATGCAGTGATAGAAATATTTTACAAAGGATTCCTTTTCTTTCTTTTTCTTTTTTTACTTGTTTCACACAAAGGAATGAAGCTCAATATGAGAGGTGTGATTAAAAGAGCTCTCACTTCAGCATTCATCCCACTTGGTTACTTTGAGGCAAGGGGAAAGGAAAGGGATAAATAATGCATGTTAATAGGAACACAAGGAAGTCCCAGGAATCTCATTGGAGACCACTGACGCTCTGCCTGAGCACATTTACTCCCTGAGGACAACTATGATTAACCATGGATGAAGTAGTATATATGTATGTTAGGATAGCCTACTTGGGATTGGGATCACAGGGTGGTGTTATTTCAATGCGTCGGAAGGTCTACAATCAGGTTTCAATTATTTCTACAGGCAAGATGTGGCATGCAATCAGATCCTGAAGCAGCGTTTTTCCATTTAGATGTATGGTGGATGAAAGAACTGAGGTGTTCTCCAGAACGTGATACTGAGCTAACACAGCTCTGTGAAGATATGCAAATGGGGGCCAAATTTCCTTAGTTACCATTAAAAACGCACCAAATATTTGCGCTTGTCTCCTGCTAGTCAAAGAAGGTTGAATCGGTTCCTCTGGATTGAACGTTTATTGACAGATGCGTTTCAGCACTCAGCTAAGTGACATCTTCAGTCTAAACTGACTGCAGGTATCCCCCACCTTTGTAAACAATACAGTATAATGCAGTTGCCTAACGACCGAAACCAGTGACCAGTTTCATATGTAAATCTGGGTGTGACCGTTAACTAGAGCTTCAAAGGTCATGTGTACTATTCACAGAGGACTAGGGAATGTTGCAGTCATAGCATTGTAGGAGGGCGACGGATGTATAATGACCGAACCCAACGACCACTTTCATATGCAAATAAACGTTGTATCCAGATGAACTGATTTGACCTGCTTTGATGTTCTTACCTGGATTATTGAGCATGCATCAAGACATGTCTCCTGCTAGGTTGTCGCTGAAAAGGGTTCTTTGTCATGAAATCTTATTTTCTATGCAAAAAAAAAAACAAAAACGGATAAGATTCGAAAGATTGAGGGTTATTACTCATGGCTTTGCTTTGAGGTTTACTTTTATGGAAATCAAGTCTGTGAACATCATAACTGGGTCAGAGACAGGTAGGGAAGGCACACTGCCTGAAGCAGATTGCTAGACTGCTGTGCTGCGGTACGTGAAGCTATGCTCAGAGGCCGGTGTTTGTCTAACCCCCTGCCATGCTGGGAAGACAGATCAGTAAGGGGCTGTGTTCAGCGCCATAGGAAGGTCTAGTGAAGCGTGAAACACATTACACAATCTTCCAGCTAGCACTCAACCGACACATCCTATGGTATACACACACACACACACACACACACACACACACACACACACGGGTTCGCTGAAGTATGCGCGCACACACACACACAAATCTACACACGGGTTCGCTGAAGTATGCGTGCGCGCACACACACACACACACAGTCTATGTCTCTTGCCTTCTCTCCATTTTCTCCGGCTCACAGCTCTCGTTCCCAAATGACCAGCAGGCTCTCAGGAAGCGCTACTTGTACCCTATTTGTGGACAGCAGATGATTTTTTCATGTTGTAAAAGCTTTTCCGTAGCTGTCTGTCATGCTATTCCACTGAGGTGTCCGGAAGGGAGCTCTTTTTAAGACTCGAGAACTTATTAAGTAGGGCTGGGAATTGGCAGGGAACTACCAATTTGCTGTTGCAATGTTATTTTAGTGCTGATTTGATACATGTTGTGATTTTTCAAATGTCACATTTTATAAATATTGTGATTCAGTGTTGGAATTTTTTGTCCTTAAGGCTCCATCCCCTCTTATCTACAGTATAATCTGAAATCTGCAATGATCCAAACAAAATGTACCAAAAAACGAATTTATTCGAGGGGGGGGGGATTCCCCCCTCCCTTTTTTCTCCCCAATTGTATCCGTCCAATTACCCCGCTCTTCTGAGCCACCCCGGTCACTGCTCAACCCCCTCTGCCAATCTGGGGAGGGCTGCAGACTACCACTTTCCTCCAATACGTGTGGAGACACCAGCTGCTTCTTTTCACCTGATAGTGAGGAGTTTCGCCAGGGGGACGTAGTGCATGGGAGGATCATGCTGTTCCCCCTCCACCCCGAACAGGCGCCCCGACCAACCAGAGGAGGTGCTAGTGCAGGGACAAGGACACATATCCACATCCGACTTCCCACCTGCAGCCGCAGACATGGCCAATTGTGTCTGTAGGGATGCCCGACCAAGCTGGAGGTAACAGGGGGATTCGAACCAGCGATCCCTGTGTTGGTAGGCAATGGAAGAGACCACTATGCTACGCTACATGGACGCCTGAGTTTGCCTCCTTGAGTGAGCGTTCAAATGATTCATATTCAAATACTGAGATGCAGAAATCATATCAAACCGCTTCATAGCATCGGTTCACTGTGCATTAACATTGTGATTTAGGGGAAATGCTGCAGTGCTAAAATAGTCCTGGCATAGTATCATGAGTTTTTGCACTGAATCGACCCCCCCCCCATTCTTAAAATGGATAGGGACAGATCTTTTTCAGAGTCTCAATCACACATGACTTTCCATTTAGAAAATGGTCCAGATCTATTTAATTCATAGGATAAGGGAATTCAGTAAATTAATAGTTCACAAAGGTGATATTCTTTTCTTGTTTGATGTTCAAAACTTTTTTTTAAAAGCAATACCAGGTAACTTTTTTTGCTTTAAAATATCATTAAATTCATGTTGGTGGCATAGTGTGATGCTTATGGGAGAATGATGCAACTGCCGTTCAGATGAGTTCCCTAGAAGCCTCATTTTCACTATGTATTTTGTGTTTGTATTTTGAGGTAAAGGGATTGCTTTCCAGCACACATGTAAGAATAGCAATTTTACTTTACCTAGTCTGTGATCATAGCTGTTTTTCTACTGCTATAGTCTTTTGAGCTATGGCTTGTAAATAAATGCATGTATCTTGTTGCTCTTCTCCTGGATCACCACCTTGCCATGGTGGAGACGCTTGTGTGTACCAATGATCCCAAGAGTTATGCCGTCCGGCTTAATCCTGGTAGGGTCACCCAAGGTGATGGGTCAAGGGGGAGGTTCCAGACGAAGCGTGATCCAACAAAGACCTCAATGGCGGAACTGGCGGAAGATGTCTCCAGGTCACAATGGCAGTGAAGGCGGATGAAGGCTGCAACACAACAGAGGGTGGTCCCCAATCGTCTTGGCTCTCCATGGACTCTGGCCACCCCCTGCCAAGGACCGTGTGGTGGCTGAAGGCGCGTCAGCCACTCCGCATAAAAAGCTGTCATGTGTGCGTCTGGGTAGCATAGTGGTCGGTTCTGTTGCCTACCAATACAGGGATCACCGGTTCGAATCCCCGTGTTACCTCCAGCTTGTACGGGTGTCCTTACAGACACAATTGGACATGTCTGTGGGTTGGAAGCTGGATCTGGGTATGTGTCCTCGTCACTGAACTAGCGTCTCCTCTGGTTGGTTGGGGCGCCGGTTCAGGGGGGAGGGGGAACTGGGGGGAATAGCGTGATCCTCCCACGGGCTACGTCCCTCTGGTGAAACTCCTCACTGTCAGGTGAAAAGAAGTGGCTGGCGACTCCACATGTATCAGAGGAAGCATGTGGTAGTCTGCAGCCCTCCCTGGATTGGCAGAGGGGGTGGAGCAGTGACCGGGATGGCTCAGAAGAGTGGGGTAATTGGCCAAGTGCAATTGCGGAGAAAAGGGGGGGGGGGTGACGCTGTCATGCTTGGGTGTCCTGTCATTATGCGGCTCCAGGATCGGCCTCTATGCCCACCGGAGGACCCAAAGGGAGGACGGTCATACCGAGTGATCGCTGATGATGATATTCGTATTGCTTAAGGAAAAAAAAGACCTTGGTTATCTTTGCTTTAGCTGATGTAAAAGATGTTACCAAAATCCCCCAAATTACCTGTTGCTGCTTTAAAATTTGAATCAGACAGATGTTTTTGCATAGTCTGCAGTTATCTAGATTACAACCAACTTCTGGTTCATTACCTTTGTCTCTGTTACAAACCGTATTGTCTCACACACACACACACACACACACACACACACACTGATATAGGCCTCAGCTCTTCTGTCTGTGTTGGCGGTGCTTAGGACATTCCCTGCATACCAACTCAATGTGGTTTCACTCGCAGCGTTGGGAGAACATGCAGGGAACTGTTTACACCGAGCTCTCTGAAATGCAGACACCTTGAACCCGTTTCTTGCCAAACTCGCTTTACTTGGATCGCTTTTATCTACTGCTTTAGATGGCGCGTTCGAGACACGTTTGAGCGGTGACACTTACTGCTTCATCTTTGCTGATATCCTTGCGCTCTCTTCCCCCACCAAAGCGATCTCTGCCACCGGCGCTCCGCCCTCCTCCTCTCTGTTTATGATTAGCCTTTCATCTAGTCGTGGCATGCAGGGACCCGCAGCAAGGGTTGGAGCTGTCTGTAGGCCGATTGTTCTCACTTTTTATTTGGGCTCGCTGTGCTCTATAATGTCTTTTGAAAGTTGGTTGTTGTCATCTCTGTGTTTGGTTTATCACACAGGTTCGTGGAAACTAGCTTGGTCAGTTCCCAGCTCAGGTGGAAGGTGCTGAGTATTGTGACAAAGCAAAATGGCAAGGTTGAAGAGAAAGTGGTTTACCCCTTGTACTGGAGAACATGATTTCTTTTGATTAAAGTTCTCTTTTAAAAGAAAACATGTCTGACGAGGTCTATGAAGAACTAGCAGACTCTGTGTGAGGGCTATTGGAGATCTGCCAACATTGTTCAGTGCTGCTTTTTGTTATGAAAATTCTGACTTTATCCAACCAACATTCCTTCGAGTTATCTTGGTGCTTGTGTCATCATTTTTTCCAGTTGAATACACAAAGCTGCTTATGCCGCATGAATTATACCCCTTTAGGATTTTTAATTGACTGGTTTACAAGAAGATTATAGTACATTATCTTTATCAAACAGCATGTATACAAAAGGTAAATTCGGGGTGTCCGTGTTACGTAGTGGTCTATTCTGATGCCTACCAACACGGGGCTCGCCGGTTCGAATCCCCATGTTAACCTCCGGCTTGGTCGGGCGTCCCTACAGACACAATTGGCCGTGTCTGCAGGTGGGAAGCCAGATGTGGGTCTGCGTCCTGGTCGCTGCACTAGCACCTCGTCTGGTTGGTCGGGACGCCTGTTCGGGGGGGAGGGGGAACTGGGGGGAATAGCGTGATTCTCCCACGCGCTACGTCCCCCTGGCGAAACGCCTCACTGTCAGGTGAAAAGAAGCGGTTGGTGACTCCACATGTATGGGAGGAGGCATGTGGTAGTCTGCAGCCCTCCCCGGATCGGCAGAGGGGGTGGAGCAGCGACCAAAACAGCTTGGAAAAGTTGGGTAATTGGCCGGATACAATTAGGGAAAAAAGGGGGGGTCCAAAAAACCCCCAAAAACGAATGGTAAATTCATGGCAAATATAACTTTGTTAGTGTTGACCATGAAAATGATTGTAGCTTCAGCTGGCTTCGAAGTATTTCAACTTGAATAATATTTGAAACGATGGTGGTGAATTGCACATTTTAATTCCTGCTCTTTCTTTCAGGGTCATCTTTGCTCTGGGCATTTCCATGACCTTCATCAACATCCCAGTGGAGTGGTTCTCAGTTGGCTTCAACTGGACCTGGATGCTGCTTTTCGGGGACATCAGACAGGGCATTTTCTACTCCATGCTGCTCTCCTTCTGGATCATCTTCTGTGGGGAGCATCTCATGGTACTGTACCGGAAGCCATTTAGTATATCCTTCGTAGCAGTCTTTCTAACTCCTATATCTATAGCTGCCACTTTAGAGGTTTTGTGCCAAAGCCCTCCTAATTCTGTCTGACTGAGAGTCCATTTGCAGTAGGTCAAAGTCAGAATGACTGCAAACATATTTTGGTGTATGTGGTACTGGTTAGTGATTAATGAATGAATGAAATCAAATATGTAGAGATTCAACCATGCACAACAAGATTCAGTGCTTGTTGGGCGGGTGCAATTGTCTCCTCATCTCATTTCTCTGAACCACACCGCTTATGTGACCAGGCATGTAGAAGCTGAGAGAATATCATTTGAAAGCAGTAAAACTTTGCATAGTGCCTGATAGCATTAATCCCTGTGCCACTGCAAAAAGAGTGGTTTTCATAGTAGTCTCTTAACAGCACTAATCGGAATAAAATTATGTATGTTAAACCAATATCAAGATATTCTTTGAAAATTTCACATAACCTATTTGAACAGAAACCACAATGATCTGCAGGGCCGCAGGACAAAAAAACCAAAAGCAATCTAGCACCTTGACCAAGAGGGCTTCATGGGCATTGTTATTGGGCCCAAGGGATTTTGTCGTCCTCTGAAATACTTATTGCCATCTCCATATTTGATGTCTTACATTTAAATCTTTGAGGTAATAATGCAAACCTGTTCTTAAACCCATCTTGTTCTTCCTGCTCCCCGCTGACAGGATCAGATGGAGAGGAACCGTTTCTCCGTCTACTGGAAGCAGGTTGGACCCATCGTCTTTGGCTCCTTCTGCCTCTTCATCTTTGACATGTGTGAGCGGTGAGACCCTTCTTTTTTTTTTTTTTTAGATCACTTTGAACACTTATTTTGGGGGAAAAAAGGTTAACCATTAAAGTACACGATAAACGGTGACGTGTAAAATTCCTTTACTCTCCATTTCACTTTCCCTTCATCCTGTTTTTTGTGAGTTTTTTTCCCCCCAAATGCCAGAAAATGCTGTGAAATGTCAGTAGAGAGAGGTTTTTTTTTTTTTTGAGGAAAAAAAAGACCCTCTCTCTGCTGGCAGGTTCTTTTTGGAGCGAGCCAGGACATCCTCTCCACCATCTACCATGCGTTCATCAAAGCACAATAACCTTTTCATTCATCCAGCGGTTCAACTTAACTCTCACAACAAAATGAGAATCTCCTCCAGAGTTTTGCCACCTTCTGCTCCGAGGTCGTTGGCTGCTAACTCCGAAGTCTCACACGTTGGTCACCCGCAGTAAACCCATAGATAAAGTCCTTTCTATCCTGGACAATCCAACACACAGACTGCACGCTAATCCTCTGGTCAGCACCTCCGCTGCCCCGGGTGCAAAACTGTAGGACGGAGCACTGTTTCTGCTTCTGGAGCTGACATATTTACTGAAGAGCAAATGCTTTCCCCCTGGCTGGCTCTGATGTTGGCAACACCACCTCACACCCTTGGTTTTTAATAATAATAATAAATCAATCTTATATGGCGCTTTTTGGCACTTCACTGGGCTTGTCATTCACCCCTGCTGGATGTTGTGTTGGGTTTCATTTGGGTTGACTTCCATGTATGTGTTGGTGCTTACCAATTAATTGTCCCTTAGTGATGAGTGAAGTTTATCAAATGGAACTGAACTGAACTGAAGTTATCGGCTGAAGTAACATCTAGAACTTTTTAAAAAAAAATTATTTTCTGTCTGCAGGGGAGTCCAGCTGACGAACCCTTTCTACAGTATCTGGGCCTCAGATGTTGGAACTGAGTTGGCTGTATCCTTCCTAACCTTGCATGTGACCTTTTATTAATATAAAAAAGGGGCATCCGGGTAGCATAGCAGTCTATTCCGTTGCCTACCAACATGGGGATTGCTGGTTCGAATCCCCGTGTTACCTCTGGCTTGGTTTGGTGTCCCTACAGACACAATTGGCCGTGTCTGCGGGTGGGAAGCCGGATGTGGGTATGTGTCCTGGTCACTGCACTAGCGCCTCCTCTGGTCAGTCAGGGCGCATGTTCAGGGGGTGAGGGGGAACTGGGGGGAATAGCGTGCTCCTCCCATGAGCTACATCCCCCTGGTGAAACTCCTCACCATCAGGTGAAAAGAAGCGGCTGGTGACTCCACATGTATCGGAGGAGGCATGTGGTAGTCTGCAGCTCTCCCCGGATCAGCAGACGGGGTGGAGCAGCGACCGGAATGGCTTGGAAGAGTGGGGTAATTGGCCGGGTAGAATTGGGGAGAAAAAGGGGGAAAGTAACAGCGGAGATTTTGCGACTGCAAGTCTGCAACAAACCACTTCATCCCCCACACAAATGCCTTATCTAACTCAAAACAAGTCTTTATTTTAAGTTGAAGCTAAACTTTGCATTTAGTAGAATAGTGACTACAGAATATTATATTATCACATTTTGCTTCGTCATCCAAAAAACACTGCCCTTCTGTTGTTGGGATGCATTTTTTTCATACGTTATTAAAATTGTCATCAATTATTCTATGCTATTTTGTGGTTACTGTTTAACCTCTGTTATCTATTGCTGAATTAATTTTACCGCTACTCTGCTAAGAAGAGGATCTCCCCTTTTCATAGTCTGAGAAGCACTGAACACGGTGATGCTCGGTCTGCTAAGACAGAATAATTGAGTAATGCCAGATGTGAATGTACTGCCCAAGGTTTTCCCAACATTGCCGGTGTGTGTTCCCATGTGTTGCTTTGCTTGCCAGGCTGAGTGATGCAAGATTCATCAGCACAATGTTGTGTGGAAAAACAAGAGGCAGAACACCCTTCTGCATCTTTCTCTGCCCCCCCCCCCCCCACCGCTCACATTTTCCTCCCTCTCTGTTGCTGGGACCCAGTGAGCGGGGAGCTGATATATGGAACATGACATTTGCTGTGCTTTGGGAACACTGGAGGGTCTGAAAGAGACATTTTGTGCAGTGTCTATAAACTGCGTCATCAAACCTTTATCAGGTCTACCACCAATGAGTTACTAGTTGGCCTTTTACTAGAGAGCAAGTCCAGGTTTTAGGCAAAGTGGCTGAACACATTTGTCACATTATTAAGTGCAGTTATTCATCACAGCTTAAACACGAGTATCATTGATATTTTGAAACTAATTCTTTAAAGAACATGGTCCCTCCAACACGGGGATCGCTGGTTTGAATCCCCATGTTACCTTTGGCTTTGTTTGGGCGTCCCTACAGACACAATTGGCCGTGTCTGCGGGCGGGAAGCCGAATGTGGGTAGGTGTCCTGGTCGCTGCACTAGCGCCTCCTCTGGTCGGTCAGGGGCGCCTGTTCGAGGGGGAACTGGGGGGTGGGAAAAGCGTGATCCTCCCATGCGCTATGTCCCCCTGGGGAAACTCCCCACTGTAAGGTGAAAAGAAGCGGCTGGTGACTACACATGTAGTATAGGAGGAGACATGGTAGTCTGCAGCCCTCCCCAGATCAGCAGAGGGGGTGGAGCAGCGACTGGGATGACTTGAAAGAGTGGGGTAATTGGCCGGATAAAATTTGGGAGAAAAATGGAGGGGGGTGGAATTATTATCCGCCTAATACTGAATTCTTGTTGATGTAAATCTGAAACTACATATGAATACAGGAAGTCTACCATCAGTAATCCTGATGGGGAGGCCTTTAATTGACAAGTGCCTTTACCTGAAATACATATTGTACAATTGTACATAGTATAGTACATCTACACAGCACCACTTGACTACTTGAAAAGAGGTTCTCCCCTTTTTCATTTGATCAGTGGAACATGATGTCAAGGCATTTGTGTGTAAACATGGTACACCACCATCTGGCATCTTGTTTCCTTGACTGGTAATGCTTTAGATGGCATTCATAATTGTGGCAGGAATCTGTGCCTGCCTCTACTTCCTCTTCCTGTGCTTCATGGTTTTCCAAGTCTTCAGAAACATCAGTGGCAAGAGGACCTCCTTGCCTGCAATGTCTAAGGCCAGGCGGCTGCACTACGAGGTGTGTGTTTGTGTCTGTTTTGTCTTCCTTTTTGGATTTAAATCTTTTTTTTAGTTTGCCAGAGATTTTACATATGTGCTTTTGGGAATTAAATGCAAAGAACTCCATTATGTCAGTAAAATAATGTTGGTCTGCCATGTGTCTTTTTTGTCATGCTTGTACTGACTCCTGCACTTTATGGCCTAGGGTCTGATTTTTAGGTTTAAATTCCTCATGCTGGTTACTCTGGCTTGCGCTGCCTTGACTGTCATCTTCTTCATCATCAGTCAGGTGAGTCTAGTCAGGCCCCCAAAAGCGGCACCGTGACCCAGTGGTTAGTGCTGTCGCCTCACAGTAAGAAGGTCCTGAGTTCGAACCCCGGGGTTGTCCAACCTTGGGGGTCATCCCAGGTCATCCTCTATGTGGAGTTTGCATGTTCTTCCCATGTCTACTGTGGGTTTTCTCCGGGTGCTCGGGTTTTCCCCGCCATAAAAAAAACATGCATGTTAGGATTAATACTCCAGGCTGTGCCCCTGACTGAGGCAGAAGAACTGGAGCTGGTCCCCGGGTGCTGCACCAGCAGCTGCCCACTACCCCTAGCTACACAGCTAGGATGGGTTAAATGCAGAAAAAAAATTGCCCCACGGGGATTAATAAAAGTAGTAAAAAAAAAAAGTAGCTGAATATTATTTAGCGTTTGTGTGTGCATGTGTCTCTCTAATCTTTAGTATGTTTACATCTACCTGTCTGTCTCCAGGTAAATGAAGGCCACTGGCACTGGGGGGAATACACGGTACAGGTGAACAGCGCTTTCTTCACAGGAATCTACGGCATGTGGAACCTGTACGTTTTCGCCATCATGTTCCTTTACGCCCCCTCGCACAAACGCTACGGAGACGAGCAGTCCACTGGTTAGTGCATCATTCCTAACTGCTTCGCTTTGTCAGATTACTGTGCATCAGGTTTGATGGTTAGACTGAATTTGGACTCAAAAATGCTTACAGCTGTGCTCCATCGATTACAATGTGCTAAAACCTGAATGATCCATGTGGAGAAATTATTCGAACAGCAAGCAACGGGTTTTTCACATATGGGTTATTTACTTTAACTGAAAAGTAATGATGAAAATTCAGCAAACATCTGCAGCAATTGTGATTCCAGTTTGCATGTAGCATGTATGAATTCATTCCTGTTTAAAGATAGAAACTCTAAACACTATAGCTCAGCTCTGTATTGGTTGTGTACCTATTTGTAAAATTCTTGAATTGCAGCTGTCCTGGTAGGATCTAATTTATTCTGCTACTGAGTAAATTGGCTGTCCACCATCAAGCTGCCTATTCACATAGAGTTTAAAGTGTGTGTTTGTGTGTGTGTCAGGTTGACGAGGTTGCATTGGGGGGGAATTGCTGGGGGGGGGTCTCTCTGACTCGAGAGGGTATTTCTAATGGACGTCAGGCTTCCTTCCAAAGGCGAAGAGAGGGATTGGATGGGGTATGGGTGGGTAATGAAAACCATCCATCTCCTGATGTCGGTGACAAGGCGACCGGGGAAAGGGGGGACGTGGGGTGTGGACCTTTGGAAGTCCTGGAAGCTTTCCCTGATATGTGTCAGCTAAACTCATGGGAGGGGCACTATCCTCTGTTGTTTGACTTTGTTCTTGTAAAGTCTCATAAATCAAGTCGATTTTCCTCCCGAGAATGGCTGGCTTATTTGTTTCAGAGAAAAAGGCGACGGAAACGGCCGTCCAAACTTAATTTTGAAACAGTCTTGGATAGTTCGTGCATAATTGGTACATTATGTGAAATGATACTATTGCTGATGACCCATATATCTATAAATAATATATAGTAGTTTTTGTCATATAGGAGATGCTGGAACCAGCAGTGGAGAGGACATCCAGCTGACTACAACCATCACCCATGTAGATGGCCCAACTGAGCTCTATAAGATGACTGGCAAAGAGGCCCAGGAGTAAGCCTTACAGATGACCACTCTGCTTTGGATTCTCCTCCACTACCTGCTGCTCCAACACCCCCACCCACCATTCCTTCACATCTGTTCTGGACATGGTCATGAACCAGTGTTAACCATTCGCCATGCATCTGCCTGCCACTAGAACGACCAAGCTGGTCAGTTTGACGGTTTTGGTTTTTGAAAGTTTAATAACTTTGTGGGGGAAAAAAAGGTACAGACCTGCCACTCCCTCAGTGCTCCTAAAATTGCATATATTTGCATTAAAATTAGTTCTAGATCAATTGCACAAAAAAAGTTATGATAAGATCTACCTAAAACGACCATGAGCGGTCAATAGGTGGCTCGTAATTTTGCGCGTGATAGTGTGCGTCATGTTACTATTTATGACGTGTGTTGGTTGTGTCATTTCCTTCGCAAAGTTCATTGCTCTGTTCTAGAAACACACTAGTGTTCTCCAGTGCAGAGTAACATTCTAAACTTGATTTTTGATTATTGCCAACATGTCTGGTTACAGACGCCGTTTTAGACGCGCCATGACTATCACCGAGGCGTTGCAGTATTTACAGGCGTTGGACAGCGGCCATTTTAAATTGTTTGAAAAATTGTATTAAAGTGGTTAAAATGTTCATTTTGGTGTCAGTCGTTTCTTAACAGGCATACTAACATATGCAATGCATTAATATCTCAATTGGGTATTTATCTTGACAGAATATACAGTTTATTAACTGTGGGCAGTCATTTTGACCACCCATGGTCGTTCTAATAGTTGTTTGGGACTGTTTCAATATTCATTTTCGGCTCTTTTTTTAGATTTCACATTTTATAGGCCTTGTTACGCTTGTTAGATTGGCAATATGTGTTTTCCATTTTGTTTTTCAGGTAATATTTTCAGTTTTTCAATTTTGCTGTTCAAGTCCGACCATGTCTCCGAAGTTTAAATTGTTTAAAAATAGTGTTATAGTTGTTAAAATGTTAATTTTGGTGTCAGTCGTTTCTTAACAGGCATACTAACATATGCAATGCATTAATATCTCAACTGGGTATTTATCTTGACAGAATATAGAGTTAAAAACCGTCATTTTGACCGCCTATGGTCGTTTTAGGCAGGAGTGAAATCCCGGTCGTTCTAGTGCCTTTTTTTCTTCTATTGGTCTTTACATTTCAAAGTTTTGTTCCTTTTCCTCCTCTGTTTGATATTTTAATGTGAAGTGTTGGTCTGTAAATGTTGCACGGCTCTCCCTTATTGACGCTAGCAGGTGAGAGTTGCAGAAAAGCCTCTTTTATGTTGGGAGAAAAATTTTGAGTCTAAGGAACAGCTACCATCTAGTGGTGGCTAAGATAAGTAGCTGCAGACTGGGGGATCGAAACTCCTGTTGGATGTAATATTGATCGTTGCTTTGTATGTAAAGACTCTGACACAGGACAACAAGGTTCATTGGTTACTATATAACCACTTTGGGTTTGATAGAGAATGTATTTCTACTGCTTGTTTCCCTGTAATATTCTCACTCGTGAATATTTAGCCTGTTTTCGGTGTTCTCTCACACCTATACACTTCCACTGAAAGTAGATCCAACAGACTACTGCCTGTCATCTTGTTTATCATTCTCTCAAGTGGCGGAGCGCCTGTCGTTATAAAAGGCGAAACTGTAAAGTCCACATAGCCTTTTTGGGAAGTCCATGCTATTAAGTTCATTACGTTACACTGTAGATATCTATTTTTATAAAGTGCTTATTTTCAACTTTATGAAATATGCATCAAGCTGTATCATCTGATGGGAAAGGAAAGAAAACCCTTGAGGTTTGAAGGTGACTGGAGCCTAGTACACATAGGTCTTAGTTATTTTGTGCTTTTTATGCTAATTTAAATAAAATCTTTTACTTTAAAGTTTATAGGTCTGTGTCTTCCATGCTTCGCTATTTGCTATGAATGGCCTGCATTTAAGTTTGTATTTGAGTTCATTTAAGAGTTTTATTAGTTTACAGTTGGAAAAAGTTTATTGATATTTATTGATATTGATTGTTGATGTTGGCACAAATATGGCAAAGCCTGGTTAGTAGATATGACATTGGATCACGTTGGATCCCGGCAATATGCTCAATTTAGACCTCACGAGGCCTAAATTTAGACCTCACGAGGCCTAAAATGACCATATTACCTGGATTCATCCAGGGATAGAAGTTGTGCCAAATTTTGTATCACCAGCAGGGCTTTCGCCAAAAAGCTCTTAGGCTAACCTTAACTTAACCATTAGCTAGCCCATGCTAACCCCAGTGTTGTAGTACTTGAGTCCAGGACTCGGACTCGAGTCCTGTGACTCGACTTGGACTCGAGCACTGATGACTCGGACTTGGACTCGAGCACTGACCGCATTTGGACTCGGAAGTTAGAGATGAGATCTCAGACTTGTTAATTGATGAAGACTGTTTTTTTTTTGTAATAGGCCCTAATAATTTGGCATAATATATTAATAGCTATATTAGCACCGTAGCATTATTAAATTTCGTGCAAGGGCAGGCACGTGTGTTCCACCTACACGCGGATTCATGTGGATACCCTCAGGTTCAGTAACAGTTAGTGCTAAGATGCCTAAAGAGATGCCCCAAATTGTGCGCTTTGCTTACATGGATTTTACATCAAATTCCAGCAAGATCACTGCACTAATGCACCTTATGTGACAGCATGTATGAGTGAAAGTGTGTGTGTGTGTGTGTGTGCGCACATACTTGCGAGTGCATTTGTTTGGCTATTGGGTCACAAAGTAAATGAACTCCCTTTGAGATGGTGACAGCTGTGTCATTTTTCTTTAATGTAGACCTTTTTTTATTTGTATGTCAGCTTTTTTACGGTGCCAGAGTGGAGCACTGGAGCCCATCTTGGAACTCGACTCGGACTCAGGTAATGGGGACTTGACTCAGACTCAACTTGGACTCTTCTTTGGGGACTTGGACTCGAACACTTGGGACTCGAGACTTGACTCGTACTCGAGGTTTAGTGACTCGACTACAACACTGGCTAACCCACAACCTAATTTCTGGCTGCTGAAGGAAAAGGGTTGGAAGGCTTTCTGGCAGAAAGCCCTGAAGGCAAACTTCTCCTATAACCCGTTCATACAAATACCAAATATAGATATATAGATATTTAAGTGCGCGATGCATGAAACAGGCTTGTACTGCTTTGTATTAAAACTTTTTTCCTGCATCTGTATTGATATTCTGCTCCTCATTAGTTGAGCATTTCTATCAACACCATTGATGGTTTCAGAAAAAAACGCTCTCTCTCTCTCTCTCTCTCTCTCTCTCTATATATATATATATATATGTATACACACCAATCAGCCAAAACATTAAAACCACTGACAACATTATCTTTTTACAATGGCACCTGTCAAGGGGTGGGCTATATTAGGCAGCAAGTGAACAGTCAGTTCATGAAGTTGATGAGTTGAAAACAGGAAAAAATGGGCAAGCGTAAGGCTCTGAGCGACTTTGACAAGGTCTAAATTGTGATGGCTAGACGACTGGGTCAGAGCATCTCCAAAACAGCAGGTCTTGCAGGGTGTTCCCGCTATGCAGTGGTAAGTACCTACCAAAAGTGGTCCAAGGAAGGACAACTAGTGAACCAAGGCTCATCGTTGCACGTGGGGAGCAAAGGCTAGCTCATCTGGTCCGATCCCACAGAAGAGCTACTGTAGCTCAAATTGCTGAAAAAGTTCATGCTGGCTATGACAGACAGGTGTCAGAACCCACAGTGCATTGCAGCTTGCTGCGTATAGGGCTGCTTAGCTGCAGACTGGTCAGAGTGCCCATGATGACTCCTCTCCACTACTGAAAGTGCCTACAATGGGCACATGAGCATCGGGGTTGGACCATGGAGCAGTGGCAGTAGGTGGCCTGGTCTGATGACTCACGTTTGCTTTTACAACATGTGGAAGGCTGGGTGCGTGTGCATCATTTACCTGGGGAAGAGATGGCACCAGGATGCACTATGGGAAGAAGGTAAGCTGGTGGAGGCAGTGTGATGCTCTGGGCAATGTTCTGCTGGGAAACCTTTGGTCTTGGCACTCATGTGGATGTTACTTTGACTTGTGCCACCTACCTAAACATTGTTGCAGACCAGGTACAGCCCTTCATGGCAACGGTTTCCCCTGATGGCAGTGGCCTCTTCCAGCAGGATAATGCGCCCTGCCACACTGCAAAAATTGTTCAGGAATGGTTTGAGGAACATGACAAAGAGTTCAAGGTGTTGCCTTGGCCTCCAAATTCCCCAGATCTCAATCCGATCGAGCATCTGTGGGATGTGCTGGAACAACAAGTCTGATCAATGGAGGCTCCACCTTGCAATTTATAGGACTTAAAAGACCTGCTGCTAATGTTTTGGTGCCAAATACCAGAGGACACCTTCAGAGGTGTTGTGGAGTCCATGTCCCGACATCTCAGAGCTGTTTTGGTGGCGTGAGGGGAACCTACACAATACTAGGCAGGTGGTTTTAATGTTCTGGCTAATCGGTGTGTGTGTGTGTGTGTGTGTGTGTGTGTGTGTGTGTGTGTGTGTGTGTGTGTGTGTGTGTGTGTGTGTGTGTGTGTGTGTGTGTGGGTGTATGAAACATTATTTTTAGGCCATCTTTTTGTCGCTATTCTTAGGTTATCAACACGTTTAAAAAAAAAGCATACAAAATATTTCCCAACAGAAGCGATGGCTGTAATAGATGTAAGCAATCTCCAGCTGACCATTTACACATGATCTGGACATGCCCGAAGCTGACCAACATTTGGTCCAGTATATTTAAAACTCTTGAACAGGCCCTCAACACAAAAATAAACCCTAATCCACTAACTGCTTTGTTTGGTCTCCCCGCAACTCAGAACATACCCTCTACAATATAGCATGTCATTGCCTTTACCACTCTGTTGGCCAGACGTTCTATCCTTCTCAAATGGAAACATGCCTCCCCTCAAACACATGAACTTTTACAATGCACACAACTTGAAAAATTAAGGTTTTCACTGAAAGGATCTTTGAAATCCTTTCAGAAGACCCGGAATCCTCTGCTTGTCTTTATTAATGACCTCACTATTACTCTTGATACTGAAGGTGCTTCCTCAGTAGAGCTCATGGGGAGAGAGAGAGAGAGAGAAAGAGAGAGAGAGAGAGGAACCCTCACTGTTTCTTCCCTACAATTCTCTTTATTTATTGTCTATTCTGCAACCTCTCTTTACATTTCATCTACCTTTTTTTTGCATTTATTAATTAGTCATTTGATTATTTATTGCAGTTACTCGCTATTAAAACATGTTTATTTAGTCACCCTTTTATTCCAATTTATGCTTCATTATATTTATTTACTTATTTTATTCTATTTTATTTTAATTTTTGTGGCCATGACCAACATGAGGTGGTGGGAGGGAATGAGGTTTTTATTAGTATGTTTCTTTCTTTTTTTCTACTACAGACACCTTTGATATGTCTTGCAGCTATTGTACTGAATATGCCATGTCTGCAAAAAGGATCAATAAAAAAGATTTTTTTTAAAAATAGCATACCAAAAGTAGAGGAACATTTTTGGGAAAAACATTTGTGCTTCCGGGACGCTACTTGGCTTGTAAATCGGTTAATAATCTAAAAAAATGGTACAAAAAAACCCCAATCTGCCTATCGCCATTTTCCTTTCCTCATTTGAAATACACAACATTTTGTAATCAAACTCCTCTTTAAGTGAACGCATGTGCCCTGCCGGTATTAGGGATGTATATTCCTCTGGGGATATACAATTTGGCGTAGCACCGACTCTTGTTTCTTGTTTTGTTTTTTTCTTTCTGTTCTCTGAACATCCGCTAGTCTTCCCATCGTTCAGCTTCACTCTGCCCGACCAAGTTCGGCTGTTCCCGTCACGAAGCGTTCAAGTGGAGGAAAAGCAGAAAGGAGGTAGGAGTCATACGAGGAAGGAGGGGAAAAAAAAGAAAAAGAAGTAAAACGACAATTTAAGATTAACGGCACCAGCAGGAAGTGAAAGCGGCACGAATCGGCGGTTTGAGAGTCCGTCGTGTGGTCTTCGCCTTTAGTGTCAACAGAATCGGTCTACTTGTGACATTGCGCGTGAGCCGAGAGAAAAAAGGTCCCCTCCCAGTTTACTGACGGATACAGTTAGCTGCGGTGGAAGGAGACCGACTGTACCTGACTGTGCGTTACCCCCGCCAGGTAAGTGTGCCCTGTGTAGCGATATCTACCTCCGTATTAAAGAATGGACGCTCTTGTCTATAGTCATCGGCAATGCCACAGTTGGCCACATAGGCGGTCTGAAAATGAACTGATAAAATTACACTTTTGCCAGCGCTTGTGTCTTCACAGTAACGGGGAACCCCCCCCCCCCACACACACACACACAAAAGGCGACAGTGTTTAATTTTGGTGGCCAGTTGTCACACATTTGTACACGCAGTGGCAAAAAAAAAAAAAAAAAAACGACCCGAAAATGAGGTTTACCTCATCCGGTTGGTGTTCAACAGGTGACAGACTAGGGCCAGTTCTTTTCCAAGGACCGGGCCTCCATGTCGTTATCATTTTCTACATCTGTGTTCACTAGGTGGTGTAGGCCCCATGGCATAATGACTTCTGATGTGCAAATGAAACAGGACGTTGGAAAATAATATTTTTTGTTGTTGAGTAAAGCAGCTACCCCCTTCTCGTTAGTATGTGAAGCAATAGCAATCTATGACTTGGAGCGCTACCAGTTCAGTCCAACATGAACCAATTAGACAGATTACGCCTCTGCTTGCTATGATTGTCAAAGGGGAGGCCCCACACGCGGATGTGACTGAGATGTTTACATGAACTATCAACAGCCCTGTTGATGTCCCCTGGCCATTAGAAGGACAGAATACAGACAGGCCATTGATAAGGCCAACTCATTAGTACCCCATTCACTGCCATCAAAGTCTCCTCTCTATGCCCATTAGGATGAGCAGGCTCACCGCATCGGGTGCTGTGGATCACATACTTCCTGCCTCCCTTCCTCTAGGCCTTCATTGTGACATACACATTTGGTGTACTGTAACGACAAGTTTTGTCATGTTGAAGGTGTATGAGAACATGCAATGATCCAGAGGACGACTGATGCATCAGTATAGCAGAGGTTGCAGTATAGCAGAGTCGGCACATTGCACAAAGTTCTCTTTCACGCTATGTCTATTTTTAATTTTCTTGTCATAAATCAACCACCCATTCACCTCGACCCAACTCCACGCTTGGGATGCACACACGCTGACACGGTTGCTTACACAGGAATACACCAGCTCGGCGTCATTAGTGGTTTCGGAGGAGGTATGCGGCCGTATGATGTTTGGTGAGTAAGTTGTTTAATGGAAATGATGACATTAATGATGCGCTGCCTTGTCTAATCTTGTCAAGTTTGGTCATAAGGCTGCTCAGTTCAGTTCCTTGGAACAAACACTGGTCCACTATATTAGTAAAGCATGTAGGTTCATGGTAACCGTCTCCTTTTTGTGTCCCCTCCTTTTAAATTTCCCTTACTAACAAGATATGAAGATAATCAATAGCGTAAGCGAGATTATATGCTGGTTTTAGTAGGGCTAACATTTAGAAAGGGGAAAGAAATGCTGTTTTAAGGTGGCCCATTGCAGAGGTCAATGAAAAATCAACAAACGCAGCAAACCTGAGGACTGGGGTACCCAGTTTTCCTCAGGAAATGGCTCAGGGGCCACTGCCCCTTCGACCACAATGTCATCCCTTCCCCACACACACACACACGTGTGTGTATGTGTGTATGTGTGTGTGTGTGTGTGTGTGTGTGTGTGTGTGTGTGTGTGTGTGTGTGCAAGACACAAACCTTTGCTCTGTTACTTGGTTACTTAGTTTTTATGTCATTTTTCTTGGTTTGTGTAGTGACTTCGGTGGCGATGTAAACAACTTAACCTTTGACACTAAAAGGCTCTAATTATTCAACTCGCTGCCTTTCTCCATCAGGGAAAATACATTGTGTGTGTGTGTGTGTGTTTGTGTGTGTGTTTGTGGAGTTGTGAAACCTGACCAATAATTCAGGCTAACTTGATTTACTGGCCAGATTTGATCTCACGTTCATATAAATTGACATGTGATGGCTAATGAGGGGTTTATGTAGTTGAGAAATTCATTTATTTGTGCTTAGTTTAATAAGGGTAAATAAATGGTTTGTATGATGGAACACCCATGTGGTCCTGAAAGGCGGGGGGGGGGGGACATACAGTATAGCATAGCAGTGTCAAGCCCTCCCTCCCTCCCCACACACACAGACATCTCATCTCCATACGACTCGGAACTGAAACAGTAGAGGAATTGTTGGTGTAATCGGTGGAGCGGCACACACGACTTTAACCGGTACTTTAGTGTTTCCCCTTTGACGGAGAATGTTACCAGACTAGATCGACAGCTCTGTCGGCGAGTTATGACGAACAGCCTGGTCAGTGTACAGGGACAACCCACTAGCAGCCGCCACCGAAGGAGGCCGAGCTTCCGATCACGGAAAAATAGAGTCCGCACACCAGATAATGCTCCCATGAACATTTATTGGTACACCACCTTGTGAGGTTTCAAGCGTTAAGCTCTTCTTCAGACAAAGAAGCATGGAGGCACACCTTCAGATACCTACTAAGCCAGGTCACTTGACAGGTCGCCTGGCTCTAATAGGCTCCCTTGGATCGGATACGTAAATGGATAGATAAATGGGATGCATACATATTAGACAGATCCGTCATACAAAACTTCACATCAGTGTAGACAATCTGATGATAATATACTCAGCAGATTAGTAAACATAGTAACTGCGTGACTGCGTATAGAAAATACACCATGTGTACACATAGGATATGTACAAAGCTCCACAGTACACTTTGAAAAGATACACTTATGTGGCAGGTCAGAGAGCTTGTACAGTACCTAGAGCTGAGTCAGAACTGCTTGAATATCACACAACTAGAACATCAGGTATGAAAGTGTCATGCGATAACAAGAAGAAAAAAGGGAAAATGAAAACTCGAATCACACCTGCTTCGTCCTTACAAATGTATGAATTCCCCCCGAGGTCCTCCGTTGTGTTTGAGGAACTGGGAGTTTGTTTGTATGACTGTGCATATGCCTCGGTGGTTTTCCTGTGACTTTCTCTTTTTCTTTGCTTTTCTTTTTCACTTGCTGTTGGGCACAGTTATCTGTACACACACACACACACACACACACACACACACAGGCAGACACCCTATACCGTTAATACCTGCATCTTCAGCGTCTTGTGACTCTTTTAGTTCAACATTTTTTGTGGATGATCGAACATGAGAGCACTGGAATATTTTAATTTCTCTCAAGTCTCTTTGTGTTTGTCTGTCTGTCTGTCTGTCTGTCTGTCTGTCTGTTTTGTGCCTGTCTGTCTGTCTGTTTGTGTCTGTCTGTCTGTCTGTCTGTCTGTCTGTCTGTCTGTCTGTCTGTCTGTCTGTGTTGCTGTGTGTGTCTGCCTGCCTGTGTGTGTGTGTGTGTGTGTGTGTGTGTGTGTGTGTGTGTGTGTCTGTCTGCCTGCCTGCCTGTGTGTGTGACTGTGTGTGTGTGTCTCTCGCTCTGTCTGTCTTGAAGGCCTCTTGTATGTAGTTAGAGGGTATGACCAGCTTCAGTATGGTAGGCCGTTTTAAGTATTCATTCTTTTGTAGGTACTAGTAATAAAAAATTAGACACCAGTTCTTATTTTTAATCACTAGTCACTCTTCTGTCACTAGTCACTACGGTAAAGTCTCTAGTTCCTAGAGATTAGAAACTCGCTCTGTTAGAATAAGCACTAGTTCCTAATTTGATCACGACCTGTCACTTTTCTCTTGTACGAAAAATACAGTAAGCACTAGTTCTTTAATTTACTAGTAACACACTTGAAAAGCACTGGTCACTTTTATTCAAGTATTTACTTTTAGCAACTAGTAACTTCACAATAGCAACTAATGTTTGAAGAGTAAGTACTAGTGTTTAATTTTTAGCCACTACACTGTAAAGTCTAAAAGTTACGTTTACTTAAAAAAGAATTAGGAAACTGATTACACTTGGGAAAAGTAAGTAAATGAACTTAATTGTGTCAAGTTATGCGAAATGATTTTATGTGAAATGAACTTGACACTATTAAGTTCATCTACGTACTTTTCCCAAGTGTAATCGGTTTCCTAATTCTTTTTTAAGTAAACTTAACTTTTAGACTTTACAGTGTAGTGCCTAAACAGCCCATAGTCCACCAGCTAAATGCAACCCACCGTAAAAGAAATGGCTGAGGTGATTAGACACTAGTTACTAGAAATTACACACTAGCAGGGTTCAAATTATAAACTCAGCTTCGTGGGGGTCTCCAAAAAACAGGGCAAAAAAAAGTACACATGCGCTCAATTCATGCCCACACAGCGATGGGACTTTTTTTTTATTACAGTGTATGACTGGATAAGCACTGACACGAGCACCGTGTCAAGGAAATCGAATATTTAGCCTAATGCCCTAGAACCAGCTACTAGGCCTACTACTAAACTGTAGTGGAGGACTTTGAGTATTTTTTTTTACCAAACTTTGGTATATTTTACCAAACACAAAACAATATTATATAGGCCTTTTATATATAAAATATATAACAATATTTTTATTTTACCCAAAACAAAACAAAAAACAGTTGTCATGTTAAAATCAAGGACAATTAGTTGCTTACTTCGAGAGTCGAGATCACTAACACTCACTCACACACGTAAATGGCAAATGCATGGCACAGCGGCCAGCGACAAGGAAGTCCAACGTATCCATCTGTGGTCCCACTCCCGACGTTAGTACTTGTACTAACTGTAGTGATATAACGCCATGTATATCCGCTGGAACTACACTAGGTGTTATGTACTACCCGGACTGTTATTATGGTTACACCACTACCATACATGGTAGTAGTGAGTTCTATAACCCGGTGTGGTCATTGATCCTCGACCAATACTACCCCCAAGTATTACTTCATGGTGGCAGCGGTAAAGTGCTCTCTATGAAGAATGAAGATAGACTGATAAAATTGTCCGTGGATAATTTCTGTCATCATTCAAGCAAGAGTGCACCGGAGCTGAGCTAGCCACAAAGCTAACTAGCTAGCTAGTAACAGGAGACGTCATGGCATCGCATCTACCGACAATGAATTGGTCCGACCCGGACCTGGGTGAGGCAATTTCACTGTATAAACAGAAAATGACTCTGTATTTAGAAGATGAAGAAATAAATGGCGCAGCTAAACAAGCTAGGAGAATATGTCGTGGAATCGGAGATGAAGGATTAAAAAGACTGAACGCCAGTGGTCTCACCGATGATGAAAAGAAAAAGCCTGCCAAACTATGGGACTTCTTTGAAAAACAGCTTAAGTTGAACGTAAATTTCAGAATCCATAGACTGCAACTGATGCAACACAGACAGAAACCAGATGAGAATATTGATGATTTTGTGACCAGAGCCAGAACACTAGCACAGAAATGTCAGTTTTCAGACGAAGAGCTTAACGAGCATATGATTGAGCTTATTATTGCGAGCACTCCCCATGATGCCCTGAGGAATGATCTATACAGCAAACCAAAAGGATATTCCTTAGCAGAGGTTCTGGCCGAGGGACGAAAATATGAAGCCCTGACAGCAGGCAATGAACAGTTAGACAAACTTAGCCTGTCACACAATGAGAGAATCCACGCTGTGGACAGGGACCGCATATGTCGTAACTGTGGGAGAAGCCACAAACCACGTCGATGTCCTGCATATGATGATGAATGCAATGCGTGTGGTGCAAAAGGTCACTGGGAGCGGTGCTGCAGGAAGGCCAAACGAGAGTGCCAGGAACACTCCAGCCAGAGCAGGAGCGGGGGAAGTAAGTCCCACACACCACAAGACAAACAGCACAAGCGCAAAACCTATATAGACAAAAAGCAACAGAGCAGGACTCGCATACATGCTGTAGAGAGTAGCGGTGAAACAGACAGTGAGAACGAAAGTACTTACCAGAAACAGTTCCACTCCATAACTATCAGTGAAAAGTGCATGCATAGCATAGACAGCAAGCCGGCCAGAGAGGAGGCGTACACAGTCCTGAAGGTGACACCACCTGACCTACCTGGTCGTGGATACACACTACGTCTGAAGATAGACACAGGTGCGTCAGGCAACACACTCCCATTGCGTACCTTCAAGCAGATGTACGGTGAAAATGCATGCACCCAGAAACGACCGAAAAAAACCAATAGGAGGCTATCTGCATACAGTGGTCACGCCATCCCCTGCCTAGGCACCATTGACATTCCATGCCAGTACAAAGAATCCAAATGGATCAATGCAAAGTTCTATGTTGTAGACGTACCAGGGCCAGCCATAGTTGGGCTGCCAACATGTGAACTGTTAAACCTAGTGACTGTCAATGTAGATGCAGTGACCGAGAAAGGACATGCAAACCAGAAAAAAGTCAACACAAGACAGACAAAACCCAAAATGACCATATCTAACAGTGCAGACCTAAAGAGAGCATACCCAGACCAGTTTGACAAAATTGGCAACTTCAGTGGAAAGGCCAAGCTCTTCCTGAAAAAGGATGCTGAACCGTTCATAGACCCACCACGTAAGTGCAGCATTAACATCAAAGACAAACTGAAAGATGAACTGAATAACCTAGTCGAACAAGATGTGTTAAGAAAAGTAGAACAGCACACAGACTGGTGCTCGAGTCTGGCATACAGCACAAAGAAAGACGGTTCCCTTCGCATATGCTTAGACCCCCAAAAGCTTAATGCCAGCCTTAGGAGATGCCCACACAAGATTCCTACTGTGGAGGAACTGAGCCCGAAGTTTGCAAATGCAAAAATATTCAGCAAACTTGACGCAAAAGCTGGATATTGGTCAATACACCTAGAGGAAGAGTCACAACTGCTAACCACATTCCGAACTCCATTTGGTAGATACTGCTGGAAACGTTTGCCATTTGGTCTCAGTGACTCTCAAGATCTCTTCCAGGCAAAGATGGACCAAATCCTGGAGGGGCTCGACGGTGTCGTCAGCATAGCCGATGATATCGCAGTCTACGGAGCAAGCGAAGAGGAGCATGACAGGAACCTGACCAACCTGATGGAGAGAGCAGCCAAGACAGGTAATGTGTTCAACAGTGACAAGTGCACAATCAAACAGACAAGCATCTCATTCTTTGGCAACCTGTACACAGACAAAGGTATCAAACCTGACCCAGCCAAAATCAGGGACATCCTGAAAATGCCGACACCCCAGAACAAAGATGAACTGAGCAGATTCTTGGGAATGCTGACCTACCTGTCACCCTACATCCCAAAGTTCGCAGACAAAGCACACACACTGAGGGTGCTGCTGAAAAGTGACGTGCCTTGGACATGGGACACTGACCACCAAAAGAGCTTTGAGGACCTGAAATCAGTTATCAATGAACATGACTGCCTGAAGTACTATGATCCAAGCACACCTCTGACACTTGAGGTCGATGCATCACAGAAAGGACTGGGCGTGGCATTAGTGCAGAACAAAAGACCCATAGCTTTTGGCTCAAAGACACTGGACGACTGCCAATCCAGGTACAGCAACATAGAGCGAGAAATGCTGGCCATAGTCTATGGAATGCAGCGAAACCATACCTACCTGTATGGGAAGTCATTCATTGTAGTTACAGACCACAAACCCCTCATTACCATATGCACAAAGCCACTGCATGCCGCCCTGCCACGGCTTCAGCGAATGCTGATAAAAACACAAGGATACAACTACGAGGTCACGTATCGACCAGGAAGCCAGATAGTCCTGGCAGACACACTCAGCCGACTACCCAACCCTGAGAACGAAAGCAACATCGAGCTGGACGAGCGCATTGACGGAATAGAGGCAGAAGTCGAGGATCCAGAGATGCTCACTGTTGCATGATAAACTTCTCTCCCGAGAAACAGGACGCACTCCGCACGGAAACCACCAGCGACCCCAGACTCAATGCACTGAAAGAGCTGATCCACCAGGGATGGCCAGACAACATCAAAGCTCTACCAAGACAACTACGTGAGTACTGGTCATTCAGAGATGAGCTCGCAGTTGAAGCAGGAGTCATATTCAAAGGAAGACAGGTGCTCATCCCAGACTCCAGGACTGATTCTATACTTGAACAGCTGCATGTAGGACACCAGGGCATCAAAAAGACACGGCGACTGGCGAGAGAAAGTGTCTACTGGATCAGAATGAACGATGACATCGAAAGAGTCTGCAGGTCATGTAGCGTATGCGTGGAACATCAGGATGCAAATCCAAAGCAACCTCTCAACCCACACAACACACCGTCAAAACCATGGCAATCCCTAGCTTCTGATCTATTCGAGATCGATGGACATCAGTATTTACTGATTGTGGACAGATATTCTAAGTTCCCTCTAGTGGATGAAATGCCCATGCCTGTGTCCAGCCGGGCAGTTGCACAAAAAATGGAAATGTACATGTCTCTTTTTGGAAGGCCTGACGAGATACTTACAGATAATGGACCCCAGTACACAGGGCACGCGTTCCAGAAATTCACGGCTGACTGGGGAATCAGGCACGTGACAAGCTCACCCCACTATCCAAAAAGCAATGGATTCATTGAGAGGCATGTGCGACACATCAAATCCATTGTGAAGAAAACCATGAGACAAGGAGGTAACATACAAGTGGCCTTACTACAGGTCAGAGCAACACCCATCGACAGTAAACTACCATCACCAGCAGAACTGATCTTCGGAAGGCTGGTCACCACCCTGCTGCCGAGTCGAGGGGACCCAGGCAAGGAGGAAAACCGACTCCACCTGGAGCAGAGAACAGCAAACATGAAGGAACATCATGACCGCAGCAGTGGCAGAGAACTACCTCCACTCGGTCTCGGACAGCACGTATCTGTCCTAAACAAGGAAAAAGGGACTTGGTATCCAGCCACCGTCGTACAAAAGTGCGATGAGCCAAGGAGCTACATTGTGCAAACATCAAATGGAAACAAACTCAGATGTGGCAGGAGCCACCTGCGGGAAATTCACCACCCCCATGCACTGAGGAGCGCAAGAACCCGCTTCACAGAACCTCAACGGGACACTCATGCAGCTGGAACTTCTTCCAGCCAAACCTGTGAAACACACAAGACAGTACGCATAAGATATGGAAGAGCTGTTTCCAAACCAGCTCACTACAAGGACTATGAGTAGAGACAATCACACACAAAAGGAGGGCTCTGAATATGTTTATTGTTTTTTGAGATGGACAATTCTGAGTGTGTTGTCTAAAAAAAAAAAAAAAGAGAGAAGGCAACCTCTGTGTAATGAAAAAATTGAAAACTAAACAGGGGGGATGTAGTGATATAACGCCATGTATATCCGCTGGAACTACACTAGGTGTTATGTACTACCCGGACTGTTATTATGGTTACACCACTACCATGTATGGTTATTACGTCTGCCTACTGAGCCACGATTAAACCTGAGTTCTATAACCCGGTGTGGTCATTGATCCTCGACCAATACTACCCCAAGTATTACTTCACTAACATTAGAGCCCAGGCGAACCTATAGGAAGGCATAACGTTAGTTTACATAAACGCACATTGACGTATACTAAACACTGCTAACTAAACGGGAAATTCAAAATTAATCTGAAAGTGTTAGCTAGCCATGCTTTTCTGTAGAAAATGAAAAATGACTTGATCAAGTCTTACCTCGTTAACGTTAGTGGTGGTCGAGTCCTCTTCAGAAATGTTGCTTGCAGCAGCCGAGCTAACGTTAACGTCGCTGACTTTTTCTGAATCAGCAACTTTTTTAGCTTTTGAGCTGTTAAAACCAAAGTCCAGCAGGCTTGCAGTGAGCTGTCTTTTTGGTGGCCGAGGAGGATGCATGGTGAAAAATATTGCACATTACGTGATGTGACTAGCTAAGACAATACTAAGACAACATTAATAACGTTCCATCTCCGTGCCTTGGCGCCCTGGTCAACCTTTCCATGCATACCGAGTTTCCCAAAACCAAGGTTGCTTTAGGCTACCCTACAGCGCCCCGCAGTGTCTCGGTGGTGAAGTGCAGCCAAATGTCCTATTCACGGACGAATAATGGCGCGTAGTTCTTTTCGAAAACATATTTATTTAAAACAATTTATTTCACTAACATAAAGAATCCTAATAACATTGAAAGATACATTATTTGTGATCAAATAATGTTTTTTTAAATATTTTGTTAGAGACCCCCACAGATCTAGAGTTTTACAGCTTTCAAGGGAGCTAATGCCTTCTTCATGGGAGCTCAGCTCCCATTGGCTCCCACGTAATTCGAACACAGCACACTAGTGTTTATTTTTTTAGATACTAATCACTATTCTGGCCGTCACTTGTCGCTACTGTAAAGTTAATAGTTGCTAAGACGTATATACTAGGTCTAAAAATACATGTTTTCTAGTCTCTAAGGCAATTCTACTGCTAATGATATATTTGTCACACTAGTAACTATTTATTAATGCTATTTGCCATTCCAGTAACTAACGAAAGTCGCACTGTTACTAGTTGCTTTTGAATAAAGCCTAGTAATTTTTCAAAACCGAGTATTCAGTTTGACACTATCAACTTTTTAATTTTGACTCATTAAATCTGAAATTCTGATATCAACATCTAGTTGTGACTAGTCATATCGATTCATAAGTGGTGTAAAAACATACATGTTGATATCTTTATTTGGAATAGAAACTAGATCTCATTAAAAAGTTCCTTGTCAATACTGAATAGCAACTAGTTAGCAATGTAATTGTGACAAGAACATCAGAATAGCAGCTAGTCACTGATGGAGAGTTACTAGTGACTGATATATAATGACTAGTAGAACTGTATTAACAACTAATGCTATTTAACTAGTCACTGATGAAGAGTTACTAGTGACTGGTATATAATGACTAGTAGAACAGTATTAACAACTAGTGCTATTTAACTAGTCACCGATGAAGAGTTACTAGTGACTGATATATAATGACTAGTAGAACCGTATTAACAACTACTGCTATTTAACTAGTCACAGGTGAAGAGTTACTAGTGACTGATATAAAATGACTAGTCTAACCGTATTAACAACTAGTGCTATTTAACTAGTCACTGATGAAAAGTTACTAGTGACTGATATATAATGATTAGTAGAAACGTATCAACAACTAGTGCTATTTAACTAGTCACCGATGGAGAGTTACTAGTGACTGATATATAATGACTAGTAGAACCGTATTAACAACTAGTGCTATTTAACTAGTCACCGATCGAGAGTTACTAGTGACTGATATATAATGATTAGTAGAACCGTATTAACAACTAGTGCTATTTAACTAGTCACCGATGAAGAGTTACTAGTGACTGATATATAATGACTAGTAGAACCGTATTAACAACTAGTGCTATTTAACTAGTCACCGATGGAGAGTTACTAGTGACTGTATAATGACTAGTAGAACCGTATTAACAACTAGTGCTGTTTAACTAGTCACAGATGGAGAGTTACTAGTGACTGATATATAATGATTAGTAGAACCGTATTAACAACTAGTGCTATTTAACTAGTCACCGATGGAGAGTTACTAGCTACTGATATATAGTAGAACCGTATTAACAACTAGTTCTATTCAACTAGTCACCGATGGAGAGTTATTAGGTACTGATATATAATGACTAGTAGAACCGTATTAACAACTAGTGCTATTTAACTAGTCACTGATGAAGAGTTTCTAGTGACTGATATATGACGACTAGTAGAACTGTATTAACAACTAGTGCTATTTAAATAGTGACTAGTGGTTAATGAAAAGTTGATGTCTAGTATGTGACACTTCATAAGGTTTAGTTGATAAGTGGCTTGGTATTTTCCTAGTGAGAATACTATAGTGACTAGTTACTTTAAATTAGGTATTAGTCACTAAAATAAAAGAGCTTGTGTTAATCGAATTGTTACGAGTAAAAGAGAAAAGTGACTTGTCATAATCAAATTAGTATCTAGTCTTTACTCTAACAGAGCTAGTGTCTAAACCGTAGCAACTAGTGACTTTACAATGGTGACTAGTGACAGTCAGGAGAGTGACTAGTGTTGAAAAAACAAGTAAGTGTGTAATCTTTAGTGACTAGTGCCTTGCAACACATCACTGACATCATTACAGGGTCAGACAAGACCCTGTCGAGGATAGGATAACTGGTCATGTTGTCCTGACCTCTGTAACCATTGCACAGAGCGGTGCAGACAGAGTATAGCAACATCAGTGTGCGTTGATAACCAAAGAAACAGTGTGCGCTTAAATATTTGATAGAATAGGTGTTGTGTGTGACAGGTGTTAAATATTGTTTGCTCCGCCTCAAAAATCCTCAGCTGCAAACTCATCCCTGTCTCTGCCATCTACGAGACCCGCATTCAGCGTAAGGGTCTAAAAATACTACAGAGCTCCATGCACCCTGCCAAGAAGCCCCTCTCAGTAACTCCCCCCTCAGGAAAAAGACTCAGGGCCATCAAAACCAAGACATCCCATCTCCTCAGCAGCACTTACCGCACAACCATCCAATTACTAAATGGCTCTGCAATTCTGCATCAGCACTTCATGAAAGCAAAGCACTAACCACTACTGTATTTTATCGTAGTTTGTATTTTGAATATTCTTATTTTGCACCAGATCTTACATCCACGGATGAACGTAATGTTTCATAGCATGGGGGGTTATGTGTTGTGTGTTTTTACGTGTCATGCCGTGACTGTTTTTGTTCTGTCATGAGCACGCTGAGGCAAATTCCCCACAACTAAGTTGTATGGCGATAAAGTATTGAGTCTTGAATCTTGAATACTTCTCTATATGGTCTGCATTGTGTGCATCTCTTGGCACCGGGTCCAAGCGTCCTCCGGCTGGCCAGTTTGGTTCAGGTGCTCAGAACAGATTGGTGACAGTGCAGATACTCAGGCACACCCATCTTGTGGTTTTGCGGTGGAATAACTCTCTTTTACGAGGTACCGAAATGCCTGATTTTATTTTAGCTGCAGACTAGACTAAACAGACCTATAGACAGACGAGTCTGAAACGCAACATTTGGCCAAATAATGCACTGTTTCCCATCTGTTTGAAATCGTATGAACATTTAAAAACTCAAGAAAACAGAATATTACAATGCGGGGGAAGGACACACGGTTGATGAAACCTTACGTCCTTGCTGGCCTCAGGAAGTAAGACTGCGTTAACACGCGTATTTGAATCTGATACGAATCATGCACCAACTGATATCAGGAAGTGTTGTCATAGCAGTTATCTAGGATAGATGAAAAAAAAGAGGTGGTGTTGGCTGATTTATTTTTTTTCATCCACCTCTGTTAAAGGTATATAATGTCATTCCCTTGGAGGCCGAGACGGGCTAAACATCCTAAATGCCCTTAACTGGTTTTAGGGTGGCTGGCATCTGTAATGTTGTTCTGCTGGAGTGAAAATGTTGGCAGACCTGGTAGTCATCAAACAGAAAGGCAGAACCGGTGTCTCCACCCAAAAGAGGAATACTCACTACGTGATGGGAGAAAACCATGCAGTGTTTCACCGCCACTGCTTCCCTTGTAAAACTGGAGCAGCTGCCAAAATTTGGGAGTTGCCGTCACACACCTACCTACCCCTGTGCCTCCGAGCCCTTTGTGGAAGTGAACACAGAGATAAATCGTTAAAAAAAAGAAAAGAAATCAGGGCACGTTTTCATTTTTACTGGGTGTCGAAGACTTCCTGAACTTGTGTTGTTCGTATGAGGTGTGCACTAGGCCTGGGTTTGCAGCCTGGCTAACCAGCTGAGGTGTCCACATCGCCGCCTCTCACTGGACAGCAGCGTGAAGGCAGATAAGATAGGCATGTTTGGTGTGCAAAGTATGGATAAGGGTGACGTTCTCTGCAGACACTGATCGGGGGGTCGGTTTTCAAAAATGTCTTACAAAACGGGTAAGGTTAGGAAATGAGACGGGGGGGGGGGGGGGGGCTAGTGCTCGTGGGCTACTCAACTGTGAAGTGTCATGCCGTCCCCCCTCCGAGTGAGGCTGCCATGTCGACGGATGAAACGATCAGCTCCGGAGATGAGGAAGGGGGAAAACGAAATAAGAAGCAGCTTAATATGGATATCCGTGTTTTCTTTTTCCAGCCAGTACATGTGAATGATGTAGCCCCCTGGATGTGGTCTGAAGAAGTGGTTTTGAATTTTCTCTGTAGGTCAAACTGTTTATTGTCATATGCACGGTTAAAAACAAGTTTCCCTGCACAAAGAAATTCTTCCTTTGCCTTCCGCTCTGAATGCTGTTATCAGGAGAGAAAAAAACCCCCCCACAATATAAAATAAAATAAAAATAAATAAATGAATATAAGCAGAGATAAAAAGAGAAGATAAACCAATACGAAGAATACTTTGTATAATATACAACATACAATACATGGCGGCGATATGTTGTTTCTGCGAAAACTATCTGTGCAAAGTTCTGTGTACAGACCGTATATAAACACATGACTTCCTATATACAGACAGTGGGTAAATGTCTAGACTCTAGAGCGTGCTGTGTGAATTGTGTGTATGCATCTGCGTGTGTATTTGTGTGTATGTGCATGTTTGTGGAGGAGGGGGGAGGGGAAGTGAGAGGTGTAGGGATGATGAAAGAAAGGACCTCCCCTGCAACGTTTCTCAGAATCCTGTCCTTCACAATGGGAGTGTGTGTGTGTGTGTGTGTGTGTGTGTTGGGTGGGTGGGGTATGGCAAGTGGACAGACAAAAGAATAACGTGTAGATGGGTGTGAAGATGCAAGCTGACAGCTGATGCGAGTTATTTATGGATCTATTATTACAGCGAGGTGGTGTTGCTGTGTGGATACTGCCACATGCAGAGAGCACTTCTGATCTCCACCTGGTGTTTAAGGGTTTAGTGTCACGCACACACACACACACACACACACACACACACACACACACACACACACACACACACACACACACACACACAAACTCCATATTTCATAACTGCACAACTTCCATCAGGCTAATGAGACCTTACATAGGCATGTATGTACCTGTACATGCTTCTTACCTTTTTGCAGTGATTTTCACACTATCACTTCAGCTATCTCAGACTCTCAGAGTGTGTATGGATTGTTACCCAGTTCCTCTGCTCACAGAGATTATGCAAAGCGAAAATAATTGGTATGGTTTCATGTTGTAGGCCTATAGCCCTCAAGTTGACTTTTTTTTTTTGGTGTTACTTAGTAAGGTCAGGGTTTGTATCTGGGCAGGTTTGAAGAATATTGTTCTGTTTTGGTGTGAAAACACATTTTTTTTTAAAAACTGTTGCTTTACAGTTTGTGCATATTGTGTTATTTGTTGTTTTGAATCGTACTCCTCGGGTGTAGATTCACATGCCTTGTCACATTGTACATCAAACACTGATCGTAATCCTCAGATTATAAATCAGTGAATTGCGGTCTTTTAATAATGCAAAACGTTTTAAAAGGAGATAGTTGAAGAAACTTGGAAGTGTTTGCGACTCAGCAAGTTGGGTCAAATTTTATTTTGTATAGTCCTAAATGCCAATCCAGTCCCACAGGGCTTTACATTGCCTCACTTTATAACTTTATTGTCCGGCCAGGGCTGGAAGTTTGTCTTTGGCCTCACCAGCCATGCGGATGAGGGAAAGCTCCACAAAGAAAACCTTGCAAATGCCGCTCCACCGAAAATTACTCTGCAAAGTAACTGAATTGACTGCAAATCTTCCGAGAAGTGTATTTTATCTCCCTGGGCCCGGCATAGTTTAACCGAAGATGATAAAGTATGGCTCTCTGAGGCTCTCGTATAAGAGCTATGCTTCATTTAGTCCCATGCAGAATCTGGCCTGCAGTTAAAACTCCTCCGCTGGACACCTGTAGCACGCTGGTGTGGGCCCTGGTTATCACATCTCATGCATGTCACATGCATTCCAGCACGTTTACATATGTGAACTCAGTAATCCTTAGAGATGATTAGCAGAACTGCTCCGAAGGACTCGAGAGAGATAAAGTTGTTCCTCAGCGAGCTGAAGGGAGTATTGCTACCATGTTGTAACGAGAGGTCGGTTCTTATTTTAGGGAAGCAAAAAATGCAACTGCCACTATTCTTCAAAGAAGTTGCCCTTTTCAGGGAAAACCTCTGGCCAGATGCTGTGCTTCCTACTTGTAGTGATGCAGTGGACGTTTTTTCTGTCCTGTATGCACTACTGTCTGCAAGGATATAGAATAGGACATATGTCGACCCCTATAGCGCATGGTGTGTAGTGTTTGTCCTGTAATGCATCGAGATAATGAATGTGTAAACTGCTCACTTTATACCACTGCTGTAAACAGGGTGGTGGTCTCATTTCTCCCCGGTGGTTAATCAGAACCATTGGAGAGATGCATAACGCTGGAAAGTATTTGATCAAAACTATCTTTTTAAAATGTGGAAGACAACAGTGACAGGCGAGACAGATTACAGCATTTCGGGTTTTGGTTTTGTTTGAATTTTAGTCGTCTTGGAAGTTGTCACAGTTTAGCGATACGCAAGCTGCAATTCCCCCCTCTACCACGTGGTGGCACAATGTGGCCACAATTTCCTGCCATGCACGATTCAAGTTGTCCAAACGTTTTACAACGTCTGCAAAACGTGACTCGTTGAGTGCTTTTCGTTTGTGCTACAGAATCAGTGACAGCAATGCCGGCTTATTTAAATGAGACCGAAAGTCACATGTTTGGTTCTGTGTTCCGTTTTGTTTGGTTAAAACTGTGTGTAGTGTATATTAGCTCTCTGTACGAAGCTTATCAGGGTAGGATGCTGTGGGGGAGGGCTTACAAATGCAGATGGCGTCACGTCTACGTTTACGTTTCTGTGTTTTACCGTGTTATTTATTTATTTATTTGGCACTTTACAAACACACACACACACACACACACACACACACACACACACACACACACACACACACACACACACACCCCATCTGCCACTCCAGCATTGCCAGGTGGCCCATAAGCTTCAGTAAACTTAAAACTCATTTGTTACTTCCGTTTATATTCACGTACAGCGATAGCGCTTGTGTGCGTGCGTGTTGGGGGGGGGGGTGTATGGTTTGTGTGTGAACTATGCTGTGTCTTGGCTACCTGGTGAAGTATCTCTAAGAGAAACAGTTTGATGTATTTGTGCGTTATTTGTCGCATATGTGCAGTAGTAGTATGCGTGTTACGTGTGTCTCATTGGTGGCTGCTGCAGCTGGAACATTTCTGGCGGTGTCGTTCGTGTAGCTGTGGATCATGTTTGTTATGGCAGGTTTCCATTCTGGAAGGCTGCTATAACTGACATATACTATAGCCAGGCCAGGTCATGTCTTGATGCACGCTCAATAATCCAGGTAAGGAAATCAAAGTTGTGTCCAGATGAACCGAGTCAACCTCCTTTGATAGCAAGGTCACGTTTACTCTTTCGCTAATACAAGATAATTGGTGAGAAATCATGGTTTGAAATTGAAATCTTTTAGAATTTGTTTGCACACCATTTTCTTTCATTTCCCCAAAATGTTGCGACACCTTATTTTTCATTTACATTTTCATACATGAACACTCCTAATACAGTGTAAGTGGTCTCCTTCTTGTAAAAATGAATGCTGGATGGTCACGTCAATAATGCTGACCTCTATGTGTCACCGCTGCTACTGCAGGTGGTGTAAATTTGAAAAAGGAGAATTACTTTGTAGCTGTTTGTAATACACAGTGGATTTGAAAAGCCCACACATCCCTGTTAAATTGGTAGGTCTTTGCGATGCAAAAAAAATGAAACCAAGATAAATGATGTCAGAACTTTTTTCAGCCTTTAATGTGAAATTGCACACACACACACACACACACACACACACACACACACACACACACACACACACACACACACACACACACACACACACACACACATGCACGAAGTGCCCTGAAGCACTCCCACTCACAGGAAGAGATGCCTTTCTAAAGGACTTCACCTTTAGCCCCACCTGTCATAATACTACCTTTGCCATACACAGCGTTTCCTAACCCTGCTAGCCTAATATGGGCATTTCCTGTCAAGGGGCAGGAAGCGTGCAACTAGAAAAATGTTAATTTCTTGCCCTACAGGTAAGGAAGGACGTCATCAGACAAGATTCACGTGTGGCAGAATGCATTATGGCTCGTGTTATTGAAGATCTCAGTAGTGACAATGTGCAGTGTTGTGTGGGCGATGTTCACTGTGAAGATAGCGGAGGAATTCTCCTGAAAGTGTAACTTACACCCCTTTCACTCTGGCCAAAAACACCCCACTAACATCCGCCTTTTTACATTGACCAAAGGCGGACATCAGCGGGTTTTTTGCAGGTTTTTTGGCCAGTGAGAAAACGTAGGTATGCATTCAAACCAAATGCTCTCGTTAACTAAACTAACTAGACAGCACACGATGATGCCCCTTACTGGTACCAGTGGGTAAAGGCATGTGATTGTTGCACAACTGACAAACATGTCAGTGTTATTGATGCTTTCATTTATTTGAGGCCTTCATGACTTTACGGGGAAGTTGGCTGGCTTCCAAAGAAAGGCCTGTGTGTGCTTCCTTGTTGAGACCTAGATAGGGCCGTGCTTCTGTGTGAGCACGGCACGGGGCAATGAACTTGACACCTGTAGCCGTGTGTGTGTGTGTGTGTGTGTGCGTGTGCGCGCGCGTGTGTGCATGGTTGTGCGCTTGCATGCAATGTGTAATTGTGTGTACACTCAGGAATGCATATGCTTGCTGCACATGTTGGTGTTTGGAAAAAAGCGTTCACCCCCCCCCTTTTTTGGTGCCTCGTCAAGTTCTTGGGCCCCAAAGTTTTTTGTCTTCATGTCGCCCCACGTGTCAAGAGTGGGCTATTTAGACACAGGTGTCCAAGAGATGCATAAATGTAGTCTGTGTCTCCTTCTCTTCTGTCTCGGTGTCCTCTTGGTCTCTGACATCAGGTGCTGCATGAACCCGAGTCAAATAGTCTAAAGTGTAAGCGACTGAATATTTTTGGTGCTTGGTGGAACAAGGCCTCACATTTTCTTGACTAGAAAGGGCTCTTTTACACAGGCTGCTTGTGCACTTACCTCATTTACCTCATCAGTAAGTGGCCAATTTCTTCCATTTGGATCTTGTTCTTGTTTCTTTTTAATTGCAATAAACACATTTGGGCAAGTTCTACATTCTGAAATTGTTAATTATTATCAAAGTACTTACTGTACTGTATGCATAGTTGTGTTAAACAGGAAAAAAATTGGGACAAATGCGACCTCCCATTTGAAATGAAATGGAGTTTTGTGTCCAAAAAAAGTATATACCCATGAAAAAAAAAAGATGAATCACATCCTATGTTTCTTCACCATGTACATTACTACAGGCAAGGGTATATATATATATATATATATATATATATATATATATATATATATATATATATATATATATATATATTTTGGTAGTATATAGTCAACTGGTTTGAAGAAGGGTGGGACCTTGTGGCCTCAGAGTTGACCTGCATGTGTTGAGAAATGGATAGAGGATGAAGGAGACAGGGCTGGGTGCAGGAAGTGGAGAAGGGAGGGTTGTTTTTAGGGAAAATCACAGTGGCCTCTATTGGAAATGGCCTCAGTTTGACCCTTGGTGTCTCCTGCTCCACCAAGCGAGTCTTTGAAATTCTCTGAGATCAACAGATTCACGGTGGTGGGGGGAGCCATTCGTCTGGCAGCTGATTTATTTTAGCTCGGCTTTATACTTGTGTGTGCGTGTTAGAGCTGTGTACACAACTATGCATATGCAGACAGCAAAGCTTGAGAAACAAACAGCCGTGCATAAGCAACAAAGTCTGCTTTTAAATGTCACTACATCAGCATGTGGCAGTCTTAAATTGAAATAGTCTGACTGTATCAAATGTGACTGTGTCATTGATTTGCCATTGTTTTGTTTGAACACATATATCTGCTCTCGCAGGATTACACCAGAGGATGGGGTCTCTGGGACAGATGCAGGGTGATTGGCGGTGGGTAGGGTCGGTCAAGTCTCCTGTTTTGCTTCTCTGCACTCTCCCTCTTCCACCTAACTCTTAATACACGTAAACAGCAAAACCAAAAGTAGAATGATTCACCGGCACAACTGCCCCCCCCCAACCAAGGAATGTACGTGCAACATGAGGAATGATGTGGAGATTTTGGACAAGTTCCCTGATGCGTTGGCATTACTTCCTCTCCATTCCACACAGTTGCACGCCACATGAATATCCTGTTTTACCTGACTCTATCTCCATTGCCCTTATTATGCGGCAAAACTCAAGTACTTCAGATAGGTCATAAAACAAATGTATGGCTATGTGATGGGTTAAAGAAAACAGTTGATCAGCATTCTTTGACCTTAATCTGAGTGACATGAGGTTCGGTGATTAAGATCTTGATTTTGGCGTTCTTCTTTTCCTTGTTGATCTTGTCCTTGTTGATCTTGGCCTGATCACCTTCCCACTTTCCCATCAGCGCAGACCTTCAAACCTGTCATAAAGTAATTATTCAGTCAGTCGCACGGCACTGAGGGAATGTAATCACAAGACTTTATGGTGCTGCTCTGCTTCTGGGGAGTGGAAACTCATCTGGGCTATGTTGGTTGCTGTTAATATGAATTGTGTGCATGCACGTGTCTCAAACGGCATGAGTGGATCACATGTCGTTGCATCTGATGTTTACATGACTTTTTGTTATGTAGTATGCTGTCTTTTTCAGTGCAGGAGTGTTGAAATGTCCCTAGTGCTTAGCAAGGTCCACTGCACCCTTAACAGGCGCATTTACCACGTAAAACTTCATAAACGTAGCTGGCGGGCCTTCTCTACTCAGAACAGTCTCTACATATATTTATATCATTTATAGAAGATAAAACAAGGTATGACAGACATTAAATCTAGGCCTTTTCAGGGCGTCTGGGTAGTGTAGTCTATTCTGCTGCCTACCAAAATGAGGATCGCTGGTTCGAATCCCTGTGTTACCTCCGACTTTGGTCGGGCATCCCTACAGACACAATTTGCCGTGTCTGCGGGTGGGAAGCCGGATGTGGGTATGTGTCCTGGTCGCTGCACTAGCACTTCCTTTGGTTGGTTGGGATGCCTGTTTGGGGGGGGGGGGACTGGGGGGAATAGTATGAGCCTCCCACGTGCTACATCCCCCTGGCGAAACTCCTCACTGTCAGGTGAAAAGAAGCGGCTCCACGTGTGTCAGAGGAGGCACGTGGTAGTCTGCAGCCCTCCCCAGATTGGCAGAGGGTGTGGAGCAACAACCAGGACGGCTCGGAAGAGCAGGGTAATAGGTGAAGTACAAATGGGGAGAAAAAAAAAATCTTGGCCTTTGCCAATGTCATGTTCTTCTATGAAGTGTTTGGCTTGGCTTCAATAGTGTGTAGCTTGTCCTGCATGGACTCAATCAGATGTGATGCTAGGAGACACCAATAATGGCGAGGCAACACCATGGTGAATCTTATCCAAATGCAAACATCATGGAAATTTAAAAGCCCAGGCTGTGTATTGCATTCATAAATCAACTTGGATGCACTGTAGTTCTTCAAGCATGTTGACAGTTGCTACAGAGAGGGTGTAAAGTCCAGTTCTTTGTTCGACCAGCCACGCTTTTTTTTGGGTAAAAATCCAGAAAAAATGGCAAGTCCCTCTGAATTTCCCCCTCAGGATTTTCTCAGTGGCATCACATTTAAAAACTGTACCATCCTCGTGCACGCATTGATGAATATGAATATGAGTGTGTTCTGTTTATTTGTGATCACTACTTAAGATAAAGAGACTATGAGACTACTTCTCTGCATCATCGCTCACTCTCAAAGACGTCTGTCTCTTCCTGCAGAACTATTTTGATTGGCTGAAGAAAGGCTGAACAGATGGGGTGTCTTGGGGTTCTTTGTTGTTGTTTTTTTTGTTTGTTTTTTTTACCGTGGTGCATTGGCGGCTTACCCTCCTGTAAATGAGTTGTATCAGCGTGCGGAGCACAAAAGCCAACACAACAGATGGACACTTTGCCTCAGATTCTGTCACCGAGTAACATGCTGCCGTCTTTTCAAGAGCAACCCGGCTCCTCGCGTTACCCACTTCTCATATTCACCTGTGGTATCAAGTGTTTGGCTGGGAAACATTGAATTTGAACCCACTCATTGCAGAAGTGTCACGGGTAGATGAAAAGTGTGTTGTTCATGTAGAGGGCTTGTTACTCTCAGAATCGTCTCACACACACACACACGCACACACACACACACACTCACCCCATGTGTTTTGGACATGGGTTCTCTGGTATTCGCCGTGCTGCATATCCGCAGCCCCCCGTGCTTCCCCTTCTGAACAGAGAGGTGATACATATAAACGGGAAACTGCTCAGTGTCCGCATGAGGGGGGCGAAAAACAGAAGAAGAGGATGATACCCAATTTGGCTATGTTAGCCAGTTGAACTCTGACCTGTAGGGACAGAGGTCAGGAGTTTGCAGACACATATCTTCCTGAACAAAGCACTGGACGGGGCCTCACTTCTCGCATGCTCTCCGATTTCAAACATGCGGCTCCAATACGATGATACAAATCTTAGTCAGAGGACATTGATTAATGCTTAGTAAATGCGGCGACATGCATGTTTACTGGTGCTTAATCACACTTTCGTTCACCTTTGTCTGTCTCTGTCTGCCTCCTCCCTGTGAGTAATGTGACCTACATTCTCTTTGTCCTTTTCCAGGGTTGATGCCTACTGTTGATTTCAGAAGTGAGCAAGTTGTTGTTACCTCTTCCTCTCCTGTCTGTTTATTCGTGCACTGACCAGTGTTGTGAATGCTGGACTTGGAGGATTCATGAAGATCTGTCAGAAAAGCTCCCCGTGTGTCATTAAATATAGGAAGCATATCTGGTAGAGAAGTGTTTGAAATCTGATCACCGTCTTTACCTCTGACCTTACGTATGCTCGTTATTAGGAGCACGGTACACAACAATTTGTGCATATTGAAATACCGATAAAGACAAATGTGCGTGTTATTTTGTTGCATTTTGATGAACACTCGGTGCACCGTGCTCCAAGCGCTTGTTTTGCTGTGCAGATCGTGGCCTGTGCCGCCCATGCCCGGACATGCACGCAAACACAAACACACGCAAAGACAAAATCCAGTCCAGCCAATTTCATCTTCCTGCTAATCTTATTTCCTCTTGTTAAACAAACTCTTTTTACAACCTTTGCTGTGTCGTCCAACGTACCTTGTGACATCTGAGCTGTTACACTACCCGTGCCTTGCTGCCCCTCCCTAACACCACCACCTCCATATCAGAATTTCCACCCATATTGTTCGTTGTTCTCTTTACCTTTGTGCTCCGTATTCTGCCCCCCCCCCCACACACATTTTCCCAACCCCACCCCGGAAGGAAAGAGGAGGAGTAGGTGGCCAGATTAGCTTGCGTACATAGTTGACCTTCGTTCATCTGAATGCCACTTAACTCCTTTCTGCAGTGGTAATCTACATGCAGCAGGGCCAACGCGGAGAGCAGGGGCCGGAAAGACAGACTTAGGTTTGTTTATTGTTCCATATAGGCCGGGCAGTGTCAGGCCAGAGATGGGGAACCATTGTATGGGATCTCTCTGCCTTCGTCATGAATAGTAGCATTCAGACATGGGAGGGAGGCGAGAAAGAGGGTGGTTGGGACGCTCACAATAGCTTTAAGTTTTACAGCGTTCCTGTCGCCAGCAGCAGATTTTTGGCAGGGGACCAATCGCAACATACACACAGCTGCATAGTTTGCACGTTCTTGTTGAACTCTCTCTTTCTCTCTCTCTCCCTCTCTCTCTCTTTATTTATTTCTATCTCCCTCTCTGTCACACACACATGCATGCACTCTCAGAATGCTCTACCCCCTTCACGCCTTCCCGGCATCATTCTCAGCTAACCTCGTTTTCTCTGTACCAAAGCTTCCCTTTTTGTTCTTTCTCACAACAATGCTGTTTGTTTTCTGAGGAGCAGTGCAGAAAGACATGGCCCAGCAGCCTGTCTGTTTGGGTCAGCCGTGGCTCCTGCATGTCAACCAACCTCTGTGCGTCTGCAGTGACGTCTGAAGGGCATTATCTGCCGTAGGCCTCTGTTTGTTTTGGGCAGCTCCGGGCGTGATAATGGGCCATTACTGGGGGACCAGAAGCTCCTTGGCACCTCAGTGGAAACTGAAAAGGAAACCTGCTATCTGGGGGCTACTCAGCTGGCATGCATCGCAACGTCTGTGTACTACCGTGGGGGGTAGCATGTAGCTAAAACTAACTCCAGGTTGCTATTTTTAGCACTGGCTCTTAGGAGACTGAAATCTGGCCTTATTATGATGATGGCTGTTCTCTTTTATTTCTGCCTAATGGTGTAGGAATATGCCTGACATCCTGTGTGTAAAGGTGGGAAAGGCATCAGAAGATTTTATGATCTCATCTTGATCTCAAATCTCATTGCCCATAATGGTTAAATAAAGTTGTGTCGTTTCTTCTGTGACGCACCTATGGAAAGAATGTGAGATGATCAGTTGACAGTTGCACCAATGAAAGGGCGAGGCCAAGACGTTCAATATAGTTAATCTTTAACCTCTCGCCTTTTTGTGTCATTTACTTTTCTTTCTCTCAATCACATGATCTGAATTTCTGTTTCCCATTAAGGAAAATTCCTCTGCTATGAGGCAGAATACTAAATCCATCAGGTGACATGATGACATCACAAGGGCTATTTTTAACTGGATTCCCCTGGACCCTTCCATTGTAAATTTCCATGGCCCACACTGCACTGTGAATCAGACAGCTTACGCAGACTGCTGAAAATCCCCTTCATCATGACCAGTGTTTTGAGTGTCCTGCCAAGAAATCCTGGCTTAATTGCCAACACTTCAGACGTATTCCTTGTGAACTGAAAATCATTGAACTATTGAAAACGGAAGGAGTGCCAGCATTGAAACCTTTAAGATTTTTTTTTTTTTTTTTTTAGGGAAAGTTGGAATCAGAATCAGAATCAGAATACTTTATTCATCCCTGAGAGGAAATTGGGAGGGTGAGGGTGCTTATGTCACTCGGGTTATCAATTAGATGCCTCCTATCGACGATACTGAATTAGGCCCAAGTTCACTCATCATCATCATTGGTGGTCACTTGGGGTCGAGTATGACTGTCCTCCCTTTGGGTCCTTCTGGGTCTTCAGTTGGGGGTAGAGGCCGATCCTGGAGCCACATAATGGGAGGATGCCTGCGTGTGACAGCTTTTTATGTGGAGTGGCTGATGTGCCTGCAGCCACCACACAGTCCTTGGCAGGGGGTGGCCAGAGTCAAATGGCATGGAGAACCAAGACGATTGGGAACCACCCTCTGTTGCAGCCTTCATCCGCCTTCACTGTCATTGTGACCTGGAGACATCTTCCGCCAGTTCCGCAGTTGAGGTCTTTGTTGGATCGCGCTTCATCTGGAACCTCCCCCTTGACCTATCTGCCTTGGGTGATCCTACCAGAAGCCAAGCTCCGGACGGCATAGCTCTTGGGATCATTGATACAGTCAAGCTTCCCCACCATGGCAAGGTGGTGATCCAGGAGAAGTGCAATACAGTGGAAACCACTTAAAGTGATCACATCCATCCAGGATGTGTTGTGTCCAGTGATGTTTGATCAGTACACGCGACTGATCGTTATAACAGTGATCATTATTAGCGGTTTCCACTGTACTAAATTCTGGTGTCCTTAAAACCATTCTCCTCAATTTCCATTCACATGTGAGTTATAGCCATTAGACCTACACATGCACTTAGGTTAAGAAGGTAGGGGTGGTGTTTGTGCCTGTATTTGGATGTGAAATTGCTCACATATGTTGATCCCTCAAAGCAAATGGGAAAGGATGAAAGGAGGAAGATGAGTTTCTTAACATCCTAACATTGAGAACAATCTGCATTGCACCAACACTAAAATAATTAGGCAATAGTATGAGCGTGTAGTACAGTAACTGAGTTGACTTTGACACTACATGCTAGTCAGTCAAGGTGGCAGCAGAATGTCATAACTGTTACTCATTCTGCTTAGTCCACACGTAGTCAGGCCTTATAGTCCCCTGATCTCATCACCATTATCTATCAGCCTGCTGTACCCTGACATACTATATGCTTCTCTTCAGCCCTGTGCCACTATTAGCTACTGTCTGTGCAGTGCCGTGATGTTCTTTCCTAATCTTGTTCAGAATATCATCACATTTGAAGATACGAATTGGTCCTCTTGGCCTGTTATCTTCTGGGTGTGCATAGTTTATTATCTAATGTGCTTCAAGAAAAAGATGGGTTTTGCTGCAAGTTCTACTTAGTTGGACTGGCAGCAGTTTTTATTTGGCAAAAAAATCTTGCCAGACTACTAGCAAACCTCTTAACTCTCACCTCATCACTTCTCGTAAAACAAAGTGATGACAGTAATTATGTGGTAATTTAGGATTGGAAGCTTTGAAATGAGTGAATTGAATTCACTTTGGTCTAGTTCCTCCACTAGTCTTCTGTCTAGACAATGTACTTCTGTGCTACAGTTTGACCTGCTGGATTTTCCTGCTTGCTTAGGTAACAACTTGCAGGATTGTGTGTAAGACCCACTGGGAGCCAATATGTGTTGAAGTTCAAGTGAAGGTTTTGTGTGTTTGTTTTTAGTATGATGCAGAGGTAACTCAAAATGAATGGTTACACAGACATCTTCACAGAGATGATATATCAGGCTCGACATTTCCCAGCATGTTTACACTACATTTCCCAGTATTCTGTCAATACTGAGTATGCTGCTGACAGTGACTAGGGAGGAGTCCTACTAGCCTCAGTTATCTCAGTGGCCATATCTGCCACACTAGGGCGGTGCTGCCCCTCTTCATACCCCCTTAAGAAAACTTGATCTAGGACCCTGCCTCCCTCTGCTGTGTGCTCTCTGCTGCAGTTTGTGTTTGTATGCAGCTGATTAGCTTGGTCCTTGTCTTTCTTATTGCTGTCATGCACTGCTTTCTTGAGTTGTATTGCACGTTTGCACAAACAAAGCTTATATTTACTAAAACTAAAATAGCTAAACTGCAAGATGCATCCAAGCAGACCATGAAGTGTTAAGCCTACTGGGACTTGCACTGTATAACCAACAACAACATCTGGGTCGGCTAAGGTCTATCATCTAAATGTAGTTGATTTGGTGGTACTTTTATGTCTCATTATGTTTCACCCCAACCGACCAGAGGAGGCGCTTGTGTAGCGACCAGGACACATACTCACATCCGGCTTCCCACACGCAGATACGGCCAATTGTGTCTGTAGGGACGCCCGACCAAGCCGAAGGTAACACGGGGATTCGAACCGTCGATCCCCGTGTTGGTGGGCGAAGGAATAAACGGCTACGCTACCCGGACGCCCTTCATTTGGTCAGAATCAGGACTACTCTCCCCTGTATTTGCTCAGACGTCTCGCCTAGAACTGATTTGTGCCAGTAAACAGTAAACCTGAGTGCTGATGGAGCCGTACTAAACTTTCCCATGCAGAGGCTTTGCAGGTGGTGTAGTCTGCATCGGTTTATTGTCTCAGCACTTTCTGCCTGTGCTTAGGGTTCTCAAGCCTCCAGGCACCCAATTTCCCAGAGTTAATAAAACTGTCATGATGTCTCCCAGGTCAATGGCATGTCGACGGTTGCCTGGCAAACGAAAGGCAAAGCAGCGACTCAGAGTCGCAGTCTCCTTCCTTTTTTTGTGTGTGTGGTGGGAAAAGGAGTGATGTCACTCTCTCTTTCTGAACAGTCTTTGGTGGTTCTCACAGTTCAGCAGCAGGCACTTGGTCACACCGTCAGCAAACCTCCCTTTCCCTCGCTCGCCCTCTCTTCCGCAGACCAACAGCCAGCTCTGCTATGCTCTCCTCCCACCAAATCCCACCGTGCTCAGCAGAAGGACTGATGACTGAGTGTTATTGGGTTGTGATAAGCACGGTGACCAGGTGAGGACGAGTCTGTGTTTATAGCAAAGCAGTAAGCACGTCGCACAGCAGGGTTGATCTGATCTGAGAGCTGCGGCACCGTGCGGGCTCATGTTGCCGTTGGTTCGCTGGTAGCAGGACCGTTTCTCATTCGGCCGTAAAAGTGCTGACTGCCTGGAGCGGTGGCGGTGAGGGGAGGGGGGGTATGTTGGGGGACAAGGCTGCTTTTTAGCTTCGCCAACAGACTAGGAAAGTCCTACTTTTACTGTGTTCGTGTGTGTGTGTGTGTGTGTGTGTGTGTGTGTGTGTGTGTGTGTGTGTGTGTGTGTATGACAAAAGATTGTGTCTGAGAGACGCGGAAAAAATAGTATTCTGCGTTGTGGCTGCGGCTCAAGTCTTTGAACTTCCTCGGGTTCAAAGCAGCAGACGTGTGTCTAGACTCCAGGCGCTGCCTCTCCCGGACCCGTTCTCCGTCAGTCTCCATGAGAAAGAGTGGCGGCTGTTAGCGTCGCTATCTGCCAGAAATGTCTCATGTTGGCCCCTGAATATTTTCATGCATTTCACAGTCAGCGAAATGTTTGCCTATCGATTTTAATTCAACCGTGGCACCATGTTAGAGCAAACTTAATTTCTTGTTTGTGTCTGCAGGCAACTTTATATGGGAGCTTTTTATAGTGTACGCCCTGCTGGAATATCTAGCGTTCACACAAACCGGCGGTTAGTGGCCAAGTGGGAAAACAATGCATGCCAGAAGAAGAGCGAAACAATCGCTTTTCATTGTGTTATCGAGTCTGCAGTCGTCTCTTCCTCCTGGTTGACTTGTCAGCACCTAGTATCTATTAGAATGCATGTGCAGCTGACACAAATCCCCTGCAGGAGAGTTTGCCTCCAGACCTGGCAAGTGCTCGTTTGGTGTTACGATGACTGACCCATTCAGACAGACCACAGTTGAGATTGTTTTCTAGGACCACACACTGTCTCTCCCTTTCACCCCAATCACACCTTGCTATTAGCAGTCAGCAGCAAGGTTGAAATTGCGAGGACTTTGGCTCGCTCACACACACACACACACACACACGCACGCACGCACGCACGCACGCACGCACTCACACACACACTTTCTCTCATCTTAGCATTAACGGCAGTGACTCATAATAGTTGCTTGCACTTGGCCCTTTTGAGCATTAATGAATGGCATGTGTGTGGGTGGCTTTTGTGTGTGTGGCGTGTGTACATATGGTACAGTAAAGTGGTGCAGTAGGTGGTCTAGTTGAGTGGGGTCTGTTACTGTAGTGAGGTGGTCTCTCAGATCCTTTGAGGTAATTTCTGCACAACTCCTGCATGGTGGTTTGTGTGTGTGTGTGTGTGTGTGTGTGTGTGTGTGTGTGTGTGTGTGTGTGTGTGTGTGTGTGTGTGTGTGTGTGTTCATGCATGAGACATAAGGGTGGGTGTGGGGTGTGCCCTCCCATTGATTCTCAGTTAGACCAGTGGTGCTGGTGTGGGTCACAGTTGGCATCACATCACAGAGGCTGCATAGCTTGCTTGACTCATAATGGGTTGTTTGAAAAAATCATTTGTGTTAGCCCGTGGGTTTGAAACCCTACCGTACACTCCCAAGGCTATATAAAGCCAGCTAATTCATCTTGACTGCGCATTTTGTGATAAGCTCTTGATGACCGAGGGGAAAATTCTTCTTTTTGTGCGCCACCACAGGAGCTTAGTGCACAGGGTCAGCAGCAGCACTACATCCCTGCACGGGTTCGAGTATGGTCTCTGCGCCTCCCCATATTGGCGGGCAAGGATTGTTATCATTTTGTTCTGGTTTTTTTTCTTAGTCCAACTTGGATATTGACAATAATGCTTTCTCTTTCACGGTAAAAAAAGAGTCATTTATGAACAGGAACTGTCGTGCTCAGTTTCCAGGTCCAGTCATTGATTCTTGTCCTAATATTACCCAGGGTTGGATCCCATAAAGAAGAACTGGTTTTCCTGGTACCTTTTTATTGCTACCTGTGATGGTTCCCTGACACCCACTACACACACACACACACACACACACACACACACACACACACACACACACACACACACACACACACACACACACCCCTCATTGTTAGGGACTGCTGCTGCTAGACAGCCAATGTAGTCAATCATAGAGTGCATTATTGTAGTCAGGTTCTGATCCGGTCCCTGAAAGTAACATCCTAAAACTAATTTGGGAATGAAAGGTTTCCTCTGAACAACTGTTGATTAGTTGTTAGTTTGCATTGTACAACCTCTCATATCTGTCTCTCAGGTCACTGGGTCGTTTGCACTATGGATGCTTATATGGAAGTCTAACTCTTTTAATCAGTAAGTCTGTAATCAGTAAAGCCAAAGCACAAGTTAACAAATGGGAATCTTCCTTCCTTTTTTTCCGCTCCTTCCGGCGGAGAGGAGCGTCTCTATTCCTCTCTTTCTGTTGATTCCGGAAGCAGATTAGGACCTGCATGGTCCAGCTGTAGCATCAAAAGCATTGTGAGGGGACCACATCCTGCCAGACAAACAAGATCTGACAAAATAAGTACATGGAGTCTAACGAGCAAACGTTTTGTTAAGATGAGGTCCAAGTTGTGTTTCTGCTGTATGGGATTCTACACTATGCTCAGTCAACATGCGGTTATGTGCCGCCTCTTCATTCCGCTCCCTCTGTTGCAGAGGCATGCGTTATTAAATGAAAGCTCACAGTTTTGACCAGGCTGACCCTGTCTCTGCAAATATTATTATTTGCTTTTGCAGGTAGTGATGTGCTGAAGGAAATATTTGTAGGACTGTTCATCATTTTGTACGGGGCAAATGAGCAAGGCTTGGCCCATCTTTTATACTTGGCAGCTGAACAACGGTCAGCTTTTACTTCTGAACTAAATGAAAGAAGTGGGCAGCCGCCTGAAATAGATAAGATGACAGACAGACAGGCCAATAGAGTCAGTGAAGGGCCAGGAGTCATTCAGTTTACTACGGAAAATCATTTCTGAGAAGCTTTTCATTCAGTTTTCTGTTCCCTGGTCTAACCGAAAGCATGAGGGCAAGATAAGATGTGAATAAGCTGTGTGTGTGTGTGTGTGTGTGTGTGTGTGTGTGTGTGTGTGTGTGTGTGTGTGTGTGTGTGTGTGTGTGTGTGCGTGTGTGCATGCATGCATGCATGCATGCATTAGTCAAGTCAAGTCAAATTTATTTGTATAGCCCAATATTACAAATTACAAATTTGCCTCAGTGGGCTTTACAGCAACACAACATCCTACCCTTAGACCATGGTGCAAAGGCTGCAGAAGTGGCGGATTTATACAGTGATTTTCACAACATCTGCAATTGTCAAGATGGACATGGCTACCTTAATTTAAGAAATACTGTGTATTATGAATGACGTGTGTGCGTGTGTGCGTGCATTAGTGCATGTGTGTGTTTGCATGCGTGCATGCATGCATTGGTGCATGCATTATTGCATGCGAGTGTGAGAAGGAAAGCGATGTAAGAATTTATATAAGAAAATAGCGAGGTCGAGTGAAATCAAGTCAAGTTCATCTGCAAAGTTTCAGTTACAGTGTCAGAGGACTTTACATTAACAGTGGAAAAACAGGCAGCTGCAGTCAACATCAGTGGACCCACCCTCTATCCTTCGAGCCTTGACTTCAAGCAAGTCAAAAAAGCAAGAGCGCCGTGGCTGAGAGTCACGGGTAATGAGCGAGTGTAGAAAATGCCCAGGCATGTTCCCATCATGCCTGTAAATGATTACCACAGAGTGGAATTAGAAGCTGGAGATAAAACTCCTGCTGACTGCCGCCTTCAGACGCTGCTCTCCCCGAAGCTTCCCGTCGCTGTCTCACTTCAATACATCGCACTGAGATCTGGAATAGTTTGATGCCAAGCAAGCGTGTCAACACACGGCAATTTAATTTTTCAAGATTTTTTTGTTTTTTTTTTGTTTGGCAAATGAGTCCATTGCTGCTTTCCTTGTTTGAATAGTGATTTCATTTTATGCAAAACAGACTCATTTACATGGTTGAGTACCTTTCACCTAATTATCCTGCACGACTTAGTATGGGCTCCGACGCTTGACATTCCAGTTACACTTATTGAATTGGATTCTTTAAACATATCCCAGTACTTAACTTTTTTTTTCTTACATGCATGTCACTCTGTATAAACGTAGGTGAGCCTGCAGGGCATGTTGACTTAGCGTTGCGAGTAGTTGGTGCCTGGAAAGATGGGGAAACCTTTCTGACTTCACTTCTGGGAACAAAGTGGCCAGGAAGAGGAAGTGTGGGGAAAGGAGTCGTTGACCCGTACTAACCACGGGAGTTGCTCTTTTTTTGCACTGCTGCTATGAGCTAACCCCCCCACCCCCCAACACACACATAGACCCACCATCCCAATTTAAACTACTCTGGCTCAGGCAGGCAGTCAGCAGGCATGGACTGATAACAGAAAGGTGGTCACAAAACATCCTGTCTCTACAAGCTAACATACTGAACCATGTTCTCGTACTTGGTGTGCGTGTATCCCGGGTTCGTTTCATATGATTCATCAGTTTTTGTTTCTCAGTAATTTGCCAAGCTGCAGGCAAAGTGTCGTCACCACGTCTGCTTCCTATTTTGAAAGATGTGTGTTTCTTTGCTGTTTGGGATGTCACAGTACAATACATTTGCATGGACACAACAATACCATGACTGTGAGCCTGTGTAAACGCAGGTCTTCTTGTTTTTGCAGGATTGTCCTCTGCTCTGCACAGCGTAACCTGAAAGTCGTCCAAAAAGGTGAATGAATTTGTAATATACATCATTTATGGTTAACTGTGAGGTTCAGCTGACATGTTTTGTGTGTCCTCGGCTAGAATTGTGTGCGACTTAGTGACAAAGGAAACTGCTCTGTCGGGCTTCTCCATGATGTCTGCTGTGCTGCTTGCCCTGTCTTTCCGCAGTGCTATTTTGCCCAGGATGTCTTCAAAGACACCAAGCTCCAACAACATAGCCCATGCCAGGAGGACGGTGCAACAACTCAGGATAGAGGCCAGCATCGAGAGAATAAAGGTACACTCACACATTACTGTAGTACTACTACACACATTACTGTAGTACTACTACAGTGTTGTTACCTCATATAATAGGCAGATTTGTATGGCGTGGACATTTTGATGTGTGTGTGTGTGTGTGTGTGTGTGTGTGTGTGTGTGTGTGTGTGTGTGTGTGTGTGTGTGTGTGTATCTTGGTTATGGAACAGCCATCTTCTTGAACATTGGCACAGCATCTTTCTAGATTGGTGTCGACGTGAAAGGGTCCCAAAGAATCCAGCATTTGCATGTTTTATCTGTTACATTTTGCTCTCATTACATTAAACATGCAAGTAACGGGGGCGTCCGGGTGGCATGGTGGTCTATTCTGTTGCCTACCAACATGGGGATCACCGGTTCGAATCTCCGTGTTACTTCCGGCTTGGTTGGGCATCCCTACAGACACAAACGTTTCCCCCCCCCCGCTTTTCTCCCCAATCGTATCCAGCCAATTATCTGCCTCTTCTGAGCCGTCCTGGTCGTTGCTCCACCCCTCTGCTGATCCAGGGAGGGCTGCAGATGACCACATGCGTTACATGTGGAGTCGCCAGCCGCTTCTTTTGAGGAGTTTCGCCAGGGGTATGTAGCATGTAGGACGATCACGCTATTCCCCCCAGTTCCCCCTCCACCCCAAACAAGTGCTCTGACTGACCAGTGGAGGCGCTAGTGCAGCAACCAGGACACATACCCACATCCGGCTTCCCACCCACAGACATGGCCAATTGTGTCTGTAGGAACGCCTGACCAAGTCGGAGGTAACACAGGGATTCGAATTGGTGATCCCCGTGTTGGTAGACAATGGAGTAGACCTCCACGCCACCCGAATGCCCACTACAGACACAATTGGCCGTGTCTGCAGGTGAGAAGCCAGATGTGGGTATGTGTCCTGGTTGCTGCACTAGCAGCTCCTCTGGTTGGTCGGGGCATTTGTTCAGGGGGGAGGGGGAACTGGAGGGAATAGCGTGATCCTCTCAGGCACTACATCCCCCTGGCAATACTCCTCACTGTCAGGTGAAAAGCGGCTGGCGACTCCACATGTTTCGGAGGAGGCATGTGGTGATCTGCAGCCCTCTCTGGATTGTCAGAGGGGGTGGAGCAGCGACCGGGATGGCTCGGAAGAGCGGGGTAATTGGCCAAGTACAATTGGGGGGAAAAGGGGGGGGAAAGTCCAAAAATAAAAAAAGACTGAAAATATTGTGTGTATCTGAAAAAGCTTGAATTGATGTGCCTCTATGAAGGAAGTCTCACCAATCAACCATCCCAGAATTTGAAATCCAGAAAAGTCCAGGATTTTGGTGTGAAAAAGGCTAGCCGCACATAGATCAGTGAGTGGATGCAATGGATTTCGCATCAGTTTTTCTTTGCTATATTTTTAGTTTGTGCAGATGTGTGTGTAATTACTTCAGCTCGGTCTCCTCACTTGTTCTCCTTGTTTGGCCCTGTAGGTATCCAAGGCCTCGGCAGACCTCATGAATTACTGTGGTGAGCATGCCAAGTACGACCCTCTCCTCATGGGCATCCCTGCTTCGGAAAACCCTTTCAAGGATAAAAAACCGTGCACTATATTGTAGTGGACACCATTTAGCCTTAATGTTTGTTTTTGCTTATTAATGTTGCTGTCTTCTTTTTGTTAAGAGGGGTCAGAGGTGGATTGTGATCTAAAATACTTTCACTATCTAATTTTTGAACCTTCACTCACTCTGTAACAATTCACCAATTCAACCACTATTTTTCTCAAAAACAGCGAACCAAGTAGTGAGGCGCGCCGTAGCCGCCTCACCACACTATTCAACATAAAGTCATTCTCCTTGGCAGTGCAGCTGATGCTCTGCGGGTTGAACTCTAACCACTAACAAGCCTTTTGTTGTAGTAGTTGCAATGTTGTGGCATTAAAACCTACCCCCGGTGTCTCACACAATTACAGATGGAAGATATTGTTGGTATCTGAACACTTTAAAATAGCTCTGGCACACACTCGCTGTTGTTGTGGATCAGGTCCTTCCTTTGCACACAGATTCAAGACTGTGTTTGGCGACGACTGTTATAGCATCTCTCCGGTTCAAATTGATGGATTTCAAAGATTCCCTCCAAACCTTTAAAAGCTGTGTTAACTGTGTAAAGTTGGATAACAGTCTCTGTTACAACGTGTCTTACAGACCTTGATTCCACAAGAGTTGTACAGCTGTTGTGTAATTCGGCTGAATTAATCCAGGGTGAAGGTTTATGGTGAGCTCGCACCCAGAACTTAGAGCAATTTACTGTTTTTGTGGGTGCTGTCATCTCGCTATATCTTGTGTTGAAATAACTATAATTACCCCGCAACCCTTTGCAGTTTCAACAGTTGTGCAAACCCAGTGGAGACAGGGCCATGACAATCTAACACCCACTCAATCCATGTCTCCCTGCCGGGTGTTGGCAATGGGCTCTACCATTGTCTCTTTAACCTAGTACTGACTTGTGAACCCGAGATATGTTCCACACAATCATTTCCACCCTCAGATCTCAACGTTATAGCGCCTTTGGAAACTTCTGTGAAGGTAGTGTAGTGTTTTATTTTTTTGGGCTTGTTCCCCCATTTTCTCCCCAATTGTATCCGGCCAATTAGCCCACTCTTGCGAGCCGTCTTGGTCGCTGCTCCACCACCACCTCTGCTGATCCGGGGAGGGCTGCAGACTACCATATGCTTCCTCTGATACATGTGGAGTCACCAGCTGCTTCTTTTCACCTGACAGTGAGGAGTTTCACCAGGGGGATGTAGTGTGTGAGAGGATCATGCTAGTCCCTCCAGCCCCCCCCCCCAATAGGCGCCCCGACCGACTGGAGGAAGCACTAGTGCAGCGACCAGGACACATACCCACAACGGAATAGATCGCTACACTACCCGAACGCCCGGTAGTGTAGTATTTCTTAGGGTGTACGTATGTATAGGACCCATGAAAAAAAGAATGTCACCGAATAATTGGGCTAAAATGATGTCCCACATCCAGGCTACCTGCAGTACCTGTGACATCCCTCAGACAACAGCAGATGACCATTGCGCTCCTGCAGAAACATTTTGTAGTCGTTTTTATGGTGGCACACAGCTTACACTCTGGCCAGTGTGTTGTGTTGCACAACCTTGTGACCAAATCCAACTAAGTGATAATGCATTTCATAATGTTGAAATATCGGCATGAATGAGAAAATCCACCATTTTTTTGGTGATAAATGGGTCTTTTCAGGACACACTATTGCAGGATACGATATGAATGAGAAGAAGCAGCCAACCTAATTAATGGAAAGTATTCCACAACACTGTGAGCCATGTTGATCTATTCATGGCAACAGCTGTCTTAGTCTAGTCTGTGTGTACACCAGTGTATTTAAGTGTTTTTTGGGGTAAGTATTACCGGCACGAGTGCAGTTGGTTGTGTGAAATAAATCAGCTCTCCCGAGATCATTCTCAAAATGTCTCTTTAAAGTGTAGATTAGAAATTGGCGGGGACCCTGCTCTGTCTCTTGTTTAAAAATTACATGTCGTGTTTTTTTGACCAGCTGAGAGAAATGAACGCCAATTAATAACAGAAACACGATAGATAGCATAAATTGAATTCCTTATTACACTCAAAAGCCTTACTTATTTTTGCCTTGTATTATGAAGAACAGTCTTACTTGTGCTTTATTGGAAAAAAAGGAGAGGATGTTTCTATCAAATGTGTTTATCTATATGTGATAAAAGTGATTTGTAACTATATTGTGCCATCGTTTTGTCTACATGATGTCATTCGCAAAATGTTTGTGATTACCTGGTGCTCTGTTTTCAGCAGTTGTGGTATTATTGCCAGGGGTGCACATAACTGTTTTGGTCTGGTTCTCAAGGGAGCACCTTGAGATGTTGCTTGGTACTCACGGCATGGTCGTCCTACTACCTGTTGTCATCACAACCCTCCTGACTGCTCTCCTCACCATCTTCCTCTCTTTCAAACATGGCAGACGATGATGTAGGCCTTCTGTCTTTCTGGTTGAGCTTGCAATTAGCTGTTTGCATCCATAAGTCAGTAGCTGGCTTTGGGTCAAAACAAGTGGATGTGCATCAGGAACAAGAGGTGAGAGTCAGACAGGCAGGATTTCTACTTGCTTTTAACTAGATTGAGATGTGGCAAATCCCTTCTCACGTGCAGCACTGACTGACTGTCATCATGTGCTCTTTACTCTTCTCGTGCTTTTCAAAAGCTGGATGACTGAACATTTTTAGTCCCTATATAAAAGATGCTGCTTTTATCCACGGGATTGGGATTTTCACGGCATGTTTTGCGCCATGTCGGCCGTCATCTGTTTGGAGCCAGGCCAGCTCCTGCAGCCACTTCTCCGTGAATACATGTTTTTTATGTTCAGGTTCAGTCTGGCGTTTCTTTGAAGGTGATGGAATACCAAAGAAATTTCTTAAAGTGTAACTTCTCCCCCGGGTATGAGCCTAACTCCACCCACTGTATAATTTAGAAAAATGCTCAAAAGTGGCCAAGGGGCTGGGGGGGGGGGGGGTAGGAGCATGAGCAGGAGTAGCTAGAGGGATCTGTGAGAAGGGCCCGGTGCGAGTTGCCGGATCGCCGCCGCACTGTACCCAGTCCCCTGCACCACACGGCGTCGGACACCACCCAGTGAAGACGCCTCGCGGTGCAAATGCACCGCAGAAGGAAATGGGCCCTGCGAGACGGGCCGCAGCTTTCCGGCGGCGGAGAGAGGCGGGCGATGGGGCGACTTCTGTCAAAGGCACAAATCCGAACCATTGTGTCAAAATTAAAAATGATGAAATAATATAACTCATTGTAAATTGAGAGAATTCAAAAGCTTGATGGAAAATGTGATAAAGTTGCAAGGTTAGCAAGTAAACCCTGAATGATGAGTCTCGATCAGCATATATTTGAAAATCAATCAGTCAATCAAGTTGGATTTTTTATAGCGCTTTTCTAGCTGCAACAGCCACTCAAAGTGCTTTACAATTAAATAAATGAGTGTGATTTCACAGACCCACACTCAAGGTTGGGGCTGAGAGAGATGGGTCACCCAAGGCACTAAGTTTTTTTACAAAATGTATTTCATGATGTAGGTAAGTTCCAAGTGGTCAACTCTACGTAAGCATTGGCCTTGCCAAGGCTTAGGGCTGGTTTAAAACAGTAGACAGCGTGTTGAGCCATTTTCAATCTATGAAATGCCGATTTTTATAAATTTGGTTAGAAATGTCCATATTAACACCAGCATTGATGTATTTCATCACCATATAGTCATATCGTTCAGTTTACAGCTCAAAAAACATGTTTAAGTGTTTATTGCATCTTTAATGTGGCTTGCTTCTTGGGCATTTTGATGAATGGATGAAAATCCTAGAACCAGAGAAACAATGTAAGCTAGTTGTAATGTAAACCATCCATCCATCCATTATCCAAACCGCTCATCCTGCTCTCAGGGTCGCGGGGATGCTGGAGCCCATCCCAGCAGTCGCTGGGCGGCGTAATGTAAACTAGTTGTAACGTAAGCTAGCTATTTGCTAGAGCTAAAATTTTAACCTTGCTAACTTGGAAAAAAACACATCTACATAACGGAGTCTAAAAGTTAAACAATTAACAACTGCTTATATAACAATAACACATTTGTCATAATGGCTCTCTTACCAGCGATGTATGGAGAAAACCCTAATGCTTCAGTAAGCAACTGTGTCAAAAATGTTTGTACGCCAAAGCGCCTCTTTCCATATTATCTGCTGCACATCCTTTATTTTGTCCAAGCAAGCTCACCTGAGCACCAGTTATGTGCACCCCTGGTTATTGCCATCTCTAAAAGGTACTTCCAGGTCTTCAAGCCAGCAAGAGCTGGTGATATTATCATCCGAGTGTATAGTTTTTATGATTTACTCTGTCATTTCCTGTTATTTGTGTTAGTATTGATATTAAATCATTCCGTTTGCCACGTCAGATCTATTTATAGATAACTACTGCCACATCATAATTTCTGTCTATTTTAAACACCCCAGCAATTGCCTTGTTGCACCACTGATGGACCAATGGACAATTTCAATTGCCAAATTTTACAATCAGACAATTTCTTTGTTGATAAACCAACCTGTGTAGGAACATGATTGGGATTTTAAAATGGGAGTATTCATGCATTACTGTATTATGCTAACATCAAAATAAAAAAGCAGTGACCTTAATTTGGTAGAATTCAGCCACACCAGTTAACAAGGGTTTACCTTCACGTTTTGCGTGCGGTTACTAGATTTGGATGTATATGTGACAAAGTTTGGATCGCCACTGCATTTACTGGAAAAAGAAAAGCAAAAGATCCAAGTGGTTTATCCTTGTCTAAGCTGCATTGAAACGGGTGCTGCATTGACATGCGGTAATCCAATTTGAACGTGTTGTAAATCCAGTCAATTTGTAATGGAGCCCTTGTCTCTCTGCTGTTGCACAGTCTTTCCTACTGTTGTTAATAAAAGAGGGTTTAATACAGCATCGTGTTGGTCCTTATTGCTGTTTTCATAGCTTTTCTCTACCACAGATAGAGTGAAAGATAGGGTTATTGGTACCCAAGGGAAAAGTGGGGATGAGTAGCAAAATGTGGAAATCAACTGTAGATATATGTGTAATCTGACTTTTGACTTGAGCGTTGCCTCAGGATTTAATCTGGAATTACCACCAGATTTGATATTGAAGGGGGATTGGGCTTTTATCATGCATTTATAAATGACACAGGATGCAACTTGAACATGTTGTGGCTAACACGGCCCATCACACATTTGTGTTCAAAATCAAAACCAAGTTTCAAAAGTCTCATTCAGGTCTGCAGGTTATTGGAATAAAAATGCTGGTATTTGGAGTAACGGTTCATGCTTTGTCACGTGTCACAGAATCTCATTTGTCTGATTATACCAATCCGGATATCTAAAAAGGACGTAGATAGTTGAGGAAAGGATTTTGGTTATGATAGCTGCCATAGTCTCTTGTAGGTTGTTTAGTTTAAATGGACTCAAGTCTGTGGGAGCCAGAAATATCCCCCCACCCATCCTCATGTTTGTTTCCTCTCATTAGGCTCTGGCCAATCGGTCAAACCTCGCTGAGGGTAAGATGGACACCATCCCTCTCATCATTTCTGTTTAAACCACGAAAAGGAAAAAAGAAAGCTAAATATAGATGGTGCAGAAGCCTGGTTTCCGTTTTGGAGGGTGGGGGAACTATTTTGGGAAATCTTGGACTTGGTCTGAAGGCCTATTTTCCTTCTCTGTTGGTGACTACTTGGCTGTCTCTGACTTTGTCTGTGGCCAGCTGGTGGATAAACGGCATATCACATTTTCTCTCTCACACAAAGGGAGATCAGGTATCTTTTGTCAGCTATTGTTCAAATTGTAAAAATACTGAATTGGTTTTGTCTTTTCTCACACATAAATGAAAATGAAGCGGGAATAATCTTGGCACCTATTTTCTATTGTAGGGATTGTCTGAAATAATAGAAGCCTTGGTTTTCTCTTGCACTCTTTTTCCCCCCTTCCCTCATGCATTACTTTGTCGTCAAAGAAGAGTTAAAATCTGGAGGAAAATGCAGGAAAAGCCAGGTGGACCGGAATTGGGTTAATCAGGCTTCAGGATAATATTCGCTACCGTAGATCAAAATTATTTTAATCCTCATTTGTACAATCATATCACTGGCCTGTAGTCGTTTGTGGTTGGCTGCAAAATGCAAATCAAATGCAACGTAAATCGGTTCACAATGCATTGTTCTATAATATCAGGAGCAACAGAGCCACATTAAAAGCTCAGCCTGAAAGTTTTTGTCTACACTGACAGAAGTGAAAGTACACAGTGCATACCACAAAGCATTGCCTTAGCCATATTTTCATTATGCACAACCATGATATGAACAGGATATTCCTCATTGCATGAGTGCACATAAAAGGCAGTAAGTATGTGACCCAGCAGAGCATAGGCTATCCAGTAATCCCAGTTTGTCATTGTGCAACTGTGTGGGAATGATAGGGGCAGAACCACTGACCACATGTCTCACTATTAAAATCTGGCTTGGCAGTTACAGTGTCATTGTGCTGGAATGTGCTGATTTGGGGCAGAGGAAGGGGAGAGAGAGCGAGAGGATCAGAGAGTGAGGCTGGGTGGGGGTTATAGAGGTGAACGATGTGGCACCTCTGTTTTTTTGTTGTTTTTTTGTTGTTTTGGGTGGGGGTATGTCCAATCTAATTCTCTGGGGCCACCCCTGTACAGCTGTACCAGTTTTCCAAACCTGGGTGCACTCTGGATTTGAAACGTATTTATTCATCTCTCGGTATGACTAGCATAACTTTACTCTCATGACTTGCAAAGATAACATACAACAACATAATCTTTGGTGGATGATTATTTTTTTCCCCCTCATCCGGGAATCATGCATTGATTTCTGTATGTTCTCAATGGAATAAATAATGCACGAGAGGATAATTTCATAGCAAACAGACCATAGGACATTGCCCGACTCTTCATCGTATCTCTGTAGACAAAGGCATGATGATTAGTCTCATGAACAAATGCTGCACTTAACAGATACCATACCCAGGTAATAAACTGTAATATTCCGGAAACATCAAGAACCCCAACCACAGTTTATTGTCTTAATCGGGGGGGGGGGGTTAAGTGGGCAAATGCCTTCATAACACTTACACTTAGCCATCTTCTGCTCCTAAAATAGCCTATCCCTTCATCTCATGACAATAGCACATGACACCAGTCAGTAGCATTTCCTTCAGTCACACGCTGCACAACCTTTCGTACAGGGCCCATTTGATCCACTGTAACAACACTTCGATGGACCAGCTCAAGGATGACATTTATTTTTTTCCAAAACAAACCTTGAACGTAGTTCCACAGTGGCTTCCTGGGGGACAAATGAATGTCGTTGCCTGAAATCAGCTCTGTGATCAAAACACGTGTTTAATATCAGGACTATTTTTCCTATGAGAAAATAAAAATATTTGCAAATTACCAAGGCATCTGCAAGTTTTGATCCATAAACATGGTTGGTGAGCAAAAACTTGATAGAGAAGATACTTTATTTCCGCTGTACATGCGTACAATGAAATTCATTATTTGCATTTAACCCATCCTGTATAGACACACTAGAAACTTGATGATAAATTAAGAAATGGGTTTCCATATTGCAGCCAGCTCTTTGTATGCAACTTGCTTTTCTACACCTCATGACTTAAAATGTACGTTTTGCGGTCAGCAGCATTTCATGGAACAAAATGTCCAAATCTCATATAGCTTGTGTAGACTACAGCTCTAATTTGGGACGTTAAATGATTAAAAACACATGTATATATATATATATATATATATATATATATATATATATATATATATATATATATATATATATATATATATTCATTTATCCCATAGAAAATGAGCAGACAGAAGCCATGTCTCAAAAATGCATGCTCTTGCATTTTAGGGCTCCAGACTGCACCACTTTACTGAGGATTATTGTTAAAGCCTTATAATAATCAGGAATCAGCAACATGTATTTGTCATTTCATTCCATGCACCATTTCATTCAGTAAAATGACACGAAATATCATTTCCCTCAGCCCACAGCAGTGCAACACAAAGACAACACATCCAAACTACAACACATATATCCAGACTACAAAAAACCTTCAAAAACATATATCCAACATACCACACAAAATTTTTTAAAAAAAATTGTTTTTCACTGTCCAAGGAGCAAACGCCAGGATGACTGACGGAACTGCATGGGCTAGCGGTTAGCTTAGCCTGCCGGGCTTCCGCGTCCTGTCAGAACGCCCTTGGTGTTTCCTCCTCGGGCGCAGCTCCAGGCAGCATCAGTCCAGGCTCTCCCAGCCGATCCAGCGCCAGCTCTCCCATCCAGACACCTTCGACCCGCCCCCCGCCCCCACACACACTCCACACGAGGACACCAAAAACACAGTCAACGCTAGGCGAGGCCGCCGCGAGACCGCCCCCGGTGTCATCGGAACTGCCAGTCTGCATGGGCTAGCAGTTAGCTTAGCCTGCCCCGCTTCCACATCCTGCCAGACCGCTCTCGGTGTTTCCTCCTCGGGTGCGGCTCTAGGCAGGGCCGTGGTCCCTGGGCCCACAGCATGCAGCAGACTAAGCTCTCCCTGCCCGTCCAGCGCCAGCTCTCCCAGCCATCAAACGAAAACACAAACTTAGACGCAGACAAAGACACTGCATGGAAGGTACTGGGTGAGGCCCCGCAAAAGCAAGTTCGAGCCGCCATCTTCCCACACCGGTACTGGGTGATGCCGCTACAAACGTGAAGTCGCGCAGCCATCTTCCCACACTGGAAGCGATGGCGATGTTTCTTTGCGTTTACTTTTTTATTTTTTTTAATAAATTTAATTCTAGTTTTTCCCCCTTATCCCACCCGATTATCCCAATGGCATATGGCTGAAACTCTTGTCCAACAACTCTCCTGGCTCACGTTTCCACAGGAAGGAGATAGTCGTAACATCAGCCTCCTTCAAACTCGTGTCGGCTGCTCTCGCTATTTTACACGCTTAAGTATGGGCAGAAATATGTGTCACTAGGAATCAGTTTTTTAATACAAGTATTCAAGTTGAGCAATTCAAATTCACATATAAATAATTCAGATTCAATTCCTAGTGACACATATTTCTGCCCATACTGAAGCCTCGCATGGATTGCATTACCTTCAGGCCGCGAAGGAGACGTAGGGAGAACGCTTGGCTGCAGGCGCCCGGATGGGCCAGGGGGGTCGCTGGAGAACGACGAGTCCCCGAACACCACCGATCTCGGGTAAGGGTGACTGGCCGTGACCGGTTATGGTGAGTCTGGGTGCATTTACTTTTAAGCATTTTAAAATGTTTCATGTAATCACAGAGTAAGATAAGTTTGTCCTAACCAATTCAGCCAAAAGGAGGGCCTGTTATATGGAAGCATAACCTTTTACCACTGATCAGGAATCTCCACCTGACCTCCAGGCAGATGAATGAACATAACAGGTAACATTTACAGGTATACGGTTAAAAACGCAAGGTGAGTTAACATGTCATCACCGATGCTGTGCTTTAAGTAATCCTCAGCAGAGTTCACATTGAGCAGTATTCAAACCTCTTGCACAATTTCCTTTATCTTGAAAGAAAAAGTCAACCAGATTTTCAGTTTGGATCCTTTAAGGTGAGTAAGCCTTTATTTATCCCCTGAACATGACTCTGCACTTTCCACGGGGAATGCCTGCCTTGCATCACTTGTGTGACGTCATGCACATTCAACAACCGCTTGTGCTACATTCGGGAGCATGTGACAGAATGGGAAAGGGTGGGGTGGGGGGTATAGAAGGAGCGGTTCAGAGTGGTTTATGCAAGTGCTTTACACAATATCCTTCCCCTTACAAAATGTCCAAAGGCTACCAGTCATATGCTCTAAGCCACGCCTTTAACCCTGTTCCAGAAGTCCGAGCCAACTGGGCTGCAACCATACGCTGCCTGTGAGCAGACAGCATTTGGGACTATTTCTGCAGCCTTAACTGAGTGATGCAACACATACAGCATTGCCTGGGATACAACGCTCAGCTGTGTATCCTCTTTTTTTGCTCCACAAGCAACATGTGTGATCGTCATGAACATGTTCCATTGAAGGAAGTCAGCTGTTAAAGTTGAAACCTAAACCGCCTGACAAACCACTCGGGATGAGTGAAAAGGGAAGCTGTTTGGGTGAATGAAAATGGTTCTGCTGACTGTCAGCAAAGTGTTGGGGATTATTGTTCGCCCTCCAGCTCAGAGATGTCACTGAGGCCACCAAGGCCAACATGACCCCTGTGATCTGCACGTGACTCGTTTTACAATGATTGGCCAGGGGGACCAAATGCAGCTAATGCTTTGTTACATTTCTAGAAGTGTAAAATGAAAAGACATCTAGGACAGACTCCAAAATACTTTTTATTAAACCACAATACATCTTTGACTGGTGTATAGATTTAGCAAATAGTAAAGAATAAAAAAAAATTAAACATAAATACATTTAAATATCATTAGAAATAACTTATGTTGTTGTAAAAAACAGAACTATTTCACATGTAGAAAAAAACCCCAGCTTGCATAGGAAACACTGAATACACAGAATATCTTCTTTACTATTAGATATCAAGCCCTTCCCTTTTTAAATAATAGTAACAATAGTAACAACATCAACATTTTCTCTTGAAAGAAATGAGTGAAATTTCAAAGGTCCAGTGTTTCAACAAGTACTTTGTTTCTGAACAGAAAGGCCTAGCCCAACAGTGCCTTAACACAGCTCACCATTCTACTTTCTCTCCATGTCCCCTTACAAAGTCTTTCACACACAAATGCTTGATACAGTCCTTTTGTACATAGTCCACCTTCATGTTATAAAGCACATACTTTTTCTTCCCATCCTTCTGACAATATAAAAAAGTGCCTCGCCATCTTGGTTGCACAAACCAAGAGCCCCAACTCCGAACAGTCCTGTCCCACTGGAAATCCATCCCCCACCTTTTTGCTTAAAAAAAAATCCCATCTAGATGGCTGGGTCGTCATCTTTTCCCCTTCGAATTCCTTAAATGTGATGTTGCTGTTTTTCCTCCCATCGGTAGTGCCATTGAATTTCGTCTGTGGGTGGCTATGTGTCCATCCGGGTTCACACAACTCTTCCTGTGTGGAGAACAGTCCTCTGACAGGTCTTTGCTGTTGGTCATGAGGCTGTTCATCGTTCAGGCAAATTGATGATGGGTACCCATTGATCCATACACCTGCTCTCCCTGCAGAAGTGATTCACTTTGCTCAAAGCGGGATCCTTCCATGAAGACGAGTGTGGGCTCTAAGAAATGTTAACAAGATAGGGGAAACATCAGCAGTTTCACAATTTATGTCTACTTAAATGATTACCACTATAACAGGCTGATAAAAACTTCACTTTTACAGCAGTGCTAGCAGTAGTTTTCCTCGAATGGAATCCCTCAAACATCAGGAGGAACTAGGCCACACAATGCAGGTGTAGTGGAATCAGGACTACAATGCATGAGGTAAGTAGGTTCTATGCTTTAGTGAAATGCAACAGTAATTAAGGTACACTGGTTGTGTACAGCTGTACTTCAACTTGCAAAATTGGCGATTCTTTGGCAATTACATATTTACAATTTGCATTTTGCACATTTAACTTTTGCTTTTACCCAAAGTGTCTTACAATCCCACGCGTGCAATCATAAAATAAACATCAGCTCTTAAGTAGCCAAAACTGTGAGCAACCAAAAAAAAATCAGTTGTTGCTATAACCTTCATATTATAATGACAAAAGGTAGGAACAACTTTAAGCCTAAGAACTGTTTTCAGAAAGTTTTACACTAGTGCTTATTCAACATCTAAGCAGCATGGTTATTTAAACAGAGTACAGAATATTCAATCTTGCAGACTAATGAGAAAAAAGGCACTTACAGTGACCAAGACACAATGCAGGTCCATGGGTTCTCCCCCACTTTGCTTCCCTCCTGCTCCTCCTCCTCCTCCACCGAGTATTTCTGCCAGGCGCCTGGTGTTGTTCACCCTCAGGATGTTGATGTCATTCTCACAGCAGAAAGCCTGAATAAGTGTGAAGTGGATCTGGAGGGCCACGTCTTTGACATCCTCATCATCCGTAGCCAGAATGCAAAGGACCACATTATCAGGATCTCTGAAGGGCGGGGAGAAAGAGCTGTGTTAAGTCTAATGTAACACACAAACGTGTAATAAACGTTAAACACAGGCATATGTGTTGAATATATTACCCAAGCAAAAGTTCATGTAACTGTTGGGGGGGGGTGCATAAGAAGAAGATAAAACATTGGCCAAAAAGAATCCGAAGCTGTCTCTCTGGCTGCTCGTTGCACTAAATAGTTTATGTTCTGGTGAAAAGAGGCAATATGATCCCAAGAAACCCAGCTTTGATAAGAGCTTGGGACCTCTGTACTAACTGATAACTGCACTTACACGTTCAGTGACTTGGCTGCCTCGTAAACACCAACTGTTATACAGCCTTGCGGCAAAGCACCGATGATGACCTCTTCCAAAGCTTTCGCCACAGAATCCATCCTGCAAAAAAGAAATAGAAATGAGTAAATGACATAAATGACAGCATTACATCGCCGCCACATGACGCTGGGCTTCCTCTTGTCCAGCTAGCTGATGTGCTTTAGCCGACCGAGCCTGAATGTCAAGTGCAACGGACAGACGTTCACATTGACTGTCGTCAAACGACATGATAAGAGTTTGTGATGAAAAGTCGTTTCAATCGCTACAGAATATCGAGGAAAACAAACAATCAAAAAGATGCACACGCCATAGTTTCCTCTCAGGTACCCTTCCACTTTTTTCTTTTCTGTTACCTGAAACCGATCTGCAACTTCAGGCTATTTCACGTCTGCGTGAGAATTATCTGGCGGCAGTGTCCCGCGACGTCGGCTGAAATGCAAAGCATTCTCTAGAAAATGTCCTAAAGTTTTGCCATGCAAGTTGGCTTTTAAATCCCTACCGGTTGGCATATGTACGGTGGTGTTCGTTGTTTTATGAACTAACTGCACAAGCACTTTTTTGTACCAAGCATAATTTATCTATACGCGCTGCATACACAACCGAACAAGTCCCTTTCTCGTGCAGACTGGTAATCCTACTGGTTTTAAGAGGTACTGTGCTTTCACTTAACCCATAAACTATAAGAAATAAAACATCTATTTACCTTTCTTGCGAGTAATCCCCGTTTAATTCCTCAAAAGTCATGTTGCACGTATAATCCAAGTCCACCATAGACAGAACAGTAACGTTAAACCACTTTTTCCTTTCCGTCGGACCGCTCGACAATACTATGCACACACTTACACCGCTCACACACTTCGCGTCATCTGAGCCGCAACGTGCCAACTTCTAACTAAACTCCGAGGCGTCGCGGTCACCAGAAGATCGCATACCCACGATCATTGGCTGCATGCTAATTTATGAGCATGCTCGGGGTTCCGATTGGCTGGAAGAACAACGGCAACAGTATAATGAGCAACGATGATTGGAAAAGATCGCCACACAGACAGAGCTTGTCTCCAACTGGCCCAGTAACAGCGGCCGCCGACGGCCAAATGTATTCAGCAGAAATTCGCCAGCTCTGTGGAGAAGGGTCCAACTGCAGCGTCGCTGTACTTGGCACTGTGTCAAATGCAAATCTCCGCAAATTATGTCGTACCCATTTTAGCTTTGCCCCGGACGTCAATTAAGCGTCTCCTTCCAGTGGTGGGCAATCTTATCAAGAAAGGGCCGGTGTGGGTGCAGGTCTTTGTTCCAACCAAGCAGTTACACACCCGTGTCTCCTAATTAAGTTCCTCAGCAAAAACCACTGGTTGATAGGTGGGATCAGATGTGTAACTGCTTAGTTGGAACAAAGACCTGCACCCACACTGGCCCTTTCTGGATAAGATCGCCCACCCCTGTATCTGACAGCATCGAATCCAGCAGTTAACGCGCAAAAACGCAGCTCTTGGCAAATCCAAGAGCGTAGTGGCTTGGATTTTCTTTCTTTGTGGACCCTTATCCTTTTTCTAACCCTTTGCCCTATCAAACTTAACACCAGACTCTTTAAAAAAGTTACGAAAGACAGGTTTGTGCAGGACTCACCTATATCTGCGGCACGGCGGCGGGGATCACAGTGATCGGGCGCTCGGGGCTTCCTTCACTCTGATTGGGCCGCAGGGGGAGCGTGTCGAATGCTTGCCGGGCCGCGCGCGCTCGAGTGACATTTGTCAGGTAACCCGGCGAGAGAGAATGCCCCATCACGTCTATGGAAACCTGGGAAGATCAACTTGGACTGACCTGAAATCGTGGTGCCAGGCAAGTCCCTCAGTTCCCACCTCCCCCCCTAATAAGTCAGTATAGATCTGCACTTAATTGGAACGTCGTTTCGGTTCATCGAGTTCCGTTACGCATGAAATCAGACAAACGCCACTTGTTAATTAATATGGGATAGGTCTAGATTTCGGTTATCGGATGCATGAAAGTTTGCTTGAAACTCCCTTCGAGACTTGGGGGTTTTGTCCCATCAGCGGACACCCAACACAGGCGGCGGGCGACATAACGTCCACAGCGCTCAAGCGTAATATGTTGCCTCCTGGTGGTTGCGTTTGATGCCCCCGGAGAAAGGGCTCTCCAGGATTTGAATGTAGATTCCCCGTTTCTATAAAGCTAATTAAAAAAAGAAAAAGAAAAGAAAAACGTTTTTATTCAGTTTGATGTAAAAAAAAACCCAACAACAACTAGGAAAGGGTTTTCTTGTAGGTTTCGCGGAGAGTTTCCACAACACTTTCTAAGGGTTCTGATTGATCGAAATGAACTCTTCTGAAAATCCCCGGCGTGCCTGGTAATCTCTAATTTACGGGTTTTTCATTTTGAGGGGGGGAAATGATTAAATGATCTTCTTTGCTGTGTCAGCATCACTTTGTGTGTGATATGAGGTTACAGGATTGATGCCAGTGAACATGAGCAGAGATGTGTGGGCCATGAACCCCATTGAAAATGATTTTAATTGGGCAGTGCTGCCTCAGTACATTATTATTGGGCATAATTTAGAACGGGAATAAAATTCAGCAATTGCTTCATGAATGATGACAAACACCATTTTGCTGAATCTTCTCACTGGGCACAGTCCAGTGGAGCAATTGTTAAAAGACCTCAGAAACCATGACATAGCTCCTTTTTTATGGAAAACCAGACGTTCACAGCTAGCCCAGTCACAGAATATTTTTTGAACAGCAGCAAACTTGTAGTATGACAGCTAACGGCGTGGCTTTAGTAAGGGAAAACATATTTGTTTGGAGCTATCTTTTCAACATGTTAAACACATCTGACTGTACTGTGGGCCGTCTGTTTTCAAAAATAGGAGAGATAGATGGAGAGATATGTACACATACTGTGGTTTTTGAGGACATCAACGACTGCCCTAGTTGGACTGTGATGGTGAAGCCCAGTGAGAACTTTCAGCTTTGTGGTAAAAAGAGAGCCTATCCTGCAATCTCTGTAATTTGGGTTGTGTAATTGTGTCTCAATCTTTGAGGCCCTGAACACACTTGGTTTACTTTGAGGTCTGAAAGTTTTTTTTTCTTTTCTTCTGATGCTGCTCCTTTGTATGATCACAAATGCTCCCCAGTTCCATCCTATGAGTAAAAGGAAATATTCCCAAGAAGTTAAAAAGTACCTTTACGATACATACCTAAGTGTCATTCAAGGGTGTGTAAACATCAAAACTGTTAATTGTAGAGCATTTCCATTTTAGTTTTCATGCAGGGATCTCTTGCAATGTTTTTATTCATCCACTGAGAGCCTCGGACACCCTTTCCCAAGACTTTTCTCTTACCAGTAATGATACAGTAAATTAGGAGGCATTATGGATGCTCATATGAATAATGAGCTAACCATGACCCACTCTTCTTTTATATATGATACAATGTTTCATTCATGGGTGACATAATGAAAGCCTATGGTCTTATATATCAAAATACAAATTGGTAGAAGCACACACACACACACACACACACACAAACACAAAGGAGAAAATATCTGTTTCTATGCTGTAGAGGGCCCAGTACACATCCACCTGTATGCACACTGCACAGGTAAATAAGATAAGATATACTTTTATTGATCCCCATTATTCCTCTGCATTTAACCCATCCCACACACACACACACACACACTACAGTAGCATGTGTAGCAAGGAGCGGTGGGCAGCCACAGTGCAGCGCCTGGGGATCAACTCCAGTTCTTCCTATTGCCTTGCTCCGGGGCACAGACAAGGACTATTAACCCTAACATATATGTCTTTTTGATGGTGGGAGGAAACCGCAGCATCCAGAGGAAATCCATGCACACGAGAAGAAAATGCAAACTCCACAGAGAAAGGACCTGGAACGGCCTGGGGTTCGAACCCAGGACCTGTTTGCTGAGAGGCAACAGTGCTGTGAATGTTCCTGTAACATTTTTTTTCCCAAAGGTACACAATGTCATTATTTTCATTTTTATTTTTTTTTGGCGGTAAAACCCTTTATAGTAGCATATGGAGTATGGAAGATTCTTGCTCTTTTGTTACCCATAAATTGTGCTTGCACCATGTACATGAATAATTTTTAATTGTAACACTTCATTAGAAAGTGGCAAACTCACCATTTAAAAAAAAAAAGTGGGCAGAATATACAGGACCCAATTAATAACACATATGGAAACTCTTGGGCAGCACGGTGGCACAGTGGTTAGTGCGGTCGCCTCAAAGCAAGAAGGTCCTCGGTTCGAGCCCCGGGGTTGTCCAAACTTGAGGGTTGTCCCAGGTTGTCCTCTGTGTGGAGTTTACATGTCCTCCCCGTGTCTGCGTTGGTTTCCTCTGGGGGCTCCGGTTTCCTCCCGCAGTCCAAAGACATTTAGGTCAGGTGACTCGGCCATACTAAATTGTCCCTAGATGTGAATGTGTGTGGGTGTGTTTGTACGTCAGCCATGTGTGATGGCCTGGCGGCTTGTCCAGGGTGTCTCCCTGCCTGCTGCCCAATGACTGCTGGGATAGGCTCCAGCATCCCCGCGACCTGAGAGCAGGTTAAGTGGTTCGGATAATGGATGGATGGAAACTCTCCTGAAGAATAGTAGCCAGGGAAAAGGGGATCATGTTAAGATGTTATTTCTTGCTTTGTCATTATCTTGATTATTTTTCTCCAAAATGTTGGTGTGGGAGCGCAGCAATGAAGAGACAACGAGATGGTTTCTCTTTTAAGATCCTTGCCTGGTCATTTTATTCCAGCATGTAGCGTGTTTACCAGCTACCAGCTAACCGTTTTTCCCCTAAAAAAACCCCCAAAACACACCCATCGGAACCTCAACTCTTACAGGGCCCACAGAACATCAAGGTGAATGTCTCAAGCTCCCATGTGCAGCCGCCACACTTGCCCCCCCCTGAATTCACCTTAACAAGGGAAAAAACAAAGAGACAGGAGACAGCAGTCAATGATGTGGGGGCCAAACAGGGTGCCCATAGTGGCTCCGCCTAATAGGAGTGGGTGTGGAAACAGTGACAGCGGGGCAATGAGAAGCCAAGTCAGGATCCGGGGAAAGTGGTGGGAGGTGGAGTAGGGGCAGGGTTAGGTGGGCATCCACGCCGTGAGAGAAATGCCAGCTCCACCGGCCTGTTCAAGTCAAGACGGGCCGGCTTGAGGTGGTCCACTGAGACGCGCGCCGACTTCCCCCCAATGTCCACTGTGAAGTATTTGGTCCCCACCTCCAGGACACGGAAGGGCCCGTTGTAAGGAGGCTGCAGGGACAGCATATTTATTCATGTTGAATAAATATGTACCCAAGTGACAGTAAGTCCTTAGGAACATGGGCATCAGACAGGCGGTGCCTTGATGTGGGAACAGGAGCAAAGGCGCTGGCATACTCCGGGAGTGCAGTCCGCTAGAGCACGGCAGACCAGGGAGTTGTGGTGATGGGAATGGAAGTCCCCCGGGACTCATAGTGGCTGGCCATAGACCAGCTCAGCTGACGAAGACCGTAGATCCTCCTTGGGGGTGGTCCGTAGGCCTAGCATGACCCTAGGAAGCTGGTCGACCCAGCTGGTGTCGATGACGCTGGCCCGCAAAGCGTTTTTCATGGGGTGATGGAAATGCTCACACAACCCGTTGCTCTGTGGGTGGTACACTGTGGTGCAATGGAGTTGTGTTCCCAGGCCCTCTGCGATGGCTGTCTAGAGCTCAGATGTGAACTGAGAGCTTTGGTCTGAGAAGAGGTCAGACTGAGTGCAAAACCGGGCTACCCAGGATCCGATGAATGCCCAGGCCACCTCCACTGATGACAGTGGGACTGCCTCAGGCCACCTGGTGGGTCTGTTCACCATAGTGGGGAGGTCCCTTCCCAAATAAATGTTTAAAGTAAACTAAACTAAACCAGGCCCACATTGATGTGGTCAAAGCGTCTCTCCGAAACCAGGAAAAGGGCCAATGGGGCTCTGGTGTGACGGTGCATTTTGGCACGCCGGCATGCCATGCAGGATCTCGCCCAGTCCCTCACGTTCTTCTTCAGTCCAGGCCAGACGAACTTGGCAGCCACCAACTTCATAGATGGCTTCACTCCCAGGTGCGAGAGACTGTGGACCGTGTCGAAGATGTGCTGGCGCCACCGGGGGGAACCATGGGTCGAACTCGACTTGTGGAGCTGTCACAGAGGAGCGTGGCACCGATGTCACCGAACACCACATCCTGCATCTGTATTCCAGTGTCCGCTGACTGGTAAGCCTGCATGTCAGCGTCGCCCGCCTGATCCACAACCATGTCAGTGTAGTCGAGGTGCGCAGCCCGGGAGAGACAGTCAGCAATGAAGTTGTGTTTTCTGGCCACATGCTGGATGTCTGTGGTGAATTCAGAGATCTCCGAGAGCTGCGCTGCTGGCACCCAGTCTTCGGCGGTTCAGCCTTGGCCATTGCTGACGCTAGCAGCTTGTGGTTCACATATGCAGTGAAACGGCAGCCCTCCAGCAGGAACCTGAAGTGGTGGATGGCGAGGAACAGCCCCAGGAGCTCCTGGACGAAAGCAAGGCAAGGCAAGTTTATTTGTATAGTACCTTATTGCAGAGGTCATTCAAAATACTGTACTTCCTTTCATTGTCGCGTAGCTTGCGACTGAAGAAGGCAAGCCGCTGCCAGGCCCCGCCCACCCACTGCTCGTACACCGCTCCTACAGCGTAGTCAGATGTGTTGGTCGTGAGGGCACTGGAGCAGTGGGTGATGGGTGTGCCAGCAAGGTGGTGTTAGCCAGCGCAGCTTTAGCATCCTCGAAGGCCTTCTCCATCTCTGGGGACCAGTCTACCGCACCTTTGGTGTTCCTACTCCACAGGGTCTCGTATAGGGCCACATAATGTGAGCTGCCCAGGGAATGAACCTGTTATAAAAGTTCACCAGCCCCAGGACCAGAATTCCTGCAGGGACTTCATGGTCCTGGGGCGCAGAAAGTTGGCCATGGCGTCCACCTTGGCGGGGAGTGGGACCACTCCTTCCTTGGTGATTTGGTGTCCTAGGAAGTCTATTGCTGACCGGCTGAATTGGCACTTGGCTGGGTTGATGATGAGCCCTTGTTCACTTAGCCGCTTGTACAGCTGCTGGAGGTGGGCCAGGTGCTGCTCTGTGGATGTGCTGGCTATGAGGATGTCATCCAAGTACATGAACAAGAATGGTATGTCCCGCAGCACAGAGTCCACCAGCTGCTGGAACGTCTGCGCCACTCCCTTGAGGCCGAAGGGCATCCGCAGGAACTCGAAGAGTTCAAACAGCGTGATGACTGCTGTCTCCGGCACAACCTGGGGGTGGACCGGCACCTGGTGGTAGCCCCGCACCAAGTCCACCTTGGAGAAAATGGTGCGGAGAAATCTTGAATATGTGGGACAGGGTAGTGCCACCAGCCTTCGTTACCATGTGCAGGGGGGAAGCCCATGGGCTGTCAGAGCGGCGCACGATCCAAGGCGTTCCATAGCAGCAAACTCCTCTCTGGCTGACGAGAAAACAGGTGCGGTGAGGTCTGGAAACTCGGCGAGGAGGCGTTGATATTCATCCCCGGCGGCAAGCATGTTGAACAGCCGGTCGTCCCCGCTCCTCTCAGCGTACACGGGTACGAACAGAAAGAAACAGCGTCGATCAAGCGGCGGTTCACCACATCCACCAGCAGCCCATAGGCGCATAGGAAATCCGCGCCCAGGAGGAGCGGCGACACCTTTGCCATGATGAAGTCCCAGCGAAAACCGCCCGCCAAAAAACACCTTCACATACTGCCCGGTGCCATAGGTGCGTATGGGCGTGTTATTAGCAGTGTTCGGGGGGCGCTTCTCCGTCAGTCATAGTGTCCACAGCCCATGCGGGAAGGATACTACGTTGTGCGTCGACCGGCAGCCGACGGCCGGAGATAGTGTCTGTGATGAACAACAGCCCGCTATTCTCGTCAGCGCTCATGGCTGTTACTGAACGCCGGCCCTGACGTTTCCCAGGCTGCTGAAGGTGCGCAGCGGGCAACAACGCTTGGCCTTGGCGCCAAACCTGTCGTGGTAGTAGCACAGGCCTGTGTCGCGTTGTCGGCGGGCGGCCGCCGCTACCGCGGTCCCTGCCGTGGCCCCAGGTGGCGGCGGTGAGGGCTGGGAGGGTAGCGGCGCATGCACATACTGCTGACGGTTGGCAAGGAAAATCCTGTATGCCTCCGCCGCCAACGCGCGGTAGTCCTTGGTATAGGAGAGCGGTGAACTGGCCAGGGCGGTCCGCACAGGTGCTGGAAGTTGTCGCAGGAAAACGTGGTTTAAGAGGAATGCGTGATTAGCTGAGCCCAAAACGGCTAACATCCTTTCCATCAGGTCCGACAGCTTGCTGTCGCCAAGGCCATTAAGCGACAGAATCCAGTCGGCCTTCTCCATCTCCGACAGCTCGAAGGATTTCAATAGCAAGGCTCTGACCCGGAGGGTCAAGTAAGCCAAAAGCCCGTGCGGATGTCGAGGAATCCAGTGCCGCTACCACATAATAATACTTCATGGAGTCATCGTTGATTCTCCTGAGTTGGAACTGGGCCTCGATGCGCCGGAACCACGATCTTGGGGCTGTTCTGCCAGAATTTGGGCAATTTTAGCGCCACGGCGTATATGCTAGCGCCGCGGCCAGTTGAGTTAGCCCCATTGGAAACGACGGCACTGGTAGTTTCGTCTGGAAATCAACATGCGGGAGCACAGGAATAAAGAGACACCGAGACGGTTTCTCTTTTAAGCCCCTTGCCGGGTCGTTTTATTCCTCCCACTTAAACACAAAACACACCTGCATGTAGCGTGTTTACCAGCTACCAGCTACCCCCCCCAAAAAAGAAACCACACCCCTCGGAACTCTCATCTCGCGAGGCCCGTCTAACCTCAACTCTTAAAGGGCCCGCAGAACATCAAGGTGAACGTCTCATGCTCCCATGTGCAGCCGCCACAACGGAAAGATTTGCTGTCATCTGGTGATTTAAATCTTGGCACCACTAACAAGGTTGAACCTACAGTTGTCCATGGCATCCAGGGAAAGGGGAGTGGAACAGAGCAAAAGAGAAATACCTTTGCAATCACATTTTTTCATGAATAAAAAACTGACCAGTCAACAAATGCTCTTCACCGTAGTAAGTGACTACTGGGTGACCTCTTGGTCTTTCTGCTGGAGTAGACCACATCTACAGACAGCCGATCTGTGAATTCATTCCCGTGGCAAGATATGCTATGGGGTCGGCTGCTGCACCTTCAGCCCATCAGCTGAAGTTGCATGCATGCACTATGCAGCCACAATCAGAGCATTTATTTTCTGTGTGTCTGTTAGGACAACTTTACGAGGAGCAGCTCCTTGTCATGGCAACTTGTTGAAAATGTTATTATTTCAGTGTAAGATGAGCTCCCCACGCTTCAAGATATGTTGTTTGAAGAGAAATCAATCTAACACCTTGAACTTTGGCTTATTTGTGAGTTTAAATTTTAATTGAATAGATGTGATTTTTATGATGCATCAAATATGAACACAACATATAACAAGCTATTGAAGTATTTAGCACTTGTGTGTGTGAGTGTGTGTGTGTGTGTGTGTGTGTGTGTGTGTGTGTGTGTGTGTGTGTGTGTGTGTGTGTGTGTGTTAATGGAGGATGGGGATTCTTGATTCTTGTCAACACAACTCTGGTGTTGTTTTATATTCTTGAATAAACATTTGAGAATGGGACACCCTCGGTGTTGGCTGTTTTAAGAACCATAGTTTTTTTGCCATAGATATTTTTACCCCTAAAATTGTAATGAAAACAGGGAAGCATGAAATATGTGAGGTTTCATCGTACATAATGATGTAGGCTGTGGCAGCTGTAAATGGAACTAGGGTCAGTTCTCTTCTTTGGCCACTGGAGGGGGATAGATGTTAACTCATCAGTATTTTTATAACGGGGCCACTTATTACAGTTTCACAAACGTCTAATCTACTCCATTCGCAATCGTGACAATATTTAGTCCTGTGCACGCGCGCGCGCGCACATAGGACACACACCATGTCCTCCATTCTCAGTTGTATTTGCTCTGGAAAAAAACCGAGAAGGCCTTTATTTAATATTCCAATGAGCACGTATCATTTATTGATAATTCACAATTAACCTTAAACTTTAATTCGAAATAAACACACCCGATAGAGTAAATTATAAAAGTGATTCATATTAAAGAGAAACGGACCGAAGTATGATTGAAAATCAGTGCATTTCCAATATGGCGGTTCTTCTTTGGCAGTCATGCAAATATCTGCAGTTATGTCAGATAACCATCAATGGCCCAAGAGTGCATCGTTTTGCCACAATCGAGGAATTAATCTTGTGCTATATTCCAACACGGGGTGCAATATTTCAAATTTTACTAATGCCTTTTTTTCTTTTTTTCTTCACAACCATGCTATTTCCAACAATGCTACTGGGAATAGGCCCTTTAAGTATTTTCTCTGTTAGGCATTTTAAATGTTCTCTATGATGGATCATCTTAATGGTGAGGGTGATGATGATTCAGATGATGATGAAGAAACCTGGCATTACTGAATGGCTCACAAAACTTGATATCCTATGATCCCGCTACTTTACATCAACACCAAACACAAGTAAAAAGAAGAAAAAAAACGTTTTTTTTTTTCAAAATTAATATCCCTCGTCAAAAATTGGAACTGGTACCTTATGACACTTGGTCAAACGGCTCAAATGATGAAGAGCGTCCTTCATGTTCATGTTGGATGCCGTGTAGTTTTCTCATCTCAGATTGATAACGGTCCATAATACTGGGTTTGGTTTTCTGACCTCAAAATTGGTAAGATTTAATGCACATGACTCAGTACACTGTAATTTAAATAATATATATATAGTAGTAGGAAATTATAGGTTGAGAGGATTGTTACTCATTGTCGTCCTGACTGTGTAATGATTCTTTGGGATACTGTCTGTTTTATTTTCTGTTTTGGTATCATCTTATCTGAAACGTCACTCAACATTTATTAATACAACCCCCCAAAAAACCCTCTAGAATTGTGCATTAATGTCAAGATGACATCGAAGACGGATCATGGAGTACCTAGTTCGTCATGATACATCTGGTGAACAGTACTCTGAGCACAAACAGCAAATATGACCATGTGCCCCGCAGTCCAGCCAGTAATTCATCAGGGGACAGTTTTCAATGATAAACTTTTCTTTGCAAAGCTAACCCCGCCAACCAGCACCCACCGCCCACCACTGGGAGACAAATGAGATGAGGTGTGCACGCTGAAAGCCTTAAGACATGGACGACAACCATGATAAATGCAGCAAGTACTGACACCACTATGGAAAAGACAAAATATACCTTTGTCTTGTCACAGTAATCCTAATCTGTTTGAAGATGGGGCCACATTACAGAGACGGGGTGGGGGTGGGGGGGTAAGAAAAGAGGAAGTAGAGAAAGAAGGGGAAAGAGAAGAAGAAAAGAGAAAAAAATACAAGAGAATGGAAGTAGTCTGCCGGTCGGCAGTGATAAATGTGGGGACATCAGAAGCGGAGCTCAGTATGATGTTTCTCTCTAATGGCCTGATTGCTCAATTAATTCTGTAGGCTGTTCTTTGCCGGCCCCTTTTAATGTGGAAACAGCTATATTTTCTCCCAGATTAGTATAGATACAGGCTGACAGTCTGCACTGCTCAAGGTATTTGGGAGGTATAATTCATTCATAATGCCACAATGCGTCCCATCTATCATCTCAGGGTTTTCATCCACCAAATAGCCGCTTGCTCCCTCTTCTCATTCCCAGCTCCTGGCTCTTTTGGGGCAAGTCAGAGGGAGGGGGGCACAAAAGTGGGAGTGCTGAGCCCTGTCTGCACACTTGTGTGTGCTTGTGCCTGTGTGTGTGTGTGTGTGTGTGTGTGTGTGTGTGCGTGCGTGCGTACATGTGCACGCGTGCGTGTGTGTGTGTGTGTGTGTGTGTGTGTGTGTGTGTATACAATGCATATGTTTGAGCAAAGAATTTGCAAGGCTGGGATGTGAAGTTTGTGTGTGTGTGTGTGTGTGTGTTTGTGTGTGTGTGTGTGTGTGTGTGTGTGTGTGTGTGTGTGTGTGTGTGTTGGGCAGACAAGGTTGTGAGGTCGGCAGCTTCTCTTCTACTGATGTATTAGCTGGCATATGCAAGCGATGAATTACCAGGCAATGGGAGTCAATTATCCACACAGAGAGACGGGGAACAGGGAGCAGGTGCCTGTGGCCCCAGGGTCCCTTTACCAATTCAGAGAATGATTTTCCGATATGTAGGGAAAGAGAGGAGAGGAGCCTTGGAGGAGTAAGAGTGGGATGACTAGGAAGAGGGGGGAAAAAAGAACTGAAAAACAACTACCAACGTCCCCGATCCCATTCTGCTCTTTCTCCACCTTTCTCCTCTCTCTCTCTCTCTCTCTCGCACACACATACACACACAGATACAGACCCACACACCTATCAAATCCAGAAGGCAAAGCACTGTGTGAAAATGCAAAAGGCTATTATCAGGCCTTCAGAGTGCACAGAATGTCACCCATGATGGATGAGTGTGGGATTTAGAAAGGCCTCTTGTCAAACAGTGGCCATTTCCCCCTCCTTAAAGCGCTCCTCTTTTTTTCCATGACTTTTCCTTTGTATCAGAATCACATCAGGCCCCAAGGTCTGATAGGCCGAAGTAGAACGACACGCTCATGTTAGACGGATCAGATGGGCACGCATGGTGCAGACACTACACACTCATTTAAAGGGACCCCGAATTGAGTTGTCATTTAGTTTTCAGTGCCAGTGCATGTTTTTTACAGTAAAAGATAGAGTAAAAGATAGAGAGTTAGAGAGAGAGAGAGAGAGAGAGAGAGAGAGAGAGAGAGAGAGAGAGAGAGAGAGAGAGAGAGAGAGAGAGAGAGAGGGAGGGAGGGAGGGGCAGAAGGTGACCTGGTCAAATAATACTGTACGTGGGTCCCCAATTTGGACCACCTCCAGCTTGAGCGTCTAGGTGCTGACTGACATGGGTCACCCTTAGGGAAATGAGGTCATTAGCTGGAATTACAGCAGGTCCTGATCGCTTGGTAATGGGTTTTAATGATGGAATTTAACACACAGTGCCTCTAGGGACAGACGGCACACACACAACAGACAGGTCATTTCACAAAGTGAGAGCGGGGCGGGGGCAGAGTTATCGGCCTACTTTGTAAAACAAAAGAAAAATATACAACTCAAAACTCTGCAAGTGTGTATGTGTGTGTGTGTGTGTGTGTGTGTGTGTGTGTGTGTGTGTGTGTGTGTGTGTGTGTGTGTTGGAGGGGGTCCTTTTTATGTCTACACGTCCGAGAGAGAAGCAGACAGACAGAGAGGAAGTTGCAGGTGCAGTCAGTGAGACAGAATCTTTGAGAGATCCTGTTGTTACCCCTCCCTTGCAGCCGCAGTCCACTTTATTTTGTTTCGACAGAAAAACAATGAGTCTTCGAAGGCATTAAAAAAAATCTTACAGCTTTAGTAGAGACTCAAATCCACACCATGAGATGAACTTGGCTGTAGTTTTAGTTGGGGTTTTTTTAAGACGAGTTCATTTCGGAGCCTCCTTTTGATAGACAAACCCTAATCACAATAGTTGGACACTCGAAGTAACTGGACTGCTTTAAGAGCGTAAGAGAAAAGAGGATAATATGAGCTCATAGTCAGCGAGCACGGCCAAGTCTTAAAGAACTTCCAGTCTTAAAGTTTATGCATGCCAAATGAAACCCAAACAGCTCTAACAAAAGACCACTAAATTGTCAGGATGATTGCAGATGTACAGTGCAGAGAAAAAATAGGCTTGGCTTCAGTTCCAGGCGAGGCAGCGAGGAAGATTCAACAGGAAAACAAAAGACAGTTATATTTCGATGTTTAGCCAGAGCTGAAGATGTCCTCAGCGGTTAACAGTATGCAGGGTGACACTTTGGGTAAACCAAAGTCATTGAAAGTGAAACTAAACGAGACCAAAAATTAACCAAGACTCATTACCGAGGCATGGCCAAGGTTATGAGCAATTTGCTCTTAACACACTCTTTCTAAAGTGTAATTTAACAGAGAAAAAAATCTGGAAGCCAATACCTTCTAATGAGATTTTTTACAAAGAAATGATAAGGAATGTTAATGATTTATATTTATTCAACATCAAAAATATATATGCTACATTACAAATACATACGAAACACATACTAGTGAAAAACAATAGAAATTAAAGCTCACAGTATGAAGATAAGTGATAACATAACGACCTTGAGGGAAGTGAGTAAAGATAGTGGCCTCTTGTTTGATGCCATTATTTTTCCCCATTGTTCACCCTTATACTGAGATACACCGATCAGCCAAAACATTAAAACCACCTGCCTAATCTTGTGTAGGTCCTCCTCATGCCGCCCGAACAGCTCTGACCTGTCGAGGCATGGACTCTACAAAACCTCTGAAGGTGTTGTCTGGTATCTGGCACCAAGATGTTAGCAGCAGATCCTTTAAGTCCGGTAGGTTGCGAGTTGGGGCGCCCATGGATCAGACTTGTTTGTCACACACACACACACACACGGCGACGCAGCAACATCAACATAAAATCCAAATTGTACACCCAACAAAAACTATACCCAGTACTCAATAAACAATAATATTGAAATATGCAGTAGGCTACTACAGTCCAAAATTGTAAATTAGCTTGCTTGTGATGATTACAGCAGGAGTCTGGGCTTGGTGTGAGTGGTGAGTTTAGAATGATGCCTGAACTTGAGCTGAATGCTCTTCCTCCTGTACATCATGTCTTTTGTGAAAAACTTAAGCAAACTCTTTGTTTCGCCATGATTTTTATCTTAACCTACATTACAAGCAGCTAGCTAGCAGGAAGTAGCTTCTGTGCAATGTGCGGGCTGTACACTAGGTGAAAGAGGAGGGGCTGCTCACAATCTGGCATTTGCCAAGTGCACTGCCACTCAAAACATCTGAAATATCATCATCATATGGTAAACAAGAAGCAAGGAGCAGGAATTGTTTTATTTTTATTGGTCTCATAGTCAGATAATTGAAACAGTATTCACTGACTGCTATTCACCATTGATCCAGCGAAAAAGGAAGCCTTCTGATTGGGTGGGCCTGAGTGCCAAGCGGGTGGGCCCAGGCTCACCTAGGCCCACCCACAACTACATGGCAGCGTTTGGGAGAACGTGTAAAAATGTACACAATCCAACCAAATTCGTAAAAAACACGTAGCTTGGCAACAAGATCGTCATTCGCTGTGAATGCGGTGACCACTGTGCTTAGCTTGCTCACAACCTGCCAAAGGCTCAAGCTCAAAGTAGATAACGACAGCAGGGCTAGCACCACATCGCAGAGCCCTGGGGCTTTCTGTCACTATACATCAACATTTGATTGGCTGATGATACGGTCGCTCAAAGTTGTAATCAGGTTGCAGCCTTGTGCTTCAGGGAAAGGTTAGCAATACTAACTAGTGCTGGTCCAAGGAGCTGTGATGCGTTTCGATGACGTAGGAACAGCCCAAAGAGAAAATAAGTAATTGAATTCAGACACATTTCATGCACACTTCAATTTAACTATGAAAAACAAATCATGATTTTGATTTTTACAGGGCCAGTAGAGAAGGCCCTGATGGCCCAGACAGCCCTTCACTGGATGTAGTATAGTATAGTATAGTATAGTATAGTTTAGTATAGTATAGTATAGCATAGCATAGCATAGTATAGTATAGCATAGCATAGCATAGTATAGTATAGTATCGTATAGTATAGTACAGTATAGTATAGTATAGTATAGTATAGTATATTGTCGTATCGTATCGTATCGCATCGCATCGCATCGCATCGTATCGTATCGCATCGTATCGTATAGTATCGTATAGTATAGTATAGTATAGTATGGTCTAGTATGAATGAAAGCCACTTTATTTGACATTGTATTCTTACAATGAATTTGTTCTCTGCATTTAACCCATCCTATTGTATAGAAGCAGTGGGCATCTGCAGCGCCTGGGGAACAACTCCAGTTCTTCTTTCCATTGCCTTGCTCAGGGGCACAGGCAGGAGTATTAACCCTAACATGCATGTCTTTTTGATGGTGGCAGGAAAGCCACGCAGACCCGGGGAGAACATGTATGGTTTGGCATGGTATTGCACTGTATGATATGGTATGGTGGTGTGGTACAGTATGGAGTAGTGTGGTGGGCCTGTGGTAGAATTTGTGGTACAATACAGTATGGTCAGGTATTGTATATCATTGGTATATGGAGTTGGCCAAGGTGAGCAGTTGTCATTTTTTGAATCACTTAGGAAAATTAAGAAATCTTTGTTCTGACTATTTTCTATCTCTGTTCTAGCTCCTTTTTTCAACACACTAATACACACAGCCTGATTTCAGGACAGCCTGCTGGGCTACCTAGAGGTGCGTCTCCTCCACTCACTATCGTTACTGTTTTCCTCTGGGACTCTCAGCCCCTTTGCTTCCTCCATTACCGCCATACACACCCTTACACACACACACACACACACACACACACACACACACACACACACACACACACACACACACACAACCTCCCCCCTGCCCTGCGGCGACATGCGCTCCACAATGGAGAACAGAGTGGTTTGGGAAATGATGGCCATTTATAACTGCCTGACGCCATATCCTACCCTCCACACCACCCTCACCTCCGCTTACACACACCTACGCACTTGAACACACACACACACACACACACACACACACACACACACACACACACACACACACACACACACACACACACAGAGTTTGGTGCTGGGGTGACGATGAAGAGATGGGAGACAAAGCATGAGCGCACCCTTCTCCCAGCTCATGTCACACAATTACCTCTCAACTGCACAGACGAGCGCCATGCAAACGCACCCAGAGTGGGACATCACATCACACCTGTCACAGGTGATCGAGTCCAGCTTGCCTGTGAGCTCCGACACACAAGCTCGCCAGTCCGTCATGTAGATGGCTGCATGTAAGCTGTGCATGCGTGTGTGTGTGTGTGTGTGTGTGTGTGTGTGTGTGTGTGTGTGTGTGTGTGTGTGTGTGTGTGTGTGTGTGTGTGTGTGTGTGTGTGTGTGTGTGTGCGCGTGCGCGTGCGTGTGCGCGTGCGCGTGCGTGTGTGTTTGTGGAAAGAAGGGGTGATTTAGATTCATAGCAGAATACAAATATCAAGTCACCTTGCTGCTATATATGTGCTCATTTTCGGCGATCAATGACAGATCCTTCAGTGTTCGGTAACCCCATCGCCGAACAGTCGGGGATCTGTTGAGTCCAAATGTTTAATGAATACGTCTCATGAATAGCATGGCTTGAAAGGTTTTGTGGTTTTTTGTGAGGTTTTGTAACTAAAGTATCAATTTTTTTGCGTTGCTTTTTTTGCTCGGAATAAAGGACTAGACCGGGATAGGTGGGGTAGGAAGACGGACAGATGGCGAAAACGAGAAAGAGCCACAGAATAAAAGGACTGAAATGGAGAGCCAACACTTTTGCATTAATCACGCTGGTGCGTATGTACTTGTGTTTGCGTGTGTGTGTGTGTGTGTGTGTGTGTGTGTGTGTGTGTGTGTGTGTGTGCGTGTGCGTGCGCACGCGCGTGTGCGTGTGTGTCAAGGCCTGGGCCTGTCACTGTGCTGGATGGGCTGTCACTTTCTTAATTGCCTTAGCGTGACCCCACCCCGCTCTACTCACCTGGCTAATTACTCTGTCTTTGGAGTGGGAGATTGAAATGAATCCAACTTCATTCAAGCCGGGAGGTGACTGACATTGTCGTCATACTGTACCGTGCAGACCCCTCTCAAATTTGTCCTTCTAGTAATATTACACAGCCTCATATGCCCATCACTGTCTCACCGTCTAAAGGGCGCATATTAATGATTGAAGACAGGTCACGTTTGATAAATAAAATATCCTCATGTGAATTTGTCTCTTCGTGATTTGTACTCTGACTTCTCATTGATTTGCCTGTTAACTGCCGTGTTGTTATGACACGTAGGTCATGGTAAATCTGTGCTTCCTGGGTATTTATATGCAGTGGATGCCTGCCGTGTTTAGTTGCATTAGGTGAACGGAATACGCCTTTGGTATAATTCCTTCTCCCAAAAACTTCCCAGATTTAAAGATTCAGGGGACATTTGGTTGTTGCAGCAGCAGGTAAGAATAAAGACTTAAAAACAAAAGGCGAACCTAGGAAAAAAACAGATGCAACTAAAAGTACTAGATATGTACAAATAAGTGAGACTATTACTAGAGACGTACATGCATGCATGCAAACATGCATACATGCACATGATCATGCACACTTACACACACACGGCTTGGAGTCCCAGAACAAAATTCAACCCCAAAAAAATAAAAAAGGGAAGGAAGCGCTTCTGAAAGAGTGAAGGAGTGAAAAAACCCCGACAGACCGATGTGAGAATCAGAGCAAAGACTGAAGCCGTGGAAATGGAATGCTAATGCGATGCTAATGAGAGGAGCGAAGGGGCAGGGTGGAGGTAAAGTTTGGTTAGAGAGCTGGCTGGTGAGACAGCAGGCGAATGGGCAACGCCTGGGTGAGCAGTGAGCGGGCTCCCCATGATGCCACACTGAGACACATTTAGCAATGCAGAGAAAGAGAGACAGAGAAGGGGGGAAAGAGAGAGAGACAAGGGGAAAGTCCCTGTGGTCTAATGACTGATAATTGATTTTCCAAATTACTTTTCATAACGTGGTTGTTGTTTATTTTCCCTGTTGTGCATGGGGTCTATTTCATTCCATCATTTCGCTTTCCAATAATCCATCTGTATCGTTTCTCATTAACGTGCACTTGTCTGGTGTCAAGGCTCCAATGAATTCAGGGTTAATGGCTCCTGTCATGATAATAGCAAAGTGAGTTAAACTTTGGTGGTGATTCTTGAGTTGAAGTTTAATCCTGTGATTCTGGTGAATTTAACAGTCCAGCCATTTGAAACACTGACAAGCTAATGTTCTCCTGTTGTCTTTAGGGAAGTAGGTTTGGGAAGTTGGATGCGTCGGGGGCCAGAACGACTTGGTCGGCATCTGACATCTTGTTTAACTTTTTGAACCACCATTCTGATGTCTTCTTCACCTTTCTGCAGTGACTGGCCAGGTGTGCTTAGGAGTGTAAAATGGGCACTTCTCCTGGATCGCCACCTTGTCGTGGTGTAAGGCTTGCATGTACCAATGATCCCCCAAGAGCTATGGCAGCCGGAGCTTGGCTCCTGGTAGGGTCACCCAAGGCGGATAGGTCAAGGGGGGGGGGGGTTCCAGTTGAAGCGTGATCCAACAAAGACCTCAACGGCGTCACTAGCCGAAGATGTCTCCAGGTCACAATGGCAGTGAAGGTGGATAAAGGCTTCAACAGAGGGTGGTCCCCAATTGTCTTGGTTCTCCATGCCATTGGACTCTGCCCACCCCCTGCCAAGGACCATGTGGTGGCTGCAGGTACATCAGCCACTCCATGTAAAAAGCTGTCACTCACAGGAATCCTCCCATTATGTGGCTCCAGGATCAGCCTCTACGCCCACCTGAAGACCCAGAAGGAGGACAGTCATACTCGACCCCGAGTGACCGCAGATAATGATGATGATGATGATGATGATCTAAAATGGGTAGAGGTTCAAGCTGTCCACTAATTATATTCTGGTCACTGCACACAACTGCTTCCACCACAAAACATCAACAGCTTTGAGGAAAAACTCTTGGGAGTGTTTGTCTTCGTCCGCATCAAGATCCGGTTAAGATAGAGGAAGAAAAGAAAATAAACGTCTACCATACCCTCCCAAGTGTGTTCATTATTTCATTGGAAACATATTCTTTAATTGGAAACACATATACAAGGAGAGAGACACACACAGAGGGGAGAGAGAGCCAGAGAGAGAGAGAGAGAGAGAGAGAGAGAGAGAGAGAGAGAGAGAGAGAGAGAGAGAGAGAGAGAGAGAGAGAGAGAGAGAGAGAGAGAGAGAGAGAGAGAGAGAGAGAGAGAGAGAGAGAGAGAGAGAGAGAGAGAGAGAGAGGTGGTCTTTACCCTGCCTACTTATTCTCCTCACTTTATTCTGTACTCTGTTGCTCTTGTGCTGTACTTTATTACTTTATCAGTCTAACGGGGAGACTGGGCCTGGGTTCAGTTAATGGTGCCACTCTGTCTCTTCTGACATAACAACAACAGCAGCAGCAAAAGTCGGGGAGATGCTCCACCTGCTGCTGTTGATGCATCAAAGTTAAAGACCTTTCTCTGGCACCTCACAAGGGATGGCTATTTGTATCGCCATTGTCTTTTTCCATGGTACACACACACACACACACACACACACACACACACACACACACACACAGCGTACACACATCGCACAGACATCACAGAGCTTTTGATGCAGGAGGCCACAGTAATAGAGCATTGTGATCATCAGCACACCACCGATGCTGAGTGTGTCTGTGTGTATGTGTGTGTGTGTGTGTGTGTGTGTAGGAGGGGTGGTGGTGGTGGGGGGGGACATCTCATTGACAGGCGAAGGCGAGAGAATGGTGATATTAGAAATCTGAGGCACAAGTCTATTTCTTTTTGAACAAAATATTAACGATCTTTCATTTGGGTCTCATCACAGATATAGCCAGGGGAAAATTGCATTCTGGGTGCCAGAAGTCTGGGAAGATGTGACTGGATAATAGCCAATAGGTGTTTGGAGAGAAGGCATCAGGAGAGAATGGATGAGAGAGAGAGAAACAGAGAGAAACAGAATTGACAAATTCCCATGACGTGTATGCCAGGAGAGAAGAGAGGGGGGCTCGGAGAGCAAGAGGAGGAGGAGGAGGAGGAGGGGAGGGGAGTGAATGAAGGAAAGGGAAAAAGATTGGAAATTGAAATTTATGACATTGAAAATGACTATGACGGAGACAGAGCCGGGTCCCTCTTTGCTCTCTGGTAGCAGTCAACCTTGCAATGAGGGCAGATCAAACAAAAATAGGCTGTTGGTCGGGGGGGGGGGGGGCAGGGAAAAGGGGAGGGGGGCGGTGGATTCTGAGCACCGTGGATGGGATGAGAAAAAGGGGAATGAAGGCGGGGGGTCGGTAGAGGGTTGGTGGAGAGAGGAGTAGAGGGGGGACATTAAAGCAGGAGATGATGATGTTGTCAGTGAGCGATGTAAATCGTGCTAGCTACATAGTCAACAGATACAGTCGGCTGGCCGCGCGGGCAAGGGCCTGTCTCGGCCGCGATGGCACTGACAAATGGAATATTTTCGGGGGACTTAATCAGAGGAAAATGGGCTTTCATCTGCTCGCCTACCCACTCCGCCACTCGGGCGGAGAGAAATGATTGCCTGTCCCGCTTTCTCTCTCTGTCTCTTCCCTCTCTCGCCGTACGTGGAACGTACAGCCGATGAACCCTGTGAAGGTTACAAAAAGGAAATTTATCAGCAGTGTTTTTACAAAAAGGATGTAGCGACACTGACATACATCCGCACTTTCACCCCCCCCCCCCCACAACGAATACATACTTTGATTTGAAAGCGGTGATAGGTAGTTTGTCTTGGAAAAGCCTATAGAGACCAAAGCAGAGGAAGCAGGAGTGTATAAAAACAGAGAGAAGAGATATATCAAATCAAGCTCTTATGGAAATACATAATGCACACACTGGCCTATGCATACTTCACATGCTCATGTTTGCACGCGCACGCGTCCTGGTGTGGCGGGCCCGGGTTTCAGTGCCGCAGGTGACCAGAGAGTTCTGGATAAACACTAATAAATCCTCCTGCTCAGCCCATTAATCAGTCATCTATCAGACATCTGGACCAACAGGGAGGAGCGCGTACAGCGTGCGGGTATGAGGAGTGAGGGTGTTTTCTGTGTGGGCAAGTGCATAGTGAGCTATGCCGGAGAGGGTAGAGGGTTACCAATCACTCCGCTGATATATTTCAAACATAATATACTCATCATCCACTCAATAAAACCTATTACGTGTCATGAAGGCCTCATTTCCTACAGATGTGTTTGATGTACTACCTTGGCCGTTCTGTCCACAGACCCACGGGAACGGCAGATAGGCCTTCACAGCACAGGCAATGATGACATGATCTATTTCGCTCGTGATAAATGTACCAATCTGCTGCCCTGTTGCCCTGTCTGCCTAATTTGTTACGATGTGACACCGCCTAGGCTCCTTTCTATGATGATGAACTTGTTGCTGGTAGTGTGACACCGGCAGCTATAGGTGAGATGAGAACTTCATGTAGGTCTACAAGGCCGGTAAAGTACTTTATTTATCACTAGCAGAAGTGTGCACTTCTGTCAAGTATCCAAATATGAGGTGCAACTCATTCCCGGCATCCATCATCTGCTCCATAACTTAAGTTCAGTATCTGGTTGTGTAGGTCAGGTGTGAGGATCCGGCCACCCTCAAGGACAAAAGTTTAACAAGTTTAAATCAAGGACACCGGTTAATATGCTCAAAGTAAATCAGTATAAAGTCACAGAAAGGTGAATTGGTTCATCTGGACACAACGTTTATTGACAGAAATGTTTCATCGCTCATCTAGGTGACCTCTTCAGTCTCAACTGACTGCAGGTATCCCCACCCAATACAGTGGCATAACGACAGAAACCAAAGACCAGTTTCATATGCAAATTACTGTGAGCATTAATTAGAGCTACATGTGTAGTATTCACATGTGTAGTATTCACAGAGGACTGGGAAGTTTCCTGAGCTGGATTATTGAGCATGCATAAAGATAAATAAGTATAACATGTTTAAGAGTACTGACTGCGGGGCATGCAGACGGTAAACAGTGCCTTGCAGTAGAGCATCCATCTATCCATTGACCATACATTTAATCCAATTCAGGGTTGCGGGGGGCTGGAGCCACAGGTGGATTACTGAATGGGCCTCATACCGGGCCCTGGCTCAGGGGCCCCCTAAGCCAGAGCCTCCCCGTGAAGTCACTGTTATTATCTTTGCATTTACTTGTTGTAGAGTCAAAGGGCTTAGTCATTCATGTCAATAACAGAGCCCCAAAAGTCCTACTGAAAAACTGAAGGAAGCTGCAGGTGAATGTATGTCTTCGTGAATATGCTGTAGACATTAATTGTGTGTATGTGCCCTGTAAATCCTGTTGAGATACAGGTGAATTTATTGGATAGCTATTGTGCTGTTGGGGGGGGTCTTTTATGCGTTCTGTGCCCAGGGGCCCATTTTCTCATAATAATCCGCCTGTGGCTGGAGCCTACCCAGCAGGCATTAGACTGAAGGCAGGGTGTGACACCCTGGGTAAGCGGCAAAGCCATTGCAGGGCCCACACATCCAGTCACACATCTACAGACAATGTAGAGACTCCAACTTACAAGACCTGCACGTCTTTGGGAGGAAACCAGAGCACACGGAGGAAACCCATTCAGACACTGGGATGACATGCCAACTCCACACAGATAGGCTGGGACTGACCCTGGGACCCTCTTGCTGTGAGGCGACACTGGTTACTGCTAAGCCACCATGTCGCCCACAGTAGACTATGAATGAGATAAAACAGAATGGGGGCAGAACAGCAGAAAACTCTCTGCCAGGAGAAAGGGAGGCTGAGCACAGCAGGGTGCAGGTAGTGGCACCTCTTCACAAGAGTATTATAGAGGTATCCGGTAGAAAACAATGAATCGGTTAGATGGCTGAACAACAAAAACAATAAACCCCCATTAACAAGATTTTTTGATGCATATGGGACAGCAGGTAATGATTTAATTAATGTCAATAAATCAGAAGAGGTGGAGTAACTCTGCTGGTGTAACAGTAACCCTGCTGCACCTCCTTCCATAGGGCAGATGAAACGGCCACAGCAATACCCATCCAGCACACCGTGGTGAATGCAGGGCAGTGGGCCGTGGCAGAGAACAAATCAACCGCAACAGGGCAACAGTGGAATTTGTCACCCTTTGTGGCAGATCAATGATAATTACCTGGCTGACATGAGTACAGTTATAAGTTTACAGGATCAAGGACAGGGGAAGAGGGAAATGAAAGAGGTATGGAAGGGCTCTGGGCCACTTAGCTCAGAGCTGATCGATATTGTGTGTGATATGGCTCTAACCAGCCCCAGGCCTGGCCTTATAGCGGCTCAACAAGCCATTAGTGCCTGCTTTCACAGAGCAGCCTGCTAACACGATAAGCGCTATAGTGGGCAGTGTTACACTGCATGGATTTATGTGTGCACGTGTGTGTGTGCATGTATGTGTGTATGTGTGTATTTGTGTGCCTTCTCCTGGCTTGCCACCTTGCCGTGGTGGAGAAGCTTGCGTATACCAATTATCCCAAGAGCTATGCCGCCCGGAGCTGGGCTCCTCGTAGGGTCACCCAAGGCAGTTAGGTCAAGGAGGAGGTTCCAGACGAAGTGCGATCCAACAAAGACCTCAACGGCAGTGAAGGCGGATGAAGGCTGCAACAGAGGGTGGTTCTCCATGCCATTGGACTCTGGCCGTCCCCTGCTGAGGACCATGTGGTGGCTGTAGACACATCAGCCACTCCACATACAAAGCTGGGGTCTTCCCATTATGTGGCTCAGTCTCTATGCCCACCTGAAGACCCAGAGGGGCCCAGAGGGAGGATGGTCATACTCGACCCCGAGTGACCGCCGATGATAATGATGGTGTGTGTGTGTGTGTGTGTGTGTGTGTGTGTGTGTGTGTGTGTGTGTGTGTGTGTGTGTGTGTGTGTGTGTGTGTGTGTGTGTGTGTGTGTGTGTGTGTGTGCTAGTAGTTGGCCTTTAGAGCACGTGAAAGAATGGAGAATAGAGCAGCCTATGTCTTCATCAGCCAAGGAAAACCTCTGCTACAGATGGGCACACAACATGGGGGACAAAGATATCTGTTGCTTAAAAGCACATGCTCAATAATAAGGCATGTAGCATGCCGGTCGCCACGTGTTATACTCGGACTCTGTTTGAACGAATGTGAGTATAATTTATTTTCGGCAGGGGGGCTATTTCAGGGAGCTGCTGTGATCATCGCCCTACTAAGCGTGGCATAGACGGCGATATGAGAATGACTGAGGAGCCCCGCTGTGGGCGGCTGGCCCAGATCTGTGATGCTGTACGGTGCGTGTACATGACTCTCCAGCAGAGACGGACAGAGAAGAGAAGGCTGTGGAGACACAGGGAATCTGCTCAGGTGTGTTTCTAAAGGAAAAGTCTTGGGCTTATGAAAACTAATCCTGGCTTCATAATCACATAGCTCAAGCAGCTCTTGATTAATATGCTTTGCTCAGCGAGGGATAGAGTTTGCCCCACTGAATCAGTCCTTACACTCCATAAATGTAGAAAAGAGAGGTAAGAACCCTCCTTCCCATCCCACCAGAAATGAATGTAAGTATGTGATCACTGATCGTTAATCAGACACGCAGGAACAAAAACGGCAAGAGAGGAAGACAGAAGAGAGAAAGAATACAGGCAACAGAAAGAAAGAAAAGACAGAGGGACAGGTGACAAATTGAGTGTCGAAACTGTTCTTGTTTCAAAGATGAGCTTGTGGCAGCCTTGGGCAAGCCATCCTCATCTTCTTAGCTTTCCTCTGGGATCTGTTCACTCTCTCTCACTTCCACACACACACACACACACACACACACACACACACACACACACACACACACACACACACACACACACACACACACACACACACACACACACACACACACACACAGGTGGGCAGTCAGTATTTCGGTCTGTTGGCCAGGATTGGGGTTGTTGGTGTGAGAGGATCCAGAGGTTTGTATCTGTTTCTGTAAGCTCATCCTCTGTGTCGCGCAGCAGGAAGTGATGACCTAGTTATGAATCCTTAAAAACGTCTGAGTGGCTCAAAACTGACCCCACGAGGTGTGTATCATGAGAAAATCCTGCAGCGTTTCCAGATTCATGGGGCTGTATCGAGTATGATCGATCGGTATTAGAAACCTGTTTTTGAATTCTGGCCGATACAACTGAGGTAAACTCTCAGCGAGTTCAAAAGAGAACGCATGAGGTGATTTAATGTAGAATGTGGGAGGATCATGCTATTGCCTCCGAATAGGCTCCCTGAATGACCAGAGGAGGCGCTAGTGCAGTGACTAGGACACATACTCACATCCGGCTTACCACCCGCAGATACGGCCAATTGTGTCTGTAGGGATGTCTGACCAAGCCGGAGGTAACACGGGGATTCAAACCGCCAATCCCCGTGTTGATAAGCAACAGAATAGGCTGCTATGCCACCCAGATGCCCACAAATACATTTCTAAAAAAAAATCATTGTTTGGGAAGTAATCGTTTAGAAATGTCACACCAAAGTTTTGTATAATTATATGAACACATAAATGGAGAAAATGTGTCCCCATGGAACATAATGTATGTTTTAAATTACAATAAAGTTAATATGATTTCAAATTATTACAACCCTGAACTCTTCACTAGCACAATCTGTCACATCATGTGTACTGCAGTACAAGGACTTCATCTGTAGCAGGTCACAGGTGTGTTTGGGCACCATGCTTCTAAGGGTGGCTTTAGCTGTACTTTGACTCTAGTGTGTAGGTGATGTTTCTGAGTGTTAAATCTAAAACTGCACCTCCACACAATCCAAGATGACTTGTTTTCCAGTATTAAGGGGGCTGGGGTGCCGCTGGCATGGCCCTTTGTCTCTGCAGTGGAGCCAAATGTGCTGGAAGACGGCAAGCAGGGACCAGAAAAACCCCTCATCTCCTGATGACGTGTAGACCTGAGCAAAAGGGCCGAGAGATGTGCTACCTAAACCCCCACCCAACAGGAATTTAAAAAAAAAAAAGAGATGTTGTCCTCTTCTCTTGCCCTTATGTTTATTGATTTTTATTTTTTTTATTTCTATTTTTTTACCAAATCCATTTCCATTGTATTTGTATGTTGTTTTTCTTGGTACACCCAATGTTCCTTCCAATAAAATATTATTGGGAAAAAAGAGAGAAGAGGACAACAGAGAGGCCGAGGAAGCAACTTGCAGGGGAAGGGGAAGGCCACAAGGACTTACAAGAGTGTTTCTGCGAGTGTGACGAGTTCAAAGATAACAGAAACACTGGGACACACTGAAGGGTTATTTATATTTTGCACCAAAACCATCTCTGTCTGTCTGTCTGTCTGTCTGTCTGTCTGTCTGTCTGTCTGTCTCTCTCTCTCTCTCTTACACACACACACACACACACACAAATGACGTTTTGCCTTGACATGAGAATATTTGGCTGGATCGACCGAGCCGTGGTTAATAATAAATCCGATAGACCTCTGTAATGCCCCAAAACCTCCTCTTTAACTATTGATGACTTTCCAGTCTAAACCCTCACTTTAACTACTGATGATTTTCAATAGCCTGATTAAGCCCAACCTTCCCACCCTCACACACACACACACACACACACACACGGCCCAGCCTATCCATCCTCTCCATCCACTAATCTATAGCAGACAAATGAGGCTGAGCTAACAGACTGCGGCAGAGAGAGAAAAGATTGACTCGGGGAGAGAGGCCTAATTAGCAGAGACTCATTAGGAGCCTTTAAGAGGCTGTGATTAGGGATGTTTGTTCACACAGCATGCCAGTGCTTCTGGGCTTGATGACTGCGACCAATGGCCAGCCATTTTAGCCCACAGCGTGACAGGGGAGGGGAGGGGAGGGGGTGTGTGGGGGAGAAGAGTGTGCTGTGTGCGTTCGTCTGTTTTCACAAGTCGTTTTTTTTTCTGCTACAAACTGAAAAAAAAGAGTAAAAATATTTTCGGGCTTTCCCCCTACGCGTGACACGTGATAAACACGTGACATTTCAGCAGAGGGGGAAACATCTTAAACTGCGTTTCACTGGTAGGCGCTAATCGTGATGGCGCGCAGCCGCGCCGCGCATATCCCCTCTCTGTTTCACGTCCAGTCGATTAGAGGCCTTTAAGGCTCTGCCTCAAGGCTCAAACCCATTTCAATAATCAGCGCTACCCCCTCCTCCCCTTTTTATACATCCCCCGTCTGTTTCAAAGTTTAGCACACAACCCAAGCTCTTGGCTTTATAAACCCCAAACCCCTTCGCTTAAATCTGATAAGAGTCCCAGCGCTATTGTGAGGCGATTTTCCCCTTGGAAGTCCGTCCATGATCCCGCATTTCTCTGAGTCTGTCTCGCTCCACTTCCTGAACTGGTGTGGATTGTATGGAATAAACTCCAATCCTTCTTAAAACACCTAGAGGAGGGAGGGGTGTGTGTGTGTGTGTGTGTGTGTGTGTGTGTGTGTGTGTGTGTGTGTGTGTGTGTGTGTGTGTGTGTGTTGTGTTGTGTTGTGTTTGTAATGGGTTGGGGTGGTTTGGTGGTGGAGGAGAGCAAGATGATTAGGGAATAGAGGGCCAAAGAAGAGGATCCATTTCTCAAAGATGAAAGTAAAGTTAGCAACTTGACATCTCCCCACACTGTGTTTCACTCTTCCCTAGTCCCTGTACCCGCTCCTCCAGTCATCTGCCCATTTTCTCACCCAATTTCAGTCAGTCCTCCCTTAATCCAACATATCTATCTATCTATCTATCTATCTATCTATCTATCTATCTATCTATCTATCTATCTATCTATCTATCTATCTATCTATCTATCTATCTATCTATCTATCTATCTATCTATCTATCTATCCATCTATCCATCTATCTATCTGCGTCCTCGGTCTACCTTTCACGTCGAGGTAAGCATGCACTTCCGCTCCTTGCCACTAGGTAGCGCTGTGGCTGTGTGCGTGACCCCGGGTGTCCTGAGAAACGCATTTGGTTGTAGAGAGCGACGGGGTTCATCCATTTGTTTGTTATCTGAATCCAGGATTTCGAGAGATACAAAGCTGATTAGACAACAAAAGCATATGGAAAAGATAAAGGACACTTAGGTAATGGGGTTTGACAGCCTCTCTGGCACAGCAAAGAACTCACCCCCCCTCCATCTCTCCCACTACTCGTTTCTTTCTGCTTTAAAAAATGTTTGTTCACCCTCCCCCCATACTCTTCTCCAACCAGCCACTTGGCCATAGGAGAGAAGGATGTGATGTGTCTGTGAATGATGAAAGAAGCTGCGGGATGAGAAGCAGAGTTTAGATGACAAGAGCAATAAAGAGTGGTTGAATATGTTGGCAGCAAGGAGAGTTGATGTGCTCTGCCTGTAAGCTCTCCTGTGGTTGTATGTCCAGCCCAACTACAGTATAAATGGCTGCAACGGAGATCCACGGTGATGAGAATCACATCACCGTGTTTTAATCTCACTGTTTGATAAGGAATACCTCTGGGTAGCACGCCCCCCCCCCATCAACTGAGTCATATAACATACCCCATGTCTCCTTTTCTCTTTTGCATTGCACATTTATCGTGAGAGTTACAGGGTCAAAGTGCAAAACAACACATTTGGATACATGCTTCTTTGCTGGTTTGTTCTGCACCCCCATCCATTACAGACAAACTGCAACTAGACATGACTTATATCTGCTATGGATAAGATGCAGAGTGGGGAGATAGACAGATAGACAGATAAAGAGAGAGAGAGAGAGAGAGAGAGAGAGAGAGAGAGAGAGAGAGAGAGAGAGAGAGAGAGAGAGAGAGAGAGAGAGAGAGAGAGAGAGAGAGAGAGATAGATAGATAGATAGATAGATAGATAGATAGATAGATGGATGTTACTTTGCCATTTGTCCCATGTGTATTGATAAGTTTAACTCATTAATACGCAAAAATAATTCACTTGAGTTTAAAAAAAAACCTCGTTCAAACCAGTGAAACAAAGTCAGCCTCATGAAAAGTTCTAGTCACGACGACTTGCTGGAAATATATTTACGCCTTCGATAAAGAATTGCCTTGAGGGGTTTCATAGCCATTCTCAAAGCATGTGTTCCGTTATATTAACGATGACATTAACGCGAGCATTTGTTTAGAGTTATTGAGTTTAAAGTTTAAACAATGCTTGGAAAAATGATCATCATTAATACATCCAAGAGACTTCATTATGTTACGAGGATGGGGGTTCATCAAGGCACACAAATCCAAACACACACACACACACACACGTGCACACATACACGCGTGCATACCGAAATGTGCACGCAAGTGCAACTGCACACGCTAACATTGGTGTGCACATGAGATGCGGGTCTTTTAAATAACAAGTAGTACACAGCTTCAATAACCCAACTCCTCTGAATTATCGCCCCCTTGCTTGTGGCTGTTTATGAATACAAATTGAATTTCCATTGTGACCATGTACCAGTCATGGCTCATTTGATTTATTCCTTAATGAATATTTCCCCTTTCGACTCAGTAGACGGGGACGCATTTCCACCTTAAACGAGACCTGGCTTTTATTGTAGCTCGTTCCCTCCCACGTATATCTAGGCGGTGCATTACGCTTATGGCTGTGTTGTTGCTCTGGACTGAGCAAGCACCATCCATTTTGTTCCAGCACGTTCAAATATAAGAGAAAAGCTGTGCAAGCCGGGAGAATTTCAGACAGGCACGCCAACAGAGGAAATGAGACAGTAAAAAGAAGAAGAAAAAAAAGAAAGGGTTGCACCTTCAATCCGTAATGAAATCCTTATGTGTGTTCTTACAGTTCGTTTCGTGTCGTTATTCCAGCATTGAGGCACGAGCAGGAGACTCTCGTGGAAAGTTGGAGACAGATAGAGACACATGCTACATATTGGTCTCAGCGGCTAAAACCTCCGTATCGACTGGCCAACGTTACAGAGATGCTTGCACTGACATCACTCAAGGACCGATGTTAGACGGATTCAGCACCGGCGCCATTTGCCCGTTGATGTTGTGCAGATAATGTGCAATTGACCGTAGGACTGTTAAATAATGCAACGGCTTGTTTGGGGCCATGAGGAGTATTTAAATAGTATTGATAGGCTAAGCTGCCATGGCGTAGGATGTATGCAGTCAGAACAGCCCCAGTCTGTATTGATCACAGAATGGACTTCAAGTGAAATGGCTCGCAGTTTTGGCCAGACGAGAAAAACACAATGAGAGAGAAGAATGACAGCTTGGCTCGACAAGGAGGCGAGGAGGAGGGAAAGAGCTTGACTTAGTGCAGAGGGTGACGTGAGAGAGAGGGAGGGGGCAAGAGAGGAATGATGGGCAAAGAGACAGAAATAAGAGTTAGACAAGGAGACGGTGGTGCCGTCTATCCATCCCCAGATTGGCCGGGGGCAACAGGAGGAGTAAAGTTGTTAACGAGTGTGCGGACAGCGGTGTCAGACAGAGGGGAGGTCCATCAGGGAAATGAGACGCCCGGTTTGTGTTATGGCCCCAGGTGCATTATGGGAGGACAAAAGGAAAATTTTGGTGGAATGGATGATAGTCAGAGAACAGAAGAGGACAGAATAGACTTTATTTATTTTGCGGTGTAATACTAGTGCTGTAGTTGTACCTTGAGAAGGAAGGTTTGAATGTGTTGACCTGCAGATGTTAGCATGCTCCATGATGAAAGTCAGCATCTTCTTTATCGCTGCACGCCTGTCTTTATATTGAGATACAGGAGAGATGTGCTGTACTCGGGTTGGGGGGGGGCAGTGATTTAGTGCAAAAATTGGCATACAGACTAAGCCATGACAATGTTGACGTTGCAGCATTTGCCTCAAATCACAGTGTTGAAGTAGCAATGAAAACATGCTGTGAAGAGACTCGTACATCTCTGAGTGTTTGGATTTTAATGGTCTGAATGTTTACACAGGGGGGGCACACTTATGTTTCACTCTTTTGTAATATATGGAGCTTGAAATGCATTAATTTGGCCGTACATTTTCTCTGAATTAGCCCTGTGATGGCCTGGCGGCCTGTCCAGGGTGTCTCCCCGCCTCCCACCCAATGACTGCTGGGATAGGCTCCAGCATCCCCGCGACCCTGAGAGCAGGATAAGCCGTTTGGATAATGGATGGATGGATGGATTTTCTCTGAATTATTGCAGTTTTGACATTTTACTGTAGATAAGAGAGGGTGGAGCTTGAAAAAAAGTTGTAGTATCGAATCGCTGTAACTATAATACCATGATATTTGCAAAAATTGTGATATGTATTGAAATCACTTCCAAAATATCATTGTAATATTGCATCAGGAGGAACCTGCTGTCTCCTCTTTGTCACCAAGGACGCCGTCCATCTGTTTCCATGCCCTTTATCTGGCTATATAGTATGCTTCTGTGTGTTTGTCTCCCCGTCAGTCACTACATATAAAACAGGCGTTGCTGTCCCCGGTGTCCAGCTGATGATATGAATGAACGGAGGGTTTCATATCAACACTCAGAAAGCTCACCTCAGCCCAAACCCACGGCTCACGTCGAACACCACAGTAGCTCCACAATGTTCTTATGTCACAGCAAAGTATTGTAACGTGCATGGATAAGAAGACACGCTGGCAGCTGGCTGGCGGGTCTGACCCTTTAGTCTAGCGGTTAGCGATGCCTCCTACGGTGCGAGCGAGACGGGTTCGCTCCCCGGCCGCGGCAGTTCCTGTGGTTGCGTTGTCCCCCGAATTCGCTATAGTATTGTTATTTCAGGTTCTCAGGCAGTTTCTAGGACTTTCTCTACAGACAATTAACACTACACTCGTTTCTTGAAACGGATCACAAGAGTACCTAAAGATGTCATCATCATATCATAAATAAGGGGTATCACCATCGGCTGGTGGCTATACATGCATTAACTTTACATTTCCCGTGACGATGAGTTGAAGAATTAGATCTGAGACTGTGCAGCTTCCACTCAGAAGCTCTCGCTTCTCTGAAGTTAAGCGGCTATGTTTTGCATTTTCATGAACCTGAAAAGACGAATACACACAAACACAATGTGTGTGCTGTTTGCGATACCGATGTCTATTCCAAGGTGTAACGCGATTGTTGGACCGAGGCGGTGATGTATATACACGATAAACGACGATTTGGATGAGCTTGGCCCGGCCTCAGCAAGACACCTCACTGCCCCTCGACTCTGAACCCGAGCCGATGAAAAATATCCGCGGTGGTAAAAGATCACAGAAGCGGTGAGTAAACATCTCTCCGTGGGCGAAGACATGTTTATTTTTCAGACCATGACCCCAGTGTCGGAAAACAAACCCCTATACGGTGGTGTTGTGCTGGACACTTGCAGGAATTAGCAACACTTAAAGCAGCGTGCATGACAAACAACTTCATAAGAGAGACATATGTATATCCATCCTTCGGTTGTTATGAAGAAACCTCGGGGTTAATCTGTCATAATCAGTGTCAGTGAAGAAAACAAACATGTTTCTCTGGCCACTAGCAGTGACTGGACGGTGCATTTCGGCAGCAGTGTCCTCGGCCAGTGTGCTTAGCGGGGATTGCTAAGGGCCAGCTTTAAAGGGATTAATGCAGCACGGCATATGAGGAAAACACTCGCCATGAGGCTCGGCGTTCGACAGAGGCAGCCAATCGTGTACACAACAACATACAGGACTTAACGAGGCCCGTGTATGTAAAGGGTCAAATCGGGGGAAAAAAATAAAATTCAGGATGTCACGTAACTGACTGTCAATCATTTTTCGCTCACCCTGACCATAGCGACTCTTTTCGACGCGTCAACGGCGAGGTGCTAAGTTTCAATTACCGTGAACTTTGCCCGGAAAATGCCATTTTAAACGGTGACGATGACAATTATCTAAATCGTGGCCCTTAAAGAGAGAGGATTCTCCCGCCTTTCATCATGAAGTATGCCAAAGGATAATAAGTTTACACTTAATTTCCAATATTCTGCTATCCTTTCTAATAGCTCAGCCTATTTTAGACATCTCCCCTCTTAGCCTCTGATGTCTCCCCTTCGCATGATAAACAGCTTTCCACTTCTCAGAATACGTATGCGGCACACATTTATTCATATGTGCAGTATGTGGGAGCAGGTCTGGCAGGGAAAGGAAATAAGTAAAGGAAAGTAAACTGCAAAAAAAAAATAGCTTGAGTAATAATAAGGTTAACTATTTTGCCTTTTGATATTGATATTTGCAGGAGCTACAGGGGTGGGCCAAATTAATGAAAGCAGACATAATGCCATTGGGATACTTGGGAGTGTGTCCAATACTTTAAGTAATAGCGTTAATGGCGAATTTGAAGGAATTTGATTTTCGACATCAAACAGCGCCCCTCCAGAAAGCCACCTCCTTCATGCCTCCACATGCACGGGGTTCGGGGAGCTTCTGAACTCGCCTCTTCCCGAGAGGTGGAAGATGAAGAAATCATCTTTAGGGCGTCTGGTAAACGGCAGCAGACGGCTCAGAAACTTCCAAGCAGAACAGCCTCTCTTCTCCGGGGTGACGCTTGTTAGGCTCAGGCCCAGAGGAGCGAGCGTGGCCAGTAAGTAAGGTTATTGGGAAATAATTAGCCTAGCCCAGGAATCAGCGGGGATACCAAAGTCCTCTGGGGTGGAAACGCCACTGCCCCTGGCCTCTTTTCCACAGCTAATTAAGTTTTAAGAGAGCCTATTAATAAGGTTGCATCCATAGTGAGAGACTGAAACTAAAGGGGGGAACTTTCTGCAGAGTGTTGTGTTGGGTTGTGTTGGGTTGGGGGGGGTGGAGATAGTAAATATAGAGATGCGTTAAAGAGCGCCACATAAAAACACAACTACGGAAAGAATGGAGGATGAAAAGGCCTTCTTCATTGTATTTCAGGTCATTACGGAGAGTAAAAACAAAGAAAAAAGTCCCCCCCCCCCCCATTTTACCAGATTAATTCAGAATTCATCTCGGTACTCCGACATCATCCCGTTGCCCGCGTCGGGTTTGACAGAAAACGTGCGCCTAATCGGTCAGTTCCCACTTCCACTTCGGTAAATGGACGTCACCGCCTAGTGGCCGAAGCGTCCCCCCCCCCCCCCGTACCTGTCATCCCGGAAACAGCTGCTGTTGCCGCTGCGCAGGTCTGGGTCTGCTCAGCAAATCTAGCCCCCGGCTGTGGGGGGGGGGGGGGCAACGCAAGGCCTCAGCGTCTAATCACCTCCTCCCACGACAGCAGTCATCAAGACAGCCGCTCCAACAAATCAATCTCCCTCTGACAGTTCATTTAGACTGAATTAATTTGGAATTAGGGGCCATTACGGCAATTGGCAGGCGTGGATATTCCCCTAACGCGGGCTGTTATCCTGCTTTGGGGATAAAGGAAAGGAGGCGGCTTTTCTGTTTTTTTTCCTTCCTTTCTTTTTTCCTGGAGGATCGACTGGATAAGGTGTTTTCTGTGCTGATCGCAGCGCCGAGGGAGGGAGGCGATGGATTCCTAGTTTAACCAAATCATCAGAGTTCTCAATCAACATCCCGGTTGTGCTGATTGTTTTTTTTTCTTCTTATCTTATCTTGATCTCGAAGCCAAATAGGTATTTAATAAGGTTTGTTGCTGTGTCGACTGTCAAATAGTCAGACCAGACTGTCAAACCCTGGGACCCTGGGAGCTGATGAGGTCTTGAGTGTCCGCTGCGATTGCTGAGAAAACAGCGAATCACGGCATTCAACCGTACTGAGGCAAGAAATACTGGGGTTTGATATGATCCTTCAAATGTGAATGAAAATAAAAGTTTTGGATGGAGGAAGCACAACAAACAACAGCATAAACCTGTAGTAAGGACTGCGTCTTCAGCATGAAATGACGTTTTTTTTGGCCTGTTATCCACATGTCTGTCAAACGGCCAAGCTGTTCAATCAATATAATCATATTTTGTCTAATCTTGATTTAGACAGAAATTCACTCTTTTCTACCAAAGGAGTGAGTTTAACCTGACCCCCCGCCCCCAAGCCCTGCCAAACTTGCCAAACCCCAACCTTGGAAATCGTCTGTAAAGGAAGTCTTACAGCCCAAGTTTGCCCCGATGTGTAATGAGCGCGGTGATGCTGCCCTTTCAGAGCCTTGCAGCAGAGAGGCAGATCTGCCACTGCTGATCTGCTGAGGAGAGTTTTCTGTTTGTCAGCCTCTCCTGCTGGGAGGTAGAGGCTCAGAGTTTAGCCTCGGGTTCACGACCTCTGACCTGCAGCTCTGACCGAGACAACTCAGCTCCATGGAGACATCCCTTTGAACTGATCAACAATCCAACATCACACAGCCAAGCACATGCACGCACGCACGCACACGCACGCACACACACCACACACACACACACACACACACACACACACACACACACACACACACACACACACACACACACACACACACACACACACACACACATATATTCATCAATTATCCAAGCCGCTTATCCCAATCGGGGTTGCGGGGGATGCTGGAGCCTATCCCAGCAGTCATTGGGCGGCAGGTGGGGAGACACCCTGGACAGGTCTCCAGTCCATCACAGGGCCGACACACATATGGTGTATGGTATAGTGTATGGGAAATATACACTGCTCAAAAAAATAAAGGGAACACATAAGCAATGCAATGTAGCTCCAAGTCAATCACACTTTTGAGATATCAACCTGTCCAGTTAGGAAGCAACACTGATTTGTGAATCAATTTCACCTGTTGGTAAATTGTCTAATTTCCACCAGGTGGAAATTAGACAATTTGCAAGACAACCCCTATAAAAGGAATGGATTTGCAGGTGGTGGCCACAGACCATTTGCCTGTCCTCATCTTTTCCGGCCGATCTTTGGTTAGTTTTTCCTTTTGCTAGTGCCCTCGCCACTAGAGGTGGCATGAGGTGGTATCTGCAACCTACAGAAGTTGCTCAGGTAGTGCAGCTCATCCAGGATGGCACATCAATGCGTGCTGTGGCAAGAAGATTTGATGTGTCTCCCAGCACAGTGTCCAGAGCATGGAGGAGGTACCAGGAGACAGGCCAGTACACCAGGAGACGTGGAGGGGGCCGCAGGAGGACAACAACCCCGCAGCAGGACCGCTATCTGGTCCTTTGTGCAAGGAGGAACAGGAGGAGCACTGCCGGAGCCCTACAAAACGACCTTCAACAGGCCACTAATGTGCAGGTTTCTGCTCAAACAGTGAGAAACAGAATGCATGAGGATGGTATGAGGGCCCGACGTCCACAATTGGGGCCTGTGCTCACAGCCCAACACCGTGCAGCCCCGATTGACCTTTGCCAGAGAACATCTTGGTTGGCAGATTCGCCATTGGTGCCCTGTGCTCTTCACAGATGAGAGCAGGTTCACACTGAACACATGTGACAGACGTGAGAGAGTCTGGAGACGCTGTGGAG